>NW_027362775.1:24563750-25819375 GCF_046119375.1 Phyllobates terribilis
TAAATTGTGTTTATGTTGTTTTATCCTATGCTTTTTTAAATTGTATTTATGTTGTTTTATCCTATGCTTTATTAAATTGTATTTATATTGTTTTATTCTATGTTTTATTAAATTGTATTTATGTTGTTTTAATCTATGCTTTATTAAATTTTATTTATGTTGTTTTATCCTATGCTTTATTAAATTGTATTTATGTTGTTTTATCCTATGCTTTATTAAATTGTATTTATGTTGTTTTAACCTATGCTTTATTACATCCTGTTTATGTTGTTTTATTCTATGCTTTATTAAATTGTATTTATGTTGTTTTAATCTATGCTTTTTTAAATTTTATTTATGTTGTTTTATCCTATGCTTTATTAAATTGTATTTATGTTGTTTTAATCTATGCTTTTTTAAATTTTATTTATGTTGTTTTATCCTATGCTTTATTAAATTATATTTATGTTGTTTTAACCTATGATTTATTAAATTGTATTTATGTTGTTTTATCCTATGCTTTATTAAATTGTATTTATGTTGTTTTATCCTATGCTTTATTAAATTGTATTTATGTTGTTTTATCCTATGCTTTATTAAATTGTATTTATGTTGTTTTATTTTATGCTTTATTAAATTGTATTTATGTTGTTTTATCCTATGCTTTATTAAATTGTATTTATATTGTTTTATTCTATGCTTTATTAAATTGTATTTATGTTGTTTTAATCTATGCTTTATTAAATTTTATTTAAGTTGTTTTATCCTATGCTTTATTAAATTGTATTTATGTTGTTTTATCCTATGCTTTATTAAATTGTATTTATGTTGTTTTAACCTATGCTTTATTACATCCTGTTTATGTTGTTTTATCCTATGCTTTATTAAATTGTATTTATGTTGTTTTATCCTATGCTTTATTAAATTGTGTTTATGTTGTATTATCCTATGCTTTAATAAATTGTATTTATGTTGTTTTATCCTATGTTTTATTAAATTGTATTTATGTTGTTTTATCGTATGCTTTCTTAAACTGCATTTATGTTGTTTTACCTATGCTTTATTAAATTGTATTTTTGTTGTTTTATCCTATGCTTTATTAAATTGTATTTTTGTTGTTTTATCCTATGCTTTATTAAATTGTATTTATGTTGTTTTATCCTATGCTTCATTAAATTGTATTTATGTTGTTTTAACCCATGCTTCATTAAATTGTATTTATGTTGTTTTATCCTATGCTTCATTAAATTGTATTTATGTTCTTTTATCCTATGCTTTATTAAATTGCATTTATTTTGTTTTATCCTATGCTTCGTTAAATTGTATTTATGTTGTTTTAACCTATGCTTTATTAAATTGTATTTATGTTGTTTTATCCTATGCTTTATTAAATGGTATTTATGTTGTTTTTTCCTATGCTTTATTAAATTGTATTTATATTGTTTTAACCTATGCTTTATTAAACTGTATTTATGTTGTTTTATCCTATGCTTTATTAAATTGTATTTATGTTGTTTTATCCTATGCTTTATTAAATTGTATTTATGTTGTTTTAACCTATCCTTTATTAAATTGTATTTATGTTGTTTTAACCTATGCTTTATTAAATTGTATTTATGTTGTTTTAACCTATGCTTTATTAAATTGTATTTATGTTGTTTTATCCTATGCTTTATTAAATTGTATTTATGTTGTTTTAACCTATGCTTTATTAAATTGTATTTATGTTGTTTTATCCTATACTTTATTAAATTGTATTTATGTTGTTTTAACCTATGCTTTATTAAATTGTATTTATGTTGTTTTATCCTATGCTTTATTAAATTGTATTTATGTTGTTTTATCCTATGCTTTATTAAATTGTGTTTATGTTGTTTTATCCTATGCTTTATTAAATTGTATTTATGTTGTTTTATCCTATGCTTTATTAAATTGTATTTATGTTGTTTTAACCTATGCTTTATTAAATTGTATTTATGTTGTTTTATCCTATGCTTTATTAAATTGTATTTATGTTGTTTTAACCTATGCTTTATTAAATTGTATTTATGTTGTTTTATCCTATGCTTTATTAAATTGTATTTATGTTGTTTTAACCTATGCTTTATTAAATTGTATTTATGTTGTTTTAACCTATGCTTTATTAAATTGTATTTATGTTGTTTTATCCTATGCTTTATTAAATTGTATTTATGTTGTTTTATCCTATGCTTTATTAAATTGTGTTTATGTTGTTTTATCCTATGCTTTATTAAATTGTATTTATGTTGTTTTATCCTATGCTTTATTAAATTGTGTTTATGTTGTTTTATCCTATGCTTTATTAAATTGTATTTATGTTGTTTTATCCTATGCTTTATTAAATTGTGTTTATGTTGTTTTATCCTATGCTTTATTAAATTGTATTTATGTTGTTTTATCCTATGCTTTATTAAATTGTGTTTATGTTGTTTTATCCTATGCTTTATTAAATTGTATTTATGTTGTTTTATCCTATGCTTTATTAAATTGTGTTTATGTTGTTTTATCCTATGCTTTTTTAAATTGTATTTATGTTGTTTTATCCTATGCTTTATTAAATTGTATTTATATTGTTTTATTCTATGCTTTATTAAATTGTATTTATGTTGTTTTAATCTATGCTTTATTAAATTTTATTTATGTTGTTTTATCCTATGCTTTATTAAATTGTATTTATGTTGTTTTAACCTATGCTTTATTAAATTGTATTTATGTTGTTTTAACCTATGCTTTATTACATCCTGTTTATGTTGTTTTATTCTATGCTTTATTAAATTGTATTTTTGTTGTTTTAATCTATGCTTTTTTAAATTTTATTTATGTTGTTTTATCCTATGCTTTATTAAATTGTATTTATGTTGTTTTATCCTATGCTTTATTAAATTGTATTTATGTTGTTTTATCCTATGCTTTATTAAATTGTATTTATGTTGTTTTATCCTATGCTTTATTAAATTGTATTTATGTTGTTTTATCCTATGCTTTATTAAATTGTATTTATGTTGTTTTATTTTATGTTTTATTAAATTGTATTTATGTTGTTTTATCCTATGCTTTATTAAATTGTATTTATATTGTTTTATTCTATGCTTTATTAAATTGTATTTATGTTGTTTTAATCTATGCTTTATTAAATTTTATTTATGTTGTTTTATCCTATGCTTTATTAAATTGTATTTATGTTGTTTTATCCTATGCTTTATTAAATTGTATTTATGTTGTTTTAACCTATGCTTTATTACATCCTGTTTATGTTGTTTTATCCTATGCTTTATTAAATTGTATTTATGTTGTTTTAACCTATGCTTTATTAAATTGTATTTATGTTGATTTATCCTATGTTATATTAAATTGTATTTACGTGGTTTCATCCTATGCTTTATTAAATTGTATTTATGTTGTTTTAACGTATGCTTTATTAAATTGTATTTATGTTGTTTTATCCTATGCTTTATTAAATTGTATTTATGTTGTTTTAATCTATGCTTTTTTAAATTTTATTTATGTTGTTTTATCCCATGCTTTATTAAATTATATTTATGTTGTTTTAACCTATGATTTATTAAATTGTATTTATGTTGTTTTATCCTATGCTTTATTAAATTGTATTTATGTTGTTTTATCCTATGCTTTATTAAATTGTATTTATGTTGTTTTATCCTATGCTTTATTAAATTGTATTTATGTTGTTTTATCCTATGCTTTATTAAATTGTATTTATCTTGTTTTATTTTATGCTTTATTAAATTGTATTTATGTTGTTTTATCCTATGCTTTATTAAATTGTATTTATATTGTTTTATTCTATGCTTTATTAAATTGTATTTATGTTGTTTTAATCTATGCTTTATTAAATTTTATTTATGTTGTTTTATCCTATGCTTTATTAAATTGTATTTATGTTGTTTTATCCTATGCTTTATTAAATTGTATTTATGTTGTTTTAACCTATGCTTTATTACATCCTGTTTATGTTGTTTTATCCTATGCTTTATTAAATTGTATTTATGTTGTTTTATCCTATGCTTTATTAAATTGTGTTTATGTTGTATTATCCTATGCTTTATTAAATTGTATTTATGTTGTTTTATCCTATGTTTTATTAAATTGTATTTATGTTGTTTTAATCTATGCTTTTTTAAATTTTATTTATGTTGTTTTATCCTATGCTTTATTAAATTATATTTATGTTGTTTTAACCTATGATTTATTAAATTGTATTTATGTTGTTTTATCCTATGCTTTATTAAATTGTATTTATATTGTTTTATCCTATGCTTTATTAAATTGTATTTATGTTGTTTTATCCTATGCTTTATTAAATTGTATTTATGTTGTTTTATCCTATGCTTTATTAAATTGTATTTATGTTGTTTTATTTTATGTTTTATTAAATTGTATTTATGTTGTTTTATCCTATGCTTTATTAAATTGTATTTATATTGTTTTATTCTATGCTTTATTAAATTGTATTTATGTTGTTTTAATCTATGCTTTATTAAATTTTATTTATGTTGTTTTATCCTATGCTTTATTAAATTGTATTTATGTTGTTTTATCCTATGCTTTATTAAATTGTATTTATGTTGTTTTAACCTATGCTTTATTACATCCTGTTTATGTTGTTTTATCCTATGCTTTATTAAATTGTATTTATGTTGTTTTAACCTATGCTTTATTAAATTGTATTTATGTTGTTTTATCCTATGTTATATTAAATTGTATTTATGTTGATTTATTGTATGCTTTATTAAACTGCATTTATGTTGTATTATCCTATGCTTTATTAAATTGCATCTATCTTGTTTTATCCTATGCTTTATTAAATTGTATTTATGTTGTTTTATCCTATGCTTTATTAAATTGTATTTATGTGGTTTTATCCTATGCTTTATTAAATTGTATTTATGTTGTTTTATCCTATGCTTTATTAAATTGTATTTATGTGGTTTTATTCTATGATTTATTAAATTGTATTTATGTTGTTTTATCCTATGCTTTATTAAATTGTGTTTATGTTGTTTTATCCTATGCTTTATTAAATTGTATTTATGTTGTTTTATCCTATGCTTTATTAAATTGTATTTATGTTGTTTTAACCTATGCTTTATTAAATTGTATTTATGTTGTTTTATCCTATGCTTTATTAAATTGTATTTATGTTGTTTTAACCTATGCTTTATTAAATTGTATTTATGTTGTTTTATCCTATGCTTTATTAAATTGTATTTATGTTGTTTTAACCTATGCTTTATTAAATTGTATTTATGTTGTTTTAACCTATGCTTTATTAAATTGTATTTATGTTGTTTTATCCTATGCTTTATTAAATTGTATTTATGTTGTTTTATCCTATGCTTTATTAAATTGTGTTTATGTTGTTTTATCCTATGCTTTATTAAATTGTATTTATGTTGTTTTATCCTATGCTTTATTAAATTGTGTTTATGTTGTTTTATCCTATGCTTTATTAAATTGTATTTATGTTGTTTTATCCTATGCTTTATTAAATTGTGTTTATGTTGTTTTATCCTATGCTTTATTAAATTGTATTTATGTTGTTTTATCCTATGCTTTATTAAATTGTGTTTATGTTGTTTTATCCTATGCTTTATTAAATTGTATTTATGTTGTTTTATCCTATGCTTTATTAAATTGTGTTTATGTTGTTTTATCCTATGCTTTTTTAAATTGTATTTATGTTGTTTTATCCTATGCTTTATTAAATTGTATTTATATTGTTTTATTCTATGTTTTATTAAATTGTATTTATGTTGTTTTAATCTATGCTTTATTAAATTTTATTTATGTTGTTTTATCCTATGCTTTATTAAATTGTATTTATGTTGTTTTATCCTATGCTTTATTAAATTGTATTTATGTTGTTTTAACCTATGCTTTATTACATCCTGTTTATGTTGTTTTATTCTATGCTTTATTAAATTGTATTTATGTTGTTTTAATCTATGCTTTTTTAAATTTTATTTATGTTGTTTTATCCTATGCTTTATTAAATTGTATTTATGTTGTTTTAATCTATGCTTTTTTAAATTTTATTTATGTTGTTTTATCCTATGCTTTATTAAATTATACTTATGTTGTTTTAACCTATGATTTATTAAATTGTATTTATGTTGTTTTATCCTATGCTTTATTAAATTGTATTTATGTTGTTTTATCCTATGCTTTATTAAATTGTATTTATGTTGTTTTATCCTATGCTTTATTAAATTGTATTTATGTTGTTTTATTTTATGCTTTATTAAATTGTATTTATGTTGTTTTATCCTATGCTTTATTAAATTGTATTTATATTGTTTTATTCTATGCTTTATTAAATTGTATTTATGTTGTTTTAATCTATGCTTTATTAAATTTTATTTAAGTTGTTTTATCCTATGCTTTATTAAATTGTATTTATGTTGTTTTATCCTATGCTTTATTAAATTGTATTTATGTTGTTTTAACCTATGCTTTATTACATCCTGTTTATGTTGTTTTATCCTATGCTTTATTAAATTGTATTTATGTTGTTTTATCCTATGCTTTATTAAATTGTGTTTATGTTGTATTATCCTATGCTTTATTAAATTGTATTTATGTTGTTTTATCCTATGTTTTATTAAATTGTATTTATGTTGTTTTATCGTATGCTTTCTTAAACTGCATTTATGTTGTTTTACCTATGCTTTATTAAATTGTATTTTTGTTGTTTTATCCTATGCTTTATTAAATTGTATTTTTGTTGTTTTATCCTATGCTTTATTAAATTGTATTTATGTTGTTTTATCCTATGCTTCATTAAATTGTATTTATGTTGTTTTAACCCATGCTTCATTAAATTGTATTTATGTTGTTTTATCCTATGCTTCATTAAATTGTATTTATGTTCTTTTATCCTATGCTTTATTAAATTGCATTTATTTTGTTTTATCCTATGCTTCGTTAAATTGTATTTATGTTGTTTTAACCTATGCTTTATTAAATTGTATTTATGTTGTTTTATCCTATGCTTTATTAAATGGTATTTATGTTGTTTTTTCCTATGCTTTATTAAATTGTATTTATATTGTTTTAACCTATGCTTTATTAAACTGTATTTATGTTGTTTTATCCTATGCTTTATTAAATTGTATTTATGTTGTTTTATCCTATGCTTTATTAAATTGTATTTATGTTGTTTTAACCTATCCTTTATTAAATTGTATTTATGTTGTTTTAACCTATGCTTTATTAAATTGTATTTATGTTGTTTTAACCTATGCTTTATTAAATTGTATTTATGTTGTTTTATCCTATGCTTTATTAAATTGTATTTATGTTGTTTTAACCTATGCTTTATTAAATTGTATTTATGTTGTTTTATCCTATACTTTATTAAATTGTATTTATGTTGTTTTAACCTATGCTTTATTAAATTGTATTTATGTTGTTTTATCCTATGCTTTATTAAATTGTATTTATGTTGTTTTATCCTATGCTTTATTAAATTGTGTTTATGTTGTTTTATCCTATGCTTTATTAAATTGTATTTATGTTGTTTTATCCTATGCTTTATTAAATTGTATTTATGTTGTTTTAACCTATGCTTTATTAAATTGTATTTATGTTGTTTTATCCTATGCTTTATTAAATTGTATTTATGTTGTTTTAACCTATGCTTTATTAAATTGTATTTATGTTGTTTTATCCTATGCTTTATTAAATTGTATTTATGTTGTTTTAACCTATGCTTTATTAAATTGTATTTATGTTGTTTTAACCTATGCTTTATTAAATTGTATTTATGTTGTTTTATCCTATGCTTTATTAAATTGTATTTATGTTGTTTTATCCTATGCTTTATTAAATTGTGTTTATGTTGTTTTATCCTATGCTTTATTAAATTGTATTTATGTTGTTTTATCCTATGCTTTATTAAATTGTGTTTATGTTGTTTTATCCTATGCTTTATTAAATTGTATTTATGTTGTTTTATCCTATGCTTTATTAAATTGTGTTTATGTTGTTTTATCCTATGCTTTATTAAATTGTATTTATGTTGTTTTATCCTATGCTTTATTAAATTGTGTTTATGTTGTTTTATCCTATGCTTTATTAAATTGTATTTATGTTGTTTTATCCTATGCTTTATTAAATTGTGTTTATGTTGTTTTATCCTATGCTTTTTTAAATTGTATTTATGTTGTTTTATCCTATGCTTTATTAAATTGTATTTATATTGTTTTATTCTATGCTTTATTAAATTGTATTTATGTTGTTTTAATCTATGCTTTATTAAATTTTATTTATGTTGTTTTATCCTATGCTTTATTAAATTGTATTTATGTTGTTTTAACCTATGCTTTATTAAATTGTATTTATGTTGTTTTAACCTATGCTTTATTACATCCTGTTTATGTTGTTTTATTCTATGCTTTATTAAATTGTATTTTTGTTGTTTTAATCTATGCTTTTTTAAATTTTATTTATGTTGTTTTATCCTATGCTTTATTAAATTGTATTTATGTTGTTTTATCCTATGCTTTATTAAATTGTATTTATGTTGTTTTATCCTATGCTTTATTAAATTGTATTTATGTTGTTTTATCCTATGCTTTATTAAATTGTATTTATGTTGTTTTATCCTATGCTTTATTAAATTGTATTTATGTTGTTTTATTTTATGTTTTATTAAATTGTATTTATGTTGTTTTATCCTATGCTTTATTAAATTGTATTTATATTGTTTTATTCTATGCTTTATTAAATTGTATTTATGTTGTTTTAATCTATGCTTTATTAAATTTTATTTATGTTGTTTTATCCTATGCTTTATTAAATTGTATTTATGTTGTTTTATCCTATGCTTTATTAAATTGTATTTATGTTGTTTTAACCTATGCTTTATTACATCCTGTTTATGTTGTTTTATCCTATGCTTTATTAAATTGTATTTATGTTGTTTTAACCTATGCTTTATTAAATTGTATTTATGTTGTTTTATCCTATGTTATATTAAATTGTATTTACGTGGTTTCATCCTATGCTTTATTAAATTGTATTTATGTTGTTTTAACGTATGCTTTATTAAATTGTATTTATGTTGTTTTATCCTATGCTTTATTAAATTGTATTTATGTTGTTTTAATCTATGCTTTTTTAAATTTTATTTATGTTGTTTTATCCCATGCTTTATTAAATTATATTTATGTTGTTTTAACCTATGATTTATTAAATTGTATTTATGTTGTTTTATCCTATGCTTTATTAAATTGTATTTATGTTGTTTTATCCTATGCTTTATTAAATTGTATTTATGTTGTTTTATCCTATGCTTTATTAAATTGTATTTATGTTGTTTTATCCTATGCTTTATTAAATTGTATTTATCTTGTTTTATTTTATGCTTTATTAAATTGTATTTATGTTGTTTTATCCTATGCTTTATTAAATTGTATTTATATTGTTTTATTCTATGCTTTATTAAATTGTATTTATGTTGTTTTAATCTATGCTTTATTAAATTTTATTTATGTTGTTTTATCCTATGCTTTATTAAATTGTATTTATGTTGTTTTATCCTATGCTTTATTAAATTGTATTTATGTTGTTTTAACCTATGCTTTATTACATCCTGTTTATGTTGTTTTATCCTATGCTTTATTAAATTGTATTTATGTTGTTTTATCCTATGCTTTATTAAATTGTGTTTATGTTGTATTATCCTATGCTTTATTAAATTGTATTTATGTTGTTTTATCCTATGTTTTATTAAATTGTATTTATGTTGTTTTAATCTATGCTTTTTTAAATTTTATTTATGTTGTTTTATCCTATGCTTTATTAAATTATATTTATGTTGTTTTAACCTATGATTTATTAAATTGTATTTATGTTGTTTTATCCTATGCTTTATTAAATTGTATTTATATTGTTTTATCCTATGCTTTATTAAATTGTATTTATGTTGTTTTATCCTATGCTTTATTAAATTGTATTTATGTTGTTTTATCCTATGCTTTATTAAATTGTATTTATGTTGTTTTATTTTATGTTTTATTAAATTGTATTTATGTTGTTTTATCCTATGCTTTATTAAATTGTATTTATATTGTTTTATTCTATGCTTTATTAAATTGTATTTATGTTGTTTTAATCTATGCTTTATTAAATTTTATTTATGTTGTTTTATCCTATGCTTTATTAAATTGTATTTATGTTGTTTTATCCTATGCTTTATTAAATTGTATTTATGTTGTTTTAACCTATGCTTTATTACATCCTGTTTATGTTGTTTTATCCTATGCTTTATTAAATTGTATTTATGTTGTTTTAACCTATGCTTTATTAAATTGTATTTATGTTGTTTTATCCTATGTTATATTAAATTGTATTTACGTGGTTTCATCCTATGCTTTATTAAATTGTATTTATGTTGTTTTAACGTATGCTTTATTAAATTGTATTTATGTTGTTTTATCCTATGCTTTATTAAATTGTATTTATGTTGTTTTAATCTATGCTTTTTTAAATTTTATTTATGTTGTTTTATCCCATGCTTTATTAAATTATATTTATGTTGTTTTAACCTATGATTTATTAAATTGTATTTATGTTGTTTTATCCTATGCTTTATTAAATTGTATTTATGTTGTTTTATCCTATGCTTTATTAAATTGTATTTATGTTGTTTTATCCTATGCTTTATTAAATTGTATTTATGTTGTTTTATCCTATGCTTTATTAAATTGTATTTATGTTGTTTTATTTTATGCTTTATTAAATTGTATTTATGTTGTTTTATCCTATGCTTTATTAAATTGTATTTATATTGTTTTATTCTATGCTTTATTAAATTGTATTTATGTTGTTTTAATCTATGCTTTATTAAATTTTATTTATGTTGTTTTATCCTATGCTTTATTAAATTGTATTTATGTTGTTTTATCCTATGCTTTATTAAATTGTATTTATGTTGTTTTAACCTATGCTTTATTACATCCTGTTTATGTTGTTTTATCCTATGCTTTATTAAATTGTATTTATGTTGTTTTATCCTATGCTTTATTAAATTGTGTTTATGTTGTATTATCCTATGCTTTATTAAATTGTATTTATGTTGTTTTATCCTATGTTTTATTAAATTGTATTTATGTTGTTTTATCGTATGCTTTCTTAAACTGCATTTATGTTGTTTTACCTATGCTTTATTAAATTGTATTTTTGTTGTTTTATCCTATGCTTTATTAAATTGTATTTATGTTGTTTTATCCTATGCTTCATTAAATTGTATTTATGTTGTTTTATCCTATGCTTTATTAAATTGTATTTATGTTGTTTTAACCCATGCTTCATTAAATTGTATTTATGTTGTTTTATCCTATGCTTCATTAAATTGTATTTATGTTCTTTTATCCTATGCTTTATTAAATTGCATTTATTTTGTTTTATCCTATGCTTCGTTAAATTGTATTTATGTTGTTTTAACCTATGCTTTATTAAATTGTATTTATGTTGTTTTATCCTATGCTTTATTAAATTGTATTTATGTTGTTTTAACCTATGCTTTATTAAATTGTATTTATGTTGTTTTATCCTATGCTTTATTAAATTGTATTTATGTTGTTTTATCCTATGCTTTATTAAATTGTATTTATGTTGTTTTAACCTATGCTTTATTAAATTGTATTTATGTTGTTTTATCCTATGCTTTATTAAATTGTATTTATGTTGTTTTAACCTATGCTTTATTAAATTGTTTTTATGTTGTTTTATCCTATGCTTTATTCAATTGTATTTATGTTGTATTAACCTATGCTTTATTAAAATGTATTTATGTTGTTTTAACCTATGCTTTATTAAATTGTATTTATGTTGTTTTATCCTATGCTTTATTAAATTGTATTTATGTTGTTTTATTCTATGCTTTATTAAATTGTATATATGTTGTTTTATCCTATGCTTTATTAAATTGTATTTATGTTGTTTTATCCTATGCTTTATTAAATTGTATTTATGTTGTTTTATTGTATGCTTTATTAAACTGCATTTATGTTGTTTTATCCTATGCTTTATTAAATTGTATTTATGTTGTTTTATCCTATGCTTTATTAAATTGTGTTTATGTTGTTTTATCCTATGCTTTATTAAATTGTATTTATGTTGTTTTATCCTATGCTTTATTAAATTGTATTTATGTTGTTTTATCCTATGCTTTATTAAATTGTGTTTATGTTGTTTTATGCTATGCTTTATTAAATGGTATTTATGTTGTTTTATCCTATGCTTTATTAAATTGTATTTATGTAGTTTTATCCTATGCTTTATTAAATTGTATTTATGTTGTTTTATCCTATGCTTTATTAAATTGCATCTCTCTTGTTTTATCCTATGCTTTATTAAATTGTATTTATGTTGTTTTATCCTATGCTTTATTAAATTGTATTTATGTGGTTTTATCCTATGCTTTATTAAATTGTATTTATGTTGTTTTATCCTATGCTTTATTAAATTGTATTTATGTGGTTTTATCCTATGATTTATTAAATTGCATTTATGTTGTTTTATCCTATGCTTTATTAAATTGTATTTATGTTGTTTTATCCTATGCTTTATTAAATTGTATTTATGTTGTTTTATCCTATGCTTTATTAAATTGTATTTATGTTGTTTTGTGCTATGCTTTATTAAATTGTATTTATGTTGTTTTATCCTATGCTTTATTAAATTGTATTTATGTTGTTTTATCCTATGCTTTATTAAATTGTGTTTATGTTGTATTATCCTATGCTTTATTAAATTGTATTTATGTTGTTTTATCCTATGTTTTATTAAATTGTATTTATGTTGATTTATTGTATGCTTTATTAAACTGCATTTATGTTGTATTATCCTATGCTTTATTAAATTGCATCTATCTTGTTTTATCCTATGCTTTATTAAATTGTATTTATGTTGTTTTATCCTATGCTTTATTAAATTGTATTTATGTGGTTTTATCCTATGCTTTATTAAATTGTATTTATGTTGTTTTATCCTATGCTTTATTAAATTGTATTTATGTGGTTTTATCCTATGATTTATTAAATTGTATTTATGTTTTATCCTATGCTTTATTAAATTGTGTTTATGTTGTTTTATCCTATGCTTTATTAAATTGTATTTATGTTGTTTTATCCTATGCTTTATTAAATTGTATTTATGTTGTTTTGTCCTATGCTTTATTAAATTGTATTTATGTTGTTTTATCTTATGCTTTATTAAATTGTATTTATGTTGTTTTATCCTATGCTTTATTAAATTGTGTTTATGTTGTATTATCCTATGCTTTATTAAATTGTATTTATGTTGTTTTATCCTATGTTTTATTAAATTGTATTTATGTTGATTTATTGTATGCTTTATTAAACTGCATTTATGTTGTATTATCCTATGCTTTATTAAATTGCATCTATCTTGTTTTATCCTATGCTTTATTAAATTGTATTTATGTTGTTTTATCCTATGCTTTATTAAATTGTATTTATGTGGTTTTATCCTATGCTTTATTAAATTGTATTTATGTTGTTTTATCCTATGCTTTATTAAATTGTATTTATGTGGTTTTATTCTATGATTTATTAAATTGTATTTATGTTGTTTTATCCTATGCTTTATTAAATTGTGTTTATGTTGTTTTATCCTATGCTTTATTAAATTGTATTTATGTTGTTTTATCCTATGCTTTATTAAATTGTATTTATGTTGTTTTAACCTATGCTTTATTAAATTGTATTTATGTTGTTTTATCCTATGCTTTATTAAATTGTATTTATGTTGTTTTAACCTATGCTTTATTAAATTGTATTTATGTTGTTTTATCCTATGCTTTATTAAATTGTATTTATGTTGTTTTAACCTATGCTTTATTAAATTGTATTTATGTTGTTTTAACCTATGCTTTATTAAATTGTATTTATGTTGTTTTATCCTATGCTTTATTAAATTGTATTTATGTTGTTTTATCCTATGCTTTATTAAATTGTGTTTATGTTGTTTTATCCTATGCTTTATTAAATTGTATTTATGTTGTTTTATCCTATGCTTTATTAAATTGTGTTTATGTTGTTTTATCCTATGCTTTATTAAATTGTATTTATGTTGTTTTATCCTATGCTTTATTAAATTGTGTTTATGTTGTTTTATCCTATGCTTTATTAAATTGTATTTATGTTGTTTTATCCTATGCTTTATTAAATTGTGTTTATGTTGTTTTATCCTATGCTTTATTAAATTGTATTTATGTTGTTTTATCCTATGCTTTATTAAATTGTATTTATGTTGTTTTATCCTATGCTTTATTAAATTGTGTTTATGTTGTTTTATGCTATGCTTTATTAAATGGTATTTATGTTGTTTTATCCTATGCTTTATTAAATTGTATTTATGTAGTTTTATCCTATGCTTTATTAAATTGTATTTATGTTGTTTTATCCTATGCTTTATTAAATTGCATCTCTCTTGTTTTATCCTATGCTTTATTAAATTGTATTTATGTTGTTTTATCCTATGCTTTATTAAATTGTATTTATGTGGTTTTATCCTATGCTTTATTAAATTGTATTTATGTTGTTTTATCCTATGCTTTATTAAATTGTATTTATGTGGTTTTATCCTATGATTTATTAAATTGCATTTATGTTGTTTTATCCTATGCTTTATTAAATTGTATTTATGTTGTTTTATCCTATGCTTTATTAAATTGTATTTATGTTGTTTTATCCTATGCTTTATTAAATTGTATTTATGTTGTTTTGTGCTATGCTTTATTAAATTGTATTTATGTTGTTTTATCCTATGCTTTATTAAATTGTATTTATGTTGTTTTATCCTATGCTTTATTAAATTGTGTTTATGTTGTATTATCCTATGCTTTATTAAATTGTATTTATGTTGTTTTATCCTATGTTTTATTAAATTGTATTTATGTTGATTTATTGTATGCTTTATTAAACTGCATTTATGTTGTATTATCCTATGCTTTATTAAATTGCATCTATCTTGTTTTATCCTATGCTTTATTAAATTGTATTTATGTTGTTTTATCCTATGCTTTATTAAATTGTATTTATGTGGTTTTATCCTATGCTTTATTAAATTGTATTTATGTTGTTTTATCCTATGCTTTATTAAATTGTATTTATGTGGTTTTATCCTATGATTTATTAAATTGTATTTATGTTGTTTTATCCTATGCTTTATTAAATTGTGTTTATGTTGTTTTATCCTATGCTTTATTAAATTGTATTTATGTTGTTTTATCCTATGCTTTATTAAATTGTATTTATGTTGTTTTGTCCTATGCTTTATTAAATTGTATTTATGTTGTTTTATCCTATGCTTTATTAAATTGTATTTATGTTGTTTTATCCTATGCTTTATTAAATTGTGTTTATGTTGTATTATCCTATGCTTTATTAAATTGTATTTATGTTGTTTTATCCTATGTTTTATTAAATTGTATTTATGTTGATTTATTGTATGCTTTATTAAACTGCATTTATGTTGTATTATCCTATGCTTTATTAAATTGCATCTATCTTGTTTTATCCTATGCTTTATTAAATTGTATTTATGTTGTTTTATCCTATGCTTTATTAAATTGTATTTATGTGGTTTTATCCTATGCTTTATTAAATTGTATTTATATTGTTTTATCCTATGCTTTATTAAATTGTATTTATGTGGTTTTATTCTATGATTTATTAAATTGTATTTATGTTGTTTTATCCTATGCTTTATTAAATTGTGTTTATGTTGTTTTATCCTATGCTTTATTAAATTGTATTTATGTTGTTTTATCCTATGCTTTATTAAATTGTATTTATGTTGTTTTAACCTATGCTTTATTAAATTGTATTTATGTTGTTTTATCCTATGCTTTATTAAATTGTATTTATGTTGTTTTAACCTATGCTTTATTAAATTGTATTTATGTTGTTTTATCCTATGCTTTATTAAATTGTATTTATGTTGTTTTAACCTATGCTTTATTAAATTGTATTTATGTTGTTTTAACCTATGCTTTATTAAATTGTATTTATGTTGTTTTATCCTATGCTTTATTAAATTGTATTTATGTTGTTTTATCCTATGCTTTATTAAATTGTGTTTATGTTGTTTTATCCTATGCTTTATTAAATTGTATTTATGTTGTTTTATCCTATGCTTTATTAAATTGTGTTTATGTTGTTTTATCCTATGCTTTATTAAATTGTATTTATGTTGTTTTATCCTATGCTTTATTAAATTGTGTTTATGTTGTTTTATCCTATGCTTTATTAAATTGTATTTATGTTGTTTTATCCTATGCTTTATTAAATTGTGTTTATGTTGTTTTATCCTATGCTTTATTAAATTGTATTTATGTTGTTTTAATCTATGCTTTATTACATCCTGTTTATGTTGTTTTATTCTATGCTTTATTAAATTGTATTTATGTTGTTTTAACCTATGCTTTATTACATCCTGTTTATGTTGTTTTATTCTATGCTTTATTAAATTGTATTTATGTTGTTTTAATCTATGCTTTTTTAAATTTTATTTATGTTGTTTTATCCTATGCTTTATTAAATTGTATTTATGTTGTTTTAATCTATGCTTTTTTAAATTTTATTTATGTTGTTTTATCCTATGCTTTATTAAATTATATTTATGTTGTTTTAACCTATGATTTATTAAATTGTATTTATGTTGTTTTATCCTATACTTTATTAAATTGTATTTATGTTGTTTTATCCTATGCTTTATTAAATTGTATTTATGTTGTTTTATCCTATGCTTTATTAAATTGTATTTATGTTGTTTTATTTTATGCTTTATTAAATTGTATTTATGTTGTTTTATCCTATGCTTTATTAAATTGCATTTATATTGTTTTATTCTATGCTTTATTAAATTGTATTTATGTTGTTTTAATCTATGCTTTATTAAATTTTATTTAAGTTGTTTTATCCTATGCTTTATTAAATTGTATTTATGTTGTTTTATCCTATGCTTTATTAAATTGTATTTATGTTGTTTTAACCTATGCTTTATTACATCCTGTTTATGTTGTTTTATCCTATGCTTTATTAAATTGTATTTATGTTGTTTTATCCTATGCTTTATTAAATTGTGTTTATGTTGTATTATCCTATGCTTTATTAAATTGTATTTATGTTGTTTTATCCTATGTTTTATTAAATTGTATTTATGTTGTTTTATCGTATGCTTTCTTAAACTGCATTTATGTTGTTTTACCTATGCTTTATTAAATTGTATTTTTGTTGTTTTATCCTATGCTTTATTAAATTGTATTTTTGTTGTTTTATCCTATGCTTTATTAAATTGTATTTATGTTGTTTTATCCTATGCTTCATTAAATTGTATTTATGTTGTTTTAACCCATGCTTCATTAAATTGTATTTATGTTGTTTTATCCTATGCTTCATTAAATTGTATTTATGTTCTTTTATCCTATGCTTTATTAAATTGCATTTATTTTGTTTTATCCTATGCTTCGTTAAATTGTATTTATGTTGTTTTAACCTATGCTTTATTAAATTGTATTTATGTTGTTTTATCCTATGCTTTATTAAATGGTATTTATGTTGTTTTTTCCTATGCTTTATTAAATTGTATTTATATTGTTTTAACCTATGCTTTATTAAACTGTATTTATGTTGTTTTATCCTATGCTTTATTAAATTGTTTTTATGTTGTTTTATCCTATGCTTTATTAAATTGTATTTATGTTGTTTTAACCTATCCTTTATTAAATTGTATTTATGTTGTTTTAACCTATGCTTTATTAAATTGTATTTATGTTGTTTTAACCTATGCTTTATTAAATTGTATTTATGTTGTTTTATCCTATGCTTTATTAAATTGTATTTATGTTGTTTTAACCTATTCTTTATTAAATTGTATTTATGTTGTTTTATCCTATACTTTATTAAATTGTATTTATGTTGTTTTAACCTATGCTTTATTAAATTGTATTTATGTTGTTTTATCCTATGCTTTATTAAATTGTATTTATGTTGTTTTAATCTATGCTTTTTTAAATTTTATTTATGTTGTTTTATCCTATGCTTTATTAAATTATATTTATGTTGTTTTAACCTATGATTTATTAAATTGTATTTATGTTGTTTTATCCTATGCTTTATTAAATTGTATTTATGTTGTTTTATCCTATGCTTTATTAAATTGTATTTATGTTGTTTTATCCTATGCTTTATTAAATTGTATTTATGTTGTTTTATTTTATGCTTTATTAAATTGTATTTATGTTGTTTTATCCTATGCTTTATTAAATTGTATTTATATTGTTTTATTCTATGCTTTATTAAATTGTATTTATGTTGTTTTAATCTATGCTTTATTAAATTTTATTTAAGTTGTTTTATCCTATGCTTTATTAAATTGTATTTATGTTGTTTTATCCTATGCTTTATTAAATTGTATTTATGTTGTTTTAACCTATGCTTTATTACATCCTGTTTATGTTGTTTTATCCTATGCTTTATTAAATTGTATTTATGTTGTTTTATCCTATGCTTTATTAAATTGTGTTTATGTTGTATTATCCTATGCTTTATTAAATTGTATTTATGTTGTTTTATCCTATGTTTTATTAAATTGTATTTATGTTGTTTTATCGTATGCTTTCTTAAACTGCATTTATGTTGTTTTATCCTATGCTTTATTAAATTGTATTTATGTTGTTTTAACCTATGCTTTATTACATCCTGTTTATGTTGTTTTATCCTATGCTTTATTAAATTGTATTTATGTTGTTTTAACCTATCCTTTATTAAATTGTATTTATGTTGTTTTAACCTATGCTTTATTAAATTGTATTTATGTTGTTTTAACCTATGCTTTATTAAATTGTATTTATGTTGTTTTATCCTATGCTTTATTAAATTGTATTTATGTTGTTTTAACCTATGCTTTATTAAATTGTATTTATGTTGTTTTATCCTATACTTTATTAAATTATATTTATGTTGTTTTAACCTATGCTTTATTAAATTGTATTTATGTTGTTTTATCCTATGCTTTATTAAATTGTATTTATGTTGTTTTATCCTATGCTTTATTAAATTGTGTTTATGTTGTTTTATCCTATGCTTTATTAAATTGTATTTATGTTGTTTTATCCTATGCTTTATTAAATTGTATTTATGTTGTTTTAACCTATGCTTTATTAAATTGTATTTATGTTGTTTTATCCTATGCTTTATTAAATTGTATGTATGTTGTTTTAACCTATGCTTTATTAAATTGTATTTATGTTGTTTTATCCTATGCTTTATTAAATTGTATTTATGTTGTTTTAACCTATGCTTTATTAAATTGTATTTATGTTGTTTTAACCTATGCTTTATTAAATTGTATTTATGTTGTTTTATCCTATGCTTTATTAAATTGTATTTATGTTGTTTTATCCTATGCTTTATTAAATTGTGTTTATGTTGTTTTATCCTATGCTTTATTAAATTGTATTTATGTTGTTTTATCCTATGCTTTATTAAATTGTGTTTATGTTGTTTTATCCTATGCTTTATTAAATTGTATTTATGTTGTTTTATCCTATGCTTTATTAAATTGTGTTTATGTTGTTTTATCCTATGCTTTATTAAATTGTATTTATGTTGTTTTATCCTATGCTTTATTAAATTGTGTTTATGTTGTTTTATCTTATGCTTTATTAAATTGTATTTATGTTGTTTTATCCTATGCTTTATTAAATTGTGTTTATGTTGTTTTATCCTATGCTTTTTTAAATTGTATTTATGTTGTTTTATCCTATGCTTTATTAAATTGTATTTATATTGTTTTATTCTATGCTTTATTAAATTGTATTTATGTTGTTTTAATCTATGCTTTATTAAATTTTATTTATGTTGTTTTATCCTATGCTTTATTAAATTGTATTTATGTTGTTTTATCCTATGCTTTATTAAATTGTATTTATGTTGTTTTAACCTATGCTTTATTACATCCTGTTTATGTTGTTTTATTCTATGCTTTATTAAATTGTATTTTTGTTGTTTTAATCTATGCTTTTTTAAATTTTATTTATGTTGTTTTATCCTATGCTTTATTAAATTGTATTTATGTTGTTTTAATCTATGCTTTTTTAAATTTTATTTATGTTGTTTTATCCTATGCTTTATTAAATTATATTTATGTTGTTTTAACCTATGATTTATTAAATTGTATTTATGTTGTTTTATCCTATGCTTTATTAAATTGTATTTATGTTGTTTTATCCTATGCTTTATTAAATTGTATTTATGTTGTTTTATCCTATGCTTTATTAAATTGTATTTATGTTGTTTTATCCTATGCTTTATTAAATTGTATTTATGTTGTTTTATTTTATGTTTTATTAAATTGTATTTATGTTGTTTTATCCTATGCTTTATTAAATTGTATTTATATTGTTTTATTCTATGCTTTATTAAATTGTATTTATGTTGTTTTAATCTATGCTTTATTAAATTGTATTTATGTTGTTTTATCCTATGCTTTATTAAATTGTATTTATGTTGTTTTATCCTATGCTTTATTAAATTGTATTTATGTTGTTTTAACCTATGCTTTATTACATCCTGTTTATGTTGTTTTATCCTATGCTTTATTAAATTGTATTTATGTTGTTTTAACCTATGCTTTATTAAATTGTATTTATGTTGTTTTATCCTATGTTATATTAAATTGTATTTACGTGGTTTCATCCTATGCTTTATTAAATTGTATTTATGTTGTTTTAACGTATGCTTTATTAAATTGTATTTATGTTGTTTTATCCTATGCTTTATTAAATTGTATTTATGTTGTTTTAATCTATGCTTTATTAAATTGTATTTATGTTGTTTTATCCTATGCTTTATTAAATTGTATTTATGTGGTTTCATCCTATGCTTTATTAAATTGTATTTATGTTTTTTTAACCTATGCTTTATTAAATTGTATTTATGTTGTTTTATCCTATGCTTTATTAAATTGTATTCATGTTGTTTTATCCAATGCTTTATTAAATTGTATTTATGTTGTTTTATCCTATGCTTTATTAAATTGTATTTATGTGGTTTTATCCTATGCTTCATTAAATTGTATTTATGTTGTTTTATCCTATGCTTTATTAAATTGTTTTTATGTGGTTTTATCCTATGCTTTATTAAATTGTATTTATGTTGTTTTATCCTATGCTTTATTAAATTGTTTTTATGTGGTTTTATCCTATGCTTTATTAAATTGTATTTATGTTGTATTATCCTTTGCTTTATTAAATTGCATCTATCTTGTTTTATCCTATGCTTTATTAAATTGTATTTATGTTGTTTTAACCCATGCTTTATTAAATTGTATTTATGTTGTTTTATCCTATGCTTTATTAAATTGTATTTATGTTGTTTTGTCCTATGCTTTATTAAATTGTATTTATGTTGTTTTATCGTATGCTTTATTAAATTGTATTTATGTTGTTTTATCCTATGCTTTATTAAATTGTGTTTATGTTGTATTATCCTATGCTTTATTAAATTGTATTTATGTTGTTTTATCCTATGTTTTATTAAATTGTATTCATGTTGTTTTATCGTATGCTTTATTAAACTGCATTTATGTTGTTTTACCTATGCTTTATTAAATTGTATTTTTGTTGTTTTATCCTATGCTTTATTAAATTGTATTTATGTTGTTTTATCCTATGCTTCATTAAATTGTATTTATGTTCTTTTATCCTATGCTTTATTAAATTGTATTTATTTTGTTTTATCCTATGCTTTGTTAAATTGTATTTATGTTGTTTTAACCTATGCTTTATTAAATTGTATTTATGTTGTTTTATCCTATGCTTTATTAAATGGTATTTATGTTGTTTTTTCCTATGCTTTATTAAATTGTATTTATATTGTTTTAACCTATGCTTTATTAAACTGAATTTATGTTGTTTTATCCTATGCTTTATTAAATTGTATTTATGTTGTTTTATCCTATGCTTTATTAAATTGTATTTATGTTGTTTTAACCTATCCTTTATTAAATTGTATTTATGTTGTTTTAACCTATGCTTTATTAAATTGTATTTATGTTGTTTTAACCTATGCTTTATTAAATTGTATTTATGTTGTTTTATCCTATGCTTTATTAAATTGTATTTATGTTGTTTTAACCTATGCTTTATTAAATTGTATTTATGTTGTTTTAACCTATGCTTTATTAAATTGTATTTATGTTGTTTTATCCTATGCTTTATTAAATTGTATTTATGGTGTTTTAACCTATGCTTTATTAAATTGTATTTATGTTGTTTTATCCTATACTTTATTAAATTGTATTTATGTTGTTTTAACCTATGCTTTATTAAATTGTATTTATGTTGTTTTATCCTATGCTTTATTAAATTGTATTTATGTTGTTTTATCCTATGCTTTATTAAATTGTGTTTATGTTGTTTTATCCTATGCTTTATTAAATTGTATTTATGTTGTTTTATCCTATGCTTTATTAAATTGTATTTATGTTGTTTTAACCTATTCTTTATTAAATTGTATTTATGTTGTTTTATCCTATGCTTTATTAAATTGTATTTATGTTGTTTTAACCTATGCTTTATTAAATTGTATTTATGTTGTTTTATCCTATGCTTTATTAAATTGTATTTATGTTGTTTTAACCTATGCTTTATTAAATTGTATTTATGTTGTTTTAACCTATGCTTTATTAAATTGTATTTATGTTGTTTTATCCTATGCTTTATTAAATTGTATTTATGTTGTTTTATCCTATGCTTTATTAAATTGTGTTTATGTTGTTTTATCCTATGCTTTATTAAATTGTATTTATGTTGTTTTATCCTATGCTTTATTAAATTGTATTTATGTTGTTTTAACCTATGCTTTATTAAATTGTATTTATGTTGTTTTATCCTATGCTTTATTAAATTGTATTTATGTTGTTTTAACCTATGCTTTATTAAATTGTATTTATGTTGTTTTAACCTATGCTTTATTAAATTGTATTTATGTTGTTTTATCCTATGCTTTATTAAATTGTATTTATGTTGTTTTATCCTATGCTTTATTAAATTGTGTTTATGTTGTATTATCCTATGCTTTATTAAATTGTATTTATGTTGTTTTATCCTATGTTTTATTAAATTGTATTTATGTTGTTTTATCGTATGCTTTATTAAACTGCATTTATGTTGTATTATCCTATGCTTCATTAAATTGCATCTATCTTGTTTTATCCTATGCTTTATTAAATTGTATTTATGTTGTTTTATCCTATGCTTTATTAAATTGTATTTATGTGGTTTTATCCTATGCTTTATTAAATTGTATTTATGTTGTTTTATCCTATGCTTTATTAAATAGTATTTATGTGGTTTTATCCTATGATTTATTAAATTGTATTTATGTTGTTTTATCCTATGTGTTATTAAATTGTATTTATGTTGTTTTAACCCATGCTTTATTAAATTGTATTTATGTTGTTTTATCCTATGCTTTATTAAATTGTATTTATGTTGTTTTGTCCTATGCTTTATTAAATTGTATTTATGTTGTTTTATCGTATGCTTTATTAAATTGTATTTATGTTGTTTCATCCTATGCTTTATTACATTGTGTTTATGTTGTTTTATCCTATGCTTTATTAAATTGTATTTATGTTGTTTTATCCTAGGCTTTATTAAATTGTATTTATGTTGTTTTATCCTATGCTTTATTAAATTGTGTTTATGTTGTTTTATGCTATGCTTTATTAAATGGTATTTATGTTGTTTTATCCTATGCTTTATTAAATTGTATTTATGTAGTTTTATCCTATGCTTTATTAAATTGTATTTATGTTGTTTTATCCTATGCTTTATTAAATTGCATCTATCTTGTTTTATCCTATGCTTTATTAAATTGTATTTATGTTGTTTTATCCTATGCTTTATTAAATTGTATTTATGTTGTTTTAACCCATGCTTTATTAAATTGTATTTATGTTGTTTTATCCTATGCTTTATTAAATTGTATTTATGTTGTTTTGTCCTATGCTTTATTAAATTGTATTTATGTTGTTTTATCGTATGCTTTATTAAATTGTATTTATGTTGTTTTATCCTATGCTTTATTAAATTGTGTTTATGTTGTTTTATCCTATGCTTTATTAAATTGTATTTATGTTGTTTTATCCTATGCTTTATTAAATTGTATTTATGTTGTTTTATCCTAGGCTTTATTAAATTGTATTTATGTTGTTTTATCCTATGCTTTATTAAATTGTGTTTATGTTGTTTTATGCTATGCTTTATTAAATGGTATTTATGTTGTTTTATCCTATGCTTTATTAAATTGTATTTATGTAGTTTTATCCTATGCTTTATTAAATTGCATCTATCTTGTTTTATCCTATGCTTTATTAAATTGTATTTATGTTGTTTTATCGTATGCTTTATTAAATTGTATTTATGTTGTTTTATCCTATGCTTTATTAAATTGTATTTATGTTGTTTTATCCTATGCTTTATTAAATTGTATTTATGTGGTTTTATCCTATGATTTATTAAATTGCATTTATGTTGTTTTATTCAATGCTTTATTAAATTGTATTTATGTTGTTTTACCCTATGCTTTATTAAATTGTATTTATGTTGTTTTATCCTATGCTTTATTAAATTGTATTTATGTTGTTTTGTCCTATGCTTTATTAAATTGTATTTATGTTGTTTTATCCTATGCTTTATTAAATTGTATTTATGTTGTTTTATCCTATGCTTTATTAAATTGTGTTTATGTTGTATTATCCTATGCTTTATTAAATTGTATTTATGTTGTTTTATCCTATGTTTTATTAAATTGTATTTATGTTGCTTTATCGTATGCTTTATTAAACTGCATTTATGTTGTATTATCCTATGCTTTATTAAATTGCTTCTATCTTGTTTTATCCTATGCTTTATTAAATTGTATTTATGTTGTTTTATCCTATGCTTTATTAAATTGTATTTATGTGGTTTTATCCTATGCTTTATTAAATTGTATTTATGCTGTTTTATCCTATGCTTTATTAAATTGTATTTATGTGGTTTTATCCTATGATTTATTAAATTGTATTTATGTTGTTTTATCCTATGCGCTATTAAATTGTATTTATGTTGTTTTAACCCATGCTTTATTAAATAGTATTTATGTTGTTTTAACCTATGCTTTATTAAATTGTATTTATGTTGTTTTATCCTATGCTTTATTAAATGGTATTTATGTTGTTTTTTCCTATGCTTTATTAAATTGTATTTATATTGTTTTAACCTATGCTTTATTAAACTGTATTTATGTTGTTTTATCCTATGCTTTATTAAATTGTATTTATGTTGTTTTATCCTATGCTTTATTAAATTGTATTTATGTTGTTTTAACCTATCCTTTATTAAATTGTATTTATGTTGTTTTAACCTATGCTTTATTAAATTGTATTTATGTTGTTTTAACCTATGCTTTATTAAATTGTATTTATGTTGTTTTATCCTATGCTTTAATAAATTGTATTTATGTTGTTTTAACCTATGCTTTATTAAATTGTATTTATGTTGTTTTATCCTATACTTTATTAAATTGTATTTATGTTGTTTTAACCTATGCTTTATTAAATTGTATTTATGTTGTTTTATCCTATGCTTTATTAAATTGTATTTATGTTGTTTTATCCTATGCTTTATTAAATTGTGTTTATGTTGTTTTATCCTATGCTTTATTAAATTGTATTTATGTTGTTTTATCCTATGCTTTATTAAATTGTATTTATGTTGTTTTAACCTATGCTTTATTAAATTGTATTTATGTTGTTTTATCCTATGCTTTATTAAATTGTATTTATGTTGTTTTAACCTATGCTTTATTAAATTGTATTTATGTTGTTTTATCCTATGCTTTATTAAATTGTATTTATGTTGTTTTAACCTATGCTTTATTAAATTGTATTTATGTTGTTTTAACCTATGCTTTATTAAATTGTATTTATGTTGTTTTATCCTATGCTTTATTAAATTGTATTTATGTTGTTTTATCCTATGCTTTATTAAATTGTGTTTATGTTGTTTTATCCTATGCTTTATTAAATTGTATTTATGTTGTTTTATCCTATGCTTTATTAAATTGTGTTTATGTTGTTTTATCCTATGCTTTATTAAATTGTATTTATGTTGTTTTATCCTATGCTTTATTAAATTGTGTTTATGTTGTTTTATCCTATGCTTTATTAAATTGTATTTATGTTGTTTTATCCTATGCTTTATTAAATTGTGTTTATGTTGTTTTATCCTATGCTTTATTAAATTGTATTTATGTTGTTTTATCCTATGCTTTATTAAATTGTGTTTATGTTGTTTTATCCTATGCTTTTTTAAATTGTATTTATGTTGTTTTATCCTATGCTTTATTAAATTGTATTTATATTGTTTTATTCTATGCTTTATTAAATTGTATTTATGTTGTTTAAATCTATGCTTTATTAAATTTTATTTATGTTGTTTTATCCTATGCTTTATTAAATTGTATTTATGTTGTTTTATCCTATGCTTTATTAAATTGTATTTATGTTGTTTTAACCTATGCTTTATTACATCCTGTTTATGTTGTTTTATTCTATGCTTTATTAAATTGTATTTTTGTTGTTTTAATCTATGCTTTTTTAAATTTTATTTATGTTGTTTTATCCTATGCTTTATTAAATTGTATTTATGTTGTTTTAATCTATGCTTTTTTAAATTTTATTTATGTTGTTTTATCCTATGCTTTATTAAATTATATTTATGTTGTTTTAACCTATGATTTATTAAATTGTATTTATGTTGTTTTATCCTATGCTTTATTAAATTGTATTTATGTTGTTTTATCCTATGCTTTATTAAATTGTATTTATGTTGTTTTATCCTATGCTTTATTAAATTGTATTTATGTTGTTTTATCCTATGCTTTATTAAATTGTATTTATGTTGTTTTATTTTATGCTTTATTAAGTTGTATTTATGTTGTTTTATCCTATGCTTTATTAAATTGTATTTATATTGTTTTATTCTATGCTTTATTAAATTGTATTTATGTTGTTTTAATCTATGCTTTATTAAATTTTATTTATGTTGTTTTATCCTATGCTTTATTAAATTGTATTTATGTTGTTTTATCCTATGCTTTATTAAATTGTATTTATGTTGTTTTAACCTATGCTTTATTACATCCTGTTTATGTTGTTTTATCCTATGCTTTATTAAATTGTATTTATGTTGTTTTAACCTATGCTTTATTAAATTGTATTTATGTTGTTTTATCCTATGTTATATTAAATTGTATTTACGTGGTTTCATCCTATGCTTTATTAAATTGTATTTATGTTGTTTTAACGTATGCTTTATTAAATTGTATTCATGTTGTTTTATCCTATGCTTTATTAAATTGTATTTATGTTGTTTTAATCTATGCTTTATTAAATTGTATTTATGTTGTTTTATCCTATGCTTTATTAAATTGTATTTACGTGGTTTCATCCTATGCTTTATTAAATTGTATTTATGTTTTTTTAACCTATGCTTTATTAAATTGTATTTATGTTGTTTTATCCTATGCTTTATTAAATTGTATTCATGTTGTTTTAT
Organism: Phyllobates terribilis; assembly: GCF_046119375.1. Lineage (NCBI taxonomy): Eukaryota > Metazoa > Chordata > Amphibia > Anura > Dendrobatidae > Phyllobates > Phyllobates terribilis. The sequence continues at coordinate 24,591,415 of NW_027362775.1, forward strand.
CCAATGCTTTATTAAATTGTATTTATGTTGTTTTATCCTATGCTTTATTAAATTGTATTTATGTGGTTTTATCCTATGCTTCATTAAATTGTATTTATGTTGTTTTATCCTATGCTTTATTAAATTGTTTTTATGTGGTTTTATCCTATGCTTTATTAAATTGTATTTATGTTGTTTTATCCTATGCTTTATTAAATTGTTTTTATGTGGTTTTATCCTATGCTTTATTAAATTGTATTTATGTTGTATTATCCTTTGCTTTATTAAATTGCATCTATCTTGTTTTATCCTATGCTTTATTAAATTGTATTTATGTTGTTTTAACCCATGCTTTATTAAATTGTATTTATGTTGTTTTATCCTATGCTTTATTAAATTGTATTTATGTTGTTTTGTCCTATGCTTTATTAAATTGTATTTATGTTGTTTTATCGTATGCTTTATTAAATTGTATTTATGTTGTTTTATCCTATGCTTTATTAAATTGTGTTTATGTTGTATTATCCTATGCTTTATTAAATTGTATTTATGTTGTTTTATCCTATGTTTTATTAAATTGTATTCATGTTGTTTTATCGTATGCTTTATTAAACTGCATTTATGTTGTTTTACCTATGCTTTATTAAATTGTATTTTTGTTGTTTTATCCTATGCTTTATTAAATTGTATTTATGTTGTTTTATCCTATGCTTCATTAAATTGTATTTATGTTCTTTTATCCTATGCTTTATTAAATTGTATTTATTTTGTTTTATCCTATGCTTTGTTAAATTGTATTTATGTTGTTTTAACCTATGCTTTATTAAATTGTATTTATGTTGTTTTATCCTATGCTTTATTAAATGGTATTTATGTTGTTTTTTCCTATGCTTTATTAAATTGTATTTATATTGCTTTAACCTATGCTTTATTAAACTGAATTTATGTTGTTTTATCCTATGCTTTATTAAATTGTATTTATGTTGTTTTATCCTATGCTTTATTAAATTGTATTTATGTTGTTTTAACCTATCCTTTATTAAATTGTATTTATGTTGTTTTAACCTATGCTTTATTAAATTGTATTTATGTTGTTTTAACCTATGCTTTATTAAATTGTATTTATGTTGTTTTATCCTATGCTTTATTAAATTGTATTTATGTTGTTTTAACCTATGCTTTATTAAATTGTATTTATGTTGTTTTATCCTATACTTTATTAAATTGTATTTATGTTGTTTTAACCTATGCTTTATTAAATTGTATTTATGTTGTTTTATCCTATGCTTTATTAAATTGTATTTATGTTGTTTTATCCTATGCTTTATTAAATTGTGTTTATGTTGTTTTATCCTATGCTTTATTAAATTGTATTTATGTTGTTTTATCCTATGCTTTATTAAATTGTATTTATGTTGTTTTAACCTATGCTTTATTAAATTGTATTTATGTTGTTTTATCCTATGCTTTATTAAATTGTATTTATGTTGTTTTAACCTATGCTTTATTAAATTGTATTTATGTTGTTTTATCCTATGCTTTATTAAATTGTATTTATGTTGTTTTAACCTATGCTTTATTAAATTGTATTTATGTTGTTTTAACCTATGCTTTATTAAATTGTATTTATGTTGTTTTATCCTATGCTTTATTAAATTGTATTTATGTTGTTTTATCCTATGCTTTATTAAATTGTGTTTATGTTGTTTTATCCTATGCTTTATTAAATTGTATTTATGTTGTTTTAGCCTATGCTTTATTAAATTGTGTTTATGTTGTTTTATCCTATGCTTTATTAAATTGTATTTATGTTGTTTTATCCTATGCTTTATTAAATTGTGTTTATGTTGTTTTATCCTATGCTTTATTAAATTGTATTTATGTTGTTTTATCCTATGCTTTATTAAATTGTGTTTATGTTGTTTTATCCTATGCTTTATTAAATTGTATTTATGTTGTTTTATCCTATGCTTTATTAAATTGTGTTTATGTTGTTTTATCCTATGCTTTTTTAAATTGTATTTATGTTGTTTTATCCTATGCTTTATTAAATTGTATTTATGTTGTTTTATCCTATGCTTTATTAAATTGTATTTATGTTGTTTTATCCTATGCTTTATTAAATTGTATTTATGTTGTTTTATTGTATGCTTTATTAAACTGCATTTATGTTGTTTTATCCTATGCTTTTTTAAATTGTATTTATGTTGTTTTATCCTATGCTTTATTAAATTGTGTTTATGTTGTTTTATCCTATGCTTTATTAAATTGTATTTATGTTGTTTTATCCTATGCTTTATTAAATTGTATTTATGTTGTGTAATCCTATGCTTTATTAAATTGTGTTTATGTTGTTTTATCCTATGCTTTATTAAATGGTATTTATGTTGTTTTATCCTATGCTTTATTAAATTGTATTTATGGTGTTTTATCCTATGCTTTATTAAATTGTATTTATGTGGTTTTATCCTATGCTTTATTAAATTGTATTTATGTTGTTTTATCCTATGCTTTATTAAATTGTATTTATGTTGTTTTAACCCATGCTTTATTAAATTGTATTTATGTTGTTTTATCCTATGCTTTATTAAATTGTATTTATGTTGTTTTGTCCTATGCTTTATTAAATTGTATTTATGTTGTTTTATCCTATGCTTTATTAAATTGTATTTATGTTGTTTTATCCTATGCTTTATTAAATTGTGTTTATGTTGTATTATCCTATGCTTTATTAAATTGTATTTATGTTGTTTTATCCTATGTTTTATTAAATTGTATTTATGTTGTTTTATCGTATGCTTTATTAAACTGCATTTATGTTGTATTATCCTATGCTTCATTAAATTGCATCTATCTTGTTTTATCCTATGCTTTATTAAATTGTATTTATGTTGTTTTATCCTATGCTTTATTAAATTGTATTTATGTGGTTTTATCCTATGATTTATTAAATTGTATTTATGTTGTTTTATCCTATGCGTTATTAAATTGTATTTATGTTGTTTTAACCCATGCTTTATTAAATTGTATTTATGTTGTTTTATCCTATGCTTTATTAAATTGTATTTATGTTGTTTTGTCCTATGCTTTATTAAATTGTATTTATGTTGTTTTATCGTATGCTTTATTAAATTGTATTTATGTTGTTTTATCCTATGCTTTATTAAATTGTGTTTATGTTGTTTTATCCTATGCTTTATTAAATTGTATTTATGTTGTTTTATCCTAGGCTTTATTAAATTGTATTTATGTTGTTTTATCCTATGCTTTATTAAATTGTGTTTATGTTGTTTTATGCTATGCTTTATTAAATGGTATTTATGTTGTTTTATCCTATGCTTTATTAAATTGTATTTATTTAGTTTTATCCTATGCTTTATTAAATTGTATTTATGTTGTTTTATCCTATGCTTTATTAAATTGCATCTATCTTGTTTTATCCTATGCTTTATTAAATTGTATTTATGTTGTTTTATCCTATGCTTTATTAAATTGTATTTATGTTGTTTTAACCCATGCTTTATTAAATTGTATTTATGTTGTTTTATCCTATGCTTTATTAAATTGTATTTATGTTGTTTTGTCCTATGCTTTATTAAATTGTATGTATGTTGTTTTATCGTATGCTTTATTAAATTGTATTTATGTTGTTTTATCCTATGCTTTATTAAATTGTGTTTATGTTGTTTTATCCTATGCTTTATTAAATTGTATTTATTTTGTTTTATCCTATGCTTTATTAAATTGTATTTATGTTGTTTTATCCTAGGCTTTATTAAATTGTATTTATGTTGTTTTATCCTATGCTTTATTAAATTGTGTTTATGTTGTTTTATGCTATGCTTTATTAAATGGTATTTATGTTGTTTTATCCTATGCTTTATTAAATTGTATTTATGTAGTTTTATCCTATGCTTTATTAAATTGCATCTATCTTGCTTTATCCTATGCTTTATTAAATTGTATTTATGTTGTTTTATCGTATGCTTTATTAAATTGTATTTATGTTGTTTTATCCTATGCTTTATTAAATTGTATTTATGTTGTTTTATCCTATGCTTTATTAAATTGTATTTATGTGGTTTTATCCTATGATTTATTAAATTGCATTTATGTTGTTTTATCCAATGCTTTATTAAATTGTATTTATGTTGTTTTAACCCATGCTTTATTAAATTGTATTTATGTTGTTTTATCCTATGCTTTATTAAATTGTATTTATGTTGTTTTGTCCTATGCTTTATTAAATTGTATTTATGTTGTTTTATCCTATGTTTTATTAAATTGTATTTATGTTGCTTTATCGTATGCTTTATTAAACTGCATTTATGTTGTATTATCCTATGCTTTATTAAATTGCTTCTATCTTGTTTTATCCTATGCTTTATTAAATTGTATTTATGTTGTTTTATCCTATGCTTTATTAAATTGTATTTATGTGGTTTTATCCTATGCTTTATTAAATTGTATTTATGTTGTTTTATCCTATGCTTTATTAAATTGTATTTATGTGGTTTTATCCTATGATTTATTAAATTGTATTTATGTTGTTTTATCCTATGCGCTATTAAATTGTATTCATGTTGTTTTAACCCATGCTTTATTAAATAGTATTTATGTTGTTTTATCCTATGCTTTATTAAATTGTATTTATGTTGTTTTGTCCTATGCTTTATTAAATTGTATTTATGTTGTTTTATCCTATGCTTTTTTAAATTGTATTTATGTTGTTTTATCCTATGCTTTATTAAATTGTATTTATGTTGTTTTATTGTATGCTTTATTAAACTGTGTTTATGTTGTTTTATCCTATGCTTTATTAAATTGTATTTATGTTGTTTTATCCTATGCTTTATTAAATTGTATTTATGTTGTTTTAACTTATGCTTTATTAAATTGTATTTATGTTGTTTTATCCTATGCTTTATTAAATGGAATTTATGTTGTTTTATCCTATGCTTTATTAAATTGTATTTATGTTGTTTTAACCTATGCTTTATTAAACTGTATTTATGTTGTTTTATCCTATGCTTTATTAAATTGTATTTATGTTGTTTTATCCTATGCTTTATTAAATTGTATTTATGTTGTTTTAACCTATCCTTTATTAAATTGTATTTATGTTGTTTTAACCTATGCTTTATTAAATTGTATTTATGTTGTTTTAACCTATGCTTTATTAAATTGTATTTATGTTGTTTTATCCTATGCTTTATTAAATTGTATTTATGTTGTTTTAACCTATGCTTTATTAAATTGTATTTATGTTGTTTTATCCTATGCTTTATTACATTGTATTTATGTTGTTTTATCCTATGCTTTATTAAATTGTATTTATGTTGTTTTAACCTATGCTTTATTAAATTGTATTTATGTTGTTTTATCCTATGCTTTATTAAATTGTATTTATGTTGTTTTAACCTATGCTTTATTAAATTGTATTTATGTTGTTTTATCCTATGCTTTATTCAATTGTATTTATGTTGTATTAACCTATGCTTTATTAAATTGTATTTATGTTGTTTTAACCTATGCTTTATTAAATTGTATTTATGTTGTTTTATCCTATGCTTTATTAAATTGTATTTATGTTGTTTTATCCTATGCATTATTAAATTGTGTTTATGTTGTATTATCCTATGCTTTATTAAATTGTATTTATGTTGTTTTATCCTATGTTTTATTAAATTGTATTTATGTTGTTTTATCGTATGCTTTATTAAACTGCATTTATGTTGTATTATCCTATGCTTCATTAAATTGCATCTATCTTGTTTTATCCTATGCTTTATTAAATTGTATTTATGTTGTTTTATCCTATGCTTTATTAAATTGTATTTATGTGGTTTTATCCTATGCTTTATTAAATTGTATTTATGTTGTTTTATCCTATGCTTTATTAAATAGTATTTATGTGGTTTTATCCTATGATTTATTAAATTGTATTTATGTTGTTTTATCCTATGCGTTATTAAATTGTATTTATGTTGTTTTAACCCATGCTTTATTAAATTGTATTTATGTTGTTTTATCCTATGGTTTATTAAATTGTATTTATGTTGTTTTGTCCTATGCTTTATTAAATTGTATTTATGTTGTTTTATCGTATGCTTTATTAAATTGTATTTATGTTGTTTTATCCTATCCTTTATTAAATTGTGTTTATGTTGTTTTATCCTATGCTTTATTAAATTGTATTTATGTTGTTTTATCCTAGGCTTTATTAAATTGTATTTATGTTGTTTTATCCTATGCTTTATTAAATTGTGTTTATGTTGTTTTATGCTATGCTTTATTAAATGGTATTCATGTTGTTTTATCCTATGCTTTATTAAATTGTATTTATGTAGTTTTATCCTATGCTTTATTAAATTGTATTTATGTTGTTTTATCCTATGCTTTATTAAATTGCATCTATCTTGTTTTATCCTATGCTTTATTAAATTGTATTTATGTTGTTTTATCCTATGCTTTATTAAATTGTATTTATGTTGTTTTAACCCATGCTTTATTAAATTGTATTTATGTTGTTTTATCCTATGCTTTATTAAATTGTATTTATGTTGTTTTGTCCTATGCTTTATTAAATTGTATTTATGTTGTTTTATCGTATGCTTTATTAAATTGTATTTATGTTGTTTTATCCTATGCTTTATTAAATTGTGTTTATGTTGTTTTATCCTATGCTTTATTAAATTGTATTTATGTTGTTTTATCCTATGCTTTATTAAAGTGTATTTATGTTGTTTTATCCTAGGCTTTATTAAATTGTATTTATGTTGTTTTATCCTATGCTTTATTAAATTGTGTTTATGTTGTTTTATGCTATGCTTTATTAAATGGTATTTATGTTGTTTTATCCTATGCTTTATTAAATTGTATTTATGTAGTTTTATCCTATGCTTTATTAAATTGCATCTATCTTGTTTAATCCTATGCTTTATTAAATTGTATTTATGTTGTTTTATCGTATGCTTTATTAAATTGTATTTATGTTGTTTTATCCTATGCTTTATTACATTGTATTTATGTTGTTTTATCCTATGATTTATTAAATTGCATTTATGTTGTTTTATCCAATGCTTTATTAAATTGTATTTATGTTGTTTTAACCCATGCTTTATTAAATTGTATTTATGTTGTTTTATCCTATGCTTTATTAAATTGTATTTATGTTGTTTTGTCCTATGCTTTATTAAATTGTATTTATGTTGTTTTATCCTATGCTATATTAAATTGTATTTATGTTGTTTTATCCTATGCTTTATTAAATTGTGTTTATGTTGTATTATCCTATGCTTTATTAAATTGTATTTATGTTGTTTTATCCTATGTTTTATTAAATTGTATTTATGTTGCTTTATCGTATGCTTTATTAAACTGCATTTATGTTGTATTATCCTATGCTTTATTAAATTGCTTCTATCTTGTTTTATCCTATGCTTTATTAAATTGTATTTATGTTGTTTTATCCTATGCTTTATTAAATTGTATTTATGTTGTTTTATCCTATGCTTTATTAAATTGTATTTATGTTGTTTTAACTTATGCTTTATTAAATTGTATTTATGTTGTTTTATCCTATGCTTTATTAAATGGTATTTATGTTGTTTTATCCTATGCTTTATTAAATTGTATTTATGTTGTTTTAACCTATGCTTTATTAAACTGTATTTATGTTGTTTTATCCTATGCTTTATTAAATTGTATTTATGTTGTTTTATCCTATGCTTTATTAAATTGTATTTATGTTGTTTTAACCTATCCTTTATTAAATTGTATTTATGTTGTTTTAACCTATGCTTTATTAAATTGTATTTATGTTGTTTTAACCTATGCTTTATTAAATTGTATTTATGTTGTTTTATCCTATGCTTTATTAAATTGTATTTATGTTGTTTTAACCTATGCTTTATTAAATTGTATTTATGTTGTTTTATCCTATGCTTTATTAAATTGTATTTATGTTGTTTTATCCTATGCTTTATTAAATTGTATTTATGTTGTTTTAACCTATGCTTTATTAAATTGTATTTATGTTGTTTTATCCTATGCTTTATTAAATTGTATTTATGTTGTTTTAACCTATGCTTTATTAAATTGTATTTATGTTGTTTTAACCTATGCTTTATTAAATTGTATTTATGTTGTTTTATCCTATGCTTTATTAAATTGTATTTATGTTGTTTTATTCTATGCTTTATTAAATTGTATTTATGTTGTTTTATCCTATGCTTTATTAAATTGTATTTATGTTGTTTTATCCTATGCTTTATTAAATTGTATTTATGTTGTTTTATTGTATGCTTTATTAAACTGCATTTATGTTGTTTTATCCTATGCTTTATTAAATTGTATTTATGTTGTTTTATCCTATGCTTTATTAAATTGTGTTTATGTTGTTTTATCCTATGCTTTATTAAATTGTATTTATGTTGTTTTATCCTATGCTTTATTAAATTGTATTTATGTTGTTTTATCCTATGCTTTATTAAATTGTGTTTATGTTGTTTTATGCTATGCTTTATTAAATTGTATTTATGTTGTTTTGTCCTATGCTTTATTAAATTGTATTTATGTTGTTTTATCCTATGCTTTTTTAAATTGTATTTATGTTGTTTTATCCTATGCTTTATTAAATTGTATTTATGTTGTTTTATTGTATGCTTTATTAAACTGTGTTTATGTTGTTTTATCCTATGCTTTATTAAATTGTATTTATGTTGTTTTATCCTATGCTTTATTAAATTGTATTTATGTTGTTTTAACTTATGCTTTATTAAATTGTATTTATGTTGTTTTATCCTATGCTTTATTAAATGGTATTTATGTTGTTTTATCCTATGCTTTATTAAATTGTATTTATGTTGTTTTAACCTATGCTTTATTAAACTGTATTTATGTTGTTTTATCCTATGCTTTATTAAATTGTATTTATGTTGTTTTATCCTATGCTTTATTAAATTGTATTTATGTTGTTTTAACCTATCCTTTATTAAATTGTATTTATGTTGTTTTAACCTATGCTTTATTAAATTGTATTTATGTTGTTTTAACCTATGCTTTATTAAATTGTATTTATGTTGTTTTATCCTATGCTTTATTAAATTGTATTTATGTTGTTTTAACCTATGCTTTATTAAATTGTATTTATGTTGTTTTATCCTATGCTTTATTAAATTGTATTTATGTTGTTTTATCCTATGCTTTATTAAATTGTATTTATGTTGTTTTAACCTATGCTTTATTAAATTGTATTTATGTTGTTTTATCCTATGCTTTATTAAATTGTATTTATGTTGTTTTAACCTATGCTTTATTAAATTGTATTTATGTTGTCTTATCCTATGCTTTATTCAATTGTATTTATGTTGTATTAACCTATGCTTTATTAAATAGTATTTATGTTGTTTTAACCTATGCTTTATTAAATTGTATTTATGTTGTTTTATCCTATGCTTTATTAAATTGTATTTATGTTGTTTTATTCTATGCTTTATTAAATTGTATTTATGTTGTTTTATCCTATGCTTTATTAAATTGTATTTATGTTGTTTTATCCTATGCTTTATTAAATTGTATTTATGTTGTTTTATTGTATGCTTTATTAAACTGCATTTATGTTGTTTTATCCTATGCTTTATTAAATTGTATTTATGTTGTTTTATCCTATGCTTTATTAAATTGTGTTTATGTTGTTTTATCCTATGCTTTATTAAATTGTATTTATGTTGTTTTATCCTATGCTTTATTAAATTGTATTTATGTTGTTTTATCCTATGCTTTATTAAATTGTGTTTATGTTGTTTTATGCTATGCTTTATTAAATGGTATTTATGTTGTTTTATCCTATGCTTTATTAAATTGTATTTATGTAGTTTTATCCTATGCTTTATTAAATTGTATTTATGTTGTTTTATCCTATGCTTTATTAAATTGCATCTCTCTTGTTTTATCCTATGCTTTATTAAATTGTATTTATGTTGTTTTATCCTATGCTTTATTTAATTGTATTTATGTGGTTTTATCCTATGCTTTATTAAATTGTATTTATGTTGTTTTATCCTATGCTTTATTAAATTGTATTTATGTGGTTTTATCCTATGATTTATTAAATTGCATTTATGTTGTTTTATCCTATGCTTTATTAAATTGTATTTATGTTGTTTTATCCTATGCTTTATTAAATTGTATTTATGTTGTTTTATCCTATGCTTTATTAAATTGTATTTATGTTGTTTTGTCCTATGCTTTATTAAATTGTATTTATGTTGTTTTATCCTATGCTTTATTAAATTGTATTTATGTTGTTTTATCCTATGCTTTATTAAATTGTGTTTATGTTGTATTATCCTATGCTTTATTAAATTGTATTTATGTTGTTTTATCCTATGTTTTATTAAATTGTATTCATGTTGTTTTAATGTATGCTTTATTAAACTGCATTTATGTTGTATTATCCTATGCTTTATTAAATTGCATCTATCTTGTTTTATCCTATGCTTTATTAAATTGTATTTATGTTGTTTTATCCTATGCTTTATTAAATTGTATTTATGTGGTTTTATCCTATGCGTTATTAAATTGTATTTATGTTGTTTTAACCCATGCTTTATTAAATTGTATTTATGTTGTTTTATCCTATGCTTTATTAAATTGTATTTATGTTGTTTTGTCCAATGCTTTATTAAATTGTATTTATGTTGTTTTATTGTATGCTTTATTAAATTGTATTTATGTTGTTTTATCCTATGCTTTATTAAATTGTGTTTATGTTGTGTTATCCTATGCTTTATTAAATGGTATTTATGTTGTTTTATCCTATGCTTTATTAAATTGTATTTATGTAGTTTTAACCTATGCTTTATTAAATGGTATTTATGTTGTTTTATCCTATGCTTTATTAAATTGTATTTATGTTGTTTCAACCTATGCTTTATTAAACTGTATTTATGTTGTTTTATCCTATGCTTTATTAAATTGTATTTATGTTGTTTTATCCTATGCTTTATTAAATTGTATTTATGTTGTTTTAACCTATCCTTTATTAAATTGTATTTATGTTGTTTTAACCTATGCTTTTTTAAATTGTATTTATGTTGTTTTAACCTATGCTTTATTAAATTGTATTTATGTTGTTTTATCCTATGCTTTATTAAATTGTATTTATGTTGTTTTAACCTATGCTTTATTAAATTGTATTTATGTTGTTTTATCCTATACTTTATTAAATTGTATTTATGTTGTTTTAACATATGCTTTATTAAATTGTATTTATGTTGTTTTATCCTATGCTTTATTTAATTGTATTTATGTTGTTTTGTCCTATGCTTTATTAAATTGTGTTTATGTTGTTTTATTCTATGCTTTATTAAATTGTATTTATGTTGTTTTATCCTATGCTTTATTAAATTGTATTTATGTTGTTTTATTGTATGCTTTATTAAACTGTGTTTATGTTGTTTTATCCTATGCTTTATTAAATTGTATTTATGCTGTTTTATTCTATGCTTTATTAAATTGTATTTATGTTGTTTTATCCTATGCTTTAATAAATTGTATTTATGTTGTTTTATCCTATGCTTTATTAAATTGTGTTTATGTTGTTTTATGCTATGCTTTATTAAATGGGATTTATGTTGTTTTATCCTATGCTTTATTAAATTGTATTTATGTAGTTTTATCGAAAGCTTTATTAAATTGTATTTATGTTGTTTTATCCTATGCTTTATTAAATTGCATCTATCTTGTTTTATCCTATGCTTTATTAAATTGTATTTATGTTGTTTTATCCTATGCTTTATTAAATTGTAATTATGTGGTTTTATCCTATGCTTTATTAAATTGTATTTATGTTGTTTTATCCTATGCTTTATTAAATTGTATTTATGTGGTTTTATCCTATGATTTATTAAATTGCATTTATGTTGTTTTATCCTATGCTTTATTAAATTGTATTTATGTTGTTTTAACCCATGCTTTATTAAATTATATTTATGTTGTTTTATCCTATGCTTTATTAAATTGTATTTATGTTGTTTTGTCCTATGCTTTATTAAATTGTATTTATGTTGTTTTATCCTATGCTTTATTAAATTGTATTTATGTTGTTTTATCCTATGCTTTATTAAATTGTGTTTATGTTGTATTATCCTATGCTTTATTAAATTGTATTTATGTTGTTTTATCCTATGCTTTATTAAATTGTAATTATGTGGTTTTATCCTATGCTTTATTAAATTGTATTTATGTTGTTTTATCCTATGCTTTATTAAATTGTATTTATGTGGTTTTATCCTATGATTTATTAAATTGCATTTATGTTGTTTTATCCTATGCTTTATTAAATTGTATTTATGTTGTTTTAACCCATGCTTTATTAAATTATATTTATGTTGTTTTATCCTATGCTTTATTAAATTGTATTTATGTTGTTTTGTCCTATGCTTTATTAAATTGTATTTATGTTGTTTTATCCTATGCTTTATTAAATTGTATTTATGTTGTTTTATCCTATGCTTTATTAAATTGTGTTTATGTTGTATTATCCTATGCTTTATTAAATTGTATTTATGTTGTTTTATCCAATGTTTTATTAAATTGTATTTATGTTGTTTTATCGTATGCTTTATTAAACTGCATTTATGTTGTATTATCCTATGCTTTATTAAATTGCATCTATCTTGTTTTATCCTATGCTTTATTAAATTGTATTTATGTTGTTTTATCCTATGCTTTATTAAATTGTGTTTATGTTGTTTTATGCTATGTTTTATTAAATGGGATTTATGTTGTTTTATCCTATGCTTTATTAAATTGTATTTATGTAGTTTTATCGAAAGCTTTATTAAATTGTATTTATGTTGTTTTATCCTATGCTTTATTAAATTGCATCTATCTTGTTTTATCCTATGCTTTATTAAATTGTATTTATGTTGTTTTAACCTATCCTTTATTAAATTGTATTTATGTTGTTTTAACCTATGCTTTTTTAAATTGTATTTATGTTGTTTTAACCTATGCTTTATTAAATTGTATTTATGTTGTTTTATCCTATGCTTTATTAAATTGTATTTATGTTGTTTTAACCTATGCTTTATTAAATTGTATTTATGTTGTTTTATCCTATACTTTATTAAATTGTATTTATGTTGTTTTAACATATGCTTTATTAAATTGTATTTATGTTGTTTTATCCTATGCTTTATTTAATTGTATTTATGTTGTTTTGTCCTATGCTTTATTAAATTGTGTTTATGTTGTTTTATTCTATGCTTTATTAAATTGTATTTATGTTGTTTTATCCTATGCTTTATTAAATTGTATTTATGTTGTTTTATTGTATGCTTTATTAAACTGTGTTTATGTTGTTTTATCCTATGCTTTATTAAATTGTATTTATGCTGTTTTATTCTATGCTTTATTAAATTGTATTTATGTTGTTTTATCCTATGCTTTATTAAATTGTATTTATGTTGTTTTATCCTATGCTTTATTAAATTGTGTTTATGTTGTTTTATGCTATGCTTTATTAAATGGGATTTATGTTGTTTTATCCTATGCTTTATTAAATTGTATTTATGTAGTTTTATCGAAAGCTTTATTAAATTGTATTTATGTTGTTTTATCCTATGCTTTATTAAATTGCATCTATCTTGTTTTATCCTATGCTTTATTAAATTGTATTTATGTTGTTTTATCCTATGCTTTATTAAATTGTAATTATGTGGTTTTATCCTATGCTTTATTAACTTGTATTTATGTTGTTTTATCCTATGCTTTATTAAATTGTATTTATGTGGTTTTATCCTATGATTTATTAAATTGCATTTATGTTGTTTTATCCTATGCTTTATTAAATTGTATTTATGTTGTTTTAACCCATGCTTTATTAAATTATATTTATGTTGTTTTATCCTATGCTTTATTAAATTGTATTTATGTTGTTTTGTCCTATGCTTTATTAAATTGTATTTATGTTGTTTTATCCTATGCTTTATTAAATTGTATTTATGTTGTTTTATCCTATGCTTTATTAAATTGTGTTTATGTTGTATTATCCTATGCTTTATTAAATTGTATTTATGTTGTTTTATCCTATGCTTTATTAAATTGCATCTATCTTGTTTTATCCTATGCTTTATTAAATTGTATTTATGTTGTTTTATCCTATGCTTTATTAAATTGTAATTATGTGGTTTTATCCTATGCTTTATTAACTTGTATTTATGTTGTTTTATCCTATGCTTTATTAAATTGTATTTATGTGGTTTTATCCTATGATTTATTAAATTGCATTTATGTTGTTTTATCCTATGCTTTATTAAATTGTATTTATGTTGTTTTAACCCATGCTTTATTAAATTATATTTATGTTGTTTTATCCTATGCTTTATTAAATTGTATTTATGTTGTTTTGTCCTATGCTTTATTAAATTGTATTTATGTTGTTTTATCCTATGCTTTATTAAATTGTATTTATGTTGTTTTATCCTATGCTTTATTAAATTGTGTTTATGTTGTATTATCCTATGCTTTATTAAATTGTATTTATGTTGTTTTATCCTATGCTTTATTAAATTGTATTTATGTGGTTTTATCCTATGATTTATTAAATTGCATTTATGTTGTTTTATCCTATGCTTTATTAAATTGTATTTATGTTGTTTTAACCCATGCTTTATTAAATTATATTTATGTTGTTTTATCCTATGCTTTATTAAATTGTATTTATGTTGTTTTGTCCTATGCTTTATTAAATTGTATTTATGTTGTTTTATCCTATGCTTTATTAAATTGTATTTATGTTGTTTTATCCTATGCTTTATTAAATTGTGTTTATGTTGTATTATCCTATGCTTTATTAAATTGTATTTATGTTGTTTTATCCAATGTTTTATTAAATTGTATTTATGTTGTTTTATCGTATGCTTTATTAAACTGCATTTATGTTGTATTATCCTATGCTTTATTAAATTGCATCTATCTTGTTTTATCCTATGCTTTATTAAATTGTATTTATGTTGTTTTATCCTATGCTTTATTAAATTGTGTTTATGTTGTTTTATGCTATGTTTTATTAAATGGGATTTATGTTGTTTTATCCTATGCTTTATTAAATTGTATTTATGTAGTTTTATCGAAAGCTTTATTAAATTGTATTTATGTTGTTTTATCCTATGCTTTATTAAATTGCATCTATCTTGTTTTATCCTATGCTTTATTAAATTGTATTTATGTTGTTTTATCCTATGCTTTATTAAATTGTATTTATGTGGTTTTATCCTATGCTTTATTAAATTGTATTTATGTTGTTTTATCCTATGCTTTATTAAATTGTATTTATGTGGTATTATCCTATGATTTATTAAATTGCATTTATGTTGTTTTATCCTATGCTTTATTAAATTGTATTTATGTTGTTTTAACCCATGCTTTATTAAATTGTATTTATGTTGTTTTATCCTATGCTTTATTAAATTGTATTTATGTTGTTTTGTCCTATGCTTTATTAAATTGTATTTATGTAGTTTTATCGAAAGCTTTATTAAATTGTATTTATGTTGTTTTATCCTATGCTTTATTAAATTGTGTTTATGTTGTAGTATCCTATGCTTTATTAAATTGTATTTATGTTGTTTTATCCAATGTTTTATTAAATTGTATTTATGTTGTTTTATCGTATGCTTTATTAAACTGCATTTATGTTGTATTATCCTATGCTTTATTAAATTGCATCTATCTTGTTTTATCCTATGCTTTATTAAATTGTATTTATGTTGTTTTATCCTATGCTTTATTAAATTGTATTTATGTGGTTTTATCCTATGCTTTATTAAATTGTATTTATGTTGTTTTATCCTATGCTTTATTAAATTGTATTTATGTGGTTTTATCCTATGATTTATTTAATAGTATTTATGTTGTTTTATCCTATGCGTTATTAAATTGTATTTATGTTGTTTTAACCCATGCTTTATTAAATTGTATGTATGTTGTTTTATCCTATGCTTTATTAAATTGTATTTATGTTGTTTTGTCCTATGCTTTATTAAATTGTATTTATGTTGTTTTATCGTATGCTTTATTTAATTGTATTTATGTTGTTTTATCATATGCTTTATTAAATTGTGTTTATGTTGTATTATCCTATGCTTTATTAAATTGTATTTATGTTGTTTTATCCTATGTTTTATTAAATTGTATTTATGTTGTTTTATCGTATGCTTTATTAAACTGCATTTATGTTGTTTTACCTATGCTTTATTAAATTGTATTTTTGTTGTTTTATCCTATGCTTTATTAAATTGTATTTATGTTGTTTTGTCCTATGCTTTATTAAATTGTATTTATGTTGTTTTATCCTATGCTTTATTAAATTGTATTTATGTTGTTTTATCCTATGCTTTATTAAATTGTGTTTATGTTGTATTATCCTATGCTTTATTAAATTGTATTTATGTTGTTTTATCCAATGTTTTATTAAATTGTATTTATGTTGTTTTATCGTATGCTTTATTAAACTGCATTTATGTTGTATTATCCTATGCTTTATTAAATTGCATCTATCTTGTTTTATCCTATGCTTTATTAAATTGTATTTATGTTGTTTTATCCTATGCTTTATTAAATTGTGTTTATGTTGTTTTATGCTATGTTTTATTAAATGGGATTTATGTTGTTTTATCCTATGCTTTATTAAATTGTATTTATGTAGTTTTATCGAAAGCTTTATTAAATTGTATTTATGTTGTTTTATCCTATGCTTTATTAAATTGCATCTATCTTGTTTTATCCTATGCTTTATTAAATTGTATTTATGTTGTTTTATCCTATGCTTTATTAAATTGTATTTATGTGGTTTTATCCTATGCTTTATTAAATTGTATTTATGTTGTTTTATCCTATGCTTTATTAAATTGTATTTATGTGGTATTATCCTATGATTTATTAAATTGCATTTATGTTGTTTTATCCTATGCTTTATTAAATTGTATTTATGTTGTTTTAACCCATGCTTTATTAAATTGTATTTATGTTGTTTTATCCTATGCTTTATTAAATTGTATTTATGTTGTTTTGTCCTATGCTTTATTAAATTGTATTTATGTAGTTTTATCGAAAGCTTTATTAAATTGTATTTATGTTGTTTTATCCTATGCTTTATTAAATTGTGTTTATGTTGTAGTATCCTATGCTTTATTAAATTGTATTTATGTTGTTTTATCCAATGTTTTATTAAATTGTATTTATGTTGTTTTATCGTATGCTTTATTAAACTGCATTTATGTTGTATTATCCTATGCTTTATTAAATTGCATCTATCTTGTTTTATCCTATGCTTTATTAAATTGTATTTATGTTGTTTTATCCTATGCTTTATTAAATTGTATTTATGTGGTTTTATCCTATGCTTTATTAAATTGTATTTATGTTGTTTTATCCTATGCTTTATTAAATTGTATTTATGTGGTTTTATCCTATGATTTATTTAATAGTATTTATGTTGTTTTATCCTATGCGTTATTAAATTGTATTTATGTTGTTTTAACCCATGCTTTATTAAATTGTATGTATGTTGTTTTATCCTATGCTTTATTAAATTGTATTTATGTTGTTTTGTCCTATGCTTTATTAAATTGTATTTATGTTGTTTTATCGTATGCTTTATTTAATTGTATTTATGTTGTTTTATCATATGCTTTATTAAATTGTGTTTATGTTGTATTATCCTATGCTTTATTAAATTGTATTTATGTTGTTTTATCCTATGTTTTATTAAATTGTATTTATGTTGTTTTATCGTATGCTTTATTAAACTGCATTTATGTTGTTTTACCTATGCTTTATTAAATTGTATTTTTGTTGTTTTATCCTATGCTTTATTAAATTGTATTTATGTTGTTTTATCCTATGCTTCATTAAATTGTATTTATGTTGTTTTATCCTATGCTTTATTAAATTGTATTTATTTTGTTTTAACCTATGCTTTATTAAATTGTTTATATGTTGTTTTATCCTATGCTTTATTAAATTGTATTTATGTTGTTTTATCCTATGCTTTATTAAATTGTATTTATGTTGTTTTAACCCATGCTTCATTAAATTGTATTTATGTTGTTTTATCCTATGCTTCATTAAATTGTATTTATGTTCTTTTATCCTATGCTTTATTAAATTGTATTTATGTTGTTTTATCCTTTGCTTTATTAAATTGTATTTATGTTGTTTTAACCTATGCTTTATTAAATTGTATTTATGTTGTTTTATCCTATGCTTTATTCAATTGTATTTATGTTGTTTTAACCTATGCTTTATTAAATTGTATTTATGTTGTTTTATCCTATGCTTTATTAAATTGTATTTATGTTGTTTTGTCCTATGCTTTATTAAATTGTATTTATGTTGTTTTATCCTATGCTTTATTAAATTGTATTTATGTTGTTTTATCCTATGCTTTATTAAATTGTGTTTATGTTGTATTATCCTATGCTTTATTAAATTGTATTTATGTTGTTTTATCCAATGTTTTATTAAATTGTATTTATGTTGTTTTATCGTATGCTTTATTAAACTGCATTTATGTTGTATTATCCTATGCTTTATTAAATTGCATCTATCTTGTTTTATCCTATGCTTTATTAAATTGTATTTATGTTGTTTTATCCTATGCTTTATTAAATTGTGTTTATGTTGTTTTATGCTATGTTTTATTAAATGGGATTTATGTTGTTTTATCCTATGCTTTATTAAATTGTATTTATCTAGTTTTATCGAAAGCTTTATTAAATTGTATTTATGTTGTTTTATCCTATGCTTTATTAAATTGCATCTATCTTGTTTTATCCTATGCTTTATTAAATTGTATTTATGTTGTTTTATCCTATGCTTTATTAAATTGTATTTATGTGGTTTTATCCTATGCTTTATTAAATTGTATTTATGTTGTTTTATCCTATGCTTTATTAAATTGTATTTATGTGGTATTATCCTATGATTTATTAAATTGCATTTATGTTGTTTTATCCTATGCTTTATTAAATTGTATTTATGTTGTTTTAACCCATGCTTTATTAAATTGTATTTATGTTGTTTTATCCTATGCTTTATTAAATTGTATTTATGTTGTTTTGTCCTATGCTTTATTAAATTGTATTTATGTAGTTTTATCGAAAGCTTTATTAAATTGTATTTATGTTGTTTTATCCTATGCTTTATTAAATTGTGTTTATGTTGTAGTATCCTATGCTTTATTAAATTGTATTTATGTTGTTTTATCCAATGTTTTATTAAATTGTATTTATGTTGTTTTATCGTATGCTTTATTAAACTGCATTTATGTTGTATTATCCTATGCTTTATTAAATTGCATCTATCTTGTTTTATCCTATGCTTTATTAAATTGTATTTATGTTGTTTTATCCTATGCTTTATTAAATTGTATTTATGTGGTTTTATCCTATGCTTTATTAAATTGTATTTATGTTGTTTTATCCTATGCTTTATTAAATTGTATTTATGTGGTTTTATCCTATGATTTATTAAATAGTATTTATGTTGTTTTATCCTATGCGTTATTAAATTGTATTTATGTTGTTTTAACCCATGCTTTATTAAATTGTATGTATGTTGTTTTATCCTATGCTTTATTAAATTGTATTTATGTTGTTTTGTCCTATGCTTTATTAAATTGTATTTATGTTGTTTTATCGTATGCTTTATTTAATTGTATTTATGTTGTTTTATCATATGCTTTATTAAATTGTGTTTATGTTGTATTATCCTATGCTTTATTAAATTGTATTTATGTTGTTTTATCCTATGTTTTATTAAATTGTATTTATGTTGTTTTATCGTATGCTTTATTAAACTGCATTTATGTTGTTTTACCTATGCTTTATTAAATTGTATTTTTGTTGTTTTATCCTATGCTTTATTAAATTGTATTTATGTTGTTTTATCCTATGCTTCATTAAATTGTATTTATGTTGTTTTATCCTATGCTTTATTAAATTGTATTTATTTTGTTTTAACCTATGCTTTATTAAATTGTTTATATGTTGTTTTATCCTATGCTTTATTAAATTGTATTTATGTTGTTTTATCCTATGCTTTATTAAATTGTATTTATGTTGTTTTAACCCATGCTTCATTAAATTGTATTTATGTTGTTTTATCCTATGCTTCATTAAATTGTATTTATGTTCTTTTATCCTATGCTTTATTAAATTGTATTTATGTTGTTTTATCCTTTGCTTTATTAAATTGTATTTATGTTGTTTTAACCTATGCTTTATTAAATTGTATTTATGTTGTTTTATCCTATGCTTTATTCAATTGTATTTATGTTGTTTTAACCTATGCTTTATTAAATTGTATTTATGTTGTTTTATCCTATGCTTTATTAAATTGTTTTTATGTTGTTTTAACCTATGCTTTATTAAATTGTATTTATGTTGTTTTATCCTATGCTTTATTAAATTGTTTTTATGTTGTTTTAACCTATGCTTTATTAAATTGTATTTATGTTGTTTTATCCTATGCTTTATTCAATTGTATTTATGTTGTTTTAACCTATGCTTTATTAAATTGTATTTATGTTGTTTTATCCTATGCTTTATTCAATTGTATTTATGTTGTTTTAACCTATGCTTTATTAAATTGTATTTATGTTGTTTTAACCTATGCTTTATTAAATTGTATTTATGTTGTTTTATCCTATGCTTTATTACATTGTATTTATGTTGTTTTATCCTATGCTTTATTAAATTCTGTTTATGCTGTTTTATCCTATGCTTTATTAAATTGTATTTATGTTGTTTTATCCTATGCTTTATTAAATTCTGTTTATGTTGTTTTATCCTATGCTTTATTAAATTGTATTTATGTTGTTTTATCCTATGCTTTATAAATTGTGTTTATGTTGTTTTATCCTATGCTTTATTAAATTGTATTTATGTTGTTTTATCCTATGCTTTATTAAATTGTGTTTATTTAGTTTTATCCTATACTTTATTAAATTGTATTTATGTTGTTTTATCCTATGCTTTATTAAATTGTGTTTATGTTGTTTTATCCTATGCTTTTTTAAATTGTATTTATGTTGTTTTGTCCTATGCTTTATTAAATTGTATTTATGTTGTTTTATCGTATGCTTTATTAAATTGTATTTATGTTGTTTTATCCTATGCTTTATTAAATTGTGTTTATGTTGTATTATCCTATGCTTTATTAAATTGTATTTATGTTGTTTTATCCTATGTTTTATTAAATTGTATTTATGTTGTTTTATCGTATGCTTTATTAAACTGCATTTATGTTGTTTTACCTATGCTTTATTAAATTGTATTTTGTTGTTTTATCCTATGCTTTATTAAATTGTATTTATGTTGTTTTATTCTATGCTTCATTAAATTGTATTTATGTTCTTTTATCCTATGCTTTATTAAATTGTATTTATGTTGTTTTATCCTATGCTTTATTAAATTGTATTTATGTTGTTTTAACCTATGCTTTATTAAATTGTATTTATGTTGTTTTATCCTATGCTTTATTAAATGGTATTTATGTTGTTTTATCCTATGCTTTATTAAATTGTATTTATGTTGTTTTAACCTATGCTTTATTAAACTGTATTTATGTTGTTTTATCCTATGCTTTATTAAATTGTATTTATGTTGTTTTATCCTATGCTTTATTAAATTGTATTTATGTTGTTTTAACCTATCCTTTATTAAATTGTATTTATGTTGTTTTAACCTATGCTTTATTAAATTGTATTTATGTTGTTTTAACCTATGCTTTATTAAATTGTATTTATGTTGTTTTATCCTATGCTTTATTAAATTGTATTTATGTTGTTTTAACCTATGCTTTATTAAATTGTATTTATGTTGTTTTATCCTATACTTTATTAAATTGTATTTATGTTGTTTTATCCTATGCTTTATTAAATTGTATTTATGTTGTTTTATCCTATGCTTTATTAAATTGTATTTATGTTGTTTTATCCTATGCTTTATTAAATTGTGTTTATGTTGTTTTATCCTATGCTTTATTAAATTGTATTTATGTTGTTTTATCCTATGCTTTATTAAATTGTATTTATGTTGTTTTAACCTATGCTTTATTAAACTGTATTTATGTTGTTTTATCCTATGCTTTATTAAATTGTATTTATGTTGTTTTATCCTATGCTTTATTAAATTGTATTTATGTTGTTTTAACCTATCCTTTATTAAATTGTATTTATGTTGTTTTAACCTATGCTTTATTAAATTGTATTTATGTTGTTTTAACCTATGCTTTATTAAATTGTATTTATGTTGTTTTATCCTATGCTTTATTAAATTGTATTTATGTTGTTTTAACCTATGCTTTATTAAATTGTATTTATGTTGTTTTATCCTATACTTTATTAAATTGTATTTATGTTGTTTTATCCTATGCTTTATTAAATTGTATTTATGTTGTTTTATCCTATGCTTTATTAAATTGTATTTATGTTGTTTTGTCCTATGCTTTATTAAATTGTATTTATGTTGTTTTATCCTATGCTTTATTAAATTGTATTTATGTTGTTTTATCCTATGCTTTATTAAATTGTGTTTATGTTGTATTATCCTATGCTTTATTAAATTGTATTTATGTTGTTTTATCCAATGTTTTATTAAATTGTATTTATGTTGTTTTATCGTATGCTTTATTAAACTGCATTTATGTTGTATTATCCTATGCTTTATTAAATTGCATCTATCTTGTTTTATCCTATGCTTTATTAAATTGTATTTATGTTGTTTTATCCTATGCTTTATTAAATTGTGTTTATGTTGTTTTATGCTATGTTTTATTAAATGGGATTTATGTTGTTTTATCCTATGCTTTATTAAATTGTATTTATGTAGTTTTATCGAAAGCTTTATTAAATTGTATTTATGTTGTTTTATCCTATGCTTTATTAAATTGCATCTATCTTGTTTTATCCTATGCTTTATTAAATTGTATTTATGTTGTTTTATCCTATGCTTTATTAAATTGTATTTATGTGGTTTTATCCTATGCTTTATTAAATTGTATTTATGTTGTTTTATCCTATGCTTTATTAAATTGTATTTATGTGGTATTATCCTATGATTTATTAAATTGCATTTATGTTGTTTTATCCTATGCTTTATTAAATTGTATTTATGTTGTTTTAACCCATGCTTTATTAAATTGTATTTATGTTGTTTTATCCTATGCTTTATTAAATTGTATTTATGTTGTTTTGTCCTATGCTTTATTAAATTGTATTTATGTAGTTTTATCGAAAGCTTTATTAAATTGTATTTATGTTGTTTTATCCTATGCTTTATTAAATTGTGTTTATGTTGTAGTATCCTATGCTTTATTAAATTGTATTTATGTTGTTTTATCCAATGTTTTATTAAATTGTATTTATGTTGTTTTATCGTATGCTTTATTAAACTGCATTTATGTTGTATTATCCTATGCTTTATTAAATTGCATCTATCTTGTTTTATCCTATGCTTTATTAAATTGTATTTATGTTGTTTTATCCTATGCTTTATTAAATTGTATTTATGTGGTTTTATCCTATGCTTTATTAAATTGTATTTATGTTGTTTTATCCTATGCTTTATTAAATTGTATTTATGTGGTTTTATCCTATGATTTATTTAATAGTATTTATGTTGTTTTATCCTATGCGTTATTAAATTGTATTTATGTTGTTTTAACCCATGCTTTATTAAATTGTATGTATGTTGTTTTATCCTATGCTTTATTAAATTGTATTTATGTTGTTTTGTCCTATGCTTTATTAAATTGTATTTATGTTGTTTTATCGTATGCTTTATTTAATTGTATTTATGTTGTTTTATCATATGCTTTATTAAATTGTGTTTATGTTGTATTATCCTATGCTTTATTAAATTGTATTTATGTTGTTTTATCCTATGTTTTATTAAATTGTATTTATGTTGTTTTATCGTATGCTTTATTAAACTGCATTTATGTTGTTTTACCTATGCTTTATTAAATTGTATTTTTGTTGTTTTATCCTATGCTTTATTAAATTGTATTTATGTTGTTTTGTCCTATGCTTTATTAAATTGTATTTATGTTGTTTTATCCTATGCTTTATTAAATTGTATTTATGTTGTTTTATCCTATGCTTTATTAAATTGTGTTTATGTTGTATTATCCTATGCTTTATTAAATTGTATTTATGTTGTTTTATCCAATGTTTTATTAAATTGTATTTATGTTGTTTTATCGTATGCTTTATTAAACTGCATTTATGTTGTATTATCCTATGCTTTATTAAATTGCATCTATCTTGTTTTATCCTATGCTTTATTAAATTGTATTTATGTTGTTTTATCCTATGCTTTATTAAATTGTGTTTATGTTGTTTTATGCTATGTTTTATTAAATGGGATTTATGTTGTTTTATCCTATGCTTTATTAAATTGTATTTATGTAGTTTTATCGAAAGCTTTATTAAATTGTATTTATGTTGTTTTATCCTATGCTTTATTAAATTGCATCTATCTTGTTTTATCCTATGCTTTATTAAATTGTATTTATGTTGTTTTATCCTATGCTTTATTAAATTGTATTTATGTGGTTTTATCCTATGCTTTATTAAATTGTATTTATGTTGTTTTATCCTATGCTTTATTAAATTGTATTTATGTGGTATTATCCTATGATTTATTAAATTGCATTTATGTTGTTTTATCCTATGCTTTATTAAATTGTATTTATGTTGTTTTAACCCATGCTTTATTAAATTGTATTTATGTTGTTTTATCCTATGCTTTATTAAATTGTATTTATGTTGTTTTGTCCTATGCTTTATTAAATTGTATTTATGTAGTTTTATCGAAAGCTTTATTAAATTGTATTTATGTTGTTTTATCCTATGCTTTATTAAATTGTGTTTATGTTGTAGTATCCTATGCTTTATTAAATTGTATTTATGTTGTTTTATCCAATGTTTTATTAAATTGTATTTATGTTGTTTTATCGTATGCTTTATTAAACTGCATTTATGTTGTATTATCCTATGCTTTATTAAATTGCATCTATCTTGTTTTATCCTATGCTTTATTAAATTGTATTTATGTTGTTTTATCCTATGCTTTATTAAATTGTATTTATGTGGTTTTATCCTATGCTTTATTAAATTGTATTTATGTTGTTTTATCCTATGCTTTATTAAATTGTATTTATGTGGTTTTATCCTATGATTTATTTAATAGTATTTATGTTGTTTTATCCTATGCGTTATTAAATTGTATTTATGTTGTTTTAACCCATGCTTTATTAAATTGTATGTATGTTGTTTTATCCTATGCTTTATTAAATTGTATTTATGTTGTTTTGTCCTATGCTTTATTAAATTGTATTTATGTTGTTTTATCGTATGCTTTATTTAATTGTATTTATGTTGTTTTATCATATGCTTTATTAAATTGTGTTTATGTTGTATTATCCTATGCTTTATTAAATTGTATTTATGTTGTTTTATCCTATGTTTTATTAAATTGTATTTATGTTGTTTTATCGTATGCTTTATTAAACTGCATTTATGTTGTTTTACCTATGCTTTATTAAATTGTATTTTTGTTGTTTTATCCTATGCTTTATTAAATTGTATTTATGTTGTTTTATCCTATGCTTCATTAAATTGTATTTATGTTGTTTTATCCTATGCTTTATTAAATTGTATTTATTTTGTTTTAACCTATGCTTTATTAAATTGTTTATATGTTGTTTTATCCTATGCTTTATTAAATTGTATTTATGTTGTTTTATCCTATGCTTTATTAAATTGTATTTATGTTGTTTTAACCCATGCTTCATTAAATTGTATTTATGTTGTTTTATCCTATGCTTCATTAAATTGTATTTATGTTCTTTTATCCTATGCTTTATTAAATTGTATTTATGTTGTTTTATCCTTTGCTTTATTAAATTGTATTTATGTTGTTTTAACCTATGCTTTATTAAATTGTATTTATGTTGTTTTATCCTATGCTTTATTCAATTGTATTTATGTTGTTTTAACCTATGCTTTATTAAATTGTATTTATGTTGTTTTATCCTATGCTTTATTAAATTGTATTTATGTTGTTTTGTCCTATGCTTTATTAAATTGTATTTATGTTGTTTTATCCTATGCTTTATTAAATTGTATTTATGTTGTTTTATCCTATGCTTTATTAAATTGTGTTTATGTTGTATTATCCTATGCTTTATTAAATTGTATTTATGTTGTTTTATCCAATGTTTTATTAAATTGTATTTATGTTGTTTTATCGTATGCTTTATTAAACTGCATTTATGTTGTATTATCCTATGCTTTATTAAATTGCATCTATCTTGTTTTATCCTATGCTTTATTAAATTGTATTTATGTTGTTTTATCCTATGCTTTATTAAATTGTGTTTATGTTGTTTTATGCTATGTTTTATTAAATGGGATTTATGTTGTTTTATCCTATGCTTTATTAAATTGTATTTATCTAGTTTTATCGAAAGCTTTATTAAATTGTATTTATGTTGTTTTATCCTATGCTTTATTAAATTGCATCTATCTTGTTTTATCCTATGCTTTATTAAATTGTATTTATGTTGTTTTATCCTATGCTTTATTAAATTGTATTTATGTGGTTTTATCCTATGCTTTATTAAATTGTATTTATGTTGTTTTATCCTATGCTTTATTAAATTGTATTTATGTGGTATTATCCTATGATTTATTAAATTGCATTTATGTTGTTTTATCCTATGCTTTATTAAATTGTATTTATGTTGTTTTAACCCATGCTTTATTAAATTGTATTTATGTTGTTTTATCCTATGCTTTATTAAATTGTATTTATGTTGTTTTGTCCTATGCTTTATTAAATTGTATTTATGTAGTTTTATCGAAAGCTTTATTAAATTGTATTTATGTTGTTTTATCCTATGCTTTATTAAATTGTGTTTATGTTGTAGTATCCTATGCTTTATTAAATTGTATTTATGTTGTTTTATCCAATGTTTTATTAAATTGTATTTATGTTGTTTTATCGTATGCTTTATTAAACTGCATTTATGTTGTATTATCCTATGCTTTATTAAATTGCATCTATCTTGTTTTATCCTATGCTTTATTAAATTGTATTTATGTTGTTTTATCCTATGCTTTATTAAATTGTATTTATGTGGTTTTATCCTATGCTTTATTAAATTGTATTTATGTTGTTTTATCCTATGCTTTATTAAATTGTATTTATGTGGTTTTATCCTATGATTTATTAAATAGTATTTATGTTGTTTTATCCTATGCGTTATTAAATTGTATTTATGTTGTTTTAACCCATGCTTTATTAAATTGTATGTATGTTGTTTTATCCTATGCTTTATTAAATTGTATTTATGTTGTTTTGTCCTATGCTTTATTAAATTGTATTTATGTTGTTTTATCGTATGCTTTATTTAATTGTATTTATGTTGTTTTATCATATGCTTTATTAAATTGTGTTTATGTTGTATTATCCTATGCTTTATTAAATTGTATTTATGTTGTTTTATCCTATGTTTTATTAAATTGTATTTATGTTGTTTTATCGTATGCTTTATTAAACTGCATTTATGTTGTTTTACCTATGCTTTATTAAATTGTATTTTTGTTGTTTTATCCTATGCTTTATTAAATTGTATTTATGTTGTTTTATCCTATGCTTCATTAAATTGTATTTATGTTGTTTTATCCTATGCTTTATTAAATTGTATTTATTTTGTTTTAACCTATGCTTTATTAAATTGTTTATATGTTGTTTTATCCTATGCTTTATTAAATTGTATTTATGTTGTTTTATCCTATGCTTTATTAAATTGTATTTATGTTGTTTTAACCCATGCTTCATTAAATTGTATTTATGTTGTTTTATCCTATGCTTCATTAAATTGTATTTATGTTCTTTTATCCTATGCTTTATTAAATTGTATTTATGTTGTTTTATCCTTTGCTTTATTAAATTGTATTTATGTTGTTTTAACCTATGCTTTATTAAATTGTATTTATGTTGTTTTATCCTATGCTTTATTCAATTGTATTTATGTTGTTTTAACCTATGCTTTATTAAATTGTATTTATGTTGTTTTATCCTATGCTTTATTAAATTGTTTTTATGTTGTTTTAACCTATGCTTTATTAAATTGTATTTATGTTGTTTTATCCTATGCTTTATTAAATTGTTTTTATGTTGTTTTAACCTATGCTTTATTAAATTGTATTTATGTTGTTTTATCCTATGCTTTATTCAATTGTATTTATGTTGTTTTAACCTATGCTTTATTAAATTGTATTTATGTTGTTTTATCCTATGCTTTATTCAATTGTATTTATGTTGTTTTAACCTATGCTTTATTAAATTGTATTTATGTTGTTTTAACCTATGCTTTATTAAATTGTATTTATGTTGTTTTATCCTATGCTTTATTACATTGTATTTATGTTGTTTTATCCTATGCTTTATTAAATTCTGTTTATGCTGTTTTATCCTATGCTTTATTAAATTGTATTTATGTTGTTTTATCCTATGCTTTATTAAATTCTGTTTATGTTGTTTTATCCTATGCTTTATTAAATTGTATTTATGTTGTTTTATCCTATGCTTTATAAATTGTGTTTATGTTGTTTTATCCTATGCTTTATTAAATTGTATTTATGTTGTTTTATCCTATGCTTTATTAAATTGTGTTTATTTAGTTTTATCCTATACTTTATTAAATTGTATTTATGTTGTTTTATCCTATGCTTTATTAAATTGTGTTTATGTTGTTTTATCCTATGCTTTTTTAAATTGTATTTATGTTGTTTTGTCCTATGCTTTATTAAATTGTATTTATGTTGTTTTATCGTATGCTTTATTAAATTGTATTTATGTTGTTTTATCCTATGCTTTATTAAATTGTGTTTATGTTGTATTATCCTATGCTTTATTAAATTGTATTTATGTTGTTTTATCCTATGTTTTATTAAATTGTATTTATGTTGTTTTATCGTATGCTTTATTAAACTGCATTTATGTTGTTTTACCTATGCTTTATTAAATTGTATTTTGTTGTTTTATCCTATGCTTTATTAAATTGTATTTATGTTGTTTTATTCTATGCTTCATTAAATTGTATTTATGTTCTTTTATCCTATGCTTTATTAAATTGTATTTATGTTGTTTTATCCTATGCTTTATTAAATTGTATTTATGTTGTTTTAACCTATGCTTTATTAAATTGTATTTATGTTGTTTTATCCTATGCTTTATTAAATGGTATTTATGTTGTTTTATCCTATGCTTTATTAAATTGTATTTATGTTGTTTTAACCTATGCTTTATTAAACTGTATTTATGTTGTTTTATCCTATGCTTTATTAAATTGTATTTATGTTGTTTTATCCTATGCTTTATTAAATTGTATTTATGTTGTTTTAACCTATCCTTTATTAAATTGTATTTATGTTGTTTTAACCTATGCTTTATTAAATTGTATTTATGTTGTTTTAACCTATGCTTTATTAAATTGTATTTATGTTGTTTTATCCTATGCTTTATTAAATTGTATTTATGTTGTTTTAACCTATGCTTTATTAAATTGTATTTATGTTGTTTTATCCTATACTTTATTAAATTGTATTTATGTTGTTTTATCCTATGCTTTATTAAATTGTATTTATGTTGTTTTATCCTATGCTTTATTAAATTGTATTTATGTTGTTTTATCCTATGCTTTATTAAATTGTGTTTATGTTGTTTTATCCTATGCTTTATTAAATTGTATTTATGTTGTTTTATCCTATGCTTTATTAAATTGTATTTATGTTGTTTTAACCTATGCTTTATTAAACTGTATTTATGTTGTTTTATCCTATGCTTTATTAAATTGTATTTATGTTGTTTTATCCTATGCTTTATTAAATTGTATTTATGTTGTTTTATCCTATGCTTTATTAAATTGTGTTTATGTTGTTTTATCCTATGCTTTATTAAATTGTATTTATGTTGTTTTATCCTATGCTTTATTAAATTGTTTTTATGTTGTTTTAACCTATGCTTTATTAAATTGTATTTATGTTGTTTTATCCTATGCTTTATTCAATTGTATTTATGTTGTTTTAACCTATGCTTTATTAAATTGTATTTATGTTGTTTTATCCTATGCTTTATTCAATTGTATTTATGTTGTTTTAACCTATGCTTTATTAAATTGTATTTATGTTGTTTTAACCTATGCTTTATTAAATTGTATTTATGTTGTTTTATCCTATGCTTTACTAAATTGTATTTATGTTGTTTTATCCTATGCTTTATTAAATTCTGTTTATGTTGTTTTATCCTATGCTTTATTAAATTGTATTTATGTTGTTTTATCCTATGATTTATTAAATTATATTTATGTTGTTTTATCCTATGCTTTATTAAATTGTATTTATGTTGTTTTATCCTATGCTTTATAAATTGTGTTTATGTTGTTTTATCCTATACTTTATTAAATTGTATTTATGTTGTTTTATCCTATGCTTTATTAAATTGTGTTTATTTAGTTTTATCCTATACTTTATTAAATTGTATTTATGTTGTTTTATCCTATGCTTTATTAAATTGTGTTTATGTTGTTTTATCCTATGCTTTTTTAAATTGTATTTATGTTGTTTTGTCCTATGCTTTATTAAATTGTATTTATGTTGTTTTATCATATGCTTTATTAAATTGTATTTATGTTGTTTTATCCTATGCTTTATTAAATTGTGTTTATGTTGTATTATCCTATGCTTTATTAAATTGTATTTATGTTGTTTTATCCTATGTTTTATTAAATTGTATTTATGTTGTTTTATCGTATGCTTTATTAAACTGCATTTATGTTGTTTTACCTATGCTTTATTAAATTGTATGTTGTTGTTTTATCCTATGCTTTATTAAATTGTATTTATGTTGTTTTATCCTATGCTTCATTAAATTGTATTTATGTTGTTTTAATCTATGCTTTATTAAATTGTATTTATTTTGTTTTAACCTATGCTTTATTAAATTGTTTTTATGTTGTTTTATCCTATGCTTTATTAAATTGTATTTATGTTGTTTTATCCTATGCTTTATTAAATTGTATTTATGTTGTTTTATCCTATGCTTTATTAAATTGTATTTATGTTGTTTTATCCTATGCTTTATTAAATTGTGTTTATGTTGTTTTATGCTATGCTTTATTAAATGGGATTTATGTTGTTTTATCCTATGCTTTATTAAATTGTATTTATGTAGTTTTATCGAAAGCTTTATTAAATTGTGTTTATGTTGTTTTATCCTATGCTTTATTAAATTGCATCTATCTTGTTTTATCCTATGCTTTATTAAATTGTATTTATGTTGTTTTATCCTATGCTTTATTAAATTGTATTTATGTGGTTTTATCCTATGCTTTATTAAATTGTATTTATGATGTTTTATCCTATGCTTTATTAAATTGTATTTATGTGGTTTTATCCTATGATTTATTAAATTGCATTTATGTTGTTTTATCCTATGCTTTATTAAATTGTATTTATGTTGTTTTAACCCATGCTTTATTAAATTGTATTTATGTTGTTTTATCCTATGCTTTATTAAATTGTATTTATGTTGTTTTGTCCTATGCTTTATTAAATTGTATTTATGTTGTTTTATCCTATGCTTTATTAAATTGTATTTATGTTGTTTTATCCTATGCTTTATTAAATTGTGTTTATGTTGTATTATCCTATGCTTTATTAAATTGTATTTATGTTGTTTTATCCTATGTTTTATTAAATTGTATTTATGTTGTTTTATCATACGCTTTATTAAACTGCATTTATGTTGTATTATCCTATGCTTTATTAAATTGCATCTATCTTGTTTTATCCTATGCTTTAATAAATTGTATTTATGTTGTTTTATCCTATGCTTTATTAAATTGTATTTATGTGGTTTTATCCTATGCTTTATTAAATTGTATTTATGTTGTTTTATCCTATGCTTTATTAAATTGTATTTATGTGGTTTTATCCTATGATTTATTAAATAGTATTTATGTTGTTTTATCCTATGCGTTATTAAATTGTATTTATGTTGTTTTAACCCATGCTTTATTAAATTGTATTTATGTTGTTTTAACCTATGCTTTATTAAATTGTATTTATGTTGTTTTATCCTATGCTTTATTCAATTGTATTTATGTTGTTTTAACCTATGCTTTATTAAATTGTATTTATGTTGTTTTATCCTATGCTTTATTAAATTGTTTTTATGTTGTTTTAACCTATGCTTTATTAAATTGTATTTATGTTGTTTTATCCTATGCTTTATTAAATTGTTTTTATGTTGTTTTAACCTATGCTTTATTAAATTGTATTTATGTTGTTTTATCCTATGCTTTATTCAATTGTATTTATGTTGTTTTAACCTATGCTTTATTAAATTGTATTTATGTTGTTTTATCCTATGCTTTATTCAATTGTATTTATGTTGTTTTAACCTATGCTTTATTAAATTGTATTTATGTTGTTTTAACCTATGCTTTATTAAATTGTATTTATGTTGTTTTATCCTATGCTTTATTAAATTGTATTTATGTTGTTTTATCCTATGCTTTATTAAATTCTGTTTATGTTGTTTTATCCTATGCTTTATTAAATTGTATTTATGTTGTTTTATCCTATGCTTTATTAAATTCTGTTTATGTTGTTTTATCCCATGCTTTATTAAATTGTATTTATGTTGTTTTATCCTATGCTTTATAAATTGTGTTTATGTTGTTTTATCCTATGCTTTATTAAATTGTATTTATGTTGTTTTATCCTATGCTTTATTAAATTGTGTTTATTTAGTTTTATCCTATACTTTATTAAATTGTATTTATGTTGTTTTATCCTATGCTTTATTAAATTGTGTTTATGTTGTTTTATCCTATGCTTTTTTAAATTGTATTTATGTTGTTTTGTCCTATGCTTTATTAAATTGTATTTATGTTGTTTTATCGTATGCTTTATTAAATTGTATTTATGTTGTTTTATCCTATGCTTTATTAAATTGTGTTTATGTTGTATTATCCTATGCTTTATTAAATTGTATTTATGTTGTTTTATCCTATGTTTTATTAAATTGTATTTATGTTGTTTTATCGTATGCTTTATTAAACTGCATTTATGTTGTTTTACCTATGCTTTATTAAATTGTATTTTGTTGTTTTATCCTATGCTTTATTAAATTGTATTTATGTTGTTTTATTCTATGCTTCATTAAATTGTATTTATGTTCTTTTATCCTATGCTTTATTAAATTGTATTTATGTTGTTTTATCCTATGCTTTATTAAATTGTATTTATGTTGTTTTAACCTATGCTTTATTAAATTGTATTTATGTTGTTTTATCCTATGCTTTATTAAATGGTATTTATGTTGTTTTATCCTATGCTTTATTTAATTGTATTTATGTTGTTTTAACCTCTGCTTTATTAAACTGTATTTATGTTGTTTTATCCTATGCTTTATTAAATTGTATTTATGTTGTTTTATCCTATGCTTTATTAAATTGTATTTATGTTGTTTTAACCTATCCTTTATTAAATTGTATTTATGTTGTTTTAACCTATGCTTTATTAAATTGTATTTATGTTGTTTTAACCTATGCTTTATTAAATTGTATTTATGTTGTTTTATCCTATGCTTTATTAAATTGTATTTATGTTGTTTTAACCTATGCTTTATTAAATTGTATTTATGTTGTTTTATCCTATACTTTATTAAATTGTATTTATGTTGTTTTATCCTATGCTTTATTAAATTGTATTTATGTTGTTTTATCCTATGCTTTATTAAATTGTATTTATGTTGTTTTAACCTATGCTTTATTAAATTGTATTTATGTTGTTTTATCCTATGCTTTATTCAATTGTATTTATGTTGTTTTAACCTATGCTTTATTAAATTGTATTTATGTTGTTTTATCCTATGCTTTATTAAATTGTTTTTATGTTGTTTTAACCTATGCTTTATTAAATTGTATTTATGTTGTTTTATCCTATGCTTTATTAAATTGTTTTTATGTTGTTTTAACCTATGCTTTATTAAATTGTATTTATGTTGTTTTATCCTATGCTTTATTCAATTGTATTTATGTTGTTTTAACCTATGCTTTATTAAATTGTATTTATGTTGTTTTATCCTATGCTTTATTCAATTGTATTTATGTTGTTTTAACCTATGCTTTATTAAATTGTATTTATGTTGTTTTAACCTATGCTTTATTAAATTGTATTTATGTTGTTTTATCCTATGCTTTATTAAATTGTATTTATGTTGTTTTATCCTATGCTTTATTAAATTCTGTTTATGTTGTTTTATCCTATGCTTTATTAAATTGTATTTATGTTGTTTTATCCTATGCTTTATTAAATTCTGTTTATGTTGTTTTATCCCATGCTTTATTAAATTGTATTTATGTTGTTTTATCCTATGCTTTATAAATTGTGTTTATGTTGTTTTATCCTATGCTTTATTAAATTGTATTTATGTTGTTTTATCCTATGCTTTATTAAATTGTGTTTATTTAGTTTTATCCTATACTTTATTAAATTGTATTTATGTTGTTTTATCCTATGCTTTATTAAATTGTGTTTATGTTGTTTTATCCTATGCTTTTTTAAATTGTATTTATGTTGTTTTGTCCTATGCTTTATTAAATTGTATTTATGTTGTTTTATCGTATGCTTTATTAAATTGTATTTATGTTGTTTTATCCTATGCTTTATTAAATTGTGTTTATGTTGTATTATCCTATGCTTTATTAAATTGTATTTATGTTGTTTTATCCTATGTTTTATTAAATTGTATTTATGTTGTTTTATCGTATGCTTTATTAAACTGCATTTATGTTGTTTTACCTATGCTTTATTAAATTGTATTTTGTTGTTTTATCCTATGCTTTATTAAATTGTATTTATGTTGTTTTATTCTATGCTTCATTAAATTGTATTTATGTTCTTTTATCCTATGCTTTATTAAATTGTATTTATGTTGTTTTATCCTATGCTTTATTAAATTGTATTTATGTTGTTTTAACCTATGCTTTATTAAATTGTATTTATGTTGTTTTATCCTATGCTTTATTAAATGGTATTTATGTTGTTTTATCCTATGCTTTATTTAATTGTATTTATGTTGTTTTAACCTCTGCTTTATTAAACTGTATTTATGTTGTTTTATCCTATGCTTTATTAAATTGTATTTATGTTGTTTTATCCTATGCTTTATTAAATTGTATTTATGTTGTTTTAACCTATCCTTTATTAAATTGTATTTATGTTGTTTTAACCTATGCTTTATTAAATTGTATTTATGTTGTTTTAACCTATGCTTTATTAAATTGTATTTATGTTGTTTTATCCTATGCTTTATTAAATTGTATTTATGTTGTTTTAACCTATGCTTTATTAAATTGTATTTATGTTGTTTTATCCTATACTTTATTAAATTGTATTTATGTTGTTTTATCCTATGCTTTATTAAATTGTATTTATGTTGTTTTATCCTATGCTTTATTAAATTGTATTTATGTTGTTTTATCCTATGCTTTATTAAATTGTGTTTATGTTGTTTTATCCTATGCTTTATTAAATTGTATTTATGTTGTTTTATCCTATGCTTTATTAAATTGTATTTATGTTGTTTTAACCTATGCTTTATTAAACTGTATTTATGTTGTTTTATCCTATGCTTTATTAAATTGTATTTATGTTGTTTTATCCTATGCTTTATTAAATTGTATTTATGTTGTTTTAACCTATCCTTTATTAAATTGTATTTATGTTGTTTTAACCTATGCTTTATTAAATTGTATTTATGTTGTTTTAACCTATGCTTTATTAAATTGTATTTATGTTGTTTTATCCTATGCTTTATTAAATTGTATTTATGTTGTTTTAACCTATGCTTTATTAAATTGTATTTATGTTGTTTTATCCTATACTTTATTAAATTGTATTTATGTTGTTTTATCCTATGCTTTATTAAATTGTATTTATGTTGTTTTATCCTATGCTTTATTAAATTGTATTTATGTTGTTTTATCCTATGCTTTATTAAATTGTGTTTATGTTGTTTTATCCTATGCTTTATTAAATTGTATTTATGTTGTTTTATCCTATGCTTTATTAAATTGTTTTTATGTTGTTTTAACCTATGCTTTATTAAATTGTATTTATGCTGTTTTATCCTATGCTTTATTCAATTGTATTTATGTTGTTTTAACCTATGCTTTATTAAATTGTATTTATGTTGTTTTATCCTATGCTTTATTCAATTGTATTTATGTTGTTTTAACCTATGCTTTATTAAATTGTATTTATGTTGTTTTAACCTATGCTTTATTAAATTGTATTTATGTTGTTTTATCCTATGCTTTACTAAATTGTATTTATGTTGTTTTATCCTATGCTTTATTAAATTCTGTTTATGTTGTTTTATCCTATGCTTTATTAAATTGTATTTATGTTGTTTTATCCTATGATTTATTAAATTATATTTATGTTGTTTTATCCTATGCTTTATTAAATTGTATTTATGTTGTTTTATCCTATGCTTTATAAATTGTGTTTATGTTGTTTTATCCTATGCTTTATTAAATTGTATTTATGTTGTTTTATCCTATGCTTTATTAAATTGTGTTTATTTAGTTTTATCCTATACTTTATTAAATTGTATTTATGTTGTTTTATCCTATGCTTTATTAAATTGTATTTATGTTGTTTTATCCTATGCTTTATTAAATTGTGTTTATGTTGTTTTATCCTATGCTTTATTAAATTGTATTTATGTTGTTTTATCCTATGCTTTATTAAATTGTATTTATGTTGTTTTAACCTATGCTTTATTAAACTGTATTTATGTTGTTTTATCCTATGCTTTATTAAATTGTATTTATGTTGTTTTATCCTATGCTTTATTAAATTGTATTTATGTTGTTTTAACCTATCCTTTATTAAATTGTATTTATGTTGTTTTAACCTATGCTTTATTAAATTGTATTTATGTTGTTTTAACCTATGCTTTATTAAATTGTATTTATGTTGTTTTATCCTATGCTTTATTAAATTGTATTTATGTTGTTTTAACCTATGCTTTATTAAATTGTATTTATGTTGTTTTATCCTATACTTTATTAAATTGTATTTATGTTGTTTTATCCTATGCTTTATTAAATTGTATTTATGTTGTTTTATCCTATGCTTTATTAAATTGTATTTATGTTGTTTTATCCTATGCTTTATTAAATTGTGTTTATGTTGTTTTATCCTATGCTTTATTAAATTGTATTTATGTTGTTTTATCCTATGCTTTATTAAATTGTTTTTATGTTGTTTTAACCTATGCTTTATTAAATTGTATTTATGTTGTTTTATCCTATGCTTTATTCAATTGTATTTATGTTGTTTTAACCTATGCTTTATTAAATTGTATTTATGTTGTTTTATCCTATGCTTTATTCAATTGTATTTATGTTGTTTTAACCTATGCTTTATTAAATTGTATTTATGTTGTTTTAACCTATGCTTTATTAAATTGTATTTATGTTGTTTTATCCTATGCTTTACTAAATTGTATTTATGTTGTTTTATCCTATGCTTTATTAAATTCTGTTTATGTTGTTTTATCCTATGCTTTATTAAATTGTATTTATGTTGTTTTATCCTATGATTTATTAAATTATATTTATGTTGTTTTATCCTATGCTTTATTAAATTGTATTTATGTTGTTTTATCCTATGCTTTATAAATTGTGTTTATGTTGTTTTATCCTATGCTTTATTAAATTGTATTTATGTTGTTTTATCCTATGCTTTATTAAATTGTGTTTATTTAGTTTTATCCTATACTTTATTAAATTGTATTTATGTTGTTTTATCCTATGCTTTATTAAATTGTGTTTATGTTGTTTTATCCTATGCTTTTTTAAATTGTATTTATGTTGTTTTGTCCTATGCTTTATTAAATTGTATTTATGTTGTTTTATCATATGCTTTATTAAATTGTATTTATGTTGTTTTATCCTATGCTTTATTAAATTGTGTTTATGTTGTATTATCCTATGCTTTATTAAATTGTATTTATGTTGTTTTATCCTATGTTTTATTAAATTGTATTTATGTTGTTTTATCGTATGCTTTATTAAACTGCATTTATGTTGTTTTACCTATGCTTTATTAAATTGTATGTTGTTGTTTTATCCTATGCTTTATTAAATTGTATTTATGTTGTTTTATCCTATGCTTCATTAAATTGTATTTATGTTGTTTTAATCTATGCTTTATTAAATTGTATTTATTTTGTTTTAACCTATGCTTTATTAAATTGTTTTTATGTTGTTTTATCCTATGCTTTATTAAATTGTATTTATGTTGTTTTATCCTATGCTTTATTAAATTGTATTTATGTTGTTTTATCCTATGCTTTATTAAATTGTATTTATGTTGTTTTATCCTATGCTTTATTAAATTGTGTTTATGTTGTTTTATGCTATGCTTTATTAAATGGGATTGATGTTGTTTTATCCTATGCTTTATTAAATTGTATTTATGTAGTTTTATCGAAAGCTTTATTAAATTGTGTTTATGTTGTTTTATCCTATGCTTTATTAAATTGCATCTATCTTGTTTTATCCTATGCTTTATTAAATTGTATTTATGTTGTTTTATCCTAAGCTTTATTAAATTGTATTTATGTGGTTTTATCCTATGCTTTATTAAATTGTATTTATGATGTTTTATCCTATGCTTTATTAAATTGTATTTATGTGGTTTTATCCTATGATTTATTAAATTGCATTTATGTTGTTTTATCCTATGCTTTATTAAATTGTATTTATGTTGTTTTAACCCATGCTTTATTAAATTGTATTTATGTTGTTTTATCCTATGCTTTATTAAATTGTATTTATGTTGTTTTGTCCTATGCTTTATTAAATTGTATTTATGTTGTTTTATCCTATGCTTTATTAAATTGTATTTATGTTGTTTTATCCTATGCTTTATTAAATTGTGTTTATGTTGTATTATCCTATGCTTTATTAAATTGTATTTATGTTGTTTTATCCTATGTTTTATTAAATTGTATTTATGTTGTTTTATCATACGCTTTATTAAACTGCATTTATGTTGTATTATCCTATGCTTTATTAAATTGCATCTATCTTGTTTTATCCTATGCTTTAATAAATTGTATTTATGTTGTTTTATCCTATGCTTTATTAAATTGTATTTATGTGGTTTTATCCTATGCTTTATTAAATTGTAT
Organism: Phyllobates terribilis; assembly: GCF_046119375.1. Lineage (NCBI taxonomy): Eukaryota > Metazoa > Chordata > Amphibia > Anura > Dendrobatidae > Phyllobates > Phyllobates terribilis. The sequence goes on from NW_027362775.1 coordinate 24,630,759, forward strand.
TTATGTTGTTTTATCCTATGCTTTATTAAATTGTATTTATGTGGTTTTATCCTATGATTTATTAAATAGTATTTATGTTGTTTTATCCTATGCGTTATTAAATTGTATTTATGTTGTTTTAACCCATGCTTTATTAAATTGTATTTATGTTGTTTTATCCTATGCTTTATTAAATTGTATTTATGTTGTTTTGTCCTATGCTTTATTAAATTGTATTTATGTTGTTTTATCGTATGCTTTATTAAATTGTATTTATGTTGTTTTATCCTATGCTTTATTAAATTGTGTTTATTTTGTATTATCCTATGCTTTATTAAATTCTATTTATGTTGTTTTATCCTATGTTTTATTAAATTGTATTTATGTTGTTTTATCGTATGCTTTATTAAACTGCATTTATGTTGTTTTACCTATGCTTTATTAAATTGTATTTTTGTTGTTTTATCCTATGCTTCATTAAATTGTATTTATGTTGTTTTATCCTATGCTTTATTAAATTGTATTTATTTTGTTTTAACCTATGCTTTATTAAATTGTTTTTATGTTGTTTTATCCTATGCTTTATTAAATTGTATTTATGTTGTTTTATCCTATGCTTTATTAAATTGTATTTATGTTGTTTTAACCCATGCTTCATTAAATTGTATTTATGTTGTTTTATCCTATGCTTCATTAAATTGTATTTATGTTCTTTTATCCTATGCTTTATTAAATTGTATTTATGTTGTTTTATCCTATGCTTTATTAAATTGTATTTATGTTGTTTTAACCTATGCTTTATTAAATTGTATTTATGTTGTTTTATCCTATGCTTTATTAAATGGTATTTATGTTGTTTTATCCTATGCTTTATTAAATTGTATTTATGTTGTTTTAACCTATGCTTTATTAAACTGTATTTATGTTGTTTTATCCTATGCTTTATTAAATTGTATTTATGTTGTTTTATCCTATGCTTTATTAAATTGTATTTATGTTGTTTTAACCTATCCTTTATTAAATTGTATTTATGTTGTTTTAACCTATGCTTTATTAAATTGTATTTATGTTGTTTTAACCTATGCTTTATTAAATTGGATTTATGTTGTTTTATCCTATGCTTTATTAAATTGTATTTATGTTGTTTTAACCTATGCTTTATTAAATTGTATTTATGTTGTTTTATCCTATACTTTATTAAATTGTATTTATGTTGTTTTAACCTATGCTTTATTAAATTGTATTTATGTTGTTTTATCCTATGCTTTATTAAATTGTATTTATGTTGTTTTATCCTATGCTTTATTAAATTGTGTTTATGTTGTTTTATCCTATGCTTTATTAAATTGTATTTATGTTGTTTTATCCTATGCTTTATTAAATTGTATTTATGTTGTTTTAACCTATGCTTTATTAAATTGTATTTATGTTGTTTTATCCTATGCTTTATTCAATTGTATTTATGTTGTTTTAACCTATGCTTTATTAAATTGTATTTATGTTGTTTTATCCTATGCTTTATTCAATTGTATTTATGTTGTTTTGTCCTATGCTTTATTAAATTGTATTTATGTTGTTTTATCCTATGCTTTATTAAATTGTATTTATGTTGTTTTATCCTATGCTTTATTAAATTGTGTTTATGTTGTATTATCCTATGCTTTATTAAATTGTATTTATGTTGTTTTATCCTATGTTTTATTAAATTGTATTTATGTTGTTTTATCATACGCTTTATTAAACTGCATTTATGTTGTATTATCCTATGCTTTATTAAATTGCATCTATCTTGTTTTATCCTATGCTTTAATAAATTGTATTTATGTTGTTTTATCCTATGCTTTATTAAATTGTATTTATGTGGTTTTATCCTATGCTTTATTAAATTGTATTTATGTTGTTTTATCCTATGCTTTATTAAATTGTATTTATGTGGTTTTATCCTATGATTTATTAAATAGTATTTATGTTGTTTTATCCTATGCGTTATTAAATTGTATTTATGTTGTTTTAACCCATGCTTTATTAAATTGTATTTATGTTGTTTTATCCTATGCTTTATTAAATTGTATTTATGTTGTTTTGTCCTATGCTTTATTAAATTGTATTTATGTTGTTTTATCGTATGCTTTATTAAATTGTATTTATGTTGTTTTATCCTATGCTTTATTAAATTGTGTTTATTTTGTATTATCCTATGCTTTATTAAATTCTATTTATGTTGTTTTATCCTATGTTTTATTAAATTGTATTTATGTTGTTTTATCGTATGCTTTATTAAACTGCATTTATGTTGTTTTACCTATGCTTTATTAAATTGTATTTTTGTTGTTTTATCCTATGCTTCATTAAATTGTATTTATGTTGTTTTATCCTATGCTTTATTAAATTGTATTTATTTTGTTTTAACCTATGCTTTATTAAATTGTTTTTATGTTGTTTTATCCTATGCTTTATTAAATTGTATTTATGTTGTTTTATCCTATGCTTTATTAAATTGTATTTTTGTTGTTTTAACCCATGCTTCATTAAATTGTATTTATGTTGTTTTATCCTATGCTTCATTAAATTGTATTTATGTTCTTTTATCCTATGCTTTATTAAATTGTATTTATGTTGTTTTATCCTATGCTTTATTAAATTGTATTTATGTTGTTTTAACCTATGCTTTATTAAATTGTATTTATGTTGTTTTATCCTATGCTTTATTAAATGGTATTTATGTTGTTTTATCCTATGCTTTATTAAATTGTATTTATGTTGTTTTAACCTATGCTTTATTAAACTGTATTTATGTTGTTTTATCCTATGCTTTATTAAATTGTATTTATGTTGTTTTATCCTATGCTTTATTAAATTGTATTTATGTTGTTTTAACCTATCCTTTATTAAATTGTATTTATGTTGTTTTAACCTATGCTTTATTAAATTGTATTTATGTTGTTTTAACCTATGCTTTATTAAATTGGATTTATGTTGTTTTATCCTATGCTTTATTAAATTGTATTTATGTTGTTTTAACCTATGCTTTATTAAATTGTATTTATGTTGTTTTATCCTATACTTTATTAAATTGTATTTATGTTGTTTTAACCTATGCTTTATTAAATTGTATTTATGTTGTTTTATCCTATGCTTTATTAAATTGTATTTATGTTGTTTTATCCTATGCTTTATTAAATTGTGTTTATGTTGTTTTATCCTATGCTTTATTAAATTGTATTTATGTTGTTTTATCCTATGCTTTATTAAATTGTATTTATGTTGTTTTAACCTATGCTTTATTAAATTGTATTTATGTTGTTTTATCCTATGCTTTATTCAATTGTATTTATGTTGTTTTAACCTATGCTTTATTAAATTGTATTTATGTTGTTTTATCCTATGCTTTATTCAATTGTATTTATGTTGTTTTAACCTATGCTTTATTAAATTGTATTTATGTTGTTTTAACCTATGCTTTATTAAATTGTATTTATGTTGTTTTATCCTATGCTTTATTAAATTTTATTTATGTTGTTTTATCCTCTACTTTATTAAATTCTGTTTATGTTGTTTTATCCTATGCTTTATTAAATTGTATTTATGTTGTTTTATCCTATGCTTTATTAAATTCTGTTTATGTTGTTTTATCCTATGCTTTATTAATTTGTATTTATGTTGTTTTATCCTATGCTTTATAAATTGTGTTTATGTTGTTTTATCCTATGCTTTATTAAATTGTATTTATGTTGTTTTATCCTATGCTTTATTAAATTGTGTTTATTTAGTTTTATCCTATACTTTATTAAATTGTATTTATGTTGTTTTATCCTATGCTTTATTAAATTGTGTTTATGTTGTTTTATCCTATGCTTTTTTAAGTTGTATTTATGTTGTTTTATCCTATGCTTTATTAAATTGTATTTATGTTGTTTTATTGTATGCTTTATTAAACTGTGTTTATGTTGTTTTATCCTATGCTTTATTAAATTGTATTTATGTTGTTTTATTCTATGCTTTATTAAATTGTATTTATGTTCTTTTATCCTATGCTTTATTAAATTGTATTTATGTTGTTTTAACCTATGCTTTATTAAATTGCATTTATGTTGTTTTATCCTATGCTTTATTAAATTGTATTTATGTTGTTTTATCCTATGCTTTATTAAATTGTATTCATGTTGTTTCAACCTATGCTTTATTAAACTGTATTTATGTTGTTTTATCCTATGCTTTATTAAATTTTATTTATGTTGTTTTATCCTATGCTTTATTAAATTGTATTTATGTTGTTTTAACCTATGCTTTATTAAATTGTATTTATGTTGTTTTAACCTATGCTTTATTAAATTGTATTTATGTTGTTTTATCCTATGCTTTATTAAATTGTATTTATGTTGTTTTAACCTATGCTTTATTAAATTGTATTTATGTTGTTTTATCCTATACTTTATTAAATTGTATTTATGTTGTTTTAACCTGTGCTTTATTAAATTGCATTTATGTTGTTTTATCCTATGCTTTATAAATTGTGTTTATGTTGTTTTATCCTATGCTTTTTTAAGTTGTATTTATGTTGTTTTATCCTATGCTTTATTAAATTGTATTTATGTTGTTTTATTGTATGCTTTATTAAACTGTGTTTATGTTGTTTTATCCTATGCTTTATTAAATTGTGTTTATGTTGTTTTATTCTATGCTTTATTAAATTGTATTTATGTTGTTTTATCCTATGCTTTATTAAATTGTATTTATGTTGTTTTAATCCATGCTTTATTAAATTGTATTTATGTTGTTTTATCCTATGCTTTATTAAATTGTATTTATGTTGTTTTGTCCTATGCTTTATTAAATTGTGTTTATGTTGTTTTATCCTATGCTTTATTAAATTGTATTTATGTTGTTTTATCCTAAGCTTTATTAAATTGTGTTTATGTTGTATTATCCTATGCTTTATTAAATTGTATTTATGTTGTTTTATCCTATGTTTTATTAAATTGTATTTATGTTGTTTTATCGTATGCTTTATTAAACTGCATTTATGTTGTTTTATCCTATGTTTTATTAAGTTGTATTTATGTTGTTTTAACCCATGCTTCATTAAATTGTATTTATGTTGTTTTATCCTATGCTTCATTAAATTGTATTTACGTTCTTTTATCCTATGCTTTATTAAATTGTATTTATGTTGTTTTAACCTATGCTTTATTAAATTGTATTTATGTTGTTTTATCCTATGCTTTATTAAATTGTATTTATGTTGTTTTATCCTATGCTTTATTAAATTGTATTCATGTTGTTTCAACCTATGCTTTATTAAACTGTATTTATGTTGTTTTATCCTATGCTTTATTAAATTTTATTTATGTTGTTTTATCCTATGCTTTATTAAATTGTATTTATGTTGTTTTAACCTATGCTTTATTAAATTGTATTTATGTTGTTTTAACCTATGCTTTATTAAATTGTATTTATGTTGTTTTATCCTATGCTTTATTAAATTGTATTTATGTTGTTTTAACCTATGCTTTATTAAATTGTATTTATGTTGTTTTATCCTATACTTTATTAAATTGTATTTATGTTGTTTTAACCTGTGCTTTATTAAATTGCATTTATGTTGTTTTATCCTATGCTTTATTAAATTGTATTTATGTTGTTTTATCCTATGCTTTATTAAATTGTATTTATGTGGTTTTATCCTATGCTTTATTAAATTGTATTTATGTTGTTTTATCCTATGCTTTATTAAATTGCATCTGTCTTGTTTTATCCTATGCTTTATTAAACTGCATTTATGTTGTTTTATCCTATGCTTTATTAAATTGTATTTATGTTGTTTTATCCTATGTTTTATTGAATTCTATTTATGTTGTTTTATCCAATGCTTTATTAAATTGTATTTATGTTGTTTTAACCCGTGCTTCATTAAATTGTATTTATGTTGTTTTATCCTATGCTTCATTAAATTGTATTTATGTTCTTTTATCCTATGCTTTATTAAATTGTATTTATGTTGTTTTAACCTATGCTTTATTAAATTGTATTTATGTTGTTTTATCCTATGCTTTATTAAATTGTATTTATGTTGTTTTATCCTATGCTTTATTAAATTGTATTCATGTTGTTTTAACCTATGCTTTATTAAATTGTATTTATGTTGTTTTATCCTATGCTTTATTAAATTGTGTTTATGTTGTATTATCCTATGCTTTATTAAATTGTATTTATGTTGTTTTATCCTATGTTTTATTAAATTGTATTTATGTTGTTTTATCGTATGCTTTATTAAACTGCATTTATGTTGTTTTATCCTATGCTTTATTAAATTGTATTTATGTTGTTTTATCCTATGCTTTATTAAATTGTATTTATGTTGTTTAATCCTATGTTTTATTAAATTGTATTTATGTTGTTTTATCGTATGCTTTATTAAACTGCATTTATGTTGTTTTATCCTATGCTATATTAAATTGTATTTATGTTGTTTTATCGTATGCTTTATTAAATTGTATTTATGTTGTTTTATCCTATGTTTTATTAAATTGTATTTATGTTGTTTTATCCTATACTTTATTAAATTGTATTTATGTTGTTTTAACCTTTGCTTTATTAAATTGTATTTATGTTGTTTTATCCTATGCTTTATTAAATTGTATTCATGTTGTTTCAACCTATGCTTTATTAAACTGTATTTATGTTGTTTTATCCTATGCTTTATTAAATTTTATTTATGTTGTTTTATCCTATGCTTTATTAAATTGTATTTATGTTGTTTTAACCTATGCTTTATTAAATTGTATTTATGTTGTTTTAACCTATGCTTTATTAAATTGTATTTATGTTGTTTTATCCTATGCTTTATTAAATTGTATTTATGTTGTTTTAACCTATGCTTTATTAAATTGTATTTATGTTGTTTTATCCTATACTTTATTAAATTGTATTTATGTTGTTTTAACCTGTGCTTTATTAAATTGCATTTATGTTGTTTTATCCTATGCTTTATTAAATTGTATTTATGTTGTTTTATCCTATGCTTTATTAAATTGTATTTATGTGGTTTTATCCTATGCTTTATTAAATTGTATTTATGTTGTTTTATCCTATGCTTTATTAAATTGCATCTGTCTTGTTTTATCCTATGCTTTATTAAACTGCATTTATGTTGTTTTATCCTATGCTTTATTAAATTGTATTTATGTTGTTTTATCCTATGTTTTATTGAATTCTATTTATGTTGTTTTATCCAATGCTTTATTAAATTGTATTTATGTTGTTTTAACCCGTGCTTCATTAAATTGTATTTATGTTGTTTTATCCTATGCTTCATTAAATTGTATTTATGTTCTTTTATCCTATGCTTTATTAAATTGTATTTATGTTGTTTTAACCTATGCTTTATTAAATTGTATTTATGTTGTTTTAACCTATGCTTTATTAAATTGTATTTATGTTGTTTAATCCTATGTTTTATTAAATTGTATTTATGTTGTTTTATCCTATGCTTTATTAAATTGTGTTTATGTTGTATTATCCTATGCTTTATTAAATTGTATTTATGTTGTTTTATCCTATGTTTTATTAAATTGTATTTATGTTGTTTTATCGTATGCTTTATTAAACTGCATTTATGTTGTTTTATCCTATGCTTTATTAAATTGTATTTATGTTGTTTTATCCTATGCTTTATTAAATTGTATTTATGTTGTTTAATCCTATGTTTTATTAAATTGTATTTATGTTGTTTTATCCTATGCTTTATTAAATTGTGTTTATGTTGTATTATCCTATGCTTTATTAAATTGTATTTATGTTGTTTTATCCTATGTTTTATTAAATTGTATTTATGTTGTTTTATCGTATGCTTTATTAAACTGCATTTATGTTGTTTTATCCTATGCTTTATTAAATTGTATTTATGTTGTTTTATCCTATGCTTTATTAAATTGTATTTATGTTGTTTAATCCTATGTTTTATTAAATTGTATTTATGTTGTTTTATCGTATGCTTTATTAAACTGCATTTATGTTGTTTTATCCTATGCTATATTAAATTGTATTTATGTTGTTTTATCGTATGCTTAATTAAATTGTATTTATGTTGTTTTATCCTATGTTTTATTAAATTGTATTTATGTTGTTTTATCCTATACTTTATTAAATTGTATTTATGTTGTTTTAACCTTTGCTTTATTAAATTGTATTTATGTTGTTTTATCCTATGCTATATTAAATTGTATTTATGTTGTTTTATCCTATGCCTTATTAAATTGTGTTTATGTTGTTTTATCCTATGCTTTATTAAATTGTATTTATGTTGTTTTATCCTATGCTTTATTAAATTGTATTTATGTTGTTTAAACTATGCTTTATTAAATTGTATTTATGTTGTTTTAACCTATGCTTTATTAAATTGTATTTATGTTGTTTTAACCTATGCTTTATTAAATTGTATTTATGTTGTTTTATCCTATGCTTTATTAAATTGTATTTATGTTGTTTTAACCTATGCTTTATTAAATTGTATTTATGTTGTTTTATCCTATACTTTATTAAATTGTATTTATGTTGTTTTAACTTATGCTTTATTAAATTGTATTTATGTTGTTTTATCCTATGCTATATTAAATTGTATTTATGTTGTTTTATCCTATGCTTTATTAAATTGTGTTTATGTTTTTTTATCCTATGTTTTATTAAATTGTATTTATGTTGTTTTATCCTATGCTTTATTAAATTGTGTTTATGTTATTTTATACTATGCTTTATTAAATTGTATTTATGTTGTTTTATCCTATGCTTTATTAAATTGTGTTTATGTTGTTTTATCCTATGCTTTATTAAATTGTATTTGTGTTGTTTTATCCTATGCTTTATTAAATTGTGTTTATGATGTTTTATCCTATGCTTTATTAAATGGTATTTATGTTGTTTTATCCTATGCTTTATTAAATTGTATTTATGTTGTTTTATCCTATGCTTTATTAAATTGTGTTTATGTTATTTTATCCTATGCTTTATTAAATTGTATTTATATTGTTTTATCCTATGCTTTATTAAATTGTGTTTATGTTGTTTTATCCTATGCTTTATTAAATTGTATTTATGTTGTTTTATCCTATGCTTTATTAAATTGTGTTTATGTTGTTTTATCCTATGCTTTATTAAATGGTATTTATGTTGTTTTATCCTATGCTTTATTAAATTGTATTTATGTTGTTTTAACCTATGCTTTATTAAATTGTATTTATGTTGTTTTATCCTATGCTTTATTAAATTGTATTTATGTTGTTTTATCCTATGCTTTATTAAATTGTATTTATGTTGTTTTATCCTATGCTTTATTAAATTTTATTTATGTTTTTTTATCCTATGCTTTATTAAATTGTATTTATGTTGTTTTAACCTATGCTTTATTAAATTGTATTTATGTTGTTTTAACCTATGCTTTATTAAATTGTATTTATGTTGTTTTAACCTATGCTTTATTAAATTGTATTTATGTTGTTTTATCCTATGCTTTATTAAATTGTATTTATGTTGTTTTATCCTATGTTTTATTAAATTGTATTTATGTTGTTTTATCCTATGTTTTATTAAATTGTATTTATGTTGTTTTATCCTATGTTTTATTAAATTGTATTTATGTTGTTTTATCGTATGCTTTATTAAACTGCATTTATGTTGTTTTATCCTATGCTTTATTAAATTGTATTTATGTTGTTTTATCGTATGCTTTATTAAATTGTATTTATGTTGTTTTATCGTATGCTTTATTAAATTGTATGTATGTTGTTTTATCCTATGTTTTATTAAATTGTATTTATGTTGTTTTATCCTATACTTTATTAAACTGTATTTATGTTGTTTTATCCTATGCTTTATTAAATTGTATTTATGTTGTTTTATCCTATGCTTTATTAAATTGTGTTTATTTAGTTTTATCCTATACTTTATTAAATTGTATTTATGTTGTTTTATCCTATGCTTTTTTAAGTTGTATTTATGTTGTTTTATCCTATGCTTTATTAAATTGTATTTATGTTGTTTTATTGTATGCTTTATTAAACTGTGTTTATGTTGTTTTATCCTATGCTTTATTAAATTGTGTTTATGTTGTTTTATTCTATGCTTTATTAAATTGTATTTATGTTGTTTTATCCTATGCTTTATTAAATTGTATTTATGTTGTTTTATCCTATGCTTTACTAAATTGAATTTATGTTGTTTTATTATATGCTTTATTAAACTGCATTTATGTTGTTTTATCCTATGCTTTATTAAATTGTATTTATGTTGTTTTATCCTATGCTTTATTAAATTGTGTTTATGTTGTTTTATCCTATGCTTTATTAAATTGTATTTATGTTGTTTTATCCTATGCTTTATTAATTTGTATTTATGTTGTTTTATCCTATGCTTTATTAAATTGTGTTTATGTTGTTTTATCCTATGCTTTATTAAATGGTATTTATGTAGTTTTATCCTATGCTTTATTAAACTGTATTTATGTTGTTTTATCCTATGCTTTATTAAATTGCATCTATCTTGTTTTATCCTATGCTTTATTAAATTGTATTTATGTTGTTTTATCCTATGCTTTATTAAATTGTATTTATGTGGTTTTATCCTATGCTTTATTAAATTGTATTTATGTTGTTTTAATCCATGCTTTATTAAATTGTATTTATGTTGTTTTATCCTATGCTTTATTAAATTGTATTTATGTTGTTTTAATCCATGCTTTATTAAATTGTATTTATGTTGTTTTATCCTATGCTTTATTAAATTGTATTTATGTTGTTTTGTCCTATGCTTTATTAAATTGTGTTTATGTTGTTTTATCCTATGCTTTATTAAATTGTATTTATGTTGTTTTATCCTAAGCTTTATTAAATTGTGTTTATGTTGTATTATCCTATGCTTTATTAAATTGTATTTATGTTGTTTTATCCTATGTTTTATTAAATTGTATTTATGTTGTTTTATCGTATGCTTTATTAAACTGCATTTATGTTGTTTTATCCTATGTTTTATTAAGTTGTATTTATGTTGTTTTAACCCATGCTTCATTAAATTGTATTTATGTTGTTTTATCCTATGCTTCATTAAATTGTATTTATGTTCTTTTATCCTATGCTTTATTAAATTGTATTTATGTTGTTTTAACCTATGCTTTATTAAATTGTATTTATGTTGTTTTATCCTATGCTTTATTAAATTGTATTTATGTTGTTTTATCCTATGCTTTATTAAATTGTTTTCATGTTGTTTCAACCTATGCTTTATTAAACTGTATTTATGTTGTTTTATCCTATGCTTTATTAAATTTTATTTATGTTGTTTTATCCTATGCTTTATTAAATTGTATTTATGTTGTTTTAACCTATGCTTTATTAAATTGTATTTATGTTGTTTTAACCTATGCTTTATTAAATTGTATTTATGTTGTTTTATCCTATGCTTTATTAAATTGTATTTATGTTGTTTTAACCTATGCTTTATTAAATTGTATTTATGTTGTTTTATCCTATACTTTATTAAATTGTATTTATGTTGTTTTACCCTGTGCTTTATTAAATTGCATTTATGTTGTTTTATCCTATGCTTTATTAAATTGTATTTATGTTGTTTTATCCTATGCTTTATTAAATTGTATTTATGTGGTTTAATCCTATGCTTTATTAAATTGTATTTATGTTGTTTTATCCTATGCTTTATTAAATTGCATCTGTCTTGTTTTATCCTATGCTTTATTAAACTGCATTTATGTTGTTTTATCCTATGCTTTATTAAATTGTATTTATGTTGTTTTATCCTATGTTTTATTGAATTCTATTTATGTTGTTTTATCCAATGCTTTATTAAATTGTATTTATGTTGTTTTAACCCGTGCTTCATTAAATTGTATTTATGTTGTTTTATCCTATGCTTCATTAAATTGTATTTATGTTCTTTTATCCTATGCTTTATTAAATTGTATTTATGTTGTTTTAACCTATGCTTTATTAAATTGTATTTATGTTGTTTTATCCTATGCTTTATTAAATTGTATTTATGTTGTTTTATCCTATGCTTTATTAAATTGTATTCATGTTGTTTTAACCTATGCTTTATTAAATTGTATTTATGTTGTTTTATCCTATGCTTTATTAAATTGTGTTTATGTTGTATTATCCTATGCTTTATTAAATTGTATTTATGTTGTTTTATCCTATGTTATATTAAATTGTATTTATGTTGTTTTATCGTATGCTTTATTAAACTGCATTTATGTTGTTTTATCCTATGCTTTATTAAATTGTATTTATGTTGTTTTATCATATGCTTTATTAAATTGTATTTATGTTGTTTAATCCTATGTTTTATTAAATTGTATTTATGTTGTTTTATCGTATGCTTTATTAAACTGCATTTATGTTGTTTTATCCTATGCTATATTAAATTGTATTTATGTTGTTTTATCGTATGCTTTATTAAATTGTATTTATGTTGTTTTATCCTATGTTTTATTAAATTGTATTTATGTTGTTTTATCCTATACTTTATTAAATTGTATTATGTTGTTTTAACCTTTGCTTTATTAAATTGTATTTATGTTGTTTTATCCTATGCTATATTAAATTGTATTTATGTTGTTTTATCCTATGCCTTATTAAATTGTGTTTATGTTGTTTTATCCTATGCTTTATTAAATTGTATTTATGTTGTTTTATCCTATGCTTTATTAAATTGTATTTATGTTGTTTAACCTATGGTTTATTAAATTGTATTTATGTTGTTTTAACCTATGCTTTATTAAATTGTATTTATGTTGTTTTAACCTATGCTTTATTAAATTGTATTTATGTTGTTTTATCCTATGCTATATTAAATTGTATTTATGTTGTTTTATCCTATGCTTTATTAAATTGTGTTTATGTTTTTTTATCCTATGTTTTATTAAATTGTATTTATGTTGTTTTATCCTATGCTTTATTAAATTGTGTTTATGTTATTTTATACTATGCTTTATTAAATTGTATTTATGTTGTTTTATCCTATGCTTTATTAAATTGTGTTTATGTTGTTTTATCCTATGCTTTATTAAATTGTATTTATGTTGTTTTATCCTATGCTTTATTAAATTGTGTTTATGATGTTTTATCCTATGCTTTATTAAATTGTGTTTATGATGTTTTATCCTATGCTTTATTAAATTGTATTTATGTTGTTTTATCCTATGCTTTATTAAATTGTGTTTATGTTGTTTTATCCTATGCTTTATTAAATGGTATTTATGTTGTTTTATCCTATGCTTTATTAAATTGTATTTATGTTGTTTTAACCTATGCTTTATTAAATTGTATCTATGTTGTTTTATCCTATGCTTTATTAAATTGTATTTATGTTGTTTTATCCTATGCTTTATTAAATTTTATTTATGTTGTTTTATCCTATGCTTTATTAAATTGTATTTATGTTGTTTTAACCTATGCTTTATTAAATTGTATTTATGTTGTTTTAACCTATGCTTTATTAAATTGTATTTATGTTGTTTTATCCTATGATTTATTAAATTGTATTTATGTTGTTTTATCCTATGATTTATTAAATTGTATTTATGTTGTTTTATCCTATGCTTTATTAAATTGTATTTATGTTGTTTTATCCTATGTTTAATTAAATTGTATTTATGTTGTTTTATCGTATGCTTTATTAAACTGCATTTATGTTGTTTTATCCTATGCTTTATTAAATTGTATTTATGTTGTTTTATCGTATGCTTTATTAAATTGTATTTATGTTGTTTTATCCTATGTTTTATTAAATTGTATTTATGTTGTTTTATCCTATACTTTATTAAATTGTATTTATGTTGTTTTATCCTATGCTTTATTAAATTGTATTTATGTTGTTTTGTCCTATGCTTTATTAAATTGTATTTATGTTGTTTTATCCTATGCTTTATTAAATTGTATTTATGTTGTTTTATCCTATGCTTTATTAAATTGTGTTTATGTTGTATTATCCTATGCTTTATTAAATTGTATTTATGTTGTTTTGTCCTATGTTTTATTAAATTGTATTTATGTTGTTTTATCCTATGCTTTATTAAACTGCATTTATGTTGTTTTATCCTATGCTTTATTAAATTGTATTTATGTTGTTTTAACCTTTGCTTTATTAAATTGTATTTATGTTGTTTTATCCTATGCTATATTAAATTGTATTTATGTTGTTTTATCCTATGCCTTATTAAATTGTGTTTATGTTGTTTTATCCTATGCTTTATTAAATTGTATTTATGTTGTTTTATACTATGCTTTATTAAATTGTATTTATGTTGTTTAACTTATGGTTTATTAAATTGTATTTATGTTGTTTTATCCTATGCTTTATTAAATTGTATTTATGTTGTTTTGTCCTATGCTTTATTAAATTGTATTTATGTTGTTTTATCCTATGCTTTATTAAATTGTATTTATGTTGTTTTATCCTATGCTTTATTAAATTGTATTTATGTTGTTTTATCCTATACTTTATTAAATTGTATTTATGTTGTTTTATCCTATGCTTTATTAAATTGTATTTATGTTGTTTTGTCCTATGATTTATTAAATTGTATTTATGTTGTTTTATCCTATGCTTTATTAAATTGTATTTATGTTGTTTTATCCTATGCTTTATTAAATTGTGTTTATGTTGTATTATCCTATGCTTTATTAAATTGTATTTATGTTGTTTTATCCTATGTTTTATTAAATTGTATTTATGTTGTTTTATCGTATGCTTTATTAAACTGCATTTATGTTGTTTTATCCTATGCTTTATTAAATTGTATTTATGTTGTTTTATCCTATGCTTTATTAAATTGTATTTATGTTGTTTTATCCTATGCTTTATTAAATTGTGTTTATGTTGTATTATCCTATGCTTTATTAAATTGTATTTATGTTGTTTTATCGTATGCTTTATTAAACTGCATTTATGTTGTTTTATCCTATGCTTTATTAAATTGTATTTATGTTGTTTTATCCTATGCTTTATTAAATTGTATTTATGTTGTTTTATCCTATGTTTTATTAAATTGTATTTATGTTGTTTTATCGTATGCTTTATTAAACTGCATTTATGTTGTTTTATCCTATGCTATATTAAATTTTATTTATGTTGTTTTATCGTATGCTTTATTAAATTGTATTTATGTTGTTTTATCCTATGTTTTATTAAATTGTATTTATGTTGTTTTATCCTATACTTTATTAAATTGTATTTATGTTGTTTTAACTTTTGCTTTATTAAATTGTATTTATGTTGTTTTATCCTATGCTATATTAAATTGTATTTATGTTGTTTTATCCTATGCCTTATTAAATTGTGTTTATGTTGTTTTATCCTATGCTTTATTAAATTGTATTTATGTTGTTTTATCCTATGCTTTATTAAATTGTATTTATGTTGTTTAACTTATGGTTTATTAAATTGTATTTATGTTGTTTTATCCTATGCTTTATTAAATTGTATTTATGTTGTTTTGTCCTATGCTTTATTAAATTGTATTTATGTTGTTTTATCCTATGCTTTATTAAATTGTATTTATGTTGTTTTATCCTATGCTTTATTAAATTGTGTTTATGTTGTATTATCCTATGCTTTATTAAATTGTATTTATGTTGTTTTATCCTATGTTTTATTAAATTGTATTTATGTTGTTTTAACCCGTGCTTCATTAAATTGTATTTATGTTGTTTTATCCTATGCTTCATTAAATTGTATTTATGTTCTTTTATCCTATGCTTTATTAAATTGTATTTATGTTGTTTTAACCTATGCTTTATTAAATTGTATTTATGTTGTTTTATCCTATGCTTTATTAAATTGTATTTATGTTGTTTTATCCTATGCTTTATTAAATTGTATTCATGTTGTTTTAACCTATGCTTTATTAAATTGTATTTATGTTGTTTTATCCTATGCTTTATTAAATTGTGTTTATGTTGTATTATCCTATGCTTTATTAAATTGTATTTATGTTGTTTTATCCTATGTTATATTAAATTGTATTTATGTTGTTTTATCGTATGCTTTATTAAACTGCATTTATGTTGTTTTATCCTATGCTTTATTAAATTGTATTTATGTTGTTTTATCATATGCTTTATTAAATTGTATTTATGTTGTTTAATCCTATGTTTTATTAAATTGTATTTATGTTGTTTTATCGTATGCTTTATTAAACTGCATTTATGTTGTTTTATCCTATGCTATATTAAATTGTATTTATGTTGTTTTATCGTATGCTTTATTAAATTGTATTTATGTTGTTTTATCCTATGTTTTATTAAATTGTATTTATGTTGTTTTATCCTATACTTTATTAAATTGTATTATGTTGTTTTAACCTTTGCTTTATTAAATTGTATTTATGTTGTTTTATCCTATGCTATATTAAATTGTATTTATGTTGTTTTATCCTATGCCTTATTAAATTGTGTTTATGTTGTTTTATCCTATGCTTTATTAAATTGTATTTATGTTGTTTTATCCTATGCTTTATTAAATTGTATTTATGTTGTTTAACCTATGGTTTATTAAATTGTATTTATGTTGTTTTAACCTATGCTTTATTAAATTGTATTTATGTTGTTTTAACCTATGCTTTATTAAATTGTATTTATGTTGTTTTATCCTATGCTTTATTAAATTGTACTTTATGTTGTTTTAACCTATGCTTTATTAAATTGTATTTATGTTGTTTTATCCTATACTTTATTAAATTGTATTTATGTTGTTTTAACTTATGCTTTATTAAATTGTATTTATGTTGTTTTATCCTATGCTATATTAAATTGTATTTATGTTGTTTTATCCTATGCTTTATTAAATTGTGTTTATGTTTTTTTATCCTATGTTTTATTAAATTGTATTTATGTTGTTTTATCCTATGCTTTATTAAATTGTGTTTATGTTATTTTATACTATGCTTTATTAAATTGTATTTATGTTGTTTTATCCTATGCTTTATTAAATTGTGTTTATGTTGTTTTATCCTATGCTTTATTAAATTGTATTTATGTTGTTTTATCCTATGCTTTATTAAATTGTGTTTATGATGTTTTATCCTATGCTTTATTAAATTGTGTTTATGATGTTTTATCCTATGCTTTATTAAATTGTATTTATGTTGTTTTATCCTATGCTTTATTAAATTGTGTTTATGTTATTTTATCCTATGCTTTATTAAATTGTATTTATATTGTTTTATCCTATGCTTTATTAAATTGTGTTTATGTTGTTTTATCCTATGCTTTATTAAATTGTATTTATGTTGTTTTATCCTATGCTTTATTAAATTGTGTTTATGTTGTTTTATCCTATGCTTTATTAAATGGTATTTATGTTGTTTTATCCTATGCTTTATTAAATTGTATTTATGTTGTTTTAACCTATGCTTTATTAAATTGTATCTATGTTGTTTTATCCTATGCTTTATTAAATTGTATTTATGTTGTTTTATCCTATGCTTTATTAAATTTTATTTATGTTGTTTTATCCTATGCTTTATTAAATTGTATTTATGTTGTTTTAACCTATGCTTTATTAAATTGTATTTATGTTGTTTTAACCTATGCTTTATTAAATTGTATTTATGTTGTTTTATCCTATGATTTATTAAATTGTATTTATGTTGTTTTATCCTATGATTTATTAAATTGTATTTATGTTGTTTTATCCTATGCTTTATTAAATTGTATTTATGTTGTTTTATCCTATGTTTAATTAAATTGTATTTATGTTGTTTTATCGTATGCTTTATTAAACTGCATTTATGTTGTTTTATCCTATGCTTTATTAAATTGTATTTATGTTGTTTTATCGTATGCTTTATTAAATTGTATTTATGTTGTTTTATCCTATGTTTTATTAAATTGTATTTATGTTGTTTTATCCTATACTTTATTAAATTGTATTTATGTTGTTTTATCCTATGCTTTATTAAATTGTATTTATGTTGTTTTGTCCTATGCTTTATTAAATTGTATTTATGTTGTTTTATCCTATGCTTTATTAAATTGTATTTATGTTGTTTTATCCTATGCTTTATTAAATTGTGTTTATGTTGTATTATCCTATGCTTTATTAAATTGTATTTATGTTGTTTTGTCCTATGTTTTATTAAATTGTATTTATGTTGTTTTATCCTATGCTTTATTAAACTGCATTTATGTTGTTTTATCCTATGCTTTATTAAATTGTATTTATGTTGTTTTAACCTTTGCTTTATTAAATTGTATTTATGTTGTTTTATCCTATGCTATATTAAATTGTATTTATGTTGTTTTATCCTATGCCTTATTAAATTGTGTTTATGTTGTTTTATCCTATGCTTTATTAAATTGTGTTTATGTTATTTTATACTATGCTTTATTAAATTGTATTTATGTTGTTTTATCCTATGCTTTATTAAATTGTGTTTATGTTGTTTTATCCTATGCTTTATTAAATTGTATTTATGTTGTTTTATCCTATGCTTTATTAAATTGTGTTTATGATGTTTTATCCTATGCTTTATTAAATTGTGTTTATGATGTTTTATCCTATGCTTTATTAAATTGTATTTATGTTGTTTTATCCTATGCTTTATTAAATTGTGTTTATGTTATTTTATCCTATGCTTTATTAAATTGTATTTATATTGTTTTATCCTATGCTTTATTAAATTGTGTTTATGTTGTTTTATCCTATGCTTTATTAAATTGTATTTATGTTGTTTTATCCTATGCTTTATTAAATTGTGTTTATGTTGTTTTATCCTATGCTTTATTAAATGGTATTTATGTTGTTTTATCCTATGCTTTATTAAATTGTATTTATGTTGTTTTAACCTATGCTTTATTAAATTGTATCTATGTTGTTTTATCCTATGCTTTATTAAATTGTATTTATGTTGTTTTATCCTATGCTTTATTAAATTTTATTTATGTTGTTTTATCCTATGCTTTATTAAATTGTATTTATGTTGTTTTAACCTATGCTTTATTAAATTGTATTTATGTTGTTTTAACCTATGCTTTATTAAATTGTATTTATGTTGTTTTATCCTATGATTTATTAAATTGTATTTATGTTGTTTTATCCTATGATTTATTAAATTGTATTTATGTTGTTTTATCCTATGCTTTATTAAATTGTATTTATGTTGTTTTATCCTATGTTTAATTAAATTGTATTTATGTTGTTTTATCGTATGCTTTATTAAACTGCATTTATGTTGTTTTATCCTATGCTTTATTAAATTGTATTTATGTTGTTTTATCGTATGCTTTATTAAATTGTATTTATGTTGTTTTATCCTATGTTTTATTAAATTGTATTTATGTTGTTTTATCCTATACTTTATTAAATTGTATTTATGTTGTTTTATCCTATGCTTTATTAAATTGTATTTATGTTGTTTTGTCCTATGCTTTATTAAATTGTATTTATGTTGTTTTATCCTATGCTTTATTAAATTGTATTTATGTTGTTTAACCTATGCTTTATTAAATTGTGTTTATGTTGTATTATCCTATGCTTTATTAAATTGTATTTATGTTGTTTTGTCCTATGTTTTATTAAATTGTATTTATGTTGTTTTATCCTATGCTTTATTAAACTGCATTTATGTTGTTTTATCCTATGCTTTATTAAATTGTATTTATGTTGTTTTAACCTTTGCTTTATTAAATTGTATTTATGTTGTTTTATCCTATGCTATATTAAATTGTATTTATGTTGTTTTATCCTATGCCTTATTAAATTGTGTTTATGTTGTTTTATCCTATGCTTTATTAAATTGTATTTATGTTGTTTTATACTATGCTTTATTAAATTGTATTTATGTTGTTTAACTTATGGTTTATTAAATTGTATTTATGTTGTTTTATCCTATGCTTTATTAAATTGTATTCATGTTGTTTTGTCCTATGCTTTATTAAATTGTATTTATGTTGTTTTATCCTATGCTTTATTAAATTGTATTTATGTTGTTTTATCCTATGCTTTATTAAATTGTATTTATGTTGTTTTATCCTATACTTTATTAAATTGTATTTATGTTGTTTTATCCTATGCTTTATTAAATTGTATTTATGTTGTTTTGTCCTATGATTTATTAAATTGTATTTATGTTGTTTTATCCTATGCTTTATTAAATTGTATTTATGTTGTTTTATCCTATGCTTTATTAAATTGTGTTTATGTTGTATTATCCTATGCTTTATTAAATTGTATTTATGTTGTTTTATCCTATGTTTTATTAAATTGTATTTATGTTGTTTTATCGTATGCTTTATTAAACTGCATTTATGTTGTTTTATCCTATGCTTTATTAAATTGTATTTATGTTGTTTTATCCTATGCTTTATTAAATTGTATTTATGTTGTTTTATCCTATGCTTTATTAAATTGTGTTTATGTTGTATTATCCTATGCTTTATTAAATTGTATTTATGTTGTTTTATCGTATGCTTTATTAAACTGCATTTATGTTGTTTTATCCTATGCTTTATTAAATTGTATTTATGTTGTTTTATCCTATGCTTTATTAAATTGTATTTATGTAGTTTTATCCTATGTTTTATTAAATTGTATTTATGTTGTTTTATCGTATGCTTTATTAAACTGCATTTATGTTGTTTTATCCTATGCTATATTAAATTTTATTTATGTTGTTTTATCGTATGCTTTATTAAATTGTATTTATGTTGTTTTATCCTATGTTTTATTAAATTGTATTTATGTTGTTTTATCCTATACTTTATTAAATTGTATTTATGTTGTTTTAACTTTTGCTTTATTAAATTGTATTTAGGTTGTTTTATCCTATGCTATATTAAATTGTATTTATGTTGTTTTATCCTATGCCTTATTAAATTGTGTTTATGTTGTTTTATCCTATGCTTTATTAAATTGTATTTATGTTGTTTTATCCTATGCTTTATTAAATTGTATTTATGTTGTTTAACTTATGGTTTATTAAATTGTATTTATGTTGTTTTATCCTATGCTTTATTAAATTGTATTTATGTTGTTTTGTCCTATGCTTTATTAAATTGTATTTATGTTGTTTTATCCTATGCTTTATTAAATTGTATTTATGTTGTTTTATCCTATGCTTTATTAAATTGTGTTTATGTTGTATTATCCTATGCTTTATTAAATTGTATTTATGTTGTTTTATCCTATGTTTTATTAAATTGTATTTATGTTGTTTTATCGTATGCTTTATTAAACTGCATTTATGTTGTTTTATCCTATGCTTTATTAAATTGTATTTATGTTGTTTTATCCTATGCTTTATTAAATTGTATTTATGTTGTTTTATCCTATGCTTTATTAAATTGTGTTTATGTTGTATTATCCTATGCTTTATTAAATTGTATTTATGTTGTTTTATCGTATGCTTTATTAAACTGCATTTATGTTGTTTTATCCTATGCTTTATTAAATTGTATTTATGTTGTTTTATCCTATGCTTTATTAAATTGTATTTATGTTGTTTTATCCTATGTTTTATTAAATTGTATTTATGTTGTTTTATCGTATGCTTTATTAAACTGCATTTATGTTGTTTTATCCTATGCTATATTAAATTTTATTTATGTTGTTTTATCGTATGCTTTATTAAATTGTATTTATGTTGTTTTATCCTATGTTTTATTAAATTGTATTTATGTTGTTTTATCCTATACTTTATTAAATTGTATTTATGTTGTTTTAACTTTTGCTTTATTAAATTGTATTTATGTTGTTTTATCCTATGCTATATTAAATTGTATTTATGTTGTTTTATCCTATGCCTTATTAAATTGTGTTTATGTTGTTTTATCCTATGCTTTATTAAATTGTATTTATGTTGTTTTATCCTATGCTTTATTAAATTGTATTTATGTTGTTTAACTTATGGTTTATTAAATTGTATTTATGTTGTTTTATCCTATGCTTTATTAAATTGTATTTATGTTGTTTTGTCCTATGCTTTATTAAATTGTATTTATGTTGTTTTATCCTATGCTTTATTAAATTGTATTTATGTTGTTTTATCCTATGCTTTATTAAATTGTGTTTATGTTGTATTATCCTATGCTTTATTAAATTGTATTTATGTTGTTTTATCCTATGTTTTATTAAATTGTATTTATGTTGTTTTATCGTATGCTTTATTAAACTGCATTTATGTTGTTTTATCCTATGCTTTATTAAATTGTATTTATGTTGTTTTATCCTATGTTTTATTGAATTCTATTTATGTTGTTTTATCCAATGCTTTATTAAATTGTATTTATGTTGTTTTAACCCATGCTTCATTAAATTGTATTTATGTTCTTTTATCCTATGCTTTATTAAATTGTATTTATGTTGTTTTTACCTATGCTTTATTAAATTGTATTTATGTTGTTTTATCCTATGCTTTATTAAATTGTATTTATGTTGTTTTATCCTATGCTTTATTAAATTGTATTCATGTTGTTTTAACCTATGCTTTATTAAATTGTGTTTATGTTGTTTTATCCTATGCTTTATTAAATTGTGTTTATGTTGTTTTATCGTATGCTTTATTAAACTGCATTTATGTTGTTTTATCCTATGCTTTATTAAATTGTATTTATGTTGTTTTATCCTATGCTTTATTAAATTGTATTTATTTTGTTTTATCCTATGTTTTATTAAATTGTATTTATGTTGTTTTATCGTATGCTTTATTAAACTGCATTTATGTTGTTTTATCCTATGCTATATTAAATTGTATTTATGTTGTTTTATCGTATGCTTTATTAAATTGTATTTATGTTGTTTTATCCTATGTTTTATTAAATTGTATTTATGTTGTTTTATCCTATACTTTATTAAATTGTATTTATGTTGTTTTAACCTTTGCTTTATTAAATTGTATTTATGTTGTTTTATCCTATGCTATATTAAATTGTATTTATGTTGTTTTATCCTATACTTTATTAAATTGTATTTATGTTGTTTTAACTTATGCTTTATTAAATTGTATTTATGTTGTTTTATCCTATGCTATATTAAATTGTATTTATGTTGTTTTATCCTATGCTTTATTAAATTGTGTTTATGTTGTTTTATCCTATGCTTTATTAAATTGTATTTATGTTGTTTTATCCTATGCTTTATTAAATTGTATTTATGTTGTTTAACCTATGGTTTATTAAATTGTATTTATGTTGTTTTAAACTATGCTTTATTAAATTGTATTTATGTTGTTTTAACCTATGCTTTATTAAATTGTATTTATGTTGTTTTATCCTATGCTTTATTAAATTGTATTTATGTTGTTTTAACCTATGCTTTATTAAATTGTATTTATGTTGTTTTATCCTATACTTTATTAAATTGTATTTATGTTGTTTTAACTTATGCTTTATTAAATTGTATTTATGTTGTTTTATCCTATGCTATATTAAATTGTATTTATGTTGTTTTATCCTATGCTTTATTAAATTGTGTTTATGTTTTTTTTATCCTATGCTTTATTAAATTGTATTTATGTTGTTTTATCCTATGCTTTATTAAATTGTGTTTATGTTATTTTATACTATGCTTTATTAAATTGTATTTATGTTGTTTTATCCTATGCTTTATTAAATTGTGTTTATGTTGTTTTATCCTATGCTTTATTAAATTGTATTTATGTTGTTTTATCCTATGCTTTATTAAATTGTGTTTATGATGTTTTATCCTATGCTTTATTAAATGGTATTTATGTTGTTTTATCCTATGCTTTATTAAATTGTGTTTATGTTATTTTATCCTATGCTTTATTAAATTGTATTTATATTGTTTTATCCTATGCTTTATTAAAATGTGTTTATGTTGTTTTATCCTATGCTTTATTAAATTGTATTTATGTTGTTTTATCCTATGCTTTATTAAATTGTGTTTATGTTGTTTTATCCTATGCTTTATTAAATGGTATTTATGTTGTTTTATCCTATGCTTTATTAACTTGTATTTATGTTGTTTTAACCTATGCTTTATTAAATTGTATTTATGTTGTTTTATCCTATGCTTTATTAAATTGTATTTATGTTGTTTTATCCTATGCTTTATTAAATTGTATTTATGTTGTTTTATCCTATGCTTTATTAAATTGTATTTATGTTGTTTTAACCTATGCTTTATTAAATTGTATTTATGTTGTTTTAACCTATGCTTTATTAAATTGTATTTATGTTGTTTTATCCTATGCTTTATTAAATTGTATTTATGTTGTTTTATCCTATGCTTTATTAAATTGTATTTATGTTGTTTTATCCTATGTTTTATTAAATTGTATTTATGTTGTTTTATCCTATGTTTTATTAAATTGTATTTATGTTGTTTTATCGTATGCTTTATTAAACTGCATTTATGTTGTTTTATCCTATGCTTTATTAAATTGTATTTATGTTGTTTTATCGTATGCTTTATTAAATTGTATTTATGTTGTTTTATCCTATGTTTTATTAAATTGTATTTATGTTGTTTTATCCTATACTTTATTAAATTGTATTTATGTTGTTTTATCCTATGCTTTATTAAATTGTATTTATGTTGTTTTGTCCTATGCTTTATTAAATTGTATTTATGTTGTTTTATCCTATGCTTTATTAAATTGTATTTATGTTGTTTTATCCTATGCTTTATTAAATTGTGTTTATGTTGTATTATCCTATGCTTTATTAAATTGTATTTATGTTGTTTTATCCTATGTTTTATTAAATTGTATTTATGTTGTTTTATCGTATGCTTTATTAAACTGCATTTATGTTGTTTTATCCTATGCTTTATTAAATTGTATTTATGTTGTTTTATCCTATGTTTTATTGAATTCTATTTATGTTGTTTTATCCAATGCTTTATTAAATTGTATTTATGTTGTTTTAACCCATGCTTCATTAAATTGTATTTATGTTCTTTTATCCTATGCTTTATTAAATTGTATTTATGTTGTTTTAACCTATGCTTTATTAAATTGTATTTATGTTGTTTTATCCTATGCTTTATTAAATTGTATTTATGTTGTTTTATCCTATGCTTTATTAAATTGTATTCATGTTGTTTTAACCTATGCTTTATTAAATTGTGTTTATGTTGTTTTATATTATGCTTTATTAAATTGTGTTTATGTTGTATTATCCTATGCTTTATTAAATTGTATTTATGTTGTTTTATCCTATGTTTTATTAAATTGTATTTATGTTGTTTTATCGTATGCTTTATTAAACTGCATTTATGTTGTTTTATCCTATGCTTTATTAAATTGTATTTATGTTGTTTTATCCTATGCTTTATTAAATTGTATTTATGTTGTTTTATCCTATGCTTTATTAAATTGTATTCATGTTGTTTTAACCTATGCTTTATTAAATTGTGTTTATGTTGTTTTATCCTATGCTTTATTAAATTGTGTTTATGTTGTTTTATCGTATGCTTTATTAAACTGCATTTATGTTGTTTTATCCTATGCTTTATTAAATTGTATTTATGTTGTTTTATCCTATGCTTTATTAAATTGTATTTATGTTGTTTTATCCTATGTTTTATTAAATTGTATTTATGTTGTTTTATCGTATGCTTTATTAAACTGCATTTATGTTGTTTTATCCTATGCTATATTAAATTGTATTTATGTTGTTTTATCGTATGCTTTATTAAATTGTATTTATGTTGTTTTATCCTATGTTTTATTAAATTGTATTTATGTTGTTTTATCCTATACTTTATTAAATTGTATTTATGTTGTTTTAACCTTTGCTTTATTAAATTGTATTTATGTTGTTTTATCCTATGCTATATTAAATTGTATTTATGTTGTTTTATCCTATACTTTATTAAATTGTATTTATGTTGTTTTAACTTATGCTTTATTAAATTGTATTTATGTTGTTTTATCCTATGCTATATTAAATTGTATTTATGTTGTTTTATCCTATGCTTTATTAAATTGTGTTTATGTTGTTTTATCCTATGCTTTATTAAATTGTATTTATGTTGTTTTATCCTATGCTTTATTAAATTGTATTTATGTTGTTTAACCTATGGTTTATTAAATTGTATTTATGTTGTTTTAACCTATGCTTTATTAAATTGTATTTATGTTGTTTTAACCTATGCTTTATTAAATTGTATTTATGTTGTTTTATCCTATGCTTTATTAAATTGTATTTATGTTGTTTTAACCTATGCTTTATTAAATTGTATTTATGTTGTTTTATCCTATACTTTATTAAATTGTATTTATGTTGTTTTAACTTATGCTTTATTAAATTGTATTTATGTTGTTTTATCCTATGCTATATTAAATTGTATTTATGTTGTTTTATCCTATGCTTTATTAAATTGTGTTTATGTTTTTTTATCCTATGCTTTATTAAATTGTATTTATGTTGTTTTATCCTATGCTTTATTAAATTGTGTTTATGTTATTTTATACTATGCTTTATTAAATTGTATTTATGTTGTTTTATCCTATGCTTTATTAAATTGTGTTTATGTTGTTTTATCCTATGCTTTATTAAATTGTATTTATGTTGTTTTATCCTATGCTTTATTAAATTGTGTTTATGATGTTTTATCCTATGCTTTATTAAATGGTATTTATGTTGTTTTATCCTATGCTTTATTAAATTGTGTTTATGTTATTTTATCCTATGCTTTATTAAATTGTATTTATATTGTTTTATCCTATGCTTTATTAAAATGTGTTTATGTTGTTTTATCCTATGCTTTATTAAATTGTATTTATGTTGTTTTATCCTATGCTTTATTAAATTGTGTTTATGTTGTTTTATCCTATGCTTTATTAAATGGTATTTATGTTGTTTTATCCTATGCTTTATTAACTTGTATTTATGTTGTTTTAACCTATGCTTTATTAAATTGTATTTATGTTGTTTTATCCTATGCTTTATTAAATTGTATTTATGTTGTTTTATCCTATGCTTTATTAAATTGTATTTATGTTGTTTTATCCTATGCTTTATTAAATTGTATTTATGTTGTTTTAACCTATGCTTTATTAAATTGTATTTATGTTGTTTTAACCTATGCTTTATTAAATTGTATTTATGTTGTTTTATCCTATGCTTTATTAAATTGTATTTATGTTGTTTTATCCTATGCTTTATTAAATTGTATTTATGTTGTTTTATCCTATGTTTTATTAAATTGTATTTATGTTGTTTTATCCTATGTTTTATTAAATTGTATTTATGTTGTTTTATCGTATGCTTTATTAAACTGCATTTATGTTGTTTTATCCTATGCTTTATTAAATTGTATTTATGTTGTTTTATCGTATGCTTTATTAAATTGTATTTATGTTGTTTTATCCTATGTTTTATTAAATTGTATTTATGTTGTTTTATCCTATACTTTATTAAATTGTATTTATGTTGTTTTATCCTATGCTTTATTAAATTGTATTTATGTTGTTTTGTCCTATGCTTTATTAAATTGTATTTATGTTGTTTTATCCTATGCTTTATTAAATTGTATTTATGTTGTTTTATCCTATGCTTTATTAAATTGTGTTTATGTTGTATTATCCTATGCTTTATTAAATTGTATTTATGTTGTTTTATCCTATGTTTTATTAAATTGTATTTATGTTGTTTTATCGTATGCTTTATTAAACTGCATTTATGTTGTTTTATCCTATGCTTTATTAAATTGTATTTATGTTGTTTTATCCTATGTTTTATTGAATTCTATTTATGTTGTTTTATCCAATGCTTTATTAAATTGTATTTATGTTGTTTTAACCCATGCTTCATTAAATTGTATTTATGTTCTTTTATCCTATGCTTTATTAAATTGTATTTATGTTGTTTTAACCTATGCTTTATTAAATTGTATTTATGTTGTTTTATCCTATGCTTTATTAAATTGTATTTATGTTGTTTTATCCTATGCTTTATTAAATTGTATTCATGTTGTTTTAACCTATGCTTTATTAAATTGTGTTTACGTTGTTTTATATTATGCTTTATTAAATTGTGTTTATGTTGTATTATCCTATGCTTTATTAAATTGTATTTATGTTGTTTTATCCTATGTTTTATTAAATTGTATTTATGTTGTTTTATCGTATGCTTTATTAAACTGCATTTATGTTGTTTTATCCTATGCTTTATTAAATTGTATTTATGTTGTTTTATCCTATGCTTTATTAAATTGTATTTATGTTGTTTTATCCTATGTTTTATTAAATTGTATTTATGTTGTTTTATCGTATGCTTTATTAAACTGCATTTATGTTGTTTTATCCTATGCTTTATTAAATTGTATTTATGTTGTTTTATCCTATGCTTTATTAAATTGTATTTATGTTGTTTAATCCTATGTTTTATTAAATTGTATTTATGTTGTTTTATCGTATGCATTATTAAACTGCATTTATGTTGTTTTATCCTATGCTTTATTAAATTGTATTTATGTTGTTTTATCGTATGCTTTATTAAATTGTATTTATGTTGTTTTATCCTATGTTTTATTAAATTGTATTTATGTTGTTTTATCCTACACTTTATTAAATTGTATTTATGTTGTTTTAACCTTTGCTTTATTAAATTGTATTTATGTTGTTTTATCCTATGCTATATTAAATTGTATTTATGTTGTTTTATCCTATGCCTTATTAAATTGTGTTTATGTTGTTTTATCCTATGCTTTATTAAATTGTATTCATGTTGTTTTATCCTATGCTTTATTAAATTGTATTTATGTTGTTTAACCTATGGTTTATTAAATTGTATTTATGTTGTTTTAACCTATGCTTTATTAAATTGTATTTATGTTGTTTTAACCTATGCTTTATTAAATTGTATTTATGTTGTTTTATCCTATGCTTTATTAAATTGTATTTATGTTGTTTTAACCTATGCTTTATTAAATTGTATTTATGTTGTTTTATCCTATACTTTATTAAATTGTATTTATGTTGTTTTAACTTATGCTTTATTAAATTGTATTTATGTTGTTTTATCCTATGCTATATTAAATTGTATTTATGTTGTTTTATCCTATGCTTTATTAAATTGTATTTATGTTGTTTTATCCTATGCTTTATTAAATTGTGTTTATGTTATTTTATCCTATGCTTTATTAAATTGTGTTTATGTTGTATTATCCTACGTTTTTTTATATTGTATTTATGTTGTTTTATCCTATGTTTTATTAAATTGTATTTATGTTGTTTTATCGTATGCTTTATTAAACTTCATTTATGTTGTTTTATCCTATGCTTTATTAAATTGTTTTTATGTTGTTTTATCCTATGCTTTATTAAATTGTATTTATGTTGTTTTATCCTATGTTTTATTAAATTGTATTTATGTTGTTTTATCGTATGCTTTATTAAACTGCATTTATGTTGTTTTATCCTATGCTTTATTAAATTGTATTTATGTTGTTTTATCCTATGCTTTATTAAATTGTATTTATGTTGTTTAATCCTATGTTTTATTAAATTGTATTTATGTTGTTTTATCGTATGCTTTATTAAACTGCATTTATGTTGTTTTATCCTATGCTTTATTAAATTGTATTTATGTTGTTTTATCGTATGCTTTATTAAATTGTATTTATGTTGTTTTATCCTATGTTTTATTAAATTGTATTTATGTTGTTTTATCCTATACTTTATTAAATTGTATTTATGTTGTTTTAACCTTTGCTTTATTAAATTGTATTCATGTTGTTTTATCCTATGCTATATTAAATTGTATTTATGTTGTTTTATCCTATGCCTTATTAAATTGTGTTTATGTTGTTTT
Organism: Phyllobates terribilis; assembly: GCF_046119375.1. Lineage (NCBI taxonomy): Eukaryota > Metazoa > Chordata > Amphibia > Anura > Dendrobatidae > Phyllobates > Phyllobates terribilis. The sequence goes on from NW_027362775.1 coordinate 24,660,527, forward strand.
ATCCTATGCTTTATTAAATTGTATTTATGTTGTTTTATCCTATGCTTTATTAAATTGTATTTATGTTGTTTAACTTATGGTTTATTAAATTGTATTTATGTTGTTTTAACCTATGCTTTATTAAATTGTATTTATGTTGTTTTAACCTATGCTTTATTAAATTGTATTTATGTTGTTTTATCCTATGCTTTATTAAATTGTATTTATGTTGTTTTATCCTATGCTATATTAAATTGTATTTATGTTGTTTTATCCTATGCTTTATTAAATTGTGTTTATGTTGTTTTATCCTATGCTTTATTAAATTGTATTTATGTTGTTTTATCCTATGCTTTATTAAATTGTGTTCATGTTGTTTTATCCTATGCTTTATTAAATGGTATTTAGGTTGTTTTATCCTATGCTTTATTAAATTGTATTTATGTTGTTTTAACCTATGCTTTATTAAATTGTATTTATGTTGTTTTATCCTATGCTTTATTAAATTGTATTCATGTTGTTTTAACCTATGCTTTATTAAACTGTATTTATGTTGTTTTATCCTATGCTTTATTATATTTTATTTATGTTGTTTTATCCTATGCTTTATTAAATTGTATTTATGTTGTTTTAACCTATGCTTTATTAAATTGTATTTATGTTGTTTTAACCTATGCTTTATTAAATTGTATTTATGTTGTTTTATCCTATGCTTTATTAAATTGTATTTATGTTGTTTTATCCTATGCTTTATTAAATTGTATTTATGTTGTATTATCCTATGTTTTATTAAATTGTATTTATGTTGTTTTATCGTATGCTTTATTAAACTGCATTTATGTTGTTTTATCCTATGCTTTATTAAATTGTATTTATGTTGTTTTATCGTATGCTTTATTAAATTGTATTTATGTTGTTTTATCCTATGTTTTATTAAATTGTATTTATGTTGTTTTATCCTATACTTTATTAAATTGTATTTATGTTGTTTTATCCTATGCTTTATTAAATTGTATTTATGTTGTTTTGTCCTATGCTTTATTAAATTGTATTTATGTTGTTTTATCCTATGCTTTATTAAATTGTATTTATGTTGTTTTATCCTATGCTTTATTAAATTGTATTTATGTTGTTTTATCCTATGTTTTATTGAATTCTATTTATGTTGTTTTATCCAATGCTTTATTAAATTGTATTTATGTTGTTTTAACCCATGCTTCATTAAATTGTATTTATGTTCTTTTATCCTATGCTTTATTAAATTGTATTTATGTTGTTTTAACCTATGCTTTATTAAATTGTATTTATGTTGTTTTATCCTATGCTTTATTAAATTGTATTTATGTTGTTTTATCCTATGCTTTATTAAATTGTATTCATGTTGTTTTAACCTATGCTTTATTAAATTGTATTTATGTTGTTTTATCCTATGCTTTATTAAATTGTGTTTATGTTGTATTATCCTATGCTTTATTAAATTGTATTTATGTTGTTTTATCCTATGTTTTATTAAATTGTATTTATGTTGTTTTATCGTATGCTTTATTAAACTGCATTTATGTTGTTTTATCCTATGCTTTATTAAATTGTATTTATGTTGTTTTATCGTATGCTTTATTAAATTGTATTTATGTTGTTTTAACCTATGTTTTATTAAATTGTATTTATGTTGTTTTATCCTATACTTTATTAAATTGTATTTATGTTGTTTTAACCTATGCTTTATTAAATTGTATTTATGTTGTTTTATCCTATGCTATATTAAATTGTATTTATGTTGTTTTATCCTATGCTTTATTAAATTGTATTTATGTGGTTTTATCCTATGCTTTATTAAATTGTATTTATGTTGTTTTATCCTATGCTTTATTAAATTGCATCTATCTTGTTTTATCCTATGCTTTATTAAATTGTATTTATGTTGTTTTATCCTATGTTTTATTAAATTGTATTTATGTTGTTTTATCGTATGCATTATTAAACTGCATTTATGTTGTTTTATCCTATGCTTTATTAAATTGTATTTATGTTGTTTTATCCTATGTTTTATTGAATTCTATTTATGTTGTTTTATCCTATGTTTTATTAAATTGTATTTATGTTGTTTTATCGTATGCATTATTAAACTGCATTTATGTTGTTTTATCCTATGCTTTATTAAATTGTATTTATGTTGTTTTATCGTATGCTTTATTAAATTGTATTTATGTTGTTTTATCCTATGTTTTATTAAATTGTATTTATGTTGTTTTATCCTACACTTTATTAAATTGTATTTATGTTGTTTTAACCTTTGCTTTATTAAATTGTATTTATGTTGTTTTATCCTATGCTATATTAAATTGTATTTATGTTGTTTTATCCTATGCCTTATTAAATTGTGTTTATGTTGTTTTATCCTATGCTTTATTAAATTGTATTCATGTTGTTTTATCCTATGCTTTATTAAATTGTATTTATGTTGTTTAACCTATGGTTTATTAAATTGTATTTATGTTGTTTTAACCTATGCTTTATTAAATTGTATTTATGTTGTTTTAACCTATGCTTTATTAAATTGTATTTATGTTGTTTTATCCTATGCTTTATTAAATTGTATTTATGTTGTTTTAACCTATGCTTTATTAAATTGTATTTATGTTGTTTTATCCTATACTTTATTAAATTGTATTTATGTTGTTTTAACTTATGCTTTATTAAATTGTATTTATGTTGTTTTATCCTATGCTATATTAAATTGTATTTATGTTGTTTTATCCTATGCTTTATTAAATTGTATTTATGTTGTTTTATCCTATGCTTTATTAAATTGTGTTTATGTTATTTAATCCTATGCTTTATTAAATTGTGTTTATGTTGTATTATCCTATGTTTTTTTATATTGTATTTATGTTGTTTTATCCTATGTTTTATTAAATTGTATTTATGTTGTTTTATCGTATGCTTTATTAAACTTCATTTATTTTGTTTTATCCTATGCTTTATTAAATTGTTTTTATGTTGTTTTATCCTATGCTTTATTAAATTGTATTTATGTTGTTTTATCCTATGTTTTATTAAATTGTATTTATGTTGTTTTATCGTATGCTTTATTAAACTGCATTTATGTTGTTTTATCCTATGCTTTATTAAATTGTATTTATGTTGTTTTATCCTATGCTTTATTAAATTGTATTTATGTTGTTTAATCCTATGTTTTATTAAATTGTATTTATGTTGTTTTATCGTATGCTTTATTAAACTGCATTTATGTTGTTTTATCCTATGCTTTATTAAATTGTATTTATGTTGTTTTATCGTATGCTTTATTAAATTGTATTTATGTTGTTTTATCCTATGTTTTATTAAATTGTATTTATGTTGTTTTATCCTATACTTTATTAAATTGTATTTATGTTGTTTTAACCTTTGCTTTATTAAATTGTATTCATGTTGTTTTATCCTATGCTATATTAAATTGTATTTATGTTGTTTTATCCTATGCCTTATTAAATTGTGTTTATGTTGTTTTATCCTATGCTTTATTAAATTGTATTTATGTTGTTTTATCCTATGCTTTATTAAATTGTATTTATGTTGTTTAACTTATGGTTTATTAAATTGTATTTATGTTGTTTTAACCTATGCTTTATTAAATTGTATTTATGTTGTTTTAACCTATGCTTTATTAAATTGTATTTATGTTGTTTTATCCTATGCTTTATTAAATTGTATTTATGTTGTTTTATCCTATGCTATATTAAATTGTATTTATGTTGTTTTATCCTATGCTTTATTAAATTGTGTTTATGTTGTTTTATCCTATGCTTTATTAAATTGTATTTATGTTGTTTTATCCTATGCTTTATTAAATTGTGTTCATGTTGTTTTATCCTATGCTTTATTAAATGGTATTTAGGTTGTTTTATCCTATGCTTTATTAAATTGTATTTATGTTGTTTTAACCTATGCTTTATTAAATTGTATTTATGTTGTTTTATCCTATGCTTTATTAAATTGTATTCATGTTGTTTTAACCTATGCTTTATTAAACTGTATTTATGTTGTTTTATCCTATGCTTTATTATATTTTATTTATGTTGTTTTATCCTATGCTTTATTAAATTGTATTTATGTTGTTTTAACCTATGCTTTATTAAATTGTATTTATGTTGTTTTAACCTATGCTTTATTAAATTGTATTTATGTTGTTTTATCCTATGCTTTATTAAATTGTATTTATGTTGTTTTATCCTATGCTTTATTAAATTGTATTTATGTTGTTTTATCCTATGTTTTATTAAATTGTATTTATGTTGTTTTATCGTATGCTTTATTAAACTGCATTTATGTTGTTTTATCCTATGCTTTATTAAATTGTATTTATGTTGTTTTATCGTATGCTTTATTAAATTGTATTTATGTTGTTTTATCCTATGTTTTATTAAATTGTATTTATGTTGTTTTATCCTATACTTTATTAAATTGTATTTATGTTGTTTTATCCTATGCTTTATTAAATTGTATTTATGTTGTTTTGTCCTATGCTTTATTAAATTGTATTTATGTTGTTTTATCCTATGCTTTATTAAATTGTATTTATGTTGTTTTATCCTATGCTTTATTAAATTGTGTTTATGTTGTATTATCCTATGCTTTATTAAATTGTATTTATGTTGTTTTATCCTATGTTTTATTAAATTGTATTTATGTTGTTTTATCGTATGCTTTATTAAACTGCATTTATGTTGTTTTATCCTATGCTTTATTAAATTATATTTATGTTGTTTTATCCTATGTTTTATTGAATTCTATTTATGTTGTTTTATCCAATGCTTTATTAAATTGTATTTATGTTGTTTTAACCCATGCTTCATTAAATTGTATTTATGTTCTTTTATCCTATGCTTTATTAAATTGTATTTATGTTGTTTTAACCTATGCTTTATTAAATTGTATTTATGTTGTTTTATCCTATGCTTTATTAAATTGTATTTATGTTGTTTTATCCTATGCTTTATTAAATTGTATTCATGTTGTTTTAACCTATGCTTTATTAAATTGTATTTATGTTGTTTTATCCTATGCTTTATTAAATTGTGTTTATGTTGTATTATCCTATGCTTTATTAAATTGTATTTATGTTGTTTTATCCTATGTTTTATTAAATTGTATTTATGTTGTTTTATCGTATGCTTTATTAAACTGCATTTATGTTGTTTTATCCTATGCTTTATTAAATTGTATTTATGTTGTTTTATCGTATGCTTTATTAAATTGTATTTATGTTGTTTTAACCTATGTTTTATTAAATTGTATTTATGTTGTTTTATCCTATACTTTATTAAATTGTATTTATGTTGTTTTAACCTATGCTTTATTAAATTGTATTTATGTTGTTTTATCCTATGCTATATTAAATTGTATTTATGTTGTTTTATCCTATGCTTTATTAAATTGTATTTATGTGGTTTTATCCTATGCTTTATTAAATTGTATTTATGTTGTTTTATCCTATGCTTTATTAAATTGCATCTATCTTGTTTTATCCTATGCTTTATTAAATTGTATTTATGTTGTTTTATCCTATGTTTTATTAAATTGTGTTTATGTTGTTTTATCGTATGCTTTATTAAACTGCATTTATGTTGTTTTATCCTATGCTTTATTAAATTGTATTTATGTTGTTTTATCCTATGTTTTATTGAATTCTATTTATGTTGTTTTATCCAATGCTTTATTAAATTGTATTTATGTTGTTTTAACCCATGCTTCATTAAATTGTATTTATGTTCTTTTATCCTATGCTTTATTAAATTGTATTTATGTTGTTTTAACCTATGCTTTATTAAATTGTATTTATGTTGTTTTATCCTATGCTTTATTAAATTGTATTTATGTTGTTTTATCCTATGCTTTATTAAATTGTATTCATGTTGTTTTAACCTATGCTTTATTAAATTGTGTTTACGTTGTTTTATATTATGCTTTATTAAATTGTGTTTATGTTGTATTATCCTATGCTTTATTAAATTGTATTTATGTTGTTTTATCCTATGTTTTATTAAATTGTATTTATGTTGTTTTATCCTATGCTTTATTAAATTGTATTTATGTTGTTTTATCCTATGTTTTATTAAATTGTATTTATGTTGTTTTATCGTATGCTTTATTAAACTGCATTTATGTTGTTTTATCCTATGCTTTATTAAATTGTATTTATGTTGTTTTATCCTATGCTTTATTAAATTGTATTTATGTTGTTTAATCCTATGTTTTATTAAATTGTATTTATGTTGTTTTATCGTATGCTTTATTAAACTGCATTTATGTTGTTTTATCCTATGCTTTATTAAATTGTATTTATGTTGTTTTATCGTATGCTTTATTAAATTGTATTTATGTTGTTTTATCCTATGTTTTATTAAATTGTATTTATGTTGTTTTATCCTACACTTTATTAAATTGTATTTATGTTGTTTTAACCTTTGCTTTATTAAATTGTATTTATGTTGTTTTATCCTATGCTATATTAAATTGTATTTATGTTGTTTTATCCTATGCCTTATTAAATTGTGTTTATGTTGTTTTATCCTATGCTTTATTAAATTGTATTCATGTTGTTTTATCCTATGCTTTATTAAATTGTATTTATGTTGTTTAACCTATGGTTTATTAAATTGTATTTATGTTGTTTTAACCTATGCTTTATTAAATTGTATTTATGTTGTTTTAACCTATGCTTTATTAAATTGTATTTATGTTGTTTTATCCTATGCTTTATTAAATTGTATTTATGTTGTTTTAACCTATGCTTTATTAAATTGTATTTATGTTGTTTTATCCTATACTTTATTAAATTGTATTTATGTTGTTTTAACTTATGCTTTATTAAATTGTATTTATGTTGTTTTATCCTATGCTATATTAAATTGTATTTATGTTGTTTTATCCTATGCTTTATTAAATTGTATTTATGTTGTTTTATCCTATGCTTTATTAAATTGTGTTTATGTTATTTTATCCTATGCTTTATTAAATTGTGTTTATGTTGTATTATCCTATGTTTTTTTATATTGTATTTATGTTGTTTTATCCTATGTTTTATTAAATTGTATTTATGTTGTTTTATCGTATGCTTTATTAAACTTCATTTATGTTGTTTTATCCTATGCTTTATTAAATTGTATTTATGTTGTTTTATCCTATGCTTTATTAAATTGTATTTATGTTGTTTTATCCTATGCTTTATTAAATTGTATTTATGTTGTTTAATCCTATATTTTATTAAATTGTATTTATGTTGTTTTATCGTATGCTTTATTAAACTGCATTTATGTTGTTTTATCCTATGCTTTATTAAATTGTATTTATGTTGTTTTATCGTATGCTTTATTAAATTGTATTTATGTTGTTTTATCCTATGTTTTATTAAATTGTATTTATGTTGTTTTATCCTATACTTTATTAAATTGTATTTATGTTGTTTTAACCTTTGCTTTATTAAATTGTATTCATGTTGTTTTATCCTATGCTATATTAAATTGTATTTATGTTGTTTTATCCTATGCCTTATTAAATTGTGTTTATGTTGTTTTATCCTATGCTTTATTAAATTGTATTTATGTTGTTTTATCCTATGCTTTATTAAATTGTATTTATGTTGTTTAACTTATGGTTTATTAAATTGTATTTATGTTGTTTTAACCTATGCTTTATTAAATTGTATTTATGTTGTTTTAACCTATGCTTTATTAAATTGTATTTATGTTGTTTTATCCTATGCTTTATTAAATTGTATTTATGTTGTTTTATCCTATGCTATATTAAATTGTATTTATGTTGTTTTATCCTATGCTTTATTAAATTGTGTTTATGTTGTTTTATCCTATGCTTTATTAAATTGTATTTATGTTGTTTTATCCTATGCTTTATTAAATTGTGTTCATGTTGTTTTATCCTATGCTTTATTAAATGGTATTTAGGTTGTTTTATCCTATGCTTTATTAAATTGTATTTATGTTGTTTTAACCTATGCTTTATTAAATTGTATTTATGTTGTTTTATCCTATGCTTTATTAAATTGTATTCATGTTGTTTTAACCTATGCTTTATTAAACTGTATTTATGTTGTTTTATCCTATGCTTTATTAAATTTTATTTATGTTGTTTTATCCTATGCTTTATTAAATTGTATTTATGTTGTTTTAACCTATGCTTTATTAAATTGTATTTATGTTGTTTTAACCTATGCTTTATTAAATTGTATTTATGTTGTTTTATCCTATGTTTTATTAAATTGTATTTATGTTGTTTTATCGTATGCTTTATTAAACTGCATTTATGTTGTTTTATCCTATGCTTTATTAAATTGTATTTATGTTGTTTTATCGTATGCTTTATTAAATTGTATTTATGTTGTTTTATCCTATGTTTTATTAAATTGTATTTATGTTGTTTTATCCTATACTTTATTAAATTGTATTTATGTTGTTTTATCCTATGCTTTATTAAATTGTATTTATGTTGTTTTGTCCTATGCTTTATTAAATTGTATTTATGTTGTTTTATCCTATGCTTTATTAAATTGTATTTATGTTGTTTTATCCTATGCTTTATTAAATTGTGTTTATGTTGTATTATCCTATGCTTTATTAAATTGTATTTATGTTGTTTTATCCTATGTTTTATTAAATTGTATTTATGTTGTTTTATCGTATGCTTTATTAAACTGCATTTATGTTGTTTTATCCTATGCTTTATTAAATTGTATTTATGTTGTTTTATCCTATGTTTTATTGAATTCTATTTATGTTGTTTTATCCAATGCTTTATTAAATTGTATTTATGTTGTTTTAACCCATGCTTCATTAAATTGTATTTATGTTCTTTTATCCTATGCTTTATTAAATTGTATTTATGTTGTTTTAACCTATGCTTTATTAAATTGTATTTATGTTGTTTTATCCTATGCTTTATTAAATTGTATTTATGTTGTTTTATCCTATGCTTTATTAAATTGTATTCATGTTGTTTTAACCTATGCTTTATTAAATTGTATTTATGTTGTTTTATCCTATGCTTTATTAAATTGTGTTTATGTTGTATTATCCTATGCTTTATTAAATTGTATTTATGTTGTTTTATCCTATGTTTTATTAAATTGTATTTATGTTGTTTTATCGTATGCTTTATTAAACTGCATTTATGTTGTTTTATCCTATGCTTTATTAAATTGTATTTATGTTGTTTTATCGTATGCTTTATTAAATTGTATTTATGTTGTTTTAACCTATGTTTTATTAAATTGTATTTATGTTGTTTTATCCTATACTTTATTAAATTGTATTTATGTTGTTTTAACCTATGCTTTATTAAATTGTATTTATGTTGTTTTATCCTATGCTATATTAAATTGTATTTATGTTGTTTTATCCTATGCTTTATTAAATTGTATTTATGTGGTTTTATCCTATGCTTTATTAAATTGTATTTATGTTGTTTTATCCTATGCTTTATTAAATTGCATCTATCTTGTTTTATCCTATGCTTTATTAAATTGTATTTATGTTGTTTTATCCTATGCTTTATTAAATTGTATTTATGTGGTTTTATCCTATGCTTTATTAAATTGTATTTATGTTGTTTTATCTATTGCTTTATTAAATTGTATTTATGTGGTTTTATCCTATGATTTATTAAATTGTATTTATGTTGTTTTATCCTATGCTTTATTAAATTGTATTTATGTTGTTTTAACCCATGCTTTATTAAATTGTATTTATGTTGTTTTATCCTATGCTTTAGTAAATTGTATTTATGTTGTTTTGTCCTATGCTTTATTAAATTGTATTTATGTTGTTTTATCCTATGCTTTATTAAATTGTATTTATGTTGTTTTATCCTATGTTTTATTAAATTGTATTTATGTTGTTTTATCGTATGCTTTATTAAACTGCATTTATGTTGTTTTATCCTATGCTTTATTAAATTGTATTTATGTTGTTTTATCGTATGCTTTATTAAATTGTATTTATGTTGTTTTATCCTATGTTTTATTAAATTGTATTTATGTTGTTTTATCCTCTACTTTATTAAATTGTATTTATGTTGTTTTAACCTATGCTTTATTAAATTGTATTTATGTTGTTTTATCCTATGCTATATTAAATTGTATTTATGTTGTTTTATCCTATGCCTTATTAAATTGTGTTTATGTTGTTTTATCCTATGCTTTATTAAATTGTATTTATGTTGTTTTATCCTATGCTTTATTAAATTGTATTTATGTTGTTTAACCTATGCTTTATTAAATTGTATTTATGTTGTTTTAACCTATGCTTTATTAAATTGTATTTATGTTGTTTTAACCTATGCTTTATTAAATTATATTTATGTTGTTTTATCCTATGCTTTATTAAATTGTATTTATGTTGTTTTAACCAATGCTTTATTAAATTGTATTTATGTGGTTTTATCCTATACTTTATTAAATTGTAGTTATGTTGTTGTAACCTATGCTTTATTAAATTGTATTTATGTTGTTTTATCCTATGCTATATTAAATTGTATTTATGTTGTTTTATCCTATACTTTATTAAATTGTATTTATGTTGTTTTAACCTATGCTTTATTAAATTGTATTTATGTTGTTTTATCCTATGCTATATTAAATTGTATTTATGTTGTTTTATCCTATGCTTTATTAAATTGTGTTTATGTTGTTTTATCCTATGCTTTATTAAATTGTATTTATGTTGTTTTATCCTATGCTTTATTAAATTGTGTTTATGTTGTTTTATCCTATGCTTTATTAAAGTGTATTTATGTTGTTTTATCCTATGCTTTATTAAATTGTGTTTATGTTTTTTTATCCTATGCTTTATTAAATGGTATTTATGTTGTTTTATCCTATGCATTATTAAATTGAATTTATGTTGTTTTATCCTATGCTTTATTAAATTGTGTTTATGTTATTTTATCCTATGCTTTATTAAATTGTATTTATGTTGTTTTATCCTATGCTTTATTAAATTGTGTTTATGTTGTTTTATCCTATGCTTTATTAAATGGTATTTATGTTGTTTTATCCTATGCTTTATCAAATTGTATTTATGTTGTTTTAACCTATGCTTTATTAAATTGTATTTATGTTGTTTTATCCTATGCTTTATTAAATTGTATTTATGTTGTTTTATCCTATGCTTTATTAAATTGTGTTTATGTTGTTTTATCCTATGCTTTATTAAATTGTATTTATGTTGTTTTAACCCATGCTTCATTAAATTGTATTTATGTTGTTTTATCCTATGCTTCATTAAATTGTATTTATGTTCTTTTATCCTATGCTTTATTAAATTGTATTTATGTTGTTTTATCCTATGCTTTATTAAATTGTATTTATGTTGTTTTAACCTATGCTTTATTAAATTGTATTTATGTTGTTTTAACCTATGCTTTATTAAATGGTATTTATGTTGTTTTATCATATGCTTTATTAAATTGTATTTATGTTGTTTTATCCTATGCTTTATTAAATTGTGTTTATGTTGTTTTAACCTATCCTTTATTAAATTGTATTTATGTTGTTTTATCCTATGCTTTATTAAATTGTGTTTATGTTTTTTTATCCTATGCTTTATTAAATGGTATTTATGTTGTTTTATCCTATGCTTTATTAAATTGTATTTATGTTGTTTTATCCTATGCTTTATTAAATTGTGTTTATGTTATTTTATCCTATGCTTTATTAAATTGTATTTATGTTGTTTTATCCTCTACTTTATTAAATTGTATTTATGTTGTTTTAACCTATGCTTTATTAAATTGTATTTATGTTGTTTTATCCTATGCTATATTAAATTGTATTTATGTTGTTTTATCCTATGCCTTATTAAATTGTGTTTATGTTGTTTTATCATATGCTTTATTAAATTGTATTTATGTTGTTTTAACCTATGCTTTATTAAATTGTATTTATGTTGTTTTAACCTATGCTTTATTAAATTGTATTTATGTTGTTTTATCCTATGCTATATTAAATTGTATTTATGTTGTTTTATCCTATACTTTATTAAATTGTATTTATGTTGTTTTATCGTATGCTTTATTAAACTGCATTTATGTTGTTTTATCCTATGCTTTATTAAATTGTATTTATGTTGTTTTATCGTATGCTTTATTAAATTGTATTTATGTTGTTTTATCCTATGTTTTATTAAATTGTATTTATGTTGTTTTATCCTCTACTTTATTAAATTGTATTTATGTTGTTTTAACCTATGCTTTATTAAATTGTATTTATGTTGTTTTATCCTATGCTATATTAAATTGTATTTATGTTGTTTTATCCTATGCCTTATTAAATTGTGTTTATGTTGTTTTATCCTATGCTTTAATAAATTGTATTTATGTTGTTTTAACCTATGCTTTATTAAATTGTATTTATGTTGTTTTAACCTATGCTTTATTAAATTGTATTTATGTTGTTTTATCCTATGCTATATTAAATTGTATTTATGTTGTTTTATCCTATACTTTATTAAATTGTATTTATGTTGTTTTAACCTATGCTTTATTAAATTGTATTTATGTTGTTTTATCCTATGCTATATTAATTTGTATTTATGTTGTTTTATCCTATGCTTTAATAAATTGTGTTTATGTTATTTTATCCTATGCTTTATTAAATTGTATTTATGTTGTTTTATCCTATGCTTTATTAAATTGTGTTTATGTTGTTTTATCCAATGCTTTATTAAATTGTATTTATGTTGTTTTATCCTATGCTTTATTAAATTGTGTTTATGTTTTTTTATCCTATGCTTTATTAAATGGTATTTATGTTGTTTTATCCTATGCTTTATTAAATTGTATTTATGTTGTTTTATCCTATGCTTTATTAAATTGTGTTTATGTTATTTTATCCTATGCTTTATTAAATTGTATTTATGTTGTTTTATCCTATGCTTTATTAAATTGTATTTATGTTGTTTTATCCTATGCTTTATTAAATTGTATTTATGTTGTTTTATCCTATGCTTTATTAAATTGTGTTTATGTTGTTTTAACCTATGCTTTATTAAATGGTATTTATGTTGTTTTATCCTATGCTTTATTAAATTGTATTTATGTTGTTTTAACCTATGCTTTATTAAATTGTATTTATGTTGTTTTAACGTATGCTTTATTAAATTGTATTTATGTTGTTTTATCCTATGCTTTATTAAATTGTATTTATTTTGTTTTAACCTATGCTTTATTAAATTGTTTTTATGTTGTTTTATCCTATGCTTTATTAAATTGTATTTATGTTGTTTTATCCTATGCTTTATTAAATTGTATTTATGTTGTTTTAACCCATGCTTCATTAAATTGTATTTATGTTGTTTTATCCTATGCTTCATTAAATTGTATTTATGTTGTTTTATCCTATGCTTCATTAAATTGTATTTATGTGGTTTTATCCTATGCTTTATTAAATTGTATTTATGTTGTTTTATCTATTGCTTTATTAAGTTGTATTTATGTGGTTTTATCCTATGATTTATTAAATTGTATTTATGTTCTTTTATCCTATGCTTTATTAAATTGTATTTATGTTGTTTTAACCCATGCTTTATTAAATTGTATTTATGTTGTTTTATCCTATGCTTTAGTAAATTGTATTTATGTTGTTTTGTCCTATGCTTTATTAAATTGTATTTATGTTGTTTTATCCTATGCTTTATTAAATTGTATTTATGTTGTTTTATCCTATGCTTTATTAAATTGTATTTATGTTGTTTTATCCTAAGTTTTATTAAATTGTATTTATGTTGTTTTATCGTATGCTTTATTAAACTGCATTTATGTTGTTTTATCCTATGCTTTATTAAATTGTATTTATGTTGTTTTATCGTATGCTTTATTAAATTGTATTTATGTTGTTTTATCCTATGTTTTATTAAATTGTATTTATGTTGTTTTATCCTCTACTTTATTAAATTGTATTTATGTTGTTTTATCCTCTACTTTATTAAATTGTATTTATGTTGTTTTATCCTATGCTATATTAAATTGTATTTATGTTGTTTTATCCTATGCCTTATTAAATTGTGTTTATGTTGTTTTATCCTATGCTTTATTAAATTGTATTTATGTTGTTTTATCCTATGCTTTATTAAATTGTATTTATGTTGTTTAACCTATGCTTTATTAAATTGTATTTATGTTGTTTTCACCTATGCTTTATTAAATTGTATTTATGTTGTTTTAACCTATGCTTTATTAAATTATATTTATGTTGTTTTATCCTATGCTTTATTAAATTGTATTTATGTTGTTTTAACCTATGCTTTATTAAATTGTATTTATGTTGTTTTATCCTATACTTTATTAAATTGTAGTTATGTTGTTTTAACCTATGCTTTATTAAATTGTATTTATGTTGTTTTATCCTATGCTATATTAAATTGTATTTATGTTGTTTTATCCTATACTTTATTAAATTGTATTTATGTTGTTTTAACCTATGCTTTATTAAATTGTATTTATGTTGTTTTATCCTATGCTATATTAATTTGTATTTATGTTGTTTTATCCTATGCTTTAATAAATTGTGTTTATGTTGTTTTATCCTATGCTTTATTAAATTGTATTTATGTTGTTTTATCCTATGCTTTATTAAATTGTGTTTATGTTGTTTTATCCTATGCTTTATTAAATTGTATTTATGTTGTTTTATCCTATGCTTTATTAAATTGTGTTTATGTTTTTTTATCCTATGCTTTATTAAATGGTATTTATGTTGTTTTATCCTATGCTTTATTAAATTGTATTTATGTTGTTTTATCCTATGCTTTATTAAATTGTGTTTATGTTATTTTATCCTATGCTTTATTAAATTGTATTTATGTTGTTTTATCCTATGCTTTATTAAATTGTGTTTATGTTGTTTTATCCTATGCTTTATTAAATTGTATTTATGTTGTTTTATCCTATGCTTTATTAAATTGTGTTTATGTTGTTTTATCCTATGCTTTATTAAATGGTATTTATGTTGTTTTATCCTATGCTTTATTAAATTGTATTTATGTTGTTTTAACCTATGCTTTATTAAATTGTATTTATGTTGTTTTATCCTATGCTTTATTAAATTGTATTCATGTTGTTTTAACCTATGCTTTATTAAACTGTATTTATGTTGTTTTATCCTTTGCTTTATTAAATTTTATTTATGTTTTTTTATCCTATGCTTTATTAAATTGTATTTATGTTGTTTTAACCTATGCTTTATTAAATTGTATTTATGTTGTTTTAACCTATGCTTTATTAAATTGTATTTATGTTGTTTTATCCTATGCTTTATTAAATTGTATTTATTTTGTTTTAACCTATGCTTTATTAAATTGTTTTTATGTTGTTTTATCCTATGCTTTATTAAATTGTATTTATGTTGTTTTATCCTATGCTTTATTAAATTGTATTTATGTTGTTTTAACCCATGCTTCATTAAATTGTATTTATGTTGTTTTATCCTATGCTTCATTAAATTGTATTTATGTTCTTTTATCCTATGCTTTATTAAATTGTATTTATGTTGTTTTATCCTATGGTTTATTAAATTGTATTTATGTTGTTTTAACCTATGCTTTATTAAATTGTATTTATGTTGTTTTAACCTATGCTTTATTAAATGGTATTCATGTTGTTTTATCATATGCTTTATTAAATTGTATTTATGTTGTTTTATCCTATGCTTTATTAAATTGTATTTATGTTGTTTTAACCTATCCTTTATTAAATTGTATTTATGTTGTTTTAACCTATGCTTTATTAAATTGTATTTATGTTGTTTTAACCTATGCTTTATTAAATTGTATTTATGTTGTTTTATCCTATGCTTTATTAAATTGTATGTATGTTGTTTTAACCTATGCTTTATTAAATTGTATTTATGTTGTTTTATCCTATACTTTATTAAATTGTATTTATGTTGTTTTAACCTATGCTTTATTAAATTGTATTTATGTTGTTTTATCCTATGCTATATTAAATTGTATTTATGTTGTTTTATCCTATGCTTTATTAAATTGTGTTTATGTTGTTTTATCTTATGCTTTATTAAATTGTATTTATGTTGTTTTATCCTATGATTTATTAAATTGTATTTATGTTGTTTTAACCTATGCTTTATTAAATTGTATTTATGTTGTTTTAACCTATGCTTTATTAAATTGTATTTATGTTGTTTTATCCTATGCTTTATTAAATTGTATTTATGTTGTTTTATCCTATGCTTTATTAAATTGTGTTTATGTTATTTTATCCTATGCTTTATTAAATTGTATTTATGTTGTTTTATCCTATGCTTTATTAAATTGTGTTTATGTTGTTTTATCCTATGATTTATTAAATTATATTTATGTTGTTTTATCCTATGCTTTATTAAATTGTGTTTTTGTTGTTTTATCCTATGATTTATTAAATTATATTTATGTTGTTTTATCCTATGCTTTATTAAATTGTGTTTATGTTGTTTTATCCTATGCTTTATTAAATGGTATTTATGTTGTTTTATCCTATGCTTTATTAAATTGTATTTATGTTGTTTTAACCTATGCTTTATTAAACTTCATTTATGTTGTTTTATCCTATGTTTTATTAAATTCTATTTATGTTGTTTTATCCTATGTTTTATTGAATTCTATTTATGTTGCTTTATCCTATGCTTTATTAAATTGTATTTATGTTGTTTTAACCCATGATTCATTAAATTGTATTTATGTTGTTTTATCCTATGCTTCACTAAATTGTATTTATGTTCTTTTATCCTATGCTTTATTAAATTGTATTTATGTTGTTTTAACCTATGCTTTATTAAATTGTATTTATGTTGTTTTATCCTATGCTTTATTAAATTGTATTTATGTTGTTTTATCCTATGCTTTATTAAATTGTATTCATGTTGTTTTAACCTATGCTTTATTAAACTGTATTTTTGTTGTTTTATCCTTTGCTTTATTAAATTTTATTTATGTTTTTTTATCCTATGCTTTATTAAATTGTATTTATGTTGTTTTAACCTATGCTTTATTAAATTGTATTTATGTTGTTTTAACCTATGCTTTATTAAATTGTATTTATGTTGTTTTATCCTATGCTATATTAAATTGTATTTATTTTGTTTTAACCTATGCTTTATTAAATTGTTTTATGTTGTTTTATCCTATGCTTTATTAAATTGTATTTATGTTGTTTTATCCTATGCTTTATTAAATTGTATTTATGTTGTTTTAACCCATGCTTCATTAAATTGTATTTATGTTGTTTTATCCTATGCTTCATTAAATTGTATTTATGTTCTTTTATCCTATGCTTTATTAAATTGTATTTATGTTGTTTTATCCTATGCTTTATTAAATTGTATTTATGTTGTTTTAACCTATGCTTTATTAAATTGTATTTATGTTGTTTTAACCTATGCTTTATTAAATGGTATTTATGTTGTTTTATGATATGCTTTATTAAATTGTATTTATGTTGTTTAAATCCTATGCTTTATTAAATTGTATTTATGTTGTTTTAACCTATCCTTTATTAAATTGTATTTATGTTGTTTTAACCTATGCTTTATTAAATTGTGTTTATGTTGTTTTAACCTATGCTTTATTAAATTGTATTTATGTTGTTTTAACCTATGCTTTATTAAATTGTATTTATGTTGTTTTAACCTATGCTTTATTAAATGGTATTTATGTTGTTTTATGATATGCTTTATTAAATTGTATTTATGTTGTTTAAATCCTATGCTTTATTAAATTGTATTTATGTTGTTTTAACCTATCCTTTATTAAATTGTATTTATGTTGTTTTAACCTATGCTTTATTAAATTGTATTTATGTTGTTTTATCCTATGCTTTATTAAATTGTATTTATGTTGTTTTAACCTATGCTTTATTAAATTGTATTTATGTTGTTTTATCCTATACTTTATTAAATTGTATTTATGTTGTTTTAACCTATGCTTTATTAAATTGTACTTATGTTGTTTTATCCTATGCTATATTAAATTGTATTTATGTTGTTTTATCCTATGCTTTATTAAATTGTGTTTATGTTGTTTTATCTTATGCTTTATTAAATTGTATTTATGTTGTTTTATCCTATGATTTATTAAATTGTATTTATGTTGTTTTAACCCATGCTTTATTAAATTGTATTTATGTTGTTTTAACCTATGCTTTATTAAATTGTATTTATGTTGTTTTATCCTATGCTTTATTAAATTGTATTTATGTTGTTTTATCCTATGCTTTATTAAATTGTGTTTATGTTATTTTATCCTATGCTTTATTAAATTGTATTTATGTTGTTTTATCCTATGCTTTATTAAATTGTGTTTATGTTGTTTTATCCTATGATTTATTAAATTATATTTATGTTGTTTTATCCTATGCTTTATTAAATTGTGTTTATGTTGTTTTATCCTATGATTTATTAAATTATATTTATGTTGTTTTATCCTATGCTTTATTAAATTGTGTTTATGTTGTTTTATCATATGCTTTATTAAATGGTATTTATGTTGTTTTATCCTATGCTTTATTAAATTGTATTTATGTTGTTTTAACCTATGCTTTATTAAACTTCATTTATGTTGTTTTATCCTATGTTTTATTAAATTCTATTTATGTTGTTTTATCCTATGTTTTATTGAATTCTATTTATGTTGTTTTATCCTATGCTTCATTAAATTGTATTTATGTTGTTTTAACCTATGCTTTATTAAACTTCATTTATGTTGTTTTATCATATGCTTTATTAAATTGTATTTATGTTGTTTTAACCCATGCTTCATTAAATTGTATTTATGTTGTTTTATCCTATGCTTCATTAAATTGTATTTATGTTCTTTTATCCTATGCTTTATTAAATTGTATTTATGTTGTTTTAACCTATGCTTTATTAAACTTCATTTATGTTGTTTTATCATATGCTTTATTAAATTGTATTTATGTTGTTTTAACCCATGCTTCATTAAATTGTATTTATGTTGTTTTATCCTATGCTTCATTAAATTGTATTTATGTTCTTTTATCCTATGCTTTATTAAATTGTATTTATGTTGTTTTAACCTATGCTTTATTAAATTGTATTTATGTTGTTTTATCCTATGCTTTATTAAATTGTATTTATGTTGTTTTATCCTATGCTTTATTAAATTGTATTCATGTTGTTTTAACCTATGCTTTATTAAACTGTATTTTTGTTGTTTTATCCTTTGCTTTATTAAATTTTATTTATGTTTTTTTATCCTATGCTTTATTAAATTGTATTTATGTTGTTTTAACCTATGCTTTATTAAATTGTATTTATGTTGTTTTAACCTATGCTTTATTAAATTGTATTTATGTTGTTTTATCCTATGCTATATTAAATTGTATTTATTTTGTGTTAACCTATGCTTTATTAAATTGTTTTATGTTGTTTTATCCTATGCTTTATTAAATTGTATTTATGTTGTTTTAACCTATGCTTTATTAAATTGTATTTATGTTGTTTTATCCTATGCTATATTAAATTGTATTTATGTTGTTTTATCCTATGCTTTATTAAATTGTGTTTATGTTGTTTTAACCTATGCTTTATTAAATTGTATTTATGTTGTTTTAACCTATGCTTTATTAAATTGTATTTATGTTGTTTTAACCTATGCTTTATTAAATGGTATTTATGTTGTTTTATGATATGCTTTATTAAATTGTATTTATGTTGTTTAAATCCTATGCTTTATTAAATTGTATTTATGTTGTTTTAACCTATCCTTTATTAAATTGTATTTATGTTGTTTTAACCTATGCTTTATTAAATTGTATTTATGTTGTTTTATCCTATGCTTTATTAAATTGTATTTATGTTGTTTTAACCTATGCTTTATTAAATTGTATTTATGTTGTTTTATCCTATGCTATATTAAATTGTATTTATGTTGTTTTATCCTATGCTTTATTAAATTGTGTTTATGTTGTTTTAACCTATGCTTTATTAAATTGTATTTATGTTGTTTTAACCTATGCTTTATTAAATTGTATTTATGTTGTTTTAACCTATGCTTTATTAAATGGTATTTATGTTGTTTTATGATATGCTTTATTAAATTGTATTTATGTTGTTTAAATCCTATGCTTTATTAAATTGTATTTATGTTGTTTTAACCTATCCTTTATTAAATTGTATTTATGTTGTTTTAACCTATGCTTTATTAAATTGTATTTATGTTGTTTTATCCTATGCTTTATTAAATTGTATTTATGTTGTTTTAACCTATGCTTTATTAAATTGTATTTATGTTGTTTTATCCTATACTTTATTAAATTGTATTTATGTTGTTTTAACCTATGCTTTATTAAATTGTATTTATGTTGTTTTATCCTATGCTATATTAAATTGTATTTATGTTGTTTTATCCTATGCTTTATTAAATTGTGTTTATGTTGTTTTAACCTATGCTTTATTAAATTGTATTTATGTTGTTTTAACCTATGCTTTATTAAATTGTATTTATGTTGTTTTATCCTATGCTTTATTAAATTGTATTTATGTTGTTTTATCCTATGCTTTATTAAATTGTGTTTATGTTATTTTATCCTATGCTTTATTAAATAGTTTTTATGTTGTTTTATCCTATGCTTTATTAAATTGTGTTTATGTTGTTTTATCCTATGATTTATTAAATTATATTTATGTTGTTTTATCCTATGCTTTATTAAATTGTGTTTATGTTGTTTTATCCTATGCTTTATTAAATGGTATTTATGTTGTTTTATCCTATGCTTTATTAAATTGTATTTATGTCATTTTAACCTATGCTTTATTAAACTTCATTTATGTTGTTTTATCCTATGTTTTATTAAATTCTATTTATGTTGTTTTATCCTATGTTTTATTGAATTCTATTTATGTTGTTTTATCCTATGCTTTATTAAATTGTATTTATGTTGTTTTAACCCATGCTTCATTAAATTGTATTTATGTTGTTTTATCCTATGCTTCCTTAAATTGTATTTATGTTCTTTTATCCTATGCTTTATTAAATTGTATTTATGTTGTTTTAACCTATGCTTTATTAAATTGTATTTATGTTGTTTTATCCTATGCTTTATTAAATTGTATTTATGTTGTTTTATCCTATGCTTTATTAAATTGTATTCATGTTGTTTTAACCTATGCTTTATTAAACTGTATTTATGTTGTTTTATCCTATGCTTTATTAAATTTTATTTATGTTGTTTTATCCTATGCTTTATTAAATTGTATTTATGTTGTTTTAACCTATGCTTTATTAAATTGTATTTATGTTGTTTTAACCTATGCTTTATTAAATTGTATTTATGTTGTTTTATCCTATGCTTTATTAAATTGTATTTATGTTGTTTTAACCTATGCTTTATTGAATTGTATTTTTGTTGTTTTATCCTATACTTTATTAAATTGTATTTATGTTGTTTTAACCTATGCTTTATTAAATTGTATTTATGTTGTTTTAACCTATGCTTTATTAAATTGTATTTATGTTGTTTTATCCTATGCTATATTAAATTGTATTTATTTTGTGTTAACCTATGCTTTATTAAATTGTTTTATGTTGTTTTATCCTATGCTTTATTAAATTGTATTTATGTTGTTTTAACCTATGCTTTATTAAATTGTATTTATGTTGTTTTATCCTATGCTATATTAAATTGTATTTATGTTGTTTTATCCTATGCTTTATTAAATTGTGTTTATGTTGTTTTAACCTATGCTTTATTAAATTGTATTTATGTTGTTTTAACCTATGCTTTATTAAATTGTATTTATGTTGTTTTAACCTATGCTTTATTAAATGGTATTTATGTTGTTTTATGATATGCTTTATTAAATTGTATTTATGTTGTTTAAATCCTATGCTTTATTAAATTGTATTTATGTTGTTTTAACCTATCCTTTATTAAATTGTATTTATGTTGTTTTAACCTATGCTTTATTAAATTGTATTTATGTTGTTTTATCCTATGCTTTATTAAATTGTATTTATGTTGTTTTAACCTATGCTTTATTAAATTGTATTTATGTTGTTTTATCCTATGCTATATTAAATTGTATTTATGTTGTTTTATCCTATGCTTTATTAAATTGTGTTTATGTTGTTTTAACCTATGCTTTATTAAATTGTATTTATGTTGTTTTAACCTATGCTTTATTAAATTGTATTTATGTTGTTTTAACCTATGCTTTATTAAATGGTATTTATGTTGTTTTATGATATGCTTTATTAAATTGTATTTATGTTGTTTAAATCCTATGCTTTATTAAATTGTATTTATGTTGTTTTTACCTATCCTTTATTAAATTGTATTTATGTTGTTTTAACCTATGCTTTATTAAATTGTATTTATGTTGTTTTATCCTATGCTTTATTAAATTGTATTTATGTTGTTTTAACCTATGCTTTATTAAATTGTATTTATGTTGTTTTATCCTATACTTTATTAAATTGTATTTATGTTGTTTTAACCTA
Organism: Phyllobates terribilis; assembly: GCF_046119375.1. NCBI lineage: Eukaryota > Metazoa > Chordata > Amphibia > Anura > Dendrobatidae > Phyllobates > Phyllobates terribilis. The sequence goes on from NW_027362775.1 coordinate 24,683,029, forward strand.
TGCTTTATTAAATTGTATTTATGTTGTTTTATCCTATGCTATATTAAATTGTATTTATGTTGTTTTATCCTATGCTTTAATTAAATTGTGTTTATGTTGTTTTAACCTATGCTTTATTAAATTGTATTTATGTTGTTTTAACCTATGCTTTATTAAATTGTATTTATGTTGTTTTATCCTATGCTTTATTAAATTGTATTTATGTTGTTTTATCCTATGCTTTATTAAATTGTGTTTATGTTATTTTATCCTATGCTTTATTAAATAGTTTTTATGTTGTTTTATCCTATGCTTTATTAAATTGTGTTTATGTTGTTTTATCCTATGATTTATTAAATTATATTTATGTTGTTTTATCCTATGCTTTATTAAATTGTGTTTATGTTGTTTTATCCTATGCTTTATTAAATGGTATTTATGTTGTTTTATCCTATGCTTTATTAAATTGTATTTATGTCATTTTAACCTATGCTTTATTAAACTTCATTTATGTTGTTTTATCCTATGTTTTATTAAATTCTATTTATGTTGTTTTATCCTATGTTTTATTGAATTCTATTTATGTTGTTTTATCCTATGCTTTATTAAATTGTATTTATGTTGTTTTAACCCATGCTTCATTAAATTGTATTTATGTTGTTTTATCCTATGCTTCCTTAAATTGTATTTATGTTCTTTTATCCTATGCTTTATTAAATTGTATTTATGTTGTTTTAACCTATGCTTTATTAAATTGTATTTATGTTGTTTTATCCTATGCTTTATTAAATTGTATTTATGTTGTTTTATCCTATGCTTTATTAAATTGTATTCATGTTGTTTTAACCTATGCTTTATTAAACTGTATTTATGTTGTTTTATCCTATGCTTTATTAAATTTTATTTATGTTGTTTTATCCTATGCTTTATTAAATTGTATTTATGTTGTTTTAACCTATGCTTTATTAAATTGTATTTATGATGTTTAACCTATGCTTTATTAAATTGTATTTATGTTGTTTTAACCTATGCTTTATTAAATGGTATTTATGTTGTTTTATGATATGCTTTATTAAATTGTATTTATGTTGTTTAAATCCTATGCTTTATTAAATTGTATTTATGTTGTTTTAACCTATCCTTTATTAAATTGTATTTATGTTGTTTTAACCTATGCTTTATTAAATTGTATTTATGTTGTTTTATCCTATGCTTTATTAAATTGTATTTATGTTGTTTTAACCTATGCTTTATTAAATTGTATTTATGTTGTTTTATCCTATACTTTATTAAATTGTATTTATGTTGTTTTAACCTATGCTTTATTAAATTGTATTTATGTTGTTTTATCCTATGCTATATTAAATTGTATTTATGTTGTTTTATCCTATGCTTTATTAAATTGTGTTTATGTTGTTTTAACCTATGCTTTATTAAATTGTATTTATGTTGTTTTAACCTATGCTTTATTAAATTGTATTTATGTTGTTTTATCCTATGCTTTATTAAATTGTATTTATGTTGTTTTATCCTATGCTTTATTAAATTGTGTTTATGTTATTTTATCCTATGCTTTATTAAATAGTTTTTATGTTGTTTTATCCTATGCTTTATTAAATTGTGTTTATGTTGTTTTATCCTATGATTTATTAAATTATATTTATGTTGTTTTATCCTATGCTTTATTAAATTGTGTTTATGTTGTTTTATCCTATGCTTTATTAAATGGTATTTATGTTGTTTTATCCTATGCTTTATTAAATTGTATTTATGTCATTTTAACCTATGCTTTATTAAACTTCATTTATGTTGTTTTATCCTATGTTTTATTAAATTCTATTTATGTTGTTTTATCCTATGTTTTATTGAATTCTATTTATGTTGTTTTATCCTATGCTTTATTAAATTGTATTTATGTTGTTTTAACCCATGCTTCATTAAATTGTATTTATGTTGTTTTATCCTATGCTTCCTTAAATTGTATTTATGTTCTTTTATCCTATGCTTTATTAAATTGTATTTATGTTGTTTTAACCTATGCTTTATTAAATTGTATTTATGTTGTTTTATCCTATGCTTTATTAAATTGTATTTATGTTGTTTTATCCTATGCTTTATTAAATTGTATTCATGTTGTTTTAACCTATGCTTTATTAAACTGTATTTATGTTGTTTTATCCTATGCTTTATTAAATTTTATTTATGTTGTTTTATCCTATGCTTTATTAAATTGTATTTATGTTGTTTTAACCTATGCTTTATTAAATTGTATTTATGTTGTTTTAACCTATGCTTTATTAAATTGTATTTATGTTGTTTTATCCTATGCTTTATTAAATTGTATTTATGTTGTTTTAACCTATGCTTTATTGAATTGTATTTTTGTTGTTTTATCCTATACTTTATTAAATTGTATTTATGTTGTTTTAACCTATGCTTTATTAAATTGCATTTATGTTGTTTTATCCTATGTTTTATTAAATTGTATTTATGTTGTTTTATCCTATGCTTTATTAAATTGTATTTATGTGGTTTTATCCTATGCTTTATTAAATTGTATTTATGTTGTTTTATCCTATGCTTTATTAAATTGCATCTATCTTGTTTTATCCTATGCTTTATTAAATTGTATTTATGTTGTTTTATCCTATGCTTTATTAAATTGTATTTATGTGGTTTTATCCTATGCTTTATTAAATTGTATTTATGTTGTTTTATCCTATGCTTTATTAAATTGTATTTATGTTGTTTTATCCTATGCTTTATTAAATTGTGTTTATGTTGTATTATCCTATGCTTTATTAAATTGTATTTATGTTGTTTTATCCTATGTTTTATTAAATTGTATTTATGTTGTTTTATCGTATGCTTTATTAAACTGCATTTATGTTGTTTTATCGTATGCTTTATTAAATTGTATTTATGTTGTTTTATCCTATGTTTTATTGAATTATATTTATGTTGTTTTATCCAATGCTTTATTAAATTGTATTTATGTTGTTTTAACCCATGCTTCATTAAATTGTATTTATGTTCTTTTATCCTATGCTTTATTAAATTGTATTTATGTTGTTTTAACCTATGCTTTATTAAATTGTATTTATGTTGTTTTATCCTATGCTTTATTAAATTGTATTTATGTTGTTTTATCCTATGCTTTATTAAATTGTATTCATGTTGTTTTAACCTATGCTTTATTAAATTGTATTTATGTTGTTTTATCCTATGCTTTATTAAATTGTGTTTATGTTGTATTATCCTATGCTTTATTAAATTGTATTTATGTTGTTTTATCCTATGTTTTATTAAATTGTATTTATGTTGTTTTATCCTATGCTTTATTAAATTGTATTTATGTTGTTTAACCTATGCTTTATTAAATTGTATTTATGTTGTTTTAACCTATGCTTTATTAAATTGTATTTATGTTGTTTTAACCTATGCTTTATTAAATTATATTTATGTTGTTTTATCCTATGCTTTATTAATTTGTATTTATGTTGTTTTAACCTATGCTTTATTAAATTGTTTTTATGTTGTTTTATCCTATACTTTATTAAATTGTAGTTATGTTGTTTTAACCTATGCTTTATTAAATTGTATTTATGTTGTTTTATCCTATGCTTTATTAAATTGTATTTATGTTGTTTTAACCCATGCTTCATTAAACTGTATTTATGTTGTTTTATCCTATGCTTCATTAAATTGTATTTATGTTCTTTTATCCTATGCTTTATTAAATTGTATTTATGTTGTTTTATCCTATGCTTTATTAAATTGTATTTATGTTGTTTTAACCTATGCTTTATTAAATTGTATTTATGTTGTTTTAACCTATGCTTTATTAAATGGTATTTATGTTGTTTTATCATATGCTTTATTAAATTGTATTTATGTTGTTTTATCCTATGCTTTATTAAATTGTATTTATGTTGTTTTAACCTATCCTTTATTAAATTGTATTTATGTTGTTTTAACCTATGCTTTATTAAATTGTATTTATGTTGTTTTATCCTATGCTATATTAAATTGTATTTATGTTGTTTTATCCTATGCTTTATTAAATTGTGTTTATGTTGTTTTATCTTATGCTTTATTAAATTGTATTTATGTTGTTTTATCCTATGATTTATTAAATTGTATTTATGTTGTTTTAACCTATGCTTTATTAAATTGTATTTATGTTGTTTTAACCTATGCTTTATTAAATTGTATTTATGTTGTTTTATCCTATGCTTTATTAAATTGTATTTATGTTGTTTTATCCTATGCTTTATTAAATTGTGTTTCTGTTATTTTATCCTATGCTTTATTAAATTGTATTTATGTTGTTTTATCCTATGCTTTATTAAATTGTGTTTATGTTGTTTTATCCTATGATTTATTAAATTATATTTATGTTGTTTTATCCTATGCTTTATTAAATTGTGTTTATGTTGTTTTATCCTATGCTTTATTAAATGGTATTTATGTTGTTTTATCCTATGCTTTATTAAATTGTATTTATGTTGTTTTAACCTATGCTTTATTAAACTTCATTTATGTTGTTTTATCCTATGTTTTATTAAATTCTATTTATGTTGTTTTATCCTATGTTTTATTGAATTCTATTTATGTTGTTTTATCCTATGCTTTATTAAATTGTATTTATGTTGTTTTAACCCATGCTTCATTAAATTGTATTTATGTTGTTTTATCCTATGCTTCATTAAATTGTATTTATGTTCTTTTATCCTATGCTTTATTAAATTGTATTTATGTTGTTTTATCCTATGCTTTATTAAATTGTATTTATTTTGTTTTAACCTATGCTTTATTAAATTGTTTTTATGTTGTTTTATCCTATGCTTTATTAAATTGTATTTATGTTGTTTTATCCTATGCTTTATTTAATTGTATTTATGTTGTTTTAACCCATGCTTCATTAAACTGTATTTATGTTGTTTTATCCCATGCTTCATTAAATTGTATTTATGTTCTTTTATCCTATGCTTTATTAAATTGTATTTATGTTGTTTTATCCTATGCTTTATTAAATTGTATTTATGTTGTTTTAACCTATGCTTTATTAAATTGTATTTATGTTGTTTTAACCTATGCTTTATTAAATGGTATTTATGTTGTTTTATCATATGCTTTATTAAATTGTATTTATGTTGTTTTATCCTATGCTTTATTAAATTGTATTTATGTTGTTTTAACCTATCCTTTATTAAATTGTATTTATGTTGTTTTAACCTATGCTTTATTAAATTGTATTTATGTTGTTTTAACCTATGCTTTATTAAATTGTATTTATGTTGTTTTATCCTATGCTTTATTAAATTGTATTTATGTTGTTTTAACCTATGCTTTATTAAATTGTATTTATGTTGTTTTATCCTATACTTTATTAAATTGTATTTATGTTGTTTTAACCTATGCTTTATTAAATTGTATTTATGTTGTTTTATCCTATGCTATATTAAATTGTATTTATGTTGTTTTATCCTATGCTTTATTAAATTGTGTTTATGTTGTTTCATCTTATGCTTTATTAAATTGTATTTATGTTGTTTTATCCTATGATTTATTAAATTGTATTTATGTTGTTTTAACCTATGCTTTATTAAATTGTATTTATGTTGTTTTAACCTATGCTTTATTAAATTGTATTTATGTTGTTTTATCCTATGCTTTATTAAATTGTATTTATGTTGTTTTATCCTATGCTTTATTAAATTGTGTTTATGTTATTTTATCCTATGCTTTATTAAATTGTATTTATGTTGTTTTATCCTATGCTTTATTAAATTGTGTTTATGTTGTTTTATCCTATGATTTATTAAATTATATTTATGTTGTTTTATCCTATGCTTTATTAAATTGTGTTTATGTTGTTTTATCCTATGCTTTATTAAATTGTATTTATGTTGTTTTAACCTATGCTTTATTAAACTTCATTTATGTTGTTTTATCCTATGTTTTATTAAATTCTATTTATGTTGTTTCATCCTATGTTTTATTGAATTCTATTTATGTTGTTTTATCCTATGCTTTATTAAATTGTATTTATGTTGTTTTAACCCATGCTTCATTAAATTGTATTTATGTTGTTTTATCCTATGCTTCATTAAATTGTATTTATGTTCTTTTATCCTATGCTTTATTAAATTGTATTTATGTTGTTTTAACCTATGCTTTATTAAATTGTATTTATGTTGTTTTATCCTATGCTTTATTAAATTGTATTTATGTTGTTTTATCCTATGCTTTATTAAATTGTATTCATGTTGTTTTAACCTATGCTTTATTAAATTGTATTTATGTTGTTTTATTCTATGCTTTATTAAATTGTATTCATGTTGTTTTAACCTATGCTTTATTAAACTGTATTTTTGTTGTTTTATCCTTTGCTTTATTAAATTTTATTTATGGTTTTTTATCCTATGCTTTATTAAATTGTATTTATGTTGTTTTAACCTATGCTTTATTAAATTGTATTTATGTTGTTTTAACCTATGCTTTATTAAATTGTATTTATGTTGTTTTATCCTATGCTATATTAAATTGTATTTATTTTGTTTTAACCTATGCTTTATTAAATTGTTTTATGTTGTTTTATCCTATGCTTTATTAAATTGTATTTATGTTGTTTTATCCTATGCTTTATTAAATTGTATTTATGATGTTTTATCCTATGCTTTATTAAATTGTATTTATGTTGTTTTATCCTATGCTTCATTAAATTGTATTTATGTTGTTTTATCCTATGCTTCATTAAATTGTATTTATGTTGTTTTATCCTATGCTTTATTAAATTGTATTTATGTTGTTTTAACCTATGCTTTATTAAATTGTATTTATGTTGTTTTAACCTATGCTTTATTAAATGGTATTTATGTTGTTTTATCATATGCTTTATTAAATTGTATTTATGTTGTTTTATCCTATGCTTTATTAAATTGTATTTATGTTGTTTTAACCTATCCTTTATTAAATTGTATTTATGTTGTTTTAACCTATGCTTTATTAAATTGTATTTATGTTGTTTTAACCTATGCTTTATTAAATTGTATTTATGTTGTTTTATCCTATGCTTTATTAAATTGTATTTATGTTGTTTTAACCTATGCTTTATTAAATTGTATTTATGTTGTTTTATCCTATACTTTATTAAATTGTATTTATGTTGTTTTAACCTATGCTTAATTAAATTGTATTTATGTTGTTTTATCCTATGCTATATTAAATTGTATTTATGTTGTTTTATCCTATGCTTTATTAAATTGTGTTTATGTTGTTTCATCTTATGCTTTATTAAATTGTATTTATGTTGTTTTATCCTATGATTTATTAAATTGTATTTATGTTGTTTTAACCTATGCTTTATTAAATTGTATTTATGTTGTTTTAACCTATGCTTTATTAAATTGTATTTATGTTGTTTTATCCTATGCTTTATTAAATTGTATTTATGTTGTTTTATCCTATGCTTTATTAAATTGTGTTTATGTTATTTTATCCTATGCTTTATTAAATTGTATTTATGTTGTTTTATCCTATGCTTTATTAAATTGTGTTTATGTTGTTTTATCCTATGATTTATTAAATTATATTTATGTTGTTTTATCCTATGCTTTATTAAATTGTGTTTATGTTGTTTTATCCTATGCTTTATTAAATTGTATTTATGTTGTTTTAACCTATGCTTTATTAAACTTCATTTATGTTGTTTTATCCTATGTTTTATTAAATTCTATTTATGTTGTTTTATCCTATGTTTTATTGAATTCTATTTATGTTGTTTTATCCTATGCTTTATTAAATTGTATTTATGTTGTTTTAACCCATGCTTCATTAAATTGTATTTATGTTGTTTTATCCTATGCTTCATTAAATTGTATTTATGTTCTTTTATCCTATGCTTTATTAAATTGTATTTATGTTGTTTTAACCTATGCTTTATTAAATTGTATTTATGTTGTTTTATCCTATGCTTTATTAAATTGTATTTATGTTGTTTTATCCTATGCTTTATTAAATTGTATTCATGTTGTTTTAACCTATGCTTTATTAAATGGTATTTATGTTGTTTTATCATATGCTTTATTAAATTGTATTTATGTTGTTTTATCCTATGCTTTATTAAATTGTATTTATGTTGTTTTAACCTATCCTTTATTAAATTGTATTTATGTTGTTTTAACCTATGCTTTATTAAATTGTATTTATGTTGTTTTAACCTATGCTTTATTAAATTGTATTTATGTTGTTTTATCCTATGCTTTATTAAATTGTATTTATGTTGTTTTAACCTATGCTTTATTAAATTGTATTTATGTTGTTTTATCCTATACTTTATTAAATTGTATTTATGTTGTTTTAACCTATGCTTAATTAAATTGTATTTATGTTGTTTTATCCTATGCTATATTAAATTGTATTTATGTTGTTTTATCCTATGCTTTATTAAATTGTGTTTATGTTGTTTCATCTTATGCTTTATTAAATTGTATTTATGTTGTTTTATCCTATGATTTATTAAATTGTATTTATGTTGTTTTAACCTATGCTTTATTAAATTGTATTTATGTTGTTTTAACCTATGCTTTATTAAATTGTATTTATGTTGTTTTATCCTATGCTTTATTAAATTGTATTTATGTTGTTTTATCCTATGCTTTATTAAATTGTGTTTATGTTATTTTATCCTATGCTTTATTAAATTGTATTTATGTTGTTTTATCCTATGCTTTATTAAATTGTGTTTATGTTGTTTTATCCTATGATTTATTAAATTATATTTATGTTGTTTTATCCTATGCTTTATTAAATTGTGTTTATGTTGTTTTATCCTATGCTTTATTAAATTGTATTTATGTTGTTTTAACCTATGCTTTATTAAACTTCATTTATGTTGTTTTATCCTATGTTTTATTAAATTCTATTTATGTTGTTTTATCCTATGTTTTATTGAATTCTATTTATGTTGTTTTATCCTATGCTTTATTAAATTGTATTTATGTTGTTTTAACCCATGCTTCATTAAATTGTATTTATGTTGTTTTATCCTATGCTTCATTAAATTGTATTTATGTTGTTTTAACCTATGCTTTATTAAATTGTATTTATGTTGTTTTAACCTATGCTTTATTAAATGGTATTTATGTTGTTTTATCATATGCTTTATTAAATTGTATTTATGTTGTTTTATCCTATGCTTTATTAAATTGTATTTATGTTGTTTTAACCTATCCTTTATTAAATTGTATTTATGTTGTTTTAACCTATGCTTTATTAAATTGTATTTATGTTGTTTTAACCTATGCTTTATTAAATTGTATTTATGTTGTTTTATCCTATGCTTTATTAAATTGTATTTATGTTGTTTTAACCTATGCTTTATTAAATTGTATTTATGTTGTTTTATCCTATACTTTATTAAATTGTATTTATGTTGTTTTAACCTATGCTTAATTAAATTGTATTTATGTTGTTTTATCCTATGCTATATTAAATTGTATTTATGTTGTTTTATCCTATGCTTTATTAAATTGTGTTTATGTTGTTTCATCTTATGCTTTATTAAATTGTATTTATGTTGTTTTATCCTATGATTTATTAAATTGTATTTATGTTGTTTTAACCTATGCTTTATTAAATTGTATTTATGTTGTTTTAACCTATGCTTTATTAAATTGTATTTATGTTGTTTTATCCTATGCTTTATTAAATTGTATTTATGTTGTTTTATCCTATGCTTTATTAAATTGTGTTTATGTTATTTTATCCTATGCTTTATTAAATTGTATTTATGTTGTTTTATCCTATGCTTTATTAAATTGTGTTTATGTTGTTTTATCCTATGATTTATTAAATTATATTTATGTTGTTTTATCCTATGCTTTATTAAATTGTGTTTATGTTGTTTTATCCTATGCTTTATTAAATTGTATTTATGTTGTTTTAACCTATGCTTTATTAAACTTCATTTATGTTGTTTTATCCTATGTTTTATTAAATTCTATTTATGTTGTTTTATCCTATGTTTTATTGAATTCTATTTATGTTGTTTTATCCTATGCTTTATTAAATTGTATTTATGTTGTTTTAACCCATGCTTCATTAAATTGTATTTATGTTGTTTTATCCTATGCTTCATTAAATTGTATTTATGTTCTTTTATCCTATGCTTTATTAAATTGTATTTATGTTGTTTTAACCTATGCTTTATTAAATTGTATTTATGTTGTTTTATCCTATGCTTTATTAAATTGTATTTATGTTGTTTTATCCTATGCTTTATTAAATTGTATTCATGTTGTTTTAACCTATGCTTTATTAAATGGTATTTATGTTGTTTTATCATATGCTTTATTAAATTGTATTTATGTTGTTTTATCCTATGCTTTATTAAATTGTATTTATGTTGTTTTAACCTATCCTTTATTAAATTGTATTTATGTTGTTTTAACCTATGCTTTATTAAATTGTATTTATGTTGTTTTAACCTATGCTTTATTAAATTGTATTTATGTTGTTTTATCCTATGCTTTATTAAATTGTATTTATGTTGTTTTAACCTATGCTTTATTAAATTGTATTTATGTTGTTTTATCCTATACTTTATTAAATTGTATTTATGTTGTTTTAACCTATGCTTAATTAAATTGTATTTATGTTGTTTTATCCTATGCTATATTAAATTGTATTTATGTTGTTTTATCCTATGCTTTATTAAATTGTGTTTATGTTGTTTCATCTTATGCTTTATTAAATTGTATTTATGTTGTTTTATCCTATGATTTATTAAATTGTATTTATGTTGTTTTAACCTATGCTTTATTAAATTGTATTTATGTTGTTTTAACCTATGCTTTATTAAATTGTATTTATGTTGTTTTATCCTATGCTTTATTAAATTGTATTTATGTTGTTTTATCCTATGCTTTATTAAATTGTGTTTATGTTATTTTATCCTATGCTTTATTAAATTGTATTTATGTTGTTTTATCCTATGCTTTATTAAATTGTGTTTATGTTGTTTTATCCTATGATTTATTAAATTATATTTATGTTGTTTTATCCTATGCTTTATTAAATTGTGTTTATGTTGTTTTATCCTATGCTTTATTAAATTGTATTTATGTTGTTTTAACCTATGCTTTATTAAACTTCATTTATGTTGTTTTATCCTATGTTTTATTAAATTCTATTTATGTTGTTTTATCCTATGTTTTATTGAATTCTATTTATGTTGTTTTATCCTATGCTTTATTAAATTGTATTTATGTTGTTTTAACCCATGCTTCATTAAATTGTATTTATGTTGTTTTATCCTATGCTTCATTAAATTGTATTTATGTTCTTTTATCCTATGCTTTATTAAATTGTATTTATGTTGTTTTAACCTATGCTTTATTAAATTGTATTTATGTTGTTTTATCCTATGCTTTATTAAATTGTATTTATGTTGTTTTATCCTATGCTTTATTAAATTGTATTCATGTTGTTTTAACCTATGCTTTATTAAATTGTATTTATGTTGTTTTATCCTATGCTTTATTAAATTGTATTCATGTTGTTTTAACCTATGCTTTATTAAACTGTATTTTTGTTGTTTTATCCTTTGCTTTATTAAATTTTATTTATGTTTTTTTATCCTATGCTTTATTAAATTGTATTTATGTTGTTTTAACATATGCTTTATTAAATTGTATTTATGTTGTTTTAACCTATGCTTTATTAAATTGTATTTATGTTGTTTTATCCTATGCTATATTAAATTGTATTTATTTTGTTTTAACCTATGCTTTATTAAATTGTTTTATGTTGTTTTATCCTATGCTTTATTAAATTGTATTTATGTTGTTTTATCCTATGCTTTATTAAATTGTATTTATGATGTTTTATCCTATGCTTTATTAAATTGTATTTATGTTGTTTTATCCTATGCTTCATTAAATTGTATTTATGTTGTTTTATCCTATGCTTCATTAAATTGTATTTATGTTGTTTTATCCTATGCTTTATTAAATTGTATTTATGTTGTTTTATCCTATGCTTTATTAAATTGTATTTATGTTGTTTTAACCTATGCTTTATTAAATTGTATTTATGTTGTTTTAACCTATTCTTTATTAAATGGTATTTATGTTGTTTAAAGCCTATGCTTTATTAAATTGTATTTATGTTGTTTTAACCTATCCTTTATTAAATTGTATGTATGTTGTTTTAACCTATCCTTTATTAAATTGTATTTATGTTGTTTTATCCTATGCTTTATTAAATTGTATTCATGTTGTTTTAACCTATCCTTTATTAAATTGTATTCATGTTGTTTTAACCTATGCTTTATTAAATTGTATTTATGTTGTTTTATCCTATGCTTTATTAAATTGTATTCATGTTGTTTTAACCTATGCTTTATTAAACTGTATTTTTGTTGTTTTATCCTTTGCTTTATTAAATTTTATTTATGTTTTTTTATCCTATGCTTTATTAAATTGTATTTATGTTGTTTTAACCTATGCTTTATTAAATTGTATTTATGTTGTTTTAACCTATGCTTTATTAAATTGTATTTATGTTGTTTTATCCTATGCTATATTAAATTGTATTTATTTTGTTTTAACCTATGCTTTATTAAATTGTTTTATGTTGTTTTATCCTATGCTTTATTAAATTGTATTTATGTTGTTTTATCCTATGCTTTATTAAATTGTATTTATGATGTTTTATCCTATGCTTTATTAAATTGTATTTATGTTGTTTTATCCTATGCTTCATTAAATTGTATTTATGTTGTTTTATCCTATGCTTCATTAAATTGTATTTATGTTGTTTTATCCTATGCTTTATTAAATTGTATTTATGTTGTTTTATCCTATGCTTTATTAAATTGTATTTATGTTGTTTTAACCTATGCTTTATTAAATTGTATTTATGTTGTTTTAACCTATTCTTTATTAAATGGTATTTATGTTGTTTAAATCCTATGCTTTATTAAATTGTATTTATGTTGTTTTAACCTATCCTTTATTAAATTGTATGTATGTTGTTTTAACCTATCCTTTATTAAATTGTATTTATGTTGTTTTATCCTATGCTTTATTAAATTGTATTCATGTTGTTTTAACCTATCCTTTATTAAATTGTATTCATGTTGTTTTAACCTATGCTTTATTAAATTGTATTTATGTTGTTTTATCCTATGCTTTATTAAATTGTATTCATGTTGTTTTAACCTATGCTTTATTAAACTGTATTTTTGTTGTTTTATCCTTTGCTTTATTAAATTTTATTTATGTTTTTTTATCCTATGCTTTATTAAATTGTATTTATGTTGTTTTAACCTATGCTTTATTAAATTGTATTTATGTTGTTTTAACCTATGCTTTATTAAATTGTATTTATGTTGTTTTATCCTATGCTATATTAAATTGTATTTATTTTGTTTTAACCTATGCTTTATTAAATTGTTTTATGTTGTTTTATCCTATGCTTTATTAAATTGTATTTATGTTGTTTTATCCTATGCTTTATTAAATTGTATTCATGTTGTTTTAACCTATGCTTTATTAAACTGTATTTTTGTTGTTTTATCCTTTGCTTTATTAAATTTTATTTATGTTTTTTTATCCTATGCTTTATTAAATTGTATTTATGTTGTTTTAACATATGCTTTATTAAATTGTATTTATGTTGTTTTAACCTATGCTTTATTAAATTGTATTTATGTTGTTTTATCCTATGCTATATTAAATTGTATTTATTTTGTTTTAACCTATGCTTTATTAAATTGTTTTATGTTGTTTTATCCTATGCTTTATTAAATTGTATTTATGTTGTTTTATCCTATGCTTTATTAAATTGTATTTATGATGTTTTATCCTATGCTTTATTAAATTGTATTTATGTTGTTTTATCCTATGCTTCATTAAATTGTATTTATGTTGTTTTATCCTATGCTTCATTAAATTGTATTTATGTTGTTTTATCCTATGCTTTATTAAATTGTATTTATGTTGTTTTATCCTATGCTTTATTAAATTGTATTTATGTTGTTTTAACCTATGCTTTATTAAATTGTATTTATGTTGTTTTAACCTATTCTTTATTAAATGGTATTTATGTTGTTTAAAGCCTATGCTTTATTAAATTGTATTTATGTTGTTTTAACCTATCCTTTATTAAATTGTATGTATGTTGTTTTAACCTATCCTTTATTAAATTGTATTTATGTTGTTTTATCCTATGCTTTATTAAATTGTATTCATGTTGTTTTAACCTATCCTTTATTAAATTGTATTCATGTTGTTTTAACCTATGCTTTATTAAATTGTATTTATGTTGTTTTATCCTATGCTTTATTAAATTGTATTCATGTTGTTTTAACCTATGCTTTATTAAACTGTATTTTTGTTGTTTTATCCTTTGCTTTATTAAATTTTATTTATGTTTTTTTATCCTATGCTTTATTAAATTGTATTTATGTTGTTTTAACCTATGCTTTATTAAATTGTATTTATGTTGTTTTAACCTATGCTTTATTAAATTGTATTTATGTTGTTTTATCCTATGCTATATTAAATTGTATTTATTTTGTTTTAACCTATGCTTTATTAAATTGTTTTATGTTGTTTTATCCTATGCTTTATTAAATTGTATTTATGTTGTTTTATCCTATGCTTTATTAAATTGTATTTATGATGTTTTATCCTATGCTTTATTAAATTGTATTTATGTTGTTTTATCCTATGCTTCATTAAATTGTATTTATGTTGTTTTATCCTATGCTTCATTAAATTGTATTTATGTTGTTTTATCCTATGCTTTATTAAATTGTATTTATGTTGTTTTATCCTATGCTTTATTAAATTGTATTTATGTTGTTTTAACCTATGCTTTATTAAATTGTATTTATGTTGTTTTAACCTATGCTTTATTAAATTGTATTTATGTTGTTTTAACCTATTCTTTATTAAATGGTATTTATGTTGTTTAAATCCTATGCTTTATTAAATTGTATTTATGTTGTTTTAACCTATCCTTTATTAAATTGTATGTATGTTGTTTTAACCTATCCTTTATTAAATTGTATTTATGTTGTTTTATCCTATGCTTTATTAAATTGTATTCATGTTGTTTTAACCTATCCTTTATTAAATTGTATTCATGTTGTTTTAACCTATGCTTTATTAAATTGTATTTATGTTGTTTTATCCTATGCTTTATTAAATTGTATTCATGTTGTTTTAACCTATGCTTTATTAAACTGTATTTTTGTTGTTTTATCCTTTGCTTTATTAAATTTTATTTATGTTTTTTTATCCTATGCTTTATTAAATTGTATTTATGTTGTTTTAACCTATGCTTTATTAAATTGTATTTATGTTGTTTTAACCTATGCTTTATTAAATTGTATTTATGTTGTTTTATCCTATGCTATATTAAATTGTATTTATTTTGTTTTAACCTATGCTTTATTAAATTGTTTTATGTTGTTTTATCCTATGCTTTATTAAATTGTATTTATGTTGTTTTATCCTATGCTTTATTAAATTGTATTTATGTTGTTTTAACCTATGCTTTATTAAATTGTATTTATGTTGTTTTAACCTATTCTTTATTAAATGGTATTTATGTTGTTTAAATCCTATGCTTTATTAAATTGTATTTATGTTGTTTTAACCTATCCTTTATTAAATTGTATTTATGTTGTTTTAACCTATCCTTTATTAAATTGTATTTATGTTCTTTTATCCTATGCTTTATTAAATTGTATTTATGTTGTTTTAACCTATGCTTTATTAAATTGTATTTATGTTGTTTTATCCTATGCTTTATTAAATTGTATTTATGTTGTTTTATCCTATGCTTTATTAAATTGTATTCATGTTGTTTTAACCTATGCTTTATTAAACTGTATTTTTGTTGTTTTATCCTTTGCTTTATTAAATTTTATTTATGTTTTTTTATCCTATGCTTTATTAAATTGTATTTATGTTGTTTTAACCTATGCTTTATTAAATTGTATTTATGTTGTTTTAACCTATGCTTTATTAAATTGTATTTATGTTGTTTTATCCTATGCTATATTAAATTGTATTTATTTTGTTTTAACCTATGCTTTATTAAATTGTTTTATGTTGTTTTATCCTATGCTTTATTAAATTGTATTTATGTTGTTTTATCCTATGCTTTATTAAATTGTATTTATGTTGTTTTAACCCATGCTTCATTAAATTGTATTTATGTTGTTTTATCCTATGCTTCATTAAATTGTATTTATGTTCTTTTATCCTATGCTTTATTAAATTGTATTTATGTTGTTTTATCCTATGCTTTATTAAATTGTATTTATGTTGTTTTAACCTATGCTTTATTAAATTGTATTTATGTTGTTTTAACCTATGCTTTATTAAATGGTATTCATGTTGTTTTATGATATGCTTTATTAAATTGTATTTATGTTGTTTAAATCCTATGCTTTATTAAATTGTATTTATGTTGTTTTAACCTATCCTTTATTAAATTGTATTTATGTTGTTTTAACCTATGCTTTATTAAATTGTATTTATGTTGTTTTATCCTATGCTTTATTAAATTGTATTTATGTTGTTTTAACCTATGCTTTATTAAATTGTATTTATGTTGTTTTATCCTATACTTTATTAAATTGTATTTATGTTGTTTTAACCTATGCTTTATTAAATTGTATTTATGTTGTTTTATCCTATGCTATATTAAATTGTATTTATGTTGTTTTATCCTATGCTTTATTAAATTGTGTTTATGTTGTTTTAACCTATGCTTTATTAAATTGTATTTATGTTGTTTTAACCTATGCTTTATTAAATTGTATTTATGTTGTTTTAACCTATGCTTTATTAAATGGTATTTATGTTGTTTTATGATATGCTTTATTAAATTGTATTTATGTTGTTTAAATCCTATGCTTTATTAAATTGTATTTATGTTGTTTTAACCTATCCTTTATTAAATTGTATTTATGTTGTTTTAACCTATGCTTTATTAAATTGTATTTATGTTGTTTTATCCTATGCTTTATTAAATTGTATTTATGTTGTTTTAACCTATGCTTTATTAAATTGTATTTATGTTGTTTTATCCTATACTTTATTAAATTGTATTTATGTTGTTTTAACCTATGCTTTATTAAATTGTATTTATGTTGTTTTATCCTATGCTATATTAAATTGTATTTATGTTGTTTTATCCTATGCTTTATTAAATTGTGTTTATGTTGTTTTAACCTATGCTTTATTAAATTGTATTTATGTTGTTTTAACCTATGCTTTATTAAATTGTATTTATGTTGTTTTATCCTATGCTTTATTAAATTGTATTTATGTTGTTTTATCCTATGCTTTATTAAATTGTGTTTATGTTATTTTATCCTATGCTTTATTAAATAGTTTTTATGTTGTTTTATCCTATGCTTTATTAAATTGTGTTTATGTTGTTTTATCCTATGATTTATTAAATTATATTTATGTTGTTTTATCCTATGCTTTATTAAATTGTGTTTATGTTGTTTTATCCTATGCTTTATTAAATGGTATTTATGTTGTTTTATCCTATGCTTTATTAAATTGTATTTATGTCATTTTAACCTATGCTTTATTAAACTTCATTTATGTTGTTTTATCCTATGTTTTATTAAATTCTATTTATGTTGTTTTATCCTATGTTTTATTGAATTCTATTTATGTTGTTTTATCCTATGCTTTATTAAATTGTATTTATGTTGTTTTAACCCATGCTTCATTAAATTGTATTTATGTTGTTTTATCCTATGCTTCCTTAAATTGTATTTATGTTCTTTTATCCTATGCTTTATTAAATTGTATTTATGTTGTTTTAACCTATGCTTTATTAAATTGTATTCATGTTGTTTTAACCTATGCTTTATTAAACTGTATTTATGTTGTTTTATCCTATGCTTTATTAAATTTTATTTATGTTGTTTTATCCTATGCTTTATTAAATTGTATTTATGTTGTTTTAACCTATGCTTTATTAAATTGTATTTATGTTGTTTTAACCTATGCTTTATTAAATTGTATTTATGTTGTTTTATCCTATGCTTTATTAAATTGTATTTATGTTGTTTTAACCTATGCTTTATTGAATTGTATTTTTGTTGTTTTATCCTATACTTTATTAAATTGTATTTATGTTGTTTTAACCTATGCTTTATTAAATTGCATTTATGTTGTTTTATCCTATGTTTTATTAAATTGTATTTTGTTGTTTTATCCTATGCTTTATTAAATTGTATTTATGTGGTTTTATCCTATGCTTTATTAAATTGTATTTATGTTGTTTTATCCTATGCTTTATTAAATTGCATCTATCTTGTTTTATCCTATGCTTTATTAAATTGTATTTATGTTGTTTTATCCTATGCTTTATTAAATTGTATTTATGTGGTTTTATCCTATGCTTTATTAAATTGTATTTATGTTGTTTTATCCTATGCTTTATTAAATTTTATTTATGTTGTTTTATCCTATGCTTTATTAAATTGTGTTTATGTTGTATTATCCTATGCTTTATTAAATTGTATTTATGTTGTTTTATCCTATGTTTTATTAAATTGTATTTATATTGTTTTATCGTATGCTTTATTAAACTGCATTTATGTTGTTTTATCCTATGCTTTATTAAATTGTATTTATGTTGTTTTATCCTATGTTTTATTGAATTCTATTTATGTTGTTTTATCCAATGCTTTATTAAATTGTATTTATGTTGTTTTAACCCATGCTTCATTAAATTGTATTTATGTTCTTTTATCCTATGCTTTATTAAATTGTATTTATGTTGTTTTAACCTATGCTTTATTAAATTGTATTTATGTTGTTTTATCCTATGCTTTATTAAATTGTATTTATGTTGTTTTATCCTATGCTTTATTAAATTGTATTCATGTTGTTTTAACCTATGCTTTATTAAATTGTATTTATGTTGTTTTATCCTATGCTTTATTAAATTGTGTTTATGTTGTATTATCCTATGCTTTATTAAATTGTATTTATGTTGTTTTATCCTATGTTTTATTAAATTGTATTTATGTTGTTTTATCCTATGCTTTATTAAATTGTATTTATGTTGTTTAACCTATGCTTTATTAAATTGTATTTATGTTGTTTTAACCTATGCTTTATTAAATTGTATTTATGTTGTTTTAACCTATGCTTTATTAAATTATATTTATGTTGTTTTATCCTATGCTTTATTAAATTGTATTTATGTTGTTTTAACCTATGCTTTATTAAATTGTTTTTATGTTGTTTTATCCTATACTTTATTAAATTGTAGTTATGTTGTTTTAACCTATGCTTTATTAAATTGTATTTATGTTGTTTTATCCTATGCTTTATTAAATTGTATTTATGTTGTTTTAACCCATGCTTCATTAAACTGTATTTATGTTGTTTTATCCTATGCTTCATTAAATTGTATTTATGTTCTTTTATCCTATGCTTTATTAAATTGTATTTATGTTGTTTTATCCTATGCTTTATTAAATTGTATTTATGTTGTTTTAACCTATGCTTTATTAAATTGTATTTATGTTGTTTTAACCTATGCTTTATTAAATGGTATTTATGTTGTTTTATCATATGCTTTATTAAATTGTATTTATGTTGTTTTATCCTATGCTTTATTAAATTGTATTTATGTTGTTTTAACCTATCCTTTATTAAATTGTATTTATGTTGTTTTAACCTATGCTTTATTAAATTGTATTTATGTTGTTTTATCCTATGCTATATTAAATTGTATTTATGTTGTTTTATCCTATGCTTTATTAAATTGTGTTTATGTTGTTTTATCTTATGCTTTATTAAATTGTATTTATGTTGTTTTATCCTATGATTTATTAAATTGTATTTATGTTGTTTTAACCTATGCTTTATTAAATTGTATTTATGTTGTTTTAACCTATGCTTTATTAAATTGTATTTATGTTGTTTTATCCTATGCTTTATTAAATTGTATTTATGTTGTTTTATCCTATGCTTTATTAAATTGTGTTTCTGTTATTTTATCCTATGCTTTATTAAATTGTATTTATGTTGTTTTATCCTATGCTTTATTAAATTGTGTTTATGTTGTTTTATCCTATGATTTATTAAATTATATTTATGTTGTTTTATCCTATGCTTTATTAAATTGTGTTTATGTTGTTTTATCCTATGCTTTATTAAATGGTATTTATGTTGTTTTATCCTATGCTTTATTAAATTGTATTTATGTTGTTTTAACCTATGCTTTATTAAACTTCATTTATGTTGTTTTATCCTATGTTTTATTAAATTCTATTTATGTTGTTTTATCCTATGCTTTATTAAATTGTATTTATGTTGTTTTAACCCATGCTTCATTAAATTGTATTTATGTTGTTTTATCCTATGCTTCATTAAATTGTATTTATGTTCTTTTATCCTATGCTTTATTAAATTGTATTTATGTTGTTTTATCCTATGCTTTATTAAATTGTATTTATTTTGTTTTAACCTATGCTTTATTAAATTGTTTTTATGTTGTTTTATCCTATGCTTTATTAAATTGTATTTATGTTGTTTTATCCTATGCTTTATTTAATTGTATTTATGTTGTTTTAACCCATGCTTCATTAAACTGTATTTGTGTTGTTTTATCCCATGCTTCATTAAATTGTATTTATGTTCTTTTATCCTATGCTTTATTAAATTGTATTTATGTTGTTTTATCCTATGCTTTATTAAATTGTATTTATGTTGTTTTAACCTATGCTTTATTAAATTGTATTTATGTTGTTTTAACCTATGCTTTATTAAATGGTATTTATGTTGTTTTATCATATGCTTTATTAAATTGTATTTATGTTGTTTTATCCTATGCTTTATTAAATTGTATTTATGTTGTTTTAACCTATCCTTTATTAAATTGTATTTATGTTGTTTTAACCTATGCTTTATTAAATTGTATTTATGTTGTTTTAACCTATGCTTTATTAAATTGTATTTATGTTGTTTTATCCTATGCTTTATTTAATTGTATTTATGTTGTTTTAACCCATGCTTCATTAAACTGTATTTATGTTGTTTTTTCCCATGCTTCATTAAATTGTATTTATGTTCTTTTATCCTATGCTTTATTAAATTGTGTTTATGTTATTTTATCCTATGCTTTATTAAATTGTATTTATGTTGTTTTATCCTATGCTTTATTAAATTGTGTTTATGTTGTTTTATCCTATGATTTATTAAATTATATTTATGTTTTTTTATCCTATGCTTTATTAAATTGTGTTTATGTTGTTTTATCCTATGCTTTATTAAATTGTATTTATGTTGTTTTAACCTATGCTTTATTAAACTTCATTTATGTTGTTTTATCCTATGTTTTATTAAATTCTATTTATGTTGTTTTATCCTATGTTTTATTGAATTCTATTTATGTTGTTTTATCCTATGCTTTATTAAATTGTATTTATGTTGTTTTAACCCATGCTTCATTAAATTGTATTTATGTTGTTTTATCCTATGCTTCATTAAATTGTATTTATGTTCTTTTATCCTATGCTTTATTAAATTGTATTTATGTTGTTTTAACCTATGCTTTATTAAATTGTATTTATGTTGTTTTATCCTATGCTTTATTAAATTGTATTTATGTTGTTTTATCCTATGCTTTATTAAATTGTATTCATGTTGTTTTAACCTATGCTTTATTAAATTGTATTTATGTTGTTTTATCCTATGCTTTATTAAATTGTATTCATGTTTTTTTAACCTATGCTTTATTAAACTGTATTTTTGTTGTTTTATCCTTTGCTTTATTAAATTTTATTTATGTTTTTTTATCCTATGCTTTATTAAATTGTATTTATGTTGTTTTAACCTATGCTTTATTAAATTGTATTTATGTTGTTTTAACCTATGCTTTATTAAATTGTATTTATGTTGTTTTATCCTATGCTATATTAAATTGTATTTATTTTGTTTTAACCTATGCTTTATTAAATTGTTTTATGTTGTTTTATCCTATGCTTTATTAAATTGTATTTATGTTGTTTTATCCTATGCTTTATTAAATTGTATTTATGATGTTTTATCCTATGCTTTATTAAATTGTATTTATGTTGTTTTATCCTATGCTTCATTAAATTGTATTTATGTTGTTTTATCCTATGCTTCATTAAATTGTATTTATGTTGTTTTATCCTATGCTTTATTAAATTGTATTTATGTTGTTTTATCCTATGCTTTATTAAATTGTATTCATGTTGTTTTAACCTATGCTTTATTAAACTGTATTTATGTTGTTTTATCCTATGCTTTATTAAATTTTATTTATGTTGTTTTATCCTATGCTTTATTAAATTGTATTTATGTTGTTTTAACCTATGCTTTATTAAATTGTATTTATGTTGTTTTAACCTATGCTTTATTAAATTGTATTTATGTTGTTTTATCCTATGCTTTATTAAATTGTATTTATGTTGTTTTAACCTATGCTTTATTGAATTGTATTTTTGTTGTTTTATCCTATACTTTATTAAATTGTATTTATGTTGTTTTAACCTATGCTTTATTAAATTGCATTTATGTTGTTTTATCCTATGTTTTATTAAATTGTATTTATGTTGTTTTATCCTATGCTTTATTAAATTGTATTTATGTGGTTTTATCCTATGCTTTATTAAATTGTATTTATGTTGTTTTATCCTATGCTTTATTAAATTGCATCTATCTTGTTTTATCCTATGCTTTATTAAATTGTATTTATGTTGTTTTATCCTATGCTTTATTAAATTGTATTTATGTTGTTTTATCCTATGCTTCATTAAATTGTATTTATGTTGTTTTATCCTATGCTTTATTAAATTGTATTTATGTTGTTTTATCCTATGCTTTATTAAATTGTATTTATGTTGTTTTAACCTATCCTTTATTAAATTGTATTTATGTTGTTTTAACCTATGCTTTATTAAATTGTATTTATGTTGTTTTAACCTATGCTTTATTAAATTGTATTTATGTTGTTTTATCCTATGCTTTATTTAATTGTATTTATGTTGTTTTAACCCATGCTTCATTAAACTGTATTTATGTTGTTTTATCCCATGCTTCATTAAATTGTATTTATGTTCTTTTATCCTATGCTTTATTAAATTGTGTTTATGTTATTTTATCCTATGCTTTATTAAATTGTATTTATGTTGTTTTATCCTATGCTTTATTAAATTGTGTTTATGTTGTTTTATCCTATGATTTATTAAATTATATTTATGTTTTTTTATCCTATGCTTTATTAAATTGTGTTTATGTTGTTTTATCCTATGCTTTATTAAATTGTATTTATGTTGTTTTAACCTATGCTTTATTAAACTTCATTTATGTTGTTTTATCCTATGTTTTATTAAATTCTATTTATGTTGTTTTATCCTATGTTTTATTGAATTCTATTTATGTTGTTTTATCCTATGCTTTATTAAATTGTATTTATGTTGTTTTAACCCATGCTTCATTAAATTGTATTTATGTTGTTTTATCCTATGCTTCATTAAATTGTATTTATGTTCTTTTATCCTATGCTTTATTAAATTGTATTTATGTTGTTTTAACCTATGCTTTATTAAATTGTATTTATGTTGTTTTATCCTATGCTTTATTAAATTGTATTTATGTTGTTTTATCCTATGCTTTATTAAATTGTATTCATGTTGTTTTAACCTATGCTTTATTAAATTGTATTTATGTTGTTTTATCCTATGCTTTATTAAATTGTATTCATGTTGTTTTAACCTATGCTTTATTAAACTGTATTTTTGTTGTTTTATCCTTTGCTTTATTAAATTTTATTTATGTTTTTTTATCCTATGCTTTATTAAATTGTATTTATGTTGTTTTAACCTATGCTTTATTAAATTGTATTTATGTTGTTTTAACCTATGCTTTATTAAATTGTATTTATGTTGTTTTATCCTATGCTATATTAAATTGTATTTATTTTGTTTTAACCTATGCTTTATTAAATTGTTTTATGTTGTTTTATCCTATGCTTTATTAAATTGTATTTATGTTGTTTTATCCTATGCTTTATTAAATTGTATTTATGATGTTTTATCCTATGCTTTATTAAATTGTATTTATGTTGTTTTATCCTATGCTTCATTAAATTGTATTTATGTTGTTTTATCCTATGCTTCATTAAATTGTATTTATGTTGTTTTATCCTATGCTTTATTAAATTGTATTTATGTTGTTTTATCCTATGCTTTATTAAATTGTATTCATGTTGTTTTAACCTATGCTTTATTAAACTGTATTTATGTTGTTTTATCCTATGCTTTATTAAATTTTATTTATGTTGTTTTATCCTATGCTTTATTAAATTGTATTTATGTTGTTTTAACCTATGCTTTATTAAATTGTATTTATGTTGTTTTAACCTATGCTTTATTAAATTGTATTTATGTTGTTTTATCCTATGCTTTATTAAATTGTATTTATGTTGTTTTAACCTATGCTTTATTGAATTGTATTTTTGTTGTTTTATCCTATACTTTATTAAATTGTATTTATGTTGTTTTAACCTATGCTTTATTAAATTGCATTTATGTTGTTTTATCCTATGTTTTATTAAATTGTATTTATGTTGTTTTATCCTATGCTTTATTAAATTGTATTTATGTGGTTTTATCCTATGCTTTATTAAATTGTATTTATGTTGTTTTATCCTATGCTTTATTAAATTGCATCTATCTTGTTTTATCCTATGCTTTATTAAATTGTATTTATGTTGTTTTATCCTATGCTTTATTAAATTGTATTTATGTTGTTTTATCCTATGCTTCATTAAATTGTATTTATGTTGTTTTATCCTATGCTTTATTAAATTGTATTTATGTTGTTTTATCCTATGCTTTATTAAATTGTATTCATGTTGTTTTAACCTATGCTTTAATAAACTGTATTTATGTTGTTTTATCCTATGCTTTATTAAATTTTATTTATGTTGTTTTATCCTATGCTTTATTAAATTGTATTTATGTTGTTTTAACCTATGCTTTATTAAATTGTATTTATGTTGTTTTAACCTATGCTTTATTAAATTGTATTTATGTTGTTTTATCCTATGCTTTATTAAATTGTATTTATGTTGTTTTAACCTATGCTTTATTGAATTGTATTTTTGTTGTTTTATCCTATACTTTATTAAATTGTATTTATGTTGTTTTAACCTATGCTTTATTAAATTGCATTTATGTTGTTTTATCCTATGTTTTATTAAATTGTATTTATGTTGTTTTATCCTATGCTTTATTAAATTGTATTTATGTGGTTTTATCCTATGCTTTATTAAATTGTATTTATGTTGTTTTATCCTATGCTTTATTAAATTGCATCTATCTTGTTTTATCCTATGCTTTATTAAATTGTATTTATGTTGTTTTATCCTATGCTTTATTAAATTGTATTTATGTGGTTTTATCCTATGCTTTATTAAATTGTATTTATGTTGTTTTATCCTATGCTTTATTAAATTGTATTTATGTTGTTTTATCCTATGCTTTATTAAATTGTGTTTATGTTGTATTATCCTATGCTTTATTAAATTGTATTTATGTTGTTTTATCCTATGTTTTATTAAATTGTATTTATGTTGTTTTATCGTATGCTTTATTAAACTGCATTTATGTTGTTTTATCCTATGCTTTATTAAATTGTATTTATGTTGTTTTATCCTATGTTTTATTGAATTCTATTTATGTTGTTTTATCCAATGCTTTATTAAATTGTATTTATGTTGTTTTAACCCATGCTTCATTAAATTGTATTTATGTTCTTTTATCCTATGCTTTATTAAATTGTATTTATGTTGTTTTAACCTATGCTTTATTAAATTGTATTTATGTTGTTTTATCCTATGCTTTATTAAATTGTATTTATGTTGTTTTATCCTATGCTTTATTAAATTGTATTCATGTTGTTTTAACCTATGCTTTATTAAATTGTATTTATGTTGTTTTATCCTATGCTTTATTAAATTGTGTTTATGTTGTATTATCCTATGCTTTATTAAATTGTATTTATGTTGTTTTATCCTATGTTTTATTAAATTGTATTTATGTTGTTTTATCCTATGCTTTATTAAATTGTATTTATGTTGTTTAACCTATGCTTTATTAAATTGTATTTATGTTGTTTTAACCTATGCTTTATTAAATTGTATTTATGTTGTTTTAACCTATGCTTTATTAAATTATATTTATGTTGTTTTATCCTATGCTTTATTAAATTGTATTTATGTTGTTTTAACCTATGCTTTATTAAATTGTTTTTATGTTGTTTTATCCTATACTTTATTAAATTGTAGTTATGTTGTTTTAACCTATGCTTTATTAAATTGTATTTATGTTGTTTTATCCTATGCTTTATTAAATTGTATTTATGTTGTTTTAACCCATGCTTCATTAAACTGTATTTATGTTGTTTTATCCTATGCTTCATTAAATTGTATTTATGTTCTTTTATCCTATGCTTTATTAAATTGTATTTATGTTGTTTTATCCTATGCTTTATTAAATTGTATTTATGTTGTTTTAAACTATGCTTTATTAAATTGTATTTATGTTGTTTTAACCTATGCTTTATTAAATGGTATTTATGTTGTTTTAGCATATGCTTTATTAAATTGTATTTATGTTGTTTTATCCTATGCTTTATTAAATTGTATTTATGTTGTTTTAACCTATCCTTTATTAAATTGTATTTATGTTGTTTTAACCTATGCTTTATTAAATTGTATTTATGTTGTTTTATCCTATGCTATATTAAATTGTATTTATGTTGTTTTATCCTATGCTTTATTAAATTGTGTTTATGTTGTTTTATCTTATGCTTTATTAAATTGTATTTATGTTGTTTTATCCTATGATTTATTAAATTGTATTTATGTTGTTTTAACCTATGCTTTATTAAATTGTATTTATGTTGTTTTAACCTATGCTTTATTAAATTGTATTTATGTTGTTTTATCCTATGCTTTATTAAATTGTATTTATGTTGTTTTATCCTATGCTTTATTAAATTGTGTTTCTGTTATTTTATCCTATGCTTTATTAAATTGTATTTATGTTGTTTTATCCTATGCTTTATTAAATTGTGTTTATGTTGTTTTATCCTATGATTTATTAAATTATATTTATGTTGTTTTATCCTATGCTTTATTAAATTGTGTTTATGTTGTTTTATCCTATGCTTTATTAAATGGTATTTATGTTGTTTTATCCTATGCTTTATTAAATTGTATTTATGTTGTTTTAACCTATGCTTTATTAAACTTCATTTATGTTGTTTTATCCTATGTTTTATTAAATTCTATTTATGTTGTTTTATCCTATGCTTTATTAAATTGTATTTATGTTGTTTTAACCCATGCTTCATTAAATTGTATTTATGTTGTTTTATCCTATGCTTCATTAAATTGTATTTATGTTCTTTTATCCTATGCTTTATTAAATTGTATTTATGTTGTTTTATCCTATGCTTTATTAAATTGTATTTATTTTGTTTTAACCTATGCTTTATTAAATTGTTTTTATGTTGTTTTATCCTATGCTTTATTAAATTGTATTTATGTTGTTTTATCCTATGCTTTATTTAATTGTATTTATGTTGTTTTAACCCATGCTTCATTAAACTGTATTTATGTTGTTTTATCCCATGCTTCATTAAATTGTATTTATGTTCTTTTATCCTATGCTTTATTAAATTGTATTTATGTTGTTTTATCCTATGCTTTATTAAATTGTATTTATGTTGTTTTAACCTATGCTTTATTAAATTGTATTTATGTTGTTTTAACCTATGCTTTATTAAATGGTATTTATGTTGTTTTATCATATGCTTTATTAAATTGTATTTATGTTGTTTTATCCTATGCTTTATTAAATTGTATTTATGTTGTTTTAACCTATCCTTTATTAAATTGTATTTATGTTGTTTTAACCTATGCTTTATTAAATTGTATTTATGTTGTTTTAACCTATGCTTTATTAAATTGTATTTATGTTGTTTTATCCTATGCTTTATTTAATTGTATTTATGTTGTTTTAACCCATGCTTCATTAAACTGTATTTATGTTGTTTTATCCCATGCTTCATTAAATTGTATTTATGTTCTTTTATCCTATGCTTTATTAAATTGTGTTTATGTTATTTTATCCTATGCTTTATTAAATTGTATTTATGTTGTTTTATCCTATGCTTTATTAAATTGTGTTTATGTTGTTTTATCCTATGATTTATTAAATTATATTTATGTTGTTTTATCCTATGCTTTATTAAATTGTGTTTATGTTGTTTTATCCTATGCTTTATTAAATTGTATTTATGTTGTTTTAACCTATGCTTTATTAAACTTCATTTATGTTGTTTTATCCTATGTTTTATTAAATTCTATTTATGTTGTTTTATCCTATGTTTTATTGAATTCTATTTATGTTGTTTTATCCTTTGCTTTATTAAATTGTATTTATGTTGTTTTAACCCATGCTTCATTAAATTGTATTTATGTTGTTTTATCCTATGCTTCATTAAATTGTATTTATGTTCTTTTATCCTATGCTTTATTAAATTGTATTTATGTTGTTTTAACCTATGCTTTATTAAATTGTATTTATGTTGTTTTATCCTATGCTTTATTAAATTGTATTTATGTTGTTTTATCCTATGCTTTATTAAATTGTATTCATGTTGTTTTAACCTATGCTTTATTAAATTGTATTTATGTTGTTTTATCCTATGCTTTATTAAATTGTATTCATGTTGTTTTAACCTATGCTTTATTAAACTGTATTTTTGTTGTTTTATCCTTTGCTTTATTAAATTTTATTTATGTTTTTTTATCCTATGCTTTATTAAATTGTATTTATGTTGTTTTAACCTATGCTTTATTAAATTGTATTTATGTTGTTTTAACCTATGCTTTATTAAATTGTATTTATGTTGTTTTATCCTATGCTATATTAAATTGTATTTATTTTGTTTTAACCTATGCTTTATTAAATTGTTTTATGTTGTTTTATCCTATGCTTTATTAAATTGTATTTATG
The DNA here is from genome assembly GCF_046119375.1 of Phyllobates terribilis. Classification (NCBI taxonomy): domain Eukaryota; kingdom Metazoa; phylum Chordata; class Amphibia; order Anura; family Dendrobatidae; genus Phyllobates; species Phyllobates terribilis. The sequence continues at coordinate 24,712,133 of NW_027362775.1, forward strand.
TTGTTTTATCCTATGCTTTATTAAATTGTATTTATGATGTTTTATCCTATGCTTTATTAAATTGTATTTATGTTGTTTTATCCTATGCTTCATTAAATTGTATTTATGTTGTTTTATCCTATGCTTCATTAAATTGTATTTATGTTGTTTTATCCTATGCTTTATTAAATTGTATTTATGTTGTTTTATCCTATGCTTTATTAAATTGTATTTATGTTGTTTTAACCTATGCTTTATTAAATTGTATTTATGTTGTTTTAACCTATCCTTTATTAAATGGTATTTATGTTGTTTAAATCCTATGCTTTATTAAATTGTATTTATGTTGTTTTAACCTATCCTTTATTAAATTGTATGTATGTTGTTTTAACCTATCCTTTATTAAATTGTATTTATGTTGTTTTATCCTATGCTTTATTAAATTGTATTCATGTTGTTTTAACCTATCCTTTATTAAATTGTATTCATGTTGTTTTAACCTATGCTTTATTAAATTGTATTTATGTTGTTTTATCCTATGCTTTATTAAATTGTATTCATGTTGTTTTAACCTATGCTTTATTAAACTGTATTTTTGTTGTTTTTTCCTTTGCTTTATTAAATTTTATTTATGTTTTTTTATCCTATGCTTTATTAAATTGTATTTATGTTGTTTTAACCTATGCTTTATTAAATTGTATTTATGTTGTTTTAACCTATGATTTATTAAATTGTATTTATGTTGTTTTATCCTATGCTATATTAAATTGTATTTATTTTGTTTTAACCTATGCTTTATTAAATTGTTTTATGTTGTTTTATCCTATGCTTTATTAAATTGTATTTATGTTGTTTTATCCTATGCTTTATTAAATTGTATTTATGATGTTTTATCCTATGCTTTATTAAATTGTATTTATGTTGTTTTATCCTATGCTTCATTAAATTGTATTTATGTTGTTTTATCCTATGCTTCATTAAATTGTATTTATGTTGTTTTATCCTATGCTTTATTAAATTGTATTTATGTTGTTTTATCCTATGCTTTATTAAATTGTATTTATGTTGTTTTAACCTATGCTTTATTAAATTGTATATATGTTGTTTTATCCTATGCTTTATTAAATTGTATTTATGTTGTTTTAACCTATGCTTTATTAAATTGTATTTATGTTGTTTTATCCTATACTTTATTAAATTGTATTTATGTTGTTTTAACCTATGCTTTATTAAATTGTATTTATGTTGTTTTATCCTATGCTATATTAAAGTGTATTTATGTTGTTTTATCCTATGCTTTATTAAATTGTGTTTATGTTGTTTTATCTTATGCTTTATTAAATTGTATTTATGTTGTTTTATCCTATGATTTATTAAATTGTATTTATGTTGTTTTATCCTATGCTTTATTAAATTGTGTTTATGTTGTTTTATCTTATGCTTTATTAAATTGTATTTATGTTGTTTTATCCTATGATTTATTAAATTGTATTTATGTTGTTTTATCCTATGCTTTATTAAATTGTGTTTATGTTGTTTTATCCTATGATTTATTAAATTATATTTATGTTGTTTTATCCTATGCTTTATTAAATTGTGTTTATGTTGTTTTATCCTATGCTTTATTAAATGGTATTTATGTTGTTTTATCCTATGCTTTATTAAATTGTATTTATGTTGTTTTAACCTATGCTTTATTAAACTTCATTTATGTTGTTTTATCCTATGTTTTATTAAATTCTATTTATGTTGTTTTATCCTATGTTTTATTGAATTCTATTTATGTTGTTTTATCCTATGCTTTATTAAATTGTATTTATGTTGTTTTAACCCATGCTTCATTAAATTGTATTTATGTTGTTTTATCCTATGCTTCATTAAATTGTATTTATGTTCTTTTATCCTATGCTTTATTAAATTGTATTTATGTTGTTTTAACCTATGCTTTATTAAATTGTATTTATGTTGTTTTATCCTATGCTTTATTAAATTGTATTTATGTTGTTTTATCCTATGCTTTATTAAATTGTATTCATGTTGTTTTAACCTATGCTTTATTAAATTGTATTTATGTTGTTTTATCCTATGCTTTATTAAATTGTATTCATGTTGTTTTAACCTATGCTTTATTAAACTGTATTTTTGTTGTTTTATCCTTTGCTTTATTAAATTTTATTTATGTTGTTTTATCCTATGCTTTATTAAATTGTATTTATGTTGTTTTATCCTATGCTTTATTAAATTGTATTCATGTTGTTTTAACCTATGCTTTATTAAATTGTATTTATGTTGTTTTATCCTATGCTTTATTAAATTGTGTTTATGTTGTTTTATCCTATGATTTATTAAATTATATTTATGTTGTTTTATCCTATGCTTTATTAAATTGTGTTTATGTTGTTTTATCCTATGCTTTATTAAATGGTATTTATGTTGTTTTATCCTATGCTTTATTAAATTGTATTTATGTCGTTTTAACCTATGCTTTATTAAACTTCATTTATGTTGTTTTATCCTATGTTTTATTAAATTCTATTTATGTTGTTTTATCCTATGTTTTATTGAATTCTATTTATGTTGTTTTATCGTATGCTTTATTAAATTGTATTTATGTTGTTTTAACCCATGCTTCATTAAATTGTATTTATGTTGTTTTATCCTATGCTTCATTAAATTGTATTTATGTTGTTTTATCCTATGCTTTATTAAATTGTATTTATGTTGTTTTAACCTATGCTTTATTAAATTGTATTTATGTTGTTTTAACCTATGCTTTATTAAATTGTATTTATGTTGTTTTATCCTATGCTTTATTAAATTGTATTTATGATGTTTTAACCTATGCTTTATTGAATTGTATTTTTGTTGTTTTATCCTATACTTTATTAAATTGTATTTATGTTGTTTTAACCTATGCTTTATTAAATTGCATTTATGTTGTTTTATCCTATGTTTTATTAAATTGTATTTATGTTGTTTTATCCTATGCTTTATTAAATTGTATTTATGTGGTTTTATCCTATGCTTTATTAAATTGTATTTATGTTGTTTTATCCTATGCTTTATTAAATTGCATCTATCTTGTTTTATCCTATGCTTCATTAAATTGTATTTATGTTGTTTTATCCTATGCTTCATTAAATTGTATTTATGTTGTTTTATCCTATGCTTTATTAAGTTGTATTTATGTTGTTTTATCCTATGCTTTATTAAATTGTATTTATGTTGTTTTAACCTATGCTTTATTAAATTGTATTTATGTTGTTTTAACCTATTCTTTATTAAATGGTATTTATGTTGTTTAAATCCTATGCTTTATTAAATTGTATTTATGTTGTTTTAACCTATCCTTTATTAAATTGTATTTATGTTGTTTTAACCTATCCTTTATTAAATTGTATTTATGTTGTTTTAACCTATGCTTTATTAAATTGTATTTATGTTGTTTTAACCTATGCTTTATTAAATTGTATATATGTTGTTTTATCCTATGCTTTATTAAATTGTATTTATGTTGTTTTAACCTATGCTTTATTAAATTGTATTTATGTTGTTTTATCCTATACTTTATTAAATTGTATTTATGTTGTTTTAACCTATGCTTTATTAAATTGTATTTATGTTGTTTTATCCTATGCTATATTAAATTGTATTTATGTTGTTTTATCCTATGCTTTATTAAATTGTGTTTATGTTGTTTTATCTTATGCTTTATTAAATTGTATTTATGTTGTTTTATCCTATGATTTATTAAATTGTATTTATGTTGTTTTAACCTATGCTTTATTAAATTGTATTTATGTTGTTTTAACCTATGCTTTATTAAATTGTATTTATGTTGTTTTATCCTATGCTTTATTAAATTGTATTTATGTTGTTTTATCCTATGCTTTATTAAATTGTGTTTATGTTATTTTATCCTATGCTTTATTAAATTGTATTTATGTTGTTTTATCCTATGCTTTATTAAATTGTGTTTATGTTGTTTTATCCTATGATTTATTAAATTATATTTATGTTGTTTTATCCTATGCTTTATTAAATTATGTTTATGTTGTTTTATCCTATGCTTTATTAAATGGTATTTATGTTGTTTTATCCTATGCTTTATTAAATTGTATTTATGTTGTTTTAACCTATGCTTTATTAAACTTCATTTATGTTGTTTTATCCTATGTTTTATTAAATTCTATTTATGTTGTTTTATCCTATGTTTTATTGAATTCTATTTATGTTGTTTTATCCTATGCTTTATTAAATTGTATTTATGTTGTTTTAACCCATGCTTCATTAAATTGTATTTATGTTGTTTTATCCTATGCTTCATTAAATTGTATTTATGTTCTTTTATCCTATGCTTTATTAAATTGTATTTATGTTGTTTTAACCTATGCTTTATTAAATTGTATTTATGTTGTTTTATCCTATGCTTTATTAAATTGTATTTATGTTGTTTTATCTTATGCTTTATTAAATTGTATTCATGTTGTTTTAAACTATGCTTTATTAAATTGTATTTATGTTGTTTTATCCTATGCTTTATTAAATTGTGTTTATGTTGTTTTATCCTATGATTTATTAAATTATATTTATGTTGTTTTATCCTATGCTTCATTAAATTGTGTTTATGTTGTTTTATCCTATGCTTTATTAAATGGTATTTATGTTGTTTTATCCTATGCTTTATTAAATTGTATTTATGTCGTTTTAACCTATGCTTTATTAAACTTCATTTATGTTGTTTTATCCTATGTTTTATTAAATTCTATTTATGTTGTTTTATCCTATGTTTTATTGAATTCTATTTTTGTTGTTTTATCGTATGCTTTATTAAATTGTATTTATGTTGTTTTAACCCATGCTTCATTAAATTGTATTTATGTTGTTTTATCCTATGCTTCATTAAATTGTATTTATGTTGTTTTATCCTATGCTTTATTAAATTGTATTTATGTTGTTTTAACCTATGCTTTATTAAATTGTATTTATGTTGTTTTAACCTATGCTTTATTAAATTGTATTTATGTTGTTTTATCCTATGCTTTATTAAATTGTATTTATGTTGTTTTAACCTATGCTTTATTGAATTGTATTTTTGTTGTTTTATCCTATACTTTATTAAATTGTATTTATGTTGTTTTAACCTATGCTTTATTAAATTGCATTTATGTTGTTTTATCCTATGTTTTATTAAATTGTATTTATGTTGTTTTATCCTATGCTTTATTAAATTGTATTTATGTGGTTTTATCCTATGCTTTATTAAATTGTATTTATGTTGTTTTATCCTATGCTTTATTAAATTGCATCTATCTTGTTTTATCCTATGCTTTATTAAATTGTATTTATGTTGTTTTATCCTATGCTTTATTAAATTGTATTTATGTGGTTTTATCCTATGCTTTATTAAATTGTATTTATGTTGTTTTATCCTATGCTTTATTAAATTGTAATTATGTGGTTTTATCCTATGATTTATTAAATTGTATTTATGTTGTTTTATCCTATGCTTTATAAAATTGTATTTATGTTGTTTTAACCCATGCTTTATTAAATTGTATTTATGTTGTTTTATCCTATGCTTTATTAAATTGTATTTATGTTGTTTTGTCCTATGCTTTATTAAATTGTATTTATGTTGTTTTATCCTATGCTTTATTAAATTGTATTTATGTGGTTTTATCCTATGCTTTATTAAATTGTATTTATGTTGTTTTATCCTATGCTTTATTAAATTGCATCTATCTTGTTTTATCCTATGCTTTATTAAATTGTATTTATGTTGTTTTATCCTATGCTTTATTAAATTGTATTTATGTGGTTTTATCCTATGCTTTATTAAATTGTATTTATGTTGTTTTATCCTATGCTTTATTAAATTGTAATTATGTGGTTTTATCATATGCTTTATTAAATTGTATTTATGTTGTTTTATCCTATGCTTTATTAAATTGTATTTATGTTGTTTTATCCTATGCTTTATTAAATTGTGTTTATGTTATTTTATCCTATGCTTTATTAAATTGTATTTATGTTGTTTTATCCTATGCTTTATTAAATTGTGTTTATGTTGTTTTATCCTATGATTTATTAAATTATATTTATGTTGTTTTATCCTATGCTTTATTAAATTGTGTTTATGTTGTTTTATCCTATGCTTTATTAAATGGTATTTATGTTGTTTTATCCTATGCTTTATTAAATTGTATTTATGTTGTTTTAACCTATGCTTTATTAAACTTCATTTATGTTGTTTTATCCTATGTTTTATTAAATTCTATTTATGTTGTTTTATACTATGTTTTATTGAATTCTATTTATGTTGTTTTATCGTATGCTTTATTAAATTGTATTTATGTTGTTTTAACCCATGCTTCATTAAATTGTATTTATGTTGTTTTATCCTATGCTTCATTAAATTGTATTTATGTTCTTTTATCCTATGCTTTATTAAATTGTATTTATGTTCTTTTAACCTATGCTTTATTAAATTGTATTTATGTTGTTTTATCCTATGCTTTATTAAATTGTATTTATGTTGTTTTATCCTATGCTTCATTAAATTGTATTTATGTTGTTTTATCCTATGCTTTATTAAATTGCATCTATCTTGTTTTATCCTATGCTTTATTAAATTGTATTTATGTTGTTTTATCCTATGCTTTATTAAATTGTGTTTATGTTATTTTATCCTATGCTTTATTAAATTGTATTTATGTTGTTTTGTCCTATGCTTTATTAAATTGTATTTATGTTGTTTTATCCTATGCTTTATTAAATTGTATTCATGTGGTTTTATCCTATGCTTTATTAAATTGTATTTATGTTGTTTTATCCTATGCTTTATTAAATTGTAATTATGTGGTTTTATCCTATGATTTATTAAATTGTATTTATGTTGTTTTATCCTATGCTTTATTAAATTGTATTTATGTTGTTTTAACCCATGCTTTATTAAATTGTATTTATGTTGTTTTATCCTATGCTTTATTAAATTGTATTTATGTTGTTTTATCCTATGCTTTATTAAATTGTGTTTATGTTATTTTATCCTATGCTTTATTAAATTGTATTTATGTTGTTTTATCCTATGCTTTATTAAATTGTGTTTATGTTGTTTTATCCTATGATTTATTAAATTATATTTATGTTGTTTTATCCTATGCTTTATTAAATTGCATCTATCTTGTTTTATCCTATGCTTTATTAAATTGTATTTATGTTGTTTTATCCTATGCTTTATTAAATTGTATTTATGTGGTTTTATCCTATGCTTTATTAAATTGTATTTATGTTGTTTTATCCTATGCTTTATTAAATTGTAATTATGTGGTTTTATCCTATGATTTATTAAATTGTATTTATGTTGTTTTATCCTATGCTTTATTAAATTGTATTTATGTTGTTTTAACCCATGCTTTATTAAATTGTATTTATGTTGTTTTATCCTATGCTTTATTAAATTGTATTTATGTTGTTTTGTCCTATGCTTTATTAAATTGTATTTATGTTGTTTTATCCTATGCTTTATTAAATTGTATTTATGTGGTTTTATCCTATGCTTTATTAAATTGTATTTATGTTGTTTTATCCTATGCTTTATTAAATTGCATCTATCTTGTTTTATCCTATGCTTTATTAAATTGTATTTATGTTGTTTTATCCTATGCTTTATTAAATTGTATTTATGTGGTTTTATCCTATGCTTTATTAAATTGTATTTATGTTGTTTTATCCTATGCTTTATTAAATTGTAATTATGTGGTTTTATCATATGCTTTATTAAATTGTATTTATGTTGTTTTATCCTATGCTTTATTAAATTGTATTTATGTTGTTTTATCCTATGCTTTATTAAATTGTGTTTATGTTATTTTATCCTATGCTTTATTAAATTGTATTTATGTTGTTTTATCCTATGCTTTATTAAATTGTATTTATGTGGTTTTATCCTATGCTTTATTAAATTGTATTTATGTTGTTTTATCCTATGCTTTATTAAATTGTAATTATGTGGTTTTATCCTATGATTTATTAAATTGTATTTATGTTGTTTTATCCTATGCTTTATTAAATTGTATTTATGTTGTTTTAACCCATGCTTTATTAAATTGTATTTATGTTGTTTTATCCTATGCTTTATTAAATTGTATTTATGTTGTTTTGTCCTATGCTTTATTAAATTGTATTTATGTTGTTTTATCCTATGCTTTATTAAATTGTATTTATGTGGTTTTATCCTATGCTTTATTAAATTGTATTTATGTTGTTTTATCCTATGCTTTATTAAATTGCATCTATCTTGTTTTATCCTATGCTTTATTAAATTGTATTTATGTTGTTTTATCCTATGCTTTATTAAATTGCATTTATGTGGTTTTATCCTATGCTTTATTAAATTGTATTTATGTTGTTTTATCCTATGCTTTATTAAATTGTAATTATGTGGTTTTATCCTATGATTTATTAAATTGTATTTATGTTGTTTTATCCTATGCTTTATTAAATTGTATTTATGTTGTTTTAACCCATGCTTTATTAAATTGTATTTATGTTGTTTTATCCTATGCTTTATTAAATTGTATTTATGTTGTTTTGTCCTATGCTTTATTAAATTGTATTTATGTTGTTTTATCCTATGCTTTATTAAATTGTATTTATGTGGTTTTATCCTATGCTTTATTAAATTGTATTTATGTTGTTTTATCCTATACTTTATTAAATTGCATCTATCTTGTTTTATCCTATGCTTTATTAAATTGTATTTATGTTGTTTTATCCTATGCTTTATTAAATTGTATTTATGTGGTTTTATCCTATGCTTTATTAAATTGTATTTATGTTGTTTTATCCTATGCTTTATTAAATTGTAATTATGTGGTTTTATCATATGCTTTATTAAATTGTATTTATGTTGTTTTATCCTATGCTTTATTAAATTGTATTTATGTTGTTTTATCCTATGCTTTATTAAATTGTGTTTATGTTATTTTATCCTATGCTTTATTAAATTGTATTTATGTTGTTTTATCCTATGCTTTATTAAGTTGTGTTTATGTTGTTTTATCCTATGATTTATTAAATTATATTTATGTTGTTTTATCCTATGCTTTATTAAATTGTGTTTATGTTGTTTTATCCTATGCTTTATTAAATGGTATTTATGTTGTTTTATCCTATGCTTTATTAAATTGTATTTATGTTGTTTTAACCTATGCTTTATTAAACTTCATTTATGTTGTTTTATCCTATGTTTTATTAAATTCTATTTATGTTGTTTTATCCTATGCTTTATTAAATTGTATTTATGTTGTTTTATCCTATGCTTTATTAAATTGTATTTATGTTGTTTTATCCTATGCTTTATTAAATTGTGTTTATGTTATTTTATCCTATGCTTTATTAAATTGTATTTATGTTGTTTTATCCTATGCTTTATTAAATTGTGTTTATGTTGTTTTATCCTATGATTTATTAAATTATATTTATGTTGTTTTATCCTATGCTTTATTAAATTGTGTTTATGTTGTTTTATCCTATGCTTTATTAAATGGTATTTATGTTGTTTTATCCTATGCTTTATTAAATTGTATTTATGTTGTTTTAACCTATGCTTTATTAAACTTCATTTATGTTGTTTTATCCTATGTTTTATTAAATTCTATTTATGTTGTTTTATCCTATGTTTTATTGAATTCTATTTATGTTGTTTTATCCTATGCTTTATTAAATTGTATTTATGTTGTTTTAACCCATGCTTCATTAAATTGTATTTATGTTGTTTTATCCTATGCTTCATTAAATTGTATTTATGTTCTTTTATCCTATGCTTTATTAAATTGTATTTATGTTGTTTTAACCTATGCTTTATTAAATTGTATTTATGTTGTTTTATCCTATGCTTTATTAAATTGTATTTATGTTGTTTTATCCTATGCTTCATTAAATTGTATTTATGTTGTTTTATCCTATGCTTTATTAAATTGCATCTATCTTGTTTTATCCTATGCTTTATTAAATTGTATTTATGTTGTTTTATCCTATGCTTTATTAAATTGTGTTTATGTTATTTTATCCTATGCTTTATTAAATTGTATTTATGTTGTTTTGTCCTATGCTTTATTAAATTGTATTTATGTTGTTTTATCCTATGCTTTATTAAATTGTATTCATGTGGTTTTATCCTATGCTTTATTAAATTGTATTTATGTTGTTTTATCCTATGCTTTATTAAATTGTAATTATGTGGTTTTATCCTATGATTTATTAAATTGTATTTATGTTGTTTTATCCTATGCTTTATTAAATTGTATTTATGTTGTTTTAACCCATGCTTTATTAAATTGTATTTATGTTGTTTTATCCTATGCTTTATTAAATTGTATTTATGTTGTTTTATCCTATGCTTTATTAAATTGTGTTTATGTTATTTTATCCTATGCTTTATTAAATTGTATTTATGTTGTTTTATCCTATGCTTTATTAAATTGTGTTTATGTTGTTTTATCCTATGATTTATTAAATTATATTTATGTTGTTTTATCCTATGCTTTATTAAATTGTGTTTATGTTGTTTTATCCTATGCTTTATTAAATTGTATTTATGTTGTTTTAACCTATGCTTTATTAAATTGTATTTATGTTGTTTTATCCTATACTTTATTAAATTGTATTTATGTTGTTTTAACCTATGCTTTATTAAATTGTATTTATGTTGTTTTATCCTATGCTATATTAAATTGTATTTATGTTGTTTTATCCTATGCTTTATTAAATTGTGTTTATGTTGTTTTATCTTATGCTTTATTAAATTGTATTTATGTTGTTTTATCCTATGATTTATTAAATTATATTTATGTTGTTTTATCCTATGCTTTATTAAATTGTGTTTATGTTGTTTTATCCTATGATTTATTAAATTATATTTATGTTGTTTTATCCTATGCTTTATTAAATTGTGTTTATGTTGTTTTATCCTATGCTTTGTTAAATGGTATTTATGTTGTTTTATCCTATGCTTTATTAAATTGTATTTAGGTTGTTTTAACCTATGCTTTATTAAACTTCATTTATGTTGTTTTATCCTATGTTTTATTAAATTCTATTTATGTTGTTTTATCCTATGTTTTATTGAATTCTATTTATGTTGTTTTATCCTATGCTTTATTAAATTGTATTTATGTTGTTTTAACCCATGCTTCATTAAATTGTATTTATGTTGTTTTATCCTATGCTTCATTAAATTGTATTTATGTTCTTTTATCCTATGCTTTATTAAATTGTATTTATGTTGTTTTAACCTATGCTTTATTAAATTGTATTTATGTTGTTTTATCCTATGCTTTATTAAATTGTATTTATTTTGTTTTATCCTATGCTTTATTAAATTGTATTCATGTTGTTTTAACCTATGCTTTATTAAATTGTATTTATGTTGTTTTATCCTATGCTTTATTAAATTGTATTCATGTTGTTTTAACCTATGCTTTATTAAACTGTATTTTTGTTGTTTTATCCTTTGCTTTATTAAATTTTATTTATGTTTTTTTATCCTATGCTTTATTAAATTGTATTTATGTTGTTTTAACCTATGCTTTATTAAATTGTATTTATGTTGTTTTAACCTATGCTTTATTAAATTGTATTTATGTTGTTTTATCCTATGCTATATTAAATTGTATTTATTTTGTTTTAACCTATGGTTTATTAAATTGTTTTATGTTGTTTTATCCTATGCTTTATTAAATTGTATTTATGTTGTTTTATCCTATGCTTTATTAAATTGTATTTATGATGTTTTATCCTATGCTTTATTAAATTGTATTTATGTTGTTTTATCCTATGCTTCATTAAATTGTATTTATGTTGTTTTATCCTATGCTTCATTAAATTGTATTTATGTTGTTTTATCCTATGCTTTATTAAATTGTATTTATGTTGTTTTATCCTATGCTTTATTAAATTGTATTTATGTTGTTTTAACCTATGCTTTATTAAATTGTATTTATGTTGTTTAACCTATCCTTTATTAAATTGTATTTATGTTGTTTTAACCTATGCTTTATTAAATTGTATTTATGTTGTTTTAACCTATGCTTTATTAAATTGTATTTATGTTGTTTTAACCTATTCTTTATTAAATGGTATTTATGTTGTTTAAATCCTATGCTTTATTAAATTGTATTTATGTTGTTTTAACCTATCCTTTATTAAATTGTATTTATGTTGTTTTAACCTATCCTTTATTAAATTGTATTTATGTTGTTTTAACCTATGCTTTATTAAATTGTATTTATGTTGTTTTAACCTATGCTTTATTAAATTGTATTTATGTTGTTTTATCCTATGCTTTATTAAATTGTATTTATGTTGTTTTAACCTATGCTTTATTAAATTATATTTATGTTGTTTTATCCTATACTTTATTAAATTGTATTTATGTTGTTTTAACCTATGCTTTATTAAATTGTATTTATGTTGTTTTATCCTATGCTATATTAAATTGTATTTATGTTGTTTTATTCTATGCTTTATTAAATTGTGTTTATGTTGTTTTATCCTATGCTTTATTAAATTGTATTTATGTTGTTTTATCCTATGATTTATTAAATTGTATTTATGTTGTTTAACCTATGCTTTATTAAATTGTATTTATGTTGTTTTAACCTATGCTTTATTAAATTGTGTTTATGTTATTTTATCCTATGCTTTATTAAATTGTATTTATGTTGTTTTATCCTATGCTTTATTAAATTGTGTTTATGTTGTTTTATCCTATGATTTATTAAATTATATTTATGTTGTTTTATCCTATGCTTTATTAAATTGTGTTTATGTTGTTTTATCCTATGCTTTATTAAATGGTATTTATGTTGTTTTATCCTATGCTTTATTAAATTGTATTTATGCCGTTTTAACCTATGCTTTATTAAACTTCATTTATGTTGTTTTATCCTATGTTTTATTAAATTCTATTTATGTTGTTTTATCCTATGTTTTATTGAATTCTATTTATGTTGTTTTATCGTATGCTTTATTAAATTGTATTTATGTTGTTTTAACCCATGCTTCATTAAATTGTATTTATGTTGTTTTATCCTATGCTTCATTAAATTGTATTTATGTTGTTTTATCCTATGCTTTATTAAATTGTATTTATGTTGTTTTAACCTATGCTTTATTAAATTGTATTTATGTTGTTTTAACCTATGCTTTATTAAATTGTATTTATGTTGTTTTATCCTATGCTTTATTAAATTGTATTTATGTTGTTTTAACCTATGCTTTATTGAATTGTATTTTTGTTGTTTTATCCTATACTTTATTAAATTGTATTTATGTTGTTTTAACCTATGCTTTATTAAATTGCATTTATGTTGTTTTATCCTATGTTTTATTAAATTGTATTTATGTTGTTTTATCCTATGCTTTATTAAATTGTATTTATGTGGTTTTATCCTATGCTTTATTAAATTGTATTTATGTTGTTTTATCCTATGCTTTATTAAATTGCATCTATCTTGTTTTATCCTATGCTTTATTAAATTGTATTTATGTTGTTTTATCCTATGCTTTATTAAATTGTATTTATGTGGTTTTATCCTATGCTTTATTAAATTGTATTTATGTTGTTTTATCCTATGCTTTATTAAATTGTAATTATGTGGTTTTATCCTATGATTTATTAAATTGTATTTATGTTGTTTTATCCTATGCTTTATTAAATTGTATTTATGTTGTTTTAACCCATGCTTTATTAAATTGTATTTATGTTGTTTTATCCTATGCTTTATTAAATTGTATTTATGTTGTTTTGTCCTATGCTTTATTAAATTGTATTTATGTTGTTTTATCCTATGCTTTATTAAATTGTATTTATGTGGTTTTATCCTATGCTTTATTAAATTGTATTTATGTTGTTTTATCCTATGCTTTATTAAATTGCATCTATCTTGTTTTATCCTATGCTTTATTAAATTGTATTTATGTTGTTTTATCCTATGCTTTATTAAATTGTATTTATGTGGTTTTATCCTATGCTTTATTAAATTGTATTTATGTTGTTTTATCCTATGCTTTATTAAATTGTAATTATGTGGTTTTATCATATGATTTATTAAATTGTATTTATGTTGTTTTATCCTATGCTTTATTAAATTGTATTTATGTTGTTTTATCCTATGCTTTATTAAATTGCATCTATCTTGTTTTATCCTATGCTTTATTAAATTGTATTTATGTTGTTTTATCCTATGCTTTATTAAATTGTATTTATGTGGTTTTATCCTATGCTTTATTAAATTGTATTTATGTTGTTTTATCCTATGCTTTATTAAATTGTAATTATGTGGTTTTATCCTATGATTTATTAAATTGTATTTATGTTGTTTTATCCTATGCTTTATTAAATTGTATTTATGTTGTTTTAACCCATGCTTTATTAAATTGTATTTATGTTGTTTTATCCTATGCTTTATTAAATTGTATTTATGTTGTTTTGTCCTATGCTTTATTAAATTGTAATTATGTTGTTTTATCCTATGCTTTATTAAATTGTATTCATGTGGTTTTATCCTATGCTTTATTAAATTGTATTTATGTTGTTTTATCCTATGCTTTATTAAATTGTAATTATGTGGTTTTATCCTATGATTTATTAAATTGTATTTATGTTGTTTTATCCTATGCTTTATTAAATTGTATTTATGTTGTTTTAACCCATGCTTTATTAAATTGTATTTATGTTGTTTTATCCTATGCTTTATTAAATTGTATTTATGTTGTTTTGTCCTATGCTTTATTAAATTGTATTTATGTGGTTTTATCCTATGCTTTATTAAATTGTATTTATGTTGTTTTATCCTATGCTTTATTAAATTGCATCTATCTTGTTTTATCCTATGCTTTATTAAATTGTATTTATGTTGTTTTATCCTATGCTTTATTAAATTGTATTTATGTGGTTTTATCCTATGCTTTATTAAATTGTATTTATGTTGTTTTATCCTATGCTTTATTAAATTGTAATTATGTGGTTTTATCCTATGATTTATTAAATTGTATTTATGTTGTTTTATCCTATGCTTTATTAAATTGTATTTATGTTGTTTTAACCCATGCTTTATTAAATTGTATTTATGTTGTTTTATCCTATGCTTTATTAAATTGTATTTATGTTGTTTTGTCCTATGCTTTATTAAATTGTATTTATGTTGTTTTATCCTATGCTTTATTAAATTGTATTTATGTGGTTTTATCCTATGCTTTATTAAATTGTATTTATGTTGTTTTATCCTATGCTTTATTAAATTGCATCTATCTTGTTTTATCCTATGCTTTATTAAATTGTATTTATGTTGTTTTATCCTATGCTTTATTAAATTGTATTTATGTGGTTTTATCCTATGCTTTATTAAATTGTATTTATGTTGTTTTATCCTATGCTTTATTAAATTGTAATTATGTGGTTTTATCATATGATTTATTAAATTGTATTTATGTTGTTTTATCCTATGCTTTATTAAATTGTATTTATGTTGTTTTAACCCATGCTTTATTAAATTGTATTTATGTTGTTTTATCCTATGCTTTATTAAAGTGTATTTATGTTGTTTTGTCCTATGCTTTATTAAATTGTATTTATGTTGTTTTATCCTATGCTTTATTAAATTGTATTTATGTTGTTTTATCCTATGCTTTATTAAATTGTGTTTATGTTGTATTATCCTATGCTTTATTAAATTGTATTTATGTTGTTTTATCCTATGTTTTATTAAATTGTATTTATGTTGTTTTATCGTATGCTTTATTAAACTGCATTTATGTTGTTTTATCCTATGCTTTATTAAATTGTATTTATGTTGTTTTATCCTATGTTTTATTGAATTCTATTTATGTTGTTTTATCCAATGCTTTATTAAATTGTATTTATGTTGTTTTAACCCATGCTTCATTAAATTGTATTTATGTTCTTTTATCCTATGCTTTATTAAATTGTATTTATGTTGTTTTAACCTATGCTTTATTAAATTGTATTTATGTTGTTTTATCCTATGCTTTATTAAATTGTATTTATGTTGTTTTATCCTATGCTTTATTAAATTGTATTCATGTTGTTTTAACCCATGCTTTATTAAATTGTATTTATGTTGTTTTATCCTATGCTTTATTAAATTGTGTTTATGTTGTATTATCCTATGCTTTATTAAATTGTATTTATGTTGTTTTATCCTATGTTTTATTAAATTGTATTTATGTTGTTTTATCGTATGCTTTATTAAACTGCATTTATGTTGTTTTATCCTATGCTTTATTAAATTGTATTTATGTTGTTTTATCCTATGCTTTATTAAATTGTATTTATGTTGTTTTATCCTATGTTTTATTAAATTGTATTTATGTTGTTTTATCTTATGCTTTATTAAACTGCATTTATTTTGTTTTATCCTATGCTTTATTAAATTGTATTTATGTTGTTTTATCGTATGCTTTATTAAATTGTATTTATGTTGTTTTATCCTATGTTTTATTAAATTGTATTTATGTTGTTTTATCCTATACTTTATTAAATTGTATTTATGTTGTTTTAACCTATGCTTTATTAAATTGTATTTATGTTGTTTTATCCTATGCTATATTAAATTGTATTTATGTTGTTTTATCCTATGCTTTATTAAATTGTATTTATGTGGTTTTATCCTATGCTTTATTAAATTGTATTTATGTGGTTTTATCCTATGCTTTATTAAATTGCATCTATCTTGTTTTATCCTATGCTTTATTAAATTGTATTTATGTTGTTTTATCCTATGCTTTATTAAATTGTATTTATGTGGTTTTGTCCTATGATTTATTAAATTGTATTTATGTTGTTTTATCCTATGCTTTATTAAATTGTATTTATGTTGTTTTATCCTATGTTTTATTAAATTGTATTTATGTTGTTTTATCCTATGTTTTATTAAATTGTATTTATGTTGTTTTATCGTATGCTTTATTAAACTGCATTTATGTTGTTTTATCCTATGCTTTATTAAATTGTATTTATGTTGTTTTATCGTATGCTTTATTAAATTGTATTTATGTTGTTTTATCCTATGTTTTATTAAATTGTATTTATGTTGTTTTATCCTATACTTTATTAAATTGTATTTATGTTGTTTTAACCTATGCTTTATTAAATTGTATTTATGTTGTTTTATCCTATGCTATATTAAATTGTATTTATGTTGTTTTATCCTATGCCTTATTAAATTGTGTTTATGTTGTTTTATCCTATGCTTTATTAAATTGTATTTATGTTGTTTTATCCTATGTTTTATTAAATTGTATTTATGTTGTTTTATCTTATGCTTTATTAAACTGCATTTATTTTGTTTTATCCTATGCTTTATTAAATTGTATTTATGTTGTTTTATCGTATGCTTTATTAAATTGTATTTATGTTGTTTTATCCTATGTTTTATTAAATTGTATTTATGTTGTTTTATCCTATACTTTATTAAATTGTATTTATGTTGTTTTAACCTATGCTTTATTAAATTGTATTTATGTTGTTTTATCCTATGCTATATTAAATTGTATTTATGTTGTTTTATCCTATGCTTTATTAAATTGTATTTATGTGGTTTTATCCTATGCTTTATTAAATTGTATTTATGTGGTTTTATCCTATGCTTTATTAAATTGCATCTATCTTGTTTTATCCTATGCTTTATTAAATTGTATTTATGTTGTTTTATCCTATGCTTTATTAAATTGTATTTATGTGGTTTTGTCCTATGATTTATTAAATTGTATTTATGTTGTTTTATCCTATGCTTTATTAAATTGTATTTATGTTGTTTTATCCTATGTTTTATTAAATTGTATTTATGTTGTTTTATCCTATGTTTTATTAAATTGTATTTATGTTGTTTTATCGTATGCTTTATTAAACTGCATTTATGTTGTTTTATCCTATGCTTTATTAAATTGTATTTATGTTGTTTTATCGTATGCTTTATTAAATTGTATTTATGTTGTTTTATCCTATGTTTTATTAAATTGTATTTATGTTGTTTTATCCTATACTTTATTAAATTGTATTTATGTTGTTTTAACCTATGCTTTATTAAATTGTATTTATGTTGTTTTATCCTATGCTATATTAAATTGTATTTATGTTGTTTTATCCTATGCCTTATTAAATTGTGTTTATGTTGTTTTATCCTATGCTTTATTAAATTGTATTTATGTTGTTTTATCCTATGCTTTATTAAATTGTATTTATGTTGTTTAACCTATGCTTTATTAAATTGTATTTATGTTGTTTTAACCTATGCTTTATTAAATTGTATTTATGTTGTTTTAACCTATGCTTTATTAAATTGTATTTATGTTGTTTTATCCTATGCTTTATTAAATTGTATTTATGTTGTTTTAACCTATGCTTTATTAAATTGTATTTATGTTGTTTTATCCTATACTTTATTAAATTGTATTTATGTTGTTTTAACCTATGCTTTATTAAATTGTATTTATGTTGTTTTATCCTATGCTATATTAAATTGTATTTATGTTGTTTTATCCTATGCTTTATTAAATTGTGTTTATGTTGTTTTATCCTATGCTTTATTAAATTGTATTTATGTTGTTTTATCCTATGCTTTATTAAATTGTGTTTATGTTGTTTTATCCTATGCTTTATTAAATGGTATTTATGTTGTTTTATCCTATGCTTTATTAAATTGTATTTATGTTGTTTTATCCTATGCTTTATTAAATTGTGTTTATGTTATTTTATCCTATGCTTTATTAAATTGTATTCATGTTGTTTTATCCCATGCTTTATTAAATTGTGTTTATGTTGTTTTATCCTATGCTTTATTAAATTGTATTTATGTTGTTTTGTCCTATGCTTTATTAAATTGTATTTATGTTGTTTTATCCTATGCTTTATTAAATTGTATTTATGTTGTTTTATCCTATGCTTTATTAAATTGTATTTATGTTGTTTTAACCTATGCTTTATTAAATTGTATTTATGTTATTTTATCCTATGCTTTATTAAATTGTATTTATGTGGTTTTGTCCTATGATTTATTAAATTGTATTTATGTTGTTTTATCCTATGCTTTATTAAATTGTATTTATGTTGTTTTATCCTATGATTTATTAAATTGTATTTATGTTGTTTTATCCTATGCTTTATTAAATTGTATTTATGTTGTTTTATCCTATGTTTTATTAAATTGTATTTATGTTGTTTTATCCTATGTTTTATTAAATTGTATTTATGTTGTTTTATCGTATGCTTTATTAAACTGCATTTATGTTGTTTTATCCTATGCTTTATTAAATTGTATTTATGTTGTTTTATCGTATGCTTTATTAAATTGTATTTATGTTGTTTTATCCTATGTTTTATTAAATTGTATTTATGTTGTTTTATCCTATACTTTATTAAATTGTATTTATGTTGTTTTAACCTATGCTTTATTAAATTGTATTTATGTTGTTTTATCCTATGCTATATTAAATTGTATTTATGTTGTTTTATCATATGCCTTATTAAATTGTGTTTATGTTGTTTTATCCTATGCTTTATTAAATGGTATTTATGTTGTTTTATCCTATGCTTTATTAAATTGTATTTATGTTGTTTAACCTATGCTTTATTAAATTGTATTTATGTTGTTTTAACCTATGCTTTATTAAATTGTATTTATGTTGTTTTAACCTATGCTTTATTAAATTGTATTTATGTTGTTTTATCCTATGCTTTATTAAATTGTATTTATGTTGTTTTAACCTATGCTTTATTAAATTGTATTTATGTTGTTTTATCCTATACTTTATTAAATTGTATTTATGTTGTTTTAACCTATGCTTTATTAAATTGTATTTATGTTGTTTTATCCTATGCTATATTAAATTGTATTTATGTTGTTTTATCCTATGCTTTATTAAATTGTGTTTATGTTGTTTTATCCTATGCTTTATTAAATTGTATTTATGTTGTTTTATCCTATGCTTTATTAAATTGTGTTTATGTTGTTTTATCCTATGCTTTATTAAATGGTATTTATGTTGTTTTATCCTATGCTTTATTAAATTGTATTTATGTTGTTTTATCCTATGCTTTATTAAATTGTGTTTATGTTATTTTATCCTATGCTTTATTAAATTGTATTCATGTTGTTTTATCCTATGCTTTATTAAATTGTGTTTATGTTGTTTTATCCTATGCTTTATTAAATTGTATTTATGTTGTTTTGTCCTATGCTTTATTAAATTGTATTTATGTTGTTTTATCCTATGCTTTATTAAATTGTATTTATGTTGTTTTATCCTATGCTTTATTAAATTGTATTTATGTTGTTTTAACCTATGCTTTATTAAATTGTATTTATGTTATTTTATCCTATGCTTTATTAAATTGTATTCATGTTATTTTATCCTATGCTTTATTAAATTGTATTCATGTTGTTTTATCCTATGCTTTATTAAATTGTATTTATGTTGTTTTATCCTATGCTTTATTAAATTGCATCTATCTTGTTTTATCCTATGCTTTATTAAATTGTATTTATGTTGTTTTATCCTATGCTTTATTAAATTGTATTTATGTGGTTTTATCCTATGCTTTATTAAATTGTATTTATGTTGTTTTATCCTATGCTTTATTAAATTGTAATTATGTGGTTTTATCCTATGATTTATTAAATTGTATTTATGTTGTTTTATCCTATGCTTTATTAAATTGTATTTATGTTGTTTTAACCCATGCTTTATTAAATTGTATTTATGTTGTTTTATCCTATGCTTTATTAAATTGTATTTATGTTGTTTTGTCCTATGCTTTATTAAATTGTATTTATGTTGTTTTATCCTATGCTTTATTAAATTGTATTTATGTGGTTTTATCCTATGCTTTATTAAATTGTATTTATGTTGTTTTAACCTATGCTTTATTAAATTGTAATTATGTTGTTTTATCCTATGCTTTATTAAATTGTATTCATGTGGTTTTATCCTATGCTTTATTAAATTGTATTTATGTTGTTTTATCCTATGCTTTATTAAATTGTAATTATGTGGTTTTATCCTATGATTTATTAAATTGTATTTATGTTGTTTTATCCTATGCTTTATTAAATTGTATTTATGTTGTTTTAACCCATGCTTTATTAAATTGTATTTATGTTGTTTTATCCTATGCTTTATTAAATTGTATTTATGTTGTTTTGTCCTATGCTTTATTAAATTGTATTTATGTGGTTTTATCCTATGCTTTATTAAATTGTATTTATGTTGTTTTATCCTATGCTTTATTAAATTGCATCTATCTTGTTTTATCCTATGCTTTATTAAATTGTATTTATGTTGTTTTATCCTATGCTTTATTAAATTGTATTTATGTGGTTTTATCCTATGCTTTATTAAATTGTATTTATGTTGTTTTATCCTATGCTTTATTAAATTGTAATTATGTGGTTTTATCCTATGATTTATTAAATTGTATTTATGTTGTTTTATCCTATGCTTTATTAAATTGTATTTATGTTGTTTTAACCCATGCTTTATTAAATTGTATTTATGTTGTTTTATCCTATGCTTTATTAAATTGTATTTATGTTGTTTTGTCCTATGCTTTATTAAATTGTATTTATGTTGTTTTATCCTATGCTTTATTAAATTGTATTTATGTGGTTTTATCCTATGCTTTATTAAATTGTATTTATGTTGTTTTATCCTATGCTTTATTAAATTGCATCTATCTTGTTTTATCCTATGCTTTATTAAATTGTATTTATGTTGTTTTATCCTATGCTTTATTAAATTGTATTTATGTGGTTTTATCCTATGCTTTATTAAATTGTATTTATGTTGTTTTATCCTATGCTTTATTAAATTGTAATTATGTGGTTTTATCATATGATTTATTAAATTGTATTTATGTTGTTTTATCCTATGCTTTATTAAATTGTATTTATGTTGTTTTAACCCATGCTTTATTAAATTGTATTTATGTTGTTTTATCCTATGCTTTATTAAAGTGTATTTATGTTGTTTTGTCCTATGCTTTATTAAATTGTATTTATGTTGTTTTATCCTATGCTTTATTAAATTGTATTTATGTTGTTTTATCCTATGCTTTATTAAATTGTGTTTATGTTGTATTATCCTATGCTTTATTAAATTGTATTTATGTTGTTTTATCCTATGTTTTATTAAATTGTATTTATGTTGTTTTATCGTATGCTTTATTAAACTGCATTTATGTTGTTTTATCCTATGCTTTATTAAATTGTATTTATGTTGTTTTATCCTATGTTTTATTGAATTCTATTTATGTTGTTTTATCCAATGCTTTATTAAATTGTATTTATGTTGTTTTAACCCATGCTTCATTAAATTGTATTTATGTTCTTTTATCCTATGCTTTATTAAATTGTATTTATGTTGTTTTAACCTATGCTTTATTAAATTGTATTTATGTTGTTTTATCCTATGCTTTATTAAATTGTATTTATGTTGTTTTATCCTATGCTTTATTAAATTGTATTCATGTTGTTTTAACCTATGCTTTATTAAATTGTATTTATGTTGTTTTATCCTATGCTTTATTAAATTGTGTTTATGTTGTATTATCCTATGCTTTATTAAATTGTATTTATGTTGTTTTATCCTATGTTTTATTAAATTGTATTTATGTTGTTTTATCGTATGCTTTATTAAACTGCATTTATGTTGTTTTATCCTATGCTTTATTAAATTGTATTTATGTTGTTTTATCCTATGCTTTATTAAATTGTATTTATGTTGTTTTATCCTATGTTTTATTAAATTGTATTTATGTTGTTTTATCTTATGCTTTATTAAACTGCATTTATTTTGTTTTATCCTATGCTTTATTAAATTGTATTTATGTTGTTTTATCGTATGCTTTATTAAATTGTATTTATGTTGTTTTATCCTATGTTTTATTAAATTGTATTTATGTTGTTTTATCCTATACTTTATTAAATTGTATTTATGTTGTTTTAACCTATGCTTTATTAAATTGTATTTATGTTGTTTTATCCTATGCTATATTAAATTGTATTTATGTTGTTTTATCCTATGCTTTATTAAATTGTATTTATGTGGTTTTATCCTATGCTTTATTAAATTGTATTTATGTGGTTTTATCCTATGCTTTATTAAATTGCATCTATCTTGTTTTATCCTATGCTTTATTAAATTGTATTTATGTTGTTTTATCCTATGCTTTATTAAATTGTATTTATGTGGTTTTGTCCTATGATTTATTAAATTGTATTTATGTTGTTTTATCCTATGCTTTATTAAATTGTATTGATGTTGTTTTATCCTATGTTTTATTAAATTGTATTTATGTTGTTTTATCCTATGTTTTATTAAATTGTATTTATGTTGTTTTATCGTATGCTTTATTAAACTGCATTTATGTTGTTTTATCCTATGCTTTATTAAATTGTATTTATGTTGTTTTATCGTATGCTTTATTAAATTGTATTTATGTTGTTTTATCCTATGTTTTATTAAATTGTATTTATGTTGTTTTATCCTATACTTTATTAAATTGTATTTATGTTGTTTTAACCTATGCTTTATTAAATTGTATTTATGTTGTTTTATCCTATGCTATATTAAATTGTATTTATGTTGTTTTATCCTATGCCTTATTAAATTGTGTTTATGTTGTTTTATCCTATGCTTTATTAAATTGTATTTATGTTGTTTTATCCTATGTTTTATTAAATTGTATTTATGTTGTTTTATCTTATGCTTTATTAAACTGCATTTATTTTGTTTTATCCTATGCTTTATTAAATTGTATTTATGTTGTTTTATCGTATGCTTTATTAAATTGTATTTATGTTGTTTTATCCTATGTTTTATTAAATTGTATTTATGTTGTTTTATCCTATACTTTATTAAATTGTATTTATGTTGTTTTAACCTATGCTTTATTAAATTGTATTTATGTTGTTTTATCCTATGCTATATTAAATTGTATTTATGTTGTTTTATCCTATGCTTTATTAAATTGTATTTATGTGGTTTTATCCTATGCTTTATTAAATTGTATTTATGTGGTTTTATCCTATGCTTTATTAAATTGCATCTATCTTGTTTTATCCTATGCTTTATTAAATTGTATTTATGTTGTTTTATCCTATGCTTTATTAAATTGTATTTATGTGGTTTTGTCCTATGATTTATTAAATTGTATTTATGTTGTTTTATCCTATGCTTTATTAAATTGTATTTATGTTGTTTTATCCTATGTTTTATTAAATTGTATTTATGTTGTTTTATCCTATGTTTTATTAAATTGTATTTATGTTGTTTTATCGTATGCTTTATTAAACTGCATTTATGTTGTTTTATCCTATGCTTTATTAAATTGTATTTATGTTGTTTTATCGTATGCTTTATTAAATTGTATTTATGTTGTTTTATCCTATGTTTTATTAAATTGTATTTATGTTGTTTTATCCTATACTTTATTAAATTGTATTTATGTTGTTTTAACCTATGCTTTATTAAATTGTATTTATGTTGTTTTATCCTATGCTATATTAAATTGTATTTATGTTGTTTTATCCTATGCCTTATTAAATTGTGTTTATGTTGTTTTATCCTATGCTTTATTAAATTGTATTTATGTTGTTTTATCCTATGTTTTATTAAATTGTATTTATGTTGTTTTATCTTATGCTTTATTAAACTGCATTTATTTTGTTTTATCCTATGCTTTATTAAATTGTATTTATGTTGTTTTATCGTATGCTTTATTAAATTGTATTTATGTTGTTTTATCCTATGTTTTATTAAATTGTATTTATGTTGTTTTATCCTATACTTTATTAAATTGTATTTATGTTGTTTTAACCTATGCTTTATTAAATTGTATTTATGTTGTTTTATCCTATGCTATATTAAATTGTATTTATGTTGTTTTATCCTATGCTTTATTAAATTGTATTTATGTGGTTTTATCCTATGCTTTATTAAATTGTATTTATGTGGTTTTATCCTATGCTTTATTAAATTGCATCTATCTTGTTTTATCCTATGCTTTATTAAATTGTATTTATGTTGTTTTATCCTATGCTTTATTAAATTGTATTTATGTGGTTTTGTCCTATGATTTATTAAATTGTATTTATGTTGTTTTATCCTATGCTTTATTAAATTGTATTTATGTTGTTTTATCCTATGTTTTATTAAATTGTATTTATGTTGTTTTATCCTATGTTTTATTAAATTGTATTTATGTTGTTTTATCGTATGCTTTATTAAACTGCATTTATGTTGTTTTATCCTATGCTTTATTAAATTGTATTTATGTTGTTTTATCGTATGCTTTATTAAATTGTATTTATGTTGTTTTATCCTATGTTTTATTAAATTGTATTTATGTTGTTTTATCCTATACTTTATTAAATTGTATTTATGTTGTTTTAACCTATGCTTTATTAAATTGTATTTATGTTGTTTTATCCTATGCTATATTAAATTGTATTTATGTTGTTTTATCCTATGCCTTATTAAATTGTGTTTATGTTGTTTTATCCTATGCTTTATTAAATTGTATTTATGTTGTTTTATCCTATGTTTTATTAAATTGTATTTATGTTGTTTTATCTTATGCTTTATTAAACTGCATTTATTTTGTTTTATCCTATGCTTTATTAAATTGTATTTATGTTGTTTTATCGTATGCTTTATTAAATTGTATTTATGTTGTTTTATCCTATGTTTTATTAAATTGTATTTATGTTGTTTTATCCTATACTTTATTAAATTGTATTTATGTTGTTTTAACCTATGCTTTATTAAATTGTATTTATGTTGTTTTATCCTATGCTATATTAAATTGTATTTATGTTGTTTTATCCTATGCTTTATTAAATTGTATTTATGTGGTTTTATCCTATGCTTTATTAAATTGTATTTATGTGGTTTTATCCTATGCTTTATTAAATTGCATCTATCTTGTTTTATCCTATGCTTTATTAAATTGTATTTATGTTGTTTTATCCTATGCTTTATTAAATTGTATTTATGTGGTTTTGTCCTATGATTTATTAAATTGTATTTATGTTGTTTTATCCTATGCTTTATTAAATTGTATTTATGTTGTTTTATCCTATGTTTTATTAAATTGTATTTATGTTGTTTTATCCTATGTTTTATTAAATTGTATTTATGTTGTTTTATCGTATGCTTTATTAAACTGCATTTATGTTGTTTTATCCTATGCTTTATTAAATTGTATTTATGTTGTTTTATCGTATGCTTTATTAAATTGTATTTATGTTGTTTTATCCTATGTTTTATTAAATTGTATTTATGTTGTTTTATCCTATACTTTATTAAATTGTATTTATGTTGTTTTAACCTATGCTTTATTAAATTGTATTTATGTTGTTTTATCCTATGCTATATTAAATTGTATTTATGTTGTTTTATCCTATGCCTTATTAAATTGTGTTTATGTTGTTTTATCCTATGCTTTATTAAATTGTATTTATGTTGTTTTATCCTATGCTTTATTAAATTGTATTTATGTTGTTTTAACCTATGCTTTATTAAATTGTATTTATGTTGTTTTAACCTATGCTTTATTAAATTGTATTTATGTTGTTTTATCCTATGCTTTATTAAATTGTATTTATGTTGTTTTAACCTATGCTTTATTAAATTGTATTTATGTTGTTTTATCCTATACTTTATTAAATTGTATTTATGTTGTTTTAACCTATGCTTTATTAAATTGTATTTATGTTGTTTTATCCTATGCTATATTAAATTGTATTTATGTTGTTTTATCCTATGCTTTATTAAATTGTGTTTATGTTGTTTTATCCTATGCTTTATTAAATTGTATTTATGTTGTTTTATCCTATGCTTTATTAAATTGTGTTTATGTTGTTTTATCCTATGCTTTATTAAATGGTATTTATGTTGTTTTATCCTATGCTTTATTAAATTGTATTTATGTTGTTTTATCCTATGCTTTATTAAATTGTGTTTATGTTATTTTATCCTATGCTTTATTAAATTGTATTCATGTTGTTTTATCCTATGCTTTATTAAATTGTGTTTATGTTGTTTTATCCTATGCTTTATTAAATTGTATTTATGTTGTTTTGTCCTATGCTTTATTAAATTGTATTTATGTTGTTTTATCCTATGCTTTATTAAATTGTATTTATGTTGTTTTATCCTATGCTTTATTAAATTGTATTTATGTTGTTTTAACCTATGCTTTATTAAATTGTATTTATGTTATTTTATCCTATGCTTTATTAAATTGTATTTATGTGGTTTTGTCCTATGATTTATTAAATTGTATTTATGTTGTTTTATCCTATGCTTTATTAAATTGTATTTATGTTGTTTTATCCTATGTTTTATTAAATTGTATTTATGTTGTTTTATCCTATGTTTTATTAAATTGTATTTATGTTGTTTTATCGTATGCTTTATTAAACTGCATTTATGTTGTTTTATCCTATGCTTTATTAAATTGTATTTATGTTGTTTTATCGTATGCTTTATTAAATTGTATTTATGTTGTTTTATCCTATGTTTTATTAAATTGTATTTATGTTGTTTTATCCTATACTTTATTAAATTGTATTTATGTTGTTTTAACCTATGCTTTATTAAATTGTATTTATGTTGTTTTATCCTATGCTATATTAAATTGTATTTATGTTGTTTTATCATATGCCTTATTAAATTGTGTTTATGTTGTTTTATCCTATGCTTTATTAAATTGTATTTATGTTGTTTTATCCTATGCTTTATTAAATTGTATTTATGTTGTTTAACCTATGCTTTATTAAATTGTATTTATGTTGTTTTAACCTATGCTTTATTAAATTGTATTTATGTTGTTTTAACCTATGCTTTATTAAATTGTATTTATGTTGTTTTATCCTATGCTTTATTAAATTGTATTTATGTTGTTTTAACCTATGCTTTATTAAATTGTATTTATGTTGTTTTATCCTATACTTTATTAAATTGTATTTATGTTGTTTTAACCTATGCTTTATTAAATTGTATTTATGTTGTTTTATCCTATGCTATATTAAATTGTATTTATGTTGTTTTATCCTATGCTTTATTAAATTGTGTTTATGTTGTTTTATCCTATGCTTTATTAAATTGTATTTATGTTGTTTTATCCTATGCTTTATTAAATTGTGTTTATGTTGTTTTATCCTATGCTTTATTAAATGGTATTTATGTTGTTTTATCCTATGCTTTATTAAATTGTATTTATGTTGTTTTATCCTATGCTTTATTAAATTGTGTTTATGTTATTTTATCCTATGCTTTATTAAATTGTATTCATGTTGTTTTATCCTATGCTTTATTAAATTGTGTTTATGTTGTTTTATCCTATGCTTTATTAAATTGTATTTATGTTGTTTTGTCCTATGCTTTATTAAATTGTATTTATGTTGTTTTATCCTATGCTTTATTAAATTGTATTTATGTTGTTTTATCCTATGCTTTATTAAATTGTATTTATGTTGTTTTAACCTATGCTTTATTAAATTGTATTTATGTTATTTTATCCTATGCTTTATTAAATTGTATTCATGTTATTTTATCCTATGCTTTATTAAATTGTATTCATGTTGTTTTATCCTATGCTTTATTAAATTGTATTTATGTTGTTTTATCCTATGCTTTATTAAATTGCATCTATCTTGTTTTATCCTATGCTTTATTAAATTGTATTTATGTTGTTTTATCCTATGCTTTATTAAATTGTATTTATGTGGTTTTATCCTATGCTTTATTAAATTGTATTTATGTTGTTTTATCCTATGCTTTATTAAATTGTAATTATGTGGTTTTATCCTATGATTTATTAAATTGTATTTATGTTGTTTTATCCTATGCTTTATTAAATTGTATTTATGTTGTTTTAACCCATGCTTTATTAAATTGTATTTATGTTGTTTTATCCTATGCTTTATTAAATTGTATTTATGTTGTTTTGTCCTATGCTTTATTAAATTGTATTTATGTTGTTTTATCCTATGCTTTATTAAATTGTATTTATGTGGTTTTATCCTATGCTTTATTAAATTGTATTTATGTTGTTTTATCCTATGCTTTATTAAATTGCATCTATCTTGTTTTATCCTATGCTTTATTAAATTGTATTTATGTTGTTTTATCCTATGCTTTATTAAATTGTATTTATGTGGTTTTATCCTATGCTTTATTAAATTGTATTTATGTTGTTTTATCCTATGCTTTATTAAATTGTAATTATGTGGTTTTATCATATGATTTATTAAATTGGATTTATGTTGTTTTATCCTATGCTTTATTAAATTGTATTTATGTTGTTTTATCCTATGCTTTATTAAATTGCATCTATCTTGTTTTATCCTATGCTTTATTAAATTGTATTTATGTTGTTTTATCCTATGCTTTATTAAATTGTATTTATGCGGTTTTATCCTATGCTTTATTAAATTGTATTTATGTTGTTTTATCCTATGCTTTATTAAATTGTAATTATGTGGTTTTATCCTATGATTTATTAAATTGTATTTATGTTGTTTTATCCTATGCTTTATTAAATTGTATTTATGTTGTTTTAACCCATGCTTTATTAAATTGTATTTATGTTGTTTTATCCTATGCTTTATTAAATTGTATTTATGTTGTTTTGTCCTATGCTTTATTAAATTGTATTTATGTTGTTTTATCCTATGCTTTATTAAATTGTATTCATGTGGTTTTATCCTATGCTTTATTAAATTGTATTTATGTTGTTTTATCCTATGCTTTATTAAATTGTAATTATGTATTTTTATCCTATGATTTATTAAATTGTATTTATGTTGTTTTATCCTATGCTTTATTAAATTGTATTTATGTTGTTTTAACCCATGCTTTATTAAATTGTATTTATGTTGTTTTATCCTATGCTTTGTTAAATTGTATTTATGTTGTTTTGTCCTATGCTTTATTAAATTGTATTTATGTGGTTTTATCCTATGCTTTATTAAATTGTATTTATGTTGTTTTATCCTATGCTTTATTAAATTGCATCTATCTTGTTTTATCCTATGCTTTATTAAATTGTATTTATGTTGTTTTATCCTATGCTTTATTAAATTGTATTTATGTTGTTTTATCCTATGCTTTATTAAATTGTGTTTATGTTAATTTATCCTATGCTTTATTAAATTGTATTTATGTTGTTTTATCCTATGCTTTATTAAATTGTGTTTATGTTGTTTTATCCTATGATTTATTAAATTATATTTATGTTGTTTTATCCTATGCTTTATTAAATTGTGTTTATGTTGTTTTATCCTATGCTTTATTAAATTGTATTTATGTTGTTTTAACCTATGCTTTATTAAACTTCATTTATGTTGTTTTATCCTATGTTTTATTAAATTCTATTTATGTTGTTTTATCCTATGTTTTATTGAATTCTATTTATGTTGTTTTATCCTATGCTTTATTAAATTGTATTTATGTTGTTTTAACCCATGCTTCATTAAATTGTATTTATGTTGTTTTATCCTATGCTTCATTAAATTGTATTTATGTTCTTTTATCCTATGCTTTATTAAATTGTATTTATGTTGTTTTAACCTATGCTTTATTAAATTGTATTTATGTTGTTTTATCCTATGCTTTATTAAATTGTATTTATGTTGTTTTATCCTATGCTTTATTAAATTGTATTCATGTTGTTTTAACCTATGCTTTATTAAATTGTATTTATGTTGTTTTATCCTATGCTTTATTAAATTGTATTCATGTTGTTTTAACCTATGCTTTATTAAACTGTATTTTTGTTGTTTTATCCTTTGCTTTATTAAATTTTATTTATGTTTTTTTATCCTATGCTTTATTAAATTGTATTTATGTTGTTTTAACCTATGCTTTATTAAATTGTATTTATGTTGTTTTAACCTATGCTTTATTAAATTGTATTTATGTTGTTTTATCCTATGCTATATTAAATTGTATTTATTTTGTTTTAACCTATGCTTTATTAAATTGTTTTATGTTGTTTTATCCTATGCTTTATTAAATTGTATTTATGTTGTTTTATCCTATGCTTTATTAAATTGTATTTATGATGTTTTATCCTATGCTTTATTAAATTGTATTTATGTTGTTTTATCCTATGCTTCATTAAATTGTATTTATGTTGTTTTATCCTATGCTTCATTAAATTGTATTTATGTTGTTTTATCCTATGCTTTATTAAATTGTATTTATGTTGTTTTATCCTATGCTTTATTAAATTATATTTATGTTGTTTTAACCTATGCTTTATTAAATTGTATTTATGTTGTTTTAACCTATTCTTTATTAAATGGTATTTATGTTGTTTAAATCCTATGCTTTATTAAATTGTATTTATGTTGTTTTAACCTATCCTTTATTAAATTGTATTTATGTTGTTTTAACCTATCCTTTATTAAATTGTATTTATGTTGTTTTATCCTATGCTTTATTAAATTGTATTCATGTTGTTTTAACCTATCCTTTATTAAATTGTATTCATGTTGTTTTAACCTATGCTTTATTAAATTGTATTTATGTTGTTTTATCCTATGCTTTATTAAATTGTATTCATGTTGTTTTAACCTATGCTTTATTAAACTGTATTTTTGTTGTTTTATCCTTTGCTTTATTAAATTTTATTTATGTTTTTTTATCCTATGCTTTATTAAATTGTATTTATGTTGTTTTAACCTATGCTTTATTAAATTGTATTTATGTTGTTTTAACCTATGCTTTATTAAATTGTATTTATGTTGTTTTATCCTATGCTATATTAAATTGTATTTATTTTGTTTTAAACTATGCTTTATTAAATTGTTTTATGTTGTTTTATCCTATGCTTTATTAAATTGTATTTATGTTGTTTTATCCTATGCTTTATTAAATTGTATTTATGATGTTTTATCCTATGCTTCATTAAATTGTATTTATGTTGTTTTATCCTATGCTTCATTAAATTGTATTTATGTTGTTTTATCCTATGCTTCATTAAATTGTATTTATGTTGTTTTATCCTATGCTTTATTAAATTGTATTTATGTTGTTTTATCCTATGCTTTATTAAATTGTATTTATGTTGTTTTAACCTATGCTTTATTAAATTGTATTTATGTTGTTTTAACCTATTCTTTATTAAATGGTATTTATGTTGTTTAAATCCTATGCTTTATTAAATTGTATTTATGTTGTTTTAACCTATCCTTTATTAAATTGTATTTATGTTGTTTTAACCTATCCTTTATTAAATTCTATTTATGTTGTTTTAACCTATGCTTTATTAAATTGTATTTATGTTGTTTTAACCTATGCTTTATTAAATTGTATATATGTTGTTTTATCCTATGCTTTATTAAATTGTATTTATGTTGTTTTAACCTATGCTTTATTAAATTGTATTTATGTTGTTTTATCCTATACTTTATTAAATTGTATTTATGTTGTTTTAACCTATGCTTTATTAAATTGTATTTATGTTGTTTTATCCTATGCTATATTAAATTGTATTTATGTTGTTTTATCCTATGCTTTATTAAATTGTGTTTATGTTGTTTTATCTTATGCTTTATTAAATTGTATTTATGTTGTTTTATCCTATGATTTATTAAATTGTATTTATGTTGTTTTAACCTATGCTTTATTAAATTGTATTTATGTTGTTTTAACCTATGCTTTATTAAATTGTATTTATGTTGTTTTATCCTATGCTTTATTAAATTGTATTTATGTTGTTTTATCCTATGCTTTATTAAATTGTGTTTATGTTATTTTATCCTATGCTTTATTAAATTGTATTTATGTTGTTTTATCCTATGCTTTATTAAATTGTGTTTATGTTGTTTTATCCTATGATTTATTAAATTATATTTATGTTGTTTTATCCTATGCTTTATTAAATTGTGTTTATGTTGTTTTATCCTATGCTTTATTAAATGGTATTTATGTTGTTTTATCCTATGCTTTATTAAATTGTATTTATGTTGTTTTAACCTATGCTTTATTAAACTTCATTTATGTTCTTTTATCCTATGTTTTATTAAATTCTATTTATGTTGTTTTATCCTATGTTTTATTGAATTCTATTTATGTTGTTTTATCCTATGCTTTATTAAATTGTATTTATGTTGTTTTAACCCATGCTTCATTAAATTGTATTTATGTTGTTTTATCCTATGCTTCATTAAATTGTATTTATGTTCTTTTATCCTATGCTTTATTAAATTGTATTTATGTTGTTTTAACCTATGCTTTATTAAATTGTATTTATGTTGTTTTATCCTATGCTTTATTAAATTGTATTTATGTTGTTTTATCCTATGCTTTATTAAATTGTATTCATGTTGTTTTAACCTATGCTTTATTAAATTGTATTTATGTTGTTTTATCCTATGCTTTATTAAATTGTATTCATGTTGTTTTAACCTATGCTTTATTAAACTGTATTTTTGTTGTTTTATCCTTTGCTTTATTAAATTTTATTTATGTTTTTTTATCCTATGCTTTATTAAATTGTATTTATGTTGTTTTAACCTATGCTTTATTAAATTGTATTTATGTTGTTTTAACCTATGCTTTATTAAATTGTATTTATGTTGTTTTATCCTATGCTATATTAAATTGTATTTATTTTGTTTTAACCTATGCTTTATTAAATTGTTTTATGTTGTTTTATCCTATGCTTTATTAAATTGTATTTATGTTGTTTTATCCTATGCTTTATTAAATTGTATTTATGATGTTTTATCCTATGCTTTATTAAATTGTATTTATGTTGTTTTATCCTATGCTTCATTAAATTGTATTTATGTTGTTTTATCCTATGCTTCATTAAATTGTATTTATGTTGTTTTATCCTATGCTTTATTAAATTGTATTTATGTTGTTTTATCCTATGCTTTATTAAATTATATTTATGTTGTTTTAACCTATGCTTTATTAAATTGTATTTATGTTGTTTTAACCTATTCTTTATTAAATGGTATTTATGTTGTTTAAATCCTATGCTTTATTAAATTGTATTTATGTTGTTTTAACCTATCCTTTATTAAATTGTATTTATGTTGTTTTAACCTATCCTTTATTAAATTGTATTTATGTTGTTTTATCCTATGCTTTATTAAATTGTATTCATGTTGTTTTAACCTATCCTTTATTAAATTGTATTCATGTTGTTTTAACCTATGCTTTATTAAATTGTATTTATGTTGTTTTATCCTATGCTTTATTAAATTGTATTCATGTTGTTTTAACCTATGCTTTATTAAACTGTATTTTTGTTGTTTTATCCTTTGCTTTATTAAATTTTATTTATGTTTTTTTATCCTATGCTTTATTAAATTGTATTTATGTTGTTTTAACCTATGCTTTATTAAATTGTATTTATGTTGTTTTAACCTATGCTTTATTAAATTGTATTTATGTTGTTTTATCCTATGCTATATTAAATTGTATTTATTTTGTTTTAACCTATGCTTTATTAAATTGTTTTATGTTGTTTTATC
The DNA here is from genome assembly GCF_046119375.1 of Phyllobates terribilis. Taxonomy (NCBI): domain Eukaryota; kingdom Metazoa; phylum Chordata; class Amphibia; order Anura; family Dendrobatidae; genus Phyllobates; species Phyllobates terribilis. The sequence goes on from NW_027362775.1 coordinate 24,746,698, forward strand.
CTATGCTTTATTAAATTGTATTTATGTTGTTTTATCCTATGCTTTATTAAATTGTATTTATGATGTTTTATCCTATGCTTTATTAAATTGTATTTATGTTGTTTTATCCTATGCTTCATTAAATTGTATTTATGTTGTTTTATCCTATGCTTCATTAAATTGTATTTATGTTGTTTTATCCTATGCTTTATTAAATTGTATTTATGTTGTTTTATCCTATGCTTTATTAAATTGTATTTATGTTGTTTTAACCTATGCTTTATTAAATTGTATTTATGTTGTTTTAACCTATTCTTTATTAAATGGTATTTATGTTGTTTAAATCCTATGCTTTATTAAATTGTATTTATGTTGTTTTAACCTATCCTTTATTAAATTGTATTTATGTTGTTTTAACCTATCCTTTATTAAATTCTATTTATGTTGTTTTAACCTATGCTTTATTAAATTGTATTTATGTTGTTTTAACCTATGCTTTATTAAATTGTATATATGTTGTTTTATCCTATGCTTTATTAAATTATATTTATGTTGTTTTAACCTATGCTTTATTAAATTGTATTTATGTTGTTTTATCCTATACTTTATTAAATTGTATTTATTTTGTTTTAACCTATGCTTTATTAAATTGTATTTATGTTGTTTTATCCTATGCTATATTAAATTGTATTTATGTTGTTTTATCCTATGCTTTATTAAATTGTGTTTATGTTGTTTTATCTTATGCTTTATTAAATTGTATTTATGTTGTTTTATCCTATGATTTATTAAATTGTATTTATGTTGTTTTCACCTATGCTTTATTAAATTGTATTTATGTTGTTTTAACCTATGCTTTATTAAATTGTATTTATGTTGTTTTATCCTATGCTTTATTAAATTGTATTTATGTTGTTTTATCCTATGCTTTATTAAATTGTGTTTATGTTATTTTATCCTATGCTTTATTAAATTGTATTTATGTTGTTTTATCCTATGCTTTATTAAATTGTGTTTATGTTGTTTTATCCTATGATTTATTAAATTATATTTATGTTGTTTTATCCTATGCTTTATTAAATTGTGTTTATGTTGTTTTATCCTATGCTTTATTAAATGGTATTTATGTTGTTTTATCCTATGCTTTATTAAATTGTATTTATGTTGTTTTAACCTATGCTTTATTAAACTTCATTTATGTTCTTTTATCCTATGTTTTATTAAATTCTATTTATGTTGTTTTATCCTATGTTTTAATGAATTCTATTTATGTTGTTTTATCCTATGCTTTATTAAATTGTATTTATGTTGTTTTAACCCATGCTTCATTAAATTGTATTTATGTTGTTTTATCCTATGCTTCATTAAATTGTATTTATGTTCTTTTATCCTATGCTTTATTAAATTGTATTTATGTTGTTTTAACCTATGCTTTATTAAATTGTATTTATGTTGTTTTATCCTATGCTTTATTAAATTGCATTTATGTTGTTTTATCCTATGCTTTATTAAATTGTATTCATGTTGTTTTAACCTATGCTTTATTAAATTGTATTTATGTTGTTTTATCCTATGCTTTATTAAATTGTATTCATGTTGTTTTAACCTATGCTTTATTAAACTGTATTTTTGTTGTTTTATCCTTTGCTTTATTAAATTTTATTTATGTTTTTTTATCCTATGCTTTATTAAATTGTATTTATGTTGTTTTAACCTATGCTTTATTAAATTGTATTTATGTTGTTTTAACCTATGCTTTATTAAATTGTATTTATGTTGTTTTATCCTATGCTATATTAAATTGTATTTATTTTGTTTTAACCTATGCTTTATTAAATTGTTTTATGTTGTTTTATCCTATGCTTTATTAAATTGTATTTATGTTGTTTTATCCTATGCTTTATTAAATTGTATTTATGATGTTTTATCCTATGCTTTATTAAATTGTATTTATGTTGTTTTATCCTATGCTTCATTAAATTGTATTTATGTTGTTTTATCCTATGCTTCATTAAATTGTATTTATGTTGTTTTATCCTATGCTTTATTAAATTGTATTTATGTTGTTTTATCCTATGCTTTATTAAATTGTATTTATGTTGTTTTAACCTATGCTTTATTAAATTGTATTTATGTTGTTTTAACCTATCCTTTATTAAATTGTATTTATGTTGTTTTAACCTATGCTTTATTAAATTGTATTTATGTTGTTTTAACCTATGCTTTATTAAATTGTATTTATGTTGTTTTAACCTATTCTTTATTAAATGGTATTTATGTTGTTTAAATCCTATGCTTTATTAAATTGTATTTATGTTGTTTTAACCTATCCTTTATTAAATTGTATTTATGTTGTTTTAACCTATCCTTTATTAAATTGTATTTATGTTGTTTTAACCTATGCTTTATTAAATTGTATTTATGTTGTTTTAACCTATGCTTTATTAAATTGTATTTATGTTGTTTTATCCTATGCTTTATTAAATTGTATTTATGTTGTTTTAACCTATGCTTTATTAAATTGTATTTATGTTGTTTTATCCTATACTTTATTAAATTGTATTTATGTTGTTTTAACCTATGCTTTATTAAATTGTATTTATGTTGTTTTATCCTATGCTTTATTAAATTGTATTTATGTTGTTTTATCCTATGATTTATTAAATTGTATTTATGTTGTTTAACCTATGCTTTATTAAATTGTATTTATGTTGTTTTAACCTATGCTTTATTAAATTGTGTTTATGTTATTTTATCCTATGCTTTATTAAATTGTATTTATGTTGTTTTATCCTATGCTTTATTAAATTGTGTTTATGTTGTTTTATCCTATGATTTATTAAATTATATTTATGTTGTTTTATCCTATGCTTTATTAAATTGTGTTTATGTTGTTTTATCCTATGCTTTATTAAATGGTATTTATGTTGTTTTATCCTATGCTTTATTAAATTGTATTTATGTCGTTTTAACCTATGCTTTATTAAACTTCATTTATGTTGTTTTATCCTATGTTTTATTCAATTCTATTTATGTTGTTTTATCCTATGTTTTATTGAATTCTATTTATGTTGTTTTATCGTATGCTTTATTAAATTGTATTTATGTTGTTTTAACCCATGCTTCATTAAATTGTATTTATGTTGTTTTATCCTATGCTTCATTAAATTGTGTTTATGTTGTTTTATCCTATGCTTTATTAAATTGTATTTATGTTGTTTTAACCTATGCTTTATTAAATTGTATTTATGTTGTTTTAACCTATGCTTTATTAAATTGTATTTATGTTGTTTTATCCTATGCTTTATTAAATTGTATTTATGTTGTTTTAACCTATGCTTTATTAAATTGTATTTATGTTATTTTAACCTATGCTTTATTAAATTGTATTTATGTTGTTTTATCCTATGCTTTATTAAATTGTATTTATGTTGTTTTAACCCATGCTTTATTAAATTGTATTTATGTTGTTTTATCCTATGCTTTATTAAATTGTATTTATGTTGTTTTGTCCTATGCTTTATTAAATTGTATTTATGTTGTTTTATCCTATGCTTTATTAAATTGTATTTATGTGGTTTTATCCTATGCTTTATTAAATTGTATTTATGTTGTTTTATCCTATGCTTTATTAAATTGTAATTATGTGGTTTTATCCTATGATTTATTAAATTGTATTTATGTTGTTTTATCCTATGCTTTATTAAATTGTATTTATGTTGTTTTAACCCATGCTTTATTAAATTGTATTTATGTTGTTTTATCCTATGCTTTATTAAATTGTATTTATGTTGTTTTGTCCTATGCTTTATTAAATTGTATTTATGTTGTTTTATCCTATGCTTTATTAAATTGTATTCATGTGGTTTTATCCTATGCTTTATTAAATTGTATTTATGTTGTTTTATCCTATGCTTTATTAAATTGTAATTATGTGGTTTTATCCTATGATTTATTAAATTGTATTTATGTTGTTTTATCCTATGCTTTATTAAATTGTATTTATGTGGTTTTATCCTATGCTTTATTAAATTGTATTTATGTGGTTTTATCCTATGCTTTATTAAATTGTAATTATGTGGTTTTATCCTATGATTTATTAAATTGTATTTATGTTGTTTTATCCTATGCTTTATTAAATTGTATTTATGTTGTTTTAACCCATGCTTTATTAAATTGTATTTATGTTGTTTTATCCTATGCTTTATTAAATTGTATTTATGTTGTTTTGTCCTATGCTTTATTAAATTGTATTTATGTTGTTTTATCCTATGCTTTATTAAATTGTATTTATGTGGTTTTATCCTATGCTTTATTAAATTGTATTTATGTTGTTTTATCCTATGCTTTATTAAATTGCATCTATCTTGTTTTATCCTATGCTTTATTAAATTGTATTTATGTTGTTTTATCCTATGCTTTATTAAATTGTATTTATGTGGTTTTATCCTATGCTTTATTAAATTGTATTTATGTTGTTTTATCCTATGCTTTATTAAATTGTATTTATGTTGTTTTATCCTATGTTTTATTGAATTCTATTTATGTTGTTTTATCCAATGCTTTATTAAATTGTATTTATGTTGTTTTAACCCATGCTTCATTAAATTGTATTTATGTTCTTTTATCCTATGATTTATTAAATTGTATTTATGTTGTTTTATCCTATGCTTTATTAAATTGTATTTATGTGGTTTTATCCTATGCTTTATTAAATTGTATTTATGTTGTTTTATCCTATGCTTTATTAAATTGTAATTATGTGGTTTTATCCTATGATTTATTAAATTGTATTTATGTTGTTTTATCCTATGCTTTATTAAATTGTATTTATGTTGTTTTAACCCATGCTTTATTAAATTGTATTTATGTTGTTTTATCCTATGCTTTATTAAATTGTATTTATGTTGTTTTGTCCTATGCTTTATTAAATTGTATTTATGTTGTTTTATCCTATGCTTTATTAAATTGTATTTATGTGGTTTTATCCTATGCTTTATTAAATTGTATTTATGTTGTTTTATCCTATGCTTTATTAAATTGCATCTATCTTGTTTTATCCTATGCTTTATTAAATTGTATTTATGTTGTTTTATCCTATGCTTTATTAAATTGTATTTATGTGGTTTTATCCTATGCTTTATTAAATTGTATTTATGTTGTTTTATCCTATGCTTTATTAAATTGTATTTATGTTGTTTTATCCTATGTTTTATTGAATTCTATTTATGTTGTTTTATCCAATGCTTTATTAATTTGTATTTATGTTGTTTTAACCCATGCTTCATTAAATTGTATTTATGTTCTTTTATCCTATGCTTTATTAAACTGCATTTATGTTGTTTTATCCTATGCTTTATTAAATTGTATTTATGTTGTTTTATCCTATGTTTTATTGAATTCTATTTATGTTGTTTTATCCAATGCTTTATTAAATTGTATTTATGTTGTTTTAACCCATGCTTCATTAAATTGTATTTATGTTCTTTTATCCTATGCTTTATTAAATTGTATTTATGTTGTTTTAACCTATGCTTTATTAAATTGTATTTATGTTGTTTTATCCTATGCTTTATTAAATTGTATTTATGTTGTTTTATCCTATGCTTTATTAAATTGTATTCATGTTGTTTTAACCTATACTTTATTAAATTGTATTTATGTTGTTTTATCCTATGCTTTATTAAATTGTGTTTATGTTGTATTATCCTATGCTTTATTAAATTGTATTTATGTTGTTTTATCCTATGTTTTATTAAATTGTATTTATGTTGTTTTATCGTATGCTTTATTAAACTGCATTTATGTTGTTTTATCCTATGCTTTATTAAATTGTATTTATGTTGTTTTATCCTATACTTTATTAAATTGTATTTAAGTTGTTTTAACCTATGCTTTATTAAATTGTATTTATGTTGTTTTATCCTATGCTATATTAAATTGTATTTATGTTGTTTTATCCTATGCCTTATTAAATTGTGTTTATGTTGTTTTATCCTATGCTTTATTAAATTGTATTTATGTTGTTTTATCCTATGCTTTATTAAATTGTATTTATGTTGTTTAACCTATGCTTTATTAAATTGTATTTATGTTGTTTTAACCTATGCTTTATTAAATTGTATTTATGTTGTTTTAACCTATGCTTTATTAAATTGTATTTATGTTGTTTTATCCTATGCTTTATTAAATTGTATTTATGTTGTTTTAACCTATGCTTTATTAAATTGTATTTATGTTGTTTTATCCTATACTTTATTAAATTGTATTTATGTTGTTTTAACCTATGCTTTATTAAATTGTATTTATGTTGTTTTATCCTATGCTATATTAAATTGTATTTATGTTGTTTTATCCTATGCTTTATTAAATTGTGTTTATGTTGTTTTATCCTATGCTTTATTAAATTGTATTTATGTTGTTTTATCCTATGCTTTATTAAATTGTGTTTATGTTGTTTTATCCTATGCTTTATTAAATGGTATTTATGTTGTTTTATCCTATGCTTTATTAAATTGTATTTATGTTGTTTTATCCTATGCTTTATTAAATTGTGTTTATGTTATTTTATCCTATGCTTTATTAAATTGTATTCATGTTGTTTTATCCTATGCTTTATTAAATTGTGTTTATGTTGTTTTATCCTATGCTTTATTAAATTGTATTTATGTTGTTTTGTCCTATGCTTTATTAAATTGTATTTATGTTGTTTTATCCTATGCTTTATTAAATTGTATTTATGTTGTTTTATCCTATGCTTTATTAAATTGTATTTATGTTGTTTTAACCTATGCTTTATTAAATTGTATTTATGTTATTTTATCCTATGCTTTATTAAATTGTATTCATGTTATTTTATCCTATGCTTTATTAAATTGTATTCATGTTGTTTTATCCTATGCTTTATTAAATTGTATTTATGTTGTTTTATCCTATGCTTTATTAAATTGCATCTATCTTGTTTTATCCTATGCTTTATTAAATTGTATTTATGTTGTTTTATCCTATGCTTTATTAAATTGTATTTATGTGGTTTTATCCTATGCTTTATTAAATTGTATTTATGTTGTTTTATCCTATGCTTTATTAAATTGTAATTATGTGGTTTTATCCTATGATTTATTAAATTGTATTTATGTTGTTTTATCCTATGCTTTATTAAATTGTATTTATGTTGTTTTAACCCATGCTTTATTAAATTGTATTTATGTTGTTTTATCCTATGCTTTATTAAATTGTATTTATGTTGTTTTGTCCTATGCTTTATTAAATTGTATTTATGTTGTTTTATCCTATGCTTTATTAAATTGTATTTATGTGGTTTTATCCTATGCTTTATTAAATTGTATTTATGTTGTTTTATCCTATGCTTTATTAAATTGCATCTATCTTGTTTTATCCTATGCTTTATTAAATTGTATTTATGTCGTTTTATCCTATGCTTTATTAAATTGTATTTATGTGGTTTTATCCTATGCTTTATTAAATTGTATTTATGTTGTTTTATCCTATGCTTTATTAAATTGTAATTATGTGGTTTTATCATATGATTTATTAAATTGTATTTATGTTGTTTTATCCTATGCTTTATTAAATTGTATTTATGTGGTTTTGTCCTATGATTTATTAAATTGTATTTATGTTGTTTTATCCTATGCTTTATTAAATTGTATTTATGTTGTTTTATCCTATGTTTTATTAAATTGTATTTATGTTGTTTTATCCTATGTTTTATTAAATTGTATTTATGTTGTTTTATCGTATGCTTTATTAAACTGCATTTATGTTGTTCTATCCTATGCTTTATTAAATTGTATTTATGTTGTTTTATCGTATGCTTTATTAAATTGTATTTATGTTGTTTTATCCTATGTTTTATTAAATTGTATTTATGTTGTTTTATCCTATACTTTATTAAATTGTATTTATGTTGTTTTAACCTATGCTTTATTAAATTGTATTTATGTTGTTTTATCCTATGCTATATTAAATTGTATTTATGTTGTTTTATCCTATGCCTTATTAAATTGTGTTTATGTTGTTTTATCCTATGCTTTATTAAATTGTATTTATGTTGTTTTATCCTATGCTTTATTAAATTGTATTTATGTTGTTTAACCTATGCTTTATTAAATTGTATTTATGTTGTTTTAACCTATGCTTTATTAAATTGTATTTATGTTGTTTTAACCTATGCTTTATTAAATTGTATTTATGTTGTTTTATCCTATGCTTTATTAAATTGTATTTATGTTGTTTTAACCTATGCTTTATTAAATTGTATTTATGTTGTTTTATCCTATACTTTATTAAATTGTATTTATGTTGTTTTAACCTATGCTTTATTAAATTGTATTTATGTTGTTTTATCCTATGCTATATTAAATTGTATTTATGTTGTTTTATCCTATGCTTTATTAAATTGTGTTTATGTTGTTTTATCCTATGCTTTATTAAATTGTATTTATGTTGTTTTATCCTATGCTTTATTAAATTGTGTTTATGTTGTTTTATCCTATGCTTTATTAAATGGTATTTATGTTGTTTTATCCTATGCTTTATTAAATTGTATTTATGTTGTTTTATCCTATGCTTTATTAAATTGTGTTTATGTTATTTTATCCTATGCTTTATTAAATTGTATTCATGTTGTTTTATCCTATGCTTTATTAAATTGTGTTTATGTTGTTTTATCCTATGCTTTATTAAATTGTATTTATGTTGTTTTGTCCTATGCTTTATTAAATTGTATTTATGTTGTTTTATCCTATGCTTTATTAAAATGTATTTATGTTGTTTTATCCTATGCTTTATTAAATTGTATTTATGTTGTTTTAACCTATGCTTTATTAAATTGTATTTATGTTATTTTATCCTATGCTTTATTAAATTGTATTCATGTTATTTTATCCTATGCTTTATTAAATTGTATTCATGTTGTTTTATCCTATGCTTTATTAAATTGTATTTATGTTGTTTTATCCTATGCTTTATTAAATTGCATCTATCTTGTTTTATCCTATGCTTTATTAAATTGTATTTATGTTGTTTTATCCTATGCTTTATTAAATTGTATTTATGTGGTTTTATCCTATGCTTTATTAAATTGTATTTATGTTGTTTTATCCTATGCTTTATTAAATTGTAATTATGTGGTTTTATCCTATGATTTATTAAATTGTATTTATGTTGTTTTATCCTATGCTTTATTAAATTGTATTTATGTTGTTTTAACCCATGCTTTATTAAATTGTATTTATGTTGTTTTATCCTATGCTTTATTAAATTGTATTTATGTTGTTTTGTCCTATGCTTTATTAAATTGTATTTATGTTGTTTTATCCTATGCTTTATTAAATTGTATTTATGTGGTTTTATCCTATGCTTTATTAAATTGTATTTATGTTGTTTTATCCTATGCTTTATTAAATTGCATCTATCTTGTTTTATCCTATGCTTTATTAAATTGTATTTATGTCGTTTTATCCTATGCTTTATTAAATTGTATTTATGTGGTTTTATCCTATGCTTTATTAAATTGTATTTATGTTGTTTTATCCTATGCTTTATTAAATTGTAATTATGTGGTTTTATCATATGATTTATTAAATTGTATTTATGTTGTTTTATCCTATGATTTATTAAATTGTATTTATGTTGTTTTATCCTATGCTTTATTAAATTGCATCTATCTTGTTTTATCCTATGCTTTATTAAATTGTATTTATGTTGTTTTATCCTATGCTTTATTAAATTGTATTTATGCGGTTTTATCCTATGCTTTATTAAATTGTATTTATGTTGTTTTATCCTATGCTTTATTAAATTGTATTTATGTTGTTTTAACCCATGCTTTATTAAATTGTATTTATGTTGTTTTATCCTGTGCTTTATTAAATTGTATTTATGTTGTTTTGTCCTATGCTTTATTAAATTGTATTTATGTTGTTTTATCCTATGCTTTATTAAATTGTATTCATGTGGTTTTATCCTATGCTTTATTAAATTGTATTTATGTTATTTTATCCTATGCTTTATTAAATTGTAATTATGTGGTTTTATCCTATGATTTATTAAATTGTATTTATGTTGTTTTATCCTATGCTTTATTAAATTGTATTTATGTTGTTTTAACCCATGCTTTATTAAATTGTATTTATGTTGTTTTATCCTATGCTTTATTAAATTGTATTTATGTTGTTTTGTCCTATGCTTTATTAAACTGTATTTATGTGGTTTTATCCTATGCTTTATTAAATTGTATTTATGTTGTTTTATCCTATGCTTTATTAAATTGCATCTATCTTGTTTTATCCTATGCTTTATTAAATTGTATTTATGTTGTTTTATCCTATGCTTTATTAAATTGTATTTATGTTGTTTTATCCTATGCTTTATTAAATTGTGTTTATGTTATTTTATCCTATGCTTTATTAAATTGTATTTATGTTGTTTTATCCTATGCTTTATTAAATTGTGTTTATGCTGTTTTATCCTATGCTTTATTAAATTGTATTTATGTTGTTTTAACCTATGCTTTATTAAACTTCATTTATGTTGTTTTATCCTATGTTTTATTAAATTCTATTTATGTTGTTTTATCCTATGTTTTATTGAATTCTATTTATGTTGTTTTATCCTATGCTTTATTAAATTGTATTTATGTTGTTTTAACCCATGCTTCATTAAATTGTATTTATGTTGTTTTATCCTATGCTTCATTAAATTGTATTTATGTTCTTTTATCCTATGCTTTATTAAATTGTATTTATGTTGTTTTAACCTATGCTTTATTAAATTGTATTTATGTTGTTTTATCCTATGCTTTATTAAATTGTATTTATGTTGGTTTATCCTATGCTTTATTAAATTGTATTCATGTTGTTTTAACCTATGCTTTATTAAATTGTATTTATGTTGTTTTATCCTATGCTTTATTAAATTGTATTCATGTTGTTTTAACCTATGCTTTATTAAACTGTATTTTTGTTGTTTTATCCTTTGCTTTATTAAATTTTATTTATGTTTTTTTATCCTATGCTTTATTAAATTGTATTTATGTTGTTTTAACCTATGCTTTATTAAATTGTATTTATGTTGTTTTAACCTATGATTTATTAAATTGTATTTATGTTGTTTTATCCTATGCTATATTAAATTGTATTTATTTTGTTTTAACCTATGCTTTATTAAATTGTTTTATGTTGTTTTATCCTATGCTTTATTAAATTGTATTTATGTTGTTTTATCCTATGCTTTATTAAATTGTATTTATGATGTTTTATCCTATGCTTTATTAAATTGTATTTATGTTGTTTTATCCTATGCTTCATTAAATTGTATTTATGTTGTTTTATCCTATGCTTCATTAAATTGTATTTATGTTGTTTTATCCTATGCTTTATTAAATTGTATTTATGTTGTTTTATCCTATGCTTTATTAAATTATATTTATGTTGTTTTAACCTATGCTTTATTAAATTGTATTTATGTTGTTTTAACCTATTCTTTATTAAATGGTATTTATGTTGTTTAAATCCTATGCTTTATTAAATTGTATTTATGTTGTTTTAACCTATCCTTTATTAAATTGTATTTATGTTGTTTTAACCTATCCTTTATTAAATTATATTTATGTTGTTTTATCCTATGCTTTATTAAATTGTATTCATGTTGTTTTAACCTATCCTTTATTAAATTGTATTCATGTTGTTTTAACCTATGCTTTATTAAATTGTATTTATGTTGTTTTATCCTATGCTTTATTAAATTGTATTTATGTTGTTTTATCCTATGCTTTATTAAATTGTATTTATGTTGTTTTAACCTATGCTTTATTAAATTGTATTTATGTTGTTTTAACCTATGCTTTATTAAATTGTATTTATGTTGTTTTATCCTATGCTATATTAAATTGTGTTTATTTTGTTTTAACCTATGCTTTATTAAATTGTTTTATGTTGTTTTATCCTATGCTTTATTAAATTGTATTTATGTTGTTTTATCCTATGCTTTATTAAATTGTATTTATGATGTTTTATCCTATGCTTTATTAAATTGTATTTATGTTGTTTTATCCTATGCTTCATTAAATTGTATTTATGTTGTTTTATCCTATGCTTCATTAAATTGTATTTATGTTGTTTTATCCTATGCTTTATTAAATTGTATTTATGTTGTTTTATCCTATGCTTTATTAAATTGTATTTATGTTGTTTTAACCTATGCTTTATTAAATTGTATTTATGTTGTTTTATCCTATGCTTTATTAAATTGTATTTATGTTGTTTTAACCTATGCTTTATTAAATTGTATTTATGTTGTTTTAACCTATTCTTTATTAAATTGTATTTATGTTGTTTTAACCTATCCTTTATTAAATTGTATTTATGTTGTTTTAACCTATGCTTTATTAAATTGTATTTATGTTGTTTTAACCTATCCTTTATTAAATTGTATTTATGTTGTTTTAACCTATGCTTTATTAAATTGTATTTATGTTGTTTTAACCTATGCTTTATTAAATTGTATTTATGTTGTTTTATCCTATACTTTATTAAATTGTATTTATGTTGTTTTAACCTATGCTTTATTAAATTGTATTTATGTTGTTTTATCCTATGCTATATTAAATTGTATTTATGTTGTTTTATCCTATGCTTTATTAAATTGTGTTTATGTTGTTTTATCTTATGCTATATTAAATTGTATTTATGTTGTTTTATCCTATGATTTATTAAATTGTATTTATGTTGTTTTAACCTATGCTTTATTAAATTGTATTTATGTTGTTTTAACCTATGCTTTATTAAATTGTATTTATGTTGTTTTAACCTATGCTTTATTAAATTGTATTTATGTTGTTTTATCCTATGCTTTATTAAATTGTGTTTATGTTGTTTTATCCTATGATTTATTAAATTGTATTTATGTTGTTTTATCCTATGCTTTATTAAATTGTGTTTATGTTGTTTTATCCTATGCTTTATTAAATGGTATTTATGTTGTTTTATCCTATGCTTTATTAAATTGTGTTTATGTTGTTTTATCCTATGCTTTATTAAATGGTATTTATGTTGTTTTATCCTATGCTTTATTAAATTGTATTCATGTTGTTTTAACCTATGCTTTATTAAATTGTATTTATGTTGTTTTATCCTATGCTTTATTAAATTGTATTCATGTTGTTTTAACCTATGCTTTATTAAACAGTATTTTTGTTGTTTTATCCTTTGCTTTATTAAATTTTATTTATGTTTTTTTATCCTATGCTTTATTAAATTGTATTTATGTTGTTTTAACCTATGCTTTATTAAATTGTATTTATGTTGTTTTAACCTATGCTTTATTAAATTGTATTTATGTTGTTTTATCCTATGCTATATTAAATTGTATTTATTTTGTTTTAACCTATGCTTTATTAAATTGTTTTATGTTGTTTTATCCTATGCTTTATTAAATTGTATTTATGTTGTTTTATCCTATGCTTTATTAAATTGTATTTATGATGTTTTATCCTATGCTTTATTAAATTGTATTTATGTTGTTTTATCCTATGCTTCATTAAATTGTATTTATGTTGTTTTATCCTATGCTTCATTAAATTGTATTTATGTTGTTTTATCCTATGCTTTATTAAATTGTATTTATGTTGTTTTATCCTATGCTTTATTAAATTGTATTTATGTTGTTTTAACCTATGCTTTATTAAATTGTATTTATGTTGTTTTAACCTATCCTTTATTAAATTGTATTTATGTTGTTTTAACCTATGCTTTATTAAATTGTATTTATGTTGTTTTAACCTATGCTTTATTAAATTGTATTTATGTTGTTTTATCCTATGCTTCATTAAATTGTATTTATGTTGTTTTATCCTATGCTTTATTAAATTGTATTTATGTTGTTTTATCCTATGCTTTATTAAATTGTATTTATGTTGTTTTAACCTATGCTTTATTAAATTGTATTTATGTTGTTTTAACCTATCCTTTATTAAATTGTATTTATGTTGTTTTAACCTATGCTTTATTAAATTGTATTTATGTTGTTTTAACCTATGCTTTATTAAATTGTATTTATGTTGTTTTAAAATATTCTTTATTAAATGGTATTTATGTTGTTTAAATCCTATGCTTTATTAAATTGTATTTATGTTGTTTTAACCTATCCTTTATTAAATTGTATTTATGTTGTTTTAACCTATCCTTTATTAAATTGTATTTATGTTGTTTTAACCTATGCTTTATTAAATTGTATTTATGTTGTTTTAACCTATGCTTTATTAAATTGTATTTATGTTGTTTTATCCTATGCTTTATTAAATTGTATTTATGTTGTTTTAACCTATCCTTTATTAAATTGTATTTATGTTGTTTTAACCTATCCTTTATTAAATTGTATTTATGTTGTTTTAACCTATGCTTTATTAAATTGTATTTATGTTGTTTTAACCTATGCTTTATTAAATTGTATTTATGTTGTTTTATCCTATGCTTTATTAAATTGTATTTATGTTGTTTTAACCTATGCTTTATTAAATTGTATTTATGTTGTTTTAACCTATGCTTTATTAAATTGTATTTATGTTGTTTTAACCTATTCTTTATTAAATGGTATTTATGTTGTTTAAATCCTATGCTTTATTAAATTGTATTTATGTTGTTTTAACCTATCCTTTATTAAATTGTATTTATGTTGTTTTAACCTATCCTTTATTAAATTGTATTTATGTTGTTTTAACCTATGCTTTATTAAATTGTATTTATGTTGTTTTAACCTATGCTTTATTAAATTGTATTTATGTTGTTTTATCCTATGCTTTATTAAATTGTATTTATGTTGTTTTAACCTATGCTTTATTAAATTGTATTTATGTTGTTTTATCCTATACTTTATTAAATTGTATTTATGTTGTTTTAACCTATGCTTTATTAAATTGTATTTATGTTGTTTTATCCTATGCTATATTAAATTGTATTTATGTTGTTTTATCCTATGCTTTATTAAATTGTGTTTATGTTGTTTTATCCTATGCTTTATTAAATTGTATTTATGTTGTTTTATCCTATGATTTATTAAATTGTATTTATGTTGTTTAACCTATGCTTTATTAAATTGTATTTATGTTGTTTTAACCTATGCTTTATTAAATTGTATTTATGTGGTTTTATCCTATGCTTTATTAAATTGTATTTATGTTGTTTTATCCTATGCTTTATTAAATTGCATCTATTTTGTTTTATCCTATGCTTTATTAAATTGTATTTATGTTGTTTTATCCTATGCTTTATTAAATTGTATTTATGTGGTTTTATCCTATGCTTTATTAAATTGTATTTATGTTGTTTTATCCTATGCTTTATTAAATTGTGTTTATGTTGTTTTATCCTATGATTTATTAAATTATATTTATGTTGTTTTATCCTATGCTTTATTAAATTGTGTTTATGTTGTTTTATCCTATGCTTTATTAAATGGTATTTATGTTGTTTTATCCTATGCTTTATTAAATTGTATTTATGTCGTTTTAACCTATGCTTTATTAAACTTCATTTATGTTGTTTTATCCTATGTTTTATTAAATTCTATTTATGTTGTTTTATCCTATGTTTTATTGAATTCTATTTATGTTGTTTTATCGTATGCTTTATTAAATTGTATTTATGTTGTTTTAACCCATGCTTCATTAAATTGTATTTATGTTGTTTTATCCTATGCTTCATTAAATTGTGTTTATGTTGTTTTATCCTATGCTTTATTAAATTGTATTTATGTTGTTTTAACCTATGCTTTATTAAATTGTATTTATGTTGTTTTAACCTATGCTTTATTAAATTGTATTTATGTTGTTTTATCCTATGCTTTATTAAATTGTATTTATGTTGTTTTAACCTATGCTTTATTGAATTGTATTTTTGTTGTTTTATCCTATACTTTATTAAATTGTATTTATGTTGTTTTAACCTATGCTTTATTAAATTGCATTTATGTTGTTTTATCCTATGTTTTATTAAATTGTATTTATGTTGTTTTATCCTATGCTTTATTAAATTGTATTTATGTGGTTTTATCCTATGCTTTATTAAATTGTATTTATGTTGTTTTATCCTATGCTTTATTAAATTGCATCTATTTTGTTTTATCCTATGCTTTATTAAATTGTATTTATGTTGTTTTATCCTATGCTTTATTAAATTGTATTTATGTGGTTTTATCCTATGCTTTATTAAATTGTATTTATGTTGTTTTATCCTATGCTTTATTAAATTGTAATTATGTGGTTTTATCCTATGATTTATTAAATTGTATTTATGTTGTTTTATCCTATGCTTTATTAAATTGTATTTATGTTGTTTTAACCCATGCTTTATTAAATTGTATTTATGTTGTTTTATCCTATGCTTTATTAAATTGTATTTATGTTGTTTTGTCCTATGCTTTATTAAATTGTATTTATGTTGTTTTATCCTATGCTTTATTAAATTGTATTTATGTGGTTTTATCCTATGCTTTATTAAATTGTATTTATGTTGTTTTATCCTATGCTTTATTAAATTTCATCTATCTTGTTTTATCCTATGCTTTATTAAATTGTATTTATGTTGTTTTATCCTATGCTTTATTAAATTGTATTTATGTGGTTTTATCCTATGCTTTATTAAATTGTATTTATGTTGTTTTATCCTATGCTTTATTAAATTGTAATTATGTGGTTTTATCATATGATTTATTAAATTGTATTTATGTTGTTTTATCCTATGCTTTATTAAATTGTATTTATGTTGTTTTATCCTATGCTTTATTAAATTGCATCTATCTTGTTTTATCCTATGCTTTATTAAATTGTATTTATGTTGTTTTATCCTATGCTTTATTAAATTGTATTTATGTGGTTTTATCCTATGCTTTATTAAATTGTATTTATGTTGTTTTATCCTATGCTTTATTAAATTGTAATTATGTGGTTTTATCCTATGATTTATTAAATTGTATTTATGTTGTTTTATCCTATGCTTTATTAAATTGTATTTATGTTGTTTTAACCCATGCTTTATTAAATTGTATTTATGTTGTTTTATCCTATGCTTTATTAAATTGTATTTATGTTGTTTTGTCCTATGCTTTATTAAATTGTATTTATGTTGTTTTATCCTATGCTTTATTAAATTGTATTCATGTGGTTTTATCCTATGCTTTATTAAATTGTATTTATGTTGTTTTATCCTATGCTTTATTAAATTGTAATTATGTGGTTTTATCCTATGATTTATTAAATTGTATTTATGTTGTTTTATCCTATGATTTATTAAATTGTATTTATGTTGTTTTAACCCATGCTTTATTAAATTGTATTTATGTTGTTTTATCCTATGCTTTATTAAATTGTATTTATGTTGTTTTGTCCTATGCTTTATTAAATTGTATTTATGTGGTTTTATCCTATGCTTTATTAAATTGTATTTATGTTGTTTTATCCTATGCTTTATTAAATTGCATCTATCTTGTTTTATCCTATGCTTTATTAAATTGTATTTATGTTGTTTTATCCTATGCTTTATTAAATTGTATTTATGTGGTTTTATCCTATGCTTTATTAAATTGTATTTATGTTGTTTTATCCTATGCTTTATTAAATTGTAATTATGTGGTTTTATCCTATGATTTATTAAATTGTATTTATGTTGTTTTATCCTATGCTTTATTAAATTGTATTTATGTTGTTTTAACCCATGCTTTATTAAATTGTATTTATGTTGTTTTATCCTATGCTTTATTAAATTGTATTTATGTTGTTTTGTCCTATGCTTTATTAAATTGTATTTATGTTGTTTTATCCTATGCTTTATTAAATTGTATTTATGTGGTTTTATCCTATGCTTTATTAAATTGTATTTATGTTGTTTTATCCTATGCTTTATTAAATTGCATCTATCTTGTTTTATCCTATGCTTTATTAAATTGTATTTATGTTGTTTTATCCTATGCTTTATTAAATTGTATTTATGTGGTTTTATCCTATGCTTTATTAAATTGTATTTATGTTGTTTTATCCTATGCTTTATTAAATTGTAATTATGTGGTTTTATCATATGATTTATTAAATTGTATTTATGTTGTTTTATCCTATGCTTTATTAAATTGTATTTATGTTGTTTTAACCCATGCTTTATTAAATTGTATTTATGTTGTTTTATCCTATGCTTTATTAAATTGTATTTAGGTTGTTTTGTCCTATTCTTTATTAAATTGTATTTATGTTGTTTTATCCTATGCTTTATTAAATTGTATTTATGTTGTTTTATCCTATGCTTTATTAAATTGTGTTTATGTTGTATTATCCTATGCTTTATTAAATTGTATTTATGTTGTTTTATCCTATGTTTTATTAAATTGTATTTATGTTGTTTTATCGTATGCTTTATTAAACTGCATTTATGTTGTTTTATCCTATGCTTTATTAAATTGTATTTATGCTGTTTTATCCTATGCTTTATTAAATTGTATTCATGTTGTTTTAACCTATGCTTTATTAAATTGTATTTATGTTGTTTTATCCTATGCTTTATTAAATTGTGTTTATGTTGTATTATCCTATGCTTTATTAAATTGTATTTATGTTGTTTTATCCTATGTTTTATTAAATTGTATTTATGTTGTTTTATCGTATGCTTTATTAAACTGCATTTATGTTGTTTTATCCTATGCTTTATTAAATTGTATTTATGTTGTTTTATCCTATGCTTTATTAAATTGTATTTATGTTGTTTTATCCTATGTTTTATTAAATTGTATTTATGTTGTTTTATCTTATGCTTTATTAAACTGCATTTATGTTGTTTTATCCTATGCTTTATTAAATTGTATTTATGTTGTTTTATCGTATGCTTTATTAAATTGTATTTATGTTGTTTTATCCTCTGTTTTATTAAATTGTATTTATGTTGTTTTATCCTATACTTTATTAAATTGTATTTATGTTGTTTTAACCTATGCTTTATTAAATTGTATTTATGTTGTTTTATCCTATGCTATATTAAATTGTATTTATGTTGTTTTATCCTATGCTTTATTAAATTGTATTTATGTGGTTTTATCCTATGCTTTATTAAATTGTATTTATGTGGTTTTATCCTATGCTTTATTAAATTGCATCTATCTTGTTTTATTCTATGCTTTATTAAATTGTATTTATGTTGTTTTATCCTATGCTTTATTAAATTGTATTTATGTTGTTTTATCCTATGCTTTATTAAATTGTATTTATGTTGTTTTAACCTATGCTTTATTAAATTGTATTTATGTTGTTTTATCCTATGCTTTATTAAATTGTATTTATGTTGTTTTAACCCATGCTTTATTAAATTGTATTTATGTTGTTTTATCTTATGCTTTATTAAATTGTGTTTATGTTGTTTTATCCTATGCTTTTTTAAATTGTATTTATGTTGTTTTATCCTATGCTTTATTAAATTGTATTTATGTTGTTTTATCGTATGTTGTTTAAATCCTATGCTTTATTAAATTGTATTTATGTTGTTTTAACCTATCCTTTATTAAATTGTATTTATGTTGTTTTAACCTATCCTTTATTAAATTGTATTTATGTTGTTTTAACCTATGCTTTATTAAATTGTATTTATGTTGTTTTATCTTATGCTTTATTAAATTGTGTTTATGTTGTTTTATCCTATGCTTTTTTAAATTGTATTTATGTTGTTTTATCCTATGCTTTATTAAATTGTATTTATGTTGTTTTATCGTATGCTTTATTAAACTGCATTTATGTTGTTTTATCCTATGCTTTATTAAATTGTATTGATGTTGTTTTATTCCATGCTTTATTAAATTGTATTTATGTTGTTTTATCCTATGCTTTATTAAATTTTATTTATTTTGTTTTATCCTTTGCTTTATTAAATTGTATTAATGTTGCTTTAACCTATGCTTTATTAAATTGTATTTATGTAGTTTTATCCTATGCTTTATTAAATTGTATTTATGTTGTTTTATCCTATGCTTTATTAAATTGTATTTATGTTGTTTTATCCTATGCTTTATTAAATTGTATTTATGTTGTTTTAACCTATGCTTTATTAAATTGTATTTATGTTGTTTTATCCTATGCTTTATTAAATTGTATTTATGTTGTTTTAACCTATGATTTATTAAATTGTATTTATGTTGTTTTATCCTATGCTTTATTAAATTGTATTTATGTTGTTTTATCCTATGCTTTATTAAATTGTGTTTATGTTGTTTTATCCTATGCTTTATTAAATTGTATGTATGTTGTTTTATCCTATGCTTTATTAAATTGTATTTATGTTGTTTTAACCTATGCTTTATTAAATTGTATTTATGTTGTTTTATCCTATGCTTTATTAAATTGTATTTATGTTGTTTTATCCTATGCTATATTAAATTGTGTTTATGTTGTTTTATCCTATACTTTATTAAATTGCATTTGTGTTGTTTTAACCTATGCTTTATTAAATTGTATTTATGTTGTTTTATCCAATGCTTTATTAAATTGCGTTTATGTTGTTTTATCCTATGCTTTATTAAATTGTATTTATGTTGTTTTTTCCT
The DNA here is from genome assembly GCF_046119375.1 of Phyllobates terribilis. Lineage (NCBI taxonomy): Eukaryota > Metazoa > Chordata > Amphibia > Anura > Dendrobatidae > Phyllobates > Phyllobates terribilis. The sequence goes on from NW_027362775.1 coordinate 24,767,269, forward strand.
ATGCTTTATTAAATTGTATTTATGTTGTTTTAACCCATGCTTTATTAAATTGTATTTATGTTGTTTTAACCCATGCTTTATTAAATTGTATTTATGTTGTTTTATCCTATGCTTTATTAAATTGTGTTTATGTTGTTTTATCCTATGCTTTATTAAATTGTATTTATGTTGTTTTATCCTATGCTTTATTAAATTGTATTTATGTTGTTTTAACCCATGCTTTATTAAATTGTATTTATGTTGTTTTATCTTATGCTTTATTAAATTGTGTTTATGTTGTTTTATCCTATGCTTTTTTAAATTGTATTTATGTTGTTTTATCCTATGCTTTATTAAATTGTATTTATGTTGTTTTATCGTATGTTGTTTAAATCCTATGCTTTATTAAATTGTATTTATGTTGTTTTAACCTATCCTTTATTAAATTGTATTTATGTTGTTTTAACCTATCCTTTATTAAATTGTATTTATGTTGTTTTAACCTATGCTTTATTAAATTGTATTTATGTTGTTTTATCTTATGCTTTATTAAATTGTGTTTATGTTGTTTTATCCTATGCTTTTTTAAATTGTATTTATGTTGTTTTATCCTATGCTTTATTAAATTGTATTTATGTTGTTTTATCGTATGCTTTATTAAACTGCATTTATGTTGTTTTATCCTATGCTTTATTAAATTGTATTGATGTTGTTTTATTCCATGCTTTATTAAATTGTATTTATGTTGTTTTATCCTATGCTTTATTAAATTTTATTTATTTTGTTTTATCCTTTGCTTTATTAAATTGTATTAATGTTGCTTTAACCTATGCTTTATTAAATTGTATTTATGTAGTTTTATCCTATGCTTTATTAAATTGTATTTATGTTGTTTTATCCTATGCTTTATTAAATTGTATTTATGTTGTTTTATCCTATGCTTTATTAAATTGTATTTATGTTGTTTTAACCTATGCTTTATTAAATTGTATTTATGTTGTTTTATCCTATGCTTTATTAAATTGTATTTATGTTGTTTTATCCTATGCTTTATTAAATTTTATTTATTTTGTTTTATCCTTTGCTTTATTAAATTGTATTAATGTTGCTTTAACCTATGCTTTATTAAATTGTATTTATGTAGTTTTATCCTATGCTTTATTAAATTGTATTTATGTTGTTTTATCCTATGCTTTATTAAATTGTATTTATGTTGTTTTATCCTATGCTTTATTAAATTGTATTTATGTTGTTTTAACCTATGCTTTATTAAATTGTATTTATGTTGTTTTATCCTATGCTTTATTAAATTGTATTTATGTTGTTTTAACCTATGATTTATTAAATTGTATTTATGTTGTTTTATCCTATGCTTTATTAAATTGTATTTATGTTGTTTTATCCTATGCTTTATTAAATTGTGTTTATGTTGTTTTATCCTATGCTTTATTAAATTGTATGTATGTTGTTTTATCCTATGCTTTATTAAATTGTATTTATGTTGTTTTAACCTATGCTTTATTAAATTGTATTTATGTTGTTTTATCCTATGCTTTATTAAATTGTATTTATGTTGTTTTATCCTATGCTATATTAAATTGTGTTTATGTTGTTTTATCCTATACTTTATTAAATTGCATTTGTGTTGTTTTAACCTATGCTTTATTAAATTGTATTTATGTTGTTTTATCCAATGCTTTATTAAATTGCGTTTATGTTGTTTTATCCTATGCTTTATTAAATTGTATTTATGTTGTTTTATCCTATGCTTTATTAAACTGTATTTATGTTGTTTTAACCCATGCTTTATTAAATTGTATTTATGTTGTTTTAACCCATGCTTTATTAAATTGTATTTATGTTGTTTTATCCTATGCTTTATTAAATTGTGTTTATGTTGTTTTATCCTATGCTTTATTAAATTGTATTTATGTTGTTTTATCCTATGCTTTATTAAATTGTATTTATGTTGTTTTAACCCATGCTTTATTAAATTGTATTTATGTTGTTTTATCTTATGCTTTATTAAATTGTGTTTATGTTGTTTTATCCTATGCTTTTTTAAATTGTATTTATGTTGTTTTATCCTATGCTTTATTAAATTGTATTTATGTTGTTTTATCGTATGTTGTTTAAATCCTATGCTTTATTAAATTGTATTTATGTTGTTTTAACCTATCCTTTATTAAATTGTATTTATGTTGTTTTAACCTATCCTTTATTAAATTGTATTTATGTTGTTTTAACCTATGCTTTATTAAATTGTATTTATGTTGTTTTATCTTATGCTTTATTAAATTGTGTTTATGTTGTTTTATCCTATGCTTTTTTAAATTGTATTTATGTTGTTTTATCCTATGCTTTATTAAATTGTATTTATGTTGTTTTATCGTATGCTTTATTAAACTGCATTTATGTTGTTTTATCCTATGCTTTATTAAATTGTATTGATGTTGTTTTATTCCATGCTTTATTAAATTGTATTTATGTTGTTTTATCCTATGCTTTATTAAATTTTATTTATTTTGTTTTATCCTTTGCTTTATTAAATTGTATTAATGTTGCTTTAACCTATGCTTTATTAAATTGTATTTATGTAGTTTTATCCTATGCTTTATTAAATTGTATTTATGTTGTTTTATCCTATGCTTTATTAAATTGTATTTATGTTGTTTTATCCTATGCTTTATTAAATTGTATTTATGTTGTTTTAACCTATGCTTTATTAAATTGTATTTATGTTGTTTTATCCTATGCTTTATTAAATTGTATTTATGTTGTTTTAACCTATGATTTATTAAATTGTATTTATGTTGTTTTATCCTATGCTTTATTAAATTGTATTTATGTTGTTTTATCCTATGCTTTATTAAATTGTGTTTATGTTGTTTTATCCTATGCTTTATTAAATTGTATGTATGTTGTTTTATCCTATGCTTTATTAAATTGTATTTATGTTGTTTTAACCTATGCTTTATTAAATTGTATTTATGTTGTTTTATCCTATGCTTTATTAAATTATATTTATGTTGTTTTATCCTATGCTTTATTAAATTGTATTTATGTTGTTTTAACCCATGCTTTATTAAATTGTATTTATGTTGTTTAAACCCATGCTTTATTAAATTGTATTTATGTTGTTTTAACCCATGCTTTATTAAATTGTATTTATGTTGTTTTATCTTATGCTTCATTAAATTGTGTTTATGTTGTTTTAACCTGTGCTTTATTAAACTGTATTTATGTTGTTTTATCCTATGCTTTATTAAATTGTATTTATGTTGTTTTATCCTATGCTTTATTAAATTGTATTTATGTTGTTTTAACCTATCCTTTATTAAATTGTATTTATGTTGTTTTAACCTATGCTTTATTAAATTGTATTTATGTTGTTTTAACCTATGCTTTATTAACTTGTTTTTATGTTGTTTTATCCTATGCTTTATTAAATTGTATTTATGTTGTTTTAACCCATGCTTTATTAAATTGTATTTATGTTGTTTTATCTTATGCTTCATTAAATTGTGTTTATGTTGTTTTAACCTGTGCTTTATTAAACTGTATTTATGTTGTTTTATCCTATGCTTTATTAAATTGTATTTATGTTGTTTTATCCTATGCTTTATTAAATTGTATTTATGTTGTTTTAACCTATCCTTTATTAAATTGTATTTATGTTGTTTTAACCTATGCTTTATTAAATTGTATTTATGTTGTTTTAACCTATGCTTTATTAACTTGTTTTTATGTTGTTTTATCCTACGCTTTATTAAATTGTATTTATGTTGCTTTAACCTATGCTTTATTAAATTGTATTTATGTTGTTTTATCCTATGTTTTATTAAATTGTGTTTATGTTGTTTTATCCTATGCTTTATTAAATTGTATTTATGTTGTTTTATCCTATGCTTTATTAAATTGTATTTATGCTGTTTTAACCCATGCTTTATTAAATTGTATTTATGTTGTTTTATCTTATGCTTTATTAAATTGTGTTTATGTTGTTTTATCCTATGCTTTTTTAAATTGTATTTATGTTGTTTTATCCTATGCTTTATTAAATTGTATTTATGTTGTTTTATCGTATGCTTTATTAAACTGCATTTATGTTGTTTTATCCTATGCTTTATTAAATTGTATTGATGTTGTTTTATTCTATGCTTTATTAAATTGTATTTATGTTGTTTTATCCTATGCTTTATTAAATGGTATTTGTTGTTTTTTCCTATGCTTTATTAAATGGTATTTATGTTGTTTTAACCTATGCTTTATTAAACTGTATTTATGTTGTTTTATCCTATGCTTTATTAAATTGAATTTATGTTGTTTTATCCTATGCTTTATTAAATTGTATTTATGTTGTTTTAACCTATCCTTTATTAAATTGTATTTATGTTGTTTTAACCTATGCTTTATTAAATTGTATTTATGTTGTTTTAACCTATGCTTTATTAGATTGTTTTTATGTTGTTTTATCCTATGCTTTATTAAATTGTATTTATGTTGCTTTAACCTATGCTTTATTAAATTGTATTTATGTAGTTTTATCCTATGCTTTATTAAATTGTATTTATGTTGTTTTATCCTATGCTTTATTAAACTGTATTTATGTTTTTTTATCCTATGCTTTATTAAATGGTATTTATGTTGTTTTTTCCTATGCTTTATTAAATGGTATTTATGTTGTTTTAACCTATGCTTTATTAAACTGTATTTATGTTGTTTTATCCTATGCTTTATTAAATTGTATTTATGTTGTTTTATCCTATGCTTTATTAAATTGTATTTATGTTGTTTTAACCTATCCTTTATTAAATTGTATTTATGTTGTTTTAACCTATGCTTTATTAAATTGTATTTATGTTGTTTTAACCTATGCTTTATTAGATTGTTTTTATGTTGTTTTATCCTATGCTTTATTAAATTGTATTTATGTTGCTTTAACCTATGCTTTATTAAATTGTATTTATGTAGTTTTATCCTATGCTTTATTAAATTGTATTTATGTTGTTTTATCCTATGCTTTATTAAATTGTATTTATGTTGTTTTATCTTATGCTTTATTAAATTGTGTTTATGTTGTTTTATCCTATGCTTTTTTAAATTGTATTTATGTTGTTTTATCCTATGCTTTATTAAATTGTATTTATGTTGTTTTATCGTATGCTTTATTAAACTGCATTTATGTTGTTTTATCCTATGCTTTATTAAATTGTATTGATGTTGTTTTATTCTATGCTTTATTAAATTGTATTTATGTTGTTTTATCCTATGCTTTATTAAATGGTATTTGTTGTTTTTTCCTATGCTTTATTAAATGGTATTTATGTTGTTTTAACCTATGCTTTATTAAACTGTATTTATGTTGTTTTATCCTATGCTTTATTAAATTGAATTTATGTTGTTTTATCCTATGCTTTATTAAATTGTATTTATGTTGTTTTAACCTATCCTTTATTAAATTGTATTTATGTTGTTTTAACCTATGCTTTATTAAATTGTATTTATGTTGTTTTAACCTATGCTTTATTAGATTGTTTTTATGTTGTTTTATCCTATGCTTTATTAAATTGTATTTATGTTGCTTTAACCTATGCTTTATTAAATTGTATTTATGTAGTTTTATCCTATGCTTTATTAAATTGTATTTATGTTGTTTTATCCTATGCTTTATTAAACTGTATTTATGTTTTTTTATCCTATGCTTTATTAAATGGTATTTATGTTGTTTTTTCCTATGCTTTATTAAATGGTATTTATGTTGTTTTAACCTATGCTTTATTAAACTGTATTTATGTTGTTTTATCCTATGCTTTATTAAATTGTATTTATGTTGTTTTATCCTATGCTTTATTAAATTGTATTTATGTTGTTTTAACCTATCCTTTATTAAATTGTATTTATGTTGTTTTAACCTATGCTTTATTAAATTGTATTTATGTTGTTTTAACCTATGCTTTATTAGATTGTTTTTATGTTGTTTTATCCTATGCTTTATTAAATTGTATTTATGTTGCTTTAACCTATGCTTTATTAAATTGTATTTATGTAGTTTTATCCTATGCTTTATTAAATTGTATTTATGTTGTTTTATCCTATGCTTTATTAAATTGTATTTATGTTGTTTTATCCTATGCTTTATTAAATTGTATTTATGTTGTTTTAACCTATGCTTTATTAAATTGTATTTATGTTGTTTTATCCTATGCTTTATTAAATTGTATTTATGTTGTTTTAACCTATGATTTTTTAAATTGTATTTATGTTGTTTTATCCTATGCTTTATTAAATTGTATTTATGTTGTTTTATCCTATGCTTTATTAAATTGTGTTTATGTTGTTTTATCCTATGCTTTATTAAATTGTATGTATGTTGTTTTATCCTATGCTTTATTAAATTGTATTTATGTTGTTTTAACCTATGCTTTATTAAATTGTATTTATGTTGTTTTATCCTATGCTTTATTAAATTGTATTTATGTTGTTTTATCCTATGCTTTATTAAATTGTGTTTATGTTGTTTTATCCTATACTTTATTAAATTGCATTTATGTTGTTTTAACCTATGCTTTATTAAATTGTATTTATGTTGTTTTATCCAATGCTTTATTAAATTGCGTTTATGTTGTTTTATCCTATGCTTTATTAAATTATATTTATGTTGTTTTATCCTATGCTTTATTAAATTGTATTTATGTTGTTTTAACCCATGCTTTATTAAATTGTATTTATGTTGCTTTAACCTATGCTTTATTAAATTGTATTTATGTTGTTTTATCCTATGTTTTATTAAATTGTGTTTATGTTGTTTTATCCTATGCTTTATTAAATTGTATTTATGTTGTTTTATCCTATGCTTTATTAAATTGTATTTATGCTGTTTTAACCCATGCTTTATTAAATTGTATTTATGTTGTTTTATCTTATGCTTTATTAAATTGTGTTTATGTTGTTTTATCCTATGCTTTTTTAAATTGTATTTATGTTGTTTTATCCTATGCTTTATTAAATTGTATTTATGTTGTTTTATCGTATGCTTTATTAAACTGCATTTATGTTGTTTTATCCTATGCTTTATTAAATTGTATTGATGTTGTTTTATTCTATGCTTTATTAAATTGTATTTATGTTGTTTTATCCTATGCTTTATTAAATGGGATTTGTTGTTTTTTCCTATGCTTTATTAAATGGTATTTATGTTGTTTTAACCTATGCTTTATTAAACTGTATTTATGTTGTTTTATCCTATGCTTTATTAAATTTAATTTATGTTGTTTTATCCTATGCTTTATTAAATTGTATTTATGTTGTTTTAACCTATCCTTTATTAAATTGTATTTATGATGTTTTAACCTATGCTTTATTAAATTGTATTTATGTTGTTTTAACCTATGCTTTATTAGATTGTTTTTATGTTGTTTTATCCTATGCTTTATTAAATTGTATTTATGTTGTTTTATCCTATGCTTTATTAAATTGTATTTATGTTGTTTTATCCTATGTTTTATTAAATTGTATTTATGTTGTTTTATCTTATGCTTTATTAAACTGCATTTATGTTGTTTTATCCTATGCTTTATTAAATTGTATTTATGTTGTTTTATCGTATGCTTTATTAAATTGTATTTATGTTGTTTTATCCTCTGTTTTATTAAATTGTATTTATGTTGTTTTATCCTATACTTTATTAAATTGTATTTATGTTGTTTTAACCTATGCTTTATTAAATTGTATTTATGTTGTTTTATCCTATGCTATATTAAATTGTATTTATGTTGTTTTATCCTATGCTTTATTAAATTGTATTTATGTGGTTTTATCCTATGCTTTATTAAATTGTATTTATGTGGTTTTATCCTATGCTTTATTAAATTGCATCTATCTTGTTTTATTCTATGCTTTATTAAATTGTATTTATGTTGTTTTATCCTATGCTTTATTAAATTGTATTTATGTTGTTTTATCCTATGCTTTATTAAATTGTATTTATGTTGTTTTAACCTATGCTTTATTAAATTGTATTTATGTTGTTTTATCCTATGCTTTATTAAATTGTATTTATGTTGTTTTAACCCATGCTTTATTAAATTGTATTTATGTTGTTTTATCTTATGCTTTATTAAATTGTGTTTATGTTGTTTTATCCTATGCTTTTTTAAATTGTATTTATGTTGTTTTATCCTATGCTTTATTAAATTGTATTTATGTTGTTTTATCGTATGTTGTTTAAATCCTATGCTTTATTAAATTGTATTTATGTTGTTTTAACCTATCCTTTATTAAATTGTATTTATGTTGTTTTAACCTATCCTTTATTAAATTGTATTTATGTTGTTTTAACCTATGCTTTATTAAATTGTATTTATGTTGTTTTATCTTATGCTTTATTAAATTGTGTTTATGTTGTTTTATCCTATGCTTTTTTAAATTGTATTTATGTTGTTTTATCCTATGCTTTATTAAATTGTATTTATGTTGTTTTATCGTATGCTTTATTAAACTGCATTTATGTTGTTTTATCCTATGCTTTATTAAATTGTATTGATGTTGTTTTATTCCATGCTTTATTAAATTGTATTTATGTTGTTTTATCCTATGCTTTATTAAATTTTATTTATTTTGTTTTATCCTTTGCTTTATTAAATTGTATTAATGTTGCTTTAACCTATGCTTTATTAAATTGTATTTATGTAGTTTTATCCTATGCTTTATTAAATTGTATTTATGTTGTTTTATCCTATGCTTTATTAAATTGTATTTATGTTGTTTTATCCTATGCTTTATTAAATTGTATTTATGTTGTTTTAACCTATGCTTTATTAAATTGTATTTATGTTGTTTTATCCTATGCTTTATTAAATTGTATTTATGTTGTTTTAACCTATGATTTATTAAATTGTATTTATGTTGTTTTATCCTATGCTTTATTAAATTGTATTTATGTTGTTTTATCCTATGCTTTATTAAATTGTGTTTATGTTGTTTTATCCTATGCTTTATTAAATTGTATGTATGTTGTTTTATCCTATGCTTTATTAAATTGTATTTATGTTGTTTTAACCTATGCTTTATTAAATTGTATTTATGTTGTTTTATCCTATGCTTTATTAAATTGTATTTATGTTGTTTTATCCTATGCTATATTAAATTGTGTTTATGTTGTTTTATCCTATACTTTATTAAATTGCATTTGTGTTGTTTTAACCTATGCTTTATTAAATTGTATTTATGTTGTTTTATCCAATGCTTTATTAAATTGCGTTTATGTTGTTTTATCCTATGCTTTATTAAATTGTATTTATGTTGTTTTTTCCTATGCTTTATTAAATTGTATTTATGTTGTTTTAACCCATGCTTTATTAAATTGTATTTATGTTGTTTTAACCCATGCTTTATTAAATTGTATTTATGTTGTTTTATCCTATGCTTTATTAAATTGTGTTTATGTTGTTTTATCCTATGCTTTATTAAATTGTATTTATGTTGTTTTATCCTATGCTTTATTAAATTGTATTTATGTTGTTTTAACCCATGCTTTATTAAATTGTATTTATGTTGTTTTATCTTATGCTTTATTAAATTGTGTTTATGTTGTTTTATCCTATGCTTTTTTAAATTGTATTTATGTTGTTTTATCCTATGCTTTATTAAATTGTATTTATGTTGTTTTATCGTATGTTGTTTAAATCCTATGCTTTATTAAATTGTATTTATGTTGTTTTAACCTATCCTTTATTAAATTGTATTTATGTTGTTTTAACCTATCCTTTATTAAATTGTATTTATGTTGTTTTAACCTATGCTTTATTAAATTGTATTTATGTTGTTTTATCTTATGCTTTATTAAATTGTGTTTATGTTGTTTTATCCTATGCTTTTTTAAATTGTATTTATGTTGTTTTATCCTATGCTTTATTAAATTGTATTTATGTTGTTTTATCGTATGCTTTATTAAACTGCATTTATGTTGTTTTATCCTATGCTTTATTAAATTGTATTGATGTTGTTTTATTCCATGCTTTATTAAATTGTATTTATGTTGTTTTATCCTATGCTTTATTAAATTTTATTTATTTTGTTTTATCCTTTGCTTTATTAAATTGTATTAATGTTGCTTTAACCTATGCTTTATTAAATTGTATTTATGTAGTTTTATCCTATGCTTTATTAAATTGTATTTATGTTGTTTTATCCTATGCTTTATTAAATTGTATTTATGTTGTTTTATCCTATGCTTTATTAAATTGTATTTATGTTGTTTTAACCTATGCTTTATTAAATTGTATTTATGTTGTTTTATCCTATGCTTTATTAAATTGTATTTATGTTGTTTTATCCTATGCTTTATTAAATTTTATTTATTTTGTTTTATCCTTTGCTTTATTAAATTGTATTAATGTTGCTTTAACCTATGCTTTATTAAATTGTATTTATGTAGTTTTATCCTATGCTTTATTAAATTGTATTTATGTTGTTTTATCCTATGCTTTATTAAATTGTATTTATGTTGTTTTATCCTATGCTTTATTAAATTGTATTTATGTTGTTTTAACCTATGCTTTATTAAATTGTATTTATGTTGTTTTATCCTATGCTTTATTAAATTGTATTTATGTTGTTTTAACCTATGATTTATTAAATTGTATTTATGTTGTTTTATCCTATGCTTTATTAAATTGTATTTATGTTGTTTTATCCTATGCTTTATTAAATTGTGTTTATGTTGTTTTATCCTATGCTTTATTAAATTGTATGTATGTTGTTTTATCCTATGCTTTATTAAATTGTATTTATGTTGTTTTAACCTATGCTTTATTAAATTGTATTTATGTTGTTTTATCCTATGCTTTATTAAATTGTATTTATGTTGTTTTATCCTATGCTATATTAAATTGTGTTTATGTTGTTTTATCCTATACTTTATTAAATTGCATTTGTGTTGTTTTAACCTATGCTTTATTAAATTGTATTTATGTTGTTTTATCCAATGCTTTATTAAATTGCGTTTATGTTGTTTTATCCTATGCTTTATTAAATTGTATTTATGTTGTTTTATCCTATGCTTTATTAAACTGTATTTATGTTGTTTTAACCCATGCTTTATTAAATTGTATTTATGTTGTTTTAACCCATGCTTTATTAAATTGTATTTATGTTGTTTTATCCTATGCTTTATTAAATTGTGTTTATGTTGTTTTATCCTATGCTTTATTAAATTGTATTTATGTTGTTTTATCCTATGCTTTATTAAATTGTATTTATGTTGTTTTAACCCATGCTTTATTAAATTGTATTTATGTTGTTTTATCTTATGCTTTATTAAATTGTGTTTATGTTGTTTTATCCTATGCTTTTTTAAATTGTATTTATGTTGTTTTATCCTATGCTTTATTAAATTGTATTTATGTTGTTTTATCGTATGTTGTTTAAATCCTATGCTTTATTAAATTGTATTTATGTTGTTTTAACCTATCCTTTATTAAATTGTATTTATGTTGTTTTAACCTATCCTTTATTAAATTGTATTTATGTTGTTTTAACCTATGCTTTATTAAATTGTATTTATGTTGTTTTATCTTATGCTTTATTAAATTGTGTTTATGTTGTTTTATCCTATGCTTTTTTAAATTGTATTTATGTTGTTTTATCCTCTGCTTTATTAAATTGTATTTATGTTGTTTTATCGTATGCTTTATTAAACTGCATTTATGTTGTTTTATCCTATGCTTTATTAAATTGTATTGATGTTGTTTTATTCCATGCTTTATTAAATTGTATTTATGTTGTTTTATCCTATGCTTTATTAAATTTTATTTATTTTGTTTTATCCTTTGCTTTATTAAATTGTATTAATGTTGCTTTAACCTATGCTTTATTAAATTGTATTTATGTAGTTTTATCCTATGCTTTATTAAATTGTATTTATGTTGTTTTATCCTATGCTTTATTAAATTGTATTTATGTTGTTTTATCCTATGCTTTATTAAATTGTATTTATGTTGTTTTAACCTATGCTTTATTAAATTGTATTTATGTTGTTTTATCCTATGCTTTATTAAATTGTATTTATGTTGTTTTAACCTATGATTTATTAAATTGTATTTATGTTGTTTTATCCTATGCTTTATTAAATTGTATTTATGTTGTTTTATCCTATGCTTTATTAAATTGTGTTTATGTTGTTTTATCCTATGCTTTATTAAATTGTATGTATGTTGTTTTATCCTATGCTTTATTAAATTGTATTTATGTTGTTTTAACCTATGCTTTATTAAATTGTATTTATGTTGTTTTATCCTATGCTTTATTAAATTATATTTATGTTGTTTTATCCTATGCTTTATTAAATTGTATTTATGTTGTTTTAACCCATGCTTTATTAAATTGTATTTATGTTGTTTAAACCCATGCTTTATTAAATTGTATTTATGTTGTTTTAACCCATGCTTTATTAAATTGTATTTATGTTGTTTTATCTTATGCTTCATTAAATTGTGTTTATGTTGTTTTAACCTGTGCTTTATTAAACTGTATTTATGTTGTTTTATCCTATGCTTTATTAAATTGTATTTATGTTGTTTTATCCTATGCTTTATTAAATTGTATTTATGTTGTTTTAACCTATCCTTTATTAAATTGTATTTATGTTGTTTTAACCTATGCTTTATTAAATTGTATTTATGTTGTTTTAACCTATGCTTTATTAACTTGTTTTTATGTTGTTTTATCCTATGCTTTATTAAATTGTATTTATGTTGTTTTAACCCATGCTTTATTAAATTGTATTTATGTTGTTTTATCTTATGCTTCATTAAATTGTGTTTATGTTGTTTTAACCTGTGCTTTATTAAACTGTATTTATGTTGTTTTATCCTATGCTTTATTAAATTGTATTTATGTTGTTTTATCCTATGCTTTATTAAATTGTATTTATGTTGTTTTAACCTATCCTTTATTAAATTGTATTTATGTTGTTTTAACCTATGCTTTATTAAATTGTATTTATGTTGTTTTAACCTATGCTTTATTAACTTGTTTTTATGTTGTTTTATCCTACGCTTTATTAAATTGTATTTATGTTGCTTTAACCTATGCTTTATTAAATTGTATTTATGTTGTTTTATCCTATGTTTTATTAAATTGTGTTTATGTTGTTTTATCCTATGCTTTATTAAATTGTATTTATGTTGTTTTATCCTATGCTTTATTAAATTGTATTTATGCTGTTTTAACCCATGCTTTATTAAATTGTATTTATGTTGTTTTATCTTATGCTTTATTAAATTGTGTTTATGTTGTTTTATCCTATGCTTTTTTAAATTGTATTTATGTTGTTTTATCCTATGCTTTATTAAATTGTATTTATGTTGTTTTATCGTATGCTTTATTAAACTGCATTTATGTTGTTTTATCCTATGCTTTATTAAATTGTATTGATGTTGTTTTATTCTATGCTTTATTAAATTGTATTTATGTTGTTTTATCCTATGCTTTATTAAATGGTATTTGTTGTTTTTTCCTATGCTTTATTAAATGGTATTTATGTTGTTTTAACCTATGCTTTATTAAACTGTATTTATGTTGTTTTATCCTATGCTTTATTAAATTGAATTTATGTTGTTTTATCCTATGCTTTATTAAATTGTATTTATGTTGTTTTAACCTATCCTTTATTAAATTGTATTTATGTTGTTTTAACCTATGCTTTATTAAATTGTATTTATGTTGTTTTAACCTATGCTTTATTAGATTGTTTTTATGTTGTTTTATCCTATGCTTTATTAAATTGTATTTATGTTGCTTTAACCTATGCTTTATTAAATTGTATTTATGTAGTTTTATCCTATGCTTTATTAAATTGTATTTATGTTGTTTTATCCTATGCTTTATTAAACTGTATTTATGTTTTTTTATCCTATGCTTTATTAAATGGTATTTATGTTGTTTTTTCCTATGCTTTATTAAATGGTATTTATGTTGTTTTAACCTATGCTTTATTAAACTGTATTTATGTTGTTTTATCCTATGCTTTATTAAATTGTATTTATGTTGTTTTATCCTATGCTTTATTAAATTGTATTTATGTTGTTTTAACCTATCCTTTATTAAATTGTATTTATGTTGTTTTAACCTATGCTTTATTAAATTGTATTTATGTTGTTTTAACCTATGCTTTATTAGATTGTTTTTATGTTGTTTTATCCTATGCTTTATTAAATTGTATTTATGTTGCTTTAACCTATGCTTTATTAAATTGTATTTATGTAGTTTTATCCTATGCTTTATTAAATTGTATTTATGTTGTTTTATCCTATGCTTTATTAAATTGTATTTATGTTGTTTTATCTTATGCTTTATTAAATTGTGTTTATGTTGTTTTATCCTATGCTTTTTTAAATTGTATTTATGTTGTTTTATCCTATGCTTTATTAAATTGTATTTATGTTGTTTTATCGTATGCTTTATTAAACTGCATTTATGTTGTTTTATCCTATGCTTTATTAAATTGTATTGATGTTGTTTTATTCTATGCTTTATTAAATTGTATTTATGTTGTTTTATCCTATGCTTTATTAAATGGTATTTGTTGTTTTTTCCTATGCTTTATTAAATGGTATTTATGTTGTTTTAACCTATGCTTTATTAAACTGTATTTATGTTGTTTTATCCTATGCTTTATTAAATTGAATTTATGTTGTTTTATCCTATGCTTTATTAAATTGTATTTATGTTGTTTTAACCTATCCTTTATTAAATTGTATTTATGTTGTTTTAACCTATGCTTTATTAAATTGTATTTATGTTGTTTTAACCTATGCTTTATTAGATTGTTTTTATGTTGTTTTATCCTATGCTTTATTAAATTGTATTTATGTTGCTTTAACCTATGCTTTATTAAATTGTATTTATGTAGTTTTATCCTATGCTTTATTAAATTGTATTTATGTTGTTTTATCCTATGCTTTATTAAACTGTATTTATGTTTTTTTATCCTATGCTTTATTAAATGGTATTTATGTTGTTTTTTCCTATGCTTTATTAAATGGTATTTATGTTGTTTTAACCTATGCTTTATTAAACTGTATTTATGTTGTTTTATCCTATGCTTTATTAAATTGTATTTATGTTGTTTTATCCTATGCTTTATTAAATTGTATTTATGTTGTTTTAACCTATCCTTTATTAAATTGTATTTATGTTGTTTTAACCTATGCTTTATTAAATTGTATTTATGTTGTTTTAACCTATGCTTTATTAGATTGTTTTTATGTTGTTTTATCCTATGCTTTATTAAATTGTATTTATGTTGCTTTAACCTATGCTTTATTAAATTGTATTTATGTAGTTTTATCCTATGCTTTATTAAATTGTATTTATGTTGTTTTATCCTATGCTTTATTAAATTGTATTTATGTTGTTTTATCCTATGCTTTATTAAATTGTATTTATGTTGTTTTAACCTATGCTTTATTAAATTGTATTTATGTTGTTTTATCCTATGCTTTATTAAATTGTATTTATGTTGTTTTAACCTATGATTTTTTAAATTGTATTTATGTTGTTTTATCCTATGCTTTATTAAATTGTATTTATGTTGTTTTATCCTATGCTTTATTAAATTGTGTTTATGTTGTTTTATCCTATGCTTTATTAAATTGTATGTATGTTGTTTTATCCTATGCTTTATTAAATTGTATTTATGTTGTTTTAACCTATGCTTTATTAAATTGTATTTATGTTGTTTTATCCTATGCTTTATTAAATTGTATTTATGTTGTTTTATCCTATGCTTTATTAAATTGTGTTTATGTTGTTTTATCCTATACTTTATTAAATTGCATTTATGTTGTTTTAACCTATGCTTTATTAAATTGTATTTATGTTGTTTTATCCAATGCTTTATTAAATTGCGTTTATGTTGTTTTATCCTATGCTTTATTAAATTATATTTATGTTGTTTTATCCTATGCTTTATTAAATTGTATTTATGTTGTTTTAACCCATGCTTTATTAAATTGTATTTATGTTGCTTTAACCTATGCTTTATTAAATTGTATTTATGTTGTTTTATCCTATGTTTTATTAAATTGTGTTTATGTTGTTTTATCCTATGCTTTATTAAATTGTATTTATGTTGTTTTATCCTATGCTTTATTAAATTGTATTTATGCTGTTTTAACCCATGCTTTATTAAATTGTATTTATGTTGTTTTATCTTATGCTTTATTAAATTGTGTTTATGTTGTTTTATCCTATGCTTTTTTAAATTGTATTTATGTTGTTTTATCCTATGCTTTATTAAATTGTATTTATGTTGTTTTATCGTATGCTTTATTAAACTGCATTTATGTTGTTTTATCCTATGCTTTATTAAATTGTATTGATGTTGTTTTATTCTATGCTTTATTAAATTGTATTTATGTTGTTTTATCCTATGCTTTATTAAATGGGATTTGTTGTTTTTTCCTATGCTTTATTAAATGGTATTTATGTTGTTTTAACCTATGCTTTATTAAACTGTATTTATGTTGTTTTATCCTATGCTTTATTAAATTTAATTTATGTTGTTTTATCCTATGCTTTATTAAATTGTATTTATGTTGTTTTAACCTATCCTTTATTAAATTGTATTTATGATGTTTTAACCTATGCTTTATTAAATTGTATTTATGTTGTTTTAACCTATGCTTTATTAGATTGTTTTTATGTTGTTTTATCCTATGCTTTATTAAATTGTATTTATGTTGCTTTAACCTATGCTTTATTAAATTGTATTTATGTAGTTTTATCCTATGCTTTATTAAATTATATTTATGTTGTTTTATCCTATGCTTTATTAAATTGTATTTATGTTTTTTTATCCTATGCTTTATTAAATGGTATTTATGTTGTTTTTTCCTATGCTTTATTAAATGGTATTTATGTTGTTTTAACCTATGCTTTATTAAACTGTATTTATGTTGTTTTATCCTATGCTTTATTAAATTGTATTTATGTTGTTTTATCCTATGCTTTATTAAATTGTATTTATGTTGTTTTAACCTATCCTTTATTAAATTGTATTTATGTTGTTTTAACCTATGCTTTATTAAATTGTATTTATGTTGTTTTAACCTATGCTTTATTAGATTGTTTTTATGTTGTTTTATCCTATGCTTTATTAAATTGTATTTATGTTGCTTTAACCTATGCTTTATTAAATTGTATTTATGTAGTTTTATCCTATGCTTTATTAAATTGTATTTATGTTGTTTTATCCTATGCTTTATTAAATTGTATTTATGTTGTTTTATCCTATGCTTTATTAAATTGTATTTATGTTGTTTTAACCTATGCTTTATTAAATTGTATTTATGTTGTTTTATCCTATGCTTTATTAAATTGTATTTATGTTGTTTTAACCTATGATTTTTTAAATTGTATTTATGTTGTTTTATCCTATGCTTTATTAAATTGTATTTATGTTGTTTTATCCTAAGCTTTATTAAATTGTGTTTATGTTGTTTTATCCTATGCTTTATTAAATTGTATGTATGTTGTTTTATCCTATGCTTTATTAAATTGTATTTATGTTGTTTTAACCTATGCTTTATTAAATTGTATTTATGTTGTTTTATCCTATGCTTTATTAAATTGTATTTATGTTGTTTTAACCTATGCTTTATTAAATTGTATTTATGTTGTTTTATCCTATGCTTTATTAAATTGTATTTATGTTGTTTTATCCTATGCTTTATTAAATTGTGTTTATGTTGTTTTATCCTATACTTTATTAAATTGCATTTATGTTGTTTTAACCTATGCTTTATTAAATTGTATTTATGTTGTTTTATCCAATGCTTTATTAAATTGCGTTTATGTTGTTTTATCCTATGCTTTATTAAATTATATTTATGTTGTTTTATCCTATGCTTTATTAAATTGTATTTATGTTGTTTTAACCCATGCTTTATTAAATTGTATTTATGTTGTTTAAACCCATGCATTATTAAATTGTATTTATGTTGTTTTATCCTATGCTTTATTAAATTGTGTTTATGTTGTTTTATCCTATGCTTTATTAAATTGTATTTATGTTGTTTTATCCTATGCTTTATTAAATTGTATTTATGTTGTTTTAACCCAAGCTTTATTAAATTGTATTTATGTTGTTTTATCTTATGCTTCATTAAATTGTGTTTATGTTGTTTTAACCTATGCTTTATTAAACTGTATTTATGTTGTTTTATCCTATGCTTTATTAAATTGTATTTATGTTGTTTTATCCTATGCTTTATTAAATTGTATTTATGTTGTTTTAACCTATCCTTTATTAAATTGTATTTATGTTGTTTTAACCTATGCTTTATTAAATTGTATTTATGTTGTTTTAACCTATGCTTTATTAACTTGTTTTTATGTTGTTTTATCCTATGCTTTATTAAATTGTATTTATGTTGTTTTAACCTATCCTTTATTAAATTGTATTTATGTTGTTTTAACCTATGCTTTATTAAATTGTATTTATGTTGTTTTAACCTATGCTTTATTAACTTGTTTTTATGTTGTTTTATCCTATGCTTTATTAAATTGTATTTATGTTGCTTTAACCTATGCTTTATTAAATTGTATTTATGTTGTTTTATCCTATGTTTTATTAAATTGTGTTTATGTTGTTTTATCCTATGCTTTATTAAATTGTATTTATGTTGTTTTATCCTATGCTTTATTAAATTGTATTTATGCTGTTTTAACCCATGCTTTATTAAATTGTATTTATGTTGTTTTATCTTATGCTTTATTAAATTGTGTTTATGTTGTTTTATCCTATGCTTTTTTAAATTGTATTTATGTTGTTTTATCCTATGCTTTATTAAATTGTATTTATGTTGTTTTATCGTATGCTTTATTAAACTGCATTTATGTTGTTTTATCCTATGCTTTATTAAATTGTATTGATGTTGTTTTATTCTATGCTTTATTAAATTGTATTTATGTTGTATTATCCTATGCTTTATTAAATGGTATTTGTTGTTTTTTCCTATGCTTTATTAAATGGTATTTATGTTGTTTTAACCTATGCTTTATTAAACTGTATTTATGTTGTTTTATCCTATGCTTTATTAAATTGTATTTATGTTGTTTTATCCTATGCTTTATTAAATTGTATTTATGTTGTTTTAACCTATCCTTTATTAAATTGTATTTATGTTGTTTTAACCTATGCTTTATTAAATTGTATTTATGTTGTTTTAACCTATGCTTTATTAGATTGTTTTTATGTTGTTTTATCCTATGCTTTATTAAATTGTATTTATGTTGTTTTAACCTATGATTTTTTAAATTGTATTTATGTTGTTTTATCCTATGCTTTATTAAATTGTATTTATGTTGTTTTATCCTATGCTTTATTAAATTGTGTTTATGTTGTTTTATCCTATGCTTTATTAAATTGTATGTATGTTGTTTTATCCTATGCTTTATTAAATTGTATTTATGTTGTTTTAACCTATGCTTTATTAAATTGTATTTATGTTGTTTTATCCTATGCTTTATTAAATTGTATTTATGTTGTTTTATCCTATGCTTTATTAAATTGTGTTTATGTTGTTTTATCCTATACTTTATTAAATTGCATTTATGTTGTTTTAACCTATGCTTTATTAAATTGTATTTATGTTGTTTTATCCAATGCTTTATTAAATTGCGTTTATGTTGTTTTATCCTATGCTTTATTAAATTATATTTATGTTGTTTTATCCTATGCTTTATTAAATTGTATTTATGTTGTTTTAACCCATGCTTTATTAAATTGTATTTATGTTGTTTAAACCCATGCATTATTAAATTGTATTTATGTTGTTTTATCCCATGCTTTATTAAATTGTGTTTATGTTGTTTTATCCTATGCTTTATTAAATTGTATTTATGTTGTTTTATCCTATGCTTTATTAAATTGTATTTATGTTGTTTTAACCCATGCTTTATTAAATTGTATTTATGTTGTTTTATCTTATGCTTCATTAAATTGTGTTTATGTTGTTTTAACCTATGCTTTATTAAACTGTATTTATGTTGTTTTATCCTATGCTTTATTAAATTGTATTTATGTTGTTTTAACCTATCCTTTATTAAATTGTATTTATGTTGTTTTAACCTATGCTTTATTAAATTGTATTTATGTTGTTTTAACCTATGCTTTATTAACTTGTTTTTATGTTGTTTTATCCTATGCTTTATTAAATTGTATTTATGTTGTTTTAACCTATCCTTTATTAAATTGTATTTATGTTGTTTTAACCTATGCTTTATTAAATTGTATTTATGTTGTTTTAACCTATGCTTTATTAACTTGTTTTTATGTTGTTTTATCCTATGCTTTATTAAATTGTATTTATGTTGCTTTAACCTATGCTTTATTAAATTGTATTTATGTTGTTTTATCCTATGTTTTATTAAATTCTGTTTATGTTGTTTTATCCTATGCTTTATTAAATTGTATTTATGTTGTTTTATCCTATGCTTTATTAAATTGTATTTATGCTGTTTTAACCCATGCTTTATTAAATTGTATTTATGTTGTTTTATCTTATGCTTTATTAAATTGTGTTTATGTTGTTTTATCCTATGCTTTTTTAAATTGTATTTATGTTGTTTTATCCTATGCTTTATTAAATTGTATTTATGTTGTTTTATCGTATGCTTTATTAAACTGCATTTATGTTGTTTTATCCTATGCTTTATTAAATTGTATTGATGTTGTTTTATTCTATGCTTTATTAAATTGTATTTATGTTGTTTTATCCTATGCTTTATTAAATGGTATTTGTTGTTTTTTCCTATGCTTTATTAAATGGTATTTATGTTGTTTTAACCTATGCTTTATTAAACTGTATTTATGTTGTTTTATCCTATGCTTTATTAAATTGTATTTATGTTGTTTTATCCTATGCTTTATTAAATTGTATTTATGTTGTTTTAACCTATCCTTTATTAAATTGTATTTATGTTGTTTTAACCTATGCTTTATTAAATTGTATTTATGTTGTTTTAACCTATGCTTTATTAGATTGTTTTTATGTTGTTTTATCCTATGCTTTATTAAATTGTATTTATGTTGCTTTAACCTATGCTTTATTAAATTGTATTTATGTAGTTTTATCCTATGCTTTATTAAATTGTATTTATGTTGTTTTATCCTATGCTTTATTAAATTGTATTTATGTTTTTTTATCCTATGCTTTATTAAATGGTATTTATGTTGTTTTTTCCTATGCTTTATTAAATGGTATTTATGTTGTTTTAACCTATGCTTTATTAAACTGTATTTATGTTGTTTTATCCTATGCTTTATTAAATTGTATTTATGTTGTTTTATCCTATGCTTTATTAAATTGTATTTATGTTGTTTTAACCTATCCTTTATTAAATTGTATTTATGTTGTTTTAACCTATGCTTTATTAAATTGTATTTATGTTGTTTTAACCTATGCTTTATTAGATTGTTTTTATGTTGTTTTATCCTATGCTTTATTAAATTGTATTTATGTTGCTTTAACCTATGCTTTATTAAATTGTATTTATGTAGTTTTATCCTATGCTTTATTAAATTGTATTTATGTTGTTTTATCCTATGCTTTATTAAATTGTATTTATGTTGTTTTATCCTATGCTTTATTAAATTGTATTTATGTTGTTTTAACCTATGCTTTATTAAATTGTATTTATGTTGTTTTATCCTATGCTTTATTAAATTGTATTTATGTTGTTTTAACCTATGATTTTTTAAATTGTATTTATGTTGTTTTATCCTATGCTTTATTAAATTGTATTTATGTTGTTTTATCCTATGCTTTATTAAATTGTGTTTATGTTGTTTTATCCTATGCTTTATTAAATTGTATGTATGTTGTTTTATCCTATGCTTTATTAAATTGTATTTATGTTGTTTTAACCTATGCTTTATTAAATTGTATTTATGTTGTTTTATCCTATGCTTTATTAAATTGTATTTATGTTGTTTTATCCTATGCTTTATTAAATTGTGTTTATGTTGTTTTATCCTATACTTTATTAAATTGCATTTATGTTGTTTTAACCTATGCTTTATTAAATTGTATTTATGTTGTTTTATCCAATGCTTTATTAAATTGCGTTTATGTTGTTTTATCCTATGCTTTATTAAATTATATTTATGTTGTTTTATCCTATGCTTTATTAAATTGTATTTATGTTGTTTTAACCCATGCTTTATTAAATTGTATTTATGTTGTTTAAACCCATGCATTATTAAATTGTATTTATGTTGTTTTATCCTATGCTTTATTAAATTGTGTTTATGTTGTTTTATCCTATGCTTTATTAAATTGTATTTATGTTGTTTTATCCTATGCTTTATTAAATTGTATTTATGTTGTTTTAACCCATGCTTTATTAAATTGTATTTATGTTGTTTTATCTTATGCTTCATTAAATTGTGTTTATGTTGTTTTAACCTATGCTTTATTAAACTGTATTTATGTTGTTTTATCCTATGCTTTATTAAATTGTATTTATGTTGTTTTATCCTATGCTTTATTAAATTGTATTTATGTTGTTTTAACCTATCCTTTATTAAATTGTATTTATGTTGTTTTAACCTATGCTTTATTAAATTGTATTTATGTTGTTTTAACCTATGCTTTATTAACTTGTTTTTATGTTGTTTTATCCTATGCTTTATTAAATTGTATTTATGTTGCTTTAACCTATGCTTTATTAAATTGTATTTATGTTGTTTTACCCTATGTTTTATTAAATTGTGTTTATGTTGTTTTATCCTATGCTTTATTAAATTGTATTTATGTTGTTTTATCCTATGCTTTATTAAATTGTATTTATGTTGTTTTAACCTATCCTTTATTAAATTGTATTTATGTTGTTTTAACCTATGCTTTATTAAATTGTATTTATGTTGTTTTAACCTATGCTTTATTAGATTGTTTTTATGTTGTTTTATCCTATGCTTTATTAAATTGTATTTATGTTGCTTTAACCTATGCTTTATTAAATTGTATTTATGTAGTTTTATCCTATGCTTTATTAAATTGTATTTATGTTGTTTTATCCTATGCTTTATTAAATTGTATTTATGTTGTTTTATCTTATGCTTTATTAAATTGTGTTTATGTTGTTTTATCCTATGCTTTTTTAAATTGTATTTATGTTGTTTTATCCTATGCTTTATTAAATTGTATTTATGTTGTTTTATCGTATGCTTTATTAAACTGCATTTATGTTGTTTTATCCTATGCTTTATTAAATTGTATTGATGTTGTTTTATTCTATGCTTTATTAAATTGTATTTATGTTGTTTTATCCTATGCTTTATTAAATGGTATTTGTTGTTTTTTCCTATGCTTTATTAAATGGTATTTATGTTGTTTTAACCTATGCTTTATTAAACTGTATTTATGTTGTTTTATCCTATGCTTTATTAAATTGAATTTATGTTGTTTTATCCTATGCTTTATTAAATTGTATTTATGTTGTTTTAACCTATCCTTTATTAAATTGTATTTATGTTGTTTTAACCTATGCTTTATTAAATTGTATTTATGTTGTTTTAACCTATGCTTTATTAGATTGTTTTTATGTTGTTTTATCCTATGCTTTATTAAATTGTATTTATGTTGCTTTAACCTATGCTTTATTAAATTGTATTTATGTAGTTTTATCCTATGCTTTATTAAATTGTATTTATGTTGTTTTATCCTATGCTTTATTAAACTGTATTTATGTTTTTTTATCCTATGCTTTATTAAATGGTATTTATGTTGTTTTTTCCTATGCTTTATTAAATGGTATTTATGTTGTTTTAACCTATGCTTTATTAAACTGTATTTATGTTGTTTTATCCTATGCTTTATTAAATTGTATTTATGTTGTTTTATCCTATGCTTTATT
Source organism: Phyllobates terribilis (assembly GCF_046119375.1). Taxonomy (NCBI): domain Eukaryota; kingdom Metazoa; phylum Chordata; class Amphibia; order Anura; family Dendrobatidae; genus Phyllobates; species Phyllobates terribilis. The sequence goes on from NW_027362775.1 coordinate 24,791,173, forward strand.
AAATTGTATTTATGTTGTTTTAACCTATCCTTTATTAAATTGTATTTATGTTGTTTTAACCTATGCTTTATTAAATTGTATTTATGTTGTTTTAACCTATGCTTTATTAGATTGTTTTTATGTTGTTTTATCCTATGCTTTATTAAATTGTATTTATGTTGCTTTAACCTATGCTTTATTAAATTGTATTTATGTAGTTTTATCCTATGCTTTATTAAATTGTATTTATGTTGTTTTATCCTATGCTTTATTAAATTGTATTTATGTTGTTTTATCCTATGCTTTATTAAATTGTATTTATGTTGTTTTAACCTATGCTTTATTAAATTGTATTTATGTTGTTTTATCCTATGCTTTATTAAATTGTATTTATGTTGTTTTAACCTATGATTTTTTAAATTGTATTTATGTTGTTTTATCCTATGCTTTATTAAATTGTATTTATGTTGTTTTATCCTATGCTTTATTAAATTGTGTTTATGTTGTTTTATCCTATGCTTTATTAAATTGTATGTATGTTGTTTTATCCTATGCTTTATTAAATTGTATTTATGTTGTTTTAACCTATGCTTTATTAAATTGTATTTATGTTGTTTTATCCTATGCTTTATTAAATTGTATTTATGTTGTTTTATCCTATGCTTTATTAAATTGTGTTTATGTTGTTTTATCCTATACTTTATTAAATTGCATTTATGTTGTTTTAACCTATGCTTTATTAAATTGTATTTATGTTGTTTTATCCAATGCTTTATTAAATTGCGTTTATGTTGTTTTATCCTATGCTTTATTAAATTATATTTATGTTGTTTTATCCTATGCTTTATTAAATTGTATTTATGTTGTTTTAACCCATGCTTTATTAAATTGTATTTATGTTGCTTTAACCTATGCTTTATTAAATTGTATTTATGTTGTTTTATCCTATGTTTTATTAAATTGTGTTTATGTTGTTTTATCCTATGCTTTATTAAATTGTATTTATGTTGTTTTATCCTATGCTTTATTAAATTGTATTTATGCTGTTTTAACCCATGCTTTATTAAATTGTATTTATGTTGTTTTATCTTATGCTTTATTAAATTGTGTTTATGTTGTTTTATCCTATGCTTTTTTAAATTGTATTTATGTTGTTTTATCCTATGCTTTATTAAATTGTATTTATGTTGTTTTATCGTATGCTTTATTAAACTGCATTTATGTTGTTTTATCCTATGCTTTATTAAATTGTATTGATGTTGTTTTATTCTATGCTTTATTAAATTGTATTTATGTTGTTTTATCCTATGCTTTATTAAATGGGATTTGTTGTTTTTTCCTATGCTTTATTAAATGGTATTTATGTTGTTTTAACCTATGCTTTATTAAACTGTATTTATGTTGTTTTATCCTATGCTTTATTAAATTTAATTTATGTTGTTTTATCCTATGCTTTATTAAATTGTATTTATGTTGTTTTAACCTATCCTTTATTAAATTGTATTTATGATGTTTTAACCTATGCTTTATTAAATTGTATTTATGTTGTTTTAACCTATGCTTTATTAGATTGTTTTTATGTTGTTTTATCCTATGCTTTATTAAATTGTATTTATGTTGCTTTAACCTATGCTTTATTAAATTGTATTTATGTAGTTTTATCCTATGCTTTATTAAATTATATTTATGTTGTTTTATCCTATGCTTTATTAAATTGTATTTATGTTTTTTTATCCTATGCTTTATTAAATGGTATTTATGTTGTTTTTTCCTATGCTTTATTAAATGGTATTTATGTTGTTTTAACCTATGCTTTATTAAACTGTATTTATGTTGTTTTATCCTATGCTTTATTAAATTGTATTTATGTTGTTTTATCCTATGCTTTATTAAATTGTATTTATGTTGTTTTAACCTATCCTTTATTAAATTGTATTTATGTTGTTTTAACCTATGCTTTATTAAATTGTATTTATGTTGTTTTAACCTATGCTTTATTAGATTGTTTTTATGTTGTTTTATCCTATGCTTTATTAAATTGTATTTATGTTGCTTTAACCTATGCTTTATTAAATTGTATTTATGTAGTTTTATCCTATGCTTTATTAAATTGTATTTATGTTGTTTTATCCTATGCTTTATTAAATTGTATTTATGTTGTTTTATCCTATGCTTTATTAAATTGTATTTATGTTGTTTTAACCTATGCTTTATTAAATTGTATTTATGTTGTTTTATCCTATGCTTTATTAAATTGTATTTATGTTGTTTTAACCTATGATTTTTTAAATTGTATTTATGTTGTTTTATCCTATGCTTTATTAAATTGTATTTATGTTGTTTTATCCTAAGCTTTATTAAATTGTGTTTATGTTGTTTTATCCTATGCTTTATTAAATTGTATGTATGTTGTTTTATCCTATGCTTTATTAAATTGTATTTATGTTGTTTTAACCTATGCTTTATTAAATTGTATTTATGTTGTTTTATCCTATGCTTTATTAAATTGTATTTATGTTGTTTTAACCTATGCTTTATTAAATTGTATTTATGTTGTTTTATCCTATGCTTTATTAAATTGTATTTATGTTGTTTTATCCTATGCTTTATTAAATTGTGTTTATGTTGTTTTATCCTATACTTTATTAAATTGCATTTATGTTGTTTTAACCTATGCTTTATTAAATTGTATTTATGTTGTTTTATCCAATGCTTTATTAAATTGCGTTTATGTTGTTTTATCCTATGCTTTATTAAATTATATTTATGTTGTTTTATCCTATGCTTTATTAAATTGTATTTATGTTGTTTTAACCCATGCTTTATTAAATTGTATTTATGTTGTTTAAACCCATGCATTATTAAATTGTATTTATGTTGTTTTATCCTATGCTTTATTAAATTGTGTTTATGTTGTTTTATCCTATGCTTTATTAAATTGTATTTATGTTGTTTTATCCTATGCTTTATTAAATTGTATTTATGTTGTTTTAACCCAAGCTTTATTAAATTGTATTTATGTTGTTTTATCTTATGCTTCATTAAATTGTGTTTATGTTGTTTTAACCTATGCTTTATTAAACTGTATTTATGTTGTTTTATCCTATGCTTTATTAAATTGTATTTATGTTGTTTTATCCTATGCTTTATTAAATTGTATTTATGTTGTTTTAACCTATCCTTTATTAAATTGTATTTATGTTGTTTTAACCTATGCTTTATTAAATTGTATTTATGTTGTTTTAACCTATGCTTTATTAACTTGTTTTTATGTTGTTTTATCCTATGCTTTATTAAATTGTATTTATGTTGTTTTAACCTATCCTTTATTAAATTGTATTTATGTTGTTTTAACCTATGCTTTATTAAATTGTATTTATGTTGTTTTAACCTATGCTTTATTAACTTGTTTTTATGTTGTTTTATCCTATGCTTTATTAAATTGTATTTATGTTGCTTTAACCTATGCTTTATTAAATTGTATTTATGTTGTTTTATCCTATGTTTTATTAAATTGTGTTTATGTTGTTTTATCCTATGCTTTATTAAATTGTATTTATGTTGTTTTATCCTATGCTTTATTAAATTGTATTTATGCTGTTTTAACCCATGCTTTATTAAATTGTATTTATGTTGTTTTATCTTATGCTTTATTAAATTGTGTTTATGTTGTTTTATCCTATGCTTTTTTAAATTGTATTTATGTTGTTTTATCCTATGCTTTATTAAATTGTATTTATGTTGTTTTATCGTATGCTTTATTAAACTGCATTTATGTTGTTTTATCCTATGCTTTATTAAATTGTATTGATGTTGTTTTATTCTATGCTTTATTAAATTGTATTTATGTTGTATTATCCTATGCTTTATTAAATGGTATTTGTTGTTTTTTCCTATGCTTTATTAAATGGTATTTATGTTGTTTTAACCTATGCTTTATTAAACTGTATTTATGTTGTTTTATCCTATGCTTTATTAAATTGTATTTATGTTGTTTTATCCTATGCTTTATTAAATTGTATTTATGTTGTTTTAACCTATCCTTTATTAAATTGTATTTATGTTGTTTTAACCTATGCTTTATTAAATTGTATTTATGTTGTTTTAACCTATGCTTTATTAGATTGTTTTTATGTTGTTTTATCCTATGCTTTATTAAATTGTATTTATGTTGTTTTAACCTATGATTTTTTAAATTGTATTTATGTTGTTTTATCCTATGCTTTATTAAATTGTATTTATGTTGTTTTATCCTATGCTTTATTAAATTGTGTTTATGTTGTTTTATCCTATGCTTTATTAAATTGTATGTATGTTGTTTTATCCTATGCTTTATTAAATTGTATTTATGTTGTTTTAACCTATGCTTTATTAAATTGTATTTATGTTGTTTTATCCTATGCTTTATTAAATTGTATTTATGTTGTTTTATCCTATGCTTTATTAAATTGTGTTTATGTTGTTTTATCCTATACTTTATTAAATTGCATTTATGTTGTTTTAACCTATGCTTTATTAAATTGTATTTATGTTGTTTTATCCAATGCTTTATTAAATTGCGTTTATGTTGTTTTATCCTATGCTTTATTAAATTATATTTATGTTGTTTTATCCTATGCTTTATTAAATTGTATTTATGTTGTTTTAACCCATGCTTTATTAAATTGTATTTATGTTGTTTAAACCCATGCATTATTAAATTGTATTTATGTTGTTTTATCCCATGCTTTATTAAATTGTGTTTATGTTGTTTTATCCTATGCTTTATTAAATTGTATTTATGTTGTTTTATCCTATGCTTTATTAAATTGTATTTATGTTGTTTTAACCCATGCTTTATTAAATTGTATTTATGTTGTTTTATCTTATGCTTCATTAAATTGTGTTTATGTTGTTTTAACCTATGCTTTATTAAACTGTATTTATGTTGTTTTATCCTATGCTTTATTAAATTGTATTTATGTTGTTTTAACCTATCCTTTATTAAATTGTATTTATGTTGTTTTAACCTATGCTTTATTAAATTGTATTTATGTTGTTTTAACCTATGCTTTATTAACTTGTTTTTATGTTGTTTTATCCTATGCTTTATTAAATTGTATTTATGTTGTTTTAACCTATCCTTTATTAAATTGTATTTATGTTGTTTTAACCTATGCTTTATTAAATTGTATTTATGTTGTTTTAACCTATGCTTTATTAACTTGTTTTTATGTTGTTTTATCCTATGCTTTATTAAATTGTATTTATGTTGCTTTAACCTATGCTTTATTAAATTGTATTTATGTTGTTTTATCCTATGTTTTATTAAATTCTGTTTATGTTGTTTTATCCTATGCTTTATTAAATTGTATTTATGTTGTTTTATCCTATGCTTTATTAAATTGTATTTATGCTGTTTTAACCCATGCTTTATTAAATTGTATTTATGTTGTTTTATCTTATGCTTTATTAAATTGTGTTTATGTTGTTTTATCCTATGCTTTTTTAAATTGTATTTATGTTGTTTTATCCTATGCTTTATTAAATTGTATTTATGTTGTTTTATCGTATGCTTTATTAAACTGCATTTATGTTGTTTTATCCTATGCTTTATTAAATTGTATTGATGTTGTTTTATTCTATGCTTTATTAAATTGTATTTATGTTGTTTTATCCTATGCTTTATTAAATGGTATTTGTTGTTTTTTCCTATGCTTTATTAAATGGTATTTATGTTGTTTTAACCTATGCTTTATTAAACTGTATTTATGTTGTTTTATCCTATGCTTTATTAAATTGTATTTATGTTGTTTTATCCTATGCTTTATTAAATTGTATTTATGTTGTTTTAACCTATCCTTTATTAAATTGTATTTATGTTGTTTTAACCTATGCTTTATTAAATTGTATTTATGTTGTTTTAACCTATGCTTTATTAGATTGTTTTTATGTTGTTTTATCCTATGCTTTATTAAATTGTATTTATGTTGCTTTAACCTATGCTTTATTAAATTGTATTTATGTAGTTTTATCCTATGCTTTATTAAATTGTATTTATGTTGTTTTATCCTATGCTTTATTAAATTGTATTTATGTTTTTTTATCCTATGCTTTATTAAATGGTATTTATGTTGTTTTTTCCTATGCTTTATTAAATGGTATTTATGTTGTTTTAACCTATGCTTTATTAAACTGTATTTATGTTGTTTTATCCTATGCTTTATTAAATTGTATTTATGTTGTTTTATCCTATGCTTTATTAAATTGTATTTATGTTGTTTTAACCTATCCTTTATTAAATTGTATTTATGTTGTTTTAACCTATGCTTTATTAAATTGTATTTATGTTGTTTTAACCTATGCTTTATTAGATTGTTTTTATGTTGTTTTATCCTATGCTTTATTAAATTGTATTTATGTTGCTTTAACCTATGCTTTATTAAATTGTATTTATGTAGTTTTATCCTATGCTTTATTAAATTGTATTTATGTTGTTTTATCCTATGCTTTATTAAATTGTATTTATGTTGTTTTATCCTATGCTTTATTAAATTGTATTTATGTTGTTTTAACCTATGCTTTATTAAATTGTATTTATGTTGTTTTATCCTATGCTTTATTAAATTGTATTTATGTTGTTTTAACCTATGATTTTTTAAATTGTATTTATGTTGTTTTATCCTATGCTTTATTAAATTGTATTTATGTTGTTTTATCCTATGCTTTATTAAATTGTGTTTATGTTGTTTTATCCTATGCTTTATTAAATTGTATGTATGTTGTTTTATCCTATGCTTTATTAAATTGTATTTATGTTGTTTTAACCTATGCTTTATTAAATTGTATTTATGTTGTTTTATCCTATGCTTTATTAAATTGTATTTATGTTGTTTTATCCTATGCTTTATTAAATTGTGTTTATGTTGTTTTATCCTATACTTTATTAAATTGCATTTATGTTGTTTTAACCTATGCTTTATTAAATTGTATTTATGTTGTTTTATCCAATGCTTTATTAAATTGCGTTTATGTTGTTTTATCCTATGCTTTATTAAATTATATTTATGTTGTTTTATCCTATGCTTTATTAAATTGTATTTATGTTGTTTTAACCCATGCTTTATTAAATTGTATTTATGTTGTTTAAACCCATGCATTATTAAATTGTATTTATGTTGTTTTATCCTATGCTTTATTAAATTGTGTTTATGTTGTTTTATCCTATGCTTTATTAAATTGTATTTATGTTGTTTTATCCTATGCTTTATTAAATTGTATTTATGTTGTTTTAACCCATGCTTTATTAAATTGTATTTATGTTGTTTTATCTTATGCTTCATTAAATTGTGTTTATGTTGTTTTAACCTATGCTTTATTAAACTGTATTTATGTTGTTTTATCCTATGCTTTATTAAATTGTATTTATGTTGTTTTATCCTATGCTTTATTAAATTGTATTTATGTTGTTTTAACCTATCCTTTATTAAATTGTATTTATGTTGTTTTAACCTATGCTTTATTAAATTGTATTTATGTTGTTTTAACCTATGCTTTATTAACTTGTTTTTATGTTGTTTTATCCTATGCTTTATTAAATTGTATTTATGTTGCTTTAACCTATGCTTTATTAAATTGTATTTATGTTGTTTTACCCTATGTTTTATTAAATTGTGTTTATGTTGTTTTATCCTATGCTTTATTAAATTGTATTTATGTTGTTTTATCCTATGCTTTATTAAATTGTATTTATGTTGTTTTAACCTATGCTTTATTAAATTGTATTTATGTTGTTTTATCCTATGCTTTATTAAATTGTATTTATGTTGTTTTATCCTATGCTATATTAAATTGTGTTTATGTTGTTTTATCCTATACTTTATTAAATTGCATTTGTGTTGTTTTAACCTATGCTTTATTAAATTGTATTTATGTTGTTTTATCCTATGCTTTATTAAATTGTATTTATGTTGTTTTAACCCATGCTTTATTAAATTGTATTTATGTTGTTTTATCTTATGCTTCATTAAATTGTGTTTATGTTGTTTTAACCTATGCTTTATTAAACTGTATTTATGTTGTTTTATCCTATGCTTTATTAAATTGTATTTATGTTGTTTTATCCTATGCTTTATTAAATTGTATTTATGTTGTTTTAACCTATCCTTTATTAAATTGTATTTATGTTGTTTTAACCTATGCTTTATTAAATTGTATTTATGTTGTTTTAACCTATGCTTTATTAACTTGTTTTTATGTTGTTTTATCCTATGCTTTATTAAATTGTATTTATGTTGTTTTAACCTATCCTTTATTAAATTGTATTTATGTTGTTTTAACCTATGCTTTATTAAATTGTATTTATGTTGTTTTAACCTATGCTTTATTAACTTGTTTTTATGTTGTTTTATCCTATGCTTTATTAAATTGTATTTATGTTGCTTTAACCTATGCTTTATTAAATTGTATTTATGTTGTTTTATCCTATGTTTTATTAAATTGTGTTTATGTTGTTTTATCCTATGCTTTATTAAATTGTATTTATGTTGTTTTATCCTATGCTTTATTAAATTGTATTTATGCTGTTTTAACCCATGCTTTATTAAATTGTATTTATGTTGTTTTATCTTATGCTTTATTAAATTGTGTTTATGTTGTTTTATCCTATGCTTTTTTAAATTGTATTTATGTTGCTTTATCCTATGCTTTATTAAATTGTATTTATGTTGTTTTATCGTATGCTTTATTAAACTGCATTTATGTTGTTTTATCCTATGCTTTATTAAATTGTATTGATGTTGTTTTATTCTATGCTTTATTAAATTGTATTTATGTTGTTTTATCCTATGCTTTATTAAATGGTATTTGTTGTTTTTTCCTATGCTTTATTAAATGGTATTTATGTTGTTTTAACCTATGCTTTATTAAACTGTATTTATGTTGTTTTATCCTATGCTTTATTAAATTGTATTTATGTTGTTTTATCCTATGCTTTATTAAATTGTATTTATGTTGTTTTAACCTATCCTTTATTAAATTGTATTTATGTTGTTTTAACCTATGCTTTATTAAATTGTATTTATGTTGTTTTAACCTATGCTTTATTAGATTGTTTTTATGTTGTTTTATCCTATGCTTTATTAAATTGTATTTATGTTGCTTTAACCTATGCTTTATTAAATTGTATTTATGTAGTTTTATCCTATGCTTTATTAAATTGTATTTATGTTGTTTTATCCTATGCTTTATTAAATTGTATTTATGTTTTTTTATCCTATGCTTTATTAAATGGTATTTATGTTGTTTTTTCCTATGCTTTATTAAATGGTATTTATGTTGTTTTAACCTATGCTTTATTAAACTGTATTTATGTTGTTTTATCCTATGCTTTATTAAATTGTATTTATGTTGTTTTATCCTATGCTTTATTAAATTGTATTTATGTTGTTTTAACCTATCCTTTATTAAATTGTATTTATGTTGTTTTAACCTATGCTTTATTAAATTGTATTTATGTTGTTTTAACCTATGCTTTATTAGATTGTTTTTATGTTGTTTTATCCTATGCTTTATTAAATTGTATTTATGTTGCTTTAACCTATGCTTTATTAAATTGTATTTATGTAGTTTTATCCTATGCTTTATTAAATTGTATTTATGTTGTTTTATCCTATGCTTTATTAAATTGTATTTATGTTGTTTTATCCTATGCTTTATTAAATTGTATTTAAGTTGTTTTAACCTATGCTTTATTAAATTGTATTTATGTTGTTTTATCCTATGCTTTATTAAATTGTATTTATGTTGTTTTAACCTATGATTTTTTAAATTGTATTTATGTTGTTTTATCCTATGCTTTATTAAATTGTATTTATGTTGTTTTATCCTATGCTTTATTAAATTGTGTTTATGTTGTTTTATCCTATGCTTTATTAAATTGTATGTATGTTGTTTTATCCTATGCTTTATTAAATTGTATTTATGTTGTTTTAACCTATGCTTTATTAAATTGTATTTATGTTGTTTTATCCTATGCTTTATTAAATTGTATTTATGTTGTTTTATCCTATGCTTTATTAAATTGTGTTTATGTTGTTTTATCCTATACTTTATTAAATTGCATTTATGTTGTTTTAACCTATGCTTTATTAAATTGTATTTATGTTGTTTTATCCAATGCTTTATTAAATTGCGTTTATGTTGTTTTATCCTATGCTTTATTAAATTATATTTATGTTGTTTTATCCTATGCTTTATTAAATTGTATTTATGTTGTTTTAACCCATGCTTTATTAATTTGTATTTATGTTGTTTAAACCCATGCATTATTAAATTGTATTTATGTTGTTTTATCCTATGCTTTATTAAATTGTGTTTATGTTGTTTTATCCTATGCTTTATTAAATTGTATTTATGTTGTTTTATCCTATGCTTTATTAAATTGTATTTATGTTGTTTTAACCCATGCTTTATTAAATTGTATTTATGTTGTTTTATCTTATGCTTCATTAAATTGTGTTTATGTTGTTTTAACCTATGCTTTATTAAACTGTATTTATGTTGTTTTATCCTATGCTTTATTAAATTGTATTTATGTTGTTTTATCCTATGCTTTATTAAATTGTATTTATGTTGTTTTAACCTATCCTTTATTAAATTGTATTTATGTTGTTTTAACCTATGCTTTATTAAATTGTATTTATGTTGTTTTAACCTATGCTTTATTAACTTGTTTTTATGTTGTTTTATCCTATGCTTTATTAAATTGTATTTATGTTGCTTTAACCTATGCTTTATTAAATTGTATTTATGTTGTTTTACCCTATGTTTTATTAAATTGTGTTTATGTTGTTTTATCCTATGCTTTATTAAATTGTATTTATGTTGTTTTATCCTATGCTTTATTAAATTGTATTTATGTTGTTTTATCTTATGCTTCATTAAATTGTGTTTATGTTGTTTTAACCTATGCTTTATTAAACTGTATTTATGTTGTTTTATCCTATGCTTTATTAAATTGTATTTATGTTGTTTTATCCTATGCTTTATTAAATTGTATTTATGTTGTTTTAACCTATCCTTTATTAAATTGTATTTATGTTGTTTTAACCTATGCTTTATTAAATTGTATTTATGTTGTTTTAACCTATGCTTTATTAACTTGTTTTTATGTTGTTTTATCCTATGCTTTATTAAATTGTATTTATGTTGCTTTAACCTATGCTTTATTAAATTGTATTTATGTTGTTTTACCCTATGTTTTATTAAATTGTGTTTATGTTGTTTTATCCTATGCTTTATTAAATTGTATTTATGTTGTTTTATCCTATGCTTTATTAAATTGTATTTATGTTGTTTTAACCTATGCTTTATTAAATTGTATTTATGTTGTTTTATCCTATGCTTTATTAAATTGTATTTATGTTGTTTTATCCTATGTTATATTAAATTGTGTTTATGTTGTTTTATCCTATACTTTATTAAATTGCATTTGTGTTGTTTTAACCTATGCTTTATTAAATTGTATTTATGTTGTTTTATCCAATGCTTTATTAAATTGCGTTTATGTTGTTTTATCCTATGCTTTATTAAATTGTATTTATGTTGTTTTATCCTATGCTTTATTAAATTGTATTTATGTTGTTTTAATCCATGCTTTATTAAATTGTATTTATGTTGTTTTAACCCATGCTTTATTAAATTGTATTTATGTTGTTTTATCCTATGCTTTATTAAATTGTGTTTATGTTGTTTTATCCTATGCTTTATTAAATTGTATTTATGTTGTTTTAACCTATGCTTTATTAACTTGTTTTTATGTTGTTTTATCCTATGCTTTATTAAATTGTATTTATGTTGCTTTAACCTATGCTTTATTAAATTGTATTTATGTTGTTTTACCCTATGTTTTATTAAATTGTGTTTATGTTGTTTTATCCTATGCTTTATTAAATTGTATTTATGTTGTTTTATCCTATGCTTTATTAAATTGTATTTATGTTGTTTTAACCTATGCTTTATTAAATTGTATTTATGTTGTTTTATCCTATGCTTTATTAAATTGTATTTATGTTGTTTTATCCTATGTTATATTAAATTGTGTTTATGTTGTTTTATCCTATACTTTATTAAATTGCATTTGTGTTGTTTTAACCTATGCTTTATTAAATTGTATTTATGTTGTTTTATCCAATGCTTTATTAAATTGCGTTTATGTTGTTTTATCCTATGCTTTATTAAATTGTATTTATGTTGTTTTATCCTATGCTTTATTAAATTGTATTTATGTTGTTTTAACCCATGCTTTATTAAATTGTATTTATGTTGTTTTATCTTATGCTTTATTAAATTGTGTTTATGTTGTTTTATCCTATGCTTTTTTAAATTGTATTTATGTTGTTTTATCCTATGCTTTATTAAATTGTATTTATGTTGTTTTATCGTATGCTTTATTAAACTGCATTTATGTTGTTTTATCCTATGCTTTATTAAATTGTATTGATGTTGTTTTATTCTATGCTTTATTAAATTGTATTTATGTTGTTTTATCCTATGCTTTATTAAATTTTATTTATTTTGTTTTATCCTTTGCTTTATTAAATTGTATTTATGTTGCTTTAACCTATGCTTTATTAAATTGTATTTATGTAGTTTTATCCTATGCTTTATTAAATTGTATTTATGTTGTTTTATCCTATGCTTTATTAAATTGTATTTATGTTGTTTTATCCTATGCTTTATTAAATTGTATTCATGTTGTTTTAACCTATGCTTTATTAAATTGTATTTATGTTGTTTTATCCTATGCTTTATTAAATTGTATTTATGTTGTTTTAACCTATGATTTATTAAATTGTATTTATGTTGTTTTATCCTATGCTTTATTAAATTGTATTTATGTTGTTTTAACCCATGCTTTATTAAATTGTATTTATGTTGTTTTATCCTATGCTTTATTAAATTGTGTTTATGTTGTTTTATCCTATGCTTTATTAAATTGTATTTATGTTGTTTTATCCTATGCTTTATTAAATTGTATTTATGTTGTTTTAACCCATGCTTTATTAAATTGTATTTATGTTGTTTTATCTTATGCTTTATTAAATTGTGTTTATGTTGTTTTATCCTATGCTTTTTTAAATTGTATTTATGTTGTTTTATCCTATGCTTTATTAAATTGTATTTATGTTGTTTTATCGTATGCTTTATTAAACTGCATTTATGTTGTTTTATCCTATGCTTTATTAAATTGTATTGATGTTGTTTTATTCTATGCTTTATTAAATTGTATTTATGTTGTTTTATCCTATGCTTTATTAAATTTTATTTATTTTGTTTTATCCTTTGCTTTATTAAATTGTATTTATGTTGCTTTAACCTATGCTTTATTAAATTGTATTTATGTAGTTTTATCCTATGCTTTATTAAATTGTATTTATGTTGTTTTATCCTATGCTTTATTAAATTGTATTTATGTTGTTTTATCCTATGCTTTATTAAATTGTATTCATGTTGTTTTAACCTATGCTTTATTAAATTGTATTTATGTTGTTTTATCCTATGCTTTATTAAATTGTATTTATGTTGTTTTAACCTATGATTTATTAAATTGTATTTATGTTGTTTTATCCTATGCTTTATTAAATTGTATTTATGTTGTTTTATCCTATGCTTTATTAAATTGTGTTTATGTTGTTTTATCCTATGCTTTATTAAATTGTATGTATGTTGTTTTATCCTATGCTTTATTAAATTGTATTTATGTTGTTTTAACCTATGCTTTATTAAATTGTATTTATGTTGTTTTATCCTATGCTTTATTAAATTGTATTTATGATGTTTTATCCTATGCTTTATTAAATTGTGTGTATGTTGTTTTATCCTATACTTTATTAAATTGCATTTATGTTGTTTTAACCTATGCTTTATTAAATTGTATTTATGTTGTTTTATCCAATGCTTTATTAAATTGTGTTTATGTTGTTTTATCCTATGCTTTATTAAATTGTATTTATGTTGTTTTATCCTATGCTTTATTAAATTGTATTTATGCTGTTTTAACCCATGCTTTATTAAATTGTATTTATGTTGTTTTATCTTATGCTTTATTAAATTGTGTTTATGTTGTTTTATCCTATGCTTTTTTAAATTGTATTTATGTTGTTTTATCCTATGCTTTATTAAATTGTATTTATGTTGTTTTATCGTATGCTTTATTAAACTGCATTTATGTTGTTTTATCCTATGCTTTATTAAATTGTATTGATGTTGTTTTATTCTATGCTTTATTAAATTGTATTTATGTTGTTTTATCCTATGCTTTATTAAATTTTATTTATTTTGTTTTATCCTTTGCTTTATTAAATTGTATTTATGTTGCTTTAACCTATGCTTTATTAAATTGTATTTATGTAGTTTTATCCTATGCTTTATTAAATTGTATTTATGTTGTTTTATCCTATGCTTTATTAAATTGTATTTATGTTGTTTTATCCTATGCTTTATTAAATTGTATTTATGTTGTTTTAACCTATGCTTTATTAAATTGTATTTATGTTGTTTTATCCTATGCTTTATTAAATTGTATTTATGTTGTTTTAACCTATGATTTATTAAATTGTATTTATGTTGTTTTATCCTATGCTTTATTAAATTGTATTTATGTTGTTTTATCCTATGCTTTATTAAATTGTGTTTATGTTGTTTTATCCTATGCTTTATTAAATTGTATGTATGTTGTTTTATCCTATGCTTTATTAAATTGTATTTATGTTGTTTTAACCTATGCTTTATTAAATTGTATTTATGTTGTTTTATCCTATGCTTTATTAAATTGTATTTATGATGTTTTATCCTATGCTTTATTAAATTGTGTGTATGTTGTTTTATCCTATACTTTATTAAATTGCATTTATGTTGTTTTAACCTATGCTTTATTAAATTGTATTTATGTTGTTTTATCCAATGCTTTATTAAATTGTGTTTATGTTGTTTTATCCTATGCTTTATTAAATTGTATTTATGTTGTTTTATCCTATGCTTTATTAAATTGTATTTATGCTGTTTTAACCCTTGCTTTATTAAATTGTATTTATGTTGTTTTATCTTATGCTTTATTAAATTGTGTTTATGTTGTTTTATCCTATGCTTTTTTAAATTGTATTTATGTTGTTTTATCCTATGCTTTATTAAATTGTATTTATGTTGTTTTATCGTATGCTTTATTAAACTGCATTTATGTTGTTTTATCCTATGCTTTATTAAATTGTATTGATGTTGTTTTATTCTATGCTTTATTAAATTGTATTTATGTTGTTTTATCCTATGCTTTATTAAATGGTATTTGTTGTTTTTTCCTATGCTTTATTAAATGGTATTTATGTTGTTTTAACCTATGCTTTATTAAACTGTATTTATGTTGTTTTATCCTATGCTTTATTAAATTGTATTTATGTTGTTTTATCCTATGCTTTATTAAATTGTATTTATGTTGTTTTAACCTATCCTTTATTAAATTGTATTTATGTTGTTTTAACCTATGCTTTATTAAATTGTATTTATGTTGTTTTAACCTATGCTTTATTAGATTGTTTTTATGTTGTTTTATCCTATGCTTTATTAAATTGTATTTATGTTGTTTTAACCTATGATTTTTTAAATTGTATTTATGTTGTTTTATCCTATGCTTTATTAAATTGTATTTATGTTGTTTTATCCTATGCTTTATTAAATTGTGTTTATGTTGTTTTATCCTATGCTTTATTAAATTGTATTTATGTTGTTTTATCCTATGCTTTATTAAATTGTATTTATGTTGTTTTAACCTATGCTTTATTAAATTGTATTTATGTTGTTTTATCCTATGCTTTATTAAATTGTATTTATGTTGTTTTATCCTATGCTTTATTAAATTGTGTTTATGTTGTTTTATCCTATACTTTATTAAATTGCATTTATGTTGTTTTAACCTATGCTTTATTAAATTGTATTTATGTTGTTTTATCCAATGCTTTATTAAATTGCGTTTATGTTGTTTTATCCTATGCTTTATTAAATTATATTTATGTTGTTTTATCCTATGCTTTATTAAATTGTATTTATGTTGTTTTAACCCATGCTTTATTAAATTGTATTTATGTTGTTTAAACCCATGCATTATTAAATTGTATTTATGTTGTTTTATCCTATGCTTTATTAAATTGTGTTTATGTTGTTTTATCCTATGCTTTATTAAATTGTATTTATGTTGTTTTATCCTATGCTTTATTAAATTGTATTTATGTTGTTTTAACCCATGCTTTATTAAATTGTATTTATGTTGTTTTATCTTATGCTTCATTAAATTGTGTTTATGTTGTTTTAACCTATGCTTTATCAAACTGTATTTATGTTGTTTTATCCTATGCTTTATTAAATTGTATTTATGTTGTTTTATCCTATGCTTTATTAAATTGTATTTATGTTGTTTTAACCTATCCTTTATTAAATTGTATTTATGTTGTTTTAACCTATGCTTTATTAAATTGTATTTATGTTGTTTTAACCTATGCTTTATTAACTTGTTTTTATGTTGTTTTATCCTATGCTTTATTAAATTGTATTTATGTTGTTTTAACCTATCCTTTATTAAATTGTATTTATGTTGTTTTAACCTATGCTTTATTAAATTGTATTTATGTTGTTTTAACCTATGCTTTATTAACTTGTTTTTATGTTGTTTTATCCTATGCTTTATTAAATTGTATTTATGTTGCTTTAACCTATGCTTTATTAAATTGTATTTATGTTGTTTTATCCTATGTTTTATTAAATTGTGTTTATGTTGTTTTATCCTATGCTTTATTAAATTGTATTTATGTTGTTTTATCCTATGCTTTATTAAATTGTATTTATGCTGTTTTAACCCATGCTTTATTAAATTGTATTTATGTTGTTTTATCTTATGCTTTATTAAATTGTGTTTATGTTGTTTTATGCTATGCTTTTTTAAATTGTATTTATGTTGTTTTATCCTATGCTTTATTAAATTGTATTTATGTTGTTTTATCGTATGCTTTATTAAACTGCATTTATGTTGTTTTATCCTATGCTTTATTAAATTGTATTGATGTTGTTTTATTCTATGCTTTATTAAATTGTATTTATGTTGTTTTATCCTATGCTTTATTAAATGGTATTTGTTGTTTTTTCCTATGCTTTATTAAATGGTATTTATGTTGTTTTAACCTATGCTTTATTAAACTGTATTTATGTTGTTTTATCCTATGCTTTATTAAATTGTATTTATGTTGTTTTATCCTATGCTTTATTAAATTGTATTTATGTTGTTTTAACCTATCCTTTATTAAATTGTATTTATGTTGTTTTAACCTATGCTTTATTAAATTGTATTTATGTTGTTTTAACCTATGCTTTATTAGATTGTTTTTATGTTGTTTTATCCTATGCTTTATTAAATTGTATTTATGTTGCTTTAACCTATGCTTTATTAAATTGTATTTATGTAGTTTTATCCTATCCTTTATTAAATTGTATTTATGTTGTTTTATCCTATGCTTTATTAAATTGTATTTATGTTTTTTTATCCTATGCTTTATTAAATGGTAATTATGTTGTTTTTTCCTATGCTTTATTAAATGGTATTTATGTTGTTTTAACCTATGCTTTATTAAACTGTATTTATGTTGTTTTATCCTATGCTTTATTAAATTGTATTTATGTTGTTTTATCCTATGCTTTATTAAATTGTATTTATGTTGTTTTAACCTATCCTTTATTAAATTGTATTTATGTTGTTTTAACCTATGCTTTATTAAATTGTATTTATGTTGTTTTAACCTATGCTTTATTAGATTGTTTTTATGTTGTTTTATCCTATGCTTTATTAAATTGTATTTATGTTGCTTTAACCTATGCTTTATTAAATTGTATTTATGTAGTTTTATCCTATGCTTTATTAAATTGTATTTATGTTGTTTTATCCTATGCTTTATTAAATTGTATTTATGTTGTTTTATCCTATGCTTTATTAAATTTTATTTATGTTGTTTTAACCTATGCTTTATTAAATTGTATTTATGTTGTTTTATCCTATGCTTTATTAAATTGTATTTATGTTGTTTTAACCTATGATTTTTTAAATTGTATTTATGTTGTTTTATCCTATGCTTTATTAAATTGTATTTATGTTGTTTTATCCTATGCTTTATTAAATTGTGTTTATGTTGTTTTATCCTATGCTTTATTAAATTGTATGTATGTTGTTTTATCCTATGCTTTATTAAATTGTATTTATGTTGTTTTAACCTATGCTTTATTAAATTGTATTTATGTTGTTTTATCCTATGCTTTATTAAATTGTATTTATGTTGTTTTATCCTATGCTTTATTAAATTGTGTTTATGTTGTTTTATCCTATACTTTATTAAATTGCATTTATGTTGTTTTAACCTATGCTTTATTAAATTGTATTTATGTTGTTTTATCCAATGCTTTATTAAATTGCGTTTATGTTGTTTTATCCTATGCTTTATTAAATTATATTTATGTTGTTTTATCCTATGCTTTATTAAATTGTATTTATGTTGTTTTAACCCATGCTTTATTAAATTGTATTTATGTTGTTTAAACCCATGCATTATTAAATTGTATTTATGTTGTTTTATCCTATGCTTTATTAAATTGTGTTTATGTTGTTTTATCCTATGCTTTATTAAATTGTATTTATGTTGTTTTATCCTATGCTTTATTAAATTGTATTTATGTTGTTTTAACCCATGCTTTATTAAATTGTATTTATGTTGTTTTATCTTATGCTTCATTAAATTGTGTTTATGTTGTTTTAACCTATGCTTTATCAAACTGTATTTATGTTGTTTTATCCTATGCTTTATTAAATTGTATTTATGTTGTTTTATCCTATGCTTTATTAAATTGTATTTATGTTGTTTTAACCTATCCTTTATTAAATTGTATTTATGTTGTTTTAACCTATGCTTTATTAAATTGTATTTATGTTGTTTTAACCTATGCTTTATTAACTTGTTTTTATGTTGTTTTATCCTATGCTTTATTAAATTGTATTTATGTTGCTTTAACCTATGCTTTATTAAATTGTATTTATGTTGTTTTATCCTATGTTTTATTAAATTGTGTTTATGTTGTTTTATCCTATGCTTTATTAAATTGTATTTATGTTGTTTTATCCTATGCTTTATTAAATTGTATTTATGCTGTTTTAACCCATGCTTTATTAAATTGTATTTATGTTGTTTTATCTTATGCTTTATTAAATTGTGTTTATGTTGTTTTATGCTATGCTTTTTTAAATTGTATTTATGTTGTTTTATCCTATGCTTTATTAAATTGTATTTATGTTGTTTTATCGTATGCTTTATTAAACTGCATTTATGTTGTTTTATCCTATGCTTTATTAAATTGTATTGATGTTGTTTTATGCTATGCTTTATTAAATTGTATTTATGTTGTTTTATCCTATGCTTTATTAAATGGTATTTGTTGTTTTTTCCTATGCTTTATTAAATGGTATTTATGTTGTTTTAACCTATGCTTTATTAAACTGTATTTATGTTGTTTTATCCTATGCTTTATTAAATTGTATTTATGTTGTTTTATCCTATGCTTTATTAAATTGTATTTATGTTGTTTTAACCTATCCTTTATTAAATTGTATTTATGTTGTTTTAACCTATGCTTTATTAAATTGTATTTATGTTGTTTTAACCTATGCTTTATTAGATTGTTTTTATGTTGTTTTATCCTATGCTTTATTAAATTGTATTTATGTTGCTTTAACCTATGCTTTATTAAATTGTATTTATGTAGTTTTATCCTATCCTTTATTAAATTGTATTTATGTTGTTTTATCCTATGCTTTATTAAATTGTATTTATGTTTTTTTATCCTATGCTTTATTAAATGGTATTTATGTTGTTTTTTCCTATGCTTTATTAAATGGTATTTATGTTGTTTTAACCTATGCTTTATTAAACTGTATTTATGTTGTTTTATCCTATGCTTTATTAAATTGTATTTATGTTGTTTTATCCTATGCTTTATTAAATTGTATTTATGTTGTTTTAACCTATCCTTTATTAAATTGTATTTATGTTGTTTTAACCTATGCTTTATTAAATTGTATTTATGTTGTTTTAACCTATGCTTTATTAGATTGTTTTTATGTTGTTTTATCCTATGCTTTATTAAATTGTATTTATGTTGTTTTATCCTATGCTTTATTAAATTGTGTTTATGTTGTTTTATCCTATGCTTTATTAAATTGTATGTATGTTGTTTTATCCTATGCTTTATTAAATTGTATTTATGTTGTTTTAACCTATGCTTTATTAAATTGTATTTATGTTGTTTTATCCTATGCTTTATTAAATTGTATTTATGTTGTTTTATCCTATGCTTTATTAAATTGTGTTTATGTTGTTTTATCCTATACTTTATTAAATTGCATTTATGTTGTTTTAACCTATGCTTTATTAAATTGTATTTATGTTGTTTTATCCAATGCTTTATTAAATTGCGTTTATGTTGTTTTATCCTATGCTTTATTAAATTATATTTATGTTGTTTTATCCTATGCTTTATTAAATTGTATTTATGTTGTTTTAACCCATGCTTTATTAAATTGTATTTATGTTGTTTAAACCCATGCATTATTAAATTGTATTTATGTTGTTTTATCCTATGCTTTATTAAATTGTGTTTATGTTGTTTTATCCTATGCTTTATTAAATTGTATTTATGTTGTTTTATCCTATGCTTTATTAAATTGTATTTATGTTGTTTTAACCCATGCTTTATTAAATTGTATTTATGTTGTTTTATCTTATGCTTCATTAAATTGTGTTTATGTTGTTTTAACCTATGCTTTATTAAACTGTATTTATGTTGTTTTATCCTATGCTTTATTAAATTGTATTTATGTTGTTTTATCCTATGCTTTATTAAATTGTATTTATGTTGTTTTAACCTATCCTTTATTAAATTGTATTTATGTTGTTTTAACCTATGCTTTATTAAATTGTATTTATGTTGTTTTAACCTATGCTTTATTAACTTGTTTTTATGTTGTTTTATCCTATGCTTTATTAAATTGTATTTATGTTGCTTTAACCTATGCTTTATTAAATTGTATTTATGTTGTTTTACCCTATGTTTTATTAAATTGTGTTTATGTTGTTTTATCCTATGCTTTATTAAATTGTATTTATGTTGTTTTATCCTATGCTTTATTAAATTGTATTTATGTTGTTTTAACCTATGCTTTATTAAATTGTGTTTATGTTGTTTTATGCTATGCTTTTTTAAATTGTATTTATGTTGTTTTATCCTATGCTTTATTAAATTGTATTTATGTTGTTTTATCGTATGCTTTATTAAACTGCATTTATGTTGTTTTATCCTATGCTTTATTAAATTGTATTGATGTTGTTTTATTCTATGCTTTATTAAATTGTATTTATGTTGTTTTATCCTATGCTTTATTAAATGGTATTTGTTGTTTTTTCCTATGCTTTATTAAATGGTATTTATGTTGTTTTAACCTATGCTTTATTAAACTGTATTTATGTTGTTTTATCCT
Organism: Phyllobates terribilis; assembly: GCF_046119375.1. Lineage (NCBI taxonomy): Eukaryota > Metazoa > Chordata > Amphibia > Anura > Dendrobatidae > Phyllobates > Phyllobates terribilis. The sequence continues at coordinate 24,812,747 of NW_027362775.1, forward strand.
ATGCTTTATTAAATTGTATTTATGTTGTTTTATCCTATGCTTTATTAAATTGTATTTATGTTGTTTTAACCTATCCTTTATTAAATTGTATTTATGTTGTTTTAACCTATGCTTTATTAAATTGTATTTATGTTGTTTTAACCTATGCTTTATTAGATTGTTTTTATGTTGTTTTATCCTATGCTTTATTAAATTGTATTTATGTTGCTTTAACCTATGCTTTATTAAATTGTATTTATGTAGTTTTATCCTATCCTTTATTAAATTGTATTTATGTTGTTTTATCCTATGGTTTATTAAATTGTATTTATGTTTTTTTATCCTATGCTTTATTAAATGGTATTTATGTTGTTTTTTCCTATGCTTTATTAAATGGTATTTATGTTGTTTTAACCTATGCTTTATTAAACTGTATTTATGTTGTTTTATCCTATGCTTTATTAAATTGTATTTATGTTGTTTTATCCTATGCTTTATTAAATTGTATTTATGTTGTTTTAACCTATCCTTTATTAAATTGTATTTATGTTGTTTTAACCTATGCTTTATTAAATTGTATTTATGTTGTTTTAACCTATGCTTTATTAGATTGTTTTTATGTTGTTTTATCCTATGCTTTATTAAATTGTATTTATGTTGTTTTATCCTATGCTTTATTAAATTGTGTTTATGTTGTTTTATCCTATGCTTTATTAAATTGTATGTATGTTGTTTTATCCTATGCTTTATTAAATTGTATTTATGTTGTTTTAACCTATGCTTTATTAAATTGTATTTATGTTGTTTTATCCTATGCTTTATTAAATTGTATTTATGTTGTTTTATCCTATGCTTTATTAAATTGTGTTTATGTTGTTTTATCCTATACTTTATTAAATTGCATTTATGTTGTTTTAACCTATGCTTTATTAAATTGTATTTATGTTGTTTTATCCAATGCTTTATTAAATTGCGTTTATGTTGTTTTATCCTATGCTTTATTAAATTATATTTATGTTGTTTTATCCTATGCTTTATTAAATTGTATTTATGTTGTTTTAACCCATGCTTTATTAAATTGTATTTATGTTGTTTAAACCCATGCATTATTAAATTGTATTTATGTTGTTTTATCCTATGCTTTATTAAATTGTGTTTATGTTGTTTTATCCTATGCTTTATTAAATTGTATTTATGTTGTTTTATCCTATGCTTTATTAAATTGTATTTATGTTGTTTTAACCCATGCTTTATTAAATTGTATTTATGTTGTTTTATCTTATGCTTCATTAAATTGTGTTTATGTTGTTTTAACCTATGCTTTATTAAACTGTATTTATGTTGTTTTATCCTATGCTTTATTAAATTGTATTTATGTTGTTTTATCCTATGCTTTATTAAATTGTATTTATGTTGTTTTAACCTATCCTTTATTAAATTGTATTTATGTTGTTTTAACCTATGCTTTATTAAATTGTATTTATGTTGTTTTAACCTATGCTTTATTAACTTGTTTTTATGTTGTTTTATCCTATGCTTTATTAAATTGTATTTATGTTGCTTTAACCTATGCTTTATTAAATTGTATTTATGTTGTTTTACCCTATGTTTTATTAAATTGTGTTTATGTTGTTTTATCCTATGCTTTATTAAATTGTATTTATGTTGTTTTATCCTATGCTTTATTAAATTGTATTTATGTTGTTTTAACCTATGCTTTATTAAATTGTATTTATGTTGTTTTATCCTATGCTTTATTAAATTGTATTTATGTTGTTTTATCCTATGCTATATTAAATTGTGTTTATGTTGTTTTATCCTATACTTTATTAAATTGCATTTGTGTTGTTTTAACCTATGCTTTATTAAATTGTATTTATGTTGTTTTATCCAATGCTTTATTAAATTGCGTTTATGTTGTTTTATCCTATGCTTTATTAAATTGTATTTATGTTGTTTTATCCTATGCTTTATTAAATTGTATTTATGTTGTTTTAACCCATGCTTTATTAAATTGTATTTATGTTGTTTTAACCCATGCTTTATTAAATTGTATTTATGTTGTTTTATCCTATGCTTTATTAAATTGTGTTTATGTTGTTTTATCCTATGCTTTATTAAATTGTATTTATGTTGTTTTATCCTATGCTTTATTAAATTGTATTTATGTTGTTTTAACCCATGCTTTATTAAATTGTATTTATGTTGTTTTATCTTATGCTTTATTAAATTGTGTTTATGTTGTTTTATCCTATGCTTTTTTAAATTGTATTTATGTTGTTTTATCCTATGCTTTATTAAATTGTATTTATGTTGTTTTATCGTATGCTTTATTAAACTGCATTTATGTTGTTTTATCCTATGCTTTATTAAATTGTATTGATGTTGTTTTATTCTATGCTTTATTAAATTGTATTTATGTTGTTTTATCCTATGCTTTATTAAATTTTATTTATTTTGTTTTATCCTTTGCTTTATTAAATTGTATTTATATTGCTTTAACCTATGCTTTATTAAATTGTATTTATGTAGTTTTATCCTATGCTTTATTAAATTGTATTTATGTTGTTTTATCCTATGCTTTATTAAATTGTATTTATGTTGTTTTATCCTATGCTTTATTAAATTGTATTTATGTTGTTTTAACCTATGCTTTATTAAATTGTATTTATGTTGTTTTATCCTATGCTTTATTAAATTGTATTTATGTTGTTTTAACCTATGATTTATTAAATTGTATTTATGTTGTTTTATCCTATGCTTTATTAAATTGTATTTATGTTGTTTTATCCTATGCTTTATTAAATTGTGTTTATGTTGTTTTATCCTATGCTTTATTAAATTGTATGTATGTTGTTTTATCCTATGCTTTATTAAATTGTATTTATGTTGTTTTAACCTATGCTTTATTAAATTGTATTTATGTTGTTTTATCCTATGCTTTATTAAATTGTATTTATGATGTTTTATCCTATGCTTTATTAAATTGTGTGTATGTTGTTTTATCCTATACTTTATTAAATTGCATTTATGTTCTTTTAACCTATGCTTTATTAAATTGTATTTATGTTGTTTTATCCAATGCTTTATTAAATTGCGTTTATGTTGTTTTATCCTATGCTTTATTAAATTATATTTATGTTGTTTTATCCTATGTTTTATTAAATTGTATTTATGTTGTTTTAACCCATGCTTTATTAAATTGTATTTATGTTGTTTAAACCCATGCTTTATTAAATTGTATTTATGTTGTTTTATCCTATGCTTTATTAAATTGTGTTTATGTTGTTTTATCCTATGCTTTATTAAATTGTATTTATGTTGTTTTATCCTATGCTTTATTAAATTGTATTTATGTTGTTTTAACCCATGCTTTATTAAATTGTATTTATGTTGTTTTATCTTATGCTTCATTAAATTGTGTTTATGTTGTTTTAACCTATGCTTTATTAAACTGTATTTATGTTGTTTTATCCTATGCTTTATTAAATTGTATTTATGTTGTTTTAACCTATCCTTTATTAAATTGTATTTATGTTGTTTTAACCTATGCTTTATTAAATTGTATTTATGTTGTTTTAACCTATGCTTTATTAACTTGTTTTTATGTTGTTTTATCCTATGCTTTATTAAATTGTATTTATGTTGCTTTAACCTATGCTTTATTAAATTGTATTTATGTTGTTTTATCCTATGTTTTATTAAATTGTGTTTATGTTGTTTTATCCTATGCTTTATTAAATTGTATTTATGTTGTTTTATCCTATGCTTTATTAAATTGTATTTATGTTGTTTTAACCTATGCTTTATTAAATTGTATTTATGTTGTTTTATCCTATGCTTTATTAAATTGTATTTATGTTGTTTTATCCTATGCTATATTAAATTGTGTTTATGTTGTTTTATCCTATACTTTATTAAATTGCATTTGTGTTGTTTTAACCTATGCTTTATTAAATTGTATTTATGTTGTTTTATCCAATGCTTTATTAAATTGCGTTTATGTTGTTTTATCCTATGCTTTATTAAATTGTATTTATGTTGTTTTATCCTATGCTTTATTAAATTGTATTTATGTTGTTTTAACCCATGCTTTATTAAATTGTATTTATGTTGTTTTAACCCATGCTTTATTAAATTGTATTTATGTTGTTTTATCCTATGCTTTATTAAATTGTGTTTATGTTGTTTTATCCTATGCTTTATTAAATTGTATTTATGTTGTTTTATCCTATGCTTTATTAAATTGTATTTATGTTGTTTTAACCCATGCTTTATTAAATTGTATTTATGTTGTTTTATCTTATGCTTTATTAAATTGTGTTTATGTTGTTTTATCCTATGCTTTTTTAAATTGTATTTATGTTGTTTTATCCTATGCTTTATTAAATTGTATTTATGTTGTTTTATCGTATGCTTTATTAAACTGCATTTATGTTGTTTTATCCTATGCTTTATTAAATTGTATTGATGTTGTTTTATTCTATGCTTTATTAAATTGTATTTATGTTGTTTTATCCTATGCTTTATTAAATTTTATTTATTTTGTTTTATCCTTTGCTTTATTAAATTGTATTTATGTTGCTTTAACCTATGCTTTATTAAATTGTATTTATGTTGTTTTATCCTATGTTTTATTAAATTGTGTTTATGTTGTTTTATCCTATGCTTTATTAAATTGTATTTATGTTGTTTTATCCTATGCTTTATTAAATTGTATTTATGTTGTTTTAACCTATCCTTTATTAAATTGTATTTATGTTGTTTTAACCTATGCTTTATTAAATTGTATTTATGTTGTTTTAACCTATGCTTTATTAGATTGTTTTTATGTTGTTTTATCCTATGCTTTATTAAATTGTATTTATGTTGCTTTAACCTATGCTTTATTAAATTGTATTTATGTAGTTTTATCCTATGCTTTATTAAATTGTATTTATGTTGTTTTATCCTATGCTTTATTAAATTGTATTTATGTTGTTTTATCCTATGCTTTATTAAATTGTATTTATGTTGTTTTAACCTATGCTTTATTAAATTGTATTTATGTTGATTTATCCTATGCTTTATTAAATTGTATTTATGTTGTTTTAACCTATGATTTTTTAAATTGTATTTATGTTGTTTTATCCTATGCTTTATTAAATTGTATTTATGTTGTTTTATCCTATGCTTTATTAAATTGTGTTTATGTTGTTTTATCCTATGCTTTATTAAATTGTATGTATGTTGTTTTATCCTATGCTTTATTAAATTGTATTTATGTTGTTTTAACCTATGCTTTATTAAATTGTATTTATGTTGTTTTATCCTATGCTTTATTAAATTGTATTTATGTTGTTTTATCCTATGCTTTATTAAATTGTGTTTATGTTGTTTTATCCTATACTTTATTAAATTGCATTTATGTTGTTTTAACCTATGCTTTATTAAATTGTATTTATGTTGTTTTATCCAATGCTTTATTAAATTGCGTTTATGTTGTTTTATCCTATGCTTTATTAAATTATATTTATGTTGTTTTATCCTATGCTTTATTAAATTGTATTTATGTTGTTTTAACCCATGCTTTATTAAATTGTATTTATGTTGTTTAAACCCATGCATTATTAAATTGTATTTATGTTGTTTTATCCTATGCTTTATTAAATTGTGTTTATGTTGTTTTATCCTATGCTTTATTAAATTGTATTTATGTTGTTTTATCCTATGCTTTATTAAATTGAATTTATGTTGTTTTAACCCATGCTTTATTAAATTGTATTTATGTTGTTTTATCTTATGCTTCATTAAATTGTGTTTATGTTGTTTTAACCTATGCTTTATTAAACTGTATTTATGTTGTTTTATCCTATGCTTTATTAAATTGTATTTATGTTGTTTTATCCTATGCTTTATTAAATTGTATTTATGTTGTTTTAACCTATCCTTTATTAAATTGTATTTATGTTGTTTTAACCTATGCTTTATTAAATTGTATTTATGTTGTTTTAACCTATGCTTTATTAACTTGTTTTTATGTTGTTTTATCCTATGCTTTATTAAATTGTATTTATGTTGCTTTAACCTATGCTTTATTAAATTGTATTTATGTAGTTTTATCCTATGCTTTATTAAATTGTATTTATGTTGTTTTATCCTATGCTTTATTAAATTGTATTTATGTTGTTTTATCCTATGCTTTATTAAATTGTATTTATGTTGTTTTAACCTATGATTTTTTAAATTGTATTTATGTTGTTTTATCCTATGCTTTATTAAATTGTATTTATGTTGTTTTATCCTATGCTTTATTAAATTGTGTTTATGTTGTTTTATCCTATGCTTTATTAAATTGTATGTATGTTGTTTTATCCTATGCTTTATTAAATTGTATTTATGTTGTTTTAACCTATGCTTTATTAAATTGTATTTATGTTGTTTTATCCTATGCTTTATTAAATTGTATTTATGTTGTTTTATCCTATGCTTTATTAAATTGTGTTTATGTTGTTTTATCCTATACTTTATTAAATTGCATTTATGTTGTTTTAACCTATGCTTTATTAAATTGTATTTATGTTGTTTTATCCAATGCTTTATTAAATTGCGTTTATGTTGTTTTATCCTATGCTTTATTAAATTATATTTATGTTGTTTTATCCTATGCTTTATTAAATTGTATTTATGTTGTTTTAACCCATGCTTTATTAAATTGTATTTATGTTGTTTAAACCCATGCATTATTAAATAGTATTTATGTTGTTTTATCCTATGCTTTATTAAATTGTGTTTATGTTGTTTTATCCTATGCTTTATTAAATTGTATTTATGTTGTTTTATCCTATGCTTTATTAAATTGAATTTATGTTGTTTTAACCCATGCTTTATTAAATTGTATTTATGTTGTTTTATCTTATGCTTCATTAAATTGTGTTTATGTTGTTTTAACCTATGCTTTATTAAACTGTATTTATGTTGTTTTATCCTATGCTTTATTAAATTGTATTTATGTTGTTTTATCCTATGCTTTATTAAATTGTATTTATGTTGTTTTAACCTATCCTTTATTAAATTGTATTTATGTTGTTTTAACCTATGCTTTATTAAATTGTATTTATGTTGTTTTAACCTATGCTTTATTAACTTGTTTTTATGTTGTTTTATCCTATGCTTTATTAAATTGTATTTATGTTGCTTTAACCTATGCTTTATTAAATTGTATTTATGTAGTTTTATCCTATGCTTTATTAAATTGTATTTATGTTGTTTTATCCTATGCTTTATTAAATTGTATTTATGTTGTTTTATCCTATGCTTTATTAAATTGTATTTATGTTGTTTTATCCTATGCTTTATTAAATTGCATTTATGTTGTTTTAACCTATGATTTTTTAAATTGTATTTATGTTGTTTTATCCTATGCTTTATTAAATTGTATTTATGTTGTTTTATCCTATGCTTTATTAAATTGTGTTTATGTTGTTTTATCCTATGCTTTATTAAATTGTATGTATGTTGTTTTATCCTATGCTTTATTAAATTGTATTTATGTTGTTTTAACCTATGCTTTATTAAATTGTATTTATGTTGTTTTATCCTTTGCTTTATTAAATTGTATTTATGTTGTTTTATCCTATGCTTTATTAAATTGTGTTTATGTTGTTTTATCCTATACTTTATTAAATTGCATTTATGTTGTTTTAACCTATGCTTTATTAAATTGTATTTATGTTGTTTTATCCAATACTTTATTAAATTGCGTTTATGTTGTTTTATCCTATGCTTTATTAAATTATATTTATGTTGTTTTATCCTATGCTTTATTAAATTGTATTTATGTTGTTTTAACCCATGCTTTATTAAATTGTATTTATGTTGTTTAAACCCATGCAATATATAAATTGTATTTATGTTGTTTTATCCTATGCTTTATTAAATTGTGTTTATGTTGTTTTATCCTATGCTTTATTAAATTGTATTTATGTTGTTTTATCCTATGCTTTATTAAATTGTATTTATGTTGTTTTAACCCATGCTTTATTAAATTGTATTTATGTTGTTTTATCTTATGCTTCATTAAATTGTGTTTATGTTGTTTTAACCTATGCTTTATTAAACTGTATTTATGTTGTTTTATCCTATGCTTTATTAAATTGTATTTATGTTGTTTTATCCTATGCTTTATTAAATTGTATTTATGTTGTTTTAACCTATCCTTTATTAAATTGTATTTATGTTGTTTTAACCTATGCTTTATTAAATTGTATTTATGTTGTTTTAACCTATGCTTTATTAACTTGTTTTTATGTTGTTTTATCCTATGCTTTATTAAATTGTATTTATGTTGCTTTAACCTATGCTTTATTAAATTGTATTTATGTTGTTTTATCCTATGTTTTATTAAATTGTGTTTATGTTGTTTTATCCTATGCTTTATTAAATTGTATTTATGTTGTTTTATCCTATGCTTTATTAAATTGTATTTATGTTGTTTTAACCTATGCTTTATTAAATTGTATTTATGTTGTTTTATCCTATGCTTTATTAAATTGTATTTATGTTGTTTTATCCTATGCTATATTAAATTGTGTTTATGTTGTTTTATCCTATACTTTATTAAATTGCATTTGTGTTGTTTTAACCTATGCTTTATTAAATTGTATTTATGTTGTTTTATCCAATGCTTTATTAAATTGCGTTTATGTTGTTTTATCCTATGCTTTATTAAATTGTATTTATGTTGTTTTATCCTATGCTTTATTAAATTGTATTTATGTTGTTTTAACCCATGCTTTATTAAATTGTATTTATGTTGTTTTAACCCATGCTTTATTAAATTGTATTTATGTTGTTTTATCCTATGCTTTATTAAATTGTGTTTATGTTGTTTTATCCTATGCTTTATTAAATTGTATTTATGTTGTTTTATCCTATGCTTTATTAAATTGTATTTATGTTGTTTTAACCCATGCTTTATTAAATTGTATTTATGTTGTTTTATCTTATGCTTTATTAAATTGTGTTTTTGTTGTTTTATCCTATGCTTTTTTAAATTGTATTTATGTTGTTTTATCCTATGCTTTATTAAATTGTATTTATGTTGTTTTATCGTATGCTTTATTAAACTGCATTTATGTTGTTTTATCCTATGCTTTATTAAATTGTATTGATGTTGTTTTATTCTATGCTTTATTAAATTGTATTTATGTTGTTTTATCCTATGCTTTATTAAATTTTATTTATTTTGTTTTATCATTTGCTTTATTAAATTGTATTTATGTTGCTTTAACCTATGCTTTATTAAATTGTATTTATGTAGTTTTATCCTATGCTTTATTAAATTGTATTTATGTTGTTTTATCCTATACTTTATTAAATTGTATTTATGTTGTTTTATCCTATGCTTTATTAAATTGTATTTATGTTGTTTTAACCTATGCTTTATTAAATTGTATTTATGTTGTTTTATCCTATGCTTTATTAAATTGTATTTATGTTGTTTTAACCTATGATTTTTTAAATTGTATTTATGTTGTTTTATCCTATGCTTTATTAAATTGTATTTATGTTGTTTTATCCTATGCTTTATTAAATTGTGTTTATGTTGTTTTATCCTATGCTTTATTAAATTGTATGTATGTTGTTTTATCCTATGCTTTATTAAATTGTATTTATGTTGTTTTAACCTATGCTTTATTAAATTGTATTTATGTTGTTTTATCCTATGCTTTATTAAATTGTATTTATGTTGTTTTATCCTATGCTTTATTAAATTGTATTTATGTTGTTTTAACCCATGCTTTATTAAATTGTATTTATGTTGTTTAAACCCATGCATTATTAAATTGTATTTATGTTGTTTTATCCTATGCTTTATTAAATTGTGTTTATGTTGTTTTATCCTATGCTTTATTAAATTGTATTTATGTTGTTTTATCCTATGCTTTATTAAATTGTATTTATGTTGTTTTAACCCATGCTTTATTAAATTGTATTTATGTTGTTTTATCTTATGCTTCATTAAATTGTGTTTATGTTGTTTTAACCTATGCTTTATTAAACTGTATTTATGTTGTTTTATCCTATGCTTTATTAAATTGTATTTATGTTGTTTTATCCTATGCTTTATTAAATTGTATTTATGTTGTTTTAACCTATCCTTTATTAAATTGTATTTATGTTGTTTTAACCTATGCTTTATTAAATTGTATTTATGTTGTTTTAACCTATGCTTTATTAACTTGTTTTTATGTTGTTTTATCCTATGCTTTATTAAATTGTATTTATGTTGCTTTAACCTATGCTTTATTAAATTGTATTTATGTAGTTTTATCCTATGCTTTATTAAATTGTATTTATGTTGTTTTATCCTATGCTTTATTAAATTGTATTTATGTTGTTTTATCCTATGCTTTATTAAATTGTATTTATGTTGTTTTAACCTATGCTTTATTAAATTGTATTTATGTTGTTTTATCCTATGCTTTATTAAATTGTATTTATGTTGTTTTAACCTATGATTTTTTAAATTGTATTTATGTTGTTTTATCCTATGCTTTATTAAATTGTATTTATGTTGTTTTATCCTATGCTTTATTAAATTGTGTTTATGTTGTTTTATCCTATGCTTTATTAAATTGTATGTATGTTGTTTTATCCTATGCTTTATTAAATTGTATTTATGTTGTTTTAACCTATGCTTTATTAAATTGTATTTATGTTGTTTTATCCTATGCTTTATTAAATTGAATTTATGTTGTTTTATCCTATGCTTTATTAAATTGTGTTTATGTTGTTTTATCCTATACTATATTAAATTGCATTTATGTTGTTTTAACCTATGCTTTATTAAATTGTATTTATGTTGTTTTATCCAATGCTTTATTAAATTGCGTTTATGTTGTTTTATCCTATGCTTTATTAAATTATATTTATGTTGTTTTATCCTATGCTTTATTAAATTGTATTTATTTTGTTTTAACCCATGCTTTATTAAATTGTATTTATGTTGTTTAAACCCATGCATTATTAAATTGTATTTATGTTGTTTTATCCTATGCTTTATTAAATTGTGTTTATGTTGTTTTATCCTATGCTTTATTAAATTGTATTTATGTTGTTTTATCCTATGCTTTATTAAATTGTATTTATGTTGTTTTAACCCATGCTTTATTAAATTGTATTTATGTTGTTTTATCTTATGCTTCATTAAATTGTGTTTATGTTGTTTTAACCTATGCTTTATTAAACTGTATTTATGTTGTTTTAACCTATGCTTTATTAAATTGTATTTATGTTGTTTTATCCAATGCTTTATTAAATTGCGTTTATGTTGTTTTATCCTATGCTTTATTAAATTATATTTATGTTGTTTTATCCTATGCTTTATTAAATTGTATTTATGTTGTTTTAACCCATGCTTTATTAAATTGTATTTTTGTTGTTTAAACCCATGCATTATATAAATTGTATTTATGTTGTTTTATCCTATGCTTTATTAAATTGTGTTTATGTTGTTTTATCCTATGCTTTATTAAATTGTATTTATGTTGTTTTATCCTATGCTTTATTAAATTGTATTTATGTTGTTTTAACCCATGCTTTATTAAATTGTATTTATGTTGTTTTATCTTATGCTTCATTAAATTGTGTTTATGTTGTTTTAACCTATGCTTTATTAAACTGTATTTATGTTGTTTTATCCTATGCTTTATTAAATTGTATTTATGTTGTTTTATCCTATGCTTTATTAAATTGTATTTATGTTGTTTTAACCTATCCTTTATTAAATTGTATTTATGTTGTTTTAACCTATGCTTTATTAAATTGTATTTATGTTGTTTTAACCTATGCTTTATTAACTTGTTTTTATGTTGTTTTATCCTATGCTTTATTAAATTGTATTTATGTTGCTTTAACCTATGCTTTATTAAATTGTATTTATGTTGTTTTATCCTATGTTTTATTAAATTGTGTTTATGTTGTTTTATCCTATGCTTTATTAAATTGTATTTATGTTGTTTTATCCTATGCTTTATTAAATTGTATTTATGTTGTTTTAACCTATGCTTTATTAAATTGTATTTATGTTGTTTTATCCTATGCTTTATTAAATTGTATTTATGTTGTTTTATCCTATGCTATATTAAATTGTGTTTATGTTGTTTTATCCTATACTTTATTAAATTGCATTTGTGTTGTTTTAACCTATGCTTTATTAAATTGTATTTATGTTGTTTTATCCAATGCTTTATTAAATTGCGTTTATGTTGTTTTATCCTATGCTTTATTAAATTGTATTTATGTTGTTTTATCCTATGCTTTATTAAATTGTATTTATGTTGTTTTAACCCATGCTTTATTAAATTGTATTTATGTTGTTTTAACCCATGCTTTATTAAATTGTATTTATGTTGTTTTATCCTATGCTTTATTAAATTGTGTTTATGTTGTTTTATCCTATGCTTTATTAAATTGTATTTATGTTGTTTTATCCTATGCTTTATTAAATTGTATTTATGTTGTTTTAACCCATGCTTTATTAAATTGTATTTATGTTGTTTTATCTTATGCTTTATTAAATTGTGTTTTTGTTGTTTTATCCTATGCTTTTTTAAATTGTATTTATGTTGTTTTATCCTATGCTTTATTAAATTGTATTTATGTTGTTTTATCGTATGCTTTATTAAACTGCATTTATGTTGTTTTATCCTATGCTTTATTAAATTGTATTGATGTTGTTTTATTCTATGCTTTATTAAATTGTATTTATGTTGTTTTATCCTATGCTTTATTAAATTTTATTTATTTTGTTTTATCATTTGCTTTATTAAATTGTATTTATGTTGCTTTAACCTATGCTTTATTAAATTGTATTTATGTAGTTTTATCCTATGCTTTATTAAATTGTATTTATGTTGTTTTATCCTATACTTTATTAAATTGTATTTATGTTGTTTTATCCTATGCTTTATTAAATTGTATTTATGTTGTTTTAACCTATGCTTTATTAAATTGTATTTATGTTGTTTTATCCTATGCTTTATTAAATTGTATTTATGTTGTTTTAACCTATGATTTTTTAAATTGTATTTATGTTGTTTTATCCTATGCTTTATTAAATTGTATTTATGTTGTTTTATCCTATGCTTTATTAAATTGTGTTTATGTTGTTTTATCCTATGCTTTATTAAATTGTATGTATGTTGTTTTATCCTATGCTTTATTAAATTGTATTTATGTTGTTTTAACCTATGCTTTATTAAATTGTATTTATGTTGTTTTATCCTATGCTTTATTAAATTGTATTTATGTTGTTTTATCCTATGCTTTATTAAATTGTATTTATGTTGTTTTAACCCATGCTTTATTAAATTGTATTTATGTTGTTTAAACCCATGCATTATTAAATTGTATTTATGTTGTTTTATCCTATGCTTTATTAAATTGTGTTTATGTTGTTTTATCCTATGCTTTATTAAATTGTATTTATGTTGTTTTATCCTATGCTTTATTAAATTGTATTTATGTTGTTTTAACCCATGCTTTATTAAATTGTATTTATGTTGTTTTATCTTATGCTTCATTAAATTGTGTTTATGTTGTTTTAACCTATGCTTTATTAAACTGTATTTATGTTGTTTTATCCTATGCTTTATTAAATTGTATTTATGTTGTTTTATCCTATGCTTTATTAAATTGTATTTATGCTGTTTTAACCTATCCTTTATTAAATTGTATTTATGTTGTTTTAACCTATGCTTTATTAAATTGTATTTATGTTGTTTTAACCTATGCTTTATTAACTTGTTTTTATGTTGTTTTATCCTATGCTTTATTAAATTGTATTTATGTTGCTTTAACCTATGCTTTATTAAATTGTATTTATGTAGTTTTATCCTATGCTTTATTAAATTGTATTTATGTTGTTTTATCCTATGCTTTATTAAATTGTATTTATGTTGTTTTATCCTATGCTTTATTAAATTGTATTTATGTTGTTTTAACCTATGCTTTATTAAATTGTATTTATGTTGTTTTATCCTATGCTTTATTAAATTGTATTTATGTTGTTTTAACCTATGATTTTTTAAATTGTATTTATGTTGTTTTATCCTATGCTTTATTAAATTTTCTTTATGTTGTTTTATCCTATGCTTTATTAAATTGTGTTTATGTTGTTTTATCCTATGCTTTATTAAATTGTATGTATGTTGTTTTATCCTATGCTTTATTAAATTGTATTTATGTTGTTTTAACCTATGCTTTATTAAATTGTATTTATGTTGTTTTATCCTATGCTTTATTAAATTGAATTTATGTTGTTTTATCCTATGCTTTATTAAATTGTGTTTATGTTGTTTTATCCTATACTATATTAAATTGCATTTATGTTGTTTTAACCTATGCTTTATTAAATTGTATTTATGTTGTTTTATCCAATGCTTTATTAAATTGCGTTTATGTTGTTTTATCCTATGCTTTATTAAATTATATTTATGTTGTTTTATCCTATGCTTTATTAAATTGTATTTATGTTGTTTTAACCCATGCTTTATTAAATTGTATTTATGTTGTTTAAACCCATGCATTATTAAATTGTATTTATGTTGTTTTATCCTATGCTTTATTAAATTGTGTTTATGTTGTTTTATCCTATGCTTTATTAAATTGTATTTATGTTGTTTTATCCTATGCTTTATTAAATTGTATTTATGTTGTTTTAACCCATGCTTTATTAAATTGTATTTATGTTGTTTTATCTTATGCTTCATTAAATTGTGTTTATGTTGTTTTAACCTATGCTTTATTAAACTGTATTTATGTTGTTTTATCCTATGCTTTATTAAATTGTATTTATGTTGTTTTATCCTATGCTTTATTAAATTGTATTTATGTTGTTTTAACCTATCCTTTATTTAATTGTATTTATGTTGTTTTAACCTATGCTTTATTAAATTGTATTTATGTTGTTTTAACCTATGCTTTATTAACTTGTTTTTATGTTGTTTTATCCTATGCTTTATTAAATTGTATTTATGTTGCTTTAACCTATGCTTTATTAAATTGTATTTATGTTGTTTTATCCTATGTTTTATTAAATTGTGTTTATGTTGTTTTATCCTATGCTTTATTAAATTGTATTTATGTTGTTTTATCCTATGCTTTATTAAATTGTATTTATGTTGTTTTAACCTATGCTTTATTAAATTGCATTTATGTTGTTTTATCCTATGCTTTATTAAATTGTATTTATGTTGTTTTATCCTATGCTATATTAAATTGTGTTTATGTTGTTTTATCCTATACTTTATTAAATTGCATTTGTGTTGTTTTAACCTATGCTTTATTAAATTGTATTTATGTTGTTTTATCCAATGCTTTATTAAATTGCGTTTATGTTGTTTTATCCTATGCTTTATTAAATTGTATTTATGTTGTTTTATCCTATGCTTTATTAAATTGTATTTATGTTGTTTTAACCCATGCTTTATTAAATTGTATTTATGTTGTTTTAACCCATGCTTTATTAAATTGTATTTATGTTGTTTTATCCTATGCTTTATTAAATTGTGTTTATGTTGTTTTATCCTATGCTTTATTAAATTGTATTTATGTTGTTTTATCCTATGCTTTATTAAATTGTATTTATGTTGTTTTAACCCATGCTTTATTAAATTGTATTTATGTTGTTTTATCTTATGCTTTATTAAATTGTGTTTTTGTTGTTTTATCCTATGCTTTTTTAAATTGTATTTATGTTGTTTTATCCTATGCTTTATTAAATTGTATTTATGTTGTTTTATCGTATGCTTTATTAAACTGCATTTATGTTGTTTTATCCTATGCTTTATTAAATTGTATTGATGTTGTTTTATTCTATGCTTTATTAAATTGTATTTATGTTGTTTTATCCTATGCTTTATTAAATTTTATTTATTTTGTTTTATCCTTTGCTTTATTAAATTGTATTTATGTAGTTTTATCCTATGCTTTATTAAATTGTATTTATGTTGTTTTATCCTGTGCTTTATTAAATTGTATTTATGTTGTTTTATCCTATGCTTTATTAAATTGTATTTATGTTGTTTTAACCTATGCTTTATTAAATTGTATTTATGTTGTTTTATCCTATGCTTTATTAAATTGTATTTATGTTGTTTTAACCTATGATTTATTAAATTGTATTTATGTTGTTTTATCCTATGCTTTATTAAATTGTATTTATGTTGTTTTATCCTATGCTTTATTAAATTGTGTTTATGTTGTTTTATCCTATGCTTTATTAAATTGTATGTATGTTGTTTTATCCTATGCTTTATTAAATTGTATTTATGTTGTTTTAACCTATGCTTTATTAAATTGTATTTATGTTGTTTTATCCTATGCTTTATTAAATTGTATTTATGATGTTTTATCCTATGCTTTATTAAATTGTGTGTATGTTGTTTTATCCTATACTTTATTAAATTGCATTTATGTTGTTTTAACCTATGCTTTATTAAATTGTATTTATGTTGTTTTATCCAATGCTTTATTAAATTGCGTTTATGTTGTTTTATCCTATGCTTTATTAAATTATATTTATGTTGTTTTATCATATGCTTTATTAAATTGTATTTATGTTGTTTTAACCCATGCTTTATTAAATTGTATTTATGTTGTTTAAACCCATGCTTTATTAAATTGTATTTATGTTGTTTTATCCTATGCTTTATTAAATTGTGTTTATGTTGTTTTATCCTATGCTTTATTAAATTGTATTTATGTTGTTTTATCCTATGCTTTATTAAATTGTATTTATGTTGTTTTAACCCATGCTTTATTAAATTGTATTTATGTTGTTTTATCTTATGCTTCATTAAATTGTGTTTATGTTGTTTTAACCTATGCTTTATTAAACTGTATTTATGTTGTTTTATCCTATGCTTTATTAAATTGTATTTATGTTGTTTTATCCTATGCTTTATTAAATTGTATTTATGTTGTTTTAACCTATCCTTTATTAAATTGTATTTATGTTGTTTTAACCTATGCTTTATTAAATTGTATTTATGTTGTTTTAACCTATGCTTTATTAACTTGTTTTTATGTTGTTTTATCCTATGCTTTATTAAATTGTATTTATGTTGCTTTAACCTATGCTTTATTAAATTGTATTTATGTTGTTTTATCCTATGTTTTATTAAATTGTGTTTATGTTGTTTTATCCTATGCTTTATTAAATTGTATTTATGTTGTTTTATCCTATGCTTTATTAAATTGTATTTATGTTGTTTTAACCTATGCTTTATTAAATTGTATTTATGTTGTTTTATCCTATGCTTTATTAAATTGTATTTATGTTGTTTTATCCTATGCTATATTAAATTGTGTTTATGTTGTTTTATCCTATACTTTATTAAATTGCATTTGTGTTGTTTTAACCTATGCTTTATTAAATTGTATTTATGTTGTTTTATCCAATGCTTTATTAAATTGCGTTTATGTTGTTTTATCCTATGCTTTATTAAATTGTATTTATGTTGTTTTATCCTATGCTTTATTAAATTGTATTTATGTTGTTTTAACCCATGCTTTATTAAATTGTATTTATGTTGTTTTAACCCATGCTTTATTAAATTGTATTTATGTTGTTTTATCCTATGCTTTATTAAATTGTGTTTATGTTGTTTTATCCTATGCTTTATTAAATTGTATTTATGTTGTTTTATCCTATGCTTTATTAAATTGTATTTATGTTGTTTTAACCCATGCTTTATTAAATTGTATTTATGTTGTTTTATCTTATGCTTTATTAATTTGTGTTTATGTTGTTTTATCCTATGCTTTTTTAAATTGTATTTATGTTGTTTTATCCTATGCTTTATTAAATTGTATTTATGTTGTTTTATCGTATGCTTTATTAAACTGCATTTATGTTGTTTTATCCTATGCTTTATTAAATTGTATTGATGTTGTTTTATTCTATGCTTTATTAAATTGTATTTATGTTGTTTTATCCTATGCTTTATTAAATTTTATTTATTTTGTTTTATCCTTTGCTTTATTAAATTGTATTTATGTTGCTTTAACCTATGCTTTATTAAATTGTATTTATGTTATTTTATCCTATGTTTTATTAAATTGTGTTTATGTTGTTTTATCCTATGCTTTATTAAATTGTATTTATGTTGTTTATCCTATGCTTTATTAAATTGTATTTATGTTGTTTTAACCTATCCTTTATTAAATTGTATTTATGTTGTTTTAACCTATGCTTTATTAAATTGTATTTATGTTGTTTTAACCTATGCTTTATTAGATTGTTTTTATGTTGTTTTATCCTATGCTTTATTAAATTGTATTTATGTTGCTTTAACCTATGCTTTATTAAATTGTATTTATGTAGTTTTATCCTATGCTTTATTAAATTGTATTTATGTTGTTTTATCCTATGCTTTATTAAATTGTATTTATGTTGTTTTATCCTATGCTTTATTAAATTGTATTTATGTTGTTTTAACCTATGCTTTATTAAATTGTATTTATGTTGATTTATCCTATGCTTTATTAAATTGTATTTATGTTGTTTTAACCTATGATTTTTTAAATTGTACTTATGTTGTTTTATCCTATGCTTTATTAAATTGTATTTATGTTGTTTTATCCTATGCTTTATTAAATTGTGTTTATGTTGTTTTATCCTATGCTTTATTAAATTGTATGTATGTTGTTTTATCCTATGCTTTATTAAATTGTATTTATGTTGTTTTAACCTATGCTTTATTAAATTGTATTTATGTTGTTTTATCCTATGCTTTATTAAATTGTATTTATGTTGTTTTATCCTATGCTTTATTAAATTGTGTTTATGTTGTTTTATCCTATACTTTATTAAATTGCATTTATGTTGTTTTAACCTATGCTTTATTAAATTGTATTTATGTTGTTTTATCCAATGCTTTATTAAATTGCGTTTATGTTGTTTTATCCTATGCTTTATTAAATTATATTTATGTTGTTTTATCCTATGCTTTATTAAATTGTATTTATGTTGTTTTAACCCATGCTTTATTAAATTGTATTTATGTTGTTTAAACCCATGCATTATTAAATTGTATTTATGTTGTTTTATCCTATGCTTTATTAAATTGTGTTTATGTTGTTTTATCCTATGCTTTATTAAATTGTATTTATGTTGTTTTATCCTATGCTTTATTAAATTGTATTTATGTTGTTTTAACCCATGCTTTATTAAATTGTATTTATGTTGTTTTATCTTATGCTTCATTAAATTGTGTTTATGTTGTTTTAACCTATGCTTTATTAAACTGTATTTATGTTGTTTTATCCTATGCTTTATTAAATTGTATTTATGTTGTTTTATCCTATGCTTTATTAAATTGTATTTATGTTGTTTTAACCTATCCTTTATTAAATTGTATTTATGTTGTTTTAACCTATGCTTTATTAAATTGTATTTATGTTGTTTTAACCTATGCTTTATTAACTTGTTTTTATGTTGTTTTATCCTATGCTTTATTAAATTGTATTTATGTTGCTTTAACCTATGCTTTATTAAATTGTATTTATGTTGTTTTATCCTATGTTTTATTAAATTGTGTTTATGTTGTTTTATCCTATGCTTTATTAAATTGTATTTATGTTGTTTTATCCTATGCTTTATTAAATTGTATTTATGTTGTTTTAACCTATGCTTTATTAAATTGTATTTATGTTGTTTTATCCTATGCTTTATTAAATTGTATTTATGTTGTTTTATCCTATGCTATATTAAATTGTGTTTATGTTGTTTTATCCTATACTTTATTAAATTGCATTTGTGTTGTTTTAACCTATGCTTTATTAAATTGTATTTATGTTGTTTTATCCAATGCTTTATTAAATTGCGTTTATGTTGTTTTATCCTATGCTTTATTAAATTGTATTTATGTTGTTTTATCCTATGCTTTATTAAATTGTATTTATGTTGTTTTAACCCATGCTTTATTAAATTGTATTTATGTTGTTTTAACCCATGCTTTATTAAATTGTATTTATGTTGTTTTATCCTATGCTTTATTAAATTGTGTTTATGTTGTTTTATCCTATGCTTTATTAAATTGTATTTATGTTGTTTTATCCTATGCTTTATTAAATTGTATTTATGTTGTTTTAACCCATGCTTTATTAAATTGTATTTATGTTGTTTTATCTTATGCTTTATTAAATTGTGTTTATGTTGTTTTATCCTATGCTTTTTTAAATTGTATTTATGTTGTTTTATCCTATGCTTTATTAAATTGTATTTATGTTGTTTTATCGTATGCTTTATTAAACTGCATTTATGTTGTTTTATCCTATGCTTTATTAAATTGTATTGATGTTGTTTTATTCTATGCTTTATTAAATTGTATTTATGTTGTTTTATCCTATGCTTTATTAAATTTTATTTATTTTGTTTTATCCTTTGCTTTATTAAATTGTATTTATGTTGCTTTAACCTATGCTTTATTAAATTGTATTTATGTAGTTTTATCCTATGCTTTATTAAATTGTATTTATGTTGTTTTATCCTATGCTTTATTAAATTGTATTTATGTTGTTTTATCCTATGCTTTATTAAATTGTATTTATGTTGTTTTAAACTATGCTTTATTAAATTGTATTTATGTTGTTTTATCCTATGCTTTATTAAATTGTATTTATGTTGCTTTAACCTATGATTTATTAAATTGTATTTATGTTGTTTTATCCTATGCTTTATTAAATTGTATTTATGTTGTTTTATCCTATGCTTTATTAAATTGTGTTTATGTTGTTTTATCCTATGCTTTATTAAATTGTATGTATGTTGTTTTATCCTATGCTTTATTAAATTGTATTTATGTTGTTTTAACCTATGCTTTATTAAATTGTATTTATGTTGTTTTATCCTATGCTTTATTAAATTGTATTTATGATGTTTTATCCTATGCTTTATTAAATTGTGTGTATGTTGTTTTATCCTATACTTTATTAAATTGCATTTATGTTGTTTTAACCTATGCTTTATTAAATTGTATTTATGTTGTTTTATCCAATGCTTTATTAAATTGCGTTTATGTTGTTTTATCCTATGCTTTATTAAATTATATTTATGTTGTTTTATCCTATGCTTTATTAAATTGTATTTATGTTGTTTTAACCCATGCTTTATTAAATTGTATTTATGTTGTTTAAACCCATGCATTATTAAATTGTATTTATGTTGTTTTATCCTATGCTTTATTAAATTGTGTTTATGTTGTTTTATCCTATGCTTTATTAAATTGTATTTATGTTGTTTTATCCTATGCTTTATTAAATTGTATTTATGTTGTTTTAACCCATGCTTTATTAAATTGTATTTATGTTGTTTTATCTTATGCTTCATTAAATTGTGTTTATGTTGTTTTAACCTATGCTTTATTAAACTGTATTTATGTTGTTTTATCCTATGCTTTATTAAATTGTATTTATGTTGTTTTATCCTATGCTTTATTAAATTGTATTTATGTTGTTTTAAGCTATCCTTTATTAAATTGTATTTATGTTGTTTTAACCTATGCTTTATTAAATTGTATTTATGTTGTTTTAACCTATGCTTTATTAACTTGTTTTTATGTTGTTTTATCCTATGCTTTATTAAATTGTATTTATGTTGCTTTAACCTATGCTTTATTAAATTGTATTTATGTTGTTTTATCCTATGTTTTATTAAATTGTGTTTATGTTGTTTTATCCTATGCTTTATTAAATTGTATTTATGTTGTTTTATCCTATGCTTTATTAAATTGTATTTATGTTGTTTTAACCTATGCTTTATTAAATTGTATTTATGTTGTTTTATCCTATGCTTTATTAAATTGTATTTATGTTGTTTTATCCTATGCTATATTAAATTGTGTTTATGTTGTTTTATCCTATACTTTATTAAATTGCATTTGTGTTGTTTTAACCTATGCTTTATTAAATTGTATTTATGTTGTTTTATCCAATGCTTTATTAAATTGCGTTTATGTTGTTTTATCCTATGCTTTATTAAATTGTATTTATGTTGTTTTATCCTATGCTTTATTAAATTGTATTTATGTTGTTTTAACCCATGCTTTATTAAATTGTATTTATGTTGTTTTAACCCATGCTTTATTAAATTGTATTTATGTTGTTTTATCCTATGCTTTATTAAATTGTGTTTATGTTGTTTTATCCTATGCTTTATTAAATTGTATTTATGTTGTTTTATCCTATGCTTTATTAAATTGTATTTATGTTGTTTTAACCCATGCTTTATTAAATTGTATTTATGTTGTTTTATCTTATGCTTTATTAAATTGTGTTTATGTTGTTTTATCCTATGCTTTTTTAAATTGTATTTATGTTGTTTTATCCTATGCTTTATTAAATTGTATTTATGTTGTTTTATCGTATGCTTTATTAAACTGCATTTATGTTGTTTTATCCTATGCTTTATTAAATTGTATTGATGTTGTTTTATTCTATGCTTTATTAAATTGTATTTATGTTGTTTTATCCTATGCTTTATTAAATTTTATTTATTTTGTTTTATCCTTTGCTTTATTAAATTGTATTTATGTTGCTTTAACCTATGCTTTATTAAATTGTATTTATGTAGTTTTATCCTATGCTTTATTAAATTGTATTTATGTTGTTTTATCCTATGCTTTATTAAATTGTATTTATGTTGTTTTATCCTATGCTTTATTAAATTGTATTTATGTTGTTTTAAACTATGCTTTATTAAATTGTATTTATGTTGTTTTATCCTATGCTTTATTAAATTGTATTTATGTTGCTTTAACCTATGATTTATTAAATTGTATTTATGTTGTTTTATCCTATGCTTTATTAAATTGTATTTATGTTGTTTTATCCTATGCTTTATTAAATTGTGTTTATGTTGTTTTATCCTATGCTTTATTAAATTGTATGTATGTTGTTTTATCCTATGCTTTATTAAATTGTATTTATGTTGTTTTAACCTATGCTTTATTAAATTGTATTTATGTTGTTTTATCCTATGCTTTATTAAATTGTATTTATGATGTTTTATCCTATGCTTTATTAAATTGTGTGTATGTTGTTTTACCCTATACTTTATTAAATTGCATTTATGTTGTTTTAACCTATGCTTTAATAAATTGTATTTATGTTGTTTTATCCAATGCTTTATTAAATTGCGTTTATGTTGTTTTATCCTATGCTTTATTAAATTATATTTATGTTGTTTTATCCTATGCTTTATTAAATTGTATTTATGTTGTTTTAACCCATGCTTTATTAAATTGTATTTATGTTGTTTAAACCCATGCTTTATTAAATTGTATTTATGTTGTTTTATCCTATGTTTTATTAAATTGTGTTTATGTTGTTTTATCCTATGCTTTATTAAATTGTATTTATGTTGTTTTATCCTATGCTTTATTAAATTGTATTTATGTTGTTTTAACCCATGCTTTATTAAA
Source organism: Phyllobates terribilis (assembly GCF_046119375.1). Classification (NCBI taxonomy): domain Eukaryota; kingdom Metazoa; phylum Chordata; class Amphibia; order Anura; family Dendrobatidae; genus Phyllobates; species Phyllobates terribilis. The sequence goes on from NW_027362775.1 coordinate 24,836,197, forward strand.
TTGTATTTATGTTGTTTTATCTTATGCTTCATTAAATTGTGTTTATGTTGTTTTAACCTATGCTTTATTAAACTGTATTTATGTTGTTTTATCCTATGCTTTATTAAATTGTATTTATGTTGTTTTATCCTATGCTTTATTAAATTGTATTTATGTTGTTTTAACCTATCCTTTATTAAATTGTATTTATGTTGTTTTAACCTATGCTTTATTAAATTGTATTTATGTTGTTTTAACCTATGCTTTATTAACTTGTTTTTATGTTGTTTTATCCTATGCTTTATTAAATTGTATTTATGTTGCTTTAACCTATGCTTTATTAAATTGTATTTATGTTGTTTTATCCTATGTTTTATTAAATTGTGTTTATGTTGTTTTATCCTATGCTTTATTAAATTGTATTTATGTTGTTTTATCCTATGCTTTATTAAATTGTATTTATGTTGTTTTAACCTATGCTTTATTAAATTGTATTTATGTTGTTTTATCCTATGCTTTATTAAATTGTATTTATGTTGTTTTATCCTATGCTATATTAAATTGTGTTTATGTTGTTTTATCCTATACTTTATTAAATTGCATTTGTGTTGTTTTAACCTATGCTTTATTAAATTGTATTTATGTTGTTTTATCCAATGCTTTATTAAATTGCATTTATGTTGTTTTATCCTATGCTTTATTAAATTGTATTTATGTTGTTTTATCCTATGCTTTATTAAATTGTATTTATGTTGTTTTAACCCATGCTTTATTAAATTGTATTTATGTTGTTTTAACCCTTGCTTTATTAAATTGTATTTATGTTGTTTTATCCTATGCTTTATTAAATTGTGTTTATGTTGTTTTATCCTATGCTTTATTAAATTGTATTTATGTTGTTTTATCCTATGCTTTATTAAATTGTATTTATGTTGTTTTAACCCATGCTTTATTAAATTGTATTTATGTTGTTTTATCTTATGCTTTATTAAATTGTGTTTATGTTGTTTTATCCTATGCTTTTTTAAATTGTATTTATGTTGTTTTATCCTATGCTTTATTAAATTGTATTTATGTTGTTTTATCGTATGCTTTATTAAACTGCATTTATGTTGTTTTATCCTATGCTTTATTAAATTGTATTGATGTTGTTTTATTCTATGCTTTATTAAATTGTATTTATGTTGTTTTATCCTATGCTTTATTAAATTGTATTTATGTTGTTTTATCCTATGCTATATTAAATTGTGTTTATGTTGTTTTATCCTATACTTTATTAAATTGCATTTGTGTTGTTTTAACCTATGCTTTATTAAATTGTATTTATGTTGTTTTATCCAATGCTTTATTAAATTGCGTTTATGTTGTTTTATCCTATGCTTTATTAAATTGTATTTATGTTGTTTTATCCTATGCTTTATTAAATTGTATTTATGTTGTTTTAACCCATGCTTTATTAAATTGTATTTATGTTGTTTTAACCCTTGCTTTATTAAATTGTATTTATGTTGTTTTATCCTATGCTTTATTAAATTGTGTTTATGTTGTTTTATCCTATGCTTTATTAAATTGTATTTATGTTGTTTTATCCTATGCTTTATTAAATTGTATTTATGTTGTTTTAACCCATGCTTTATTAAATTGTATTTATGTTGTTTTATCTTATGCTTTATTAAATTGTGTTTATGTTGTTTTATCCTATGCTTTTTTAAATTGTATTTATGTTGTTTTATCCTATGCTTTATTAAATTGTATTTATGTTGTTTTATCGTATGCTTTATTAAACTGCATTTATGTTGTTTTATCCTATGCTTTATTAAATTGTATTGATGTTGTTTTATTCTATGCTTTATTAAATTGTATTTATGTTGTTTTATCCTATGCTTTATTAAATTTTATTTATTTTGTTTTATCCTTTGCTGTATTAAATTGTAATTATGTTGCTTTAACCTATGCTTTATTAAATTGTATTTATGTTGTTTTATCCTATGTTTTATTAAATTGTGTTTATGTTGTTTTATCCTATGCTTTATTAAATTATATTTATGTTGTTTTATCCTATGCTTTATTAAATTGTATTTATGTTGTTTTAACCTATGCTTTATTAAATTGTATTTATGTTGTTTTATCCTATGCTTTATTAAATTGTATTTATGTTGTTTTATCCTATGCTATATTAAATTGTGTTTATGTTGTTTTATCCTATACTTTATTAAATTGCATTTGTGTTGTTTTAACCTATGCTTTATTAAATTGTATTTATGTTGTTTTATCCAATGCTTTATTAAATTGCGTTTATGTTGTTTTATCCTATGCTTTATTAAATTGTATTTATGTTGTTTTATCCTATGCTTTATTAAATTGTATTTATGTTGTTTTAACCCATGCTTTATTAAATTGTATTTATGTTGTTTTAACCCATGCTTTATTAAATTGTATTTATGTTGTTTTATCCTATGCTTTATTAAATTGTGTTTATGTTGTTTTATCCTATGCTTTATTAAATTGTATTTATGTTGTTTTATCCTATGCTTTATTAAATTGTATTTATGTTGTTTTAACCCATGCTTTATTAAATTGTATTTATGTTGTTTTATCTTATGCTTTATTAAATTGTGTTTATGTTGTTTTATCCTATGCTTTCTTAAATTGTATTTATGTTGTTTTATCCTATGCTTTATTAAATTGTATTTATGTTGTTTTATCGTATGCTTTATTAAACTGCATTTATGTTGTTTTATCCTATGCTTTATTAAATTGTATTTATGTTGTTTTAACCCATGCTTTATTAAATTGTATTTATGTTGTTTTATCTTATGCTTTATTAAATTGTGTTTATGTTGTTTTATCCTATGCTTTTTTAAATTGTATTTATGTTGTTTTATCCTATGCTTTATTAAATTGTATTTATGTTGTTTTATCGTATGCTTTATTAAACTGCATTTATGTTGTTTTATCCTATGCTTTATTAAATTGTATTGATGTTGTTTTATTCTATGCTTTATTAAATTGTATTTATGTTGTTTTATCCTATGCTTTATTAAATTATATTTATGTTGTTTTATCCTTTGCTTTATTAAATTGTATTTATGTTGTTTTATTGTATGCTTTATTAAACTGCATTTATGTTGTTTTATCCTATGCTTTATTAAATTGTATTTATGTTGTTTTATCCTATGTTTTATTAAATTCTATTTATGTTGTTTTATCCTATGCTTTATTTAATTGCATTTATGTTGTTTTATCGTATGCTTTATTAAATTGTATTTATGTTGTTTTATCCTATGCTTTATTAAATTGTGTTTATGTTGTTTTAACCCATGCTTTATTAAATTGCAATTATGTTGTTTTGTCTTATGCTTTATTAAATTGTATATATGTTGTTTTAACCTATGCTTTATTAAATTGTATTTATGTTGTTTTATCCAATGCTTTATTAAATTGCGTTTATGTTGTTTTATCCTATGCTTTATTAAATTGTATTTATGTTGTTTTATCCTATGCTTTATTAAATTGTATTTATGTTGTTTTAACCCATGCTTTATTAAATTGTATTTATGTTGTTTTAACCCATGCTTTATTAAATTGTATTTATGTTGTTTTATCCTATGCTTTATTAAATTGTGTTTATGTTGTTTTATCCTATGCTTTATTAAATTGTATTTATGTTGTTTTATCCTATGCTTTATTAAATTGTATTTATGTTGTTTTATCCAATGCTTTATTAAATTGCGTTTATGTTGTTTTATCCTATGCTTTATTAAATTGTATTTATGTTGTTTTATCCTATGCTTTATTAAATTGTATTTATGTTGTTTTAACCCATGCTTTATTAAATTGTATTTATGTTGTTTTAACCCATGCTTTATTAAATTGTATTTATGTTGTTTTATCCTATGCTTTATTAAATTGTGTTTATGTTGTTTTATCCTATGCTTTATTAAATTGTATTTATGTTGTTTTATCCTATGCTTTATTAAATTGTATTTATGTTGTTTTAACCCATGCTTTATTAAATTGTATTTATGTTGTTTTATCTTATGCTTTATTAAATTGTGTTTATGTTGTTTTATCCTATGCTTTCTTAAATTGTATTTATGTTGTTTTATCCTATGCTTTATTAAATTGTATTTATGTTGTTTTATCGTATGCTTTATTAAACTGCATTTATGTTGTTTTATCCTATGCTTTATTAAATTGTATTTATGTTGTTTTAACCCATGCTTTATTAAATTGTATTTATGTTGTTTTATCTTATGCTTTATTAAATTGTGTTTATGTTGTTTTATCCTATGCTTTTTTAAATTGTATTTATGTTGTTTTATCCTATGCTTTATTAAATTGTATTTATGTTGTTTTATCGTATGCTTTATTAAACTGCATTTATGTTGTTTTATCCTATGCTTTATTAAATTGTATTGATGTTGTTTTATTCTATGCTTTATTAAATTGTATTTATGTTGTTTTATCCTATGCTTTATTAAATTATATTTATGTTGTTTTATCCTTTGCTTTATTAAATTGTATTTATGTTGTTTTATTGTATGCTTTATTAAACTGCATTTATGTTGTTTTATCCTATGCTTTATTAAATTGTATTTATGTTGTTTTATCCTATGTTTTATTAAATTCTATTTATGTTGTTTTATCCTATGCTTTATTTAATTGCATTTATGTTGTTTTATCGTATGCTTTATTAAATTGTATTTATGTTGTTTTATCCTATGCTTTATTAAATTGTGTTTATGTTGTTTTAACCCATGCTTTATTAAATTGCAATTATGTTGTTTTGTCTTATGCTTTATTAAATTGTATATATGTTGTTTTAACCTATGCTTTATTAAATTGTATTTATGTTGTTTTATCCAATGCTTTATTAAATTGCGTTTATGTTGTTTTATCCTATGCTTTATTAAATTGTATTTATGTTGTTTTATCCTATGCTTTATTAAATTGTATTTATGTTGTTTTAACCCATGCTTTATTAAATTGTATTTATGTTGTTTTAACCCATGCTTTATTAAATTGTATTTATGTTGTTTTATCCTATGCTTTATTAAATTGTGTTTATGTTGTTTTATCCTATGCTTTATTAAATTGTATTTATGTTGTTTTATCCTATGCTTTATTAAATTGTATTTATGTTGTTTTAACCCATGCTTTATTAAATTGTATTTATGTTGTTTTATCTTATGCTTTATTAAATTGTGTTTATGTTGTTTTATCCTATGCTTTTTTAAATTGTATTTATGTTGTTTTATCCTATGCTTTATTAAATTGTATTTATGTTGTTTTATCGTATGCTTTATTAAACTGCATTTATGTTGTTTTATCCTATGCTTTATTAAATTGTATTTATGTTGTTTTAACCCATGCTTTATTAAATTGTATTTATGTTGTTTTATCTTATGCTTTATTAAATTGTGTTTATGTTGTTTTATCCTATGCTTTTTTACATTGTATTTATGTTGTTTTATCCTATGCTTTATTAAATTGTATTTATGTTGTTTTATCGTATGCTTTATTAAACTGCATTTATGTTGTTTTATCCTATGCTTTATTAAATTGTATTGATGTTGTTTTATTCTATGCTTTATTAAATTGTATTTATGTTGTTTTATCCTATGCTTTATTAAATTATATTTATGTTGTTTTATCCTTTGCTTTATTAAATTGTATTTATGTTGTTTTATTGTATGCTTTATTAAACTGCATTTATGTTGTTTTATCCTATGCTTTATTAAATTGTATTTATGTTGTTTTATCCTATGTTTTATTAAATTCTATTTATGTTGTTTTATCCTATGCTTTATTTAATTGCATTTATGTTGTTTTATCGTATGCTTTATTAAATTGTATTTATGTTGTTTTATCCTATGCTTTATTAAATTGTGTTTATGTTGTTTTAACCCATGCTTTATTAAATTGCAATTATGTTGTTTTGTCTTATGCTTTATTAAATTGTATATATGTTGTTTTAACCTATGCTTTATTAAATTGTATTTATGTTGTTTTATCCAATGCTTTATTAAATTGCGTTTATGTTGTTTTATCCTATGCTTTATTAAATTGTATTTATGTTGTTTTATCCTATGCTTTATTAAATTGTATTTATGTTGTTTTAACCCATGCTTTATTAAATTGTATTTATGTTGTTTTAACCCATGCTTTATTAAATTGTATTTATGTTGTTTTATCCTATGCTTTATTAAATTGTGTTTATGTTGTTTTATCCTATGCTTTATTAAATTGTATTTATGTTGTTTTCTCCTATGCTTTATTAAATTGTATTTATGTTGTTTTAACCCATGCTTTATTAAATTGTATTTATGTTGTTTTATCTTATGCTTTATTAAATTGTGTTTATGTTGTTTTATCCTATGCTTTTTTAAATTGTATTTATGTTGTTTTATCCTATGCTTTATTAAATTGTATTTATGTTGTTTTATCGTATGCTTTATTAAACTGCATTTATGTTGTTTTATCCTATGCTTTATTAAATTGTATTTATGTTGTTTTAACCCATGCTTTATTAAATTGTATTTATGTTGTTTTATCTTATGCTTTATTAAATTGTGTTTATGTTGTTTTATCCTATGCTTTTTTACATTGTATTTATGTTGTTTTATCCTATGCTTTATTAAATTGTATTTATGTTGTTTTATCGTATGCTTTATTAAACTGCATTTATGTTGTTTTATCCTATGCTTTATTAAATTGTATTGATGTTGTTTTATTCTATGCTTTATTAAATTGTATTTATGTTGTTTTATCCTATGCTTTATTAAATTATATTTATGTTGTTTTATCCTTTGCTTTATTAAATTGTATTTATGTTGTTTTATTGTATGCTTTATTAAACTGCATTTATGTTGTTTTATCCTATGCTTTATTAAATTGTATTTATGTTGTTTTATCCTATGTTTTATTAAATTCTATTTATGTTGTTTTATCCTATGCTTTATTTAATTGCATTTATGTTGTTTTATCGTATGCTTTATTAAATTGTATTTATGTTGTTTTATCCTATGCTTTATTAAATTGTGTTTATGTTGTTTTAACCCATGCTTTATTAAATTGCAATTATGTTGTTTTGTCTTATGCTTTATTAAATTGTATATATGTTGTTTTATCCTATGCTTTATTAAATTGTATTTATGTTGTTTTGTCCTATGCTTTATTAAATGTTATTTATGTTGTTTTAACCTATGCTTTATTAAACTGTATTTATGTTGTTTTATCCTATGCTTTATTAAATGGTATTTATGTTGTTTTATCCTTTGCTTTATTAAATTGTGTTTATGTTGTTTTATCCTATGCTTTATTAAATTGTATTTATGTTGTTTTATCCTATGCTTTATTAAATTGTATTTATGTTGTTTTAACCCATGCTTTATTAAATTGTATTTATGTTGTTTTATCTTATGCTTTATTAAATTGTGTTTATGTTGTTTTTCCTATGCTTTTTTAAATTGTATTTATGTTGTTTTATCCTATGCTTTATTAAATTGTATTTATGTTGTTTTATCGTATGCTTTATTAAACTGCATTTGTGTTGTTTTATCCTATGCTTTATTAAATTGTATTTATGTTTTTTTATGCTATGCTTTTTTAAATTGTATTTATATTGTTTTATCCTATGCTTTATTAAATTGTATTTATGTTGTTTTATCGTATGCTTTATTAAACTGCATTTATCTTGTTTTATACTATGATTTATTAAACTCTATTTATGTTGTTTTATTCTATGCTTTATTAAATTGTATTTATGTTGTTTTATCCTATGCTTTATTAAATTGTATTTATGTTGTTTTATCCTATGCTTTATTAAATTGTATTTATGTTGTTTTATTGTATGCATTATTAAACTGCATTTATGTAGTTTTATCCTATGCTTTATTAAATTGTATTTATGTTGTTTTAACCTATGTTTTATTAAATTGTATTTATGTTGTTTTATCCTATGCTTTATTAAATTGTATTTATGTTGTTTTATCATATGCTTTATTAAATTGTATTTATGCTGTTTTATCCTATGCTTTATTAAATTGTATTTATGATGTTTTATCGTATGCTTTATTAAATTGTATTTATGTTGTTTTATCCTATGTTTTATTAAATTGTGTTTATGTTGTTTTATCCTATGCTTTATTAAATTGTATTTATGTTGTTTTATCCTATGCTTTATTAAATTGTATTTATGTTGTTTTGTCCTATGCTTTATTAAATTTTATTTATGTTGTTTTAACCTATGCTTTATTAAATTGTATTTATGTTGTTTTGTCCTATGCTTTATTAAATTTAATTTATGTTGTTTTAACCTATGCTTTATTAAATTGTGTTTATGTTGTTTTATCATATGCTTTATTAAATTGTATTTATGTTGTTTTATCCTATGCTTTATTAAATTGTATTTATGTTGTTTTAACCCATGCTTTATTAAATTGTATTTATGTTGTTTTATCTTATGCTTTATTAAATTGTGTTTATGTTGTTTTATCCTATTCTTTTTTAAATTGTATTTATGTTGTTTTATCCTATGCTTTATTAAATTGTATTTATGTTGTTTTATCCTATGCTTTATTAAACTGCATTTATGTTGTTTTATCCTATGCTTTATTAAATTGTATTTATGTTGTTTTATTCTATGCTTTATTAAATTGTATTTATGTTGTTTTATCGTATGCTTTATTAAATTGTATTTATGTTGTTTTATCCTATGCTTTATTAAATTGTATTTATGTTGTTTCATCGTATGCTTTATTAAATTGTATTTATGTTGTTTTATCCTATGTTTTATTAAATTGTGTTTATGTTGTTTTATCCTATGTTTTATTAAATTGTGTTTATGTTGTTTTATCCTATGCTTTATTAAATTGTATTTATGTTGTTTTATCCTATGCTTTATTAAATTGTATTTATGTTGTTTTGTCCTATGCTTTATTAAATTTTATTTATGTTGTTTTAACCTATGCTTTATTAAATTGTATTTATGTTGTTTTGTCCTATGCTTTATTAAATTTTATTTATGTTGTTTTAACCTATGCTTTATTAAATTGTGTTTATGTTGTTTTATCATATGCTTTATTAAATTGTATTTATGTTGTTTTATCCTATGCTTTATTAAATTGTATTTATGTTGTTTTAACCCATGCTTTATTAAATTGTATTTATGTTGTTTTATCTTATGCTTTATTAAATTGTGTTTATGTTGTTTTATCCTATTCTTTTTTAAATTGTATTTATGTTGTTTTATCCTATGCTTTATTAAATTGTATTTATGTTGTTTTATCGTATGCTTTATTAAACTGCATTTATGTTGTTTTATCCTATGCTTTATTAAATTGTATTTATGTTGTTTTATTCTATGCTTTATTAAATTGTATTTATGTTGTTTTATCGTATGCTTTATTAAATTGTATTTATGTTGCTTTATCCTATGTTTTATTAAATTGTGTTTATGTTGTTTTATCCTATGCTTTATTAAATTGTATTTATGTTGTTTTATCGTATGCTTTATTAAATTGTATTTATGTTGTTTTATCCTATGCTTTATTAAATTGTATTTATGTTGTTTTAACCTATGCTTTATTAAATTGTATTTATGTTGTTTTGTCCTATGCTTTATTAAATTTTATTTATGTTGTTTTAACCTATGCTTTATTAAATTGTATTTATGTTGTTTTATCCTATGCTTTATTAAATGGTATTTATGTTGTTTTATCCTATGCTTTATTAAATTGTATTTATGTTGTTTTAACCTATGCTTTATTAAATTGTATTTATGTTGTTTTATCCTATGCTTTATTAAATTGTATTTATGTTACTTTAACCTATGCTTTATTAAATTGTATTTATGTTGTTTTATCCTATGCTTTATTAAATTGTATTTATGTTGTTTTATCCTATGCTTTTTTAAATTGTATTTATGTTGTTATATCCTATGCTTTATTAAATTGTATTTATGTTGTTTTATCTTATGCTTTATTAAATTGTATTTATGTTGTTTTATCCTATGCTTTATTAAATTGTATTTTTGTTGTTTTATCCTATGCTTTATTAAATTGTATTTATGTTGTTTTGTCCTATGCTTTATTAAATTGAATTTATGTTGTTTTAACCCATGCTTCATTAAATTGTATTCATGTTGTTGTATCCTATGCTTCTTTAAATTGTATTTATGTTGTTTTATCCTATGCTTTATTAAATTGTATTTATGTTGTTTTATCCTATGCTTTATTAAATTGTATTTATGTTGTTTTAACCTATGTTTTATTAAATTGTATTTATGTTGTTTTATCCTATACTTTATTAAATTGTATTTATGTGTTTTTATCCTATGCTTTATTAAATTGTATTTATGTAGTTTTATACTATGCTTTATTAAATTGTGTTTATGTTGTTTTATCCTATACTTTATTAAATTGCATTTATGTTGTTTTAACCTATGCTTTATTAAATTGTATTTATGTTGTTTTATCCAATGCTGTATTAAATTGTGTTTATGTTGTTTTATCCTATGCTTTATTAAATTGTATTTATGTTGTTTTATCCTATGCTTTTTTAAATTGTATTTATGTTGTTTTAACCCATGCTTTATTAAATTGTATTTATGTTGTTTTAACCCATGCTTTATTAAATTGTATTTATGTTGTTTTATCCTATGCTTTATTAAATTGTGTTTATGTTGTTTTATCCTATGCTTTATTAAATTGTATTTATGTTGTTTTATCCTATGCTTTATTAAATTGTATTTATGTTGTTTTAACCCATGCTTTATTAAATTGTATTTATGTTGTTTTATCTTATGCTTTATTAAATTGTGTTTTTGTTGTTTTATCCTATGCTTTTTTAAATTGTATTTATGTTGTTTTATCCTATGCTTTATTAAATTGTATTTATGTTGTTTTATCGTATGCTTTATTAAACTGCATTTATGTTGTTTTATCCTATGCTTTATTAAATTGTATTGATGTTGTTTTATTATATGCTTTATTAAATTGTATTTATGTTGTTTTATCCTATGCTTTATTAAATTGTATTTATGTTGTTTTATCCTTTGCGTTATTTAATTGTATTTATGTTGTTTTATTGTATGCTTTATTAAATTGTATTTATGTTGTTTTAACCCATGCTTTATTAAATTGTATTTATGTTGTTTTATCTTATGCTTTATTAAATTGTGTTTATGTTGTTTTTCCTATGCTTTTTTAAATTGTATTAAGGTTGTTTTATCCTATGCTTTATTAAATTGTATTTATGTTGTTTTATCGTATGCTTTATTAAACTGCATTTATGTTGTTTTATCCTATGCTTTATTAAATTGTATTTATGTTGTTTTATGCTATGCTTTTTTAAATTGTATTTATATTGTTTTATCCTATGCTTTATTAAATTGTATTTATGTTGTTTTATCATATGCTTTATTAAACTGCATTTATGTTGTTTTATACTATGCTTTATTAAATTGTATTTATGTTGTTTTATTCTATGCTTTATTAAATTGTATTTATGTTGTTTTATCCTATGCTTTATTAAATTGTATTTATGTTGTTTTATCCTATGCTTTATTAAATTGTATTTATGTTGTTTTATTGTATGCTTTATTAAACTGCATTTATGTAGTTTTATCCTATGCTTTATTAAATTGTATTTATGTTGTTTTATCCTATGTTTTATTAAATTGTATTTATGTTGTTTTATCCTATGCTTTATTAAATTGTATTTATGTTGTTTTATTGTATGCGTTATTAAATTGTATTTATGTTGTTGTATCCTATGCTTTATTAAATTGTGTTTATGTTGTTTTATCCTATGCTTTATTAAATTGTATTTATGTTGTTTTAACCCATGCTTTATTAAATTGCATTTATGTTGTTTTATCTTATGCTTTATTAAATTGTATTTATGTTGTTTTATCCTATGCCTTATTAAATTGTATTTATGTTGTTTTGTCCTATGTTTTATTAAATTTTATTTATGTTATTTTAACCTATGCTTTATTAAATTGTATTTATGTTGTTTTATCCTATGCTTTATTAAATGGTATTTATGTTGTTTTATCCTATGCTTTATTAAATTGTATTTATGTTGTTTTATCGTATGCTTTATTAAACTGCATTTATGTTGTTTTATCCTATGCTTTATTAAATTGTATTTATGTTGTTTTATTCTATGCTTTATTAAATTGTATTTATGTTGTTTTATCGTATGCTTTATTAAAATGTATTGATGTTGTTTTATCCTATGCTTTATTCAATTGTGTTTATGTTGTTTTATCCTATGCTTTATTAAATTGTATTCATGTTGTTTTAACCCATGCTTTATTAAATTGTATTTATGTTGTTTTAACCCATGCTTTATTAAATTGCATTTATGTTGTTTTATCTTATGCTTTATTAAATTGTATTTATGTTGTTTTATCCTATGCTTTATTAAATTGTATTTATGTTGTTTTGTCCTATGCTTTATTAAATTTTATTTATGTTGTTTTAACCTATGCTTTATTAAATTGTATTTATGTAGTTTTATCCTATGCTTTATTAAATGGTATTTATGTTGTTTTATCCTATGCTTTATTAAATTGTGTTTATGTTGTTTTATCCTATGCTTTATTAAATTGTTTTTATGTTGTTTTATCCTATGCTTTATTAAATTGTATTTATGCAAAAAAGAAGCAAGACAAAAATATATCTCATACCCTACCATAATTATATATAAATGTAAAGCAAAATTGCATAATAAATATAGGGTACTTAGTGAACTATTTTTGATCAAAAAAAGTATACAAGCCGTCCCACCAGCGGCAAGGTGACCCTAAATTGGGACGGTACCTATACTGCCTATATTAAAAACCTTACTGTATATCAAAGTTGAAGTAATGCATATAAAAGGGTAGACAAATAGGACCGGGTCCCAACTCCAGACCACCTAGGCCCGTGGTAAGCTACATATATACCAATCAGCTCAACAAAGGGCATGCCACACCCTTAAATTGCACAGAATGCAAACAAGTCAAAAAACCAGACAATGTGAACTGAGGTCTAAGATGGCAGACATACAAGAAACAGAGGCATGTTCACACTAGCAAAAAAGAAGCAAGACAAAAATATATCTCATACCCTACCATAATTATATATAAATGTAAAGCAAAATTGCATAATAAATATAGGGTACTTAGTGAACTATTTTTGATCAAAAAAAGTATACAAGCCGTCCCACCAGCGGCAAGGTGACCCTAAATTGGGACGGTACCTATACTGCCTATATTAAAAACCTTACTGTATATCAAAGTTGAAGTAATGCATATAAAAGGGTAGACAAATAGGACCGGGTCCCAACTCCAGACCACCTAGGCCCGTGGTAAGCTATATATATACCAATCAGCTCAGCAAAGGGCATGCCACACCCTTAAATTGCACAGAATGCAAACAAGTCAAAAAACCAGACAATGTGAACTGAGGTCTAAGATGGCAGACATACAAGAAACAGAGGCATGTTCACACTAGCAAAAAAGAAGCAAGACAAAAATATATCTCATACCCTACCATAATTATATATAAATGTAAAGCAAAATTGCATAATAAATATAGGGTACTTAGTGAACTATTTTTGATCAAAAAAAGTATACAAGCCGTCCCACCAGCGGCAAGGTGACCCTAAATTGGGACGGTACCTATACTGCCTATATTAAAAACCTTACTGTATATCAAAGTTGAAGTAATGCATATAAAAGGGTAGACAAATAGGACCGGGTCCCAACTCCAGACCACCTAGGCCCGTGGTAAGCTACATATATACCAATCAGCTCAACAAAGGGCATGCCACACCCTTAAATTGCACAGAATGCAAACAAGTCAAAAAAACAGACAATGTGAACTGAGGTCTAAGATGGCAGACATACAAGAAACAGAGGCATGTTCACACTAGCAAAAAAGAAGCAAGACAAAAATATATCTCATACCCTACCATTATTATATATAAATGTAAAGCAAAATTGCATAATAAATATAGGGTACTTAGTGAACTATTTTTGATCAAAAAAAGTATACAAGCCGTCCCACCAGCGGCAAGGTGACCCTAAATTGGGACGGTACCTATACTGCCTATATTAAAAACCTTACTGTATATCAAAGTTGAAGTAATGCATATAAAAGGGTAAACAAATAGGACCGGGTCCCAACTCCAGACCACCTAGGCCCGTGGTAAGCTACATATATACCAATCAGCTCAACAAAGGGCATGCCACACCCTTAAATTGCACAGAATGCAAACAAGTCAAAAAACCAGACAATGTAAACTGAGGTCTAAGATGGCAGACATACAAGAAACAGAGGCATGTTCACACTAGCAAAAAAGAAGCAAGACAAAAATATATCTCATACCCTACCATAATTATATATAAATGTAAAGCAAAATTGCATAATAAATATAGGGTACTTAGTGAACTATTTTTGATCAAAAAAAGTATACAAGCCGTCCCACCAGCGGCAAGGTGACCCTAAATTGGGACGGTACCTATACTGCCTATATTAAAAACCTTACTGTATATCAAAGTTGAAGTAATGCATATAAAAGGGTAGACAAATAGAACCGGGTCCCAACTCCAGACCACCTAGGCCCGTGGTAAGCTACATATATACCAATCAGCTCAACAAAGGGCATGCCACACCCTTAAATTGCACAGAATGCAAACAAGTCAAAAAACCAGACAATGTGAACTGAGGTCTAAGATGGCAGACATACAAGAAACAGAGGCATGTTCACACTAGCAAAAAAGAAGCAAGACAAAAATATATCTCATACCCTACCATAATTATATATAAATGTAAAGCAAAATTGCATAATAAATATAGGGTACTTAGTGAACTATTTTTGATCAAAAAAAGTATACAAGCCGTCCCACCAGCGGCAAGGTGACCCTAAATTGGGACGGTACCTATACTGCCTATATTAAAAACCTTACTGTATATCAAAGTTGAAGTAATGCATATAAAAGGGTAGACAAAAAGGACCGGGTCCCAACTCCAGACCACCTAGGCCCGTGGTAAGCTACATATATACCAATCAGCTCAACAAAGGGCATGCCACACCCTTAAATTGCACAGAATGCAAACAAGTCAAAAAACCAGACAATGTGAACTGAGGTCTAAGATTGCAGACTTCAACTTTGATATACAGTAAGGTTTTTAATATAGGCAGTATAGGTACCGTCCCAATTTAGGGTCACCTTGCCGCTGGTGGGACGGCTTGTATACTTTTTTTGATCAAAAATAGTTCACTAAGTACCCTATATTTATTATGCAATTTTGCTTTACATTTATATATAATTATGGTAGGGTATGAGATATATTTTTGTCTTGCTTCTTTTTTGCTAGTGTGAACATGCCTCTGTTTCTTGTATGTCTGCCATCTTAGACCTCAGTTCACATTGTCTGTTTTTTTGACTTGTTTGCATTCTGTGCAATTTAAGGGTGTGGCATGCCCTTTGTTGAGCTGATTGGTATATATGTAGCTTACCACGGGCCTAGGTGGTCTGGAGTTGGGACCCGGTCCTATTTGTCTACCCTTTTATATGCATTACTTCAACTTTGATATACAGTAAGGTTTTTAATATAGGCAGTATAGGTACCGTCCCAATTTAGGGTCACCTTGCCGCTGGTGGGACGGCTTGTATACTTTTTTTGATCAAAAATAGTTCACTAAGTACCCTATATTTATTATGCAATTTTGCTTTACATTTATATATAATTATGGTAGGGTATGAGATATATTTTTGTCTTGCTTCTTTTTTCCTAGTGTGAACATGCCTCTGTTTCTTGTATGTCTGCCATCTTAGACCTCAGTTCACATTGTCTGGTTTTTTGACTTGTTTGCATTCTGTGCAATTTAAGGGTGTGGCATGCCCTTTGTTGAGCTGATTGGTATATATGTAGCTTATCACGGGCCTAGGTGGTCTGGAGTTGGGACCCGGTCCTATTTGTCTACCCTTTTATATGCATTACTTCAACTTTGATATACAGTAAGGTTTTTAATATAGGCAGTATAGGTACCGTCCCAATTTAGGGTCACCTTGCCGCTGGTGGGACGGCTTGTATACTTTTTTTGATCAAAAATAGTTCACTAAGTACCCTATATTTATTATGCAATTTTGCTTTACATTTATATATAATTATGGTAGGGTATGAGATATATTTTTGTCTTGCTTCTTTTTTGCTAGTGTGAACATGCCTCTGTTTCTTGTATGTCTGCCATCTTAGACCTCAGTTCACATTGTCTGGTTTTTTGACTTGTTTGCATTCTGTGCAATTTAAGGGTGTGGCATGCCCTTTGTTGAGCTGATTGGTATATATGTAGCTTACCACGGGCCCAGGTGGTCTGGAGTTGGGACCCGGTCCTATTTGTCTACCCTTTTAAATGCATTACTTCAACTTTGATATACAGTAAGGTTTTTAATATAGGCAGTATAGGTACCGTCCCAATTTAGGGTCACCTTGCCGCTGGTGGGACGGCTTGTATACTTTTTTTGATCAAAAATAGTTCACTAAGTACCCTATATTTATTATGCAATTTTGCTTTACATTTATATATAATTATGGTAGGGTATGAGATATATTTTTGTCTTGCTTCTTTTTTGCTAGTGTGAACATGCCTCTGTTTCTTGTATGTCTGCCATCTTAGACCTCAGTTCACATTGTCTGGTTTTTTGACTTGTTTGCATTCTGTGCAATTTAAGGGTGTGGCATGCCCTTTGTTGAGCTGATTGGTATATATGTAGCTTACCACGGGCCTAGGTGGTCTGGAGTTGGGACCCGGTCCTATTTGTCTACCCTTTTATATGCATTACTTCAACTTTGATATACAGTAAGGTTTTTAATATAGGCAGTATAGGTACCGTCCCAATTTAGGGTCACCTTGCCGCTGGTGGGACGGCTTGTATACTTTTTTTGATCAAAAATAGTTCACTAAGTACCCTATATTTATTATGCAATTTTGCTTTACATTTATATATAATTATGGTAGGGTATGAGATATATTTTTGTCTTGCTTCTTTTTTGCTAGTGTGAACATGCCTCTGTTTCTTGCATGTCTGCCATCTTAGACCTCAGTTCACATTGTCTGTTTTTTTGACTTGTTTGCATTCTGTGCAATTTAAGGGTGTGGCATGCCCTTTGTTGAGCTGATTGGTATATATGTAGCTTACCACGGGCCTAGGTGGTCTGGAGTTGGGACCCGGTCCTATTTGTCTACCCTTTTATATGCATTACTTCAACTTTGATATACAGTAAGGTTTTTAATATAGGCAGTATAGGTACCGTCCCAATTTAGGGTCACCTTGCCGCTGGTGGGACGGCTTGTATACTTTTTTTGATCAAAAATAGTTCACTAAGTACCCTATATTTATTATGCAATTTTGCTTTACATTTATATATAATTATGGTAGGGTATGAGATATATTTTTGTCTTGCTTCTTTTTTGCTAGTGTGAACATGCCTCTGTTTCTTGTATGTCTGCCATCTTAGACCTCAGTTCACATTGTCTGGTTTTTTGACTTGTTTGCATTCTGTGCAATTTAAGGGTGTGGCATGCCCTTTGTTGAGCTGATTGGTATATATGTAGCTTACCACGGGCCTAGGTGGTCTGGAGTTGGGACCCGGTCCTATTTGTCTACCCTTTTATATGCATTACTTCAACTTTGATATACAGTAAGGTTTTTAATATAGGCAGTATAGGTACCGTCCCAATTTAGGGTCACCTTGCCGCTGGTGGGACGGCTTGTATACTTTTTTTGATCAAAAATAGTTCACTAAGTACCCTATATTTATTATGCAATTTTGCTTTACATTTATATATAATTATGGTAGGGTATGAGATATATTTTTGTCTTGCTTCTTTTTTCCTAGTGTGAACATGCCTCTGTTTCTTGTATGTCTGCCATCTTAGACCTCAGTTCACATTGTCTGGTTTTTTGACTTGTTTGCATTCTGTGCAATTTAAGGGTGTGGCATGCCCTTTGTTGAGCTGATTGGTATATATGTAGCTTATCACGGGCCTAGGTGGTCTGGAGTTGGGACCCGGTCCTATTTGTCTACCCTTTTATATGCATTACTTCAACTTTGATATACAGTAAGGTTTTTAATATAGGCAGTATAGGTACCGTCCCAATTTAGGGTCACCTTGCCGCTGGTGGGACGGCTTGTATAATTTTTTTGATCAAAAATAGTTCACTAAGTACCCTATATTTATTATGCAATTTTGCTTTACATTTATATATAATTATGGTAGGGTATGAGATATATTTTTGTCTTGCTTCTTTTTTCCTAGTGTGAACATGCCTCTGTTTCTTGTATGTCTGCCATCTTAGACCTCAGTTCACATTGTCTGGTTTTTTGACTTGTTTGCATTCTGTGCAATTTAAGGGTGTGGCATGCCCTTTGTTGAGCTGATTGGTATATATGTAGCTTATCACGGGCCTAGGTGGTCTGGAGTTGGGACCCGGTCCTATTTGTCTACCCTTTTATATGCATTACTTCAACTTTGATATACAGTAAGGTTTTTAATATAGGCAGTATAGGTACCGTCCCAATTTAGGGTCACCTTGCCGCTGGTGGGACGGCTTGTATACTTTTTTTGATCAAAAATAGTTCACTAAGTACCCTATATTTATTATGCAATTTTGCTTTACATTTATATATAATTATGGTAGGGTATGAGATATATTTTTGTCTTGCTTCTTTTTTGCTAGTGTGAACATGCCTCTGTTTCTTGTATGTCTGCCATCTTAGACCTCAGTTCACATTGTCTGGTTTTTTGACTTGTTTGCATTCTGTGCAATTTAAGGGTGTGGCATGCCCTTTGTTGAGCTGATTGGTATATATGTAGCTTACCACGGGCCCAGGTGGTCTGGAGTTGGGACCCGGTCCTATTTGTCTACCCTTTTAAATGCATTACTTCAACTTTGATATACAGTAAGGTTTTTAATATAGGCAGTATAGGTACCGTCCCAATTTAGGGTCACCTTGCCGCTGGTGGGACGGCTTGTATACTTTTTTTGATCAAAAATAGTTCACTAAGTACCCTATATTTATTATGCAATTTTGCTTTACATTTATATATAATTATGGTAGGGTATGAGATATATTTTTGTCTTGCTTCTTTTTTGCTAGTGTGAACATGCCTCTGTTTCTTGTATGTCTGCCATCTTAGACCTCAGTTCACATTGTCTGGTTTTTTGACTTGTTTGCATTCTGTGCAATTTAAGGGTGTGGCATGCCCTTTGTTGAGCTGATTGGTATATATGTAGCTTACCACGGGCCTAGGTGGTCTGGAGTTGGGACCCGGTCCTATTTGTCTACCCTTTTATATGCATTACTTCAACTTTGATATACAGTAAGGTTTTTAATATAGGCAGTATAGGTACCGTCCCAATTTAGGGTCACCTTGCCGCTGGTGGGACGGCTTGTATACTTTTTTTGATCAAAAATAGTTCACTAAGTACCCTATATTTATTATGCAATTTTGCTTTACATTTATATATAATTATGGTAGGGTATGAGATATATTTTTGTCTTGCTTCTTTTTTGCTAGTGTGAACATGCCTCTGTTTCTTGCATGTCTGCCATCTTAGACCTCAGTTCACATTGTCTGTTTTTTTGACTTGTTTGCATTCTGTGCAATTTAAGGGTGTGGCATGCCCTTTGTTGAGCTGATTGGTATATATGTAGCTTACCACGGGCCTAGGTGGTCTGGAGTTGGGACCCGGTCCTATTTGTCTACCCTTTTATATGCATTACTTCAACTTTGATATACAGTAAGGTTTTTAATATAGGCAGTATAGGTACCGTCCCAATTTAGGGTCACCTTGCCGCTGGTGGGACGGCTTGTATACTTTTTTTGATCAAAAATAGTTCACTAAGTACCCTATAATTATTATGCAATTTTGCTTTACATTTATATATAATTATGGTAGGGTATGAGATATATTTTTGTCTTGCTTCTTTTTTGCTAGTGTGAGCATGCCTCTGTTTCTTGTATGTCTGCCATCTTAGACCTCAGTTCACATTGTCTGGTTTTTTGACTTGTTTGCATTCTGTGCAATTTAAGGGTGTGGCATGCCCTTTGTTGAGCTGATTGGTATATATGTAGCTTACCACGGGCCTAGGTGGTCTGGAGTTGGGACCCGGTCCTATTTGTCTACCCTTTTATATGCATTACTTCAACTTTGATATACAGTAAGGTTTTTAATATAGGCAGTATAGGTACCGTCCCAATTTAGGGTCACCTTGCCGCTGGTGGGACGGCTTGTATACTTTTTTTGATCAAAAATAGTTCACTAAGTACCCTATATTTATTATGCAATTTTGCTTTACATTTATATATAATTATGGTAGGGTATGAGATATATTTTTGTCTTGCTTCTTTTTTCCTAGTGTGAACATGCCTCTGTTTCTTGTATGTCTGCCATCTTAGACCTCAGTTCACATTGTCTGGTTTTTTGACTTGTTTGCATTCTGTGCAATTTAAGGGTGTGGCATGCCCTTTGTTGAGCTGATTGGTATATATGTAGCTTATCACGGGCCTAGGTGGTCTGGAGTTGGGACCCGGTCCTATTTGTCTACCCTTTTATATGCATTACTTCAACTTTGATATACAGTAAGGTTTTTAATATAGGCAGTATAGGTACCGTCCCAATTTAGGGTCACCTTGCCGCTGGTGGGACGGCTTGTATACTTTTTTTGATCAAAAATAGTTCACTAAGTACCCTATATTTATTATGCAATTTTGCTTTACATTTATATATAATTATGGTAGGGTATGAGATATATTTTTGTCTTGCTTCTTTTTTGCTAGTGTGAACATGCCTCTGTTTCTTGTATGTCTGCCATCTTAGACCTCAGTTCACATTGTCTGGTTTTTTGACTTGTTTGCATTCTGTGCAATTTAAGGGTGTGGCATGCCCTTTGTTGAGCTGATTGGTATATATGTAGCTTACCACGGGCCTAGGTGGTCTGGAGTTGGGACCCGGTCCTATTTGTCTACCCTTTTATATGCATTACTTCAACTTTGATATACAGTAAGGTTTTTAATATAGGCAGTATAGGTACCGTCCCAATTTAGGGTCACCTTGCCGCTGGTGGGACGGCTTGTATACTTTTTTTGATCAAAAATAGTTCACTAAGTACCCTATATTTATTATGCAATTTTGCTTTACATTTATATATAATTATGGTAGGGTATGAGATATATTTTTGTCTTGCTTCTTTTTTGCTAGTGTGAACATGCCTCTGTTTCTTGTATGTCTGCCATCTTAGACCTCAGTTCACATTGTCTGGTTTTTTGACTTGTTTGCATTCTGTGCAATTTAAGGGTGTGGCATGCCCTTTGTTGAGCTGATTGGTATATATGTAGCTTACCACGGGCCTAGGTGGTCTGGAGTTGGGACCCGGTCCTATTTGTCTACCCTTTTATATGCATTACTTCAACTTTGATATACAGTAAGGTTTTTAACATAGGCAGTATAGGTACCGTCCCAATTTAGGGTCACCTTGCCGCTGGTGGGACGGCTTGTATACTTTTTTTGATCAAAAATAGTTCACTAAGTACCCTATATTTATTATGCAATTTTGCTTTACATTTATATATAATTATGGTAGGGTATGAGATATATTTTTGTCTTGCTTCTTTTTTGCTAGTGTGAACATGCCTCTGTTTCTTGTATGTCTGCCATCTTAGACCTCAGTTCACATTGTCTGGTTTTTTGACTTGTTTGCATTCTGTGCAATTTAAGGGTGTGGCATGCCCTTTGTTGAGCTGATTGGTATATATGTAGCTTACCACGGGCCTAGGTGGTCTGGAGTTGGGACCCGGTCCTATTTGTCTACCCTTTTATATGCATTACTTCAACTTTGATATACAGTAAGGTTTTTAATATAGGCAGTATAGGTACCGTCCCAATTTAGGGTCACCTTGCCGCTGGTGGGACGGCTTGTATACTTTTTTTGATCAAAAATAGTTCACTAAGTACCCTATATTTATTATGCAATTTTGCTTTACATTTATATATAATTATGGTAGGGTATGAGATATATTTTTGTCTTGCTTCTTTTTTGCTAGTGTGAACATGCCTCTGTTTCTTGTATGTCTGCCATCTTAGACCTCAGTTCACATTGTCTGGTTTTTTGACTTGTTTGCATTCTGTGCAATTTAAGGGTGTGGCATGCCCTTTGTTGAGCTGATTGGTATATATGTAGCTTACCACGGGCCTAGGTGGTCTGGAGTTGGGACCCGGTCCTATTTGTCTACCCTTTTATATGCATTACTTCAACTTTGATATACAGTAAGGTTTTTAATATAGGCAGTATAGGTACCGTCCCAATTTAGGGTCACCTTGCCGCTGGTGGGACGGCTTGTATACTTTTTTTGATCAAAAATAGTTCACTAAGTACCCTATATTTATTATGCAATTTTGCTTTACATTTATATATAATTATGGTAGGGTATGAGATATATTTTTGTCTTGCTTCTTTTTTGCTAGTGTGAACATGCCTCTGTTTCTTGTATGTCTGCCATCTTAGACCTCAGTTCACATTGTCTGGTTTTTTGACTTGTTTGCATTCTGTGCAATTTAAGGGTGTGGCATGCCCTTTGTTGAGCTGATTGGTATATATGTAGCTTACCACGGGCCTAGGTGGTCTGGAGTTGGGACCCGGTCCTATTTGTCTACCCTTTTATATGCATTACTTCAACTTTGATATACAGTAAGGTTTTTAATATAGGCAGTATAGGTACCGTCCCAATTTAGGGTCACCTTGCCGCTGGTGGGACGGCTTGTATACTTTTTTTGATCAAAAATAGTTCACTAAGTACCCTATATTTATTATGCAATTTTGCTTTACATTTATATATAATTATGGTAGGGTATGAGATATATTTTTGTCTTGCTTCTTTTTTGCTAGTGTGAACATGCCTCTGTTTCTTGTATGTCTGCCATCTTAGACCTCAGTTCACATTGTCTGGTTTTTTGACTTGTTTGCATTCTGTGCAATTTAAGGGTGTGGCATGCCCTTTGTTGAGCTGATTGGTATATATGTACCTTACCACGGGCCTAGGTGGTCTGGAGTTGGGACCCGGTCCTATTTGTCTACCCTTTTATATGCATTACTTCAACTTTGATATACAGTAAGGTTTTTAATATAGGCAGTATAGGTACCGTCCCAATTTAGGGTCACCTTGCCGCTGGTGGGACGGCTTGTATACTTTTTTTGATCAAAAATAGTTCACTAAGTACCCTATATTTATTATGCAATTTTGCTTTACATTTATATATAATTATGGTAGGGTATGAGATATATTTTTGTCTTGCTTCTTTTTTGCTAGTGTGAACATGCCTCTGTTTCTTGTATGTCTGCCATCTTAGACCTCAGTTCACATTGTCTGGTTTTTTGACTTGTTTGCATTCTGTGCAATTTAAGGGTGTGGCATGCCCTTTGTTGAGCTGATTGGTATATATGTAGCTTACCACGGGCCTAGGTGGTCTGGAGTTGGGACCCGGTCCTATTTGTCTACCCTTTTATATGCATTACTTCAACTTTGATATACAGTAAGGTTTTTAATATAGGCAGTATAGGTACCGTCCCAATTTAGGGTCACCTTGCCGCTGGTGGGACGGCTTGTATACTTTTTTTGATCAAAAATAGTTCACTAAGTACCCTATATTTATTATGCAATTTTGCTTTACATTTATATATAATTATGGTAGGGTATGAGATATATTTTTGTCTTGCTTCTTTCTCATTAACCCTTGCACGCAGTCTCCTATCCACCCGTATAGCTAATTGCATAGCCTGTTGCAAATCTTCAGGTGTAGGATAAGCAATTAGCAGGTCTTTAACCCTTTCACTGAGCCCAGCAAGAAATAGACTTTTCAGAGCAGAATCGTTCCTCCCTGTTTGAGTAGACCATCGACGGAAATGAGTACAATATTTTTCCACATTACCTGATCCCTGTCTCAAACGTCTTAACTCAGTCTCAGCTGATGAGACACGATCAGGATCATCATATAATAGTCCCAAAGCAGAAAAAAAACTATCCACTGAACTGAAGCATGTATCACTAGGTTGCAAAGAAAAGGCCCACTCCTGAGGCTCTTTGCGCAAAAGTGACATTATAAACCCTATGCGCTGGGAATCATCCCCAGAGGACTTGGGTCTCAAACGAAAATACAATAAGCAAGCATTTTTAAATGAAAAAAATTCTCGGTGTTCACCAAAAAATAAATCCGGCAAACGTACCTTAGGCTCCAAGAAATGTGCTCCAGGACAGTTACTAACGTGTTGACGGAGCTCAGTCACCTCCAAAGAGAGTCCCTGCAGGTGTTTAGCCAAATCCAGAACCGACACCATGATGGAACAGAAAAAATCTTTCCTTAGAGCATTTGCTGGGCTGGACTTACTGTTATGTTCTGCTACCAGAGCTAAGGAAAGAGAGGAGATCTGTCCCTACGATAGAACTCAGCTTAATCCCTACGATGTAACAGGGGACCTGATCCTGCGATCAGACCTGCTAAAGTCCTAAGCTAGTCTGTACGGAGACCTATAGATGTGGGGAAGGAATCCCTACAAGTACTAAGGACTGGGAGGAAAATGGGACACCTCCTAACAGAAATAGTAGCAGACAGACGAACAAACAAAATATATAGAACATAGAGGTCCGTAGACCAAGCAAACTAACAGAGTTAGATACAGAGCACAGGCTAGCTAGAAAGTAGATAAACAATGAAGTCCAGCAAAGCCAGAAGGGCGGAGCAGGATTAAATAGGCCAACAAGGTCATGTGACCAATGTTGTACCATCTTGGGTATTTGCTGGGGCTGTTCTATGTGTTTAATGTCAACTTTGTGATTCAATAAAATATTGCCACACTGTTTTACCCTCACCCTGTGTTGGCTGAGTAGCGTTATGCCCACGGAAGACCAAGGATCTTCACATTTTGGTGGCAGCTGTCAAGCAGCTTAAAGAGCTCATTGTGAGCCAGTATTCTATAAACTGGACTGATGCATGTCACCATTAAAATAAAACCGGTCAAAATTGTTCTTATTACAATGGGCACATTGTAGATTCAGACTGAAGGACAATGACCAGTCCCCCCCCCAAAAAAAACAACAAAAAAAACTTCAAGCTATGTGACCAAGAAGAAGGACCTCAGTCCAATTGAGATGGTTTTGGATGAGTTGGACAGAAAAGTGAAGATAAGGCAACCAACAAGTGTTCAGCACCTCTGAGAACTCCTTCAAGACTATTGGAAGCCGTTCCATGTGAATGCCTAAAGAAGGTCTTGAGAGAATGCCAAGGATGTGTATAGTGGCCATTAAAGTAAGGCCAGGGACAGACGAATGTATCAAAAATCCAGAAAACTTGGGCGATTTTTTTGTGTGTTCAAACTTTTGACCCAGTACTGTAGATAGCTGCTACCGGTAGAAGTAGACTTCATAGCATTGTACGAGCCAGAATTATGTAAACTGGACACACGCCTACCATCATTAATATCTAGCATTGCTATTACTTTAGGTGG
The DNA here is from genome assembly GCF_046119375.1 of Phyllobates terribilis. Classification (NCBI taxonomy): domain Eukaryota; kingdom Metazoa; phylum Chordata; class Amphibia; order Anura; family Dendrobatidae; genus Phyllobates; species Phyllobates terribilis. The sequence continues at coordinate 24,861,744 of NW_027362775.1, forward strand.
TGTTAGCCAGTGTTATGGAAACTGGACTGACAACTTCTATCAATACCCTTTTGCCACTCATTGGCTCACACCTACACCATAGCAGTAATTGCCTATTTCTCTGTTCCTTTGGTTTGGTGGAAACTTTGCACTTAATGTATTAAGAAAAAAGAGGTCAAAAGAAGTTGGAAGTGAAAACAAATTTATTTTAAAAACTATATACTAAATAGCAGAAAGTACATCATTTCCTGTGAACACGAGCAGCAGATAAAACAAAGCAGCATCTCATGGTTCTCCCTGATTGCAAATGTAAAGCCTAGAAAAAGTTAAAATCACATCTGCAACATCAAAAACTCACCAAAAACTCATTGTGGGAACGTAGACTTAAAAGGAAAAGCATATAAAAGCATGGGTTCTTGCATGGAACACAGCCATCGATTTTTAGCTAGCAAAACCTGGTAAGAATTCATATGTTTCATCGGTCCAGTCACCTGTCTGTCCTTCCAACACAGGTTTATCAGCTATATAAGAATGGACATGCTAAAAAGAAAACAGACTGCTTGAGGGAGAATAAGAAGGCAGCATTTAACAATGCAAGTAATGCACTTTAAAGAGTTTGTCCAAGAATGCACTAATATGTCCCTTGTCACATAATTCAAACGGCAGTTCGTCTTAGTCACGCGTCAAAATGGGCTGCAGTCTGAAGAAGAAACACTGTTCCAAAGACCTGTGTCTCAATGTCAGAGGAGCTGTATCGTAAGCACATGTACCTCTGTGAGCCGAGGAGAAGTATGTGAGAGAATTGCACGGCGAATAAGCCTCCTTACCTTGCCGTGCCAGAGCTGGTGTGTCACTCTCCATAAGGAGAAACGTTACCCCTTAGACCTCAGTCCAGAGCCTCTCACCTAGCCAAATCAGAACTCATACTTTGCACTGATGAGGGCCAACAGCCCGAAACACCGTGTCTGCAAATTGAGATTCTGATTTGGCTTTTATCCTAAGTCATATTGCACAACTCGTTAAAGGGTTGATTATGACTTGTAGGATTGCTGCTTCCAACAGGTGGCGCTATAGAGTACAAGTCCTCTTTTATTCTGAAGAGGCAATTTGCATATGAGAGAATAAATCAATTTTCTTGGCTGACTGGGCACGAGGGACTAAGGGTGGAGACTGTGCTCAGTCAGCCCAGAAGATTGATTTCTTCTTGTCACACCCTTTTCCTTGGATCACAGAGGTATTGTGTGCTTACAATATTGCTCCTGTCTGTTGGGACACAGGTCTCAGAAGTAGTGTTTCTTCAGAATGAAGCCCGTCCTGACACGTGTCTAGGACGGGCTGCGTTTGAATTATGTGATGGGGACAATTTTATTATATGCCTGGAGAACTCCTTTTAAGTGCAATTCTTCACGCACAGTATTTATTCATTACTAAAATCAGCAACTAACAGGACCTTCAAATGTCATCATCTCGGTCTACATATAACAGTACCCATGAAGCTTCACCTGCCATGGAAGGGTTTTCCTATGCAGGCTTTCCTTTGCTATTTTAAGAGTTTTCCACACATATTTATCAACTGCATGTGGCTTTTACTCTGGTTAGTTATGTACTCACACTACACCTTCCCCATCTCCATTTAGAGTCTTGCCAAACTAATTAAAGGGATAGTCTGCAATTTAGGGTATTTTTTGTTTTACTTAGATGCATGTATTTGAGGCTAAAAATCATTTTTGCAATTATGTTTACTAAAAAAATTGTACCATTTGCTTCTGAGTTGCACTGTCTGCTGCTGGCTGCAGAATGAGTTAACTGAGAATCATCAGTAAGCCCTTTCTAAAAGTCTTAATGGGAGAGTTTATAGAGCTTTATTAATCGGTCTTTTTCTGAACTCCTGTCAGCTCATTTATGACCACAGACCACATCAAAGTTGAATGTGCAGGGAAACAAACAGCCTGTAAAAGCCAAACGGTGAACAATGAAACCCAAAAATTATTTGTAATCTCAAATACACTGCATTTTAATAAAAAAAAATACTATGTATAGTATGTACCAAATTTTGTTATCTCCTTTGGTGTTATGTAGCTATATTGCATAAAGCAGCCGGGAAATAGCATTTGATAGACCAGAGTTAAATAATGAATGGCCCCAGTATGTTACAAAACTAGTAGCATTACTTTGTGTCATGGTAAAAGGGAACTGAGAAAAGTGACATATCCATAACATATGACATAAATATCTGGTTGTGCCTCTGTCAAGACATCCAGAAATTGGAAAAACATGGGATCCCATGTTACTGCTCTAACCTGGGGAATAAAGAAGCAGAGGTTATGATGTCACTTCAATGAAGTCTGGGTCTAATAGAGTCATTGGTCTGCTCCTCTATTTTTTTGCTGCAGGTTTATAGTGTACCTAGACTTGTGTGCTCCCTCATGTATGACCTTCTGATATGGAATAGGACCCATGCCCAAGTGTCTCCTGCCGTGGTACAGTAGCCACTAGAACTTGACCACCGAGCATACCGGAGTGTTGTATCACACCAAAAGATGAGACTGTGTGTGAGGACTAAAGAGTAAGTACGCATTATGGTTGTAGAAGAGCACAAAGGACCTTCTTCTGGCTGGTGGAAGCTGACCCAAACATTTATGATTTAGCCACTTAATAATAGTACTTATCAAAATGTTATTTTAAGCAATTAAAAAAATATATGTTGAAATTGCCCAACGAATCGTGTTACGGTGGAACCATGAGACTTGTACAGTAAGATAAACCTTCCAATGGCAATCCTAAGGAATAAATGAAAAAAGAGGAGCAGCTTGTTACATTAGGCTATTCGGAGTAATTGTCAAATTTTCACATGCTTTTCCCAAAAACCTCTGAAACATGTCCATCAACTCAGACATGGACTTGCTTTCTTGTAATTTCCTTCTGTGTTATTTTCCTAATAGGATTTAGCAGGTGGCGCCCAAACTACAAGTGAAGAACATAGGAAAAGTTAGAAACAGATATACATTCATATATACACTGGGAAAATCGTGAAGGATCAGTCAACGATTCAATTAGTTAAAACACTTCTACCCAATAAAGGTCTAGATTTTAGAGTATATGGGTTGCCTTAAAAGGGTTATATAGCATCTATAAGAACTATGTTTTTTTTACTATGTTGTTTCAACAGTGTAAAAACTTGGTTTCGATGACAAATGCTTCAGCAAAGGCACATGCTTGACAGCTGCTCCATTCATTCCCTAGGTGGCTGCTCGGCTTTTTTCGGTAGACTCCCAGCGGTCATGCATCTGACCTGCGGCACATATTTTGTAATAGGGATAAAAGTTCACCATTGGGGATAAAAAATTCCCCATTCTGCCAATTGGTGCATGTTACACCTATGTGGACTTAAAGATATATTTTGTGCATTTTGGTTTCATTAAATATATTGCACCATTTGGCTTTTAGAGACTATTTGTTTCCCTGCACATTCAACTTTGATGTGGTCAGTGGTCTTAAACCAGCTGAGATGAGGTCAGAAAAAGACATAAAAAAAGTTACTCTCCTTCTCTTGTTATAACAGTTCTCTCCTATTGAACTGTTATAATAAGCTCACTGATGGATTCTTAGACAGTGCAAGATAGAGACTACAAAAGGCAAACGGTGCAAAATTTTTAATCAAATCCAATTACAAAAAATTATTTTTAGCTAAAAATGCATGTATTTAAGTAATAAAAAAAAATTGTCTTTATTGATGGACAACCCCTATAGAGCAATTAGGGTCTATACCTGTAGCTAGTGCCCCCAACATTAGAAACCATATTTCAAATAAAAAAGTATAAAAGCACGGACAACCCCATTTATCACTGGTCAGTAATAGATCATGGTATACAGTCAAGGACCATGTTATACAGTCAAGGACCATGTTATACAGTAATAGACCATGTTATACAGTCAAGGACCATGTTATACAGTAATAGACCATATTATACAGTCAAGGACCATGTTATACAGTAATAGATCATATTATACAGTAATAGACCATGTTATACAGTAATAGACCATGTTATACAGTCAAGGACCATGTTATACAGTAATAGACCTTGTTATACAGTAATAGACCAGGTTACTCAGTTTACTTAGTCTTATGACCACGTCACACAATAGATAATTGCTGGCAAGTATATAATGTTAAAAGGGGTTATCTAGGACTATTTTTTTTTTTTTACTATTGACCTAAGAACTAACAGGTAGATAGTTGCTAACTGCCTGCCTGTTGTGCCTGGCACCAATCTCTGCTGACACAGAGCGGTCACAGCGATTCAGCGGCTTCTGCTGATATCATGTCTACAGAGCAGCGGCTTCTCTTCCGCTCTGGTCTCTTGATGGATCGTGACTGCCGATGTGGCACCCTGCTGCGCACAGGTACCACAGGATCCAGGGTGCATGGACGGACTTCTCCACAAGAGGCCCTCATTACATACAAACACCTCCACCCTTCCACCTCACACCACCAGAGGAAGCCTGTTAGGGATATATCTATGGAGGGTGGAGCCAGGCAGTTCAGTTAGTAAGGAGTCAGACTGAGACAGAGTCTGAGAGCGTGCTGACGCTGAGAGCAGCGAAGACGCAGCGTGTCTGCTGCAGAGTTCTGAGGGCCCCGAGTGTGGCCGAAGGCAAGAGGAGAATGGAGAGAGGAGTTGAGGGGGCAGAGGAGCATCATAAGACTCACCCCGAAGATACAAACCGGACACCGGGTCCGCGCCTACAGATACCCAGATTACATAGAATACTGATTAGAATAATGGTCAAAATTCACACTAGTGGTCACCACTGATTCAAATAGCTAATATAAATTGGAAAGGGTATGAAGAAAGGAAAGATGTGTGAATAAAATTTAGCTTTTATTAGTATAATTAAAAACTCTTGTTTAATAAAAAGTTATTTGTAAATGAATTATCATACATCTAAGGATGTATATAGGGCTACTACTATATAATTTTATGCAGTTATAGCCCAAAAGTTCCTATTTTAAATGTGAGGACACAGAGATAAATTGTCCACAGCCAATGTCCCTATAATTGTTGGCTGGGTATTATAAGTTGTATATCCCAAATATCCCAACCCTCTCTGTCAGATAATTTTGTTATTATTGATTCCATATACGGGATACCGTTGAAATGTGAGGAGTGATCATTTATTCTCCACTAGTGAGCCTCTTGTGGCTTCTTACATTCTCTAAGCTGTAAGTAAATTAGTAAGAGTATTGCATAGGGAGATATAAATGTTATGCTTGTTCAATCTCACTGCTACAGGTGGCATTAAAGCAACAGCTATTATGGCTGAGCTTACATCTAAGAGCCAAGCATTAATCTCATATGGGTAATGTAAGCGGTTAATACCGCTGGTCTACTAAATCATGCCCCTAGGGATAATAGTGCTCTGTCTCTCCCGCAGCGTGTTCGTTCTGGCTGTGTGCGGATGGTCTGCTTACAATCACTGTTGTTAATTACAGAGATTAAGGATGTGGTCAACCGCCAGTTTGTATCATTAGCTTAAGCACATGGAGGTCAGAGCACCCTATCTCCCCCACAGCATTCTCACTCAGGTGGCGTGCAGGTTATCTGCACGTGGTCAATGCCACTTTATATATTAAGCCGGCAGAGTGGAAATTGGAGTGAGATAGCGACGGCACACAGCATGACAGAGAGTGGTATATGGGCCCTTAGAAAAAGCCGGTAACCCCGGCAAAACGCGCGTCAGGGACGTTTATCTTAATACTTTAAATGTGGTGACATATTACAATACCCATATACCACTCTACAAGCCCCAGCATCACCACCCACCAAACTCCACACTGCCCCGGGGGTCTGCTCCACCTGTGGGGAGCAGAAACACCTCAGCTACCATCCCATCACCCCCCCGGAGGTCTGCAGCAGCGCTGGTAATCATTACCAGCTACCACAGGTGGCATCACGAACTATTTACTTTATTTTTATTTTTCCTATCCAAGTTACTATCCCCTTTTTGGTTGACCGCCCTGGGCCACGGACCGGGCCAGCCACTGTGACATATCCCCCACCAGCATCCATAGGCCCGGCTGCCGAGTACCCCATTGCCCCAGGGGCGCGTCACCGACGTCATGCTGATTGGCAGCCGACTCACAAGTTGCCTAACATCGGCAGTAATGCCCCGTCGACAGAGCAGCCTGGAAGAAGAAGAGCTGCTCTGTTGACTTGGAGCAGCTGAATCGCTGGTGACAGTGGTCGGTGACCTCTCCGAGCAGGCGCCGGATACAACAGGCAGGTAGTTGCCTCTGTTAGTAACAACCTGCCTGTCAGTTTTTAGGCTTATAGTAAAAAGATAAAATAGTCCTGGATAAACCCTTTAAAGATCCAGCAACAAACCTCCCATTCATGATCTTTCATAAGCCTGATTTTTGGTTGGTCAGTCATGTAAGATTTACAAACAGTACCATTGGGGCTGGAGAACGAAGACTCGTCATGAGATCTATTTTCTTTATTGACAGCGTCATCACCATTTCTGTGCGCAAACTTATGCTTCCAGGCTTTGGCTATAATGGCTGCAGGGTCTGTGGGATCATTAAGTGAACGTTTCTTCTTGTCTTTCCTGGTTGAGGGTTTCCCACCAGGGGATCTAAAGTGAAAAAGCGGTGAACATAAACATCACTGCCATTCTGTAACAGACGGGCTGACAGGCTATAACTTAGCTCTTCATACAAACCACTTTTCATTCATTGCTGCTATGTCTAATAAGATTTTTTTTACAGATTTTTTCTACAAAAATGCATCAATCACCTGCTATCCATTTTCGGAAAAGACTTGTCTAAGATCCTATTAGTGGGGCTAATACAGCATATTTATAATTAGGAACAGACTACTCTGAAATGTTAAATCTAACATCATTATTGAAATCATGCTTGCATTAGTTAATTTTAACTTTGCAAGTTATCACCTATCCACGGGTCACAGGAGGTCCGCATGGAAGACCCCCACCATGAATGGGGCTTGGAAGAGACACATTATTTTTGAGCCTTCTCAAGCATTCACACCATTGCTACATTATTATATGTGGGACTTCCAGAGAAGGGTACAGCCCTTTCGTTTTTTCTCCCCTTATTCCCAGAGCCATACGTTTTTTATTTTTTGTCAATGTACCTTTCTTTTTTGTGGGACGAGTTGTTCTTTTGATTAACACCATTTATTTTAGCATATCGTGTAGTGGAAAACGGGAAAAAAATTCCAAGTGTGGTGAAATTGCAAAAAAAGTGCAATTCCACAATTGTATTTTGTTTTTGTTCTTTTTATTTACCATGCTCACTAAATGCTAAAACCGACCGGCCATTATGATTCTCCAGGTCAGTACGAGTTCATAGATACCAAACATGTATAGGTTCTTTTATATTTGAATGGTGAAAAAAAATCAGAAGTTTGTAAGAAAAAAGAAAAAAAAAATCGCTTATTTTGCCATTTTCCGAGACCCGAAGTGTCTCCATTTTTCGGGATCTGGGGCCAGGTTAGGACTTATTTTTTGCGCCCTGAGCTGACGTTTTTAGTTATATAATTTTGAGGTAGATACAATGTTTTGATCGCCTGTTATTTTATTTTATTGCAAAGCTGCAGAGGCAAAAAAAACGCACATAATTCTGGAGTTTAGATTTTTTTTCTCATTTCGGCGTTTACCGATCTGATTAATTTACTTTATATTTTGATAGATAGGACATTTCTGAACGCAGCAATACCAAATATGTGTATATTTTTTAATGATTTTATTTTCAATAGGGCAAAAGGGCGTGATTTAAACCTTTATTTTTTTTTTTACTTTTTTTATTTTACTTTTTACTGACTGCAATAGCCCCCTTAGGAGACTTGAAGCTGCAATAATCTTTTCACCTAAGCTACACATAGCAGGGCTTCAGCACTGCTATGTATAGCAGAAATCACAATTTCCTATGAATGCCGGCCACAGGGGATCTACAATGACAGCCACGGGGGTCTTCTGCAGACCCCCTGCTGTCATGACAACACGTTGGCACCCCGCAATCACATGACAGGGGCGCCTATGGGTGTGTCTTGTGACGAGCCTCTGGCAGGTGTGTGTTAAATGCCACTGCCAGTGATCGACTGTGATATTTAACTGGTTATCTCGGATCCGCCCACGGTTGTTAGGGGCACATGACAGCTCATGAGATTGTGGCGCCCTGCTATGCATTGGTGACAAAGATCCTAGAAGGGTGCATGGACGGATTCCTCCACAAGAGGCCCTCATAGCATTCACACACCTCCACCTTCCACCTCAGACTACCAGAGGGAGCTCGTTAGGGATATAAATAGGGAAGGTGGAGCTAGGCAGTTAGTCTAAGGCTGGAGTCCACAGAGAGTGAAGCCTGTGAGAAAGTCAGTCCAGCACAGACTCAGTGAGCTCAGGTTAGTGAGCCTACGACGTGCCGACGCCATAAGAGCGGTGAAGAGTAGCGAGGCCTACTGCCAGTGTGAAGCCTAGTGAGGGCCCCAAGCGCGGCCGAAAGCAAGTGGAGTAAGTGAGCAACATAGGGGGCAGAGGAGCTTAGCCAGCTCACCCCAAAACCATTTACTGGACACCGGGTCCGTGTCTGCAAGGATCTCTAGGACCAGCAGAAACAACCAGAACCCCTGGCCAACTATATGTCCCAGGAACACCAGAAGCTGACCGTTAGCCCAGGGTCAGGAATCACAGAGGCCCAAGAGACCAGGGAGTGTGATCTCTTTCAGAAGGACCTACCACCAGGTGAGGAGGTGCGAGACAGAGACCAAGTTAGTCCTAGCTTCAGGCAGGTCATAAACTTATCAGGAAAAGGCAAGAAACAGGAGGCCCCACACCCGCTCACTGGGGAGAGTCCTGAAATGCACCCTTCACCCTATAGAGCCCTGGATCGTGCCTGAAACACCACCAGTAAAGGTACTGAAGTGAACTGTTGTAAGTGTGCCTATTCTTCTCCTGACCCGGCTGGGTCCCCTCTGTCCTGCATCCCCTCTCCTACGCTGCCCTGAGGCCCTGCTCCACCTGTGGGGAGCCGCACCAACTAAGCTGCCTGATCACCGGCCTCAGAGGACTGTAGCAGCGCTGGTGATTCCCACCAGACACCATGGGTGGCGTCACGAACTTTCCCTTATCCCATATACCTTTTCCCCCATTCCTTTGCTTTTAAGAGTGACCCCAGGGTACGGGCTCGGGAGCCGGCCACCGCGACATCCCCCAAATCTAACAGCAAGGCCCGGGCGCCGAGTCGTCCCCCAACACCCTGGGCGCGTCATCTCTTCCTGGCATCACGAACAGGATCCCGTGCCCACTGCAACAACGGAGTGTTGTGCACGTTGCCACCGGGTACTGTGCGCCTTTAATAAAAACTGTGTATTTAACTGTGGTGAAAGATTGCCGCCATTGTTGTGCCGCCGAGCGGGAAGAAGGGCGTAACCGCGGGAAACTGAGAGGCGTACCTGCTGAAGCGCGCGAAGCCCTGGACACGCCCCACGCCTCGAAGTCATACCAGGAAGCGCCAGGTCCTGGAAGGAGCCTCAGTGAGCGCTCTGACGTAGGACGCAAGCGACGCAAGAGATGAATATCCCAGAGGATGGGGATGACTCGGCGCCCGGGCCTAGTTGTTCTGGTTTATGGGGGGATGTCGCGGTAGTCGGCTCCCGGGGCCGTACCCTGGGCCTCTCTTTTAAAAGGGGTTTATAATTATATAAAAGTTCGTGACGCCACCTGTGGTATCTGGTGAGAAGCACCAGCGCTGCGGCAGCCCACTGAGGCCGGTGATAAGGCAGCTTGATGGAACAGCTCCCCACAGGTGGAGCTAGGCCTCAGGGCAGCGTATGAAGGGGGAATGCAGGACATCGAGGCCCAGCCGGGCCTATGGAAAGACAGGCAAACATACAGTTCTCTTCAGTACCTTTTACTGATGGGAAATCAGGCACGTCTCGGAGCACTGTAGGGTGAAGGGTGCATTTCAGGATCCTCCCAAGAGAGCGGATATAGGGCCTCCTGTTTCTTGCCTTTGCGTAGTAGTTTCTGACCTGCCTGGAGCTAGGCCTAACTTTGTCTCTGTCCTGCACCGGCTGACTTTGTGGTAGGGCCTTCTCTTGAAGTACACGCTCCCAGCTTGCGGGGTCTATGCGTTTCCTGGCTCTGTTACGTATCAGCTCTTTGGTGTTCCTGGGACCTGTAGTTCTCCAGGGATTCCGGTTGTGCTTTACTGGGTCATAGAGATCCCTGTAAGCTCGGACCCGGTGTCCGGTATATGCTTCGGGGTCAGCTGCTTAAGCTCCTCTGCCCTCTATGTTACTCACTCTCCACTCGCCTTCGACCTCGCTCGAGGCCCTCACTAGGCTACACACACTAACGGCAGCTTGCCGCGCTTCACCGCTCTTATGGCGTCGGCACGCCTTGGGCTCACTAACCTGAGCTAGGCGAGTCTGGACTGCGCTGCACTGCAGGCTAACACCTGCAAGAGCTGGAACTGGCTCTGTCCCCTGAGGTAACTCTTCTCAGACAGCACTGAACTTCAGCTTCTCACAGGCTCGACTCCAGACCAGACTGCACTGCCTAGCTCCACCTTCCCTATTTATATCCCTGACGGGCTCCCTCTGGTGGTCTGAGGTGGAAGGTGGAGGTGTGTGTATGCTGTGCGGGCCCCTTGTGGAGGAATCCTTTCATGCACCCTTCTAGGATCTGTGGCACTCATGCATAGCAGGGCGCCACACAAGGTCCTGAAGAAGACCATCACCTGCGGAGCTGCGGCCTACCGGAAGAAAAGAAAAGAAGGTAGGCCACGGTTCGCTAGGGGGGCGCCAGAATGTCCGAAGAACAGCACAACGCCGGAGTACCGGTTAATTGGCCCTGATGTCCAACCCGTGCTCGGCGCCGAGCAGGCCGAAGCAGCCGCTCCACCAGCAGGGCCTGTAACCCCTGTCATACCGTACATCCCTGGAGCGAAGTGGCTCCCCCAGTACAGCGGCAAACCAGATACCCTGTCTGGATTCAAAAGGAAAATATGCGGTATACTGGACATGTACTCTATGACAGGCAAGCAAAGAGCTGATGTTGTATTGGGACAATTGACCGATGCTGCGGAGCGAGAAGTAGAAAGCTGGTCGGCCGCAGACCAGGAGTCAGTGTCCGCAATCTCTAAAAAGTTACAGACTGTCTTTGAGAATTGTACTGAGACAGACCTCCGGATGAGGTTCTACAACTGCTCTCAGCAACCGGAGGACAGTGTTCGGGACTATGCCTGGCATTTACAAGGGGCTCTGAAACAGGTTAGTCCAACCAGCTTCAATGATGAAAATAAAATGCTGAAGGAACAGTTTATCCAGGGACTGAGGTCCCAAGAGGAGAGCAGGACTGTGCGTTGGTGGTCCCTGGATCATCCAGATGGCACCTTTGACACCCTTAAGGAAATGGCTATAAAAGGACTGCAGCCCCTGGAAACAACTGCTATCCAATGTTACCAGGGTGGGGCCACCCCAGTGCCTGCAGCATCCACCTTTTCCCCGGTGGCTGCTGAAGCCAAGGTTCCAGCAACGTCCCCTAGTGAGCTGGACAGCCTGCGCTCTGAAGTGTGCCAGCTGAGCAAAACCCTGACCACTGTACTGAGTGTCCTGCAGCTGAGGACGGAGCCCGAGGCAGAAGGAAGGATCCTGCTAGCCGACAGCCCTGAGGATGTCCCCTGGATGAGAAGGATGAGGAGGACAATGCCACCCCCTGGGAGGACCAGCGACCAACGCCGCCCGCCGAGGGACCCTGTCTGCCACCGCTGTCACAAGACAGGTCACGCCATTCAGAGCTTTCCTTTAAACGAGAAAACCCTGGGGCCGAGGTTCCGACACCCAGGAGTAGACCCCGCAGGCCCATCAAACTGGTACCACAGGTTCGTGGGAGGAAGACCTTTCCTGTCCATCGTGCTGGACGGCATCGCGACACCCGCTCTGCTGGACACAGGATCTCAGGTAACCATCACGCCTGATGTCCTCTACAAAAGGTTCTGGTCTATAGACGAACTTCACCCACCAGATCCAAATCTTTCCGTCTATGCCTCAAACAGCCTCCCCCTTAACCTAGTCGGGGTTAAGGATGTGGCAGTAAAGGTGGGAAGAGTGGAACTGAAGGACCAGGGACTAATTGTAGTAGAGACTAATCCTGATGATACAAACTTGTATATGGTACTTGGTACTAATATTGTTAGTAACTGTTTGGGGGAAGTGTTGTTCTTGCTCCAACAGATAGCTGACACTGCCAGACCAGGGCACAGAAGGGCACTGCAGAAAGAAATCTGAGCCTTTATGTACCAGCAACAGGTAAAGCTAACAGGCGGTGAAATTGGTAACGTACGGGTGACAGACCCGGTACTCATTGTGATCCCCCCGATGAGTGAAATGCTGATTTGGTGTAGAGCAGCAAAAGGTCTCAAAGTACGGAGCTACCAGGCGGTAGTAGAGCCCCTTAGCTCGGAACATAGACCTACACTCTTGACTGCCAGAGGGGTAGTGAATGTACGCAATGGGAGGGTGCCCGTATGCCTCCTAAACTATGGGGAGGACGAGATTAGATTACCACACTACGCCACTGTTGCCAAACTGTACACAGTAAATAACAACTCCTTACACACGGCGGAGTCCTTAACCTCACCAGACGAAGTGGAGGATAATGACCCTGGAACCCAGGTGGAGGATTGGTGTCAACAGCTCCATGTTGGGACAGACACCACTCCTGCCCATCAGAAGCAGGGTGTACACCGGGTGGTTCAGGAATACGAGCAGGTATTCAGTAAGCACCCACTTGACTTTGGGAGGATTAAGGGGGTTCAACACCATATCCCCACAGGTGACCATCCACCCATCAAAGAATGTTACAGGCCTATACCACCAGCACACTACCAGAAGGAGATGTTGCACAACATGAAGAAGGCAGGGGTAGTAAGGGATAGATGTAGTCCCTGGGCAGCTCCCCTAGTTCTAGTCAGGAAAATGGACGGAAGCATGAGAATGTGTGTAGATTACAGACAAGTAAATCGCATTACACATAAAGATGCATACCCTTTACCTCATATAGAGGAATCCCTGGCTGCCTTAAAGTCTGCAAATTACTTCTCCACCCTTGACCTCACTAGTGGGTACTGGCAAGTAGCTGTTGCTGAGGAGGATCAGGAGAAGATGGCCTTCACAACCCCGATGGGACTCTGCAAGTTCAATAGTATGCCGTTTGGACTCTGCAATGCCCCCGGAACATTCCAGAGATTGATGGAGTGCTGCTTGGGACACCGCAACTTCGAGACTGTACTACTATACCTGGACGACGTGATAGTGTACTCCAAAACGTATGAGGACCACTTGAAGCACCTGGCGGAGGTATTTGAGTCGCTGTCCCGGTATGGGATGAAGCTGAAGCCCTCAAAGTGCTACCTGCTCAAGAGGAAGGTACAGTACCTGGGGCACATCGTTAGTCCAGAGGGAGTAGCACCAGACCCGGAGAAGGTCACTGCCATCCAGAAATGGCCGGAGCCGAAGAGCCTCAAGGAGGTACGTCAGTTCCTGGGACTAATCGGGTATTACCGGAGGTTTGTGAAGGACTATACCAAGAAAGCGGCACCTTTGCAAGATCTCCTGGTAGGACAGTCCGAGAGAGGCAGAAACCCCCCGTTCCAGTGGGGAAAGGAGCAAGTTGAATCCTTTGAGGTGATGAAGGAGATCCTGACCGGTGAAGAGATCCTAGCTTACCCTGACTAAAGCCAACCATTCCTGCTATACACTGATGCCAGCAATGAAGGATTAGGAGCTGTACTGAGTGAGAAGCAGAATGGCTGAGAGAAGGTGATCGCCTATGCAAGCAGGAAGCTCCGCCCGACCGTGAGGAACCCAGAGAACTATAGCAGCTTCAAGTTGGAATTCCTGGCCCTGGTCTGGGCCATCACCGAGCGGTTCAAGCACTACCTAGCCTCCAATAAGTTCACTGCCTTCACTGATAATAACCCCTTGACTCATCTAGAAACAGCCAAGCTAGGAGCCATGGAACAACGATGGATGGCTAGGCTGTCAAACTACCAATTCACTATTAAGTACCGGGCAGGCTGCAAGAACGCCAACGCCGATGCCCTGTCCAGGATGCCTCACCAGTCGGATACTGAAGAAGAAGTGGATGACCTGGAGGAGATTGAACTACCTGCCTTTCATCAGAACGGAGTGGTCCACGAGCAACAAGCTTCCAGGAGGCAACGTGGTAAGACATTAAACCCCCTGCATCACCACAGCTGGAAGGAGACCCAGGATAGCGACCCGGTTGTCAGCCGTATCAAAGAACTGATAACCAAGGAAGGTTCCTCCCTGGAGAAGGAAGCGTCTCTCCAAGCCAAGCAGCTGTGGAATGAGAAGAGCCGGCTGTTCATCTATAGGGTGAAGCTGTGCCGGAGGTACGTCAACCCCAAAACCCATGAGATGGTATGGCAGATAGTGATGCCCAAGACAGACATCCAGATGGTGTTGGAAGCCTACCACGATCAGGCGGGGCACTTTGGCTGGAAGAAGCTAGAAACCCTTCTGAAGTGTCGGTTTTATTGAGTAGGAATGCGCAGTTCCATTGAGAGGTGGTGCCGGAATTGTGGACCCTGTAGCCTCAGAAGAAAAGACTACAGCAGCCAGAAGGCACCCCTGCAACCCATGAAGATGACTCGTCCCTTAGAGATCGTAGCCCTGGATCATGTCAAGCTGTCACCCAGCAGGTCAGGATATTCCTATGCCCTGACCATGGTGGATCACTACTCCTGGTTCCTGGTGGTCGCCCCCGTCAAGGATCTGACGGCCGAAACCACGGCGAAGACGTTTCAGGCGTACTTCTGCAGGCCCCACGGACACCCGAAGCAGGTGCTGACAGATCAAGGCTCAGCCTTTGAGGCCGAATTGTTTAAAGAGTTCTGCCATCTGTACGGGTGTAAAAAGATCAGGACAACACCGTACCACCCCCAAACCAACGGTCTCTGTGAAAAGATGAATAACATCGTCATTGACCTGCTGAAGACCTTACCACTAGAGGAGAGAAATCAGTGGCCAGACCTACTACCTGACCTGGTAGATCTGTACAACCACATACCTGTGAGTTCCACCAATTGTACTCCAGCATATCTCATGCGAGCAAGACCCGGGAAGTTGCCCATGGACCTGGAGCTTGGTGTAGTAGAACCGGAAGCAGATAGGTCCACTGAGGACTGGGACACGACCAGACAGGAGCAGTACAGAAGAGTACAGGCCTGTGTCGAAGACAGTCTCACTCGGGTAAGAGACAAGCAGGAAGCCCACTACAATAAAAGTGCGCCCGCAGAACCCTTCACACCAGGAGAAGTGGTGTTAAAGAGGAAAAGGAGAAACCACAAACTTGATGACCAGTGGGAGAGAGAACCCTACACTGTGTTAAATTCAAGATTTGATAACAAGAAGACCTGCCTAATTAGTAGAGTCGGAGGAATGACGACTGCAACGGTATCTAGAGATCATCTGAAGTTGTGTCCAGACCTGCTAAAGCCGCAAGAAGAAGTGCCTCTCACCGTACCGGAGGAGCCTAAAGAAGCAGTACTCCATACTGACAGGAGATTTACCGGCAGATTGGCCTCAACTAGGAGGAGCAGTAATAATCCCTGTGATCCACTTCTTTCAACAGCCAGAAGACCCTCCACAGCAAGTAGAGCCCGTAAGTGCTTCAGAAGAGCCTGCTCAAGAAGAATCCCCGGAAGAAGGATCCCCGATTGGAGCAGAGCAAGAAGGCCCAGCCAATGGTATACTTGCCAGTCCTGTAGACAGGTTAAGGCAACCCTGCAGTTCCCCAACACTTAGAGCTGACAGAATGGGAGGTAGTGCAAATACTAGTGCCTCACGCATCCCAGTACCACGTAGGTTGACACGTAGCACACGAGGTCAGACCCCTGTCAGATACAGAGAGTAAAGAAGGAAACTCTGAATGTTAGAACTCTCCTGTTAGGTTTTTTCTATCTTGCTGGTCACATGACCTTTTTTGCCTATTTAGTCCTGCTCCGCCCTCCTAGCCTTGCTGGACTTCATTGTAATTTCTACTCTTGAACTAGCTTGGTGCTCTTTTGCCTTTCTCAGTCAGTTTTGCTGGGTCTTCGGACCTCTATGTTCTATGTTGTTTATGTGTCTTATTTCTGCTACAATTTCTGCTAGGAGGTGTCCATCTTTCTCCCAGTCCCTAGTTCTTATAGGGATCCCGCCCTCACATCTATAGGTCTTCGTTCAGACTAGCCCAGGACTTTAGCGGGTCTGATCGCAGGATCAGGTTCCCCGTTACATCGAAGGGATCCAGCTTAGTTATATTGTAGGGACAGATCTCCTGTCTTTCCTTAGTGCTTGTAGCAGATCATAACAGTAAGTCCAGCCCAAAAAATTTCTCTAAGGAAAGACCTCCAGTTTCCATCATGGTCTCGGTTCAGGATTTGGCTCAACGCTTGCAGGGACTCTCTCTGGAGGTGGCCAAGCTCCAACAACACGTGAGTAGCTGTTCTGGAGCACATTTTGTAGAGCCAAAGGTACGTTTGCCTGATTTATTTTTTGGTGAACAACAAGATTTTTTTTCCTTTAAAAATGCTTGTTTATTGTATTTTCGTTTAAGACCCAGATCCTCTGGTGATGAATCACAGCGCATAGGGTTCATAATGTCACTTTTGCGCAAGGAACCTCAGGGATGGGCCTTTTCTCTCCAACCTAGTGATCCGTGCTTTAGATCAGTGGATAGTTTTTTTTCTGCTTTGGGGTTGTTTTATGATGATCCTGATCGTGTCTCATCTGCTGAGTCTGAATTAAGACGTTTGAGGCAGGGATCAGGTAATGTGGAAAATTATTGTACTCACTTCCGTCGGTGGTCTGCACAGGTGGAGTGGAACGATTCAGCTTTGAAAAGTTTGTTTCTTGCGGGGCTAGGGGAAAGGGTTAAGGATCTGCTGATTGCTTATCCTTCACCTGGAAACTTGCAGGAGGCAATGCAATTAGCTATACGGGGGGACAGGAGACTGCGTGCAAGGGTTAATGAGAGTAAAACCTCTGCCATGTCAGCTCCGAGTCTTGAGAGGGTCTGTACTGACATTGGAGAGCCGATGGAGATTGGGGCGATGTCACTCCGCTCTCAGGAAAAAGACCGCAGATTTTCTGAAGGTTTGTGCTTTTATTGAGGTGGGTCTGACCATTTCATTAGGAACTGTGTGCTTTGTGTGAACAAAGAAAAAAAAAGGTCAGTTACGCCCGTATAGCCTGTTTAAATACTAAGGGTGTACTTCTTTCTCCTACTACCACTGCTCAGGAAGAATTAATTGAATTTCGGGTATTTGTGGATTGTGGTTGTACTCTGAATGTGATTGATGGGGGATTCTTGGAAAAACTTAAATTAAAACCCAAACCTTTGTCATCCCCTATTGCCGTGGTTTCTGTCGATGGCTCTCCTTTAAAGAGTGTTACTCACAAGGTCTGTGAATTTCCCCTCACTATTAATGGTATTCACCAAGAGAATTTGGATTTGGTAGTATTAAATAATTTGCCTTCTCCTGTAGTGTTGGGGTTACCCTGGTTAAAATTGCACAATCCTGTACTGGATTGGTCTACCAATGAAATTAAGTCTTGGAGCCCTAAGTGTTATGACAAGTGTTGTAACGGGTGCATTGCTGCAGTGGATAAAGGGGAATTACCTGTACCTATTCAGGATTTTTGGAAAGTTTTTTCTGAGAAAGAATCGCAAATTTTGCCTCCCCATAGAGACTATGATTGTACCATTGAATTTGTCCCTGGAGCGACTCTTCCTAAAAGTCGTTTATTTAATCTTACTATTCCTGAGAGAAAAGCTTTGGAGGAATACATACAGACAAGCTTGGCCGCCGGTCACATTAGGCCTTCCAAGTCTCCTGTGGCTGTTGGATTTTTTTTGTTAAAAAAAAGGACGGCGGTTTACGTCCTTGTCTGGACTTTCGTGAGATTAATAAAATTACTATACGCATTCCTTACCCACTGCCATTGATTCATGATTTGTTTAACCAGTTAGTGGGGGCCAAGTGGTTCTCTAAAATTGATCTCCGGAGGGCATACAATTTGTTGCGCATGAAGGAGGGTGATGAATGGAAGACTGCTTTTAACACTCATGTGGGTCATTTTGAGAATCTGGTTATGCCTTTTGGTCTTACCAATGCTCCAGCATTTTTTCAGAATCTTATTAATGACATCCTTAGACCTTTGATCGGCAAAAATGTGGTTGTGTATTTGGATGACATTTTGATTTATTCGCCGGATCTGGAGTCTCATTGGCGGAGCGTACGTGAGGTTTTACAGTTATTAATGGACAATTCGCTTTTTGCTAAGCTAGAGAAATGTGAGTTCGCTGTACAGAGAATTAGTTTTTAGGGTTACATTATCTCCAGTGAAGGTTTTGAGATGGATCCGGTTAAAGTTCAAGCTGTGCAGGAATGGCCTAGGCCTATTGGTTTGAAATCAATACAGAGGTTTTTGGGTTTCGCCAATTATTACAGAAAATTCATAAAAAAAAATTCTATTATTGTCAAACCACTGACCGATCTTACCAGGAAAGGTGCTAATGCAGTTCAGTGGACTTCTGAGGCCATTGAAGCTTTTGTGTTTCTAAAGGAGAGGTTCACCTCTGCTCCCATCCTTATGCAGCCTGATGTGACTAAGCCGTTTTTGGTTGAGGTTGATGCTTCTTCTGTGGGGGTCGGTGCGGTGTTGTCTCAGGAAAACTAGGATGGAGTACATCCCTGTGCCTTTTTTTCAAAAAAATTTTCTGAGACTGAACTTAATTACGATATTGGTAATCGGGAATTGCTGGCTATTAAACTCGCATTTGAACACTGGCGTCATCTCTTGGAAGGTGTTGAATTTCCCATTCAGGTTTTCACTGATCATAAAAATCTGATCTATCTTGATGCTGCCAAGCGCTTGAATGCCCGTCAGGCTAGGTGGGCACTTTTTTTCTCGCGGTTTAATTTTTCCGTTACTTACATCCCGGGTACCAAGAATGTTAAAGCTGATGCGTTGTCTCGCAGCTTTTCTCCCATGGTCGGTGCTGAGGAGGAGGAGGAGAGCATTTTACAAGAAGGTGTTGTTTTTGATGCTTTGGACTCCATTTTGGAGGATGAGATTCTTAAAGCTCAGGAGAATGCCCCATCTAACACTCCCCATGGGAGGTTGTTTGTGCCTAGGACCTTTAGGAGAGATTTGTTTGTTGAGTGTCATGAGTCTTGGTTGGCAGGTCATCCAGGAATTTCTGAGACCAACAGACTTGTGGGTCGCAGTTTTTGGTGGCCTGGATGGCAGAAGGAAGTCATTAAGTGGGTGCGTCAATGTACTGTGTGTGCTAGATCTAAGTCTTCGCATGCTCCTGCTGCGGGGTTGCTTTGCTCTCTAGAGGTTCCTAGTGCACCTTGGATACATCTGGCTATGGACTTTTTTACTGACCTTCCCCCCCTCTGAGGGTTTCACGGTCATCTGGGTGGTCGTGGACCATTTTAGCAAGATGTGTCACTTGGTTCCCTTCATCAAACTGCCTTGCGCTAAGACACTCGCTAAGGCTTTTGACAAGGAAATTGTCAGACTACATGGCGTTCCTACTGACATTGTTTCTGATAGGGGACCTCAGTTTGTGGCTCGTTTTTGGCGTGCCTTTTGTGACAGGTTGGGAGTTCATTTGTCGTTTTCATCCGGATATCATCCTGAGTCTAATGGCCAGACAGAAAGAAAGAACCAGGATGTTGAGCAGTTCTTGCGTTGCTTTGTGGCAGAGAATCAAGAGGGGTGGTCTGAGTTTTTGCCACTTGCTGAGTTTGCTCTTAACAACCATACATCCTCTTCTGCTGGGTGTTCGCCTTTTTTTTGTTGTTCTGAGAGACATCCGTCTTTTGGGTCATTCTCCAAATTGGTATCGACTGTGCCTGAGGAGGAGAGTTTTTCCGGTGATTTGGAGAGAGTTTGGACGGATGTGCGTGCTGATCTTCAGGAGGCTAACATAAAATCTAAGAGTTACTTTGATAGGAAACGGCAAGAGGTTTCGTTTGCTATTGGTGACATGGCTTGGGTCCCAAGTTTGTAGGGCCCTTTAAGGTGCTTCAGATAGTTAACCAATCTGCTGTTAAGTTGGAGGTTCCTACCTCCTGGAAGATTAATCCGGTGTTTCATGTTTCTCTGTTGAAAAGAGCTGATGTGTCGGATGGTGACGCTTCTGCCACTGTTCCTCCGGTGGTGGAGGACGGGGAATATGAAATTTCCCGCATCCTAAATTCTAGACGGTATAGGGGGAGTTTGCAGTATCTCGTCGCTTGGAAGGGTTTCGGACCCGAGGATAACTCATGGGTGAGGGCGGATGATGTTTCTGCTTCCAGACTTGTCAGAGCGTTTCACAGGAGGTTTCCTGATAAGCCTGGGCCTAGGGGATCCGGAGGATCCTCTTAGAAGAGGGGGTACTGTTAGAACTCTCCTGTTAGGTTTTTTCTATCTTGCTGGTCACATGACCTTTTTTGCCTATTTAGTCCTGCTCCGCCCTCCTAGCCTTGCTGGACTTCATTGTAATTTCTACTCTTGAACTAGCTTGGTGCTCTTTTGCCTTTCTCAGTTGGTTTTGCTGGGTCTTCGGACCTCTATGTTCTATGTTGTTTGTGTGTCTTATTTCTGCTACAATTTCTGCTAGGAGGTGTCCATCTTTCTCCCAGTCCCTAGTTCTTATAGGGATCCCTCCCTCACATCTATAGGACTTCGTTCAGACTAGCCGAGGACTTTAGCGGGTCTAATCGCAGGATCAGGTTCCCCGTTACATCGTAGGGATCCAGCTTAGTTCTATTGTAGGGACAGATCTCCTGTCTTTCCTTAGTGCTTGTAGCAGATCATAAAACTGACAGTGTAGATAGTTGCCCTTGGGGTATTATATTGTGTATTTTCATGTATATGTATCTATTCACTTGTGTTTTGCCTTTTAATGGACAATCTAAGTGAAATGGACACTTTTCTTGTTTGCCTCTAACTACCCGCCAGGGTACATAAAGAACTTTGTGGCTGAGGACTATGTACAGCCCAAAAACTGTTGCAGTAAATAATTGCACTCCCTGGAGTGCCCCTTTAGGTGACCTCAGAAGAAAAACCTGTCTGGGTGGCACAAGCGGAGGTCGAACTCAGGATCGCCATGCCCTGCAGCCACCCCAGGGCCTACGTGGAGGGTTTGCTTTGGACAGGTCCCTCAAGCTACCAAGTACTCTACCCTGTGAGATGGACATCCTGTCGGGGAACCTCACAGGAAGAGACTTGAATTTTGAGGTTGCTTATTGAATTGTACGTACCTATTTATTATTTATAATGTTTTATATGTAACGTTCAAGCAAAGTGCCTCCCATAAAGGGAAGAGTTATTGTTATTGTTGTTATAAAAAGTACTTCAGTCCGGGAGTACTGAGCTTTGCTAGGGGAGAATGTGGCGCCCTGCTGTGCATTGGTGCCACAGATCCTAGAGGTGTGCATGGACGGATTCCTCCACAAGAGGCCCTCATAGCATTCACACACCTCCACCTTCCACCTCAGACCACCAGAGGGAGCCCTTTAGGGATATAAATAGGGAAGGTGGAGCTAGGCAGTTAGTCTAATTCTGGAGTCCACAGAGAGTGAAGCCTGTGAGAAAGTCAGTCCAGCACAGACTCAGTGAGCTCAGGTTAGTGAGCCTACGGCGTGCCGACGCCATAAGAGCGGTGAAGAGTAGCGAGGCCTACTGCCAGTGTGAAGCCTAGTGAAGGCCCCGAGCGCGGCCGAAGGCAAGTGGAGTATGCGAGCTACATAGGGGGCAGAGGAGCTTAGCCAGCTCACCCCAAAACCATTTACCGGACACCGGGTCCGTGTCTGCAAGGATCTCTAAAACCAGCAGAAACAACCGGAACCCCTGGCGAACTACATGTCCCAGGAACACCAGAAGCTGACCGTTATCCCAGGGTCAGGAATCACAGAGGCCCAAGAGACCAGGGAGTGTGATCTCTATCAGAAGGCCCTACCACCAGGTCAGGAGGTGTGAGACAGAGACCAAGTTAGTCCTAGCTTCAGGCAGGTCATAAACTTATCAGGAAAAGGCAAGAAACAGGAGGCCCCACACTCGCTCACTGGGGAGAGTCCTGAAATGCACCCTTCACCCTATAGTGCCCTGGATCGTGCCTGAAACACCACCAGTAAAGGTACTGAAGTGAACTGTTGTGAGTGTGCCTATTCTTCTCCTGACCCGGCTGGGTCCCCTCTGTCCTGCATCCCTTCTCCTATGCTGCCCTGAGGCCCCACTCCACCTGTGGGGAGCCGCACCCAACTAAGCTGACTGATCACTGGCCTCAGAGGACTGTAGCAGCGCTGGTGATTCCCACCAGACCCAACGGGTGGCGTCACAAACTTTCCCTTATCCCATACACCTTTTCCCCCATTCCTTTGCTTTTAAGAGTGACCCCAGGGTACGGGCTCGGGAACTGGCCACCGCGACATCCCTCAAATCTAACAGCAAGGCCCGGGCGCCGAATCGTCCCCCAACACCATGGGCGCATCAAGATCAGCAGTCATGTGCGGGGAAAGATGCGGGCTCAGAGCCAGATTTTTTTTTTATATACAGTTTTCTCCTTCATTCTATTTCACGCATGTCTGTAATAAAAAATATATACTGTATTTAAAGAAAATCTATAAAATGATCTTACCTTTCGACCGCCCGAAGCTTGATGGAATTCATGCCTTTTAACACATCCATCATACTGGGGAGCTGATCCACACTGCCTTTCTCTGAAGCCTCGCTTTCCGTCGGGCTGCATTTGTGAAACCCTTTACATTCTCTTATAAGATCAAGTGCAGATTTTAGTTGAGTAGATGGGACTGGGGGTGGTGGAGGAGGAGGAGGAGGAGGAGGAAGGGGCAGCGGAGCTACTGGGGTTGTACATTGTAAGAACTGTGCGGAAAGTGGTGTAGAAGCTGAAGATGGGGGTGGGAGGGCATTACCTGGGCTGCCAAATGAGTACAGTGATTCTGTATCTGAGAAAAAAAGACAAGATCAAATCATACCAAATACATAGCAAAAGCTTGACCTGTTTAACCCATTAAGTGATTAATAAGGATTACAAAAACAATGGCTTACGAGACTGTGCGGCTTGTGACTGTTGTAGGGCAACAATGGCAGCAATCTGTGCTCTCAGCTGCAGCAGCTCATCTTCCAAAGCTGCGATTTTCTGAAAGGCATGATCGTCTGCAGGAAGGAGACTCTTTTCACACACTCTCTTGGCCGACATCATAGTCAGAAATCCTGAGTCTGAATTATTCGGGTCCATGGACTTGTTGGATTGAAGATCGTGTCTGATGAAAAAGGTCACTGTCACTAAAGAACCATTAAAAAGTAGTAGTTACTAAAGGGAATCTGTCACCAGGTTTATGCTACCTCATCTGAGAGCAGCATGATGTGAGGGCCGAGACCCCGAATCCAGTGATGTTACTGGGCTCTTTGCTGTAGTTTTGATAAATAATTGTGTTATCTTCTTCAGCTCTGCTAGTCCTCTCAATGATCAGCTCCTGCTATGCAGTCCTTAATATTCATGAGCTCCGGCTAACCATGTCCCTCTCCGCTGTCAGCGTTGTCTATGCACAGTGTAGACAGAAAGCTGTAAATCAATGGTGCAGGCAGGGCTGTGGAGTCGGTAAGCCAAAATTCCGACTCCTCAATTTCCATGACTCCGACTCCCTCATACACGACTCATGTTTAAGTGATAAATTTACTGTAGCACAGATTCATCTCAGCTAAAAGTCTAGACCCTTAGATCAGGAATAGGACAGACATTTATAGGACATTTCATAACTTTCCCAAATTCTTATGAAACAATATTCCCCACAAACTGCATTGAACTACTGTACCCAATTTATTATATATTTTAGGTTAGGAGTCGCAGTCGGTACATTTTATACAGATTCCGACTCCACGAAAATGGACTCCACAGCTCTGGGTGCAGGTTGGGTTAGACTGAGCTCATACAATATGGGAGAAGACAATCAGAGCTCACCAGAAGTAAGAAGTATCTTGGTATATTTATTTGTCTTATTAGTCACACCAAATGAAGCGCACAATAACAGGAAATGGTCGGCACCAGCGTGCACCCGCGCTCTCCTGTAACAGGTCAGCTGCTATTTTTTAGCCAATAAAGATACCAAGACCCTTATGGGGAGTGTCATCTTTCTTCTCCCATATTGTATTACTGGGCCATTTACTATCGTCACTGAGCATCATCTATGTAATTACCTAACAGAGGCCATAACGATAATTGATCAATGTCATATATATTCAAGCCGTTACAGTAGCAGCCTAACCAGTGTCTACACACACATATATGTATATATACAGTACAGACCAAAAGTTTGGACAACCTTCGTATTTAAAGATTTTTCTGTATTTTCATGACTATGAAAATTGTACATACACACTGAAGGTATCAAAACTATGAATTAACACATGTAGAATTATATACTTATCAAAAAAGTGTGAAACAACAGAAAATATGTCTTATATTCTAGGTTCTTCAAAGTAGCCACCTTTTGCTTTGATGACTGCTTTGCATACTCTTGGCATTCTCTTGATGAGCTTCAAGAGGTAGTCACCGGAAATGGTCTTCCAACAATCTTGAAGGAGTTCCCAGAGATGCTTAACACTTGTTGGCCCTTTTGCCTTCACTCTGTGGTCCAGCTCACCCCAAACCATCTCGATTGGGTTCAGGTCTGGTGACTGTGGAGGCCAGGTCATCTGGCATAGCACCCCATCACTCTCCTTCTTGGTCAAATAGCCCTTACACAGCCTGGAGGTGTGTTTGGGGTCATTGCCCTGTTGAAAAATAAATGATGGTGCAACTAAATGCAAAACGGATGGAATAGCATGCCGCTGCAAGATGCTGTGGTAGCCATGCTGGTTCAGTATGCCTTAAATTTTGAACAAAACCCCAACAGTGTCAGCAGCAAAGCACCCCCACACCATCACACCTCCTCCTCCATGCTTCACGGTGGGAACCAGGCATGTAGAGTCCATCCGTTCACCTTTTCTGCGTCACACAAAGACACGGTGGTTGGAACCAAATATCTCAAATTTCGACTCATCAGACCAAAGCACAGATTTCCACTCGTCTAATGTCCATTCCTTGTGTTCTTTAGCCCAAACAAGTCTCTTCTGCTTGTTGCCTGTCCTTAGCAGTGGTTTCCTAGCAGCTATTTTACCATGAAGGCCTGCTGCACAAAGTCTCCTCTTAACAGTTGTTGTAGAAATGTGTCTGCTTCTAGAACTCTGTGTGGCATTGACCTGGTCTCTAATCTGAGCTGCTGTTAACCTGCGATTTCTGAGGCTGGTAACTCGGATAAACTTATCCTCAGAAGCAGAGGTGACTATTGGTCTTCCTTTCCTGGGGCGGTCCTCATGTGAGCCAGTTTTTTTGTAGCGCTTGATGGTTTTTACAACTGCACTTGGGGACACTTTCAAAGTTTGCCCAATTTTTCACACTGACTGACCTTCATTTCTTAAAGTAATGATGGCCACTCGTTTTTCTTTACTTAGCTGCTTTTTTCTTGCCATAATACAAATTCTAACAGTCTAGTCAGTAGGACTATCAGCTGTGTATCTACCTGATTTCTGCACAACACAACTGATGGTCCCAACCCCATTTATAAGGCAAGAAATCCCACTTAATAGACCTGACAGGGCACGCCTGTGAAGTGAAAACCATTTCCGGTGACTACCTCTTGAAGCTCATCAAGAGAATGCCAAGAGTGTGTAAAGCAGTCATCAAAGCAAAAGGTGGCTACTTTGAAGAACCTAGAGTTTAAGACATATTTTCAGTTGTTTCACACTTTTTTTTAAGTATATAATTCCACATGTGTTAATTCATAGTTTTGATGCCTTCAGTGTGAATGTACAATTTTCATAGTCATGAAAATACAGAAAAATCTTTAAATGAGAAGGTGTGTCCAAACTTTTGGTCTGTACTGTACATATATTATATAGACACATACACATACATATGTGTGTGTGTATATATATATATATATATATATATATATATATATATATACAGTACAGACCAAAAGTTTGGACACACCTTTTCATTTAAAGATTTTTCTGTATTTTCATGACCATGAAAATTGTACATTCTCACTGAAGGCATCAAAACTATGAATTAACACATGTTGAATTATATACTTAACAAAAAAGTGTGAAACAACTGAAAATATGTCTTAAATTCTAGGTTTTTCAAAGTAGCCACCTTTTGCTTTGATGACAGCTTTGCACACTCTTGGCATTCTCTTGATGAGCTTCAAGAGGTACTCACCAGAAATGGTTTTCACTTCACAGGTGTGCCCTGTCAGGTTTAATAAGTGGGATTTCTTGCCTTATAAATGGGGTTGGGACCATCAGTTGTGTTGTGCAGAAGTCTGGTGGATACACAGCTGATAGTCCTACTGAATAGACTGTTAGAATTTGTATTATGGCAAGAAAAAAGCAGCTAAGTAAAGAAAAACGAGTGGCCATCATTACTTTAAGAAATGAAGGTCAGTCAGTGCGAAAAATTGGGAAAACGTTGAAAGTGTCCCCAAGTGCAGTTGCAAAAACCACCAAGCGCTACAAAGAAACTGGCTCACATGAAGACCGCCCCAGGAAAGGAAGACCAAGAGTCACCTCTGCTTCTGAGGATAAGTTTATCCGAGTCACCAGCCTCAGAAATCGCAGTTTAACAGCAGCTCAGACTAGAGACCAGGTCAATGCCACACAGAGTTCTAGCAGCAGACACATCTCTTCAACAACTGTTAAGAGGAGACTTTGTGCAGCAGGCCTTCATGGTAAAATAGCTGCTAGGAAACCACTGCTAAGGACAGGCAACAAGCAGAAGAGACTTGTTTGGGCTAAAGAACACAAGGAATGGACATTAGACCAGTGGAAATCTGTGCTTTGGTCTGATGAGTCCAAATTTGAGATCTTTGGTTCCAACCACTGTGTTTTTGTGTGACGCAGAAAAGGTGAACGGATGGACTCTACATGCCTGGTTCCCACCGTGAAGCATGGAGGAGGAGGTGTGATGGTGTGGGGGTGCTTTGCTGGTGACACTGTTGGGGATTTATTCAAAATTGAAGGCATACTGAACCAGCATGGCTACCACAGCATCTTGCAGCGGCATGCTATTCCATCCGGTTTGCGGTTAGTTGGACCATCATTTTTTCTTTCAACAGGACAAAGGGCTATTTGACCAAGAAGGAGAGTGATTGGGTGCTACGCCAGATGACCAGGCCTCCATAGTCACCAGACCTGAACCCAATCGAGATGGTTTGGGGTGAGCTGGACCGCAGAGTGAAGGCAAAAGGGCCAACAAGTGCTAAGCATCGCTGGGAACTCCTTCAAGATTGTTGGAAGACCATTTCCGGTGACTACCTCTTGAAGCTCATCAAGAGAATGCCAAGAGTGTGCAAAGCAGTCATCAAAGCAAAAGGTGGCTACTTTGAAGAACCTAGAATATTAGACATATTTTCAGTTGTTTCACACTTTTTTGTTAAGTATATAATTCCACTTGTGTTAATTCATAGTTTTGATGCCTTCGGTGTGAATGTACAATTTTCATAGTCATGAAAATACAGAAAAATCTTTAAATGAGAAGGTGTGTCCAAACTTTTGGTCTGTACTATATATATATATATATATGTGTGTGTGTGTGTGTATATATATATATATATACATATATATATATGTAGCGCCCCGAGGGTTCGGCCGCTACAGGGGTATTGCACCTCTGCCAGAGGTGTGATATTCCACTCCCGGGTAAGGATGGAGTGTGGACCAGGGCTCAGTTAGCTGCATACAGCACACACACCCCATTTCCGAGGGACAGCTCAACGGTGCTCCCACTAGACAGAAGTGCAGGCACGACCGACTATGTCCCTGTCTGGAGTGGGGAGGGGGGTGGAACACCCAGTGCTGTAGGGGCAGATAGGGGTTGGTTCCTGAGCGTAGGAAGGAGCCCATTGGTTGTTGGTCACCTGGGCTCATGGCTAGAGGGAGGTATAAAAGGTGGGCACCATCTTAGATCTGGGTGCAGTCTGTGAGGAGAGCTGACAGGGAGCAGCAGCTCAGGCTGAGTGCTGCTCCAGAGGCAGGCCTAGAGAAGAGGCCGGAGCCTGAGAGGAGAAGGAGAAGTGAGCCTGGAGAAGAGGCCAAGGGAAGGAGGAGAAGACAGAACAGGAGAGAAGGAGAAGAGAGAGAAACAGAAGGGCTCAGGAACAAGAAGGTGGAAGGGACACTAAGAACCCACGAGAATACAGGGTGAAGGGTCAGGCAGATTAAGGGTACCGGATCCCAAGTTGGTGGAGGAGAAACTACCCTCAGCCAAAGACCGGTCGTCGTGATCATTTATTGGTGCGACACCTCATCAAACCTGCTAGGAAGGCACCATATAGGACAGCGGAGGACGGGGCCCACGTTTAACCGCACAAGTCCGCGGCAGCTGGACAAAAGTGGGTCACTGGTGAGGCAGGCCAGAGAAAGGACAAAAGGGGGTCCTGAGCCATACTTCTGAACTGCCTGGGAGTTGACCGAGCCCCACACCTGGTGGACGCAGCACGGCTCGGGCGGTCACTACTGGTGCCGAAGTGACCCGGAGCACATGAACTGCGAGTAAAGACCCTGGACTGTAACTTGTTGTCTGTGTGTTCCTTCGCGCCTCCAGCACTATCAGCACTGGGACTCTCACTACCATCACTCCCACCATCCACTACACTGCCCTGGGGCCTCACTCTTCCCGTGGGGAGTCACATCATCCCAGCTGCATACATCATCAGCCCCAGCGGTCTGCCCTGCAGCGGCGGTTCCTAATAACCGCAATCCACGGGTGGCGTAGTCAGACATTATCTAAAGCACGTAGCAGACTAACATTGGTCTGACCACCTTGAGCCGCGGGACCGGGCCACCACTACTACTCCCAGCGTCTCCCTACTGCCCGGTTCCGCGTGCCCCACGGCCCAGGGGGCGAGTCATATATATATACACACATACACATATATGTGTGTATATAAATATATACACATATATGTGTATGTATGTATGTATGTATATATATAAACGTATATATGTGTGTGTGATTGAGCTCATTGTTTAGATAACCAGTAGAACGCTGGAATCAGGGTCTCCGTTGCTTTGAAGAGGATAAATCTAATGACAGATTAATTTTGAAAGTAATAAGATCAGATAATTACCGGAATCTGGTGTACATCAGGTCATTGTCATCTAACAGACATGGGGCATCTACCAAAGAAGCAATGTCAGGTCTCTTGACAGCTTCATACTCTTTAGTTTCTAATACTTCAGGTCCTATGAATTTCTGCAAGAGAGAAATAAAGGATATTATGTCAAAAAGCAAAGTTTTTGTATTAATGTTTTTGTATTAATCCCCATAGAGGAAATCTGTCACCAGGTTTTTGTTATGTAATCTGAGAGCATCATGGTGTAGGGACGTAGACCCTGATTACAGCAATGTGTCACTTACTGGGCTGATTATTGTTGTTTCAATAAAATTAGTGCATTATTAGCAAGATATTATCACTTTAGGACTAACTGTGCCATGTAGTCTTTCTTTTCTATGTAACCTCGCTCCCACCACTGATTAACAGCTTTCTGGTTATGCACGCAGAAAGTTGCCAATCAGTGGTTTGCGCAGGGTTATTGAGAGCTCAGCATTCAGAGAACTGTTAGATCAGCAACAGATAAAACAGTGATTGTATGAAAACTGCAGCAAGCAGCTCAGTAAGTGACACATCGCTAGAATAAGTCTTTGCCCCTACATCGTGCTGCATATCAAAAACGTGTCAAGAGGAATAACCCGTATAATGTACTAGCAGCACATTATCAGCCTCCTAATAATAAGGTTCTAAAAGAGGCACTGCCGTCAAAGTTTTTATCCTCTTAATATATTGCAGTCATCATACTATATAGCACTGTGTACTTACAATTGCTCATTTTGGCCTTATACAGCTAATTCTTCTCTTTTCTCGGCTCTATGTAGAAACAGGAAGTCTCTTTTTCCTGGATTTGTCATCCCCCTCTTCAACTTCTGACCCAGCTGCTTTCTCCTCCTCCTGCCAGGGACTTTTGCAGTGACTCATGACTAGAGCAGAGAAGGATTCAGCTAGTCAGTTTTTAATCACAATGTCATAGACCTAATGGAAAAGAGAAGAATTAGCTAGGTAAAGGGGCAAAATGAGCAATTGTAAGTACACATGACAGTTCTATTCTGCAGTCAAAATGGGGGGGGGTAATAATGGATCAGCTGTCAGGTTACCTTTAAAGGGGGTTTTCTCATAAAGATATATGGATAAAATTGCAAAGTGCTTTTAAAAACAAGCAACCTTGCAATCAATTTGCTTCTTTTTTTAAAAAAACTTTCTGCTCTCAAGAATGGAAGGATTTTTAATTCTATAGTTTACGCACATTGCCTAGTGTACCAGCCACCTCTGTACATACCCCTCAACCTTCCCAGACCCAGGGGACTGTCTCAAATTTAGGGAGCTGTCCCGCTATTCTGGGAGGTCGGGAATATGTCCCGACTTCAACTGTATTTGTGTCCTAATGTCACAGATACAGGTGGCTTTAAAAATGGCACAGGGAAGCATCAGCTCCTTCCTCCACCCATCAGTCTATAGACACACGTGGTCAAAATTGTTGGTACCCCTCGTTTAATGAAAGAAAAACCCACAATGGTCACAGAAATAACTTGAATCTGATAAAAGTAATAATAAATTAAAAATCTATGAAAATGAACAAATGAAAGTCAGTCATTGCTTTTCAACCCTGCTTCCACAGAATAAAAAAATTAAACTCATGACATAGGCCTGGACAGAAATGATGGTGCTCTTAACTTAATATTTTGCTGAACAACCTTTTGAGGCAATCACTGCAATCAAACCATTCCTGTAACTGTCAATGAGACTTCTGCGCCTCTCGACAGGTATTTTGGCCCACTCCTCATGAGCAAACTCCTCCAGTTGTCTCGTGTTTGAAGGTTGCCTTTTCCAGACGGCATGTTTCAGCTCTTTCCAAAGATGCTCAATAGGATTTAGGTCAGAGCTCATAGAAGGCCACTTCAGAATAGTCCAATGTTTTCCTCTTAGCCATTCTTGGGTGTTTTTAGTTGTGTGTTTTGGGTAATTATCCTGTTGCAAGACCTATGACCTGCGACTGAGACCAAGCTTTCTGACAGTGGGCAGCACATTTCTCTCTAGAGTCCCTTGATAGTCTTGAGATTTCATTGTACCCTGCACAGATCCAAGACACCCTGTGCCAGATGCAGCAAAGTAGCCCCAGAACAAAACAGAGCCTTCTTCATGTTTCACAGTAGGGACAGTGTTCTTTTCTTGATATGCTTCATTTTTCTGTCTGTGAATATAGAGCTGATGTGCCTTGCCAAAAACTTTCATTTTTGTCTCATCTGTCCATAGGACATTCTCCCAGAAGCTTTGTGGCTTGTCAACATGTAGTTTGGCAAATTCCAGTCTGGCTTTTTAACGATTTTGTTTCAACAATGGTGTTCTCCTTGGTCGTCTCCCATGAAGTCCACTTTGGATCAAACAACGACGGATGGTGCGATCTGACACTGATGTTCCTTGATCTTGAAGTTTACCTTTAATCTCTTTAGAAGTTATCCTGGGCTCTTTTGTTACCATTCGTATTATCCGTCTCTTTGATTTGTCATCAATTTTCCTCCTGCGGCCACTTCCAGGGAGGTTGGCTACAGTCCCATGGATCTTAAATTTCTGAATAATATGTGCAACTATAGTCACAGGAACATCAAGTTGCTTGGAGATGGTCTTATAACCTTTACCTTTAACATGCTTGTCAATAATTTTCTTTCTAATCTCCTGAGACAACTCTTTCCTTTTCTTCCTCTGGTCCATGTTGAGTGTGGTACACACCATGTCACCAAACAGCACAATCTGTAGCCCTATATACAGGCCCACTGACTGATTACAAGATTGTAAACACCCGTGATGCTAATTAGTGGACACAACTTGATTTAACATGTTCCTTTTGTCACATTATTTTCAGGGGTACCATCATTTCTGTTCAGGCCTATTTCATGAGTTTAATTTTTTTTCTAAATTATGTGGAAGCAGGGTTGAAAATGAAGATCTGACTTTCATTTGTTCATTTTCATATATTTTTAATTTATTATTACTTTTGTCAGATTCAAGTTATTTCTGTGACCAATGTGGGTTTTTCTTTCAATAAACGAGGAGTACCAACAATTTTGACCACTTGTGTAATCATAGAAAGCCCTGCCTGGACCTTCTGGTCACAAGACATTCTCGTGTCCCGTGACTAGGCAGCGGAGAAGAGGAGCAGGACACAGGCAAGGTGTGGCTGTTGTAGGAGAAGAGGAGCAGGACACATGCAAAGTGTGGCTGTTGTAGGAGAAAATGAGCAGGACACAGGCAATGTGTAGATGTTGTAGGACAAGAGGAGCAGGACACAGGCAATGTGTGCCTGTTTAGGACAAGAGGAGCAGGACACAGGCAATGTGTGCCTGTTGTAGGACAAGAAGAGCAGGACACAGGCAATGTGTGGCTGTTGTAGGAGAAGAGGAGCAGGAAACAGACAAGTTGTGAGTGTTGTAGAGGAAGAGGAGCAGGACACAGGCAATGTGTGGCTGTTGTAGAAGAAAATGAGCAGGACACAGGCAATGTGTGGCTGTTGTAGGAGAAGAGCAGGACACAGGCAATGTGTGAGTGTTGTAGGAGAAGAGGAGCAGAACACAGGCAACGTGTAAGTGTTGTAGGAGAAGAGGAGCAGGACACAGACAAGGTGTGGCTGTTGTAAAGGAAGAGGAGCAGGACACAGGCAATGTGTGGCTATTGTAGAAGAAGAGGAGCAGGATACAGTCAATGTGTGGCTGTTGTAGGAGAAGAGGAGCAGGACACAGACAAGGTGTGGCTGTTGTAGGAGAAGAGGAGCAGGACACAGGCAATGTATGGAAGTTGTAGGACAAGAGGAGCAGGACACAGGCAATGTGTGGAAGTTGTAGGACAAGAGGAACGTGACACAGGCAAAGTGTGCCTGTTGTAGGTCAAGAGGAGCAGGACACAGGCAATGTGTGCCTGTTGTAGGAGAAGAGGAGAAATACACAGGAAATGTGTGGATGTTGTAGGAGAGTTGAGTATTTGCGTGTTGATTTGACAGATTTGTGTGTGCTGATGTAGCATCAGACTGCATGTGTGGCAATGTACTATGGGGGCCTCTAACTGTGTGAAAAGCTGGGGGGCATCATACTGTGAGTGAAGGACATTTTTGGGGCAAGGAAAGTCTTACCAAGCTGTGTGGATACACTAAGGGCTTTACTAAGAGCAATATTTTGGTGTGGGCACATATAAATAACTGGGCAAGGTTAGGGTACTGGCTTGGTGGAAAGCAGAAATTAGCTTGGCACACTATGTGCACCATAGGGCGTGTCCCTCTTTCTTATTCAAAAGTTGGAAGGTATGTCTGTAGTCTATCAGAGGTGTCCGGTTTCATAGGTAAGGTTAGTGGGCTTGCAAGCATTGCTCTGTAGCCAGTCAGATTGCTGGATCTGCTTGCAGCATGGGAATTCACACAGGTTGTGTGAGTAACTCAGCCATGCTGCAGGATCAAATGTCAGGAGCTCAATTGCCCTTTGGCATGCAGGACATTGGGAGTGATAGGAATTGTGCGGGAATTATCTCCGAGACAAACCCGTTAATTAATTCTTGAAAAGTAACTCAACTTTGAATTCATTCTTTGTATGTATACTTTTGTAGGCACTTTCCATTTTTGCCGGCCCCGACCCACACCGATCTGTAGACATGGAAAGTGCCTACAAAAAGTTCCTCACTAGGAACGAAACGTTGCCACTGCAATGACTATGTGTCAATAAATCACCATTTTTCACTGAAGAGTGGAGTGCTGCCTGTGTCTTCATGAAATATACTGCTCAAAAAAATAAAGGGAACACTTAAACAACAGAATATAACTCCAAGTAAATCAAACTTGTATGAAATCAAACTGTCCATTTAGGAAGCAACACTGATTGACAATCAATTTCACATGCTGTTGTGTAAATGGAATAGACAATAGATGGAAATTATTGGCAATTATCAAGACACCCTCAATAAAGGAGTGGTTCTGCAGGTGGGGACCACAGACCACATCTCAGTACCAATGCTTTATGGCTGATGTTTTGGTCACTTTCGAATGTTGGTTGTGCTTTCACACTCGTGGTAGCATGAGATGGACTCTACAACCCACAGAAGTGGCTCAGGTAGTGCAGCTCATCCAGGACGGCACATCAATGCGAGCTGCGGCAAAAAGGTTTGCCGTGTCTGTCAGCGTAGTGTCCAGAGGCTGGAGGCGCTACCAGGAGACAGACCAGTACACTAGGAGACATGGAGGGGGCCGTAGGAGGGCAACAACCCAGCAGCAGGACTGCTACCTCCGCCTTTGTGCAAGGAGGAACAGGAGGAGCACTGCCAGAGCCCTGCAAAATGACCTCCAGAAGGCCACAAATGTGCATGTGTCTGCACAAACAGTTAGAAACCGACTCCATGAGGGTGGTATGAGGGCCCAACGTCCACAGATGGGGGTTGTGCTCACAGCCCAACACCGTGCAGGACGCTTGGCATTTGCCACAGAACACCAGGATTGGCAAAGTCGCCACTACCGCCCTGTGCTCTTCACAGATGAAAGCAGGTTCACACTGAGCACATGTGACAGACATGGAGACTCCATGGAGAGCGATATGCTGCCTGCAACATCCTTCAGCATGGCCGGTTTGGCAGTGGGTCAGTAATGGTGTGGGGTGGCATTTCTTTGGAGGGCCACACAGCCCTCCATGTGCTCGCCAGAGGTAGCTTGACTGCCATTAGGTACCAAGATGAGATCCTCAGACTCATTGTGAGACCATATGCTGGTGCGGTTGGCCCTGGGTTCCTCCTAATGCAGGACAATACCAGACCTCATGTGGCTGGAGTGTGTCAGCAGTTCCAGCAAGATGAAGGCATTGAAGCTATGGACTGGCCCACCCGTTCCCCAGACCTGAATCTGATTGAGCACATCTGGGACATCATGTCTCGCTCCATCCACCAACGTCACGTTGCACCACAGACTGTCCAGGAGTTGGCAGATGCTTTAGTCCAGGTCTGGGAGGAGATCCCACAGGAGACCATCCGCAACCTCATCAAGAGCATGCCCAGGCGTTGCAGGGAGGTCATACACTCACGTGGAGGCCACACACAATACTGAGCCTCATTTTGACTTGTTTTAATGACATTACATCAAAGTTGGATCAGCCTGTAGTGTGTTTTTCCACTTTCATTTTGAGGGTGACTCCAAATGCAGGCCTCCATTGGTTAACAAATTTGATTTCCATTGATGATTTTTGTGTGATTTTGTTGTCAGCACATTCAGCTTTGTAGAGAACAAAGTTTTCAATGAGAATATGTCATTCATTCAGATCTAGGATGTGTTATTTGAGTGTTCCCTTTATTTTTTTGAGCAGTGTACATACAGGGTGGGCCATTTATATGGATACACCTAAATTAAATGGGAATGGTTGGTGATATCAACTTCCTGTTTGTGGCACATTAGTATATGAGAGGGGGAAAACTTTTCCAGATGGGTGATGACCATGGTGGCCATTTTGAAATCAGCCATTTTGGATCCAACTTTATTTTTTTCAATGGGAAGAGGGTCATGTGACACATCAGACTTATTGAGAATTTCATAAGAAAAACAATGGTGTGCTTGGTTTTATTTATTATTTCATGATTTTTTTACAAGTTTATGACCACTTATGAAATGTGTTCAAAGTGCTGCCCATTGTGTTGGATTATCAATGCAACCCTCTTCTTCCACTCTTGACACATTGATAGCAGCACCGCTGAAGAAATGCTAGCACGGGCTTCCAGTATCCGTTGTTTCAGATGTTGCACATCTCGTATCTTGATGGTATGGTGTTGTATATGGGGTACAAAGATAGTGGGGCCATTCTTCATCAATGGAAACCTGAATGCCACTGGATATTTGAAATTGCTACAAGATGATGTGTTGCCCTCTTTATGCACTGAAGGTGGCAAGTTCCCTGAGTTTTTCCAACAAGATGGTGCACCACCACATTATGGGTGTCAGGTCCGAGCATTTTTACATGAACAGTTCCCTGGAAAGTGGATTGGTCATCGTGGGCCAGTTGAATGGCCACCAAGGTCTCCTGATCTGACCCCCTTAGACTTTTATCTTTGGGGTCATCTGAAGGCAACTGTCTATGCTGGGAAGATACGAGATGTGCAGCATCTGAAACAACGGATACTGGAAGCCTGTGCTAGCATTTCTTCTGCGGTGCTGCTATCAATGTGTCAAGAGTGGAAGAAGAGGGTTGCATTGACAATCCAACACAATGGGCAGCACTTTGAACACATTTTATAAGTGGTCATAAACTTGTAAAAAACTTGTAAAAAACTCATGAAAGAATAAAGTTACGTTAAAACCAAGCACATCATTGTTTTTCTTATGAACTTATCAATAAGTTTGATGTGTCACATGACCCTCTTCCCATTGAAAAAAATAAAGTTGGATCCAAAATGGCCGACTTCGAAATGGCCGCCATGGTCACCACCAATCTGGAAAAGTTTTCCCCCTCCCATATACTAATGTGTCACAAACAGGAAGTTGATATCACCAACCATTCACATTTAATTTAGGTGTATCCATATAAATGGCTAAATGGCCCACCATGCATTATATTATATAATTTTTTTTTTCTAAATTATATATATACAGTACAGACCAAAAGTTTGGACACACCTTCTCCTTTAAAGATTTTTCTATATTTTCATAACTATGAAAATTGTACATTGTACATTCACACTGAAGGCATCGAAACTATGAATTAACACATGTGGAATTATATACTTAACAAAAAAGTGTGAAACAACTGAAAATATGTCTTATAATCGGTTCTTCAAAGTAGCCACCTTTTGCTTTGATGACTGCTTTACACACTTTTGGCATTCTCTTGATGAACTTCAAGAGGTAGTCTTCCAACAATCTTGAAGGAGTTCCCAGAGATGCTTAGCACTTGTTGGCCCTTTTGCCTTCACTCTGCCGTCCAGCTCACCCCAAACCATCTCGATTGGGTTCAGGTCTGGTAACTGTGGAGGCCAGTGAGGTGAGTTTGGGGTCATTGTCCTGTTGAAAACTAAATGATGGTCCAACTAAATGCATATCGGATGGAATAGCATGCCGCTGCAAGATGCTGTGGTAGCCATGCTGGTTCAGTATGCCTTCAATTTTGAATAAATCCCCAATAGTGTCACCAGCAAAGCACCCCGGCACCATCACACCTCCTCCTCCATGCTTCATGGTGGGAACCAGGCATGTAGAGTCCATCCGTTCACCTTTTCTGTGTCGCACAAATACACGGTGGTTGGAACCAAAGATCTCAAATTTGGACTCATCAGACCAAAGCACAGATTTCCACTAGTCTAATGTCCATTCTTTTTGTTCTTTTGCCCAAACAAGTCTCTTCTGCTTGTTGCCTGTCCTTAGCAGTGGTTTCCTAGCAGCTATTTTACCATGAAGTCCGGCTGCACAAAGTCTCCTCTTAACAGTTGTTGTAGAGATGTGTCTGCTGCTAGAACCCTGTGTGGCATTGACCTGGTCTCTAATCTGAGCTGCTGTTAACCTGCGATTTCTGAGGCTGGTGACTTGGATAAACTTATCCTCAGAAGCAGAGGTGACTCTTGGTCTTCCTTTGCTGGGGCGGTCCTCATGTGAGCCAGTTTCTTTGTGGCGCTTGATGGTTTTTGCAACTGCACTTGGGGACACTTTCAAAGTTTTCCCAATTTTTCGCACTGACTAACCTTCATTTCTTAAAGTAATGATGGCCACTCGTTTTTATTTACTTAGCTGCTTTTTTCTTGCCATAATACAAATTCTAACCGTTTATTCAGTAGGACTATCAGCTGTGTATCCATCAGACTTCTGCACAACACAACTGATGGTCCCAACCCCATTTATAAGGCAAGAAATCCCACTTATTATACCTGACAGGGCACACCTGTGAAGTGAAAACCATTTCCGGTGAGTACCTCTTGAAGCTCAACAAGAGAATGCCAAGAGTGTGCAAAGCAGTCATCAAAGCAAAAGGTGGCTACGTTGAAGAACCTAGAATATAAGACATATTTTCAGTTGTTTCACACTTTTTTGTTAAGTATATAATTCCACATGTGTTAATTCATAGTTTTGATGCCTTCAGTGTGAATGTACAATTTTCATAGTCATGAAAATACAGAGAAATCTTTAAGTGAAAAGGTGTGTCCAAACTTTTGGTCTGCACAGTGTATATATATATATATATAATCTAACTACACTTTATCACTGTACCATTTAAAGGGAATCTGTCAGTAGGATCAACCCTCCTAAGCCGTCTATATGGGCATGTACGTCATAGGAAGCTAACTAAATTGATACCTTGATATCTGCGATCTGATGGCTTATTCCAAAGAAATCTACATTTTTCTTAATATGTAAATGAGCTGTGAAAAAAAGTGGAAAATCCAGCAGCCACAAAATTCATTAAAACATCACATTTATTTGTAGATTAAAACATGAAAAAGTAAAATTTAAAACATGTTAGCACAACGGTCTACACGAGCTCTTAATCATGGCCCCAACATAGATCTCCTGGAGAATCTGACTCCAGAGTTCAATTTGAATGAAAGGTTCTGTTACCAGTGTGAGACATGTAATGACTGACAGTCTGCTCTCCTGATCTACATCTCTCACACTGGTAATGTGTCCTTTCATTTAAAATAAGCTCAATAAACTCTGGAGGCAGATTCTCAGGGAGATCCACGTCCGACCCACAGCTCATTTACATATTAAGAAAATGTGAATTTCTCTGGAATATGACATCAGATCGCAGACATGAAGGTATCATTGTATTCAACTTTCTATGACCTACACGCCACATAGACGGCTTAGGTTGGTTGATCCTTCCGACAGACTCCCTTTAAGGCTCCACAAACAGTGGTGATGCCACAAGTATAGGCATGAAATCATAAGGGATGGCAAACCTTTAGATTCATTTCTGGAACCTCTTGGACATTCGTGATGACAGATACTGAGAACAAGAGTGGTATATGCAAAAAAAGAGTGGTGTGTCCTCTTTACAGTGGATCTGTCAACGGATTCCACAATTCAAATCATATACATTGTTAGATAGATGGCTTAAACCTAGCGAAACAGGTCAGAATGGCTGTATGATACTGATATAATAGGATGTTCATTTTTATGAGTCCACCTACAGAGTTAGAGAGCTCAGAAGCTGTAGTGTTTTTAATCTCCACCCAACCTGACTTGCAGCTGCAGCTTGTACTGAGAAGTGTGAGATCTCAGCAGCAGGAGGAATAGATCCGCTTTAAGCCTCTACTGTGAATAATGATGCTACCTAATAATTCACAAGTGTTGACATCACTGCTTGATTTCACATTGGAGGCCACAGTCAGTGATTTGGCCAGATAAGTTCCATTTAAAAGGATTTTCCAAAAAAGTTATCCAAGATGGCCGCCTTTACATATTTCAAAATGCAACCCATCCTGGGCACGCATTGTTACAGTTTACACCCCTATGACTGAAAGCGGGAGGCTTCCGGGGGATAAAGTTAATTTCCTCCCGGCAGACAGGCTCCTAGTGCAGTGGCAACACATGGTCAGAATGCTATTTCCCTGCAGATTAAACCCATATCGGCAGGTTAATAGCGGTTTTTCACACAACCGGTTCATTTTAATACACTGTGGATTCACATTACTTAGAAGTGCACCAACCTGGAAATGAGGTCGAGGGCACGATTCCAATGGCAGTAATGTTCCAATAATTTGAACCACACTACGGGTCCAGCCATATGTCTTACGCTCCAAAATTTGGATACCCTACAGAGGAATAAGCCAGAAAAACATACAGTTAGGGAGAAGTCGGCACAGTCAAGTGACCACGCTGGCACAGTTCTGACCTTCTCAGTGGGCATGACATTTCGATCAGGACTGTGGGAATGAAGTTATGTTACAGGAGCCCCGGGAGAGCTAATGCCGACACCAAGAGGTGAGTATAGAGGTTATTAACCTCTTTATGACGTGGTACGTAATAGTACACACCACGTCATAACCCCCGGATCATCAACCTCATCCATACAGCTGACATGTGCCCGCAACAGCAGCGGGTGGAATCGCGATCCACCCGCGGCTGTTAACTAGCTAAATGCTGCTGTCAATCTCTGACAGCGCCATTTAACCACGCCGGAAGCGCGTCTTTTACATGATCATGGATCACCGATTGGTTCGCATGACCCCAGTGATGGTCATGGCCAGATTGCTATGAGCCCATAGCAAGTGAGCATTTGTGCTACACAGAGGCGATCTGCTCATTGCCTGTATGTAGCAGAGCCGATCAGGCAAGTGCTGTTTCTAGTTTCCCATGAAGACTATTGAAGCAAGCAAAAAGTAAAAAAAAAAAAAGTTTTAATAATGTTAAAAAAATATAAAAAAGTTTAAATCATCCCCCTTTCGCCCCATTTAAAATAAAACAATTAAAAAATAACAAAAAAACACATACACATATTTGGTATTGCCGCGTTCAGAATCTCCCGATCAATATGAAAAAAAATTAATCCGATCGGTAAACGGCGTAACAAGAAAAAAATTCTAAATGCCAGAATTACGTTTTTTTTTGGTCGCCGCAACATTGCAATAAAATGCAATAACAGGCGATCAAAACATTGGATCTACCCCAAAATGGCATCAGCTCGGCGCGCAAAAAATAAGCCCTCACCCGATCAAAGATCCCAAAAAATGGAGACACTAGGGGTCTTGGAAAATGGTGCCTTTTTTTTTTTTTTTTTTTTTTTTTAGCAAACTTTGAAATTTTTTTCATCACTTAAATAAAGAAGAACCTATACATGTTTGGTGTCTACGAACTCGTAATGACCTGGAGAATAATAATGGCAGGTCAGTTTTAGCATTCAGTAAAGCACCACTCCAGCAGGTTTTTATTATTGCAGTGCTAATCTAAGGTCCCTGACCCTAGTATAATACTTACCCGCCGTCGTCCTCACCTTTCATCGACGATGCTCTAGTCCCGCGGCGCCACCTTGTGACCGCAACTTCTGACTGATCGGAAGTCAAAAGGTAATAGTCATAAGATCTTGCATTGAAAATTGACCTCCGGATTGTCCAGCAAACACTGGAGCGATCCGGCAGGTCACAAACTGCAGAAGACGACTGGAGCGGCGCTGATAGAAGGTGAAGACGGCGGCTGGTAACAAAAAGATTGGGGGCAGGGACCTTAGATTAGAAGCACCACTCCAGCACTGTAATAAAAAAAAACACTGACGTGGTGATTTAAAGAAGAACAACAAAGCGGCTTTCTTCACCAAAGGTATCAATTTAATCAATATTACAGCACCATCTAAAGTATGTCTTTACTTTAAATTCCAATTTTGTGCTGACAGCTTCTCTTTTTGGCCCACTCTGTCATCCATGACAACTAGGGTCCCAGTTGGTTCACCTACCAATATGTTTTCATTCAATCATACAGAAATAAATATATACCAGAGCCATATATTATATATCAAAATACATATCAAATTGTATTCATTACAACAATGCAAAAACATTTTGACTTATTAAAACATGTTGAACATGGGAAACCACAAGATGGCGCCACAATCCCAGCAGTAGTATGAAACAACAGCCTTTTCCATGAAAATGATCTAGATTATCGCTCAATTCCACATATGTCTAACTTATCCATCTCCTGCTGGTATCATAGTTTTCTATGGTTTATAGGGATCTTATCTTGTGGTTTCCCATTTTTAACATGTTTTATATATTTTTTGTATTGTTGTAATTAATAATATTTGATTATGTTTTCTGATATATATGGTCTTGGTGTACATTTATTTCTGTATAATCGTGCTTCCATTTGTACTGAACCTGTTACTCCATCCATGCAGACAATATAGGCTGGTACATTCATTTCTGTTTTTGTGTATTTGTGCTGTGACTGTGGACACATTTGCTAACAATGTGTTTTCATGTCTACTGTGCTGGATATGTACATATGTGTGTTTTTTAAACTATATATAATAAAAGCTATATTTTATTCCTTTTATGATTGAACAGCATCATAGTGGGTTGAAAGTACATGTCCACAGAGTTGAACAAAATGAAACGTCAAGTTGAATGAGAAGAAAATTGGCACCAGAAATTGTGGCACCCTATATCTCCACAACAGAGCGCGGAAGAAGAAAAATTATAAAATGTAACTTTTTCATCTAAATTTCTGCCATTACATGCAGGAATCTAGAGTTTATCATGCTTAAAGCGAACCTGTCAGCAGAATTTTGCTAAGTACCGTATATACTCGAGTATAAGCCGACCCAAGTATAAGCCGTGGCACCTAATTTTACAAAAAAAAACCTGGGAAAACATAGACTCGAGTATAAGCCTTGGGTGGGAAATGTAGCAGCTACTGGTAAATTTCCCCATCCTGGTATGCATGGCCCCCTCATCCCCAGTCCTGGTATGCATGGCCCCCTCAACCCCAATCCTGGTATGCATGGCCCCCTCATTCCCCAATCCTAGTATGCATGGCCCCCTCATTCCCCAATCCTAGTATGCATGGCCCCCTCATCCCCCAATCCTGGTATGTATGGCCTCCTCACCCCCCAATCCTAGTATGCATGGCCCTTTCATCCCCCAATCCTGGTATGCATGGCCCCTTCATCCCCCAATCCTAGTATGCATGGTCCCCTCATCCCCCATCCTGGTATGCATGGCCTCCTCATCCCACAATCCTAGTATGTATGGTTTCCTCATCCGCCAATCCTAATATGCATGGCCCCATCACCGTACACATAAAAAAATAAACACTTATACTCACCTTCCTTCCTCACCTCTACTCCAGCACTGCGTCCTGTTCTGCAGCAGCTCATGTCAGCATCTGAGCAGCGCATGGTGTCACAGCCATGCGCCCTTAGACGCTGATGTGAGCTGCTGCTGCCGGCATGTTCACTCCTCTCCACACCGGGACTATGTGCGTTGTACTGCGGTGGTATTCACACTGTGCCGTAATGAGGCACTGACCCAGTAAAGTTTAACTTAAATGTCTTTATTCTTAACAAACTCACAAAGTAAAGGTAAACGGTATCCTCCTGATCACAGCTGGGTCGTAACACAGTCTTTCTCCAAACCCGTTACCGTGGGCGATGGCACCGACGTGTCACGCTGAGGAGTGCCAGGAGTTTTGCTTCTCTTGGCTCTGTGCTCAGCTTCACACAGGCCTGTATTGCAAAGCCAGCTGCACTGCAACTTGTAGACAAAACACTGACACATCCAAACCTTTGCTGCAGGTTTTTAAATAAGAACTGTGGACATGAGCCACATGCAAGACCCGGGCTGGAGGGAGTGGACCGCCCCACTGTCATCCTGTAGTCTACTCCAAGAATAAAAGCCCATGCTGGGTTTTCTTAAATCTAACTTAGCCAAAAGCTTGACCAAGTTCAAACTTTACTTTTTTCCTGCACTGCAACCACAGCTATGTCTGTGATTGCCATGCACTCCAGCGGGTTCAAAATGCTTCTATGCACATCCTAGGAGACACATATCGTCCCTCGCATATGATCCCTCTCACTGCCTCGCAGTGTGGAGAAGAAGAGTGAATATTCATTCTCTTTAGTACCGTGCCCACTACTAAAGAGAATGAAAATGCTGAAAAATTCGTATTATACTCGAGTATATACGGTAAACTACAGGCGTTATCATGTTGGTGCCGTTACACTAATTAATATGATACCTGAGGTGAAGAAATCCGTCTTGTGGTTCTTGTGTAATTAGTGTTTGCAGTTTTTAGTTAATGATATGCCCGTGCTCTGGGGCAGGACTGTAGGCAGGGTCTTATCCTGGTGCTCTAGGCCAGATCAGCAAGATAAAACCCTGTCTACAGGCCGCCCCTATCTGTCTCTCTTTCTGGCTGTCTCTATGATACAGAACATACTTGTCCTTTGGGGCGGCCTGTGGGCAGATCTGTTCTTGCTAATCTGGCCCAGAGTATCAGGATAAGACCCGGCCTACAGTCCCGCCCCAGAGCACAAGAATCTCATTAACTCAAAACTGCAAACAATGATTACACAAGAACCACAAGACGGATTTCTTCACCTCAGGTATCATTTTAATCAGTGCAGCAGCCCCAACATGACACTGCCTGAAGTTTACTTAGCAAAATCCTGCGGACAGGTTTGTTTTCAATTTGTGAAAGGTCCTATTTAAAAGGAATGTGACACAATTTTTATTTTTGTATTAATGATTATATAATTCATAATAATAATTTACTTTTAAAAACAAAATAAAATGTCGTATTTTAAAGGGAACCTGTCACGTCCTAGTTGCTATGTACACTGCCCCCATTGCTTTGTTAGTGATGCAATGTGCATCACTAACAAGCTTTTTGCTTTAAAATCGATGGTAGCATAATGATGAACTTTATATACACTTTGTCTTAGCAGCTCGTATTCAGTCATAGGGGTGTGATCCTGCTATTCAGTCATGGGCAGCACCTCATTCACTCACTGCTGGCGCTGCCCATGTATTTGAATACTGCTCCCGGCAAGGTTGTGTCTAGATTGGAGGTGATTTTTTTGTGAGAGGGAGAAAGCTCGGCCACTTTGTGAATTTTTTTTTTTTAAATAAAGTGAGTTTTTTTTATTATCGCTTTCTGTAATATAAAAAATTACACACAGCTCTGATTGTTCAGTTTTGT
Organism: Phyllobates terribilis; assembly: GCF_046119375.1. NCBI lineage: Eukaryota > Metazoa > Chordata > Amphibia > Anura > Dendrobatidae > Phyllobates > Phyllobates terribilis. Next base: position 24,906,632 of record NW_027362775.1, read on the forward strand.
TAGAATTCAAATTTTCCTGTATGTCCACAAGTCTCAGCCAGCGACGGAGCAGCCGACAGAATCATCAGAATGCACAGCACAAAAGTGGCATAAATTATAACAGTTCTCCAGTGACCTTAGACATTCCTGTAATAATTTGTCACTTCCATGTTGTACATTATGGTGACTGTCGGGGGCGCTCTTTTACGCCTCTCCCCGTGGAGCTCCCTCCACTCTTCACAATGTCGGTGCTGCGGACAGGACTGTGGACAAATGGGAGAAGTCACATTCTGGCAAAACTGAACAATCAGCGATAAGGGGAATTTTTATATTACATAAAGCAACAATAAAAATATAAGTTTCATTAATCAGGAAAAAAAAGAATTTTGCCCAAATCCATAAAATATATAACAGTGTAAAAATACATAAATTATATAACAGTGTAAAAAATCATTTTTGATTTGTTTTTAATGGAGCAAACATCACATGAGCAAATGCATAAAAAAGCATAAGAAAAACATTAAAAAGCCAGTAGAGGCGACTAGACAGCAGTGAGTATAAGGATCCTTGAATCAACTCCGATCTAGTGGTGTCAGTGCTGAACTGTCTACATCGGTCTAGTGGTGACAGTGCTGAACTGTCTACATCAGAGGGGATTTTTTGAGGACCTCACTCCAGCAACTCCGATCTAGTCTCCTCAGCAGTGAAGCGTCTAGAGCGGCGTGGCTAAAGTGAGGAGCACAAAAAATCACCTCCGATCTATACACAACCTTGCAATATTCAAATACATGGGTGGCTTCAGCAGTGACTGAATGCGGTGCTGCCCATGACTGAATGTGAGAATCACACCCCTATGACTGAATACGAGCAGGTAGGACAAAGTGTAGCATCGGCATCTCTGCCTCCTACTGGGCAGAGACTTCGTTCCCATCAGCGCCGCGGTCCCGGTCCGGTGTCTTCCTGCACCCCTGCTGCTGTGGTGCGCACCGTGCGCAGTTTCCCAGGCACTGTGCTTAGGGCGCGCGCCCTCCTTCCCTTTTTAAGGGGCCGCGCACGCGCCGTCCTAAAGAGTCCCCGGCCAATGGCTGGACGACTTCCCCTATTTAAAGCACCTCCTCCAAAATGGAGGTGCCTGTGCAAGGTTGTTGTTTGTGTGCCAATGTGGCGCCCCTGAGGGTTTGACCACCACAAGGATGCTGCATTTCTTTAATGGAGTGTAATGTTTCTCCTCTCAGGTAAGAACAGTGCGATGGTCAGGAACCTTCCTTCACATCCAACACCACACTTCTCCCACCAGAGGGGACTAGATTGCACCAGGTGCTGCCCTCCTGGTTACAGGGAGACTGGGGAACCAAGAGATAGGGGAACCATTTAATGGGTGAGGATGGAGGACTCACATTTTGGTGACACTGTAAATTTCATATTTAATAAAAAAAAAACCATTTTGGTTCTGGGTCTTTGTATTGTGATCTCCCTCCCTGAGCGTGGATCCTGTGTGAGCCTGCAGAGGACGGAGACACAGCCCTCGTACCTTAGCCTTGGGTCGAGGGGCAGGTTGCAGATAATGGATGTCTCAACCCGGTCAAGGACCATGACCAAGAAGGCCCGGAGCTTAAGAGTGTAGCTCCACAGCAAATGGATCCCAGGGAGGATGCAGACGGAGCAGAGTACGCCACCTGTCCTCGCCTACCTGTTGTATTCAGTGGGATTCCGGCTGCAAGAGGGGAACCGGTCCCCGACACCTCACCTTGCTACTCCACGTCCTGGTCGGGAAAGCCCGGTAGGCCCTGAGGATCCCACCGGGTAACGGAAGGAATGGCGCTGCCACCCGTACCCTTTTTCTGAGAGGAGTTCAGAGGGAGACAAGGCCTATCTACACACAGACAGGAAAGGACCCGGTCTGAAGTCTAGGAACACTCTGGTGCAGGGTCCTGATTTGACACTGGACTTACTCGGAGGTTGTCGGACCCTCTTTGTCTCTGTGACCGCAGGACTCCGCAAGGAGTTGGGAGTCGCCTTCCTACTGCCATCTCTTTAGTGAGTAAAGCCTTGGAAGTTCACCCCTATGGCCTCCGGACTCTTTGTTCTGCACTACACCACACTACGCAGCACTAGACTCCCCTGGACTACTACCCCTGTCGTCCTGTCCCTCTGCCCTGAGGCCCTGCTCCGCCTGTGGGGAGTAGTAACAACCATGGCTGCAATAACACCATGCCTCAGCGGACTGCAGCAGAGCTGGTGGCCTTCACCAGGTGCCACAGGTGGCGTAGTCGAGATCAGCCACTCAACCCGGATAAGCCCATCTCTTTGTTTTAGTGTGACGGCCCTGGGCACGGGTCGGGTCCGGGCCACGGCTGCACCCCATCTCTACATCACAGGACCCGACTCCGAGTCCCCCATCTCCCAGGGTAAGGCCTTATTGGAGACCACGCTGAGTCACACACCAACACTCTCCTCAGCCCTCAGGTTCCAGTGCCCGCAAGCCTGCCTACCCGGAGCACCTGCCAGGTTACCTGCCGTGTCCGCCTGCTTGCTTACCCGGAGCACCTGTCTGACTATTTGCCATACCCACCTGCTTGTCTACCCGGATCACCCACCGGCCTACCTGCCGTGCTTATCCGCTGTACCTGTCAGCTTCTGTCACCTGACCCATGGGAGTCACCTGCTCTCACACAAGGTTGGTCACAGAGTGGAACCTGGTTCACCTGCCCGGTCCCTCCTTGGTTCACGGAGTCAACTAAGCCTCCGTGTGACCTGGGTCGGTCCGAGTAGGCACTTAGTTACGCCCCTCTGGTCCCTCCTTGCATCGAAGCACAGAGGTTCCACCACCCGAATCCGTAACAGTTTGCACAGGCCATGTAATCCGGTGGCCCCCAGGCTCCTTCGCTCCCAGACCTGTACCTGGAGGTCTCTTGTCAGAGATCCCAACAGGAAACTATCCTGTTCTATCTGCGGACAGTCAACTCCCGCCTGGACACGCTGTCGCTTCGGCACTCCATACATGAATATATAAGAAATATTGTATCTAGACTAATGTCACTTTGAAAACTGAAGGTTTTTTGCGCATAATTTGGCCAATTTATGTGTGCCCATCAACCACGACAAGGTCACCTTCGTATGATGGGAAACTACGCTACGCTACCACTGGATATGCCACTCTTGGGCTGTAAGCCTGTATGGACAATATGTCTCTGCTTGGGCTTTTAACCTACAATGTATGGGCTGGTAGAGCTAGTTAAAACCACCTGTGACTGAATGGGAGGGACACATGGTCAGAAAAAAGGCTGTCAAACTTCTAATAGTGTGAACACGTACCTGCTGCAATGCTCCAGGAGCGGGATCCCAAAAATGATTAATAGAAAAAAGAGAGGGGTCGCTCACTGGTCTATTCGGGTGCTCTGAAGAAAAGAGTAATCTCAATTGCAAAAAGAACTTCGGCACTCCATACATGAATATATAAGAAATATTGTATCTAGACTAATGTCACTTTGAAAAATGAAGGTTTTTTGCGCATAATTTGGCCAATTTATGTGTGCCCATCAACCACGACAAGGTCACCTTCGTATGATGGGAAACTACGCTACGCTACCACTGGATATGCCACTCTTGGGCTGTAAGCCTGTATGGACAATATGTCTCTGCTTGGGCTTTTCACCTACAATGTATGGGCTGGTAGAGCTAGTTAAAACCACCTGTGACTGAATGGGAGGGACACATGGTCAGAAAAAAGGCTGTCAAACTTCTAATAGTGTGAACACGTACCTGCTGCAATGCTCCAGGAGCGGGATCCCAAAAATGATTAATAGAAAAAAGAGAGGGGTCGCTCACTGGTCTATTCGGGTGCTCTGAAGAAAAGAGTAATCTCAATTGCAAAAAGAACTTCGGCACTCCATACATGAATATATAAGAAATATTGTATCTAGACTAATGTCACTTTGAAAAATGAAGGTTTTTTGCGCATAATTTGGCCAATTTATGTGTGCCCATCAACCACGACAAGGTCACCTTCGTATGATGGGAAACTATGCTACGCTACCACTGGATATGCCACTCTTGGGCTGTAAGCCTGTATGGACAATATGTCTCTGCTTGGGCTTTTAACCTACAATGTATGTGCTGGTAGAGCTAGTTAAAACCACCTGTGACTGAATGGGAGGGACACATGGTCAGAAAAAAGGCTGTCAAACTTCTAATAGTGTGAACACGTACCTGCTGCAATGCTCCAGGAGCGGAATCCCAAAAATGATTAATAGAAAAAAGAGAGGGGTCGCTCACTGGTCTATTCGGGTGCTCTGAAGAAAAGAGTAATCTCAATTGCAAAAAGAACTTCGGCACTCCATACATGAATATATAAGAAATATTGTATCTAGACTAATGTCACTTTGAAACATGAAGGTTTTTTGCGCATAATTTGGCCAATTTATGTGTGCCCATCAACCACGACAAGGTCACCTTCGTATGATGGGAAACTACGCTACGCTACCACTGGATATGCCACTCTTGGGCTGTAAGCCTGTATGGACAATATGTCTCTGCTTGGGCTCTTAACCTACAATGTATGGGCTGGTAGAGCTAGTTAAAACCACCTGTGACTGAATGGGAGGGACACATGGTCAGAAAAAAGGCTGTCAAACTTCTAATAGTGTGAACACGTACCTGCTGCAATGCTCCAGGAGCGGGATCCCAAAAATGATTAATAGAAAAAAGAGAGGGGTCGCTCACTGGTCTATTCGGGTGCTCTGAAGAAAAGAGTAATCTCAATTGCAAAAAGAACTTCGGCACTCCATACATGAATATATAAGAAATATTGTATCTAGACTAATGTCACTTTGAAAAATGAAGGTTTTTTGCGCATAATTTGGCCAATTTATGTGTGCCCATCAACCACGACAAGGTCACCTTCGTATGATGGGAAGCTACGCTACCACTGGATATGCCACTCTTGGGCTGTAAGCCTGTATGGACAATATGTCTCTGCTTGGGCTTTTAACCTACAATGTATGGGCTGGTAGAGCTAGTTAAAACCACCTGTGACTGAATGGGAGGGACACATGGTCAGAAAAAAGGCTGTCAAACTTCTAATAGTGTGAACACGTACCTGCTGCAATGCTCCAGGAGCGGGATCCCAAAAATGATTAATAGAAAAAAGAGAGGGGTCGCTCACTGGTCTATTCGGGTGCTCTGAAGAAAAGAGTAATCTCAATTGCAAAAAGAACTTCGGCACTCCATACATGAATATATAAGAAATATTGTATCTAGACTAATGTCACTTTGAAAAATGAAGGTTTTTTGCGCATAATTTGGCCAATTTATGTGTGCCCATCAACCATGACAAGGTCACCTTCGTATTTATGTGTGCCCATTCAGTCACAGGTGGTTTTAACTAGCTCTACCAGCCCATACATTGTAGGTTAAAAGCCCAAGCAGAGACATATTGTCCATACAGGCTTACAGCCCAAGAGTGGCATATCCAGTGGTAGCGTAGCGTAGTTTCCCATCATACGAAGGTGACCTTGTCGTGGTTGATGGGCACACATAAATTGGCCAAATTATGCGCAAAAAACCTTCATTTTTCAAAGTGACATTAGTCTAGATACAATATTTCTTATATATTCATGTATGGAGTGCCGAAGTTCTTTTTGCAATTGAGATTACTCTTTTCTTCAGAGCACCCGAATAGACCAGTGAGCGACCCCTCTCTTTTTTCTATCTGGACACGCTGTCCACCCCGACTGTGTCCGTCTCTAACCGAGGGGCACCCACTCCGGCAGCACCTCAACCCAGTGGCGGTATGGCACCTGGCTTCGGATCCTGGCTTTCTGCGCCTCCATGTTTCGATGGTGACCCTGTCCTATGTAGGGGCTTCATAAATCAATGCACGCTGCACTTTGAACTTCTGGCACACCAGTTCGTGTCCGACCGGGCCAAGGTGGCATTCGTCATGTCTCACCTCACCAAAGAAGCGTTGGCATGGCTTAACCCTCTGTGGGAGAGAGGGGATCCTCTGGTGTCCAATCTCCAGGCCTTCCTCGCGGCTTTCCGGAAGGTGTTCGATGAACCTGGACGAAGATCTTTTACTGCTTCCTCACTTCTCCGACTCCGTCAAGGGAGTCTCTCTGTGGGACGGTATGCCGTGCGTTTCCGCACCCTCGCATCTGAACTGGCCTGAAATAATGAGGCACTGGTGTCCGCCTTTTGGGAAGGCCTTTCCGGACGGATCAAGGATGAGCTAGCGGGCCATGACATACCTCCCACCCTGGACGACCTGGTGTCATTAGCTACCCAGATTGACATCCGTTTTCTGGAGCGTGCTAAGGAGACGACCTGGGAGAGAAGACCTCCGCGTCTCGCTCCAACCTCCCAAAACCCAGTCTCTCAACCAGCCATCCCTGGGTGTCTTCTCCAGAGCCAATGCAAAGTGACCAAATCAAGATGGTCAAGTCTCGCCCGGAGACATGCCGCGCCGAGGGGCGTTGCTTCTACTGTGGCAGTATAGAGCATCTGATCCGTTCCTGCCCGGTGAGACAGGGAAACTCCAGTGTCTAGGACCGCTCGTCCTAGGCAAGAGTTCTTCCTCTCCGTCCTTGACTCTGTCCGTTTCTGTCACCAGTGGTGAGACCTGCTTCTTCTATACTGTCTATTTGGATTCCAGAGCCGCTGGGAATCTCATTCAACAGGCCGTTGTGGAGCATTATCAGATTCCTACCATACATCTGGCTGAACCTTTGGCGGTTTCCTCTGTGGATGGGAAGCTTATCCTGGAAACCATCTGGCTTGACACTGAGCCTGTAACTCTTCAGGTGGGAATGCTGCACTCGGAGAAGATCTCCTTTCATGTGCTGTCCGGTCTCTCTCATCTCCTCTTGCTTGGTCTGCCCTGGTTACAGAGACATGAGCCCGTCCTGAATTGGAGATCTGGTGAAGTGATCCGTTTGGGTCAGGAATGCCGGAACCAGACAGGACTCATGGTTCATCCTGCTTGACCCCCGTCTAATCCAGCTAACCTACCTGGCCTGCCGGCTCCCTACTGGTCCTATGCGGGCGTCTTTGACAAAAAGGAAGCGGAGACACTACCACCTCATAGACCGTATAATTGCCCCATCGACCTAGTACCTGGTGCTTCACCTCCCCGCGAGCGAATCTACCCCTTGTCGCTGGCCGAGACCCGTGCTATGTCTGAGTACATAGAGGAGAATCTTGCTAGGGGATTTATCCAGAAATCCACCTCTCCAGCTGGAGCAGGATTCTTCTTTGTCGAGAAGAAAGACGGCTCTCTGCGTCCTTGTATCGACTACAGGGGTCTAAACCAGATTACCATCAAAATAAGTACTCCCTGCCTCTCATCTCGGAGCTGTCTGATCGCCTAAAAGGCGCAAAGATTTTCACCAAGCTCGATCTGGTCCGGATTCGCCAGGGAGACGAGTGGAAGACGGCATTCAACTCCCGGGACGGTCACTACGAATACCGTGTGATGCCCTTCGGTCTCTGTAATGCTCCAGCCGTCTTCCAGGAGCTAGTTAACTAGTGTTGAGCCACCCCCGTAGTGTTCGAGTTCGGTTCGGTTCGTCGAACACCCGTGTGTTCGCCGAACTGTTCGTCGAACACCTTCGAACACCGTTAAAACCAATGGCAGGCAAACAAAAACACATAGAAACACATAGAAAACACCTTCAAAGGTGTCCAAAAGCTAACAAACTGCTCAGAAGACATAACTAACACATGGAAAAGTGACAAGTACATATAGTCATGCGAAAATAAAAGAAGTGGAGGAGTAAAAGGAGGGGGAGACACAGATATAGGCATGTCATGCCCTTCTAAAATCCAAAAAGTGAGAAGCCGACACGGCCAGTCCGCTCATGCCCGTGCCACCTCCGTGTCGCCGGGTTTGTGCCAGAGCCGCGGTGAACCCTGATGGCCAGCCCCCCTCTCCCAATACTGGTGCCTGTCCACTGGTGGGTCGAGCGAGCCCCCCTGTGGTGGAGGCAGCTCTAAGCTTTTTAATTTAAATTGTCTCTCTAATTTGAATGAATACACTTTAAATCCATTTACAAGGATCTATTGGAGGGCAAGTCTCATGCCAGCAGCCGCGTAATTCCAGCTCCAGTAGCGTCCACTAAAGCTGCTGCAGTTAAAAAGCTTTTATAAGGATCGAGCTCGGCTGTCCACCGCAAGGCATCCTACTGCCAGTCCCAGCCCCTATGCCTTGGGGTGCCTCCTGATGCTCTTCACTGAATATCCCGTGGTCCCGAAGCATTTCCTTTGAAAAAATTAAGTGTCCAAACTACAGGTGGTGTAGCTTGCTTAACAGCCGGGATAATCCGCTGACTAGCAGACACTGCTACTAGGCACAAAGTATTTCCTGGGCTAGATGCAGTTAAAAATTTGTAATTAGATACTCTCGTTGGATGCTGAGAAAGCATTCCATAGAGTCTCCTGGCACGCCATATATGATTCTCTTAAAAAGCTTGGGGTAGGGGTCTAGGGGACCCTTTTATAGCCAAAATCATGGCCCTGTATCACAATACGTCACCTAGGCTGAAGATAAATGGAACTGTAGCACCCTGAGGGCTCGGTTGCTACAGACGTATTGCACCTCACCCAGAGGTGTGATATCTCACTCTCAGGTAAGGATGGAGTGTGGATCAGGACCCGACACCTGCATGCATTACACCACATTGCCGTGGGGCAGGGCGACCAATATGCCCCTGAGATGGGCACGACAGTCCCTGTCCCTGGCTGGAGTGGGGGGAGGGAACACTGAGGAAGGGGAACCCTGTAGTGCAGGAGCAGGGAGGAAGCAGTTCCTGGGTGCATTGAGAAGGGAGTATAAAAGGTGGGCACCATCTTAGTTCAGTGCAGAGAAGTCTGAGCAGAAGTGGCAGGGAGCAGGGGCTCTGCATGAGCTCTGCTCCGGAGGCGGGCCTAGTAACAGAGGCCCAGGCCTGGAAGAGGGAGAAGGAAGGAAGAGGAGCGGAGAAGGCTCCAGGAACGAGGAATGAAGGGATCCCAGGGGTGCGGACGGGCGAGTCGCCACCGCATGCCCGAATCCACCTGCGTGGAGGGGTCAGGCCAAAGGGGGAGACCGGTCCCCGAACTAGTGGAGGCAGGAAACGACCCTCAGCTAGAAACCGGAGGCTCTGACATTTTATGTGGCGCAGCCCCTCGCTACACCCGCTAGGAAGGCACCACATAGGGTCAGGGAAACTGGCGCCAAGTTTACCAAGAGGAGGCCCGAGGCAGCCGGACAGAAGTGTTGGTAAGAAAGGCCAGACAAAGGACACACAAAGGGGGTCCTGTGAAGTGCTCCAAAGTTATCTGGGAGTTGTCTGAGCCCCTCACCTGGTGAGCACAGTATGACGTGGGCAGCCGTTACCTGCAGACGTGGTCTGGATAATAAGAACTGTGAGTAAAGGCCCTGAACTGCATCACTGACTCCGTGTCGTTACTGCTGCTGCCCTGCACCATCACCCCCATCCTCCGCATACACTGCCCTGAGGCTATACTCCTCCCGTGGGGAGTTATGCTACGCTCTGCTGCACCCACAACACCAGCCTCAGCGGTCTGCCCTGTAGCGGCGGTTCACTCTGACCGCAATCCACGGGTGGCGTAGTCGGACATGTAAACATCAAAACCACATAAATAGTTCCGCCACTGGTTTGACCACCCTGAGCCACGGAACCGGGTCGCCGCCACGAAGACTACAACCACCAGCATCCACCAAAAAGGGTCCGGCTCCGGGTGTCCCAAGGCCCAGGGGGTGCGTCAGAACATTTTCATCACCTTTCACAATCACCAATGGGACAAGGCAGGGATGTCCTCTGTCCCCTCTCTTATACATCCTAGTGATGGAGCACCTGCTCTCATCAATTCGCCATAACCCCAATATTAGGTGGATTGAGGTGGGAGGCACCGAGTACAAGTGCTCTCTATTTGCTGATGATGTCCTAGTATATATCACTCAATCACATATATCCATCCATGCTGTTATGGCTGAAATAGATCACTTTGTTACATGGTAAAATTTTAAAATCAATGCAGCGAAGTCTGAGGCCCTCGATGTCTCCCTCCCCAAATCCATATAGGATTCCATCCAGTCCAACTTTCCCTTTGCCTGGCCCTCACAGGGTATCAAATACTTAGGAATTCCTATTCATAGAGACCTCTCCCATCTATGTTATCTTAATTTTGGGCCCTTTATTGAACAACTCCATACAGACCACGGTTGGCAAGTTAGAACTGTAAGATTCACTACGTGAACCACTGGTGTTTTGTGGAAAAGCACATGTACACTGTGTTCCAAATTATTATGCAAAAAGTGTTTAGGAGTGATAAGGGAAGAATTTGTTTGTTTGTCAGTTAAACTCATTGATGGTGATGTGTGTCAGGGCTCTTTATATCACTGTAAGCAATTGCAGACACCTGTGCTAATTAGTTTGGCAGGTGTGTCCAATGAAAGGCAAGACTACTTAAGAAGGCTCTCTCACATTATTAAGCAGCCTACATTTTCTGCCAAAATGGGAAAGAAAAAGGATGTGTCGGCTGCTGAGAAGCAACAAATTGTGGAGTGTTTAGGTCAAGGCATGACTACAATCAACATTGTGCGATGATCAGGATGAAGTGTCTTGGCAATCAAGAAGTATGTAGCTGATTCACAGTACACACGTGTGCGTGCTGATAAGGGCAAATTGAGGACTCTTTCCTACAGGCAATTACGTCAGGTTGAAAGAGCAGCGGCAAAAAAGCCTTGTCATAGCAGCAGACAAGTTTTTGAAGCTGCTTATGCCTCCAACGTCCCCCGAACAACAAGATGCAGGGTCCTTCAGAGGTTTGCAGCTGTGCATACGCCATCCTGTCGACCTCCTCTATCCACTTCACACAAGCAGAAACGGCTCCAGTGGGCCAAACATTACATGAAGACTGATTTCAAAACAGTTTTGTTCACGGATGAGTGCCGTGCAGCGCTCGATGGTCCAGATGGATGGAGTGGAGGATGGCTGGTTGATGGACACCCCACGCAAACACGGCTACAGCGCCAACAAGGAGGAGGTGGAGTAATGTTTTGGGCTGGAATCATGGGGAGAGAGATTGTCGGCCCTTTTAGGATCCTTGAAGGCGCTAAAGATGAACTCCATAATGTATGTGGATTTTCTCAAACAGCACTTCCTGCCATGGTTCAAGAAGAAGAACCGTGTATTTCACAGCAAGATCATTTTTCTGCATGATAATGCACCATCTCATGCTGCACATAAAACATCTGCATCTCTGGCTGATATGGGCATAAAAGGGGACAAACTTATGGTGTGACCCCCATGCTCCCCTGACCTCTACCCCATTCAGAACCTTTGGAGCATCATTAAAAGGAGTGTCTATGATGGCGGGAGGCAGTTCATATCTAAGCAACAGCTCTGGGAGGGTATTCTGTCCTCATGCAAAACAATTGAAGCAGAAACCATCCAAAACCTGACAAATTCAATGGACGAGAGAGTTCAGAAGCTCCTTTCGAACAAGAGGTCCTATGTGAAAATGTAACATCACCTAGAATAAAGTTTTGAGTTGAAAACTGTTTGATTTCAGTTTCTAACAACCTGCTAATGCTTATAATTTCAAAAATGACCATTTTTTTGGTCTTTATTAAAATGAAAAGGTTGATCGAAAAGTTTGGGGGATCTAAGAGTGTGGCAACCCAGTAGTCATGATTACTTCGAATTCTGACAATATGAGGGTCATGCTGCAGGTAGTGCAGCAAGAAGGCACTTATGTGTCTTGCGCATCTCGGAGCCCCAAAATTATTTTCCGGGCTAGATGCAGCTAAAAATTATTTTTAATTTTAAATCTGGTGAAGCTTTAGTATAGATGGCCTAATAGGATCAGTGCTGCACACTGCTACAAAGCCCAAATTATTTTCCAGTCAAGATACAGATAAACATGATTAGTAATTTGAAAGCTTAAAACGGTTGGTAGGGTGATTTTAACCAATCATCAAGCTTTTACTCTCCCCAGGATGACACAGGGGTAGAAAAGTCATTTCGGATCCATGATTTGTTCATCTTTATGAACGTGAGTCTGTCTACATTATCAGTGGAGAGCCGCGTGCGCTTATCTGTCAGCAGACCACCAGCAGCGCTGAACACACGTTCAGACAGAACGCTGGCTGCGGGGCATGACAAGATCTCCAAGGCGTAAGTGGCTAGCTCCGGCCATTTATCCAGATTGGAAGCCCAAAAAGAGCAAGGGTCCAGTGACACAGTCGTGGCTTCAATATTTACTTGGAGATACTCCTGTACCATCGTCTCTAGGCGTTGACTATGTGTCAGACTTCTTGTCTCCTGTGGCCTTGCAAAGGATGGGCTAAAAAAGTGGTGAAATGATTCCGCAAAATTGATGTTACCAGCAGATACTGTGGTTCTGTTACGGTTTGAGTGCTGAACACTTGACGGTCCCACGGTTGGCAAGTTGGAACTGTGAGATTCACTACGTGCACCACTGGTATTTTGTGGAAAAGCACATGTAAGATTCTGCAACAGTCTCTGCTGATACTCCTGCATGCGTGCATCCCTTTCTATGGCAGGAATAATTTCTGCAAATTTACTTTTGTACCGGGGATCAAAAAGTGTGGCAACCCAGTAGTCAGGATTATTTCTAATTCTCACAATTCGAGGGTCATGTTGCAGGTAGTGCAGCAAGAAGGCACTCATGTGTGTTGCGCATCCAGGAGCACCAAGTCCCTGTTGTGTTGGTGGCAAGGTAACAATCATGCTTCCTTCCTCTGTCCTCTCCCCCCAACCTCGCACAACAGAAATGTGATCAAGGTCTCCCTCATCTGATGAGTCTTCCATCAGTTCGTCCTCCACTTCTTCCTGGGCTCCTGCACCTTCCTCACTAGTTTGGCTGCTACCATGCGCCCTGGTAAAACCATCTCCCCCACCCTCACATGCCTGCCGCCTTGGTGCTGCCGACCGTCAGGACCTTGCAGATGTTAGCCCTTCCGCATACAACTCCTCCTCCTCTACTTCCTCCACCTCCTCTTGTGCCACCACCTGACTCCGAATTCTGTTTAACATGTGCTCCAGCATGTAAATCACCGGAATAGTCATGCTGATAATGGCATCGTCAGCACTAAACATCTTCGTCGCCATTTCAAAACTGTGCAGAAGGGTGCATAGGTCCCTGATCTGAGACCACTCCTCCAGCGTGATTTGCCCCACCTCTGAATCTCGTTGGCCCAGGCTATACGTCAGAACGTATTGCACCAGGGCTTGTCGATGCTGCCACAGTCGCTGCAACATGTGCAGAGTTGAATTCCACCGGGTAGGCACATCGCATTTTAGCTGGTGAAGTGGCAGGCCCAACGACTTCTGTAGAGATGTAAGTCGCTGAGCTGCGGGATGCGAACGGCGGAAGTGAGCACACAGCGACCGTGCCCTCTGCAGAAGGCCATCTAGTCTGGGATAGTGGGCTAAAAATTGCTGGACAACCAGGTTCAACACGTGAGCCATACAAGGCACGTGTGTGACATTGCCCCGGCGAAGGGCCGCACCCAGGTTTGCAGCATTGTCGCACACGGCCTTCCCTGGTTTCAGGTCCAGTGGAGACAACCATTCATGAAATTGGTTCTCCAGAGCTGACCACAACTCCTCAGCTGTGTGACTCACATTTCCCAGACATTTCAATGTAAAAACCGCCTGATGACGTTGAGCCCTACTGCCAGCATAGTAAGGAGGTGTGTAGGATCCCTTCTGCGCAGTTAGAAAGCTTGTGGCATGACCAGACAGGCTTTGGGTGCAGGTGGAAGACCGAGAGGAGGTTGAGGAGGCAGAAGCAGTGGAGGAACTTTGAGATAAAGAGGATTGACGCACAACTCGTGGGGACGGCAAGACTTGGACAGCAGCCCCTTGTCCTGCTGTCACCATAGTTACCCAGTGCCCAGTCAGCGACATGTAACGCCCCTGTCCATGTGACGCGCCCCCTGGGACATATTCCTTTTGAGGGGAATACCCGGCACCGGATCAGATGGGGGTTGTAGTCTCCGAGTGGCTGTGACCCGGCCCGTGCCCAGGGTGTCAAACTCAGTGTTATGTGGCAGTCCTACAGATGTTATTTAAAGTTCTTTTGTGTCGACTACGCCACCCGTTGTGTTGCGGTCACTGTGGCCGCCGCTGCAGCAGGGTCCACTGAGGCTGATGGTGTTGTGCAGCTTGATGGGATAACCCCCAACGGGAGGGGTATTGCCTCAGGGGGACAGGTGCAGAGGATGGGGGTTGTGGTGGTGCGGTGCAGACGGCAATTAATGACAGAGTCGGGTTGTGCAGTTTAGGGTATTTACTTACTGCAGATGTTGTACGGGTCACTCCAGCTCCGAGTGACCACCCGAGCCGTGCTGCGTCCACCAGGTCCTGGATCCGGCCAACCCCCAAACAAGTCCGGAGCGTGGCCCTGAGCTCTCCCTCTGTCCGTTCTTCTGCCGTCCCCACCAGTGATCCACCTAGGTCCAGCTCCCTCGGGCCTTCTGTTGGGCAACCCTTTGGCCTTAGGTTCCCTGACCCTCCATGTGGTATGCCTTCAGGGTGGATGTAGTGGGTGGCCGTGGCAGATGCTGCCCACGGCCTCCGGTCTCTGGCTAGGGATGTTTTTGCCCCCACCAGCTTGGGTTCCGGTACCCTGGTGCTGACTCCTCACCCGGTGTTCTTATTTGGGTTCTTGGGTCCCTTCTTTGTCCCCCTCTGGGTCCTTCTGCTCCACTCTCTCTCTTCAGGGCCTCTCTTTCTCCTCAGTTCTTCCTTGCAGGCTTGCTTTCTGCTCTTCCTCTCCTGCTGACTTGTTCTCTGCACTGACTGACAGGCTCCTCTGCAACTGACCCTGATCTTAGTTGGTGCCCTCCTTTTATATCCCTCTATGTGTGAGCTCAGGTGACCAGCACCCAATGAGCTCCTAACACTACCCAGACTGCTCCCCCTATCTGCCCCTACACTACATGGGATGTTCCACCCCCCTCCCACTCCAGCCAGGAACAGGCTCGGTCGTACCTGCACATTTCTAAGTGGGAGTACCGTCGGCCTGCTCCTCTGAAATGGGATGTATGTAGTGCATGCAGTCTATCTGAGCTCAGTTCCACTCTCCATCCTTACCCGGGAGTGGAATATCACACCTCTGGGTTGAGGTGCAATACTCCTGTAGCAGCCGAATCCTCAGGGTGCTACATTCCCCCCTGGTAAATCACAGCACGTCCTCGGGCTGTAAGACACAAAACACCACAAAAACATACATTTTTTTTTTTCATAATAACCATATAAAACACTATATAAATATATATATATATAACATTCTCGTCGTCTCTTTCTTTCTTCCTCCTCTGGTCACCGTGCAACTCGTGACCAGGTAAAGTGCGACAGTCTTTTGAAAAGCAGTTTCTCATAAAACCAGTAGGGGGCGCCTTAGGAAGCGCAACTATGTACAGGGGAATTTGGCCGTTCTCAGTCCCCGGCCAGGTAAGGGAAAGGGATGGCTGCTCACAGTCCTCAGCCTGGTATGGGTAGGGGACACACTGGTTAAACTGTTCATTGGTCCCAACGGGGACTAAACTTTAAAGCAGCCACGGTTACTTGGGTACCCCGACGGGTAACTATATACAGTCCTTTGTACTATTTCAGTCATAGTACCTTCTAGCCTTGAACCCGTCCGGGTCTTCTGGCTCTTCCTCCCTACACCGCAACTCCTCCTCCGTCAGGCGGTGTACGTGGAGGGCGTACGGTCCCTTGGCACACTTGTGCCGGGTGAACGTGACCTCGTCACCGACGTAGAGGTCACGGCCTTTGTGACCCTCTGGCAGGTGGGACTCGACGTCCCGTCGGGTAACAAAGACGTCACCGAGGTGGTTACGGTCCTTTATGAAGCCCCACCCATGCTGCGCGTTGAACTTTATTACCGTCCCGATGGTACGGGGACGATCCGCTGCACGGGGGTCCCTCCTGGTCCGGCTCTTTTGCTCCGCGCTGCGGGTCTGGGCCCATTGCTCTCTGACCCGCCTCTCCTCCCGCTCCTTGGCGAATTGCGCAAGCTGCTGACGACAGATCTCACTGCGCTCTTCTGCGGCCGCCCGGCTCTTTTCGGTGAACCCCATCAAATCTTCTCCCGTGGGGTCCCACGCGAATTGAGCCTCTTCAAGAGGAGGCGAGACCCGAGTCACGGGCTTTGGAGCCGGGATCAGGGGCTCACACAAGGGACCTATTTTCTTTTGTCGCTCCAGCTCCAAAAACTCTTCGGGCCAGATGAAAGGCCGCCCGTCCGGCCATGTGTGCTGGCTGAAGGGGTCCTCTCCCAGACGTGGCACCCTTGGTTTCACGGGCGCGGGCGCGGTGGTGGCGGCGCCCGGGTTGCCCAGGCCTTGCGGCCAGGCCTGGGGCACCTGGAAGGTGAAGGGCACCGTTAGCACGGCGGCGCCCTGGGCTACCTGGCCTTGCGACCAGGCCGGAGGCTCCGCGGAGGTAGATGGCGCTGTTGGTGATGCGGCGCCTGGGAACGCTAGGCCTTGCGACCAGGCCGGAGGCTCTTCCTGTTTCGTCACGCTCCGGGTCACGACGCGTGACGTCACAGGGGTCGCGGCGGCGGCTTCCGGTCGGGGCCTAGTCGGTGGCGGTGTCTTGGCGGTTTCGGGTACTGCAGGGGGACTTTCGGGCTCTGCGACGGGGAGCTGGGGCAGGTTGGCGGTTTCCCGGTATGGGGTATAGGCGTCCCCTTTACCTGCCTCCTTGCGTCCGGCTCCCTTCTCTGCGCCGTCTCCGGCCTTGGGTCCTCCCGCGCCATCCTCGGAGGTGGTCTGCTTCTTCTTCCAGGGCAGCGTGCTCTGCGGACGGGTCTTCGTTTTCTGGGCCATTTCCCGGCTCCACTCCGCCAAGATCTCACGCTGCACCCGGGCCATCCTCCTTGCGAGGCCCTCCAGGGCATTTTGTGCGCACTCCCGGTCTCGGGGGAGCTGCGCCAGAACCTCCGCTAAGCCTAGCGGGGTGGTGGACTCCAGCAGGCTCCTGACCATCGGGTCGGTGCTGCGCTGCTCCTCTCCTGGCAGGCTCCTGGCCTGCGGGCCGGTGCTGCTCTGCCCTCCTTCTTCCTTTTGCAGGCTCCTGGCCATCGGGCCGGTGCTGCTCTGCTGCCGCTCCATTCCCGGGTCAACTCTTCCTCTCCTCGACTCCGGGTGCTCTCGCTCTAGACACCTTGTCTCCGGGTGCGCTCGTTCTAGACTGCTCCAAGCGACACCCATCGTTGCTCTTTTGTTTGGTCTCCTCCTACTTCGAGGGCGGTCCCGGGGCAACTTGGTGACTGTCAGCTCCAGGGGCAGTTCTTTCACGCTGACAGACACCTCTAGCATCACAGTCTCTGTTGGTGGGGGCGGTTTCCACCTTTGGCGCCATTTTCGGTCCCGGCCCACGATGGGAAGTGTCCTCCTGCCCTCCTTTAGCACGCCCATAATGGCGTCCGCTGCTCTTCCAAGGCGGGAAAAAGCTGGAATTGGCGGGAATCGCTTCCCAGTGGCGGGAAACTCGGCAGATGGCGGGAACAAGCTGGAAATGGCGGACAACCGGCGGGAAACGACTGGTGATGGAGTCCGATGGCGTGGACCCTCCGGAACCGGCAGGAGACTTCTTTTTGAGGTAACGGTGTTCTTTTCCTCAGGCACGCAGTACCCGGGTGTTGCGGGCACGTAATCCTGCCGACTACGCCAAAGTTGACGCGCCCCCTGGGACATATTCCTTTTGAGGGGAATACCCGGCACCGGATCAGATGGGGGTTGTAGTCTCCGAGTGGCTGTGACCCGGCCCGTGCCCAGGGTGTCAAACTCAGTGTTATGTGGCAGTCCTACAGATGTTATTTAAAGTTCTTTTGTGTCGACTACGCCACCCGTTGTGTTGCGGTCACTGTGGCCGCCGCTGCAGCAGGGTCCACTGAGGCTGATGGTGTTGTGCAGCTTGATGGGATAACCCCCAACGGGAGGGGTATTGCCTCAGGGGGACAGGTGCAGAGGATGGGGGTTGTGGTGGTGCGGTGCAGACGGCAATTAATGACAGAGTCGGGTTGTGCAGTTTAGGGTATTTACTTACTGCAGATGTTGTACGGGTCACTCCAGCTCCGAGTGACCACCCGAGCCGTGCTGCGTCCACCAGGTCCTGGATCCGGCCAACCCCCAAACAAGTCCGGAGCGTGGCCCTGAGCTCTCCCTCTGTCCGTTCTTCTGCCGTCCCCACCAGTGATCCACCTAGGTCCAGCTCCCTCGGGCCTTCTGTTGGGCAACCCTTTGGCCTTAGGTTCCCTGACCCTCCATGTGGTATGCCTTCAGGGTGGATGTAGTGGGTGGCCGTGGCAGATGCTGCCCACGGCCTCCGGTCTCTGGCTAGGGATGTTTTTGCCCCCACCAGCTTGGGTTCCGGTACCCTGGTGCTGACTCCTCACCCGGTGTTCTTATTTGGGTTCTTGGGTCCCTTCTTTGTCCCCCTCTGGGTCCTTCTGCTCCACTCTCTCTCTTCAGGGCCTCTCTTTCTCCTCAGTTCTTCCTTGCAGGCTTGCTTTCTGCTCTTCCTCTCCTGCTGACTTGTTCTCTGCACTGACTGACAGGCTCCTCTGCAACTGACCCTGATCTTAGTTGGTGCCCTCCTTTTATATCCCTCTATGTGTGAGCTCAGGTGACCAGCACCCAATGAGCTCCTAACACTACCCAGACTGCTCCCCCTATCTGCCCCTACACTACATGGGATGTTCCACCCCCCTCCCACTCCAGCCAGGAACAGGCTCGGTCGTACCTGCACATTTCTAAGTGGGAGTACCGTCGGCCTGCTCCTCTGAAATGGGATGTATGTAGTGCATGCAGTCTATCTGAGCTCAGTTCCACTCTCCATCCTTACCCGGGAGTGGAATATCACACCTCTGGGTTGAGGTGCAATACTCCTGTAGCAGCCGAATCCTCAGGGTGCTACACATGCCTACTCGTCCAAGTGTCTGTGGTGAAATGCACCCTGTCACACACAGAGTTTCTCAAAGAAGCGGTGATGTTGTGTGCGACATGCTGGTGGAGCGCAGGCACATCTTTCTTTGAGAAGTAGTGCCGACTGGGCATCTGGTACTGGGGCACTGCGACGGACATAAGGTCTCGAAAATCCTCTGTGTCCACCAGGCGGAAAGGCAGCATTTCTGTAGCCAAGAGCTTGCAGATGGTGAAATTCAACCTCTTAGCTTTCTCATGGCTAGGAGGAAATGGTCTTTTACTTGTCCACATCTGAGGGACCGAGGGCTGGCTATTGTGCTTAGACGGGGTTGATAAGGGTGTCCCCGGCAAACTGCCGGTCTGTGAGGAAGATGCAGGCGGACATGTTAGGTTGCCTTGATCCAAAGGAGGTGCTATCGATGTCGGACAGCGCTCAACACCAGCTGGTGTTACCACCTCCAAAGAAAATGATGACCTGCCAATCACGCTGGCTGTTGCGGGTAAAGAGGTGGCAGGTCTGCGCCCCAAAACAGGTGTGACTGCTGTCCCCCCAGTCACAGAGGATGAAGAGGCCGCGGATGCACAAGATATGGCAGACGGTGGTTGGCCCGGCCGGCTAGGCCGCATTGTAGCACACTGAGCTTCTCACTGCAACTTATGCTTCATGTCCATGTGTTCATGCATGAAGTACTCAAACTATGTATTTTTTGGCCTCTACTTAGCTTTTGCTGACAAATGTTACAGATAACACGAGTTGGGTCTTCTTTATCGATCTGAAAAAATGCCCAGGCTATGCAAGGCTTAGCACCCATGCGACCTGAAGAGCCACCACGACTTGTGGTGAGAGGCAGAGTTGTGTTTGAGGATGCAGTTGTTGACGTGCTTCCAGTACTACGTCTCTGTCCAGGAAGGCGCAACCTGACCTCGTCGTCACTAGCATCTTCCTCCACCTCCTCTGCTGACCTCATCTCTTGGCTGACTGTGGGTTGACAGTAAGTGGGATCTCCAACCTCATCATCATCACCCTGTGCGTTATCACACCCGTCGTCCTCAGAGCCAACCTGTTCCTGCCCTGACAAAAAACTAAAGTTGTCGCTCCAATCAGGTATTTGAGTCTTATCATCGTCTTCCTCATTGTCTCCACCAACAGGAGTTACAGTTTGGGAATGAGGGTCTACATTATGGTCAGAACCTTCTGCGTCTGGTCCTGGATCCGACTCATAAAGATTCTGGGCATCAGTGCAGATCATTTCCTCGTCTGGATTCACAGAAGCGCTGGAGTCGACCTCTGATTCCCAGGCTATAGTATGAGTAAACAGCTCTGCAGACTCAACCATCTGTTCTACCTCATACTCAGACGGGCAGCTGGAGATTTGGGAGCTGTGAGGAAGCAAGTGCGATTGGGGTGACACCTTTGAGGACTGGAGTATTTGTGATGTTGAAGTTGATGTGGAGGAGAGCCCACTTAAAGGAGCACTTGATATCCGTTGAAGCACCTGCTGTTTTTGTGCCTCATCTGGAATTTGTAGCGATTGGCGTGGCCGTAAGAAAGGGATCTTATCACATTGTCCGCTAAAAGAAGTAGACATTTTAGTTTGGCTGGAAGATGGTCTTTCTTCTGCAGATGTTACTGTTGCTTTAACACCTACCCCACGGACACAACCTTTTTTCCCCTTCCCAACACGCCTATTCCCCTTTCCACCAGCAGCAGGCCTTTTTCCACTCATTTTGGTGGTTAACTAATTCACAACTCTGGAGTTGTTTGCACAAAAAAACAATGGATGGGAACCGAGCAGAGCTGAGTGGCCAAACTGTGGTATTAGGCCAAAACTATTGGCTGGGTTAGATGCAGAAAAAAATTATATTCAATTTGCAACCTGATGGAGGTCAGTATAGATGGACTAGTAGAACAAGTCCCACACACAGCTAGAAGCCCAAATATTTTTTCAGAGCTAGATGCAGAAAAAAATTATATTCAATTTGCAACCTGATGGAGGTCAGTATAGATGGACTAATAGAACAAGTCCCACACACAGCTAGAAGCCCAAATATTTTTTCAGAGGTACTGTAGATGCAGATAAAAATTATTTTTAATTTGCAACCTGATGGAGGTCAGTATAGATGGACTAATAGAGAAAGTCCGACACACTGCTAGAAGGCCAAATATTTTTTCAGAGCTAGATGCAGAAAAAAATTATATTCAGTTTGCAACCTGATGGAGGTCAGTATAGATGGACTAACAGAGAAAGTCCCACACACTGCTAGAAGGCCACATATTTTTTCAGAGGTAGATGCAGAAAAAAATATATTCAGTTTGCAACCTGATGGAGGTCTGTATAGATGGATTAATAGAACAAGTCCCACACACAGCTAGAAGCCCAAATATTTTTTCAGAGGTAGATGCAGATAAAAATTATTTTTAATTTGCAACCTGATGGAGGTCAGTATAGATGGACTAATAGAGAAAGTCCCACACACTGCTAGAAGGCCAAATATTTTTTCAGAGCAAGATGCATACAAAAAATTATTTTGAATTTGCAACCTGATGGAGGTCAGTATAGGTGGACTAAAAGAACAAGTCCCACACACTGCTAGAAGGCCAAATATTTTTTCAGAGCTAGATGCAGAAAAAAATTATATTCAGTTTGCAACCTGATGGAGGTCTGTATAGATGGATTAATAGAACAAGTCCCACACACAGCTAGAAGCCCAAATATTTTTTCAGAGGTAGATGCAGATAAAAATTATTTTTAA
This sequence comes from Phyllobates terribilis, assembly GCF_046119375.1. Classification (NCBI taxonomy): domain Eukaryota; kingdom Metazoa; phylum Chordata; class Amphibia; order Anura; family Dendrobatidae; genus Phyllobates; species Phyllobates terribilis. The sequence continues at coordinate 24,928,335 of NW_027362775.1, forward strand.
TTTGCAACCTGATGGAGGTCAGTATAGATGGACTAATAGAGAAAGTCCCACACACTGCTAGAAGGCCAAATATTTTTTCAGAGCTAGATGCATACAAAAAATTATTTTAAATTTGCAACCTGATGGAGGTCAGTATAGGTGGACTAATAGAACAAGTCCCACACACTGCTAGAAGGCCAAATATTTTTTCAGAGCTAGATGCAGAAAAAAATTATATTCAGTTTGCAACCTGATGGAGGTCTGTATAGATGGATTAATAGAACAAGACCCACACACAGCTAGAAGCCCAATATTTTTTCAGAGGTAGATGCAGAAAAAAATATATTCAGTTTGCAACCTGATGGAGGTCAGTATAGATGGACTAATACAACAAGTCCCACACACAGCTAGAAGCCCAATATTTTTTCAGAGGTAGATGCAGAAAAAATATATTCAGTTTGCAACCTGATGGAGGTCAGTATAGATGGACTAATACAACAAGTCCCACACACAGCTAGAAGCCCAATATTTTTTCAGAGGTAGATGCAGAAAAAAATATATTCAGTTTGCAATCTGATGGAGGTCAGTATAGATGGACTAATACAACAAGTCCCACACACAGCTAGAAGCCCAATATTTTTTCAGAGGTAGATGCAGAAAAAAATATATTCAGTTTGCAACCTGATGGAGGTCAGTATAGATGGACTAATACAACAAGTCCCACACACAGCTAGAAGCCCAATATTTTTTCAGAGGTAGATGCAGAAAAAAATATATTCAGTTTGCAACCTGATGGAGGTCAGTATAGATGGACTAATACAACAAGTCCCACACACAGCTAGAAGCCCAATATTTTTTCAGAGGTAGATGCAGAAAAAAATATATTCAGTTTGCAACCTGATGGAGGTCAGTATAGATGGACTAATACAACAAGTCCCACACACAGCTAGAAGCCCAATATTTTTTCAGAGGTAAATGCAGAAAAAAATATATTCAGTTTGCAACCTGATGGAGGTCTGTATAGATGGATTAATAGAACAAGTCCCACACACAGCTAGAAGCCCAATATTTTTTCAGAGCTAGATGCAGAAAAGAATTATATTCAATTTGCAACCTGATGGAGGTCAGTATAGATGGACTAATAGAACAAGTCCCACACACAGCTAGAAGCCCAAATATTTTTTCAGAGGTAGATGCAGAAAAAAATATATTCAGTTTGCAACCTGATGGAGGTCTGTATAGATGGATTAATAGAACAAGTCCCACACACAGCTAGAAGCCCAATATTTTTTCAGAGCTAGATGCAGAAAAAAATTATATTCAATTTGCAACCTGATGGAGGTCAGTATAGATGGACTAATAGAATGATGCTATGCTCAAAAGATTTTACTTCACTAGGTGCAGTAAAAAATTGGTATTCTATACACAGGTGGTATATCTTGCAACACAGATAGGCTACTCCACTGACTAACACACTCTGCAATAGGCCAAAAAGGATTAGCTTTGCTAGATTCAGCCAAATGCTGTGAAAAAAACTTGCACAGCACTGGCACAGACCTGCCTGGCAAAAACTGATAGGAACTGATGTAACCTAGTCCTGAAAAGGACTCCAATTACAATTAGTCTTTACTCCCACAATCTATCTATTTAAGAGCACAGACCTCCCTGATAAAAGTCGTAGGAAATGCTGTAACCTAGTCCTTAAAAGGACTGCAATCACAACTATTCCCTACTCCCAAGCTATCTGTAGATTTGTGCGAAAATTGGCTTGAAATTAACAAGGTATAGCGCACACAGCAACAGCGGTGCCGTCTAACACGCAGCTGCAGCAGTGAGAAAATGGTGGCGACGGGGAAAATGGCTTGGTCTTATAGGGCAAGGACATGTGACATACACTGCCAATGACACATGCCCTTGCTTGTGTGAAAAAAAGCACTTCGCTCCGTGTGTGCGCTGCTGATAGGCTGACAGATTGCACCTCCCCACTGCAAATGCGGGAAAGAGAAAAAAAAATGGAGATCTTCATTGTTCCTGCAGAGATCCATCCCCTGCCCCTCCCCCCACCCCGCTGTACACTCAAACTGCGTATTAACATTAATTTTCATTATTACTGAGAAAAAATCCAGTTATGATTTTGGTGCACGAACATGTATCAAACATAACCTCGAACAGCCGAATTTTTCTCAAATTGTTCGTGTTGACAGAACGGCTCGAACACCGCCCTAACAGCTCGAATTTGAGATTGGCGAACAGTTCGAGTAGAACAACGCTCATCTCTATAGTTAACGACATCTTCCGAGATCTCCTGTATTCCTGCGTGGTGGTGTACCTGGACGATATCTTGGTGTTCTCCACGGATCTGCCCTCACACCGGAGGGATGTTCGTCAGGTTCTGCTGAGGCTCCGGAAGAATCGCCTGTATGCTAAATACAAGAAATGCCTCTTTGAGCAGACCTTCCTGCCGTTTCTGGGTTATATCATCTCCGAGACCGGACTGCGGATGGATCCAGAGACAGTGTCTGCCGTCTTAAAGTGGCCCCGACCGGAGGGGTTGAAGGCGATTCAACGGTTCCTGGGTTTCGCAAACTATTACCACCTCTTCATTCCTCATTTCTCCTCCCGGACTGCTCGCATCTCTGCGCGCACTCGTAAAGGAGCAAATCCCAGGAAATGGACTTCCGAGGAGGAGAAGACCTTCGTCTCCCTTAAACAAGCTTTCTCCTCCGCTCCTGTGCTATACCGTCTGGATTGCAACAAGCAGTTCTTCCTGGAGATTGATGCCTCCTCCTCCGGGGCCGAAGCAGTGCTCACCCAGAAATCCTCGTCCGGGCGAATGGTGACCTGCGGCTTCTTCTCCAAGCTCTTCTCCTCGTCCGAACGCAACTACTCCATAGGAGATCGAGAACTGCTGGCCATCAAATTAGCGCTGGAGGAGTGGCGCTATTTGCTTGAGGGGGCTCTGCACCTGGTGGTCATCTACACTGACCACAGTAATTGTCCACTGAGTTGTGTACCTAATCCTATCATGTGTAGTACAGTCTGCTGGGCTGTGTACGTAATCATATCATGTCATACATTCCACAAAGGCATGTACCCAGGGCCGGCGTCAGCACCCGGCGTACCCGGGCAAGTGCCGGGGCCCTGGAAAATCAGAAGGGCCCACCGCCCACTCACTGTCGGGGCCCACCGCCCACTCACTGCCAGGGCCCTGGCCGCTTCCTCGGCACCTGTTCAGTGACGCAGGCGCTCATTGATGGTGATGTGTGTCAGGGCTCTTTATATCACTGTAAACAATTGCAGACACCTGTGCTATTTAGTTTGGCAGGTGTGTCCAATGAAAGGCAAGACTACTTAAGAAGGCTCTCTCACATTATTAAGCAGCCTACATTTTCTGCCAAAATGTGAAAGAAAAAGGATGTGTCGGCTGCTGAGAAGCAACAAATTGTGGAGTGTTTAGGTCAAGGCATGACTACAATCAACATTGTGCGATGATCAGGATGAAGTGTCTTGGCAATCAAGAAGTATGTAGCTGATTCACAGTACACACGTGTGCGTGCTGATAAGGGCAAATTGAGGACTCTTTCCTACAGGCAATTACGTCAGGTTGAAAGAGCAGCGGCAAAAAAGCCTTGTCATAGCAGCAGACAAGTTTTTGAAGCTGCTTGTGCCTCCAACGTCCCCCGAACAACAAGATGCAGGGTCCTTCAGAGGTTTGCAGCTGTGCATACGCCATCCTGTCGACCTCCTCTATCCACTTCACACAAGCAGAAACGGCTCCAGTGGGCCAAACATTACATGAAGACTGATTTCAAAACAGTTTTGTTCACGGATGAGTGCCGTGCAGCGCTCGATGGTCCAGATGGATGGAGTGGAGGATGGCTGGTTGATGGACACCCCACGCAAACACGGCTACAGCGCCAACAAGGAGGAGGTGGAGTAATGTTTTGGGCTGGAATCATGGGGAGAGAGATTGTCGGCCCCTTTAGGATCCTTGAAGGCGCTAAAGATGAACTCCATAATGTATGTGGATTTTCTCAAACAGCACTTCCTGCCATGGTTCAAGAAGAAGAACCGTGTATTTCACAGCAAGATCATTTTTCTGCATGATAATGCACCATCTCATGCTGCACATAAAACATCTGCATCTCTGGCTGATATGGGCATAAAAGGGGACAAACTTATGGTGTGACCCCCATGCTCCCCTGACCTCTACCCCATTCAGAACCTTTGGAGCATCATTAAAAGGAGTGTCTATGATGGCGGGAGGCAGTTCACATCTAAGCAACAGCTCTGGGAGGGTATTCTGTCCTCATGCAAAACAATTGAAGCAGAAACCATCCAAAACCTGACAAATTCAATGGACGAGAGAGTTCAGAAGCTCCTTTCGAACAAGAGGTCCTATGTGAAAATGTAACATCACCTAGAATAAAGTTTTGAGTTGAAAACTGTTTGATTTCAGTTTCTAACAACCTGCTAATGCTTATAATTTCAAAAATGACCATTTTTTTGGTCTTTATTAAAATGAAAAGGTTGATCGAAAAGTTTGGGGGATCTAAGAGTGTGGAAACCCAGTAGTCATGATTACTTCGAATTCTGACAATATGAGGGTCATGCTGCAGGTAGTGCAGCAAGAAGGCACTTATGTGTCTTGCGCATCTTGGAGCCCCAAAATTATTTTCCGGGCTAGATGCAGCTAAAAATTATTTTTAATTTTAAATCTGGTGAAGCTTTAGTATAGATGGCCTAATAGGATCAATGCTGCACACTGCTACAAAGCCCAAATTATTTTCCAGTCAAGATACAGATAAACATGATTAGTAATTTGAAAGCTTAAAACGGTTGGTAGGGTGATTTTAACCAATCATCAAGCTTTTACTCTCCCCAGGATGACACAGGGGTAGAAAAGTCATTTCGGATCCATGATTTGTTCATCTTTATGAACGTGAGTCTGTCTACATTATCAGTGGAGAGCCGCGTGCGCTTATCTGTCAGCAGACCACCAGCAGCGCTGAACACACGTTCAGACAGAACGCTGGCTGCGGGGCATGACAAGATCTCCAAGGCGTAAGTGGCTAGCTCCGGCCATTTATCCAGATTGGAAGCCCAAAAAGAGCAAGGGTCCAGTGACACAGTCGTGGCTTCAATGTTTACTTGGAGATACTCCTGTACCATCGTCTCTAGGCGTTGACTATGTGTCAGACTTCTTGTCTCCTGTGGCCTTGCAAAGGATGGGCTAAAAAAGTGGTGAAATGATTCCGCAAAATTGATGTTACCAGCAGATACTGTGGTTCTGTTACGGTTTGAGTGCTGAACACTTGACGGTCCCACGGTTGGCAAGTTGGAACTGTGAGATTCACTACGTGCACCACTGGTATTTTGTGGAAAAGCACATGTAAGATTCTGCAACAGTCTCTGCTGATACTCCTGCATGCGTGCATCCCTTTCTATGGCAGGAATAATTTCTGCAAATTTACTTTTGTACCGGGGATCTAACAGTGTGGCAACCCATTAGTCAGGATTATTTCTAATTCTCACAATTCGAGGGTCATGTTGCAGGTAGTGCAGCAAGAAGGCACTCATGTGTGTTGCGCATCCAGGAGCACCAAGTCCCTGTTGTGTTGGTGGCAAGGTAACAATCATGCTTCCTTCCTCTGTCCTCTCCCCCCAACCTCGCACAACAGAAATGTGATCAAGGTCTCCCTCATCTGATGAGTCTTCCATCAGTTCGTCCTCCACTTCTTCCTGGGCTCCTGCACCTTCCTCACTAGTTTGGCTGCTACCATGCGCCCTGGTAAAACCATCTCCCCCACCCTCACATGCCTGCCGCCTTGGTGCTGCCGACCGTCTGGACCTTGCAGATGTTAGCCCTTCCGCATACAACTCCTCCTCTTCTACTTCCTCCACCTCCTCTTGTGCCACCACCTGACTCCGAATTCTGTTTAACATGTGCTCCAGCATGTAAATCACCGGAATAGTCATGCTGATAATGGCATCGTCAGCACTAAACATCTTCGTCGCCATTTCAAAACTGTGCAGAAGGGTGCATAGGTCCCTGATCTGAGACCACTCCTCCAGCGTGATTTGCCCCACCTCTGAATCTCGTTGGCCCAGGCTATACGTCAGAACGTATTGCACCAGGGCTTGTCGGTGCTGCCACAGTCGCTGCAACATGTGCAGAGTTGAATTCCATCGGGTAGGCACATCGCATTTTAGCCGGTGAAGTGGCAGGCCCAACGACTTCTGTAGAGATGTAAGTCGCTGAGCTGCGGGATGCGAACGGCGGAAGTGAGCACACAGCGACCGTGCCCTCTGCAGAAGGCCATCTAGTCTGGGATAGTGGGCTAAAAATTGCTGGACAACCAGGTTCAACACGTGAGCCATACAAGGCACGTGTGTGACATTGCCCCGGCGAAGGGCCGCACCCAGGTTTGCAGCATTGTCGCACACGGCCTTCCCTGGTTTCAGGTCCAGTGGAGACAACCATTCATGAAATTGGTTCTCCAGAGCTGACCACAACTCCTCAGCTGTGTGACTCACATTTCCCAGACATTTCAATGTAAAAACCGCCTGATGACGTTGAGCCCTACTGCCAGCATAGTAAGGAGGTGTGCAGGATCCCTTCTGCGCAGTTAGAAAGCTTGTGGCATGACCAGACAGGCTTTGGGTGCAGGTGGAAGACCGAGAGGAGGTTGAGGAGGCAGAAGCAGTGGAGGAACTTTGAGATAAAGAGGATTGACGCACAACTCGTGGGGACGGCAAGACTTGGACAGCAGCCCCTTGTCCTGCTGTCACCATAGTTACCCAGTGCCCAGTCAGCGACATGTAACGCCCCTGTCCATGCCTACTCGTCCAAGTGTCTGTGGTGAAATGCACCCTGTCACACACAGAGTTTCTCAAAGAAGCGGTGATGTTGTGTGCGACATGCTGGTGGAGCGCAGGCACACCTTTCTTTGAGAAGTAGTGCCGACTGGGCATCTGGTACTGGGGCACTGCGACGGACATAAGGTCTCGAAAATCCTCTGTGTCCACCAGGCGGAAAGGCAGCATTTCTGTAGCCAAGAGCTTGCAGATGGTGAAATTCAACCTCTTAGCTTTCTCATGGCTAGGAGGAAATGGTCTTTTACTTGTCCACATCTGAGGGACCGAGGGCTGGCTATTGTGCTTAGACGAGGTTGATAAGGGTCTCCCCGGCAAACTGCCGGTCTGTGAGGAAGATGCAGGCGGACATGTTAGGTTGCCTTGATCCAAAGGTGGTGCTATCGATGTCGGACAGCGCTCAACACCAGCTGGTGTTACCACCTCCAAAGAAAATGATGACCTGCCAATCACGCTGGCTGTTGCGGGTAAAGAGGTGGCAGGTCTGCGCCCCAAAACAGGTGTGACTGCTGTCCCCCCAGTCACAGAGGATGAAGAGGCCGCGGATGCACAAGATATGGCAGACGGTGGTTGGCCCGGCCGGCTAGGCCGCATTGTAGCACACTGAGCTTCCCCCTGCAACTTATGCTTCATGTCCATGTGCCGGTTCATGCATGAAGTACTCAAACTATGTATTTTTTGGCCTCTACTTAGCTTTTGCTGACAAATGTTACAGATAACACAAGTTGGGTCATCTTTATCGATCTGAAAAAATGCCCAGGCTATGCAAGGCTTAGCACCCATGCGACCTGAAGAGCCACCACGACTTGTGGTGAGAGGCAGAGTTGTGTTTGAGGATGCAGTTGTTGACGTGCTTCCAGTACTACGTCTCTGTCCAGGAAGGCGCAACCTGACCTCGTCGTCACTAGCATCTTCCTCCACCTCCTCTGCTGACCTCATCTCTTGGCTGACTGTGGGTTGACAGTAAGTGGGATCTCCAACCTCATCATCATCACCCTGTGCGTTATCACACCCGTCGTCCTCAGAGCCAACCTGTTCCTGCCCTGACAAAAAACTAAAGTTGTCGCTCCAATCAGGTATTTGAGTCTTATCATCGTCTTCCTCATTGTCTCCACCAACAGGAGTTACAGTTTGGGAATGAGGGTCTACATTATGGTCAGAACCTTCTGCGTCTGGTCCTGGATCCGACTCATAAAGATTCTGGGCATCAGTGCAGATCATTTCCTCGTCTGGATTCACAGAAGCGCTGGAGTCGACCTCTGATTCCCAGGCTATAGTATGAGTAAACAGCTCTGCAGACTCAACCATCTGTTCTACCTCATACTCAGACGGGCAGCTGGAGATTTGGGAGCTGTGAGGAAGCAAGTGCGATTGGGGTGACACCTTTGAGGACTGGAGTATTTGTGATGTTGAAGTTGATGTGGAGGAGAGCCCACTTAAAGGAGCACTTGATATCCGTTGAAGCACCTGCTGTTTTTGTGCCTCATCTGGAATTTGTAGCGATTGGCGTGGCCGTAAGAAAGGGATCTTATCACATTGTCCGCTAAAAGAAGTAGACATTTTAGTTTGGCTGGAAGATGGTCTTTCTTCTGCAGATGTTACTGTTGCTTTAACACCTACCCCACGGACACAACCTTTTTTCCCCTTCCCAACACGCCTATTCCCCTTTCCACCAGCAGCAGGCCTTTTTCCACTCATTTTGGTGGTTAACTAATTCACAACTCTGGAGTTGTTTGCACAAAAAAACAATGGATGGGAACCGAGCAGAGCTGAGTGGCCAAACTGTGGTATTAGGCCAAAACTATTGGCTGGGTTAGATGCAGAAAAAAATTATATTCAATTTGCAACCTGATGGAGGTCAGTATAGATGGACTAGTAGAACAAGTCCCACACACAGCTAGAAGCCCAAATATTTTTTCAGAGCTAGATGCAGAAAAAAATTATATTCAATTTGCAACCTGATGGAGGTCAGTATAGATGGACTAATAGAACAAGTCCCACACACAGCTAGAAGCCCAAATATTTTTTCAGAGGTACTGTAGATGCAGATAAAAATTATTTTTAATTTGCAACCTGATGGAGGTCAGTATAGATGGACTAATAGAGAAAGTCCGACACACTGCTAGAAGGCCAAATATTTTTTCAGAGCTAGATGCAGAAAAAAATTATATTCAGTTTGCAACCTGATGGAGGTCAGTATAGATGGACTAACAGAGAAAGTCCCACACACTGCTAGAAGGCCACATATTTTTTCAGAGGTAGATGCAGAAAAAAATATATTCAGTTTGCAACCTGATGGAGGTCTGTATAGATGGATTAATAGAACAAGTCCCACACACAGCTAGAAGTCCAAATATTTTTTCAGAGGTAGATGCAGATAAAAATTATTTTTAATTTGCAACCTGATGGAGGTCAGTATAGATGGACTAATAGAGAAAGTCCCACACACTGCTAGAAGGCCAAATATTTTTTCAGAGCAAGATGCATACAAAAAATTATTTTGAATTTGCAACCTGATGGAGGTCAGTATAGGTGGAATAATAGAACAAGTCCCACACACTGCTAGAAGGCCAAATATTTTTTCAGAGCTAGATGCAGAAAAAAATTATATTCAGTTTGCAACCTGATGGAGGTCTGTATAGATGGATTAATAGAACAAGTCCCACACACAGCTAGAAGCCCAAATATTTTTTCAGAGGTAGATGCAGATAAAAATTATTTTTAATTTGCAACCTGATGGAGGTCAGTATAGATGGACTAATAGAGAAAGTCCCACACACTGCTAGAAGGCCAAATATTTTTTCAGAGCTTGATGCATACAAAAAATTATTTTAAATTTGCAACCTGATGGAGGTCAGTATAGGTGGACTAATAGAACAAGTCCCACACACTGCTAGAAGGCCAAATATTTTTTCAGAGCTAGATGCAGAAAAAAATTATATTCAGTTTGCAACCTGATGGAGGTCTGTATAGATGGATTAATAGAACAAGACCCACACACAGCTAGAAGCCCAATATTTTTTCAGAGGTAGATGCAGAAAAAAATATATTCAGTTTGCAACCTGATGGAGGTCAGTATAGATGGACTAATACAACAAGTCCCACACACAGCTAGAAGCCCAATATTTTTTCAGAGGTAGATGCAGAAAAAAATATATTCAGTTTGCAACCTGATGGAGGTCAGTATAGATGGACTAATACAACAAGTCCCACACACAGCTAGAAGCCCAATATTTTTTCAGAGGTAGATGCAGAAAAAAATATATTCAGTTTGCAATCTGATGGAGGTCAGTATAGATGGACTAATACAACAAGTCCCACACACAGCTAGAAGCCCAATATTTTTTCAGAGGTAGATGCAGAAAAAAATATATTCAGTTTGCAACCTGATGGAGGTCAGTATAGATGGACTAATACAACAAGTCCCACACACAGCTAGAAGCCCAATATTTTTTCAGAGGTAGATGCAGAAAAAAATATATTCAGTTTGCAACCTGATGGAGGTCAGTATAGATGGACTAATACAACAAGTCCCACACACAGCTAGAAGCCCAATATTTTTTCAGAGGTAGATGCAGAAAAAAATATATTCAGTTTGCAACCTGATGGAGGTCAGTATAGATGGACTAATACAACAAGTCCCACACACAGCTAGAAGCCCGATATTTTTTCAGAGGTAAATGCAGAAAAAAATATATTCAGTTTGCAACCTGATGGAGGTCTGTATAGATGGATTAATAGAACAAGTCCCACACACAGCTAGAAGCCCAATATTTTTTCAGAGCTAGATGCAGAAAAAAATTATATTCAATTTGCAACCTGATGGAGGTCAGTATAGATGGACTAATAGAACAAGTCCCACACACAGCTAGAAGCCCAAATATTTTTTCAGAGGTAGATGCAGAAAAAAATATATTCAGTTTGCAACCTGATGGAGGTCTGTATAGATGGATTAATAGAACAAGTCCCACACACAGCTAGAAGCCCAATATTTTTTCAGAGCTAGATGCAGAAAAAAATTATATTCAATTTGCAACCTGATGGAGGTCAGTATAGATGGACTAATAGAATGATGCTATGCTCAAAAGATTTTACTTCACTAGGTGCAGTAAAAAAATTGGTATTCTATACACAGGTGGTATATCTTGCAACACAGATAGGCTACTCCACTGACTAACACACTCTGCAATAGGCCAAAAAGGATTAGCTTTGCTAGATTCAGCCAAATGCTGTGAAAAAAACTTGCACAGCACTGGCACAGACCTGCCTGGCAAAAACTGATAGGAACTGATGTAACTTAGTCCTGAAAAGGACTCCAATTACAATTAGTCTTTACTCCCACAATCTATCTATTTAAGAGCACAGACCTCCCTGATAAAAGTCGTAGGAAATGCTGTAACCTAGTCCTTAAAAGGACTGCAATCACAACTATTCCCTACTCCCAAGCTATCTGTAGATTTGTGCGAAAATTGGCTTGAAATTAACAAGGTATAGCGCACACAGCAACAGCGGTGCCGTCTAACACGCACCTGCAGCAGTGAGAAAATGGTGGCGACGGGGAAAATGGCTTGGTCTTATAGGGCAAGGACATGTGACATACACTGCCAATGACACATGCCCTTGCTTGTGTGAAAAAAAGCACTTCGCTCAGTGTGTGCGCTGCTGATAGGCTGAAAGATTGCACCTCCCCACTGCAAATGCGGGAAAGAGAAAAAAAATGGAGATCTTCATTGTTCCTGCAGAGATCCATCCCCTGCCCCTCCCCCCACCCCGCTGTACACTCAAACTGCGTATTAACATTAATTTTCATTATTACTGAGAAAAAATCCAGTTATGATTTTGGTGCACGAACAGTTATCAAACATAACCTCGAACAGCCGAATTTTTCTCAAATTGTTCGTGTTCGCCGAACGGCTCGAACACCGCCCAAAACAGCTCGAATTTGAGATTGGCGAACAGTTCGAGTAGAACAACGCTCATCTCTATAGTTAACGACATCTTCCGAGATCTCCTGTATTCCTGCGTGGTGGTGTACCTGGACGATATCTTGGTGTTCTCCACGGATCTGCCCTCACACCGGAGGGATGTTCGTCAGGTTCTGCTGAGGCTCCGGAAGAATCGCCTGTATGCTAAATACAAGAAATGCCTCTTTGAGCAGACCTTCCTGCCGTTTCTGGGTTATATCATCTCCGAGACCGGACTGCGGATGGATCCAGAGACAGTGTCTGCCGTCTTAAAGTGGCCCCGACCGGAGGGGTTGAAGGCGATTCAACGGTTCCTGGGTTTCGCAAACTATTACCACCTCTTCATTCCTCATTTCTCCTCCCGGACTGCTCGCATCTCTGCGCGCACTCGTAAAGGAGCAAATCCCAGGAAATGGACTTCCGAGGAGGAGAAGACCTTCGTCTCCCTTAAACAAGCTTTCTCCTCCGCTCCTGTGCTATACCGTCTGGATTGCAACAAGCAGTTCTTCCTGGAGATTGATGCCTCCTCCTCCGGGGCCGAAGCAGTGCTCACCCAGAAATCCTCGTCCGGGCGAATGGTGACCTGCGGCTTCTTCTCCAAGCTCTTCTCCTCGTCCGAACGCAACTACTCCATAGGAGATCGAGAACTGCTGGCCATCAAATTAGCGCTGGAGGAGTGGCGCTATTTGCTTGAGGGGGCTCTGCACCTGGTGGTCATCTACACTGACCACAGTAATTGTCCACTGAGTTGTGTACCTAATCCTATCATGTGTAGTACAGTCTGCTGGGCTGTGTACGTAATCATATCATGTCATACATTCCACAAAGGCATGTACCCAGGGCCGGCGTCAGCACCCGGCGTACCCGGGCAAGTGCCGGGGCCCTGGAAAATCAGAAGGGCCCACCGCCCACTCACTGTCGGGGCCCACCGCCCACTCACTGCCAGGGCCCTGGCCGCTTCCTCGGCACCTGTTCAGTGACGCAGGCGCTGCTTGATTGCCGGCACTCCCCCAGTCCCAGACATGGCCGCGTGGTGTGCGGCTGTGTATGCTAGTAATGACACGGAAGGGTCGACGGCACTGCACCTTCAATTGTGCTTGTGTGTAGTTCCTGTCATTATTAGCAGACACTGCCGCACAGCGCGCGGCCATGTCTGGGGGAGTGCCGGCAATCAAGCACCGTCGGAGGTCCTGCACAGATGGGGGGGAGCGGCCCGGACCCGACCGCAAGTGGGCCCCTCTGATTGTCCAGGGCCATGATGTCTGTGACACGCCGGGGGCCCTGCACTGCCCCATACCTGAGGATCTGCTGGACAGGACACTGGACCGGGGACAGGTGAGTGAAGCTTCCCCAATCCCCATATTAAAAATATTTGTAATGGGTCTGTGTGAGTGCATGTATGTGAATGTCAGTGTGTATAACGGTGTATATATATTTGTCTGTTTTATATATGTTTTTAAGAATTTGTGTAAAAATGTGTGTATGTCTGTATGTGTACATATCTGTGTACCGTGTGTGCGTGCGTGTGTCTGCGTACCGTGTGTGCGTGCATATGTCTGCGTACCGTGTGTGCGTGCATATGTCTCCATACCGTGTCTGCGTGCATATGTCTCTGTACCGTGTGTGCGTGCATATGTCTGCGTACCGTGTGTGCGTGCATATGTCTGTGTACCGTGTGTGTGCGTGCATATGTCTGTGTACCGTGTGTGTGCGTGCATATGTCTGCGTACCGTGTGTGTGCGTGCATATGTCTGCGTACTGTGTGTGCGTGCATATGTCTGCGTACCGTGTGTGTGCGTGCATATGTCTGCGTACTGTGTGTGCGTGCATATGTCTGCGTACCGTGTGTGTGCGTGCATATGTCTGCGTACCGTGTGTGTGCGCGCATATGTCTCCGTACCGTGTGTGTGCGTGCATATGTCTCCGTACCGTGTGTGCGTGCATATGTCTGCGTACCGTGTGTGCGTGCATATGTCTCCGTACTGTGTGTGCGTGCATATGTCTGCGTACCGTGTGTGCGTGCATATGTCTGCGTACCGTGTGTGCGTGCATGTCTGCGTACGTGTGTGCGTGCATATGTCTCCGTACCGTGTGTGCGTGCATATGTCTGCGTACCGTGTGTGCGTGCATAGGTCTGTGTACCGTGTGTGCGTGCATATGTCTGCATACCGTGTGTGCGTGCATATGTCTGCGTACCGTGTGTGTGCGTGCATATGTCTGCGTACCGTGTGTGCGTGCATAGGTCTGTGTACCGTGTGTGCGTGCATATGTCTGCATACCGTGTGTGCGTGCATATGTCTGCGTACCGTGTGTGTGCGTGCATATGTCTGCGTACTGTGTGTGCGTGCATATGTCTGCGTACCGTGTGTGTGCGCGCATATGTCTGCGTACCGTGTGTGTGCGCATGTCTGCATATGTGAAGGATGAGGTGGCAGGCTGGGCCCTGTGTACTATATATATATTTCTCCCCCATATCTCTGCATCATGAATCGTGTATGTGTTAAAAGGGCCCACTGAGACTCTTTCGCCCGGGGCCCAGAAAAACCTGGAGCCGGCCCTGCATATACCTAATGTTATGTGTGATAAAGTTCATGTATCTAATCCTATCTTGTGAGATGCAGTCTGCAGAGCCATGTATCTAATCGTATCATCTGTGATATAACATTGTGGTCAAAAACTAAAGGACTCTGGACTGTGATCCTAAACTTCATCCTCCTTTATCCTTTTGCAAACACTCAGAAGGAAGGGGGGGGTGTCAGACACATGGAGCAGATCCCCCATATTTACTGCAGTCATAATGCCAGTTAACACTACATTAGTTTTTTTTGGCAAATATCAGCAACTCTATCCCTACTACTTAATGGTTGGGAATATCAGAACTTTATTTTAGTTATTTTATACTATTAAAACACAAATTAAATATTAAAAAAAAAAAGTAAAAAAAACTTTAATACTTTACATTTTTCCGTGCATTGCATTGTAAAATCTGTCTGCAGTCCCAGCTCTTGAAAGCTGGTACCTGCATGCAAACCTTCATGTGACATAACAATACCACACTGGCCAGGACCTACCTGCTGTGCCATCATGGATGTGACGCTAAAACATAGGGCCACATTTTTATGTTGGTTGTTGAAACATTTCTTCACTATGCGAAGCTGCATGTAGCCACCAATGGGTAAGTGTAGCATTATACTATGGCCATTTAAACCCCCTTCCCCGTGTAATGCATGTGCCAGCTCGGGTAACGTGGTTCTTTTGCTCAGACACAAAGGGGGTCCCTATTCTGCTAGCTATTGCAATTAATTCAGCTTATATAGTGACATTACGTATCTGGGGTACATTACAGTAAGTTATCCATGCCCCACTATTTAACAAAGTGCCAGAGCGGGCAAGATGTCACCACATTTTTTGCACAAATACACCCTGCTTCAAATTTATTTTTAATTTTTGGCACCAGAGAAACGGCATTGAAGGAACGATGAATTGCCCCCATAATTTTCTAGATGTTGGCATTAAAAGATAAAGCATTCATTACTATAGCTGCATATCAATTCCTTCAAATAGCACATGAGGAAGACGACTTGCAATAGCACGTACAAAACTCCGTCTGCGGGTAAACCGTTCCCATACTGGCACTAGCTGGGAAAAAGAGAATAGAATTTTTCTTTTTAAAGGGCAAAAACAAACAATATTGAGATCATCAGTAGTCACTAAGATCAGAAATACAACCATGGCGGCTGACAATTATCAGTGCAGGGATTGTCCTATAAAAGGAAATTTCACGCCTATACAGTGGTGGCCAAAAGTATTGGCACCCCTGCAATTCTGTCAGATAATACTCAGTTTCTTCCTGAAAATGATTGCAATCACAAATTCTTTGGTATTATTCTCTTCATTTAATTTGTCTTCAATGAAAAAACACAAAAAGAATTGTCCTAAAACCAAATTGGATATAATTCCACACCAAATCTAAAAAAGGGGGTGGACAAAAGTATTGGCACTGTTTGAAAAATCATGTGATGCTTCTCTAATTCGTGTAATTAACAGCACCTGTAACTTACCTGTGGCACCTAACAGGTGTTGGCAATAACTAAATCACACTTGCAGCCAGTTAACATGGATTAAAGTTGACTCAACCTCTGTCCTGTGTCCTTGTGTGTACCACATAGAGCATGGAGAAAAGAAAGAAGACCAAAGAACTGTCTGAGGACTTGAGAAACCAAATTGTGAGGAAGCATGAGCAATCTCAAGGCTACAAGTCCATCTCCAAAGACCTGAATGTTCCTGTGTCTTCCGTGCGCAGTGTCATCAAGAAGTTTAAAGCCCATGGCACTGTGGCTAACCTCCCTAGGTGTGGACGGAATAGAAAGATTGACGAGAGATTTCAACGCAAGATTGTGCGGATGGTGGATAAAGAACCTCGACTAACATCCAAACAAGTTCAAGCTGCCCTGCAGTCTGAGGGTACAACAGTGTCAACCCGTACTATCCGTCGGCGTCTGAATGAAAACGGACTGTACTCAGGAAGACCCCACTTCTTAACCCGAGACATAAAAAGCCAGGCTGGAGTTTGCCAAAACTTACCTGAGAAAGCCTAAAACGTTTTGGAAGAATGTTTTCTGGTCAGATGAGACAAAATTAGAGGTTTTTGGGAAAAAGCATCAACATAGAGTGTACAGGGAAAAAAAAGAGACATTCAAAGAAAAGAACACGTTCCCTACAGTCAAACATGGCGGAGGTTCCCTGATGTTTTGGGTTGCTTTGCTGCCTCTGGCACTGGACTGCTTGACCGTCTGCATGGCATTATTAAGTCTGAAGACTACCAACAAATTTTGCAGCATAATGTAGGGCCCAGTGTGAGAAAGCTGGGTCTCCCTCGGAGGTCATGGGTCTTCCAGCAGGACAATGACCCAAAACACACTTCCAAAAGCACTATAAAATGGTTTGAGGGAAAGCATTGGAGACTTCTAAGGTGGCCAGCAATGAGTCCAGACCTGAATCCCATAGAACACCTGTCTAGAGATCTCAAAATGGCAGTTTGGAGAAGGCA
Organism: Phyllobates terribilis; assembly: GCF_046119375.1. NCBI lineage: Eukaryota > Metazoa > Chordata > Amphibia > Anura > Dendrobatidae > Phyllobates > Phyllobates terribilis. The sequence continues at coordinate 24,945,204 of NW_027362775.1, forward strand.
CCCTTCAAATATCAGGGACCTGGAGCAGTTTGCCAAAGAAGAATGGTCTACAATTCCAGCAGAGCATTGTAAGAAACTCATTGATGGTTACCGGAAGCGGCAGTTATTTTGGCTAAAGGTTGTGCAACCAAGTATTAGGCTGAGGGTGCCAATACTTTTGTCTGGCCCATTTTTGGAGTTTTGTGTGAAATGATCAATGATTTCATTTTTGCTTCATTCTCTTTTGTGTTTTTTCCTTGCAAGCAAATTAAATGAAGATAATAATACCAAAGAATTTGTGATTGCAATCATTTCAGGAAGAAACTGAGTATTATCTGACAGAATTGCACTGGTGCCAATACTTTTGGCCACCACTGTACAAGAATTCCCACTCCAGAAATTGTAGTTGTTTTTTTTTTATTATTTCACCCTTTTTTTAGTTATCAGTAATGTGCATCTTAAATACTTATTGATTGCTGTCTTCTGCCGTTTCCAGCGCTGATCCAGTTCTCCCCTGTATCATGTGACTACAGTTCTCCCTTACTGGCTCACACCGCAGACCTTTAGTTCCTTTCTTAATGTAAGTCTATGAGAGCTTCACGCCGAACCTCAAACTTATATTGAGAAAGTGAGAGACAAAGAAACGCTGTGGTGATCCGGCTAGTGATATCTCCGTTCACATGAGACAGGAGAGTATCTGAGCGGTGCTGGAAACGGTAGAAGATGACAACCGGTAGGTAAATTAATGCGCACACTTTACTTATAACTAACAAGGGTGAAATATATGAAAAATAGAAAGCTGGAAATTAACTTTAAGAATGTCTGATTATTGGGGACCTACTGATCTTCAGAACAGGGGTCCAGTGACCCCTTCTCCTTCCATGGTGAGGAGGTTGAATAGAGTGGTGACTATGGAGATATTGCCCTGTACTCAGTCTCAAACACTGAAGGAAGTGGCTCTAATATGCTGGACAGTCTGAATGCATATGCCATCACTCATTAGTCCCTGTCTGAATGAGGCTCACAATCCAATTTCCCTGTCTCATACACACACTAGGGTGAATTCCATAGGATGACACTGTATCAGAATGGTTGTGGAGTGTGGGAGAAGAGCAGAGGAAGCTACAGACAGTCAGATATTTCCTGGGCAGCAGAGGACAATCAGGTGAACATCACACAAGTCACCAGCGCAGAGTCCTTCTTACGGATTGGCTCTTCACTTCGGCACATACAGGGTGCTTCCTGTCGCCTATAACATCTATATGCCAGAAAAGCCACATGGTTGGGGGTTGTCTTCATGAGACCCTCGCCACCCCATGATGTACACTTAGTGATGGCTGACAGGCCTTTACCTAAGTTTAGTTATACACTTCCTAGAAAGCAAGCAGCAGCACGGGTCTATGCGTGTCTCTAGTTCTTTCTCAGATCTTCCCTTTCCATAGACTTTAAAAGACAGCTGTAATCAGATCCCTCAGTGAGCTATCAGTCTGTCTTGTTTTCACTGAGACAGATTTAAAGGGTTTATCCAGGACTAAATTATTTTGTTGCTATCAGCAGGTAGTTGCTAACTATCTGCTTGTTGTATCCGGCGCCGGCTCAAAGCAGTCACCGACCGCTCCTGTCGGCGATTCAGCTGCTCCAGGTCAACACAGCACCTCTTTTTCCGGGCTGCTATGTTGACTGTTGACGTCATGCTGATTGACAGCTGGATTCCCGCAGTTAGGCAGTGAGGAGCCGGCTGTCAGCACAGTGTCAGTAGTCAACAGAGCAGAGCGGAAGAGAATCAGCTGCCGCAGAATTGGTCTGTGACCCCTTAGTAACTACCTGCCTGCTTGCTGTAAAAAAAAATAATATAGTCCTGGATAATGCCTTTAACAGTATGATAACTTTAGGAGGAAGGGGGAGGAGATGAAGTGGCTCATAAGTGGAGAAAGAAGCACTTTTCTCTCAAATACATTACAAAGTTTCTTACACAGCTTATTGCCAGGGCAGTGGACCTGGTAAAGGGTTTTTGCTGTATTTTACATACAGTACAGACCAAAAGTGTGGACACACCTTCTCATTAAAATATTTTTCTGTATTTTCTTGACTATGAAAATTGTACATTCACACTGAAGGCATCAAAACTATGAATTAACACAAGTGGAATTATATACTTAACAAAAAAGTGTGAAACAACAGAAAATATCTTATATTCTAGTTTCTTCAAAGTAGCCACCTTTTTCCTTTGATGATTGCTTTGCACATGTGGCGCCCCTGAGGGTTTGGTCGCCACAGAGGTGCTGCATCTCACCCAGAGGTGTGGTGTCTCACTCTCAGGTAAGGAAGGAGTACAGTTCGGGACCCTAACACCTGCATCCAACACTACACTACTCCAGTACAGAGGGCAGGGCGAGATTGCTCCTAAGGGAGAGTGACTCGCCCCCTGGGCCGTGGGGCACTCGGATCCGGGCAACAGGGGAACGATGGGGGTAGTAGTGGCTACCCGGTTCCGTGGCTCAGGGTGGTCAGGCCAGTGATAGTCTGCTATGCACTATCGATAATGTCCGACTACGCCACCCGTGGATTGCCGTTATTAGGAACCGCCGCTGCATGCAGACCGCTGGGGCTGATGAGGTGTGCAGCTGGGGTAGTGTGACTCCCCACGGGAAGAGTGCTTCCCCAGGGCAGTATAATGGATGGTGGGAGTGATGGTGGTGAGAGTCCCAGTACTGGTAGTGCTGGAGGCGCGAAGGAGCACACAGACAACAGGTTGCAGTCCAGGGTCTTTATTAGAACAGGTAAACTGACCCATAAACAGTCCCGGCTAGGAGGGGACCTGGATGTCTGAGAGCAATTGGGAAATTGGCCCTGATCAGGGTGAGGGTGTAGGCCTACCGTGCTTTCTGCGCTCCTTCTGGCTATCTCCTCCTTATAGGGTAACAGCCCACGTTTCCGAGCTTTCCGTGTATTCTCGCCTGTATGGCCTGCGACGTGGGTTCCTTTCTGCTCCCGGCCTGGTACGGCTTTTCTGGTCCCTTCTGTTGTGGCAGGGCCTTCAGGCTTCTTAGGCCAAGGAACATACAGTCCCCTGCGGACTGGTTATCTGCTGGAGAATGTGGAATCCTCACAGCCTCAGACACCAAAGTCTGGTAAATTGAGTTCTTTATCTGCCAAGACAGGCTCACTTCGCCTCTTGTCTCTGGCTTGTGGCTCTCCTACCGCCACACTTCCTCTTAGGGTGCAATACAACTGTCCCTCTCTGCTCTGGGACGCTTCACCGTCCTGAGACAGGTCGTCCAGTTCTCCCTAACCCTGCCCCCAGTTCCAGCTTTTATAGGGGCAGCCGGCTCCCCCTACTGGCCTGAGACAGGAGGTATTGCATGCTAATGTTCCCCTGACTAGAGAACCTCCCCCTTGCTCTCAGACACAGCTTTATTAGATTTTGTGGCATCCAGGCCAGGGTGACACATTCCCCCCTAGTAAAATTTAGTACTCCGGGACTAAACAATAAACAAAGATAATATACATGACTATAAAACATTAATAGACAAACGACGCACAGATTGAGTTCTTAAGGTCACAGTGTGGTCTGTGACCGGGTGTCCATATCACCAGCACAACGGGGAGCCTTAACCAGGTGGGGGGGTCTGTCCTACCCCAAATCCTTTACAGTCTTAGTTCATTCCTGAGTTAGGCTCCGAACGCAGTCCATACATGGTCCCGGTTATAAAAAAGTCCATAACCTTTGAGTCCGTACGGTAACTGCAAGAAACTGAAATACACTATTAACAATCATGCAGGTAACTTGGCAAACATTTCAACATTTGGCAACAAGGTTATTTACAGTTTTCTCCAGCGAGCGGGTATCTGCCCCTTTGTGCTCCTGGTTGACCTCCTTAACCCACTGTCTGGTGGTGGACTGACCTGACTTTCCCCACTAGCGTTAGGGGTACAGCTACCAGCTGGGTGTACAGGTAGGGCAGGCAGCTGTCTGCGGGTCCTTTGGCTTACCGCAGGCATGGCAGGCTCAATGTCAGCAGAGGGTGGTTGACTCTCCTGGGCTGCTAGTACAGGCTCTTCTGCCTCTGGAACCGCTTGCTCCTCTTCACCTTCCGGCTCTGGTGTTGGTTGTTGCTGTGCCGGTTGCAGGAAATGCAGGACGGGTACCACTATGGCATCATTTATGCGAGCCCAGGACTGAGGGAACTCTCCGAGAACGGTGCTGATCATTTCTTCCTTGTCCTCTGCGGGTTCAAGGTCACTCTGATCCTCTTCTGCACTACGGAGTTGCTCGGGGCATCTTTTGAGGTGGTCTCTGGAGACGGTGCTAGTGGTTTCACCTCCGTCCTTGGTGATCACGCACACCTTCGGATTGTCGTGATCAGACTGCAGTACGGTGTAGGGTTCCCTTTCCCACTGGTCGTCCAACTTATGTAGCCTTCTCTTCCGCTTCAGGACCTGCTCACCAGGTTCTAGGGGACCAGCAGGGGCGTGTTGGTTGAAGAGTCTTTCTTGCCGTTCTCTCACCTGGGCCAGGCTCCTCTCCACACTCTCCTGTACCTTCTTGTACTGCAGTTGCCTTTCCGTATCCCAGTCCGCATCCGGGGAGGTGTCCTCAGGCGTCAGGACTCCCATCTCCAGGTCTACGGGCAGCTTACCTGGTCTGGCTCGCATCAGGTAAGCCGGGGTACAGTTGGTAGCATTCACCGGGATATGATTGTATAAGTCTATCAGGTCCGGCAGTTTTTCTGGCCACAGGCTGCGTTCCTCCAGGGGCAACGTCTTCAGGAGATCAATGACTATATTGTTCATTTTCTCACACATCCCGTTCTTTTGTGGGTGGTAAGGCGTTGTACGAATCTTCTTACAGCCATAGAGGTTGCAGAACTCCTGGAAGATTTCAGCTTCGAACGCTGGACCCTGGTCTGTCAGGACCTGTTCCGGATACCCGTGTGGACGGCAGAAGTATTGGTGGAAGGCTCTGGCCGCCATTTGGGCTGTCAAGTCTTTCACCGGGACTACCACTAGAAAACGGGTATAGTGGTCCACGATTGTCAGGGCATAGATGTATCCTGACCGGCTTGGAGCCAATTTGACGTGGTCCAGAGCTACCAGCTCAAGAGGCTGCGTGGTGATGATGGGCCTCAAGGGTGTCTTCTGGCTGGCACGGTCCTTCCTCCTTAGGTGACAAGGGCCACAGTCTCTGCACCACTTCTCTACAGCCCCTCTCATGCCGACCCAAAAGAACCATCCTCTTAGCAGGAACTCCAGTTTCTTCCAACCGAAGTGCCCCGCTCTGTCATGGTAAGCCCCCAGGACCATAGCTGCAACCCGCCTTGGGACCACGACTTGCCAGGTCAGCTAGTGCGTCCGGTGGTTGACAATCCTTCTGCACAGCTTGCCTTCATAGAGGAACAGCTTGCTCTTCTCTTTCCATAGCTGCTTGGCTTCCTCTGGAGCATCCGGATCTATGCGGGCATCTTCCTGGGTCAGCAGATCTTTCACCAGGCGGATGGCAGGGTCACTATCTTGGGTCTCGGCCCAGATGTGGTGAGGTAGAGGATTGATCATCACGGTTGTTAGATCCTCCTCCTTCACGCGGTGGGAGTATTGAGCGGCTCCATACCGGTGAAACGCGGGGAGTTCTACCTCCTCCAGCTCTTCTGGGTCTTCGTCACCTTCAGGTAAGTGAGGCATTCTCGATAGGGCATCAGCGTTGGCATTGGTTTTGCCTGCCCGATACTTGATCACGAAGTCGTAATTGGAGAGACGGGCCATCCACCGCTGTTCTAGGGCACCCAGTCTTGCATTGTCCAGGTGTGTTAACGGGTTGTTGTCCGTGTACACGGTGAACTTTGCAGAGGCCAGGTAATGCTTGAAGCGTTCCGTCACGGCTCACACCACCGCCAAGAATTCTAGCTTGAAGGAGCTGTAATTCTCCGGGTTCCTCTCGGTGGGCCTCAGCTTCCGGCTGGCGTACGCGATCACCCTTTCTCTGCCCTGTTGGTTTTGGGACACTACGGCTCCCAGTCCCACATTACTGGCGTCTGTGTGGAGAAAGAAAGGCTGGCCATAATCAGGGTAAGCCGGGATCTCATCCCCTGTGAGGGCAATCTTTAGCTGGCGGAAGGACTCCTCTTCCGGTTTATCCCACTTGAAGGGTGGCTTTTGACTTCTGGACTTAGACTGTCCAATCAGGAGGTCCTGCATAGGAGCTGCCATCTTAGTGAACCCGGGGATGAACCTTCGGTAGTAGCCTACCAACCCGAGAAACTGTCTCACCTCTTTGATATTCGAGGGGCTTGGCCAGCTCTTGATTGCCGTGACCTTGTCAGGGTCGGGGGCTACTCCTTCCGCACTTACCATGTGCGCTAGGTACTGGACCTTCGGTTTCAACAGGTGACACTTCGATGGTTTCACCTTCAGGCCATAGCCTGCCAGGGCTTCGAACACCTCGGCCAGGTGCTTTAGATGGCCCTCGTAGGTCTTCGAATAGACGATCACGTCGTCCAGGTAAAGGAGGACCGTCTCGAAGTTTCGGTGCCCTAGACAGCATTCCATCAGCCGCTGGAAGGTCCCTGGTGCGTTGCAGAGCCCGAAAGGCATACAGTTGAATTCGCTCAGTCCCATCAGGGTGGTGAAGGCGGTCTTCTCCTTGTCAGCCTCTGCCACAGGAACCTGCCAGTACCCGCTAGTAAGGTCCAAAGTAGAAAAGAAGTTAGCTGATTTTAGTGCGGCTAAAGACTCCTCTATTCTAGGCAGCGGGTATGTGTCTTTATAGGTGATACGGTTGATTTGTCTATAGTCTACGCACATTCTCATGGTGCCGTCTTTCTTTTTCAGCAGAACCAAGGGGGCTGCCCAGGGGCTACAGCTATCTCTAATGACCCCAGTTTCTTTCATTTCTCTTAGCATACCCTTGGCATTCTGATAATGTGCAGAGGGTACAGGCCTGTGTCTCTCTTTTATTGGTGGGTGGCTCCCTGTGGGGATGTGGTGTTCTATCCCTTTTACTCTGCCGAAATCTAGCAGGTGCTTACTAAAGACTCTCTCGTACTCCTGTATCACCCGGTAGACTCCTTGTTTTTGGTGCAGGGGAGTGGAGTCAGCACCCACATGGAGTTTCTGGCACCAGTCCTCCTTTTGTTTCTGGGAGCCATTACCCTCCGCCTGTGGAGATGGAGGCAAGGGTTCCACGGCCCTGATAGCTTTGTGTTCGACAACAAACAGTTTGGCGAGTGTAGCGTACCTGGGTAAGTGTACTTCCCTCTCCCCAATGTTGAGGATGCGGATGGGCACCCTCCCATGATGGACATCAACCACCCCCCGGGCTGTCAAAATGGTGGGCCTGCTGTCCGAGTACACGGGTTCTACCATGGCTTGGTAGTCTCTACCTTTCAACCCGATTGCAGTCCGACACCAGATCATCATTTCACTTTTGGGAGGCATGGAAATGGGGAATGGGTCACTCATTCTTACGCTACCGATCTCACCACCAGATAGTTCTACCTGCTGCCGTCTCATCAGGGCTTTTAACTCCTTGTTGAGGACTCTCTGTTGGCTGGAACTAGCATTCACCGCCACCTGTTGTAGAATTACAATTACCTCTGAAAGACAATTTTCAATCACGTTAGTACCCACAGTTATTTTAGGGTGACTTTCACGACGGTCAATGTCCACAATAATCACTCCCTGTGCTGGTAGTTCAACTTTACCAATTTTAATGGTCATCTCCTTGAACCCCATCTGCGGCACAGGTAAGCCATTACTGGCGATGATGCTCAAGTTACTGTCTGGATACCGTGTGATATCAGCATCAGTCCAATACTGCTTAAAAAGTACATAAGGGATAGTGGTTACTTGCGACCCAGTATCCAGCAAGGCGCTCATAGGGATACCGTCCAGCACCACGGGTAAAACCGGGCGCCCCCCAAAGTACTTATCACGCCAATTATAAGGGCCTGGTGATCTTATGCCTGGGGGTCGGCCCTCTGCCCCAGGTTGGACTCGTTTAAATTACAGTACCTGGAAATGTGTCCGGGCTGGTTGCATCGACGGCAAATGGGCTGTCCATCCTCCGCGTAGCGGTCTGTGGGCCTCCCTCGGAACGACGGGATCCTCCTCTGTCGACACCACGGGACATCCTCCGGACTTGAAACCAACTCAATGGGTCTTGACGGGTCCAATTGTAATGCCTGGACGGTCCTGGTCAATGCAGCAACGCTCCTGGTCAGCTCCTGGACTTGGTGGTGTAGATCCTTCGACGGGGCTTGGCTCAGGGCCTGTGCTTCAGCCCCCACGGAGTCCACAGAGGACGGCGCCGCCTCCTGGTGGTAGGTGAGAGCAGGGCGCCGGGGGTTTATAGCGCCACTGGTTGCAGGTTCACGGAGCACCCTTATGGCCCTGTCCTTAAATTGGGCAAAGGTCAGATCAGGGTTCTGAAAGAACATGAGGCGCAGTTGGGCCCTGTGGGCGCTAGACAGCAGACCTTCTATGAATTGTTCTGTTAGTAGCTTATCCGTTTCCTGCACACTGCCAGGGTCAGTTTGTTGGATAGCCCTCAAGGCTTCCTGCAGATTTAGGGCATAGTCTCTGATGCTGTCCTGTGCCCGCTGCTTACATCCATAGAACCTCATTTTAATTTCAGCAGAGGTACGTGTGTCAAAGGTACCCCGCAGCCGGGCCAGAATACCCTTCACGGTCCTTTTCTCCTCAGTGGGTCATGATTTTACCTCCCTTTGGGCTGCGCCAGTTAACTGCCCTGTTAGTATGCTGACCTTCTGTTCCTCTGTCAGGGGGTAAACTTGGAACAAACTGTACAGCCTTTCCTTAAAGTCAGTTAGGGCATGGGGCTCCCCTGAATACTTAGGCAGCCAGGCCGCTCCAGGAATGTAGGGCAGGGAAAATGGCATCACCGCTGCTGCAGCTGCGCTGGTGGTAGTGGGCGCCTCCGTGTCCGACATCTTCCTCCCCCCTAGTCAAGCGTGGCCTACCTTCCGACGATCCTCTTCTGTAGGCCGCGGCTCCGCTGGTGCTGCTCCGGACGAGGACTTTGCGTCGCGTCCTGGTGACGTCAGCGTCGCTCTCTCTCCCTTCCAGGACCTTGCGCAGCGTCGGTGCGTGGGGCGGAGCTTCGGGTCTCGTGCGGTTTGGACGTCCACGCCCCTCTTCTTCCCGCGCGGCGTCCTGAAGATGGCGTCCGATGGCGGGAAAACGGCTGAAGATGGCGGGAACCGATGGAAGATGCCGGGAGACGGTGTGGAAAAGGCGGGAAACGGTTCCGGATGGCGGGAAACTTCACTCAGGTAAGTGCAAAGTCTTTTCTAGGCACGCAATACCCGTTTGTGGTGGGTTGGTTGCAATCCTGCCGACTACGCCAAAGCTGACTCGCCCCCTGGGCCGTGGGGCACTCGGTTCCGGACAACAGGGGAACGATGGGGGTAGTAGTGTCTACCCGGTTCCGTGGCTCAGGGTGGTCAGGCCAGTGATAGTCTGCTATGCACTATTGATAATGTCCGACTACGCCACCCGTGGATTGCCGTTATTAGGAACCGCCGCTGCATGCAGACCGCTGGGGCTGATGAGGTGTGCAGCTGGGGTAGTGTGACTCCCCACGGGAAGAGTGCGGCCCCAGGCAGTATAATGGATGGTGGGAGTGATGGTGGTGAGAGTCCCAGTACCGGTAGTGCTGGAGGCGCGAAGGAGCACACAGACAACAGGTTGCAGTCCAGGGTCTTTACTAGAACAGGTAAACTGACCCATAAACAGTCCCGGCTAGGAGGGGACCTGGATGTCTGAGAGCAATTGGGAAATTGGCCCTGGTCAGGGTGAGGGTGTAGGCCTACCGTGCTTTCTGTGCTCCTTCTGGCTATCTCCTCCTTATAGGGTAACAGCCCACGTTTCCGAGCTTTCCGTGTATTCTCGCCTGTATGGCCTGCGACGTGGGTTCCTTTCTGCTCCCGGCCTGGTACGGCTTTTCTGGTCCCTTCTGTTGTGGCAGGGCATTCAGGCTTCTTAGGCCAAGGAACCTACAGTCCCCTGCGGACTGGTTATCTGCTGGAGAATGTGGAATCCTCACAGCCTCAGACACCAAAGTCTGGTAAATTGAGTTCTTTATCTACCAAGACAGGCTCACTTCGCCTCTTGTCTCTGGCTTGTGGCTCTCCTACCGCCACACTTCCTCTTAGGGTGCAATACAACTGTCCCTCTCTGCTCTGGGACGCTTCTCAGTCCTGAGACAGGTCGTCCAGTTCTCCCTAACCCTGCCCCCAGTTCCAGCTTTTATAGGGGCAGCCGGCTCCCCCTACTGGCCTGAGACAGGAGGTATTGCATGCTAATGTTCCCCTGACTAGAGAACCTCCCCCTTGCTCTAAAGACACAGCTTTATTAGATTTTGTGGCATCCAGGCCAGGGTGACACAAGAGCACAGTCCCTGGTTCCTGGCTGGAGTGGGGGGGGACCACAGTAAGGGGGAACCATGTAGTGGGTGTGGGTGGAGGAAGCAGTTCAGGGGAGCACTGGAGAGATGATATAAGAACAGGAGCCATCTTGTGAAGCGAGGTTCAGTCAGAGGAGGAGAAGTGGAAGGAGCAGAGGCTCTGTAGGAGCTCTGCTCAGAAGGAGGGCCTGGTGAGAGGCCCAGGACTGAAAGGAAAGGAGAGGAGAGAGGAGCAGGAGAGAGGCTCCAGGAATAAGGAAAAGACCCCAGGGGTACGGCAGTGCTGGAGACCACCCGTACGCCCGAATCTATCAGGCGGTGGAGGGGTCAGGCCGTACAAAGGGAACCGATCCCTCAACTAGCGGAGGACTCTATGCCTAACTAGAACCCGGAGGCTACAGTATTTTATGTCCTGTAGCCACAAGTCCATACCAGTCTCACCGAGAAGGTAGCCATATATGGAGAGGCTACCTCCGGGTGTGGCCGACAGCAAGCAGCCATGGGACCGCCCCAGAAAGGGGAGAGGAGAGAAGAAAACTGGGAGACAGGGTGTGGTCTTGACCAGTCTAGACAGACCGCACCTGGCAGGCAACATGAAGGGAAGTGCACCAGGAGTCCCTGCCAGCGGCCTGCTATGACCTGAGGCACCCCTCACCCTGGAGGAGGTAGTTTCCAAGCTGTCCCGGGAGGATTCGGAGTTCCTCTATGCCGGGATGGAGGACCTGACCGGGAGAATGGAGAGGGCCCAGCAAGATGCCATCGCCAGCTGGAAAAAGGAGATAGTAGAGAGGATGGCGAACCGGCAGCAGCCAGCGCTGCAAAGCACAGGCAGCGCCCCAGCCTTGGCGGATCCGCACCAGCACCAGGAGGCAGAGTGCAGCGCAAGAGCGGCCGCGGGAGCAGGTAAGAGGAGCCTCCCTGTCCCGGGTGCTAGAGGCGCTGACCTGCTCCTGGCCCTCTGGTGGAACCGTCGACCCCGGGCGCTACTGACGCAGACCCGCTCCTGACACCCCAGCAAGGCCCTCCGCCCCCGGGCGCGGAACACGCGGACCCGTTCCGGGCCCTCCTTCCAGGTCATCGGTCCCCGGGCGCGCACGCCCTAGACGTCCTCTGGGGCTCGGAACCGTCACCTCCGGGCACCAGCAACACCGGCCCGCTCCTGGGTCCCTTACGGGAACCGCTTACCCCGACACCCGAGTGGGTGTACGGACGCCGACCCTGGGATTGGACCGCAGAGGTGGAAGACCAGCGGCTCCCACTATTACCAGCTCCCCCACCCCCCGCCGTCTCCCAAAGTGAGGAGGATCAATTTGAGTGGGATAACCCTGGGGTAGACCTCATGGGGTTTCCCCGAGAAACAAAAGCAGAGGCTGCCCGCAGAAGAGAGGACTGCAAGAGGGAAGTGGAGCAGCTCGAGAAGGAGTGCCACATCCGGCGGGTGCGTTAGGAAAGACTGTAGGCCCGGAACATGGAGGAGAAGGCCAGGGCCCGCAAGGACAGGAAGTCAGCATAAGGTCCCCGTGCCGAAGGGACCGTAGTGAAGTTCAACCAGCATGGAGGATGGGGTTTCATCCGGGATCCACAGGCCGAGACGGACCTTTTCGTGAATCAGAGGGACGTGGAGTCCCACCTTAAAGAAGGACATCCGGATCGGAACTTGTACCCGGATGATTACGTCACCTACACCAGGCATAGATGTGAGAGGAACTGGTATGCCCTGAATGTCTACAGGGTGGGGAAAGTGAGCAGTTCCTCATCCTACAGTGCTGATGACCTGGCTGGGCCAGCCTATAGTGGACAAGAGCTTCCCAGGAGGGAGCACCACTACTGAGCACAGTAGCTGGAACTTGAACACTATATAGTTACCCGTAGGGGTATGGCAGAGACACTGCAAGTTTGAGATGTGAGTGTGTTTATCCAGTTACCTGGAAAAGGTACAAAAACTGTCAGGTTATGGACGGTGAATAACCGAAGAACTTTCCAGTGTAAATAGTTGCACTTATTAAAGTGCCCCCTATTGGTTTTATGTAAAAAGACCATTGAACAAAAACCCGTTTGGCGTGGCCGAAGACGTGGTCCAACATCTGGATCATCTATGCCCTGCAGCCACGCCCAGGGCCTACGTTGAGGGTTTTCGGGCGGGTCCCTCATGTTCACTGAATAGCACCTTACTAAAGAAAATGGACACCCGGTTACAGATCGTGCTGTAACTTGTTGAAGAATGTTATTAAAAGTGTTTTATAATATTTTGACAACCAGTAACGTTCAAGAAATGTGCCTCCCATAAAGGGAAGAAATGTTATATTCATAATCTTCTATGTGACTGTGACTCGCCCCCAGGGCCGTGGGGTGCTCGGCAGCCGGGCCTTATGGCTGCTCTTGGGGGATATCACGGTGGCTGGCCCGATCCGTGGCCCAGGGCGGTCACTCAAAAGGGGGATATTTATAGGGGATATGTCGTGCCGCCACCTGTGGTGTCTGGTGAGGATCACCAGCGCTGCGACAGTCCTCTGAGGCAGGTGTTAGGGCAGCTTGAGATGGAACGGCTCCCCACAGGTGGAGCAGGCCTCAGGGCAGTGTAGAATAAATGCAGGTGCGCTGGGCGTTGTAGTGCAGGGAGGGAAATGGCGCTGGTGAAAGGAAGGGACGGAGGCAATTCGGTGCAGTCATCCAAGATTTACTCACAGTTCTTAGACAGTCCACAGGTGCACTGTACTGGTGCAAGCCTCCTGCGTCGCTCTGCGTTCACCGGGCAGGGGTTCAGTCCTTCCTCAGGCAGCTTGGGTGTACCTGGCAGAACCCCACTTTCTTATGTACCTTTCTAGACCGACTTCGCGCTGGGTCTTTCTCCCTCCTGCCATGCGCTTGCCACTGTGAATCCTGTTCGGGTGCTGCGAGGTCCCCCCTGTCCGTCGGAGTTGCACAGACCTGCTTGACCTTACTTTGGATTGAAGTGAGGGTTTGGCTTGTGGCTATAGAAGCCAGAAGCCTCCGGTTTTTCCAGCCGAGGCTTGAAGCTGCACGACTGGGCCAGGGGCCAGTCCCCTTCTTGCGGCCTAGATCCTCCTGACGCTTGGCAGGTTCGGGGTGTACGGGTGCCGCCTGCATTCGCCGTACCCCCTAGGATCCCTTCTATAGAACGGAGCTTACTCCCTGCTCCCCTCCTGGGCCTCAGTCCTAGGCCCTTTGTGGTGGAGCAGAGCTCCTAAAGAGACTCTGCTCCCGGACTGTTCCTACTCAACCACACACTGTTCTTCAACTCCCCAATGCTAAAATGTCTACCTTTTATATATCTACTGTATAAGTGCTCCCATGAGCTACCTCCTCCACCCACACCCACTACTGGTTCGCCCTAACTTTGGGTTCCCCCCACCCCAGCCAGGGTCAGGGCTCAGGAGAAAACTACATTGCGTCTTGCCCCTCCTGCTGGCCTGGGGTAGTGTAGTGTTGGATGTAGGTGTTGGGGTTCCGTGCAATACTCCCTCCTTACCTGATAGAAAGGGAGACACCACACCTCTGGGTGAGGTGCAGTACCTCTGTGGCGACCGAACCCTCAGGGGCGCCACAAATGCATTCCAAAATTTTGCATGTCTTTAAAAATACCCTGTTTTTTACTCTGTTCCAGCCCGCGGACGTGCTGTGTTTTACCAGGGGGGTATGTGGCGCCCCTGAGGGTTTCTGTCGCCACAGAGGTGCTGCATCTCACCCAGCTGATAGTCCTACTGAATAGACTGTTAGATGCTTTTTTCTTGCCATAATACAAATTCTAAGTAAAGAAAAACCAGTGGCCATCATTAGTTTAAGAAATGAAGGTCAGTCAGTCTGAAAAATTGGGAAAACATTGAAAGTGTCCCCAAGTGCAGTTGCAAAAACTATCAAGCGCTACAAAGAAACTGGCTCACACGATGACCGCCCCAGGAAAGGAAGACCAAGAGTCACCTCTGCTTCTGAGGATAAGTTTATCCGAGTCACCAGCCTCAGAAATCGCAGGTTAACAGCAGCTCAGATTAGAGACCAGGTCAATGCCACACATAGTTCTAGCAGCAGACACATCTCTTCAACAACTGTTAAGAGTAGACTTTGTGCATCAGGCCTTCATCGAAATATAGCTGCTAGGAAACCACTGCTAAGGACAGGCAACAAGCAGAAGAGACTTGTTTGGGCTAAAGAACACAAGCAATGGACATTAGACCAGTGGAAATCTGTGCTTTGGTCTGATGAGTCCAAATTTGAGATCTTTGGTACCAACCACTGTGTCTTTGTGCGACGCAGAAAAGGTGAATGGTTGTACTCTACATGCCTGGTTCCCACCGTGAAGCATGGAGGATGAGGTGTGATGGTGTGGGGATGTTTTGCTTTTGACACTGTTGGGAATTTATTCAAAATTGAAGGCATACTGAACCAGCATGGCTACCACAGCATCTTGCAGCGGCATGCTATTCAATCCGGTTTGCGTTTAGTTCGACCATCATTTATTTTTCAACAGGACAATGACCCCAAACACACCTCCAGGCTGTGTAAGGGCTATTTGACCAAGAGGGAGAGTGATGGGGTGCTACGCCAGATGACCTGGCCTCCACAGTCACCAGACCTGAACCCAATCGAGATGGTTTGGGGTGAGCTGGACCGCAGAATGAAGGCAAAAGGGCTAACAAGTGCTAAGCATCTCTGGGAACTCTTTCAAGATTGTTGGAAGATCATTTCCGGTGACTACCTCTTGAAGCTCATCAAGAGAATGCCAAGAGTGTACAAAGCAGTCATCAAAGCAAAAGATGGCTACTTTGAAGAACCTAGAATATAAGACATATTTTCAGTTGTTTCACACTTTTTTGTTAAGTATATAATTCCACATGTGTTAATTCATAGTTTTGATGCCTTCAGTGTAAATGTACAATTTTCATAGTCAAGAAAATACAGAAAAATCTTTAAATGAGAAGGTGTGTCCAAACTTTTGGTCTGTACTGTATGTCCTGAGTATACTCAGCTATGAATCCCCCATGCCCCTCTGTCCTGCTGGAGAGGTCACTTCTCCTTTTCTGCCATTGGTGCGTGGTCGCTACGGGTAGCGATATGAAGGAACATGGGGGTGTCAGTGAGCAATCACTGGTACCATATATAAAGTACAACATAAGGCTGGAGCCCCTATACATGTGCGCCAGTCCCAGGCCCGATCACCACTCACCTGCTCAGTGGGCACTCCCAGGTATTCCGACAGCTGGTGGATCAGCTCCAGCTGCAGAGGTGATGGCGGACACAGGATTCCTTCCTCCTGGAAAACAACAATGAAAGCTCACTGACCTGGCTGCAGCAATCTATGCCTGCTGGTGCTCTCTGGTATCAGTCACTTTACGTTCAAGCTATTGTTCTCTGTGATCAGCCTCTTTAGGCCGGAAACAGGCCCCGGTATGTACGGAGCACAGGACGTCACTCACCGTGTCCGCCCGGGGGTAGTGTCAGCTCTTGGTGTCTCCGCGCAGCTCCGGGACAGGACGAGGAGAACGGACGAGACTCATTCAAACCCAGCGCTGTGAGATTACGTCCAGCTGTGTGAAGACCTGTGACAGATTCCAGAGCCAATCAGCTGCAGGTGTCGCTGTGGGTGGGGTTAGGTAACGGTCGCCGTGTGCTTGAGGCTGGAGAGGTTGTTGTGTGACCCCGGTGTACGTGCTGCGTCCAGGAGAGCTGAGTGGCCGGTGAGGTGTAAGTGGCCGTGTATACATGGGGGGTGGCCGGGTGCTGGAGGGCTCACCGCCGCGTTCTCTACAAGCTCCAGCCTCTGGCTCCATGGAAGTGTTCCTGCGTCACAGGGCCAGCATATTTTGCATCCTGTGTGCTCCTATGATGGCTCCTGACTGTGGAGCCGGACTCTGCAGCCTTTCTCACCTGTGACGGAAAAAGGGCAAAACTTTAATTTCTACACCAGCCAAAAGTCTACCACCTGGCCCCTCATGTATGTCTCCCATAGTCATGTGACGCGGGTAGTGGGTCAGCGCTGTGCACATACATATAAAAGTCAGAGCGCTGCGCCAGTCACAGCGCTGTGCCAGTCAGAGCGCTGCGTCAATCAGAGCGCTGCGCCAGTCACAGCGATGCGTCAGTCAGAGCGCTGCGTCAATCAGAGCGCTGCGTCAGTCAGAGCGCTGCATCAGTCACGGGGCTGCGTCAGTCAGAGCGCTGCGCCAGTCAGAGCGCTGCGTCGGTCAGGGGGATGCGTCAGTCAGAGCGCTGCGCCAGTCAGAGCGCTGTGTCAGTCAGGGGGCTGCGTCAGTCAGAGCGCTGCGTCAGTCAGAGTGCTGCGTCAGTCACAGCGATACGTGAGTCAGAGCGTTGCCCCAGTCAGAGCACTGCGTCAGTCAGAGCGCTGCACCAGTCAGAGCGCTGCGTCAGTCAGAGCGCTGCGTCATTCAGAGCGCTGCATCAGTCTGAGCGCTGCGTCAGTCAGAGCGCTGCATTAGTCAGAGCGCTGCATCAGTCGGGGGCTGTGTCAGTCAGAGCACTGTGTCAGTCAGGGGGCTGCGTCAGTCAGAGTGCTGCATCAGTCAGGGGGCTGCGCCAGTCAGAGCGCTGTGTCAGTCAGAGTGCTGCGTCAGTCAGGGGGCTGTGTCAGTCACAGCGATACGTCAGTCAGAGCGTTGCCCCAGTCAGAGCACTGCGTCAGTCAGAGCGCTGCGCCAGTCAGAGCGCTGCGTCAGTCAGAGCGCTGCATCAGTCAGAGCGCTGCGTCAGTCAGAGCGCTGCATCAGTCAGGGGGCTGTGTCAGTCAGGGGGCTGCGTCAGTCAGGGGGCTGCGTCAGTCACAGCGATGCGTCAGTCAGAGCGCTACATCAGTCAGAGCGCTGCATCAGTCAGAGCGCTGCATCAGTCAGGGGGCTGTGTCAGTCAGGGGGCTGCGTCAGTCAGGGGGCTGCGTCAGTCAGAGCGCTGTGTAAGTCAGAGCGCTGCATCAGTCAGGGGGCTGCGTCAGTCACAGCGATGTGTCAGTCAGAGCGCTGCATCAGTCAGAGCGCTGCATCAGTCAGAGCGCTGCATCAGTCAAGGGGCTGTGTCAGTCAGGGGGCTGCGTCAGTCAGGGGGCTGCGTCAGTCAGAGCGCTGCATCAGTCAGAGCACTGCATCAGTCAGGGGGCTGTGTCAGTCAGGGGGCTGCATCAGTCAGGGGGCTGTGTCAGTCAGGGGGCTGCATCAGTCAGGGGGCTGCGTCAGTCACAGCGATGCGTCAGTCAGAGCGCTGCATCAGTCAGAGCGCTGCATCAGTCAGGGGGCTGTGTCAGTCAGGGGGCTGTGTCAGTCAGGGGGCTGCGTCAGTCAGGGGGCTGCGTCAGTCAGAGCGCTGTGTAAGTCAGAGCGCTGCATCAGTCAGGGGGCTGCGTCAGTCACAGCGATGTGTCAGTCAGAGCGCTGCATCAGTCAGAGCGCTGCATCAGTCAGAGCGCTGCATCAGTCAGGGGGCTGTGTCAGTCAGGGGGCTGCGTCAGTCAGGGGGCTGCGTCAGTCAGAGCGCTGCATCAGTCAGAGCGCTGCATCAGTCAGGGGGCTGTGTCAGTCAGGGGGCTGCGTCAGTCAGAGCGCTGTGTAAGTCAGAGCGCTGCATCAGTTAGGGGGCTGTGTCAGTCAGAGCGCTGCGTCAGTCAGAGATTTAACCTGGGGCAGATGTGGACATTACAGGAGACTTGCAAAATACACACACACACACACACACAGCCCCTCTGCAAAATATATACACACACACTGCTCCTGTGTAAAATACATACACACACAGGGCCGGCTCCAGATTTTTGAGTCTCAGTGGGCCCCTTTAATATATACAATGATTCATGATGCACAATGATTCATGATGTGTGTGTGTACACTACCGTTCAAAAGTTTGCGGTCACCCAGACAATTTTGTGTTTTCCATGAAAAATCATACTTTTATTTATCAAATGAATTGCCAAATGAATAGAAAATATAGTCCAGACATTGACAAGGTTAGAAATAATGATTTTTATTTGAAAGAATAATTTTCTCCTTCAAACTTTGCTTTTGTCAAAGAATGCTCCCTTTTGCCGCAATTACAGCATTGCAGACCTTTGGCATTCTAGCTGTTAATTTGCTGAGGTAATCTTGAGAAATTTCACCTCATGCTTCCTGAAGCCCCTCCCACAAGTTGGATTGGCTTGATGGGCACTTTTTGCGTACCATACGGTCAAGCTGCTCCCACAACAGCTAAATGGGTTTGAGATCTGGTGACTGCGCTGGCCACTCCATTACAGATAGAATACCAGCTGCCTGCTTCTTCCCTAAATAGTTCATGCATAATTTGCAGGTGTGCTTTGGGTCATTGTCCTGTTGTAGGATGAAATTGGCTCCAATCAAGCGCTGTCCACAGGGTATGGCATGGCGTTGCAAAATGGAGTGATAACCTTCCTTACTCAAAATCCCATTTACCTTGTCCAAATCTCCCACTTTACCAGCACCAAAGCAACTCCAGACCATCATGCTTGACAGATGGCGTCAGGCACTCTTCCAGCATCTTTTCAGTTGTTCTGCATCTCACAAATGTTGTTCTGTGTGATCCAAACACCTCAAACTTTGATTCGTCTGTCCATAAAACTTTTTTACAATCTTCTGTCCAATGTCTGTGTTCTTTTGCCCATATTAATCTTTTCCTTTTATTAGCCAGTCTCAAATATGGATTTTTCTTTGCCACTTTGCCCTGAAGGCCAGCATCCCGGAGTCTCCTCTTCGCTGTAGACGTTGACACTGGCGTTTTGCGTGTACTATTTAATGAAGCTGCCATTTGAGGAGCTTTGAGGCGTCAATTTCTCAAACTAGAGACTCTAATGTACTTGTCTTGTTGCTCAGTTGTGCAGCGGGGCCTCCCACTTCTCTTTTTACTCTGGTTAGAGCCTGTTTTTTCTCTCCTCTGAAGGGAGTAGTACACACCATTGTAGGAAATCTTCAGTTTCTTGGCAATTTCTCACATGGAATAGCCTTCATTTCTAAGAACAAGAATAGACTGTCGAGTTTCACATGAAAGTTCTCTTTTTCTGGCCATTTTGAGAGTTTCATAGAACAAACAAATGTAATGCTCCAGATTCTCAACTAGCTCAATGGAAGGTCAACTTTATAGCTTCTCAAATCAGCCAAACCATTTTCAGCTGGGCTAACATACTTGTGCAAGGGTTTTCTAGGGTTTTCTAAACATCCATTAGCCTTCTTACACAGTTAGCAAACACAATGTACCATTAAAACACTGGAGTGGTGGTTGTTAGAAATGGGCCTCTATTCACCTATGTAGATATTGCAATAAAAACAAGACTTTTGCAGCTAGAATAGTCATTTACCACATTAACAATGTAAAATAGCACAATTCATGGAAAAAGTAGTATGTACACCACAATTCTAATGTATATTTTAAATCACCATTACATATAATGTTATACTCAATACTACCATATTATGGACTATATAGGCTCCATCGTCAAATAGACATAGAGAGCACAGGGAAAAAAGACAAAGTTATAACAAATTTATTACAGATAATCAATTAGGCACACAACAGGGGTAAGTGCAGATAATATGTGAAGCTAAAAAATGACCCTCCCCACATAGCGACCCCCAAAATAGATCCTACATTACACATAATAAAATCATTGATTTTAAATATATATAGAAACAGAGGAACCATCACCATGGAGTAATAACAGCAGATAGCATCTCCATATACAGTACAGACCAAAAGTTTGGACACACCTTCTCATTTAAAGATTTTTCTGTATTTTCATGACTATGAAAATTGTACATTCACACTGAAGGCATCAAAACTATGAGTTAACACATGTGGAATTATATACTTAACAAAAAAGTGTGAAACAACTGAAAATATGTCTTATATTCTAGGTTCTTCAAAGCAGCCACCTTTTGCTTTGATGACTGCTTTGCACACTCTTGGCATTCTCTTGATGAGCTTCAAGAGGTAGTCACCGGAAATGGTTTTCACTTCACAGGCGTGCCCTGTCAGGTTTAATAAGTGGGATTTCTTGCCTTATAAATGGGGTTGGGACCATCAGTTGTGTTGTGCAGAAGTTAGGTGGATACACAGCTGATAGTCCTAGTGAATAGACTGTCAGAATTTGTATTATGGCAAGAAAAAAGCAGCTAAGTAAAGAAAAACAAGTGGCCATCATTACTTTAAGAAATGAAGGTCAGTCAGCGTGAAAAATTGGGCAAACTTTGAAAGTGTCCCCAAGTGCAGTTGCAAAAACCATCAAGCGCTACAAAGAAACTGGCTCACATGAGGATCGCCCCAGGAAAGGAAGACCAAGAGTCACCTAAAATATATAATAAATTGGGTACAGTAGTTCAATGTAGTTTGTGGGGAATATTTTTCATAAGAATTTGGGAAAGTTATGAAATGTCCTATAAATGTCTGTCCTATTCCTGATCAAAAGGTCTAGACTTTTAGCTGAGATGAATCTGTGCTACAGTAAATTTATCACTTAAACATGAGCCATGTATAAGGGAGTGAGTCGGAGTCGTGGAGTTGGAGGTTTGGCTTACCGACTCCACAGCCCTGTGCATGATTGCTGCAAAGTATGTTTTCCTCTTGACCCTCCCTTGTTTCCGAGAAAATATAATTTTAAATGACGTCCAGGAACCATAAGGAGAGAGATGTGATTAGTCTGATGTGATAAGGGACTCCCTCAGTCATCTGGAGTGGGGCGGAAAGAAGCCAGCTGAGTACATCATCAAATTAGCTGGGTCTCTCCCAATAGTCTCCGCCTGGTTTTTCAAACCTACCTGTCTGCAATCGCACAGACAGGCTCTGATTCATCCTGCCCGTGGTTCGAGCAACATGAATCGAATGACAGGCCCCCTTTACTATTGAAAAGCCTGCTCAGGATTCATTTGTGGTAACAAAGAATTGGCCATTCATTAGTTACATAAAATAGAACATAATTGGGGGAACACTATAACTTTCACCCTTGAAGCCAATTTTCTATATAACGGTATTACATCTTTTACAGGCAATTCACTAATTGTGTGAAAATCCTAATCACTGTAAAAGACCGAGGAGTGAGCTAGGTATGATGGTGAGCCTGGAGAACATTAAGAACAGGTAAACTCATTGCGTGTAATGCTGGGGCTGAGCTTGTGTACAGCTGTCATGAAGTATTAGCTGGTAGTAGTGGTGTCCGTACAAAGTGAGTGTACATCCAGCAGAAATGCTGTCACTGTAATGCCCTGGATGTCTGGGCACATGGGCCTGTGTTTTTGGGTAGTCCTCACTGCATTGTATGCCTTGGCATATGTATCCTTGTTTGGACAACTCTCTCTGTAGCCAGTCTTTTGATGATCTTCATATTTTTCATACAAATTGTCATGAATTAAATGTAGTCCACCATTAGCTCTAGTGTGTGCACTAGACAAGCGGGTGTTGTGTATCTAGAACAATTTTCCATTTTGTAATATTTAAAGGGGTCTTCCATTTTCAGGAAAGTTGTCCTTACACGCAATTTATTGTAATAAAAACGAACTGTATTATGCATCCTCGAAGGATCCAGTGCTGAGTGCTGCTTCTCCGGGTGTCTGTTATTGTCTGCAGTGCCGTCATCACGTCGGCAGTGCTGAAGCCAATCAGTGACCTCAGCGGCTTTGTCCTTGTAGACAGCATGAGCCGCTGACCTCACTGATTTCCTGCAGCATTGTCGTCGTGATGTCAGTGCTCCAAATAATAAAATAAGAGCCATGGTGAAGACTCAGCAGTAAGTAAAGCACAGTTTCTTTATTTCACAACAAATTGCACCTTGGGACACAACTTTCCTGAAAAAAAACAGCCAGACAAATAATAATAAACTCTTTAATGTTTATTAAAGGGGTTGTCTCAAATTTGCAAGTTAATATTGCAAAGTGCTTGTAAAATCAGGGCAACTTTGCAATTTACTTATACTTTCCTCTTTGTTAAGAACAGATGGATTTTTCCTTCTGGTTTACAGCTTATCGCCTAGGTTATTGTCCACTTCTGCAGTGGCCGATTTCCTAGGCTGCACTGATGGCGGCTTTTCCAATGCGGAAAGTGTGTTTTTTGGGTGAGCTGCTCAGTCATGCCGCTGGAAAGAACCGTCAGTCTTCAGAAGAGCACTGCTCCCTAGGAAGCTAGGAGGCCGAGAGGTGGCGCACTCCTGAAGAAAGAGGATGATACAACCCCTTTAATCAGTACCTTTTATAGTGACCTTTTCCAGAACAAGATGACAACAGAGCTCTCCTGTGATATATGGATAAATTCTATTTTTTTTCAGTGACATGAATAATCGTAGCAAAGTACTCGCCCATCAGATTCACGTGTCATTAGGTGTGCCAGGTCACTTGCTTACACCAGAAACCAAGAACAAGCAAAACAACCTACAGTTCTTCATTTCAAGTGCAAACAAAAGAGCCGAAACCATAACACTCCACATCCATGGACTTGATGATCTGGTAAGGGTCATCTGTTTGATATTGCCATACTGCACACAGAACTTATTATAGCTTCGATCCACTTTTTAAAGGGCGTCCAAGATTTTTTTTTTTTAAAGAATGGCTTAAAATATCTCTCTATTCAGGTAAATATTAAGCTGCAAAATTCTGCCTAATTTATTTTGTTTAATTTTTTTCTTTTTGTAGGAAGAAGTGACCACTATGGACTTTCAGGATAGGAAATACCTATGTTAAGAAACATTATTAAAGGTGAAAGGTGTCATCAGCTTTACATTTCAGACAGCAATCAGAAGGTGCACTGTGCGAGTGAAGCCAGACCTGGTCACAGAGGTAGGAGAAAATGAAAAAATATTTTAACTTGGGATTGCTGTTTTGTGGAGAAAAAAAATTACACTGCTGTCGCACCAATTTTCATAAAACAGAGTGTGGTGGGTTTTAGTGGGAGGGATTGATGTAAATTGTAGCGGAAATTTGAGTCAGTTCATAAATGTTGGAGTTTGTGTTGGCGCACCTGCAGCACAAGATGTGCCAAATTTATTATGAGGCATATACCATATTTTTCGGACTATAAGACGCACCCCAAATTTTGGGGTGGAATATAGAAAAAAATATATTTTTATAAGATGGGGGTCCGTTTTATAGTCTGAATAGGTACAGTATCTTATCTGGGGGGCAGTGGAGCGAAGGTCACAGGAGGCAGGGTCCTTCAGGAATCCGGTGCTCCAGCAGCGGGGAGTTGCGGTGGAGCTGGATTGCAGGGCCCTCTGTGGCGCCCCTGAGGGTTCAGTCGCCACAGAGTTACTGCGCCTCACCCAGAGGTGTGGTATCTCCTTCTCTCAGGTAAGGATGGAGTACTGCCCGGGACCCCAACACCTGCACTCAACACCACACTACTCCAGGCCGGCTGGAAGGGCCTTATGCACTTGTTTTGCTTCCACGTCCCTGGCTGGAGAAGGGGGAACCAAAGAGAGGGGGAACCATGTAGTGGATGTGGGTGGAGGACGTAGTTCAGGGGAGCACTTTAGGAAGATATAAAAAGGGAAGCCATCTTAGAAACAGCGTTCAGTTCAGTCGGAGAGGAAGCAAGAAAGAGGAGGGGAGCAGAGTCTCTTCAGGAGCTCTGCTCCATAGTGGGGTCTAGTAAGGAAGGCCCAGGAGGGGAGCAGAGGAGTAAGGCTCCAGTAAGGAAAGGGATTCCAGGGGTATGGAAGGAGCAGGAGGCCACCCGTACACCCGAATCTGCCAGGTGTCAGAGGGATATGGCCGCAAGAAGGGAACCGGTCCCTGGACTGGCCGAGTACTCCACGTCTCAGCCAGAAAACCGGAGGCTTCTGCACTTCCAAGGTGCAGTTGCCATACTCTCATCTAAGCCACCGAAAAGGGCACCAAGTAGGTCCGGGATCTCAGAGTACCCGTTCGGGACTTTGTTTGCGAGGCGCAGGGCAGGAGGGAGAAGACAAAGCACGGGAAGTCGGTCAAGAAAGGAACATACAAAAATGGGGTCCCGTTAAGCGCTTCTCATATACTAGAGAGAGTGCTGAACCCCTGTCTGGCAGTGCGACGCGGGAGGCTGACACCCGTACAGTGTACCTGAGGAACCTAAAAAGAACTGTGAGTAAACTCGGATGACTGCACTCCACTGCCTTTGTCAGTTATTTTCGCTGCGCCATCTCTCCTGCACTACAACCCCCAGCATTACCATCAACCCTGCACTGCCCTGCAGCAGAAGAGTTGGCTGGGGCCCGGTGGCTGGCTGGGGCCCGGTGGCTGGCTGGGGCCCGATCCATGTCTGGGGCCCGGTCCATAGCTGGGGGCCTGGCTGAGGCCCGGTCCATGGCTGGGGGCCTGGCTGAGACCCGGTCCATGGCTGGGGGCCTGGCTGAGGCCCGGGGCTTGGCGATCGGACGTGGCTGCGCGCCACTGAGGCCTGCCTGGGGACCGGTGGTGGTGGCAGCGGCAGCAAAGGAGGAGGAGGTGAGATGCTGCGAGTTTCTGTCTGGGAGAAGGTGCGGGATGGACTGGATGCAGGCAGTGTCTAGCTGCGGGCTTGGGCAGGTGAGCGGCGCAGGTTTCCGGTGTGTGCGGCCATCTTCCTGAAGCTGCTATCTACATGAAAATGGCTGCCCGAGCTTCAAGTCAGCGCATGCGCCGGCTCGGGTGGCCATTTTCCTGCGGATCACAGCTTCAGGAAGATGACCGTGCACACTGGAAACCTGTGCCGCTCACCGGCCCAAAGCCAGACACTTCCCGTATCAAGTCCAAACCGCGTCTGCCCCCAGCCAGACACCCGCAGCATCTCACCTCCTTTGCTGCCACCACCACCACCGGGTTCTTGAAGGAGGGAGGCCCCGCTATCTCGCTCCACCACCACCGCAGGTAAGCAGCGTTTGGAACATAAGTCGCACCCCCCATTTTCCTCCCAAATTTGGGGGGGAAAAGTGCGTCTTATGGTCTGAAAAATACGGTACATCTGAGTAAGCTTGATGCTTGTTAATCCAGTAAGCAAGCTTCTGTTTAAAGGGGTTCTCCTCCAAGAACGTAATAAAATGGCCCCGTCACATAATTTAAATGCAACCCTTTCTACTCGTCAGGACTGGCTGCACTCTGAAAAAAACACTGCTTCTGAGACCTGTGTGTCAACTGTCAGAAGCTGTATCGTACGCACACATACTTACATGATCTGAGGGGAAGCCTGTGACTGAAGAAGAAAATCTTCTCTTCAGCTGACTGAGCACAGATGACTGAGACTGCATACGAATATCCTTTGTATTCAGTCAGCCAAGAAGATTTCTTTTTTCTTTCTATTCTCTTCTCTCGATTTCTTCGCTCTTCCTGACATGTGACTAGGACATGCTGTGTTTGAATTGTGATTGCGATTTCATTACATTCCTGGAGCACCCCTTTAACAACCTAGTCTATGAAACTTCACTCAACTTTTTTTTTTTTTTTCTCCTCGCCAAAATTGGAAAAAAAAATAACCTGTCAAAACAGGATGCCTATCCTTTCGCTGTACCTTTTATTGTGAAAAGTAAATGATCCATCTGGAGCTTGCTCTTGTAGCCTTTATCATGTGTCCTGTTTCATCTGGTTTTAAAAGTAAATCTGACAAAAAGTACTTTTTAAAAGGGTGCAAGAAATGAACTGGATTTTCCTAGAAAGGGTTCACAGATAGAATAGTGTTAGTTACGGAAGCTGTCTTGTCCAGTGTTGCTATTAACCTGCAGCTATAGGGTTAATCTTCAAGTTAATATTGTTATGAAGGTTCCCTGCCATAGTGCTGAAAGTGCTTGCCTAGGAGAAAATGTAACTTTATTTCTCCCAGGAGCCTGGGACTTTCAGTCATGCAGGTGTATTAGTAGAAATGAGTCACTGCTCACAGCACTGAGCGGAGTGGCTGTGTCCAGGCCCCGGCACTGACTGACAACTAGCTTTGCACTGATGCATTGCTGAATACGGGGATATGCCATCTCTCTTAATGCTGTGAGTAGTGACTGTAATTGTTCCAGTAACGCCTGTGACGCGCCCCCTGGGCCGTGTGTGGAGGAATACCCGGAGCCGGGTCTCTGTGTGATGCTAGGGGTTGTAGTCTCCGTGGCGGAGACCCGGTCCCGTGGCTCAGGGTAGTCAAACCAGTGGCGGATCTGTTTACTTGGTTTTGTAATGTTTAAATGTCCGACTACGCCACCCGTGGATTGCGGTCACTGAAAACCGCCGCTGCGGGGCAGACCGCTGAGGCTGATGTTGTGTGCGCAGCAGATGGTAGTATAACTCCCCATGGGAGGAGTATAGCCTCAGGGCAGCGTGTGTAGATGGTGAGGGTTGTGGTACATGGGCGCAGCAGAAATAACTCCGTGCAGTGCAGTTCAGGGTCTTTACTGTTGGTAAGGAAGGAGGCCCTGCCGGGAGTACTGGCTAACATTAGAGGCCTGGTCAGTCTGTGAGCAAACAAGAGTCCCCCTGGCCAGGTGGAGGTGTAGGCCTTCCCATCTGATTGCACTCTTCCTGGCTACCCTGCTGTAGTCGTGTAGTAGCCCACGTCCCTGAGTGTACCGTGTGGTGCTCACCCGTAGGGCTGGTGACTTGGGTCTTTGGTGCCTTCCGCTCCGCGATGGCGGTGCCGGTCCCTTGCGCGTGACTTAGCCTCCGGGCTTTCTATGGCCAGAGGACCTGAAATCCCCTGCCAGGTGGTTTCTGCTGCTGGGTGTAGAATCCCCACAGCCTCGGACTCCGGTGTCCGGTTCTCTGCGTCTTCTGCCAGGACGAGCTCCGCGTCTCCAGTCCCTGGTCTTCAGCTACTGGCTCCTACAGAGCTCCTTGCTGCTGCTCTGTCCCTCTCTCTGGACTAGACTAGACTAACCCCGCCCTAGCTCCAGTTTATAAAGGGCAGGTTCCTTCCCTCCCTGGACTGGGGCAGGAGGTGTGGCATGCAATAATGCTCCTGACCAGGAAAACCCATGCTCGCTCTCAGACATGGTATTTCTACCACTGTGGCAACCAGACCCCTGGGGTGCCACATTCCCCCCTAGTAAATTTTAGTACTCCGAGACTAAACACATTTATAACAACATATATAAGCAATAACACAACAACATATGTACAAGGAGTTCAGTTTTTATAGGTCACGGCGCTTCCGTAACCAGGTGTCCATGTCACCAAAGATGCATTTTGAGGGACCCGTCCCAAACCCTCCACGTAGGCCCTGGGGTGGCTACAGGGCATAGATGATCCGGCGTTGGACCACGTCTTCAGCCACCTCCACGGGTTTTTGTTCTGTGGTCTGGCACAAAGGGGGCACTTAACAGGTGCAACTATTTACAAGGTACAGATCCGGTTATTCATTGTCTATAACCTGTCAGTCCATAAACCCTGTCAGGTAACTAGAGAAACATAATTAGTATTCGGGTAACAAACATAAAACATTTTAACATTTGCAAAATACAGGTATTTATCATTTCTTTTTCTAGATTCTCCAGCAAGCGGGCCTCTGACCCCTAGTGCTCCTGGTTGACCTACGTAACACACTATCTGGTGGTGTTCTTTCTGGGTCCCCTATTTCCACCCCTTGTGTAGTGGGCTCGCTAGTGTCTGCACTACAGGTGTTTGGGGATGTTACGGGTAGGCTGGGCAGCTTTCTGCATACTCTTTGGCATACCACGGGCACGGCAGGCTCACTACTAGCAGAGGGTTGATTCTCCTGGGCTGCTGGTATGGAATCTTCTGCCTCCGGGGCCGGTTGCTCTCCCAACACTACTTGCTCTTCTGTAGGCCCTTGAGGGGCTGGCTGGAGAAAGGTAAGGACGGGTACCACAATAGCGTTGTTAATCTGTGTCCAGGACCGGGGAAATTCTCCGAGTACTGTACTGACCATTTCTTCCCTTTCCTCTGCGGGTTGAGGGCTATCTTGGTCTTCATCAGTGCTTTGCAGCTGCTCGGGACACTTCTTCAGGTGGTCTCTGGAGACAGTGGCTGTGGTCTCTCCTCCATCCTTACTGGTAATGCACACTTTCGGATTTTCATGACTTGAGGGCAGTACTGTGTACAGGTCTTTCTCCCACTGGTCATCCAACTTATGGAGCCGCTTTTTCCTCTTCAAGACCTGCTCTCCAGGCACCAGGGGAGCAGCGGGAGGATGCTGGTTGTAAGTCCTCTCTTGCCTTTCTCTTGCTTGAGACAGACTTCTCTCAACACTCTCCTGCACTTTCCGGTACTGCTGCTGCCGTTCTGTATCCCAGTCTGCCTCTGGCGAGGTGTCCTCAGGTGTCAGGACTCCCATATCCAGGTCAATAGGCAGCTTACCAGGTCTTGCTCTCATTAGGTAAGCCGGGGTGCAGTTGGTGGAATTTACTGGGATGTGGTTATACAAGTCCACCAGATCAGGCAGTTTTTCAGGCCACAGACTGCGTTCTTCCAGGGGCAACGTTTTCAGCAAGTCTATCACCACCTGGTTCATCTTCTCACACAATCCATTGGTTTGGGGGTAATAGGGCATTGTCCTTATCTTCTTGCAGCCATAGAGGTTGCAGAACTCCTGGAAGACCTCCGCTTCGAAGGCTGGACCTTGGTCAGTCAACACTTGCTCCGGATACCCGTGTGGACGGCAGAAGTGCTGCTGGAAGGCTCTGGCTGCTGTTTGAGCTGTTAAGTCCTTGACAGGGACCACCACCAGGAACCGGGAATAGTGGTCTATGATGGTGAGGGCGTAGACGTACCCGGACCTACTTGGAGCCAGCTTCACATGGACCAGGGCTACCAGTTCTAGTGGCTGCTTGGTAATGATGGACTGCAGGGGAGTCTTCTGGCTGGCATGGTCCTTTCTTCTCAGGTTGCACGGGCCGCAGTCTCTGCACCATCTATCTTGCCCCTCTCATGCCTACCCAGAAGAACCGTTCACGCAACAGGAACTCCAGCTTCTTCCATCCAAAGTGCCCTGCTCCGTCGTGGTATGCCTCCAGGACCATAGCCGCGTCTCGTCTCCGGACCACTACCTGCCAGGTCAGCTCATGTGTCCGGGAGTTGACAATCCTCCGGCACAGCTTCCCCTTGTAGAGAAACAGTTTACTCTTCTCCTTCCACAGCTGTTTGGTTTCTTCCGGAGCGTCTGGGTCAAGGCGGGCACCAGCCTGTGTCAGCATCTCTTTTACCAGGTGGACGGCTGGGTCACTGTCTTGCGTCTCCTCCCAGCTGTAGTGGGGTAAGGGATTGAACGTGGCAGAGTGCCTGTCCCTTACACGGTGGGAATACTGGGTAATCCCTCGACGGTGGAACGCAGGGAGTTCAATCTCTTCCAGTTCTTCTGGATCTTCCACCCGTCCGGCAAGTTCAGCATCCTGGACAGGGCGTCTGCGTTCGCATTTGTGCGTCCCTCCCGGTATTTGATGGTGAACTCATAGTTGGGTAGGCGGGCCACCCATCTCTGCTCCAGGGCACCAAGTTTTGCAGGGTCCAGGTGTGTCAACGGGTTGTTGTCCATGTACACGGTGAACTTGGAAGAGGCAAGGTAATGTTTAAAGCGCTCTGTCACTGCCCATACCACCGCGAGGAACTCTAGCTTGAAGGAGCTGTAATTTTCAGGATTCCTTTCTGCTGGCATAAGCAATTAGCCGTTCTCTGCCCTGTTGCATCTGGGATAGTACGGCTCCCAGCCCCACGTTACTGGCGTCTGTGTGGAGGATGAAAGGCTGGCCGTAATCAGGGTAAGCCAGGACCTCATCCTCCGTGAGGGCCATCTTCAGCTGGCGGAAAGACTCCTCTTCCCGCTTGTCCCACCTGAAGGGCGGCTTCTGATTCTTGGTCTTTGACTGACTCAACAGGAGATCTTGCATAGGGGCTGCCATCTTGGTGAACCCGGAGATGAATCTTTGGTAGTAGCCTACCAACCCGAGGAACTGCCGCACTTCCTTTATGCTGGAGGGTTTTGGCCAGTCCTTAATCACTGTGATCTTATCAGGGTCTGGAGCTACTACGTCAGCACTCACCACATGTCCCAGGTACTGTACCTTTGGTTTCAGTAGATGACACTTGGAGGGTTTCACCTTTAGGCCGTAGCCTGCCAGGGCGTCAAACACCTCTGCCAGGTGTTTCAGATGGTCCTCATATGTTTTGGAACACACGATGACATCGTCTAGGTAGAGCAGGACCGTCTCAAAATTCCTGTGCCCTAGGCAGCACTCCATCAGCCGCTGGAAGGCTCCTGGTGCGCTGCAGAGCCCGAACGGCATACAGTTGAATTCGCTGAGACCCATCGGGGTGGTGAACGCGGTCTTCTCCTTGTCAGCCTCTGCTACAGGAACCTGCCAGTACACGCTAGTAAGATCCAAAGTGGAGAAGAAGTTAGCAGACTTTAATGCAGCTAAAGATTCCTCTATCCTAGGTAACGGGTACGCATCTTTGTGTGTGATACGGTTGACCTTTCTGTAATCGACACACATTCTCATAGTGCCATCTTTCTTTTTCACAAGAACTAGTGGAGCTGCCCAGGGGCTACAGCTGTCCCTGATTAAACCAGCCTCCTTCATTTCTCGCAACATTCTGATAGTGTGCAGGGGGTACAGGTCGGTATCTTCCCTTTATGGGTGGATGGTCTCCCGTGGGGATGTGATGTTCTACCCCCTTTACTTGCCCAAAGTCTAGCGAGTGTTTGCTAAAGACCCTTTCGTACTCCTGCACCACCCGGTAGACTCCCTGTTTTTGGTGTGAGGGAGTGGAGTTGGTGCCCACATGCAGCTTCTGACACCAGTCCTCCATTTGTTTCTTGGAGCCGTTACCCTCCTCTGGTTGAGATGGAGGCAAGGGTTCCACGGCCGTTTTGGTTAACAGTGAACAATTTGGCTAGTGTGGCATACCGGGGCAAGTATACTTCTCTTTCCCCAATGTTTAGGATGCGGACGGGTACCCCCCCATGGGGTACATCGACCACCCCCCATGCTGTCAAAATGGTGGGCCTACTGTCTGAGTAGACAGGTTCTACCATGGCTTGGTAGTCCCTTTCTCTTAACCCGATTGCAGTCCGGCACCAGATCACCATCTCACTCTTTGGGGGCATGGCGATAGGGAACGGGTCGCTCATCCTAACACTACAAATCTCACCACCAGACAGTTCTACCTGTTGCCTTTTCATCAGGGCTCTGATCTCTTTTTGTAAGACACGCTGCTGGCTGGAGCTGGCGTTCATCGCAACCTGCTGTAATATGACAGTTATCTCTACAAGACAATTTTCAATAACATTAGTACCCAAGGTTATCTTAGGGTGGCTTTCACGACAGTCAATGTCCACAATAATCAGTCCTTGCGCTGGCAGTCCAACTTTACCAATTTTTATGGTCACCTCCTTGAATCCCACCTACGGTACGGGCTGACCATTGCTGGCGATGATGCTCAAATCGTCATCTGGGTAGCGGGTAATATCCGAGTCATTCCAGTACCGCTTAAAGAGCACATAGGGGATGGTGGTTACTTGTGACCCGGTGTCCAGTAGTGCACTCATAGGGATGCCATCCAGCACCACGGGTAAAACCGGTCATCCCCCTACGTACTTATCACGTCAGCTCGATGGGCCTGAAGATCTTATGCCTGGGGATCGGCCCTCTGCCCCATGTTGGGCCCGTTTAAATGACAGTACCTTGCCATATGTCCTGGTTGGTTGCAGCGGCGGCAGATAGGTTGTCCGTCCTGGTCGTAGCGGTTGCTTGGCCTTCCTCTGGATGATGGGATCCTCCTCCATCGACTCCAAGGGACGTCCTCCGGACTGGAAGCCGGCTGGATCTTTCCTGGGGAAGACACCTGTAAAGACTGCACAGTTCTGGTTAGCGCGGCAACGCTTTTGGTCAGTTCTTGGACCTGATGGTGCAGGTCTGCAGCCGGGATTTTGTCCAAAGCCTGTGCATCAGCTCCCACAGGCTCTGCAGACAAGGGCGCCGCCTCCTGGTGGTAGGTGATAGCAGGGCGCCTGTGGGTTACAGAGCCACCTGGTGCCGGTTCTCGGAGCACCCAGATGGCCCTGTCTTTAAACTGCGCAAAGTCTAAATCAGGGTTCTGGAGGGAAATAACACGCAACTGGGTTCGGTGGGCGCTGGACAGTAGACCCTCAATGAACTGTTCAGTCAACAGCTTATCCTCATTCTGCACACTGTCAGGGTCTCCCTGCTTAATGGCTCTCAGGGCCTCCTGCAAATTGAAAGCATAGTCCCGTATACTGTCTTGTGCCCGCTGCTTGCATCCATAAAATTTTAACTTGATCTCTGCTGAGGTGCGGGTATCAAAAGTGTCCTTTAGACGGGCCAGTATTTCCTTTACAGTCCCCTTTCCCCTGGCTGACCAGGACTTTACTTCTCTTTGGGCTGCCCCGATTAACTGACCTGTCAGGATGCTCACTTTTTGTTCATCGGACAGGGGGTATACTTTGAATAGGCTATACAGTCTTTCTTTAAAGTCACTCAGGGTATGCGACTCCCCTGAGTACTGGGGTAACCATGCCGCTCCTGGGATATACGGCATCGTGAAAGGCATCACTGCGGCAGCAGCCGCGCTGGCGGTGGGAGCTCCCTCCATTCCTGGTGTCTTCCTCCCCCCTAGTTAACCGTGGCCTACCTTTCGTTGCTTTTTCTCTGTAGGCCGCGGCTCCGCAGTCGATCGTCGGGGGTCGAGGACCTTGCGTCGCGCGCTGGTGACGTCGGCGTCCGCGGGGCTCCTTCCAGGACCTTGCACAGCGTCAGTGCATAAGGTGGGGCTTCAGCTCTCGCGCGCTTTTGGTGTCCACGCCCCACTTCTTCCAGCGCGGAGTCCCGTAAATGGCGCCCAATGGCGGGAAAATGGCTGCGGATGGTGGGAAAATGGTTGCGGATGGCGGGAAACTTCACCACGGTAAGTATCACAGTCTTTCTTCAGGCACCCAGTACCCGGTGGTTGCGGGCACAAAATCCTGCTGACTACGCCAAAGTTGACGCACCCCCTGGGCCGTGTGTGGGGGAATACCCGGAGCCGGGTCTCTGTGTGATTCTAGGGGTTGTAGTCCCGTGGCTCAGGGTGGTCAAACCAGTGGCGGATCTGTTAACTTGGTTTTGTAATGTTTAAATGTCCGACTACGCCACCCATGGATTGCGGTCACTGAAAACCGCCGCTGCGGGGCAGACAGCTGAGGCTGATGTTGTGTGCGCAGCAAAGGGTAGTATAACTCCCCACGGGAGGAGTATAGCCTCAGGGCAGCGTGTGTAGATGGTGAGGGTTGTGGTACATGGGCGCAGCAGAAATGACTCAGAGTCCGTGCAGTGCAGTTCAGGGTCTTTACTGTTGGTAAGGAAGAAGGCCCTGCCGGGAGTACTGGCTAACATTAGAGGCTTGGTCACTCTGTGAGCGAACAAGAGTCCCCCTGGCCAGGTGGAGGTGTAGGCCTTCCCATCTGACTGCACTCTTCCTGGCTACCCTGCTGTAGTCGTGTAGTAGCCCACGTCCCTGAGTGTACCGTGTGGTGCTCACCCGTATGGCTGGTGACTTGGGGCCTTTGTTGACTTCCGCTCCTCGATGGCGGTGCCTGTCCCTTGCGTGTGACTTAGCGTCTGGCCTTTCTATGGCCAGAGGACCTGAAATCCCCTGCCAGGTGGTTTCTGCTGCTGGGTGTAGAATCCCCACAGCCTCGGACTCCGGTGTCCGGTTCTCTGCGTCTTCTGCCAGGACGAGCTCCGCGGCTCCAGTCCCTGGTCTTCAGCTCCTGGCTCCTACAGAGCTCCTTGCTGCTGCTCTGTCCCTCTCTCTGGACTAGACTAGACTAACCCCGCCCCAGCTCCAGTTTATAAAGGGCAGGTTCCTCCCCTCCCTGGACTGGGGCAGGAGGTGTGGCATGCAATAATGTTCCTGACCAGGAAAACCCATGCTCGCTCTCAGACAAGGTATTTCTACCACTGCGGCAACCAGACCCCTGGGGTGCCACACCTGCATGACTGAAAGTCGCCAGTATCGGGGAGAAATAAAGTTCATATTCTCCTGGGAGACTCGCCACCGCTGGGCACCTGCTAACCTGCAGGTTAATAGCATTATTCGACCTGACAGACAAAGAAAACCTGATCTTCCAATAGGTTTTTTTTTTTCTATCTAGATCTATTTTTTATTAAATAAACACTTCTAGAAATATGTATTAATAACTATGTAGAGAAAGAAAGTGGGGTTTAGGGGTGCTGGTGGATATAGTCAGTATTACTTGCAGCAAGAAGTGAGGGGCACCATATACCCCATAGGTAATGGATCATTGGTCCTCCCTGCTCTCCGTCTTCAACTTCGGTCACGTGACCAACTAAGACCTGACGCTACACAGGTCCTTATACACAGACGCCGCTCTACTTCCGGACGCTGCACGCTGATGCCGGAGTCTCCGGCCTGGACTCCGACATCCACCAGCTCCTGCCTTGCTCTGCCAGCAGTACACCTCTGCACTGCATCAGGAGGAAAGCCGCAACACCACGGATCAATAACTACTACTGCCTCACCAATGTTTTCAAGACAGCTGCCTATATAGGAACTTCCGCCTATGGTACACACTATAGAGCCAAAAGGCTCTCTGGACACTACAGGGAATTCTTATGCCTAATTCTAAAACTGAATAGTCAACCAATGTTTGTACCTCAGACTAACAGGAACAGGAATCCTGCAGCCAAAATACACCGGCCAACCAGCCCCCCTAGTATAATTAAATTTACCACCTAAACCAGCCAGTGGTAATTTTATTCTATATTTTATAAACTATATAACATCAGTACGAGGGATAAATATACCCTTACTAATTAACTCACTTCAAGTCCCTACAGGTTAACACAGTGAAATTGTGGACTAAACTGTGACCGAAGTAGTCATACTTACCATAGAACAAGCCGTTGGGTAGAACTGAACCAAATAGAGTTCACCTAATCAATCATCATTTCCTTACTGGTAACGTATTTTACCCTATCGCAATTTGTGTATTATATGTTTTGTCAGGTACATGTCTATTTGTCCAGATCATACCTAATGTTACCATTTAGTCCCCACAGTAAACTACCTCTCTAGCCATACAAACACAAGTGGCTCCCCGGAACACCAGGATCAATAATCAAAACCCACTCTTCAGCCAACTAAAACAGGTAATTATCTAGATTTACTGTGTGGCGCCCTGCTACGCATTGGTGCCACAGAACCCAGAAGGGTGCATGGATGGACTTCTCCACAAGAGGCCTTCACACATTCACACATCTCCACCCTACCACCTCACACCAGCAGAGGGAGCCCGTTAGGGATATATATATAGGGAGGGTGGAGCCAGGCAGCTCAGTTTGTGTTTTAGTCTGAAGTGAGTTCAGACAGGTCCTACTCAGACACAGAGAGGGACAGAGCTCAGAGTTGAGCTGAGAGCGTGCTGACGCTCAGAGAGTAGCGAAGAGGCAGCACGCTGGCTGCTGTGCTTAGGCAAGCCAAGGCCTACAGCACGTGTGAAGGCCTAGTGAGGGCCCTGAGTGGCCGAAGGCGAGAGGAGAAGGAAGAAGTAGTGAGGGGGCAGAGGAGCATACCAGGCTCACCCAGATATATATACCGGACACCGTCTCCACGCCTACAGGGACCCTTTACACCCAGTAGGAACCACCGGAACCCCTGGAGGACTACAGTTCCCAGGTTCACCAAACGCTGATTACAGTACCAGGGCTAGGAGTCACGGAGGCCCCAGCATCCAAGGAGAGTGATCTCCAAGAGAAGGCCCTACCACCGGATCAGCAGGTGCAAAGAGAGACAGTAACCAAGCTAGGCCTAGCTCCAGGCAGGTCAGAAGCTTAGCGAGTAAAGCCACGGATCAGGAGGCCCTATACCCGCTCACTGGGGAGAGTCCAAAAGTGCGCCCTTCGCCCGGAGTACCCTGGACCGTGCCTGCACCATCACCAGTAAAGGTACTAAAGCTTACCCCCGTGTGAGTGTCCGTCTTTCCTCCGGGACCGTCCTGCCGTCTGTCCCCTGCACCACTATCCATTACACCCAACGCTGCCCTGGAGCTATCTCTACTTGTGGAGAGCCACACCATCCCTGCTGCCATCACACCAGCTCCAGAGGACTGCTCCGCAGTGGCAGCACCCCTTAGCTGCATTCCACAGGTGGCATCACGAACACTTTCCCAAATCCCCTATAAACTATTCCCCCTTTTACTGACCGCCCTGGGTCACGGACCGGGCAAGCTACCGTGATATTCCCCCAGCAACCAGAGGCCCGGCTGCCGAGTACCCCACGGCCCAGGGGGCGCGTCAATTGTACTAAGATAAAAGAGGGGCCAAACAACGTCCCTTAATCCAGTTGTTTTTTCCCTTTCAGCTGGTCGCCCTGTATACAGCTGACCAGAGACGCCTACCTACTCTCAAATAGAACATACACACCACCTAATTGTGCTCCAGGTATATACGGTCCACTTCCTAAAAAGGTAACCTGATAACTCATCTGAAGCAGCATATTATAGCAATTGTATATACCCTTCACAAGTATCCACACGCCTTGGATCACTCAGAAAGACCCACTAAAGTGAACCTCAACCCTCAATAGAGTGGTACCTCATATTCTCAACAGCAAAAAATTCCCCAGCCAAGATTCCCCTTCCCTCCCCTCTGCCCATGCAATTTATCATCCCTATCTATGAATTTTAATTATTGCTTTCTATGAATTTTTACTTTTAAATTTAATAAACCGCTTTTATCAACCAATCCTCTTGTATCTTTCCTGAACTCAGTACACTAGCAAAGTAGTCCTTTAGCAAATGTATGAATAACTGGCTTGCGCACACTTGACTCTGCCCACTTACCAAGAGTCGTACACCATGTACAGTAGTCGGATTAATAGAAATATAGCACAATGCAGAGTTATGGGACTTGTTTTATGCAGCATGGAGATATGTCAGAAGAGCGGACAGCTAGCTGTAGACGACATGATACTGTCTTGTCGAATTCAGATTCTCATTGTTCTGCCATGTGGAAATAATGGTATCCTTCAAAAAGCAGGTGCGTTATGAATACAAAACACTTAAAGTGAACCTGTAAGAAAAAGAAAATGCAATGCGATCTGAGCGCACCAGGTTATAGAGAAGGAGGAGGTGAGCAGAATGATATGTGATTTTGTGAGAAAAGATTCAGTATAACCTGTGATTTATTCATTTATTTATAGCTCTGCTCTCTCTGGGACTTCCGGGACTTCCGGTCCAGTGGGCGGTCCTATCAGTGACTGACAGTTATTTCTCTATGCACACTTATACACAGATAGCTGTCAGTTATTGATAGCCCCGCCCACTGGACCAAACATGCCAGAAAGAGCAGAGTATTAAATGATGAAAACACAGGTTATACCTAGTCTTTTCTCACAGCACTATACATCAATCTGCTGAGCTCCTCCTGCTTTATAACATGATGCCTGCAGATTATACTGCTTTTTCAGGTGACAGGTTTACTTTAAGGTATGTGCACACAGAGTTTCATTTGTATAGTAAAACAACTTGCTGTTCATATGTTCAGTCTTTTGAACATGTTTTTCCTCTTCAGGTTTTAAAAAACACCTGGTGGGAAACAAAGTGCATCTCACTTCTTTGTAAACGTTTCCTGATGGAAATCACTCCAAACTAAGCGCTATCCAATCAAAAGACTGCAAAACTTAGGAAAATACCTCTGCCGAAATGATTCAAAGCTGCTACAAGAAAATAATCTACGCGTTGTTTGGCGAGTGTTTCAACACGTTACAAATACTCCATGTGCACATAGCCTTACTCTACCAATTGATCAGTTTAATTACAGAAATTAACATTGTGTTATTTGTGCACATTTTAGCAAGCAAGAAAAGGAAGCTCTGACAAGAGGCACAGTCGATCTGCTAGCTAGTTCTATGCATTCAGCAAACAAAGATGGAAAAGTCATGGAATTATGACAATCACAGGATGGATAGATATGTTACTAGCACATGTTGACAAAATGGAAGCAAATTTTTCAAAACCGCTCGATTTATTCAGCATGGAGTATGAGTGCCACATGCAGAAATACAATTACACACCTCAGCTGCTATCAGGGTAGTTATTAATGGTTGTCTAAGAAATGTTCTGTTACGCTGAATACACTTAGGCACTCAAATCATCAAGATCCGCTGCTGGCAGCTCCCTTTGTAATAGACAATGACATCCCAGATGTGATCGATGGAAGACATTTCCAGAGACCCTGCAGGCCATTGCAGCATGTTTAGGCCTCATAGGTTTCTCAAAATGGCATGAGCAGCATGGGTCCTGGTGATGTCCTGTCCATTGTTTAATTTGCATATCATTAACATATCTGTCAATCCTGTGATTTCCATAATTCTACGACTATTCCTTCTTAGTGTTGCAATTTCAGTGTTGGGGAGTGTATATTCTAGTGGGGTATGTCCTCTTACGTAATATTTCAGCTTCTACAGATCTGAAGTGTGTTAGGAAGTCGTCATGGTTACAGTAATCTTCTTACAACATTTGTCATTTTCTTTTTGCACCCTCTCCCCATGAATGTGACTCGCCCAGGGGGATATGGTACCCGGGCATTTACCTTCGTTGTAGGATGTCATGACAGTCGGCTCCCGGGCCCGTACTCTGGGGTCTCTCTTGAAAAGGGGCTTTGTCACTTGATAGAACGGTTAGCAGTTTTGTCTTGTGACGCCACCTGTGGTTTCTGGTAATAGGTAACCAGCGCTGCTGCAGACCTCTGGGGCGGTTGACAAGGCAGCTGGGTTGGAACGGCTCCCCACAGGTGGAGCGGGCCCCAGGGCAGTGTGGAGGAAGGGATGCAGGTGAGAGGGGGCCAGGTTGGATCAGGGGGAATGACGGACACGCACACAGGAGATTCACTTTTGTACCTTCCCTGCTGTAAATAACAGGTACGGTCCAGGGTACTCGGTAGGAAGGGTGCACTTCTGGACTCTCCCCAGTGAGCAGGTATAAGGCCTCCTGGTCTGTTTCTTCCTCTCTCTAAGCTCCTGGCCAGCCTGCAACTGGGCCTAGCTTCTATGCTGTTTCACTCTCTCACCTGTTGGCTTGGTAGTAGGACTTTCTTCTGGCTACCACGATCCCTGGACGCTGGGGCCTTCATGGTTCCTAGTCCTGTCAATGGATTTAGCTTCAGGTCGACCAGTACTTGTAGTCCTCCTGGTATGCCGGTAATCCCTACTGGGTGTAGAGGACCCTGTAGGCGCGGACCCGGTGTCCAGTTTGTATTCTGGGGTGAGCCTATGATGCTCCTCTGCCCCCTAGTCACTTCTCTCTGCTTTGCCTCCGGCCACACTCGGGGCCCCCTCAGGCTTCAGCACGTGCTGTAGGCCTTGGCTTGCCTCAGCACAGCAGCCAGCGTGCTGCTTCTTCGCTGATCTCCTAGCGTCAGCACACTCTCACTACCTAACTCCACCCTCCAGTATATATATCCCTAACAGGGCTCCCTCTGGTGGTATGAGGTGGAATGGTGGAGGTGTCTGTATGTATTGAGGGCCTCTTGAGGAGAAGTCCGTCCATGCGCCCTTTTGGGTCCTGTGGTACCTGTGAACAGCAGGGTGCCACAAATGTAGATGGATTACACAATTGTTCTTGTTCACAATGTTTAACCTCGGCAATCGCAGAAACAAAAGTTCTGAAGGCACAGCAGGTGATCAAGAATGACTATGGTAAAGAGGTACGCTCAAACACATTTTTAGCTGATGGTTTGGTATCTAAAACAGTTAGGCTTGGGCTAGACAGCAACTCTGCTCACATAGCCAAAAACATTTGTGCAACTTACTGTTGTGCTGTTTTAGAGATGTGGTTTGACTGACAAAAACCACAGGCAGGTTGCCATAAGATCGCATGTGACTTCTGCTTTAGTTCATTTGCTTGGTCTGGTACCTGGACACCGAAAGAACCTGTTGCTCTAGTAAAACCAGAGTGAGTGTTCCCATGTGTGATCACTGTCTTCTGTGCTCCATTTGCGTAGGTTTATGTACCGCTGCTATCTACGAACAATCAAGTGGAAAAGAGCCAGTGCTTGCCAGACTATTTGCTGGAAGAGTAAAGTCCTCAGAAAGATCTAGAAAAAGCTCTAGCTCATCCAGCAGCAAAGGATGAGATCCAAGGAAGCTGGTTATTATTTATTGGTGACGTACAGGAAACGTTCAACTGTGTTACTACCCGGAGAACTGTGTACATATCGTCCTATATGTATTTTATATGTGATCTCCTTACAGATGAACAGAACACTAGAAGTTTCCTTATCTTTCCATTCATTTTTAACAAGAGACTACCTGAATCTGAGATACACAGCAGGGTCCTCCTTAGTATTCTTATAGCTAGAAGATTCTTGGAAATTAGTGGTAGCATTCTGTAAGATTATTTTAAGAAAAAAAAAAGTATGTTATCCATGTAGTGAGACTTCAGTCTAAAGTCACGTTCTCTTCGTGCTGTTATTAAAGTCATTAGACCCACAGACCAGTATTGTGCAAAAAAAATGTGCCCCTATTAAACTAGTATAAAACCACTTTAAGGATCTATGTTCTTATTGTACATGATGCCATTGTCTCAGGTTAGCAATGTATTGCTCTTCTAGCACTTATTACTGTACTGTGCAGTCTGATGTCAGTTCTGTATGCATGTCTGTTCTCAGCATATTAATAAAATATTGGCATTGTTCATGTATGATTCATAATTTGGATTGGTGCATTTTGTTAGCGGCGGAACCCAAGTGTGTTACAGCTCATCAGAATAGAAATTTAATTGGAAGAACAGTGTTAAGACATTCAGCAGAAACCATTTCAACAGTAAATGGGGAAGAACTCTCAAAAATTCTTCATTAAATGTCACTTGCTGAACCCAGCAGGAAGTACGGCGGCGTCTAAAAACCACTAAAGTTGACAAATCCCCGGGCCCGGATGGGATACACCCGCGAGTACTGCAGGAATTAAGTAACGTCATAGATAGACCATTATTTTTAATCTTTAAAGATTCCATAATAACAGGGTCTGTAGCACAGGACTGGCGTATAGCAAATGTGGTGCCAATATTCAAAAAGGGGACAAAAACTGAACTTGGAAATTATAGGCCAGTAAGCTTAACCTCTACTGTGGGTAAAATCCTGGAGGGTTTCCTAAGAGATGCTTTAATAGAGTATCTGAAGAAGAATAACCTCATGACCCAATATCAACATGGGTTTACAAGGGACCGTTCCTGTCAAACTAATCTGATCAGTTTTTATGAGGAGGCAAGTTCTCGACTGGACCAAGGAAATGCAGTGGATGTTGTGTATATGGACTTTTCAAAAGCTTTTGATACGGTTCCACACAAAAGGTTGATACATAAAATGAGAACAACGGGGATAGGGGAAAATATATGTATGTGGGTTAAGAATTGGCTCAGTGATAGGAAACAAAGGGTGGTTATTAATGGAACACACTCAGACTGGGCCTCAGTTAATAGTGGGGTACCACAGGGGTCAGTATTGGGCCCCCTTCTTTTTAACATATTTATTAATGACCTTGTAGAGGGCATACAGAGTAATATTTCAATATTTGCAGATGACACTAAACTCTGCAGGGTAATCAATACAGAGGAGGACAATTTTATATTACAGGAGGATCTATCTAAACTAGAAGCTTGGGCTGATAAATGGCAAATGAGCTTTAATGGGGATAAATGTAAGGTAATGCACTTGGGCAGAGGAAATAAAATGTATAATTATATGCTTAATTGTAAAACACTGGGCAAAACTGTCACTGAAAAAGACCTGGGTGTATTGGTGGACGACAAGCTGACGTTTAGTGGCCAGTGTCAGGCAGCTGCTGCAAAGGCAAATAAAATAATGGGAGGCATTAAAAAAGGCATAGATGCTCATGAGGAGAACAGAATTTTACCTCTATACAAGTCATTAGTGCGACCACACTTAGAATACTGTGTACAGTTTTGGTCTCCGGTGTATAAGAAAGACATAGCTGAACTAGAGAGGGCGCAGAGAAGAGCGATCAAGGTTATTAGAGGACTGGGGGGTCTGCAATACCAAGACAGGTTATTACACTTGGGGTTATTTAGTGTGGAAAAAAGAAGGCTTACGGGTGATCTTATTACTATGTGCAAGTATATGAGGGGACAGTACAAAGACCTTTCTACTGATCTTTTTACTCTGAGGCCAGAGACTTGGACAAGGGGGCATCTTCTACGTCTGGAGGAAAGAAGGTTTAATCATAATCACAGATGGGGATTCTTTACTGTAAGAGCAGTGAGACTATGGAACTCTCTGCCACATGATGTTGTAATTAGTGATTCACTATTAAATTTAAGAAGGGCATGAATGCCTTTCTTGAAAAGTATAATATTACAGGTTATATATACTAGATTCCTTGATAGGGCGTTGATCCAGGGAACTAGTCTGATTGTCGTATGGAGTCGGGAAGGAATTTTTTTCCCCAATGCGGAGTTTAGTGTTTGCCACGTTTTTTTTTTGCCTTCCTCTGGATCAACATGTTAGGCTATGGGTTGAACTAGATGGACTTAGTCTTCCTTCAACCTTAAAAACTATGTTACCATGTTACTATGTATACTATGTAAAATTGGTGCAGAATAAAGGGAAACAATTTTGGAGGAGATGTAGATTCTTAAGAGCTGGTTATTTTCTAAACTGGTCAAGATAACAACTTAATATAGGTCCTAGAAGGATTTTATGAGCTACACCCATGCGGCAGCTGGAGTGGTGTAGAAGCATGACAGCTCAAACAGTGGAAACTTCCTCTGAAGAGATAAATCATGTTACTATAAGCCAGTCTGATGGACGAATCCTGGCGCACATCACATACTTAAACCTTTTACTGGCTACTGTCAAATTTGAGAGACTAGGTATAATATGATTTGGGTACTTTTCAGGGTTTGGGCTGGACTCCCTTTATTTCCAGTGAAAGGTACAGTTGCATTTTACAGAATTTTCAATATAAGTTTGAAGATGTCTGTAGCTTTGTGCCAAAACCAAGGTCCAAAATGACATAGATTGAGGTCAAGGCTTTGTGCAAACAACTCAAATTCCTGTACTCAAAACTTATCAATCAACTAAGTGAAGCATTGGCACAGCACCGACAAACCAAAACATCCCATCAGTCATCAGCGCCTGACCTCACAAATGGTGTATTGGCCACAAATTTCCATAGTCACTTTACCATCTTGTAGAAAGCCTTCACAGACAATGGAGGCTGTTATAGCTGCAAAAAAAGAAGCCAACTACAGGTGTATCTCAATCAATTTATAATCAAAGTATTGTCTGATCTCATCAGACAGTACTCACAAAGGTGAACACCACCAAAAGGGAAAAGAAAGGGAAAAGAAGGGAAAAGGGTGTGAGTAAAAGTGAAATTCTTTATTAAATAATAATATTAAAACCTAGTAAACCATACATCCCATTAGGGATGTATAATGGATCATGATTATATAAATGGAGTCATGATCCACTAAATTCCCTGATCAGTGCCCTGATAACCTCTGTACAAGGGCCCATTACACTTATATCTACTAGACCTGCCACACTTTAGATGTCACCTTATATAATATTGGGAGTGTATCCAATGGGCTAGGATAATTTTTTACTATTGAATTCACACTGGCCATATGAGCCTTTATTTAATAAAATCTCTCCTGGCTGAGGATACTAGTACAATTCAGCACACTTTTGATATAATCTATGGCATCTATTTTGTAAGCATAAACCCAGCCATCAATTATAAGGGACATTGGCTAGGGGCTTATTTTACTAATAATTTGATTTACTGTCTGACTCTATCAGGAATTTAGTGGATCATGACTCCATTTATATAATCATGATCCATTATACATCCCTAATGGGATGTATGATTTACTAGCTTTTAATATTAATATTTAATGAAGAATTTCACTTTTACTCACACCCTTTTCCCTTCTTTTCCCTTTCTTATTTGTTTATTTTTTTCTCAATAAATTTAGAATATCAACAAA
This sequence comes from Phyllobates terribilis, assembly GCF_046119375.1. NCBI lineage: Eukaryota > Metazoa > Chordata > Amphibia > Anura > Dendrobatidae > Phyllobates > Phyllobates terribilis. The sequence continues at coordinate 24,989,524 of NW_027362775.1, forward strand.
AAGTTAATTTATTTCAGTTCTTCAATGAAAAAAAGTGAAACTCATATACCATATAAAGCAGGGGTGGGCAATTCATTTTCCCGAGGGGCCACATAAGACTGATGGTTGTGGAGGGCCGAACCAATAGGCTGAAATTAATTTTGCTCCATATTGATATCAATATATTGATTATAATTATTAGATTAATATTAATTGCATGACTTAATACTGAGCAGAAGTACGCTGACATCCCATTATATACCGTTTGAACACGAATACAACCCCTTCTATATACCGTATGAGCCCCATAGCCTCCCCACGTCCAGCAACAGACCCTCATAGCCTGCCCATGTCCTGCAGCAGACCCCCCATAGCCTGCCCATGTCCTGCCAAACATCCCATACACATTAAGAAAACACATATTCACCTTGCTCCCATTCCCCCGGTGCTGTGCCTCTCCTCCTGCAATGATGTCATCGCGTCAGCTGCTTCACATGCTGATTGGCGGGGGAAGGGGCTGGAGGCCCCTCCTATACCATTGCACTCAGCGGTGCGCACATGAAGACACGGTCAGGCGGCGGTGACAGCAGGGGGCAGGTATGGTGCGGTCCATGGGCCACTGCTTTAGTCCTTCAGCTCTCTCAGTCTGCGGGCCGGACTGAACAGCCAGATGTGGCCCGTGGGCTGCACTTTGCCCAGGTCTGATATAGAGTCATTACAAACAGTGATCTATTTCAAGTGTTTTTCTGTTAATGTTGATTATGGCTTACAGCCAATGAAAACACAAGTCATCTCAATAAATTAAAATAATTAACAAAAACACCTGCAAAGGCTTCCTAAGCATCTAAAAAGGTCCCTTAGTCTGTTTTAGTAGGCTTCACAATCATGGCGAAGACTGCTGACTTGACATGTCCAGAAGGCAGTCATTGACACACTCCATAAGGTCCCAGAGTTCCAATATTCATTTGGAAATCAAGGTCCCAGAGTCTGGAGGAAGAGTGGAGAGGTACACAATCCAAGCTGCTTGAGGTCTAGTGTGAAGTTTCCACAAACTCTTTAATCAAGACCAAAGTCAGCGCAGCCGTCTACGAAGAAATTTTAGAGCACTTCATGCTTCCCTCTGCCGACAAGCTTTTTGGAGATGGAAATTTCATTCTCCAGCAGGACTTGGCACCTGTCCAAACTGCCTAAAGTACCAATACCTGGTTTAAAAACAACAGTATCACAGTGCTTGATTGGCCTTCAAACTCGCCTGACCTTAACCCCATAGAGAATCTATGGGGTAATGTCAAGAGGAAGATGAGACACCAGACCCAAAAATGAAGACGAGCTGAAGGCTGCTATCAAAGCAACCTGGGCTTCCATAACACCTCAGCAGTACCACAGGCTGATCACCTCCATGCCACACTGCATTGATGCAAAAGGAGCCCCGACCAAGTATTGAGTGCATTTACTGAACATACATTTCAGTAGGCCAACATTTCGGATTTTAAAATCATTTTTCAAGCTCTTGTTATAAAGTATTCTAATTTACTGAGATAATGACCTTTGTGTTTTCATTGGCTGTAAGCCATAATCATCAACATTAACAGGAATAAACTCTTGAAATAGCTCACTCTGTTTGTAAAGACTCTATATAATGAGTTTCACTTTTTGCATTGAAGAACTGAAATAAATTAACTTTTTGATATTCTAATTTAGTGAGATGCACCTGTGTGTATTAACTTTTATTACCTTTTGACTATATGAAGTAGAAGATGATGGTGGTAGGTCCTTCAGAGTGGGTGGGGGGCTGATTTTTCTCGCACCTTTAATCCATTAAAAAGCAGTGCTATTAACCCCTTAAATGTCATTGTCATGTTAAGACATTTTTTGAGTTTTGGAAAACCTTTTGTCCAGTGTCTGCAGTCTGTTAAAAAGCCTGTTCTTTACTCGAATTTCTCTGACTCCCCGCATTGAAGCTCCACTGTTGATCTCGGTCAACTCTAGGCGGATTCGCTGTGCTCAGTTGACTGCTGTGCTGTTGGCGTGATCAGGGCCGGCTCCAGGTTTTTCTGGGCCCCGGGCGAAAGAGTCTCAGTGGGCCCCTTTAACACATACCATGATTCATGATGCAGAGATACGGCGGAGAAATATATATGTAGCACCCCGAGGACTCGGCTGCTACAGGGGTATTGCACCTCGAACCAGAGGTGTGATATTCCACTCCCGGGTAAGGATGGAGTGTGGACCGGGGCTCAGTAGGCTGCATGCACCACACACACCCCATTTCCGAGGAACAGACCAACGGTGCTCCCACTAGACAGAGTGCAGGCACGACAGCTTCTGTTCCTGGCTGGAGGAGGGAGGGGGAGGAAAACCCAGTGGTGTAGGACCAGATAGGGGTGGGTTTCTGGGCATAGGTAGGAGCCCATTGGTTGCTAGTCACCTGGGCTCGGGTGTCAGAAGGAGGTATATAAGGTGGGCACTATCTTAGGTCAGTGGTCAGTTCAGAGAGGAGCTCAGCCAGAGAGAGCTGACAGGGAGCTGTGGCTCAGTCTGGGCCCAGCTCCAGAGGCAGGCCTGGAGTGGAGGCCAGAAACAACAGAAAGAGAAAGGAGAAGGAACAGGAAGGAAAGTAAGAAAGGAACTGAAACGGAGGAGAAAGGAGGCAAGGAACACAAAGAAAGGCCCAGAGACACGAAGGCAGAAAGAACCCCATATTCCCAGAGGAGATACTGGGTGAAGGGTTGGCAGAGCAGGGTACCGGAACCCGAATTGGTGGAGGCGACTAATCCTCAGCCATAACCGGAGGTTGTGACCACATCTTGGTGCGACCCCTCACTACATCCACCAGAAAGGCATACCGCATAGGGTCAGGGAGACCGGAGAGAGGTTTCACCAACAGAAGGCCCGAGGAAGCTGGACAAAGGTGGGTCACTGGTGGGGACGGCCAGTAGAAAGGAAGAGAGGGGAGCTTTCAGCCACACTCTGGAATTGCTTGGGAGTTGACCGAGTCCCTCACCTGGTGGACGCAGCACGGCTCGGGCGGTCACTGCTGGCCGAAGTGACCAGAGCAACAACTGTGAGTAAAGCTTTGGAAACTGCACCACACGTCTCTGTGATTCCTTGCCGTTCCAGCACCACTAGCACTGGGACACTCACACCATCACTCCCATCGTCTTCCACATTAGCTGCCCTGAGGCAATAATCCTCCCGTGGGGAGTCATCCCATACTCAGCTGCGCAAACAACATCAGCCTCAGCGGTCGGCAGCGCAGCGGCGGTCCCCACTGACCGCAATCCACGCGTGGCGTAGTCGGACACTTATTACAACATTTAGACTGCCACTGGTTTGACCACCCTGGGCACGGACAGGGTCACCGCCACGGAGAACTACAACCCCCAGCGATCCGGCTCCGGGTATTCCCCCTGCACAGCAGCAGCAGCACAGGCCCAGGGGGCGCGTCAACTATATATAGTACAATGCAAAGATTTCACTTCTTACATTACATGAGTGATATCTATTGTAAATTCCACAATAGCTCAGAAACCGGTGAATCGCTCCACACAGAATACTGTCCCCCATATAACGCTCCATACAGAATACTGGCCCCCATATAAGGCCCCATACGGAATACTGGCCCCCATATAAGGCCCCATACGGAATACTGGCCCCCATATAAGGCCCCATACGGAATACTGTCCCCCATATAAGGCCCCATAAGGAATACTGGCCCCCATATAAGGCTCCATGCGGAATACTGGCCCCCATATAAGGCTCCATGTGGAATACTGGCCCCCATATAAGGCTCCATGCAGAATACTGGCCCCCATATAAGGCTCCATGCGGAATACTGGCCCCCATATAAGGCTCCATACGGAATACTGGCCCCCATATAAGGCTCCGTACAGAATACTGGCCCCCATATAACGCTCCATACAGGATACTGGTCCCCTTGTAAAGCTCCATACAGGATACTGGCCCCCATATAACGCTCCATACAGGATACTGGTCCCCTTATAAAACTCCATACAGGATACTGGCCCCCATATAACGCTCCATACAGGATACCGGTCCCCATATAATGCTCCATACAGGATACTGGTCCCCTTATAAAACTCCATACAGGATACTGGCCCCCATATAACGCTCCATACAGGATACCGGTCCCCTTATAACGCTCCATACAGGATACCGGTCCCCATATAACGCTCCATACAGGATACTGGTCCCCTTATAAAACTCCATACAGGATACTGGCCCCCATATAACGCTCCATACAGGATACCGGTCCCCTTATAACGCTCCATACAGGATACCGGTCCCCTTTTAACGCTTCATACAGGATACTGGCCCCCATATAATGCTGCATGCAGGCTGTTACCCCCCACATAATGCCCCATACAGGCTGTCCCCCCCTTATAATGCTCCATGCAGGCTGTTACCCCCCACATAATGCCCCATACAGGCTGCCCCCCCCTTATAATGCACTATGCAGGCTGTTCCCCACCTTATAATGCCCCATACAGGCTGTCCCCCCCCCTCTTTATAATGCCCCATGCAGGATGTCACCCCCCCTCTTTATAATGCCTCATGCAGGATGCCTCTCCCCTCTCTTTATAATGCTCCATGGAGGATGCCACCCCCTCCCCCCCCTTCTCTTTATACTGCCCCATGCCTCCATACATTAAAAAAAAAAAAATCAAATACTCACCTCCCTTCTCCTCACCTGCTACTTGCTGCCCGCTGCTCGGGTCCGAACTCCAGCGTTGTCAGCGTCTTCCCGCTCAGCGCTCCCTGTGACGGCTCAGGGGAGGGCGCGGTGTAAAGACGTCACCGCGCCCTCTGACCTGAGACGTCACAGGGAGCGCAGAGCAGGAAGACAGCGGATCTGACGAGGCACGGGGAGAGGTAAGTATCCAGCTGCCGGGGCCCTGAGCAAGCGGCGGAGAAGGGCGGGCGCTGACACCGCTCTCCTCCGCCCATAGCCCAGCAGGGTGCGCGACCGCCAGTGGGCCCCTCTGCCTGCTCAGGGCCCCGGCATTTGCCCGGGTGCGCCGGGTGCTGACGCCGGCCCTGGGCGTGATGTCAGCATTGTAGACAATAACAAACACCGAGAGCAGTGTCAGAGATTCATTTAGTACTTTTTAAACTGCAGCTGTGGAGTAGGTTTTTAAGAAGCAAAAACGTCTTTTTTTAAAGTGACTCTGTCAACACAGCATGCTGTACCCTTGGCGTGGCCTATCAGTTCAGTGCACCTTTTCACCTGCTCCTCTATCTTCATCCTTCTCTGGATCTACGATGCCAGAGTTGTGAATCAAAGAACATGAGGCTGGATATTGAGAGAAAACAAGCAGGTGGGAAGGTGTATTTAAATGTTTGGCTCCGCCGTGTAGCACTGAGCTGCAGGATTTAGTTTGGACAGTCATTCTGTGCTGACAGTCTGTTTAAAGAGATCCTGGCTTTGTAATACTGATGAAAATTGTTACGGATCCGGGTGGTGGAACCTCTGTGCTGCGGTGCAAGGAGGGACCAGAGGGGCGTAACTAAGTATCAACTCGGACTGACCAAGGTCGCACGGCGGCTCAATCGACTCCGTGACCAGGGAGGGACCGAGCAGAGGGACCAGGTGCCACTCTGGGCCAGACCTTGTATGAGAGCAGGTGACTCCCACGGTCAGATGGCAGGGACTGACAGGTACAGCAGATGAGTACGGCAGGCAGGCTGACAGGTGGTCCGGGTAGACGGACTGGCGGACACCACGGGTAACTGGCAGGAGCTGCCAGGTAGACAGGCTGGTAGGCATGGTAGGTAACAGGCAGGAGCCTCCAGGTAGGCAGGCTCGTGGGCACGACAGGTAACAGGCAGGCGCCTCCAGGTAGGCAGGCTGGTAGGCACGACAGGTAACAGGCAGGAGCCTCCAGGGAGCCAGGCTGGTGGGCACGACATTTAACAGGCAGGAGCCTCCAGGTAGGGTGGCTGACAGGCACCACAGGTTACTGGTAAGTCCTCCGGGTAAGCAGACTGGCCAAGCCCATAGACAGACTGGCGGGTTGGACCATAGGCAGACTGTCGGGCTGGAGTGTGTACTGGCTGGCAGAGACAGGTAGCAGGTAAAGGCTCCGGGTAAGCGGACTGGCCAAGCTCATAGACAGACTGGCGGACTGGGCTTTAAGCAGACTGTCGGGCTGGACTGGTAGTCAGGCTGGCAGACTGGACTGGTAGTCAGACTGGCAGCGGGACTTGAGGGCTGAAGCAGAGTTTAGTACACAGAGCAACAACCTTGCACGGGCACCTCCATTTTGGAGGAGGTGCCTTATATATGAGAGGTCCTTCGGTCATTGGCCGGGGACTCTTTAGAGCGGCGCGCGTGGCCCCCTTAAGAGGGAGGAAGCGCGCACGTGCTCCCTAAGCACAGTGCCCGGAAAGATGCGCCCGCCAACAGCAGCAGCAGGGGAGCAGGAAGATGCCGGGCCAGGAGCGCGGCGGTAAGGTGGGACGGCGTCTCTATCTGTCTGGGGGCAGAGACACTGATGCTACAGCACTCTCCTCCTTTACGGCCCCTCTTTTTTAGGCCTGTAAGAAATTCTTTAAGAAGAAGAGGGGCGTGGATATTCTCCCTGGGGTCCCAAGTTCCTCTCCTCTGGGCCAAACCTCTTCCAATCCACCAGAAAAAAGGTTTTTCCTCTTACCCTTTTGGTGGCCAGAATGTTCTCTACCTCATAGACGTCCTCAGCGGAGACCGCAGCTGGGGTGGTACCTGGATCGTCTGAAAAAAAATTAAGAACAACTGCTTTGAGGAGAGATACGTGGAAGGAGTTGGGGATCCGTAAGGTGGCTGGGAGTTTTAACTTGCAGGCCACTGGATTGATTTGCTTGAGGACTTCAAACGGACCGATGAACCGCGGACCCATCTTATATGAGGGTATTTTGAGACTAACATGTTTGGATGAGAGCCAAACCTTGTCTCCTGGACGGAATTGAGGCGGATCCAGACGTTTCTTATCGGCATGTCTCTTCATCCGCTCGGAGTATTGAAGAATTGCGGATCTAGTGTCCTCCCAAATGGTAGAAAATTCGTTGACCAGAGACTCCGCGGCAGGATTGTCCACTGAAGCTGAGACGGGAAACTGAATCCGGGGTGTTGACCGTAGACCACAAAGAATGGGACTTAGAAGAAGATTCGCTCTCATGGTTGTTATAGGAGAACTTGGCCCATGGTAGAAGCTCTACCCAATCGGTATGGTGAGCGTTGACGAAGTGCCGGAGGAAGCTGGTAAGGATCTGGTTGATACGTTCCACTTGGCCATTGGACTGAGGATAATAAGCAGAGGAGAAATCCAGGGAGACATCCTGCAGCTTGCGCGTAGCTCTCCAGAAGCGCAAAGTGAACTGGACCCCGCGATCAGACACAATGTGGAGGGGTAGGCCGTGGAGACGAAAGATGTGATGGATGAAGTCCTTAGCCAGCACAGATGCAGATGGGAGACCAGGCAGAGGGATAAAGTGCGCCATTTTAGAAAAGCGGTCAGCGACCACCCAAATGATAGAACAACCGGCAGAAACAGGGAGATCCGTAATAAAGTCCATAGCATTGTGTTGCCACGGGGCAGCAGGTACGGGAAGAGGCAGTAGACGGCCGGCTGGAAGATGTCTTGGAACATTGTTGCGGGCACAGGATGAACAGGCCGTGATGAAGTCTACAACCTCCTTGCGCAGGAAAGGCCACCAGTAATGCTGGGTAATGAGCCGGAAGGTCTTCCTCTGGCCAGCGTGGCCGGCTAGTTTAGATGAATGGCCCCAGTGAAGAACCTTTTTACGATCCGGAACCGCTACAAATGTCTTACCGGATGGAAGACGAGACAGGTCCAACGGAGCCACATTCATCACTTTGGAAGGATCGATGATATACATAGGCTCCTCCTCTTGATCGGAGGACAGGAAAGATATGGATAAAGCATCGGCTTTAACGTTCTTGTCCGCAGGGTATTAATGTAGGGTAAAGCTGAAACAGGCAAAGAACAGAGACCACCGGGCCTGATGCGGATTGAGTCTTTGAGCGTTTTGTAAATAGGCCAGGTTTTTGTGATCAGTGTAGATGACCACCGGGTGCAGAGCCCCCTCTAGGTAATGCCTCCAGGTAGGCTGGCTGGCAGACACCACAGGTTACTGGTAAGTTCTCCGGGTAAACAGACTGACCAAGCCCATAGACAGACTGGCGGGTTGGACCATAGGCAGACTGTTGGGCTGGAGTGTATACTAGCTGGTGGAGACAGGTAGCAGGTAAAGGCTCCGTATAAGTGGACTGGCCAAGCCCATAGACAGACTGGCGGACTGGGCTGTAAGCAGACTGTCGGGCTGGACTGGTAGTCAGGCTAGCGGACTGGACTGGTAGTCAGACTGGCAACGGGACCTGAGGGTTGAAGCAGAGTTTAGTACACAGAGCAACAACCTTGCACTGGCACCTCCATTTTGGAGGAGGTGCCTTATATATGAGAGGTCCTTCGGTCATTGGCCGGGGACTCTTTAGAACGGCACTCGGCCCCTTTAAGAGGGAGGAAGCGCACGCGCCCTAAACACAGTGCCCAGGAAGCTGCGCGCACCGACAGCAGCAGCAGGGGAGCAGGAAGACGCCGGGCCAGGAGCGCAGTGGTAAGGGGGGCGGCGTCTCTGCCTATCAGGATGCAGAGACGCCGATGATACAAAAATGACGCCTGTGGGGACAAAATCAGATTTACGTTTTTTTAATTTATCAAAAATATTTTTATTGGGCAAACTTTTACATCTTACAAATTGGTTGATAAAATAATCATATTATATAATCCCAACAAATTGAGTACAATTTTGTATCAATCATTGTTTATGACAGGAATACAATGCCTGTCATAGGATTCCTCACACCCTTCCCTCTCACTTATCTGAACTCACATTTTAATATATCGAGTACAATAACTAGACAACAGTTTAAACATGAGGAACATACAGTAAGGTGTTTCAGATCTGAAATATTGGTTCGTTTTTAAAGGAGAAGTAAGTTAAATATGACATCTCTTGCTAATACTTCCAACACTACCGCTGGGCATTTAATCCAGTGTCCACACTATTTACCAAATTTCGCAATGGCCCCCCTTTTTATGTATATACTTTTTTTCCATCAGAATGGTGGTATTTAAACAACTCACAAACTCCTCGGAGATAGATATAATTTCTAGTATCTATCTCTACATATCTAGCTATTTACAGTGCTGGCCAAAAGTATTGGCACCCCTGAAATTCTGTCAGATAATACTCAGCTTCTTCCTGAAAATGATTGCAATCACAAATTCTTTGATATTATTCTCTTCATTTAATTTGTCTTCAATGAAAAAAACACAAAAAGGATTGTCCTAAAGCCAAATTGGATATAATTCCACACCAAACCTAAAAAAGGGGGTGGACAAAAGTATTGGCACCCTTTGAAAAATCATGTGATGCTTCTCTAATTCGTGTAATTAACAGCACCTGTAACTTACCTGTGGCACCTAACAGGTGTTGACAATAACTAAATCATATTTGCAGCCAGTTAACATGGATTAAAGTTGACTCAACATCTGTCCTGTGTCCTTGTGTGTACCACATTGAGCATGGAGAAAAGAAAGAAGACCAAAGAACTGTCTGAGGACTTGAGAAACCAAATTGTGAGGAAGCATGAGCAATCTCAAGGCTACAAGTCCATCTCCAAAGACCTGAATGTTCCTGTGTCTTCCGTACGCAGTGTCATCAAGAAGTTTAAAGCCCATGGCACTGTGGCTAACCTCCCTAGATGTGGACGGAAAAGAAAAATTTACGAGAGATTTCAACGCAAGATTGTGCGGATGGTGGATAAAGAGCCTCGACTAACATCCAAACAAGTTCAAGCTGCCCTGCAGTCCGAGGGTACAACAGTGTCAACCCATACTATCTGTCGACATCTGAATGAAAAGGGACTGTATGGTAGGATACCCAGGAAGACCCCACTTCTTACCCCGAGACATAAAAAAGCCAGGCTGGAGTATGTCAAAACTTACCTGACAAAGCCTAAAACGTTTTGGAAGAATGTTCTCTGGTCAGATGAGACAAAAGTAGAGCTTTTTGGGAAAAAGCATCAACATAGAGTGTGCAGGGAAAAAAAAGAGGCATTCAAAGAAAAGAACACAGTCCCTAAAGTCAAACATGGCGGAGGTTCCCTGATGTTTTGGGGTTGCTTTGCTGCCTCTGGCACTGGACTGTTTGACCGTGTGCATGGCACTATGAAGTCTGAAGACTACCAACAAATTTTTCAGCATAATGTAGGGCCCAGTGTGAGAAAGCTGGGTCTCCCTCAGAGGTCATGGGTCTTCCAGCAGGACAATGACCCAAAACACACTTCCAAAAGCACTATAAAATGGTTTTAGAGAAAGCACTGGAGACTTCTAAGGTGGCCAGCAATGAGTCCAGACCTAAATCCCATAGAACACCTGTGGAGAGATCTCAAAATGGCAGTTTGGAGAAGGCACCCTTCAAATATCAGGGACCTGGAGCAGTTTGCCAAAGAAGAATGGTCTACAATTCCAGCAGAGCATTGTAAGAGACTCGTTGATGGTTACCGGAAGCGGTTGTTCGCAGTTATTTTGGCTAAAGGTTGTGCAACCAAGTATTAGGCTGAGGGTGCCAATACTTTTGTCCGGCCCTTTTTTGGAGTTTTGTGTGAAATGATCAATGATTTGATTTTTGCTTCATTCTCTTTTGTGTTTTTTCCTTGCAAGCAAATTAAATGAAGAGAATAATACCAAAGAATTTGTGATTGCAATCATTTTCAGGAAGAGACTGAGTATTATCTGACAGAATTGCTGGGGTGCCAATACTTTTGGCCAGCACTGTATTATCTATATGTTAACTAAATGCATTTTCCATGTTATTTACTCCCTAAATCTTTCTATCTTCAATATCCGTATGCATATACATAGATCGGAAAGGGTGAGATAGGTAGTCTAACTAGGTAACCAGAGAAATTATATTCATTATACAGTCATGGCTGCAAGTGTTGTCAACCTTGACATTGTCCCAGAAAATCTAGTATTTTTCCCAGAAAATTATTGCAATTACACATGTTTTGTTATACACATGTGTACTTCATTTGTGTGGATTGGAACAACAAAAAAAAAAAAAAGTTAAATTGGACATCATTTCACATAAAACCCCCAAAAATGGGACGGACAAATTTGTTGGCACCTTTCCAAAACTGTGGGTAAACAAGTTTGTTTCAAGCATGTGACTCTCGTTCACACTCACATATGGCAAGTAACAGGTGTGGGTAATATGAAAATCACATCTGAAAACCGATAAAAAGGGAAGAAGTTGCCTCAGTCTTTGCATTGTGTGCCACACTAAGCATTGAGAGCAGAAAGAGAACTGTCTGAGGACTTGAGAACCAAAATTGTTTTGAAAATGATCTACAATCTCCAGATTGATGTTCCTTTGTCCATGGTGTGCAACATAATCAAGAGGTTTATAACCCATGGCACTATAGCTAATTTTCCGGGTCGTGGATCACAAAGAAAATTTGATGAAATGTTGCAATGCAGGGTAGTCTGTGTGAAGACCCGGGATCTTATGTGGGCGTAACGCTTCTCAGACAATGTAGGGTGAGGGTAAAAAGTGTGGCAATACATTATTGAACCACAAAGCGGACAATAAACACACAGAACAGTCCCAGCAAATACCCAAGATGGTACAACATTACACAGCCTCACGCTTCCTTCTCTGCCCCCCTGGGATAGAATAGCTGCGACTTTGGAGACTTCCAGGGCCGGCGACCTCAACCAGTGGCCCCCCGTTTCTGGCGGGCTCCCACTGAGAGAAAGTAGCGGCATGGTGCCTTAAAACCTTCTGGTTAAACCACTGTGAAATCCACAGCTCTTTCAAGGGGCATTGATATTGTCTTTTTATTCCACTGTAACCTCCACCACTCTTCCAAGGGGCATTGATATGGTCTTTTTATTTTACTGCGACCTCCACCACTCTTCCAAGGGGCATTAATATTGTCTTTCTATTCCACTGCGACCTCCACCAATCTTCCAAGGGTCATTGATATTGTCTTTTTATTCCACTGTAACCTCCACCACTCTTCCAAGGGGCATTAATATTGTCTTTTTATTAAACTGCGACCTCCACCTCTCTTCCAAGGGGTATTAAAACCATCTTGTTAAGCTACTGTGGCCTCCAAGTCTCTTCCATGAGGCATTGATATTGTCTTTTTATTCCACTGCGACATCCACCACTCTTCCAAGGGGAATTGATATTGTCTTTTTATTCCACTGCGACCTCTACCACTCTTCCAAGGGGCATTAAAACAGTCTTGATAAGCTATTGTGACTTCCACGTCTCTTCCAAGGGGCATTAAACCATCCGGTTAAACCACTCTGTACTCCACAGCTCTTCCAAGAGGCATTGATATTGTCTTTTTATTCGACTGTAACCTCCACCACTTTTCCAAGGGGAATTGATATTGTCTCTGTTTTCCACTGCGACCTCCACCACTCTTCCAATGGGCATTAAAACCGTCTTGTTATGCTACTGTGACCTCCACGTCCCTTGCACGGGGCATTGATATTGTCTTTTTAATCCATTGAGACTTACACCACTCTTCCAAGGGGCATGAAAACCGTCTTGTTAAGCTACTGTGACCTCCAAGTCTCTTCCAAGGGTCATTAAAACCGTCTGGTTAAACCGCTCTGAGCTCCACATCTCTTCCAAGGGGCATTGACAATGTCTTTTTATTCCATTGTAACCTTCTGCACTCTTCCAAGTGCATTGATATTGTCTTTTTATTCCTCTGCGACGTCCACGACTCTTCCAAGGGGCATTGAAACCGTCTTGTTAAGCTACTGTGACTTACAAGTTTCTTACACAGGGCATTGATATTGTCTTTTTATTCCACTGTAACCTCCACCACTCTTCCAAGGGGAATTGATATTGTTTTTTTATTCCACTGTAACCTCCACCAATCTTCCGAGGGGCATTGATATTGTCTTTTTATTCCACTGCGACCTCCAGCACTCTTCTAAGGGGCATTGATATTGTCATTTAAATCCACAACGATCTCCACCACTCTTCCAAGGGGCTTTAATACAGTCTTGTTAAGTTACTGTCTTGTTAAGTTACTGTGACCTCCTCGTCTCTTCTAAGGGGCGTTAAAATCATCTGGTTAAACACTGTGAACTCCACAGCTCTTACAAGAGTCATTGATATTGTCTTTTTATTCGACTGTAACATCCACCACTCTTCCAAGCGGCATTGATATTGTCTTTTTATTCCACTGCGACCTCCACCACTCTTCCAAGGGGCATTGATATTGTCTTTTTAATCAACTGCGACCTCCACCTCTCTTCCAAGGGGCATTAAAACTGTCTTGTGAAGCTACTGTGACCTCCATGTCCCTTCCACGGGGCATTGATATTGTCTTTTTATTCCACTGCGACCTCCACCACTCTTCCAAGGGCAATTGATATTGTCTTTTTAATCCACTGCGACCTCCACCACTCTTCCAAGGGGCATTGATATTGTCTTTTTAATCCACTGTGACCTCCACGTCTCTTCCAAGGGGCATTAAAACCGTCAATTTAAACCTCTCTGAACTCCACAGCTCTTCCAAGGAGTACTGGTATTGTCTTTTTATTCCACTCTAACCTCCACCACTCTTCCAATGGGCATTGACATTGTCTATTTATTCCACTGCGACCTCCACCACTCTTCCAAGGGGCATTAAGACAATCTTGTTAAGCTACAGTGACCTCCACAACTTTTCTATGGGGCATTGATATTGTCTTTTTATTCCACTGTAACCTCCACCACTCTTCCAAGGGGCATTGATTTTGTCTTTTTATTCCACTGCTACCTCAACCACTCTTCCAATGGGCATTGATATTGTCTTTGTAATCCACTGAAACCTGCACCACTCTTCCAAGGGGCATTAAAGCCGTCTTGTTAAGCTACTGTCACGTCCATGTCTATTCCACGGGGCATTGATATTGTCTTTTTATTCCACTGTAACCTCCACCACTCTTCCAAGTGGCAATAACATTGTCTTTTTATTCCACTGCGACTTCCACCTCTCTTCTAAGGGGCATTGATATTGTCTTTTTAATCCACTGCGACCTCCACCACTCTTCCAAGGGGCATTAAAACAGTCTTGTTAAGCTACTGTGACCTCCACGTCTCTTCCAAGTGGCAATTAAACCGTCTGGTTAAACCACTCTGAACTCCACAGCTCTTCCAAGGGGCATTGATATTGTCTTTTTATTCCACTGTAACCTCCACCACTCTTCCAAGGGGCATTGATTTTGTCTTTTTATTCCACTGCGACCTCCACCACTCTTCCAATGGGCATTGACATTGTCTATTTATTCCACTGCGACCTCCACCACACTTCCAAGGGGCAATAAGACAATCTTGTTAAGCTACAGTGACCTCTACAACTCTTCCATGGGGCATTGATATTGTCTTTTTATTCCACTGTAACCTCCACCACTCTTCCAAGGGGCATTGATTTTGTCTTTTTATTCCACTGCTACCTCAACCACTCTTCCAATGGGCATTGATATTGTCTTTTGTAATCCACTGCAACCTGCACCACTCTTCCAAGGGGCATTAAAGCCGTCTTGTTAAGCTACTGTCACGTCCATGTCTATTCCACGGGGCATTGATATTGTCTTTTTATTCCACTGCGACCTCCACCACTCTTCCAAGGGGTATTGATATTGTCTTTTTAATCCACTGCGACCTCCACCACTCTTTGAAGGGGCATTAAAACAGTCTTGTTAAGCTACTGTGACCTCCACATCTCTTCCAAGTGGCAATTAAACCGTCTGGTTAAACCACTCTGAACTCCACAGCTCTTCCAAGGGGCATTGATATTGTCTTTTTATTCCACTGTAACCTCCACCACTCTTCCAAGGGGCATTGATTTTGTTTTTTTATTCCACTGCGACCTCCACCACTCTTCCAATGGGCATTATTATTGTCTTTTTAATCCCCTGCAGCCTCCACCACTCTTCCAATGGGCATTAAAACCGTTTTGTTAAGCTACTGTGACCTCCACGTCCCTTCCACGAGGCATTGATATTGTCTTTTTATTCCACTGCGACCTCCACCACTCTTCCAAGGGGTATTGATATTGTCTTTTTAATCCACTGCGAACTCCACCACTCTTCCAAGGGGCATTAAAACCGTCTTGTTATGCTACTGTGACGTCGACTTCTCTTCCAAGGGGCATTAAAACCATCTGGTTAAACCAATCTGAACTCCACAGCTCTTCCTAGGGGAATTTGTATTGTCTTTTTATTCCACTCTAACCTCCACCACTCTTACAAGGGGCATTGACATTGTCTTTTTATTCCACTGCGACCTCCACCACACTTCCAAGGGGCATTAAGACCAAATTGTTAAGCTACAGTGACCTCCACATCTCTTCCACGGGGCATTGATATTGTCTTTTTATTCCACTGTAACCTCCACCAATCTTCCAAGTGGCATAGATATTGTTTTTTTATTCCACTGCGACCTCCACCACTCTTCCAAGGGGCATTAAAACCGTCAATTTAAACCACTCTCAACTCCACAGCTCTTGCAAGTGGCTTTGATATTGTTTTTTATTCCACTGTAACCTCCAGCACTTTTCCAAGGGGCATTGATATTGTCTTTTTATTCCACTGCGTCTTCCACCACTCTCCCAAGGGGCATTAAAACTGTCTTGTTAAGCTGCTGTAACCTCCATGTCTATTCCACGGGGCATTGATATTGTCTTTTTATTCCAATGTAACCTCCACCACTCTTCTAAGGGGCAGTGATATTGTCTTTTTAAACCACTGCGACCTCCACCACTCTTCCAAGAGGCATTAAAAACATCTTATTAAGCTACTATGACCTCCACGCTCTTCCAAGGGGCATTAAAACCATCTGGTTAAACCACTCTGAATTCCAAAGCTCATCAAAGGGGCATTGATATTGTATTTTTATTCCACTTGTAACCTCCACCACTTTTCCTATGGGAATTGATATTGTCTTTTTATTATTATTATTATTATTATTTATTATTATAGCGCCATTTATTCCATGGCGCTTTACATGTGATAGGGATATACATAACAAAAGCATTTACATAATCTTAACAAAACGAGTCAGCGACTGGTACAGGACGAGCGAGGACCCTGCCCGCGAGGGCTCACATTCTAGAAGGGATGGGTGAGGATACATTAGGTGAGGGTAGAGCTGGTCGTGCTGCGGTGGTTACTGCAGGTTGTAGGCTTGTCGGAAGAGGTGGGTCTTCAGGTTTCTTTTGAAGGTTTCCACGGTCGGCGAGAATCTGATGTGTTGGGGTAGAGAGTTCCAGAGTAGGGGGGATGCACTGGAGAAATCTTGTATACGATTGTGGGAGGAGGAGATAAAAGGGGAGTAGAGAAGGAGATCTTGTGAGGATCGGAGGTTGCGTGCAGGTAAGTACCGGGAGACTAGGTCACAGAAGTATGGGGGAGACAGGTTGTGGATGGCTTTGTATGCCATGGTTAGAGTTTTGAACTGGATTCTCTGGGCAATGGGGAGCCAGTGAAGAGATTGACAGAGAGGAGAGGCCGGGGAATAATTGGGGGACAGGTGAATTAGTCGAGCTGCAGAGGTTAGGATAAAACCGTCTTGTTAAGCTACTGTGACCTCCAAGACTCTTCCAAGGGGCATTAAAACCGTCTTTTAAAACCTCTCTAAGCTCCACAGCTATTTCAAGGGGCATTGACAATATCTTTTTATTCCATAGTAACCTTCTGCACTCTTCCAAGTGCATTGATATTGTCTTTTTATTGCTCTGCGACGTCCACGACTCTTTCAAGGGGCATTAAAACCGTCTTGTTAAGCTACTGTGACCTCCAAGTTTCTTACACAGGGCATTGATATTGTCTTTTTATTCCACTGTAACCTCCACCACTCTTCCAAGGGGCATTGATATTGTCTTTTTATTCCACTGTAACCTCCACCACTCTTCTAAGGGGCATTGATATTGTCTTTTAAATCCACAACGATCTCCACCACTCTTCCAAGGGGCATTAAAACAGTCTTGTTAAGCTACTGTGACCTTCTCGTCTCTTCCAAGGCGCATTAAAACCATCTGGTTAAACACTGTGAACTCCACAGCTCTTACAAGAGGCATTGATATTGTCTTTTTATTCGACTGTAAAATTCTCCACTCTTCCAATCGGCATTGATATTGTCTTTTTATTCCTCTGCGACCTCCACCTCTCTTCCAAGGAGCATTGATATTGTCTTAATAATCAACTGCGACCTCCACCTCTCTTCCAAGGGCCTTTAAAACCGTATTGTGAAGCTACTGTGACCTCAACGTCCCTTCCAAGGGGCATTGATATTGTCTTTTTAATCCACTGCAACCTCCACCACTCTTCCAAGGGGCATTGATATTGTCTTTTTATTCCACTGTGACCTCCACGTCTCTTCCAAGGGGCATTAAAACCATCAATTTAAACCACTCTGAACTCCACAACTCTTCCAAGGAGCACTGGTATTGTCTTTTTATTCCACTCTAACCTCCACCACTCTTCCAAGGGGCATTGACATTGTCTATTTATTCCACTGCGACCTCCACCACTCTTCCAAGGGGCATTAAGACCATATTGTTAAGGTACAGTGACCTCCACAACTCTTCCATGGGGTAATGATATTGTAATTTTATTCCACTGTAACCTCCACCACTCTTCCAAGGGGTCATTGATTTTGACTTTTTATTCCACTGCGACCTCTACCACCTTTCCAATGGGCTTTGATATTGTCTTTTTAATCCACT
This sequence comes from Phyllobates terribilis, assembly GCF_046119375.1. Taxonomy (NCBI): domain Eukaryota; kingdom Metazoa; phylum Chordata; class Amphibia; order Anura; family Dendrobatidae; genus Phyllobates; species Phyllobates terribilis. The sequence continues at coordinate 25,007,327 of NW_027362775.1, forward strand.
GCAACCTCCAACACTCTTCCAAGGGGTAATGATTTTGTCCTATTATTCCACTGCAACCTCTACCACTCTTCCAATGGGCATTGATATTGTCTTTTTAATCCACTGCAACCTCCTCCACTCTTCCAAGGGGCATTAAAGCCGTCTTGTTAAGCTACTGTCACGTCCATGTCTATTCCACGGGGCATTGATATTGTCTTTTTATTCCACTGTAACCTCCACCACTCTTCCCAGTGGCATTGACACTGTCTTTTTATTCCACTGCGACTTCCACCTCTCTTCCAATGGGCATTAAAACAGTCTTGTTAAGCTACTGTGACCTCCACGTCTCTTCCAAGGGGCATTAAAACCGTCTGGTTAAACCACTCTGAACTCCACAGCTCTACCAAGGGGCATTGATATTGTCTTTTTATTCCACTGTAACCTCCACCACTCTTCCAATGGGAATTGATTTTGTCTTTTTATTCCACTGTGACCTCCACCACTCTTCCAATGGGCATTGTTATTGTCTTTTTAATTCCCTGCAACCTCCACCACTCTTCCAAGGGGCATTAAAACCGTCTTGTTATGCTACTGTGACCTCCACGTCCCTTCCACGGGTCATTGATATTGTCTTTTTATTCCACTGCGACCTCTACCACTCTTCCAAGGGGCATTGATATTATCTTTTTAATCCACTGCGAACTCCACCACTCTTCCAAGGGGCATTAAAACCGTCTTGTTATGCTACTGTGACGTCGACTTCTCTTCCAAGGGGCATTAAAATCATCTGGTTAAACCACTCTGAACTCCACAGCTCTTCCTAGGGGAATTTGTATTGTCTTTTTATTCCACTCTAACCTCCACCACTCTTCCAAGGGGCATTGACATTGTCTTTTTATTCCACTGCGACCTCCACCACTCTTCCAAGGGGCATTAAGACCAAATTGTTAAGCTACAGTGACCTCCACATCTCTTCCACGGGGCATTCATATTGTCATTTTATTCCACTGTAACCTCCACCAATCTTCCAAGGGGCATTGATATTGTTTTTTTATTCCACTGCGACCTCCACCACTCTTCCAAGGGGCATTAAAACAGTCTTGTTAATCTACTGTGATCTCCACGTCCCTTCCACGAATCATTGATATTGTCTTTTTATTCCACTGCGACCTCCACCACTCTTCCAAGGGGCATTGATATTGTCTTTTTAATCCACTCCGAACTCCACCACTCTTCCAAGGGGCATTAAAACCGTCTTGTTATGCTACTGTGACGTCGACTTCTCTTCCAAGGGCATTAAAACCATCTGGTTAAACCACTCTGAACGCCACAGCTCTTTCAAGGGGCATTTGTATTGTCTTTTTATTCCACTCTAACTTCCACCACCCTTCCAAAGGGCATTGACAATGTCTTTTTATTCCACTGCAACCTCCACCACTCTTCCAAAGGGCATTGATATTGTCTTTTTAATCCACTGCGACCTCCACCACTTTTCCAAGGGACTTTAAAAATGTCTTTTTAAGCTACTGTGACCTCCACGTCACTTCCAATGGGCATTAAAACCATCTGATTAAACCATTCTGTACTCCACAGCTCTTCCAACTGGCATTGGTATTGTCTTTTTATTCCACTCTAACCTCCACCACTCTTCCAAGGGGCATTGACATTGTCTTTTTATTCCACTGAGACCTCCACCACTCTTCCAGGGGGCATTAAAACTGTCTTGTTAAGCTACAGTGACCTCAACATATCTTCCACTGGGCATTGATATTGTCTTTAAATTCCACTCTAACCTCCACCACTCTTCCAAGGGGCATTGACATTGTCTTTTTATTCCACTGCGACCTCCACCATTCTTCCAATGGGCATTAAAACTGTCTTGTTAAGCTACTGTGACCTCCACTTCTCTTCCAAGGGGCATTGAAACCGTCAATTTCAACCACTCTGAACTCCACAGCTCTTGCAAGAGGCATTGATATTGTCTTTTTATTCCATTGTAATCTCCAACACTCTTCCACAGGGCATTGATATTGTCTTTTTATTCCACTGCGTCTTCCACCACTCTCCCAAGGGGCATTCAAACTGTCTTGTTAAGCTGCTGTAACCTCCATGTCTATTTCACGGGGCATTGATATTGTCTTTTTATTCAAATGTAACCTCCACCACTCTTCTAAGGGGCAGTGATATTGTATTTTTAAACCACTGCGACCTCCACCACTCTTCCAAGGGGCATTAAAACAGTCTTGATAAGCTACTGTGACGTCTACGTCTCTTCTAAGGGGCAATAAAACCGTCTGGTTAAACCATTCTGTACTCCACAGTTCTTCCAAGGAGCATTGATATTGTCTTTTTATTCGACTGTAACCTCCACCACTCTTCCAAGGGGCATTGATATTGACTTTTTATTCCACTGTAACCTCCACCACTCTTCCAAGGGGCATTGATATTGTCTTTTTAATCCACTGCGATCTCCACCACTCTTCCAAGTGGCATTAAAACCATCTTGTTAAGCTACTGTGACCTCCAATTCTCTTCCAAGGGGCAATAAAACCGTCTGGTTAAACCAATCTTAACTCCACAGCTCTTCCAAGGGGCATTGGTATTGTCTTTTTCTTCCACTCTAACCTCCATCACTCTTTCAAAGGGCATTGACATTGTTTTTTATTCCACTGCGACCTACACCACGCTTCCAAGAGGCATTAAAACTGTCTTGTTAAGCTACAGTGACCTCCACATCTCTTCCACTGGGCATTGATATTGTCTTTTTATTCCACTGTAACCTCCACCACTCTTCCAAGGGGCATTGATATTGTCTTTAAATTCCACTGTAACCACCACCACTCTTCCAAGGGGCATTGATATTGTCTTTTTAATCCACTGTGACCTCTACCACTCCTCCAAGGGGCTTTAAAACAGTCTTGATAAGCTACTGTGACCTCCACGTCTCTTCCAAGGGGCATTAAAACCGTCTGGTTAAACCATTCTGTACACCACAGTTCTTCCAAGGAGCATTGATATTGTCTTTTTATTCGACTGTAACCTTCACCACTCTTCCAAGGGGCATTGATATTGACTTTTTATTCCACTGCGACCTCCACCACTCTTCAGAGGGACATTGATATTGTCTTTTTAATCCACTGCTACCTCCACCACTCTTCCAAGGGGCATTAAAACGGTCTTGTTAAGCTACTGTGACGTCAAAGTCTCTTCCAAGGGGCATTAAAACCATCTGGTTAAACCACTCTGAACTCCACAGCTCTTCCAAAGGGCATTTGTATTGTCTTGTAATTTCACTCTAACCTCCACCACTCTTCCAAGGGGCATCGACATTGTGTTTTTATTCCACTGCGACATCCACCACTCTTCCAAGGGGCATTGATATTGTCTTTTTAGTCCACTGCGCACTCCACCCCTCTCCAAGGGGCATTAAAACCGTCTTGTTAAGCTACTGTGACCTCCACGTGTCTTCGAAGGGGCATTGATATTGTCTTTTTATAGCACTGTAACCTCCACCAATCTTCCAAGGGGCATTGATATTGTTTTTTAACTCCACTGCGACCTCCACCACTCTACCAGGGGGCAATAAAACCGTCTTGATAAGTTACTGTGACCACCACGTCTCTTCCAAGAGGCGTTAAAACCATCTGGTTATTCCACTCTGAACTCCACAGCTCTTCTAAGCGGCATTATTATTGTCTTTTTATTCCACGGTAACCTCCACCACTCTTCCAAGGGGCATTGATATTGTCTTTTTATTCCACTGCGACCTTCACCAGTCCTCCAAGGGGCAATAAAACCATCTTGTTAAGCTACTGTGACCTCCACGTCTCTTCCACGGGGCATTGGAATTGTCTTTTAATTCCACTGTAACATCCACCACTCGTCCAAGGGGCATTGATATTGACTTTTTATTCCACTGCAACCTACACTACTATTCCAAGGGGCACTGATATTGTCTTTTTAATCCACTGTGACCTCCACCACTCTTCGAAGGGGCATTAAAACCGTCTTGCTAAACTACTGTGACCTCATCGTCTTTTCCACTGGCCATTGATATTGTCTTTTTATTCCACTGAAACCTCCACCACTCATCCAAGGGCATTGATATTGTCTTTTTATTCCAATGTAGCCTCCACCACTCTTCCGAGGGGCATTGATATTGTCTTTTTATTCCAATGTAATGTCCAGCACTCTTCCAGGGGGCACTGATATTGTCTTTTTATTCCACTGCGACCTCCACCTCTCTTCGAAGGGGCATTGATATTGTCTTTTTATTCCACTGCGACCTCCACCACTCTTCCATGGGACATTAAAACCATCTTGTTAAGCTACTATGACCTCCATGTCTCTTCCACAGGGAATTGATATTGTCTTTTAATTCCACTGTAACCTCCAACACTCTTCCAAGGGGCATTGATATTGTCTTTTTATTCAACTGAGACTTCCACCACTACTTCAAGGAGCATTGACATTGTCTTTTTAATCCACTTCGACCTCCACCACTCTTCCAAGGGGCATTAAAACAGTCTTGTTAATCTACTGTGAACTCCACATCTCTTCCAAGGGGCATTAAAACCGTCAATTTAAACCACTCTCATCCCCGCAGCTCTTGCAAAGTGCATTGATATTGTCGTTTTATTCCACTGCGACTTCCACCTCTCTTCCAAGGGGCATTAAAACCGTCTTGTTAATCTACTGTGACCTCCACGTCTCTTCCAAGGGGCATTAAAACCGTCAATTTAAACCACTCTCAACTCCACAGCTCTTGCAACGGTCATTGATATTGTCTTTTTATTCCACTGTAACCTCCACCACTCTTCCAATGGGCATTGATATTGTCTTTTTATTTAACTGCGACCTCCACCACTCTTCCAAGGGGCATTGATATTGTCTTTTTATTCCACTGCGTCCTTCACCACTCTTCAAATGGGCATTTAAACCGTCTTGTTAAGCCACTGTGACCTCCATGTCTCTTCCACGAGGCATTCATATTGTCTTTTTATTCCACTGCAACCTCCACATCTCTTCCAAGTGGAATTTATATTGTCTTTTTATTCCACTGCGACCTCCACCACTCTTCTAAGGGGCATTGATATTGTCTGTTTAATTCACTGCGACCTCCACCACTCTTCCAAGGGGCATTAAAACAGTTTTGATAAGCTACTGTGACCTCCACGTCTCTTCCAAGGGGCATTAAAACCGTCTGGTTAAACAACTCTGAACTCAACAGCTCTTCCAAGAGGCATTGATATTGTCTTTTTATTCCACTCTAACCTCCACCAATCTTCCAATGGGCATTGATATTGTCTTTTTAATCCACTGCGACCTCCACCACTCTTCCAAGGGGCATTGATTTTGTCTTTTTATTCCATTGCGACCTCCACCACTCTTCCAAGGGGCAATGATATAGTCTTTTTAATCCACTGCGACCTCCACTACTCTTCCAAGGGGCATTAAAACGGTCTTGTTAAGCTACTCTGACGTCGAAGTCTCTTCCAAGGGGCATTAAAACCATCTGGTTAAACCACTCTGAACTCCACAGCTCTTCCAAGGGGCATTGATATTGTCTTGTAATTTCACTCTAACCTCCACCACTCTTCCAAGGGGCATTGATATTGTCTGTTTAGTCCACTGCGCACTCCACCCCTCTCCAAGGGGCATTAAAACTGCCTTGGTAAGCTACTGTGACCTCCACATGTCTTCGAAGGGGCATTGATATTGTCTTTTTATTCCACTGTAACCTCCACCAATCTTTCAAGGGGCATTGATATTGTTTTTTAACTCCACTGCAACCTCCACCACTCTACCTGGGGGCATTAAAACCATCTTGATAAGTTACTGTGACCACCACGTCTCTTCCTAGAGGCGTTAAAAGCGTCTGGTTATTCCACTCTGAACTCCACAGCTCTTCTAAGGGGCATTATTATTGTCTTTATATTCCTCTGTAGCCTCCACCACTCTTCCAAGGGGCATTGATATTGTCTTTTTATTCCACTGCGACCTTCACCACTCTTCCATGGGGCATTAAATCCGTCTTGTTAAGCTACTGTGACCTCCACGTCTCTTCCAAGTGGCATTAAAACCGTCAATTTAAACCACTCTGAACTCCACAGCTCTTGCAATTTAAAGGGTCATTGATATTGTCTTTTTATTACACTGTAACCTCCACCACTCTTCCAAGGGGCATTGATATTGTCTTTTTTTTCCACTGCGACCTCCACCTCTCTTCTAAGGGGCATTAAAACCATCTTGTTAAGCTACTGTGACCTCCAAGTCTCTTCCACGAGGCATTGATATTGTCTTTTTATTCCACTGCGACCTTCACATCTCTTCCAAGTGGAATTGATATTGTCTTTTAATTCCACTGCGACCTCCACCACTCTTCTAAGGGGCATTGATATTGTCTTTATAATTCACTGCGACCTCCACCACTCTTCCAAGGGGCATTAAAACAGTTTTGATAAGTTACTGTGACCTCCAAGTCTCTTCAAAGGGGCATTAAAACCGCCTGGTTAAACCACTCTGAACTCCACAGCTCTTCCAAGAGGCATTGATATTGTATTTTTATTCGACTGTAACCTCCACCACTCTTCCAAGGGGCATTAAAACTGTCTTGTTAAGCTACTGTTACCTCCACGTCTCTTCCAAGAGGCATTAAAACCGTCAATTTAAACCACTCTGAACTCCACAGCTCTTGCAAGAGGCATTGATATTGTCTTTTTATTCCACTGTAACCTCCACCACTCTTCCAAGGGGCATTGATTTTGCCTTTTTAATCCACTGCGACCTCCATCACTCTTCCAAGGAGCATTAAAACCGTCTTGTTTAGCTCCTGTGACCTCCACTTCTATTCCACGGTGCCTTAAAACCTTCTGGTTAAACCACTGTGAACTCCACAGCTCTTCCAAGGGGCATTGATATTGTCTTTTTATTCCACTGTAACCTCCACCACTCTTCCAAGGGGCATTTGTATTGTCTTTTTATTTTACTGCGACCTCCACGTCTCTTCCAAGGGGCATTAATATTGTCTTTTTATTCCACTGCGACCTCCACCACTCTTCCAAGGGGCATTGATATTGTCATTTTATTCCACTGTAATCTCCACCAATCTTCCAAGGGGCATTGATATTGTTTTTTTATTCCACTGCGACCTCCACCACTCTTCCAAGGGGCATTAAAACTGTCTTGTTAATCTACTGTGACCTCCAAGTCCCTTCCACGGATCATTGATATTGTCTTTTTATTCCACTGCGACCTCCACCACTCTTCCAAGGGCCATTGATATTGTCTTTTTAATCCACTCCGAACTCCACCACTCTTCCAAGGGGCATTAAAACCGTTTTGTTATGCTACTGTGACGTCGACTTCTCTTCCAAGGGCATTAAAACCATCTGGTTAAACCACTCTGAACGCCACAGCTCTTCCAAGGGGCATTTGTGTTGTCTTTTTATTCCACTCTAACTTCCACCACACTTCCAAGGGGCATTGACAATGTCTTTTTATTCCACTGCGACTTCCACCTCTCTTCTAAGGGGCATGGATATTGTCTTTTTAATCCACTGCGACCTCCACCACTCATCCAAGGGGCATTAAAACAGTCTTGTTAAGCTACTGTGACGTTGACTTCTCTTCCAAGGGGCATTAAAACCATGTGGTTAAACCACTCTGAACTCCACAGCTCTTCCAAGGGGCATTTGTATTGTCTTTTTATTCCACTCTAACCTCCACCACTCTTCCAAGGGGCATTAAAACCATATTGTTAAGCTACAGTGACCTCCACATCTCTTCCACGGGGCACTGATATTGTCTTTTTATTCCACTGAAACCTTCATCAATCTTCCAAGGGGCATTGATATTGTATTTTTATTCCACTGCGATATCCACCACTCTTCCAAGGGGCATTAAAACAGTCTTCATAATCTACTGTGACCTCCATGTCTCTTCCAAGGGGCATTAAAACCGTCTATTTAAACCACTCTCAACTCCACAGCTCTTGCAAGGGGCTTTGATATTGTTTTTTATTCCACTGTAACCTCCAGCACTCTTCCAAGGGGCATTGATATTGTCTTTTTATTCCACTGCGTCTTCCACCACTCTCCCAAGGGGCATTAAAACTGTCTTGTTAAGCTGCTGTAACCTCCATGTCTATTCCATGGGGCATTGATATTGTCTTTTTATTCCAATGTAACCTCCACCACTCTTCTAAGGGGCATTGATATTGTCTTTTTATTCAACTGAGACTTCCACCACTACTTCAAGGAGCATTGACATTGTCTTTTTAATCCACTTCGACCTCCACCACTCTTCCAAGGGGCATGAAAACAGTCTTGTTAATCTACTGTGAACTCCACGTCTCTTGTAAGGGGCATTAAAACCGTCAATTTAAACCACTCTCATCTCCGCAGCTCTTGCAAAGTGCATTGATATTGTCTTTTTATTCCACTGTAACCTCCAGCACTCTTCCAAGGGGCATAGATATTGTCATTTTATTCCACTGCGACTTCCACCTCTCTTCCAAGGGGCATTAAAACCGTCTTGTTAAGCAACTGTGACTTCCACGTCTCTTTCACGGGGCATTGATATTGTCTTTTTATTCCACTGCGACCTCCACCACTCTTCCAAGGGGCATTGATATTGTCTTTTTTTTCCACTGCGACCTCCACCACTTTTCCAAGAGGCATTGATATTGTCTTTTTAATCCACTACGATCTCCAACACTTTTCCAAGGGGCATTAAAACCGTTTTGTTAAGCTACTGTGACCTCCACGTCACTTCCAAGGGGCATTAAAACCGTCTGGTTTAACTTCTCTGAACTCCACAGCTCTTCCAAGGGTCATTGATATTGTCTTTTTATTCCACTGTCACCTCCACGACTCTTCCAAGGGGCATTGATATTGTCTTTTTATTTTACTGCGACCTCCACCACTCTTCCAAGGGGCATTGATATTGTGTTTTTATTCCACTGCTATTTCAACCTCTCTTCTAACAGGCATTAATATTGTCTTTTTAATCCACTGCGACCTCCACCACTCTTCCAAGGGGCATTAAAACAGTCTTGTTAAGCTACTGTGACCTCCACGTCTCTTCAAAGGGGCATTAAAACCGTCTGGATAAACCAGTCTGAACTCCACAGCTCTTCCGAGGGGCATTGATATTGTCTTTTTATTCCACTGTAGCCTCCACCACTCTTCCAAGGGGCATTGATTTTGTCTTTTTATTCCACTGCGACCTCCATTACTCTTCCAAGGGGCATTGATATTGTCTTTTTAATCCACTGCGACCTCCACCACTCTTCCAAGGGGCATTGATATTGTCTTTTTATTCCACTGTAACCTACACCATTCTTCCAAGGGGTATTGATATTGTCTTTTTAATGCACTGCGACCTCCACCACTCTTCCAAGGGACATTAAAACCATCTGGTTAAACCACTCTGAACTCCATAACTCTTTCATGAGGCATAGATATTATCTTTTTATTTCACTGTAACCTCCACCACTCTTTCAAGGGGTATTGATATTGTCTTTTTATTCCACTGCGACCTCCACCACTCTTCCAAGGGACATTAAAACCGTCTTGTTAAGCTACTGTGACCTCCCCGTGTCTTCCAAGGGGCAATAAAACCATCTTGTTAAACCACTCTGAACTCCACAGCTCTTCCAAGGGGCATTGGTGTTGTCTTTTTATTCCACTCTAACCTCCACTACTCTTCCAAGGGGCATTGACATTGTCTTTCTATTCCACTGCGACCTCCATCATTCTTTCAAGGGGCATTGATATTGTCTTTTTATTCCACTGCAACCTCCACCACTCTTCCAAAGGGCATCGATATTGTCTTTTTAATCCACTGCGACCTCCACCACTTTTCCAAGGGACTTTAAAAATGTCTTTTTAAGCTACTGTGACCTCCACGTCACTTCCAATGGGCATTAAAACCATCTGATTAAACCATTCTGTACTCCACAGCTCTTCCAAGGGGCATTGGTATTGTCTTTTTATTCCACTCTAACCTCCACCACTCTTCCAAGGGGCATTGACATTGTCTTTTTATTCCACTGCGACCTCCACCACTCTTCCAATGGGCATTAAAACTGTCTTGTTAAGCTACTGTGACCTCCACTTCTCTTCCAAGGGGCATTGAAACCGTCAATTTCAGCCACTCTGAACTCCACAGCTCTTGCAAGAGGCATTGATATTGTCTTTTTATTCCATTGTAATCTCCAGCACTCTTCCACAGGGCATTGATATTGTCTTTTTATTCCACTGCGTCTTCCACCACTCTCCCAAGGGGCATTAAAACTGTCTTGTTAAGCTGCTGTAACCTCCATGTCTATTTCACGGGGCATTGATATTGTCTTTTTATTCAAATGTAACCTCCACCACTCTTCTAAGGGGCAGTGATATTGTCTTTTTAAACCACTGCGACCTCCACCACTCTTCCAAGGGGCAATAAAACATTCTTGATAAGCTACTGTGACCTCCACGTCTCTTCTAAGGGGCAATAAAACCGTCTGGTTAAACCATTCTGTACTCCACAGTTCTTCCAAGGAGCATTGATATTGTCTTTTTATTCAACTGTAACCTCCACCACTCTTCCAAGGGGCATTGATATTGACTTTTTATTCCACTGTAACCTCCACCACTCTTCCAAGGGGCATTGATATTGTCTTTTTAATCCACTGCGATCTCCACCACTCTTCCAAGTGGCATTAAAACCATCTTGTTTAGCTACTGTGACCTCCACGTCCCTTCCACGGGGCATTGATATTGTTTTTTAATTCCACTGCGACCTCCACAACTCTTCCAAGGGGCATTGATATTGTCTTTTTAATCCAATGAGACCTCCACCACTTTTCCAAGGGGCATTAAAACCGTCTTGTTAAGCTACTGTGACCCCCAATTCTCTTCCAAGGGGCAATAAAACCGTCTGGTTAAACCAATCTTAACTCCACAGCTCTTCCAAGGGGCATTGGTATTGTCTTTTTCTTCCACTCTAACCTCCACCACTCTTCCAAAGGGCATTGACATTGTTTTTTATTCCACTGCGACCTACACCACGCTTCCAAGAGGCATTAAACTGTCTTGTTAAGCTACAGTGACCTCCACATCTCTTCCACTGGGCATTGATATTGTCTTTTTATTCCACTGTAACCTCCACCACTCTTCCAAGGGGCATTGATATTGTCTTTTTATTCCACTGTGACCTCCACCACTCTTCCAAGGGGCATTAATATTGTCTTTTTAATCCAGTGCGACCGCCACCACTCTTCCTTGTGGCATAAAACCGTCATTTTAAGCTACTGTGACCTCCACGTCTCTTCCAAGGGGCATTAAAACCGTATTGTTAAACCACTCTGAACTCCACAGATCTTCAAAGGGGCATTGTCTTTTTATTTAATTGGATCCTCCACCACTCTTCCAATGGGCATTGATATTGTCTTTTTATTCCACTGTAACCTCCACCATTCTTCCAAGGAACATAGATATTGTCTTTTTATTCCACTGTAACCTCCACCACTCTTCCAAGGGGCATTGATATTGTCTTTAAATTCCACTGTAACCACCACCACTCTTCCAAGGGGCATTGATATTGTCTTTTTAATCCACTGTGACCTCTACCACTCCTAAAAGGGGCTTTAAAACTGTCTTGATAAGCTACTGTGACCTCCACGTCTCTTCCAAGGGGCATTAAAACCGTCTGGTTAAACCATTCTGTACACCACAGTACTTCCAAGGAGCATTGATATTGTCTTTTTATTCGACTGTAACCTCCACCACTCTTCCAAGGGGCATTGATATTAACTTTTTATTCCACTGCGACCTCCACCACTCTTCCAAGGGACATTGATATTGTCTTTTTAATCCACTGCTACCTCCACCACTCTTCCAAGGGGCATTAAAACGGTCTTGTTAAGCTACTGTGACGTCGAAGTCTCTTCCAAGGGGCATTAAAACCATCTGGTTAAACCACTCTGAACTCCACAGCTCTTCCAAGGGGCATTTGTATTGTCTTGTAATTTCACTCTAACCTCCACCACTCTTCCAAGGGGCATCGACATTGTGTTTTTATTCCACTGCGACCTCCACCACTCTTCCAAGGGGCATTGATATTGTCTTTTTAGTCCACTGCGCACTCAACCCCTCTCCAAGGGGCATTAAAACCGTCTTGTTAAGCTACTGTGACCTCCACGTGTCTTCGAAGGGGCATTGATATTGTCTTTTTATACCACTGTAACCTCCACCAATCTTCCAAGGGGCATTGATATTGTTTTTTAACTCCACTGCGACCTCCAGCACTCTACCAGGGGGCAATAAAACCGTCTTGATAAGTTACTGTGACCACCACGTCTCTTCCAAGAGGCGTTAAAACCATCTGGTTATTCCACTCTGAACTCCACAGCTCTTCTAAGGGGCATTATTATTGTCTTTTTATTCCACGGTAACCTCCACCACTCTTCCAAGGGGCATTGATATTGTCTTTTTATTCCACTGCGACCTTCACCAGTCCTCCAAGGGGCAATAAAACCATCTTGTTAAGCTACTGTGACCTCCACGTCTCTTCCACGGGGCATTGGAATTGTCTTTTAATTCCACTGTAACATCCACCACTCGTCCAAGGGGCATTGATATTGACTTTTTATTCCACTGCAACCTACACTACTATTCCAAGGGGCACTGATATTGTCTTTTTAATCCACTGTGACCTCCACCACTCTTCGAAGGAGCATTAAAACCGTCTTGCTAAACTACTGTGACCTCAACGTCTTTTCCACGGGCCATTGATATTGTCTTTTTATTCCACTGAAACCTCCACCACTCATCCAAGGGGCATTGATATTGTCTTTTTATTCCAATGTAGCCTCCACCACTCTTCCGAGGGGCATTGATATTGTCTTTTTATTCCAATGTAATGTCCAGCACTCTTCCAAGGGGCATTGATATTGTCTTTTTATTCCACAGCGACCTCCACCACTCTTCCATGGGACATTAAAACCATCTTGTTAAGCTACTATGACCTCCATGTCTCTTCCACAGGGCATTGATATTGTCTTTTAATTCCAATGTAACCTCCAACACTCTTCCAAGGGGCATTGATATTGTCTTTTTATTCAGCTGAGACTTCCACCACTACTTCAAGGAGCATTGACATTGTCTTTTTAATCCACTTCGACCTCCACCACTCTTCCAAGGGGCATTAAAACAGTCTTTTTAATCTACTGTGAACTCCACATCTCTTCCAAGGGGCATTAAAACCGTCAATTTAAACCACTCTCACCTCCGCAGCTCTTGCAAAGTGCATTGATATTGTCTTTTTATTCCACTGCGACTTCCACCTCTCTTCCAAGGGGCATTAAAACCGTCTTGTTAATCTACTGTGACCTCCACGTCTCTTCCAAGGGGCATTAAAACCGTCAATTTAAACCACTCTCAACTCCACAGCTCTTGCAACGGTCATTGATATTTTCTTTTTATTTCACTGTAACCTCCACCACTCTTCCAATGGGCATTGATATTGTCTTTTTATTTAACTGCGACCTCCACCACTCTTCCAAGGGGCATTGATATTGTCTTTTTATTCCACTGCGACCTCCACCACTCTTCAAATGGGCATTTAAACCGTCTTGTTAAGCTACTGTGACCTCCATGTCTCTTCCACGAGGCATTCATATTGTCTTTTTATTCCACTGCGACATCCACATCTCTTCCAAGTGGAATTTATATTGTCTTTTTATTCCACTGCGACCTCCACCACTCTTCTAAGGGGCATTGATATTGTCTTTTTAATTCACTGCGACCTCCACCACTCTTCCAAGGGGCATTAAAACAGTTTTGATAAGCTACTGTGACCTCCACGTCTCTTCCAAGGGGCATTAAAACCGTCTGGTTAAACAACTCTGAACTCAACAGCTCTTCCAAGAGGCATTGATATTGTCTTTTTATTCCACTCTAACCTCCACCAATCTTCCAAGGGGCATTGATATTGTCTGTTTAGTCCACTGCGCACTCCACCCCTCTTCCAAGGGGCATTGATTTTGTCTTTTTATTCCATTGCGACCTCCACCACTCTTCCAAGGGGCAATGATATAGTCTTTTTAATCCACTGCGACCTACACTACTCTTCCAAGGGGCATTAAAACGGTCTTGTTAAGCTACTCTGACGTCGAAGTCTCTTCCAAGGGGCATTAAAACCATCTGGTTAAACCACTCTGAACTCCACAGCTCTTCCAAGGGGCATTGACATTGTCTTGTAATTTCACTCTAACCTCCACCACTCTTCCAAGGGGCATTGATATTGTCTGTTTAGTCCACTGCGCACTCCACCCCTCTCCAAGGGGCATTAAAACCGTCTTGTTAAGCTACTGTGACCTCCACATATCTTCGAAGGGGCATTGATATTGTCTTTTTATTCCACTGTAACCTCCACCAATCTTCCAAGGAGCATTGATATTGTTTTTTAACTCCACTGCGACCTCCACCACTCTACCTGGGGGCAGTAAAACCATCTTGATAAGTTACTGTGACCACCACATCTCTTCCTAGAGGCGTTAAAACCATCTGGTTATTCCACTCTGAACTCCACAGCTCTTCTAAGGGGCATTATTATTGTCTTTATATTCCTCTGTAACCTCCACCACTCTTCCAAGGGGCATTGATATTGTCTTTTTATTCCACTGCGACCTTCACCACTCTTCCATGGGGCATTAAATCCGTCTTGTTAAGCTACTGTGACCTCCACGTCTCTTCCAAGTGGAATTAAAACCGTCAATTTAAACCACTCTGAACTCCACAGCTCTTGCAAGAGGCATTGATATTGTTTTTTTATTCCACTGTAACCTCCACCACTCTTCCAAGGGGCACTGATTTTGTCTTTTTAATCCACTGCGACATCCATCTCTCTTCCAAGAGGCATTAAAACCGTCTTGTTTAGCTACTGTGACCTCCACGTCTATTCCACGGTGCCATAAAACCTTCTGGTTAAACGACTATGAACTCCACAGCTCTTCCAAGGGCATTGATATTGTCTTTTTATTCCACTGTAACCTCCACCACTATTCCAAGGGGCATTGTTATTGTCTTTTTATTTTACTGCGACCTACACCACTCTTCCAAGGGGCATTAATATTGTCTTTTTATTCCACTGCGACCTCCACCACTCTTCAAATGGGCATTTAAACCGTCTTGTTAAGCTACTGTGACCTCCATGTCTCTTCCACAGGGCATTGATATTGTCATTTTACTCCACTGAGACCTCAACCACTACTTCAAGGAGCATTGACATTGTCTTTTTAATCCACTTCAACCTCCACCACTCTTCCAAGGGGCATTAAAACAGTCTTGTTTATCTACTGTGACCTCCACGTCTCTTCCAAGGGGCATTAAAACCATCTGGTTAAACCACTCTGAACTCCACAGCTCTTCCAAGGGGCATTTGTATTGTCTTGTAATTTCACTCTGACGTCCACCACTCTTCCAAGGGGCATTGACATTGTCTATTTATTCCACTGCGACCTCCACCACTCTTCCAAGGGGCATTGATATTGTCTGTTTAGTCCACTGCGCACTCCACCCCTCTCCAAGGGGCATTAAAACCATCTTGTTAAGCTACTGTGACCTCCACGTGTCTTCGAAGGGGCATTGATATTGTTTTTTTATTCCACTGTAACCTCCACCAATCTTGCAAGTGGCATTGATATTGTTTTTTAACTCCACTGCGACCTCCACCACTCTACCAGGGGGCAATAAAACCGTCTTGATAAGTTACTGTGACCACCACGTCTCTTCCAAGAGGCGATAAAACTGTCTGGTTATTCCACTCTGAACTCCACAGCTCTTCTAAGGGGCATTATTATTGTCTTTTTATTCCACTGTAAGCTCCACCACTCTTCCAAGGGACATTGATATTGTCTTTTTATTCCACTGCGACCTTCACCAGTCCTCCAAGGGGCAATAAAACCATCTTATTAAGCTACTGTGACCTCCACGTCTCTTCAACGGGGCATTGGAATTGTCTTTTAATTCCACTGTAGCATCCACCACTCGTCCAAGGGGCATTGATATTGTCTTTTTATTCCACAGCAACCTACACTACTATTCCAAGGGGCATTGATATTGTCTTTTTAATCCACTGTGACCTCCACCACTCTTCCAAGGGGCATTAAAACCTTCTGGTTAAACCACTGTGAACTCCACAGCTCTTCCAAGGGGCATTGATATTGTCTTTTTATTCCACTGTAACCTCCACCACTATTCCAAGGGGCATTGTTATTGTCTTTTTATTTTACTGCGACCTCCACCACTCTTCCAAGAGGCATTAATATTGTCTTTTTATTCCACTGCGACCTCCACCACTCTTCAAATGGGCATTTAAACCGTCTTGTTAAGCTACTGTGACCTCCATGTCTCTTCCACAGGGCATTGATATTGTCTTTTCATTCCACTGGAACCTCCAACACTCTTCCAAGGTGCATTGATATTGACTTTTTACTCCACTGAGACCTCAACCACTACTTCAAGGAGCATTGACATTGTCTTTTTAATCCACTTCGACCTCCACCACTCTTCCAAGGGGCATTAAAACAGTCTTGTTTATCTACTGTGACCTCCACGTCTCTTCCAAGGGGCATTAAAACCGTCAATTTAAAACACTCTCAACTCCACAGCTCTTGCAAGGGTCATTGATATTGTCTTTTTATTACACTGTAACCTCCACCACTCTTCCAAGGGGCATTGATATTGTCTTTTTTTTCCACTGCGACCTCCACCTCTCTTCCAAGGGGCATTAAAACCATCTTGTTAAGCTACTGTGACCTCCAAGTCTCTTCCACGAGGCATTGATATTGTCTTTTTATTCCTCTGTGACCTCCACATCTCATCCAAGTGGAATTGATATTGTCTTTTAATTCCACTGCGACCTCCTCCACTCTTCTAAGGGGCATTGATATTGTCTTTTTAATTCACTGCGACCTCCACCACTCTTCCAAGGGGCATTAAAACAGTTTTGATAAGATACTGTGACCTCCACGTCTCTTCCAAGGGGCATTAAAACCGTCTGGTTAAACCACTCTGAACTCCACAGCTCTTCCAAGAGGCATTGATATTGTATTTTTATTCGACTGTAACCTCCACCACTCTTCCAAGGGGCATTAAAACTGTCTTGTTAAGCTACTGTTACCTCCACGTCTCTTCCAAGAGGCATTAAAACCGTCAATTTAAACCACTCTGAACTCCACAGCTCTTGCAAGAGGCATTGATATTGTCTTTTTATTTCACTGTAACCTCCACCACTCTTCCAAGGGGCATTGATTTTGCCTTTTTAATCCACTGCGACCTCCATCACTCTTCCAAGGAGCATTAAAACCGTCTTGTTTAGCTCCTGTGACCTCCACGTCTATTCCACAGTGCCTTAAAACCTTCTGGTTAAACCACTGTGAACTCCACAGCTCTTCCAAGGGGCATTGATATTGTCTTTTTATTCCACTGTAACCTCCACCACTCTTCCAAGGAGCATTGATATTGTCTTTTTATTTTACTGCGACCTCCACCACTCTTCCAAGGGGCATTAATATTGTCTTTTTATTCCACTGCGACCTCCAGGACTCTTGCAAGGGGCATTGATATTGTCTTTTTATTCCACTGTAACCTCCACCACTCTTCCAAGGGGCATTGATACTGTCTTTTTATTCCACTTAGACTTCAACCACTCTTCCACAAGGCATTGATATTGTCTTTTTATTCCACTGTGACCTCCACGTCTCTTCCAAGGGGAATTAATACCGTCAATTTAATCCACTCTGAACTCTACAGCTCTTCCAAGGAGCATTGGTATTGTCTTTTTATTCCACTCTAACCTCCACCACTCTTCCAACGGGGCATTGACATTGTCTTTTTATTCCACTGCGACCTCCACCACTCTTTCAAGCGGCATTTAGACCATCCTGTTAAGCTACAGTGACCTCCACAACTCTTCCACAGGGCAATGATATTGTCTTTTATTCCACTGTAACCTCCACCACTCTTCCGAGGGGCATTGATATTGTATTTTTATTCCACTGCGACCTCCACCACTCTTCCAAATTACATTGATATTGCCTTTTTAATCCTCTGCGACCTCCACCACTCTTTCAAGGGCATTAAAACAGTCTTGTTAAGCTACTGTGACCTCCACGTCTCTTCCAAGGGGCATTAAAACCGTCTGGTTAAACCACTCTGAACTCCACAGCTCTTCCAAGGGGCATTGATATTGTCTTTTTTTTCCACTGTAACCTCCCAAACTCTTCCAAGGGGAATTGATTTTATCTTTTTATTCCACTGCGACCTTAACCACTCTTCCAGTGGGCATTGATATTGTCTTTTTAATCCACTGCGACCTCCACCACTCTTCCAAGGGGCATTAAAACTGTCTTTTTAAGCTACTGTCACGTCCATGTCTATTCCACGGGGCATTGATATTGTCTTTTTATTCCACTCTAACCTCCACCACTCTTCCAAGGGGCATTGATATTGTCTTTTTATTCCACTGCAACTTCAACCTCTCTTCTAATGGGCATTGATATTGTCTTTTTAATCCACTGTGACCTCCACCACTCTTCCAAGCAGCATTAAAACAGTCTTGTTAAGCTACTGTGACCTCCACGTCTCTTAAAAGGTGCATTAAAACCGTCTGGTTAAACCATTCTGAACTTCACAGCTGTTCCGAGGGGCATTGATAATGTATTTTTCTTCCACTGTAACCTCCACCACTCTTCCAAGGGGCATTGATTTTGTCTTTTTATTCCACTGCGACCTCCACCACTTTTCCAAGGGGCAATGATATTGTCTTTTTAATCCACTGCGACCTCCACCACTCTTCCAAGGGGCATTAAAACGGTCTTGGTAATCTACTGTGACGTCGAAGTCTCTTCCAAGGGGCATTAAAACCATCTGGTTAAACGACTCTGAAATCCACAGCTCTTCCAAGGGGCATTTGTATTGTCTTGTAATTTCACTCTAACCTCCACCACTCTTCCAAGGGGCATTGACATTGTCTTTTTATTCCACTGCGACCTCCACCACTCTTCCAAGGGCATTAAAACAGTCTTGATAAGCTACTGTGACCTCCACTTCTCTTCCAAGGGGCATTAATACCGTCTGGTTAATCCACTCTGAACTCCACAGCTCTTCCAAGGGGCATAGATATTGTCTTTTTTTTCTACTGTAACCTCCCAAACTCTTCCAAGGGGCAATGATTTTATCTTTGTATTCCACTGCGACCTTAACCACTCTTCCAATGGGCATTGATATTGTCTTTTT
Source organism: Phyllobates terribilis (assembly GCF_046119375.1). NCBI lineage: Eukaryota > Metazoa > Chordata > Amphibia > Anura > Dendrobatidae > Phyllobates > Phyllobates terribilis. Next base: position 25,026,595 of record NW_027362775.1, read on the forward strand.
AATCCACTGCGACCTCCACCACTCTTCCAAAGGGCATTAAAACCGTCTTGTTAAGCTACTGTCACGTCCATGTCTATTCCACGGGGCATTGATATTGTCTTTTTATTCCACTCTAACCTCCACCACTCTTCCAAGGGGCATTGATATTGTCTTTTTATTCCACTGCAACTACAACCTCTCTTCTAATAGGCATTGATATTGTCTTTTTAATCCACTGCGACCTCCACCACTCTTCCAAGCAGCATTAAAACCGTCTGGTTAAACCATTCTGAACTCCACAGCTGTTCCGAGGGGCATTGATAATGTCTTTTTATTCCACTGTAACCTCCACCACTCTTCCAAGGGGCATTGATTTTGTCTTTTTATTCCACTGCGACCTCCACCACTTTTCCAAGGGGCAATGATATTGTCTTTTAAATGCACTGCGACCTCCACCACTCTTCCAAGGGGCATTAAAACGGTCTTGTTAAGCTACTGTGACGTCGAAGTCTCTTCCAAAGGGCATTAAAACCATCTGGTTAAACCACTCTGAACTCCACAGCTCTTCCAAGGGGCATTTGTATTGTCTTGTAATTTCACTCTAACCTCCACCACTCTTCCAAGGGGCATTGACATTGTCTTTTTATTCCACTGCGACCTCCACCACAATTCCAAGGGGCATTGATATTGTCTATTTAGTCCACTGCACACTCCACCCCTCTCCAAGGGGCATTAAAACCATCTTGTTAAGCTACTGTGACCTCCACGTGTCTTCGAAGGGGCATTGATATTGTTTTTTAATTCCACTGTAACCTCCACCAATCTTCCAAGGGGCATTGATATTGTTTTTTACTCCTCTGCGACCTCCATCACTCTACCAGGGGGCAATAAAGCCGTCTTGATAAGTTACTGAGACCACCACGTCTCTTCCAAGAGGTGTTAAAACCGTCTGGTTATTCCACTCTGAACTCCAAAGCTCTTCTAAGGGGCATTATTATTGTCTTTTTATTCCACTGTAACCTCCACCACTCTTCCAAGGGACATTGAAATTGTCTTTTTATTCCACTGCAACCGTCACCAGTCCTCCAAGGGGCAATAAAACCATCTTGTTAAGCTACTGTGACCTCCACGTCTCTTCCACGGGGCATTGGAATTGTCTTTTAATTCCACTGTAACATCCACCACTCGTACAAGGGGCATTGATATTGTCTTTTTATTCCACTGCAACCTACACTACTATTCCAAGGGGCATTGATATTGTCTTTTTAATCCACTGTGACCTCCACCACTCTTTCGAGGGGCATTAAAACCGTCTTGCTAAACTACTGTGACCTCAATGTCTCTTCCACGGGCCATTGATATTGTCTTTTTATTCCACTGAAACCTCCACCACTCTTCCAAAGGGCATTGATATTGTCTTTCTATTCCAATCTAGCCTCCACCACTCTTCCAAGGGGCATTGATATTGTCTTTTTATTACACTGTAATGTCCACAACTCTTCCAAGGGGCACTGATATTGTCGTTTTATTCCACTGCGACCTCCACCACTCTTCGAAGGGGCATTGATATTGTCTTTTTATTCCACTGCGACCTCCACCACTCTTCCATGGGACATTAAAACCATCTTGTTAAGCTACTGTGACCTCCATGTCTCTTCCACAGGGCATTGATATTGTCTTTTAATTCCACTGTAAACTCCACCTCTCTTCCAAGGGGCATTGATTTTGTCTTTTTTTTCCACTGCGACCTCCACCACTCTTCCAAGGGGCATTGATATTGTCTTTTTAATCCACTGCGACCTCCACCACTCTTCCAAAGGGCATTGATATTGTCTCTTTATTTCACTGTAACCTCCACCACTCTTTCAAGGGGCATTGATATTGTCTTTTTATTCCACAGCAACCTCCACCATTCTTCCAAGGGGCATTAAAACCGTCTTGTTAAGCTACTGTGACCTCCACGTCCCTTCCACGGGGCATTGATATTGTCTTTTTATTCCACTGCGACCTCCACCACTCTTCCAATGGCCATTGATATTGTCTTTTAAATACACTGCGACCACCACCACTCTTCCAAGGGGCATTGATATTATCTTTTTAATCCACTGTGACCTCCACGTCTCTTCCAAGGGGCATTAAAACCGTCAATTTAAACAACTCTGAACTCTACAGCTCTTCCAAGGAGCATTGGTATTGTCTTTTTATTCCACTCTAACTTCCACCACTTTTCCAAGGGGCGTTGACATTGTCTTTTTTTTCCACTGCGACCTCCACCACTCTTCCAAGCGGAATTAAGACCTTCTTGTTAAGCTACAGTGACCTCCACAACTCTTCCACGGGGCATTGATATTGTCTTTTATTCCACTGTAACCTCCACCACTCTTCCAAGGGGCATTGATATTGTCTTTTTAATCCACTGCGACCTCCACCACTCTTCCAAAGGGCATTGATATTGTCTTTTTATTCCACTGTAACCTCCACCATTCTTCCAAGGGGTATTGATATTGTCTTTTTAATGCACTGCGACCTCAACCACTCTTCCAAGGAGCATTAAAACCATCTGGTTAAACCACTCTGAAATCCATAGCTCTTTCAAGATGCATTGATATTGTCTTTTTATTTCACTGTAACCTCCACCACTCTTTCAAGGGGCATTGATATTGTCTTTTTATTCCACAGCAACCTCCACCACTCTTCCAAGGGGCATTAAAACCGTCTTGTTAAGCTACTGTGACCTCCACGTCCCTTCCACGGGGCATTGATATTGTCTTTTTATTCCACTGCGACCTCCACCACTCTTCCAAGGGGCATTGATATTGTCTTTTAAATACACTGCGACCACCACCACTCTTCCAAGGGGCATTGATATTGTCTTTTTAATCCACTGTGACCTCCACGTCTCTTCCAAGGGGCATTAAAACCGTCAATTTAAACAACTCTGAACTCTACAGCTCTTCCAAGGAGCATTGGTATTGTCTTTTTATTCCACTCTAATTTCCACCACTCTTCCAAGGGGCGTTGACATTGTCTTTTTTTTTCCACTGCGACCTCCACCACTCTTCCAAGCGGAATTAAGAACATCTTGTTAAGCTACAGTGACCTCCACAACTCTTCCACGGGGCATTGATATTGTCTTTTATTCCACTGTAACCTCCACCACTCTTCCAAGGGGCATTGATATTGTCTTTTTATTCCACTGCGACGTCCACCACTCTTCCAAAGGGCATTGATATTGTCTTTTTAATCCACTGCGACCTCCACCACTCTTCTAAGGGCATTAAAACAGTCTTGTTAAGCTACTGTGACCTCCACTTCTCTTCCAAGGGGCATTAAAACCGTCTGGTAAACCACTCTGAACTCCACATCTCCTCCAAGGGGCATTGATATTGTCTTATTTTTCCAATGTAACTTCCACCGCTCTTCCAAGGGGCATTGATTTTGTCTTTTTATTCCACTGCGACCTTAACCACACTTCCAATGGGCATTGATATTGTCTTTAAAATTCACTGCGACCTTAACCACTCTTCCAATGGGCATTGATATTGTCTTTTTTTTCCACTGTAACCTCCACCACTCTTCCAAGGGGCATTGATATTGTCTTTTTATTCCACTGCGAATTCAACCTCGCTTCTAACAGGCATTAATATTGTCTTTTTAATCCACTGCGACCTCCACCACTCTTCCAAGGGGCATTAAAACCGTCTTGTTAAGCTACTGTGACCTCCACGTCTCTTCCCATGGGCATTAAAACCGTCTGGATAAACCACTCTGAACTCCACAGCTCTTCCGAGGGGCATTGATATTGTCTTTTTATTCCACTGTAACCTCCACCACTCTTCCAAGGGGCATTGATTTTGTCTTTTTATTCCACTGCGACCTCAACCACTCTTCCAAGGGGCATTGATATTGTCTTTTTAATCCACTGTGACCTCCACGTCTCTTCCAAGGGGCATTAAAACCGTCAATTTAAACAACTCTGAACTCTACAGCTCTTCCAAGGAGCATTGGTATTGTCTTTTTATTCCACTCTAACTTCCACCACTCTTCCAAGGGGCATTGACATTGTCTTTTTTTTCCACTGCGACCTCCACCACTCTTCTAAGCGGAATTAAGACCATCTTGTTAAGCTACAGTGACCTCCACAACTCTTCCACGGGGCATTGATATTGTCTTTTATTCCACTGTAACCTCGACCACTCTTCCAAGGGGCATTGATATTGTCTTTTTATTCCACTGTAACTTCCACCACTCTTCCAAGGGGCATTGATTTTGTCTTTTTATTCCACTGCGACCTCCACCACTCTTCCAAGGGGCATTGATATTGTCTTTTTAATCCACTGCGACCTCCACCACTCTTCCAAGGGGCATTGATATTGTCTTTTTATTCCACTGTAACCTCCACCATTCTTCCAAATGGTATTTATAATGTCTTTTTAATGCACTGCGACCTCCACCACTATTCCAAAGAACATTAAAACCATCTGGTTAAACCACTCTGAATTCCATAGCTCTTTCATGAGGCATTGATATTATCTTTTTATTTCACTGTAACCTCCACCACTCTTTCAAGGGGCATTGATATTGTCTTTTTATTCCACTGCGATCTCCACCACTCTTCCAAGGGGCATTAAAACCGTCTTGTTAAGCTACTGTGACCTCCACGTGTCTTCCACGGGGCATTGATATTGTCTTTTTAATCGACTGTGACCTCCACCACTTTTCCAAGGGGCATTAAAACCGTTTTGTTAATCTACTTTGACCTCCACGTCTCTTCCAAGGGGCAATAAAACCATCTGGTTAAACCGCTTTGAACTCCACAGCTCTTCCAAGGGGCATTGGTATTGTCTTTTTATTCCACTCTAACCTCCACCACTCTTCCAAGGGGCATTGATATTGTGTTTTTATTCCACTGCGACCTCCATCATTCTTTCAAGGGGCATTGATATTGTCTTTTTAATGAACTGCGACCTCCACCACTTTTCCAAGGGACATTAAAAATGTCTTTTCAAGCTACTGTGACCTCCTCGTCACTTCCAATGGGCATTAAAACCGTCTGGTTAAACCACTCTGATCCCCACAGCTCTTCCAAGGGGCATTGGTATTGTCTTTTTATTCCACTCTAACCTCCACCACTCTTCCAAGGGGCATTGACATTGTCTTTTTATTCCACTGCGACCTCCACCACTCTTCCAAGAGGCATTAAAACTGTCTTGTTAAGCTACAGTGACCTCCACATCTCTTCCACTGGGCATTGATATTGACTTTAAATTCCATTCTAACCTCCACCACTCATCCAAGGGGCATTGACATTGTCTTTTTATTCCACTGCGACCTCCACCATTCTTCCAAGAGGCATTAAAACTGCCTTGTTAAGCTACTGTAACCTCCACTTCTCTTCCAAGGGGCATTGAAACCGTCAATTTCAACCACTCTGAACTCCACAGCTCTTGCAAGAGGCATTGATATTGTCTTTTTATTCCATTGTAATCTCCAGCACTCTTCCACAGGGCATTGATATTGTCTTTTTATTCCACTGCGTCTTCCACCACTCTCCCAAGGGGCATTAAAACTGTCTTGTTAAGCTGCTGTAACCTCCATGTCTATTTCACCGGGCATTGATATTGTCTTTTTATTCCAATGTAACCTCCACCACTCTTCTAAGGGGCAGTTTTATTGTGTTTTTAAACCACTGCGACCTCCACCACTCTTCCAAGGGACATTAAAACAGTCTTGATAAGCTACTGTGACCTCTACATCTCTTCTAAGGGGCAATAAAACCATCTGGTTAAACCATTCTGTACTCCACAGTTCTTTCAAGGAGCATTGATGTTGTCTTTTTATTCGACTGTAACCTCCACCACTCTTCCAAGGGGAATTGATATTGACTTTTTATTCCACTGCGACCTCCACCACTCTTCCAAGGGGCATTGATATTGTCATTTCAATCCACTGCTACCTCCACCACTCTTCCAAGTGGCATTAAAAACCGTCTTGTTTAGCTACTTTTACCTCCACATCTCTTTCACTGGGCATTGATATTGTCTTTTTATTCCACTGCAACCTCCACCACTCTTCCAAGGGGCATTGATATTGTCTTTTTATTCCACTGTGACATCCCCCACTCTTCCAAGGGGCATTAATATTGTCTTTTTAATCCAGTGCGAGCGCCACCACTCTTCCTTGTGGCATAAAACCATCATTTTAAGCTACTGCAACCTCCACCAATCTTCCAAGGGGCATTGATATTGTCTTTTTATTCCACTGTAACCTCCAACACTCTTCCAAGGGGCATTGATATTGTCTTTCTGTTCAACTGAGACTTCCACCACTCCTTCAAGGAGCATTGACATTGTCTTTTTAATCCACTTCGACCCCCACCACTCTTCCAAGGGGCATTAAAACAGTCTTGTTAATCTACTGTGAACTCCACGTCTCTTCAAAGGGGCATTAAAGCCGTCAATTTAAATCACTCTCAACTCCGCAGCTCTTGCAAGGGCCATTGATATTGTCTTTTTATTCCACTTTAACGTCCAACACTCTTCCAAGCGGCATTGATATTGTCTTTTTATTCCACTGCGACTTCAACCTCTCTTCTAAGGGGCATTGATATTGTCTTTTTAATCCACTGCGACCTCCACCACTCTTCCAAGGGGCATTAAAACAGTCTTGTTCAGCTTCTGTGACCTCCACGTCTCTTCCAAGGGGCATTAAAACTGTCTGGTTAAACCACTCTGAACTCCACAGCTCTTCCGAGGGGCATTGTTATTGTCTTTTTATTCCACTGTGACCTCCACCACTCTTCAAAGGGGCATTCATATTGTCTTTTTATTCCACTGTAACCTCCAGATCTCTTCCAAGGGGCATTGATATTGTCTTTTTATTCCACTGCGACTTCCACCTCTCTTCCAAGGGGCATTAAAACTATCTTGTTAAGCTACTGTGACATCCACGTCTCTTTCACGGGGCATTGATATTGTCTTTTTATTCCACTGTAACCTTCACCACTCTTAGAAGGGGCATTGAGATTGTCTTTTCATTCCACTATGACCTCCACCACTCTTCCAAAAGGCATTGATATTGTCTTTTTAATCCAATGTAACCTCCACCACTTTTCCAAGGGGCATTAAAACCGTTTTGTTAACCTACTGTGAACTCCACGTCACTTCCAAGGGGCTTTAAAACCATCTGGTTTAACTTCTCTGAACTCCACAGCTCTTCCAAGTGGCATTGATATTGTCTTTTTATTCCACTGTCACCTCCACCACTCTTCCAAGGGGCAGTGATATTATCTTTTTATTCCACTGCGACCTCCACTACTCTTCCAAGGGGCATTGATATTGCCTTTTTATTCCACTGTGATCTCCACCACTCTTCCAAGGGACATTTATATTGTCTTTTTAATCAACTGCGACCTCCACCACTCTTCCAAGGGGCATTAAAACCTTGGTGTTAAGCTACTTTGAACACCACGTCAATTCCATGGGGCATTGATATTGTCTTTTTATTCCACTGCGCCCTCCACCACTCTACCAAGGGGCATTGATATTGTCTTTTTAATCCACTGCGACCTCCACCACTCTTCCAAAGGGCATTAAAACCGTCTAGTTAAGCTATTGTGACCTCCACGTCTCTTCCAAGGGGCATTAAAACCATCAAGTTAAACCACTCTGAACTCCACAGCTCTTCCAAGGGGCATTGATATTGTCTTTTTATTCCACTGCGACCTCCACCACTCTTTCAAGTGGCATTGATATTGTCTTTTTAATCAACTGCGACCTCCACCTCTCTTCCAAGGGGCATTAAAACGTCTTGTTAAGCTACTGTGACCTCCACGTCCCTTCCACGGGGCATTGATATTGTCTTTTTATTCCACTGCGACCTCCACCACTCTTCCAAGGGGCATTGATATTGTCTTTTTAATCCACTCTAACCTCCACGTCTCTTCCAAGGGGCATTAAAACCGTCAATTTAAACCACTCTGAACTCTGCTGCTCTTCCAAGGAGCATTGGTGTTGTCTTTTTTTTCCACTCTAACTTCCACCACTCTTCCAAGGGTCATTGACATTGTCTTTTTATTCCACTGCGACCTCAACCACTCTTCCAAGCGGCATTAAGACCATCTTGTTAAGCTACAGTGACCTCCACAACTCTTCCACGGGGTATTGATATTGTCTTTTTATTCCAATGTAACCTCCATCACTCTTCCAAGGGGCATTGATATTGTCTTTTTATTCCACTGCGACCTCCACCACTCTTCCAAAGGGCATTGATATTGTCTTTTTAATCCACTGCGACCTCCACCACTCTTCCAAGGTCATTAAAACAGTCTTGTTAAGCTACTGTGACCTCCACGTCTCTTCGAAGGCGCATTAAAACCGTCTGGTTAAAACACTCTGAACTCCACAGCTCTTCCAAGGGGCATTGATTTTGTCTTTTTATTCCACTGCGACCTTAACCACTCTTCCAATGAGCATTGATATTGTCTTTTTATTCCACTGTAACCTCCACCACTCTTCCAAGGGGCATTGATATTGTCTTTTAATTCCACTGTAACATCCACCACTCGTCCAAGCGGCATTGATATTGTCTTTTTATACCACTGCGACCTACACCACTCTTCCAAGGGGCATTGATATTGTCTTTTTAATCCACTGTGACCTCCACCACTCTTCCAAGGGGCATTAAAACCGTCTTGCTAAACTACTGTGACCTCAAAGTCTCTTCCACGGGCCATTGATATTGTCTTTTTATTCCACTGAAACCTCCACCACTCATCCAAGGGGCATTGATATTGTCTTTTTATTCCAATGTAACCTCCACCACTCTTCCAAGGGGAATTGATATTGTCTTTGTATTCCACTGTAACCTCAACCAATCTTCCAAGGGGCATTGATAGTGTCTTCTTATTCCACTGCGACCTCCACCACTCTTCCAAGGGGCATTAAAACAGTCTGGTTAAACCACTCTGAACTCCACAGCTCTTCCAAGGGGCATTGATTTTGTCTTTTTATTCCACTGCGACCTTAATCACTCTTCCAATGGGCATTGATATTGTTTTTTTAATTCACTGCGACCTTAACCACTCTTCCTCTGGGCATTGATATTGTCTTTTTATTCCACTGTAACCTCCACCACTCTTCCAAGGCGCATTAATATTGTCTTTTAAATCCACTGTAACATCCACCACTCGTCCAAGGGGCATTGATATTGTCTTTTTTTTCCACTGCGACCTACACCACTCTTCCAAGGGGCATTGATATTGTCTTTTTAATCCACTGTGACCTCCACCACTCTTCCAAGGGGCATTAAAACCGTCTTGCTAAACTACTGTGACCTCAAAGTCTCTTCCACGGGCCATTGATATTGTCTTTTTATTCCACTGAAACCTCCACCACTCATCCAAGGGGCATTGATATTGTCTTTTTATTCCAATGTAACCTCCACCACTCTTCCAAGGGGAATTGATATTGTCTTTGTATTCCACTGTAACCTCAACCAATCTTCCAAGGGGCATTGATAGTGTCTTCTTATTCCACTGCGACCTCCACCACTCTTCCAAGGGGCATTAAAACAGTCTGGTTAAACCACTCTGAACTCCACAGCTCTTCCAAGGGGCATTGATTTTGTCTTTTTATTCCACTGCGACCTTAATCACTCTTCCAATGGGCATTGATATTGTTTTTTTAATTCACTGCGACCTTAACCACTCTTCCTCTGGGCATTGATATTGTCTTTTTATTCCACTGTAACCTCCACCACTCTTCCAAGGCGCATTAATATTGTCTTTTAATTCCACTGTAACATCCACCACTCGTCCAAGGGGCATTGATATTGTCTTTTTTTTCCACTGCGACCTACACCACTCTTCCAAGGGGCATTGATATTGTCTTTTTAATCCACTGTGACCTCCACCACTCTTCCAAGGGGCATTAAAACCGTCTTGCTAAACTACTGTGACCTCAAAGTCTCTTCCACGGGCCATTGATATTGTCTTTTTATTCCACTGAAACCTCCACCACTCATCCAAGGGGCATTGATATTTTCTTTTTATTCCAATGTAACCTCCACCACTCTTCCAAGGGGCATTGATATTGTATTTGTATTCCACTGTAACCTCCACCAATCTTCCAAGGGGCATTGATAGTGTCTTCTTATTCCACTGCAACCTCCACCACTCTTCCAATGGTCATTGATAATGTCTTTTTAATCCACTGCTACTTCCACCACTCTTCCAAGGGGCATTAAAACCGTGTTGTTAAGCTACTGTGATCTCCTCGTTAATACCACGGGGCACTGATATTGTCTTTTTATTCCACTGCTAACTCCATCACTCTTCCAAGTGGCATTGATATTGTCTTTTTAATCCACTGCGACCTCCACGTCTCTTCCAAGGGGCATTAAAACCGTCTGGTTAAACCACTCTAAACAACTCAGTTCTTCCAAGGGGCATTGATATTGTCTTTTTATACCACTGTATCCTCCACCTCTCATCAAAGGGGCATTGATATTGTCTTTTTATTCCAATGTAACCTCCACCACTCTTCCAAGGGGCAGTGATATTGTCAATTTATTCCACTGTAATGTCCACCACTCTTCCAAGGGGCACTGATATTGTCTTTTTATTCCACTGCGACCTCCAACACTCCTCCAAGGGGCATTGATATTCTCTTTTTAATCCACTGCCACCTCCACCACTCTTCCAAGGGGCATTAAAACAGTCTTGTTAAGCTACTGTGACCTCCACTCTCTTCCACGAGGCATTGATATTGTCTTTTTATTCCACTGCGACCTCCACCACTCTTCCAAGGGGCATTGATATATTCTTTTTAATCAACTGTGACCTTCACCACTCTTCCAAGGGGCCTTAAAACCGTCTTGTTAAGCTACTGTGATCTCCACGTCTCTTACATGGGGCATTGATATTGTCTTTTTTTTCCACTGTAACCTCCACAACTCTTCTACGGGGCATTGATATTGTCTTTTTAATCCACTGCGACCTCAACCACTCTTCCAAGTAACTTTAAAACCGTCTTTTTAAGCTACTGTGACCTCCAAGTCTCTTCCAAGGGGCATTAAAACCATATGGTTAAACCACTCTGAACTCAACAGATCTTCCAATGGGCATTGATATTGTCTTTTTTTTCCACTGTAACCTCCACCACTCTTCCAAGGGGAATTGATATTGTCTTTTTATTCCACTGCGACCTCCACCACTCTTCCAAGGTATATTGATATAGTGTTTTTAATCAACTGTGACCTTCACCACTCTTCCAAGGGGCATTAAAACAGTCTTGTTAAGCTACTGTGATCTCCATGTCTCTTCCACAGGGCATTGATATTGTCTTTTTATTCCACTGAAACCTCCAATACTCTTCCAAGGGGCATTGATATTGTCTTTTTAATCAACTGAGACTTCCACCACTCCTTCAAGGAGCATTGACATTGTCTTTTTAATCCACTTCGACCTCCACCACTCTTCCAAGGGGCATTAAAACAGTCTTGTTAATCTACTGTGAACTCCACGTCTCTTCCAGGGGGCATTAAAACCATCAATTTAAACCACTCACAACTCCGCAGCTCTTGCAAAGGGCATTGATATTGTCTTTTTATTTAACTGTAACCTCCAGATCTCTTCCAAGGGGCATTGATATTGTCTTTTTATTCCACTGCGACTTCCACCTCTCTTCCAAGGGGCATTAAAACTATCTTGTTAAGCTACTGTGACATCCACGTCTCTTTCACGGGGCATTGATATCGTCTTTTTATTCCACTGCAACCTCCACCACTCTTCCAAGGGGCATTGATATTGTCTTTTCAATCCACTGCGACCTCCACCACTTTTCCAAGGGGCATTAAAAATGTTTTGTTAAGCTACTGTGACCTCCACATCACTTCCAAGGGGCTTTAAAACCATCTGGTTTAACTTCTCTGAACTCCACAGCTCTTCCAAGGGGAATTGATATTGTCTTTTTATTCCACTGTCACCTCTACCATTCTTCCAAGGGGCAGTGATATTATCTTTTATTCCACTGCGACCTCCACTACTCTTCCAAGGGGCATTGATATTGTCCTTTTATTCCACTGTGACCTCCACCACTCTTCCAAGGGGCATTTATATTGTCTTTTTAATCAACTGCGACCTCCAGCACTCTTCCAAGGGGCATTAAAACCTTGGTGTTAAGCTACTTTGAACACCACATCAATTCCATGGGGCATTGATATTGTCTTTTTATTCCACTGCGACCCCCACCACTCTTCCAAGGGGCATTAAAACCGTCTAGTTAAGCTATTGTGACCTCCACGTCTCTTCCAAGGGGCATTAAAACCATCAAATTAAACCACTCTGAGCTCCACAGCTCTTCCAAGGGGCATTGATATTGTCTTTGTATTCCACTGCGACCTCCACCACTCTTTCAAGTGGCAATAAAACCGTCTTGTTAAGCTACTGTGACCTCCACTTCCCTTCCACGGGGCATTGATATTGTCTTTTTATTCCACTGCGACCTCCACCACTCTTCCAAGGGGCATTGATATTGTCTTTTTAATCCACTGTAACCTCCACGTCTCTTCCAAGGGGCATTAAAACCGTCAATTTAAACCACTCTGAACTCTACTGCTCTTCCAAGGAGCATTGGTGTTGTCTTTTTTTTCCACTCTAACTTCCACCACTCTTCCTAGGGTCATTGACATTGTCTTTTTATTCCACTGCGACCTCCACCACTCTTCCAAGCGTCATTAAGACCATCTTGTTAAGCTACAGTGACCTCCACAACTCTTCCATGGGGCATTGATATTGTCTTTTTATTCCAATGTAACCTCCACCACTCTTCCAAGGGGCATTGATATTGTCTTTTTATTCCACTGCGACCTCCACCACTCTTCCAAAGGGCATTGATATTGTCTTTTTAATCCACTGCGACCTCCACCACTCTTCCAAGGTAGTTAAAACAGTCTTGTTATGCTACTGTGACCTCCACGTCTCTTCCAAGGGGCATTAAAACCGTCTGGTTAAACCACTCTGAACTCCACAGCTCTTCCAAAGGGTATTGATTTTGTCTTTTTATTCCACTGCGACCTTAACCACTCTTCCAATGGGCATTGATATTGTTTTTTTAATTCACTGCGACCTTAACCACTCTTTCACTGGGCATTGATATTGTCTTTTTATTCCACTGTAACCTCCACCACACTTCCAAGGGGCATTGATATTGTCTTTTAATTCCACTGTAACATCCACCACTCGTCCAAGGGGCATTGATATTGTCTTTTTATACCACTGCGACCTACACCACTCTTCCAAGGGGCATTGATATTGTCTTTTTAATCCACTGTGACCTCCACCACTCATCCAAGGGGCATTAAAACCGTCTTGCTAAACTTCTGTGACCTCAAAGTCTCTTCCACGGGCCATTGATATTGTCTTTTTATTCCACTGAAACCTCCACCACTCATCCAACGGGCATTGATATTGTCTTTTTATTCCAATGAAACCTCCACCACTCATCCAAGGGGCATTGATATTGTCTTTTTATTCCAATGTAACCTCCACCACTCTTCCAAGGGGAATTGATATTGTCTTTGTATTCCACTGTAACCTCAACCAATCTTCCAAGGCGCATTGATAGTGTCTTCTTATTCCACTGCGACCTCCACCACTCTTCCAAGGGGCATTAAAACAGTCTGGTTAAACCACTCTGAACTCCACAGCTCTTCCAAGGGGCATTGATTTTGTCTTTTTATTCCACTGCGACCTTAATCACTCTTCCAATGGGCATTGATATTGTTTTTTTAATTCACTGCGACCTTAACCACTCTTCCACTGGGCATTGATATTGTCTTTTTATTCCACTGTAACCTCCACCACTCTTCCAAGGGGCATTGATATTGTCTTTTAATTCCACTGTAACATCCACCACTCGTCCAAGGGGCATTGATATTGTCTTTTTTTTCCACTGCGACCTACACCACTCTTCCAAGGGTCATTGAAATTGTCTTTTTAATCCACTGTGACCTCCACCACTCTTCCAAGGGGCATTAAAACCGTCTTGCTAAACTACTGTGACCTCAAAGTCTCTTCCACGGGCCATTGATATTGGCTTTTTATTCCACTGAAACCTCCACCACTCATCCAAGGGGCATTGATATTGTCTCTTTATTCCAAAATAACCTCCACCACTCTTCCAAGGGGCATTGATATTGTCTTTGTATTCCACTGTAAACTCCACCAAACTTCCAAGTGGCATTGATAGTGTCTTCTTATTCCACTGCGACCTCCACCACTCTTCCAATGGTCATTGATAATGTCTTTATAATCCACTGCGACTTCCATCACTCTTCCAAGGGGCATTAAAACCGTGTTGTTAAGCTACTGTGACCTCCTCGTTAATACCACGGGGCACTGATATTGTCTTTTTATTCCACTGCTAACTCCATCACTCTTCCAAGTGGCATTGGTATTGTCTTTTTATTCCACTGCGACCTACACCACTCTTTCAAGGGGCATTGATACTGTCTTTTTAATCTACTGCAGCCTCCAACACTCTTCAAAGGGGACTTAAAACCGTCTTGTTAAGCTACTATGACCTCCAAGTCTCTTCCAAGGGGCATTACAATCGTCTGGTTAAACTGCTCTGAACTCCACAGCTCTTCCAAGGGGCATTGATATTGTCTTTTTATTCCACTGTAACCTCCACAACTCATCCAAGGGTATTGATATTGTGTTTTTATTCCACTGCGACCTCCACCACTCTTCCAAGGGGCATTGATATAGTCTTTTTAATCCACTGCAACCTCCACCACTCTTCCAAAGGGCATTAAAACCATCTAGTTAAACCACTCTGAACTCCACAGCTCTTCCAAAGGGCATTGATATTGTCTTTTTATTCCACTGCGACCTCCACCACTCTTCCAAGGGGCATTAAAACCATCTTGTTAAGCTACTGTGACCTCCACATCTCTTCCACGGATCATTGATATTGTCTTTTTAATCCACTGTAACCTCCACCACTCTTTCAATGGGCATTGATATTGTCTTTTTATTCCACTTCGACCTCCACCATTGTTCCAAGGGGCATTGATACTGTCTTTTTAATCCACTGCGACCTCCACCACTCTTCAAAGGGGCGTTAAAACCAACTTATTAGGCCACTGTGACCTCCACGTCTCTTCCAAGGAGCATTAAAACTTTATGGTTAAACCACAGTGAACTCCACATCTCTTCCAATTGGCATTGATATTGTCTTTTTATTCCACTGTACCCTCCACCACTCTTCTAAGGGGCATTGATATGGTCTTTTTATTCCACTGCGACCTCCCCCACTCTTCCAAGGGGCATGGATATTGTCTTTTTATTCCACTGCGACCTCCACCACTCTTCCAAGGGGCATTAAAACCAACTTGTTAAGCTACTGTAACCTCCACATCTCTTACATGGGGCATTGATAATGTCTTTTTATTCCATTGTAACCTCCACCACTCTTTCAATGGGCATTGATATTGTCTTTTTAATCCACTGTGACCTCCACCGCTCTTCCAAGAGGCATTAAAACCGTCTTTTTAAGCTATTGTGACCTCCACATCTCTTCCACGGGGCATTGATTTTGTCTTTTTATTCCACTGTAACCTCCACCACTCTTCCATGGTGCATTGATATTGTCTTTTTATTCCACTGCGACCTCCACCACTCTTCCAAGGGGCATTGATATTGTGTTTTTAATCCTCTGCGACATCCACCACTCTTCCAAGGGGCATTAAAACCATTTTGTTAAGGTAGTGTGACCTCCAGGTCTCTTCCTAATTGCATTAAAACCGTCAATTTAAACCACTATGAACTCCACAGCTCTTGCAAGGTGCATTGATATTGCCTTTTTATTCCACTGTAACCTCCAGCACTTTTCCAAGGTGCATTGATATTGCCTTTTTATTACACTGCGACTTCCACCTCTCTTCCAAGGCGCATTAAAACCGTCTTGTTAAGCTACTGTGACCTCCACGTCTTTTCCACGGGGTATTGATATTGTCTTTTTATTCCACTGTAACCTCCAACACTCTACCAAGGGGCATTGATATTGTCTTTTTATTCCACTTGGACCTCCACAACTCTTCCAAGGGGCACTGATATTGTCTTTTTAATCCACTGCGACTTCCACCGCTTTTCCAAGGGGCATTAAAACCGTCTTGTTAAGCTACTGTGACCTCTACGTTTCTCTTCCTAGGGGCATTAAAACCGTCAATTTAAACCACTCTAAACTCCACAGCTCTTGCAAGGGGCATTGATATTGTATTTTTATTCCACTGTAACCTCCACCACTCTTCCAAGGGGCATTGATATTGTCTTTTTACTCCACTGCGACCTACATCTCTCTTCCAAGGGGCATTAAAACCTTCTTGTTAAGCTACTGTGACCTCCACTTCTCTTCCAAGGGGAATTAAAACCTTCTGGTTAATCCACTGTGAACTCCACATCTCTACAAATATGCATTGATATTGTCTTTTTCTTCCACTGTAACCTCCACCGCTCTTCCAAGGGGCATTGATATTGTATTTTTATTCCACTGCGACCTCCACCACTCCTCCAAGGGGAATTGAAATTGTCTTTTTATTACACTGCGACCTCCAACACTCTTCCAACGGTCATTGATATTGTCTTTTTATTCCACTGCGACCTCCACGTCTCTTCCAAGGGGCATTAAAACCGTCAATTTAAACCACTCTGAACTCCACAGCTCTTGCAATGGGCATTGATATTGTATTTTTATTCCACTGTAATCTCTAGCACTCTTCCAAGGGGCATTGTTGTTTTTCTTTTTATTCCACTGCGACTTCCACCTCTCTTCCAAGGGGCATTAAAACCGTCCACTTAAGCTACTGTAACCTCCACGTCTCTTTCCCGGGGCATTAAAGCCGTCTGGTTAAATCGCTCTGAACCCCACAGCTCTTCCAAGGGGCATTGATATTGTCTTTTTATTCCACTGTAACCTCCACCACTCTTCCAAGGGGCATTGATATTGTCTTTTTACTCCACTGCGACCTACATCTCTCTTCCAAGGGGCATTAAAACCTTCTTGTTAAGCTACCGTGACCTCCACGTCTCCACATCTCTACCAATATGCATTGATATTGTCTTTTTCTTCCACTGTAATCTCAACCACTCTTCCAAGGGGCATTGATATTGTATTTTTATTCCACTGCGAGCTCCACCACTCTTCCAAGGGGCATTGAAATTGTCTTTTTATTACACTGCGACCTCCAACACTCTTCCAACGGTCATTGATATTGTCTTTTTATTCCACTGTAGCCTCCACCACTCTTCCAAGGGGCATTGATATTGTCTTTTTAATCCACTGAGACCTCCACCACTGTTCCAAAGGGCATTAAAACCGTCTTGTTAAGAGATTGTGTTCTCCACATCTCTTCCAGGGGCATTGATATAGTCTTTTTATTTAATTGTATCCTTCACCACTATTCCAAGGGTCACTGATATTGTGTTTTTTATTCCACTACGACTTCCACCTCTCTTCCACGGGGCATTTAAACCATCTTGTTAAGCTACTGTGACCTCCACGTCTCTTTCACTGGGCATTGATATTGTCATTTTTTTCCACTGTAACCTCCACCACTCTTCCAAGGGGCATTGATATTGTCTTTATATTTCACTGGTACCTCCAATACTTTTCCAAGGGGCATAGATATTGTCTTTTTATTCCATTGTGACCTCCACCACTGTTCCAAGGGACATTTAAAACTGTCTTGTTAAGCAACAGTGCCCTCCAATTGTTTTCCACAGGGCATTGATATTGTCTTTTTATTCCACACCGACCTCCACCACTCTTCTACGGGGCATTGATATTGTCTTTTTATTCCACTGCGACCTCCACCACTCTTCCAAGGGGCATTGATATTGTCTTTTTAATCCACTGCGACCTCCAGCACTCTTCCAAGGGGCAATAAAACCGTCTTGTTACGCTATTGTGACCACCACATCTCTTCCACGGGGCATTGATATTGTCTTTTTATTCCACTGTAGCCTCCACCACTCTTCCACGGGGCATTGATATTGTCTTTTTATTCCACTGCGACCTCCACCACTCTTCCAAGGGGCATTGATATTGTCTTTTTAATCCACTGCGACCTCCAGCACTCTTCCAAGGGGCATTAAAACCATCTTGTTAAGCTATTGTGACCTCCACATCTCTTACACGGGGCATTGATATTGTCTTTTTATTCCACTGTAACCTCCACCACTCTTCTAAGGGTCATTGATATTGTCTTTTTATTCCACTGTGTCCTCCACCACTCTTCCAAGGGGCATTGCTATTGTCTTTTTAATACACTGTGACCTCCACCACTCTTCCAAGGGGCATTAAAACGTCTTGTTAAGCTATTGTGACCTCCACATCTCTTCCACGGGGCATTGATATTGTCTTTTTATTCCACTGTAACCTCCACCACTCTTCCACGGGGCACTGATTTTGTCTTTTTATTCCACTGCGACATCCACCACTCTTCCTCGGGGCATTGATATTGTCTTTTTATTCCACTGCAACCTCCAGCACTCTACCAATCGGCATTGATATTGTCTTTTTAATCCACTGTGACCTCCACCACTCTTCCAAGGGGCATTAAAACCATCTTGTAAAGCTACTGTGACCTCCACGTCTCTTCAATGGGCATTAAAACAATCTGGTTTAAACGCTCTGAACTCCACAGCTCTTCCAAGGGGCATTGATATTGTCTTTTTATTCCACTGCGACCACCACCACTCTTCCAAGGGGCATTAAAACTGTCTTGTTAAGTTACTGTGATCTCCACATCTCTTCCACGGGGCATTGATTTTCTCTTTTTATTCCACTGTAACCTACACCACTCTTCCAAGGGGCATTGATTTTGTCTTTTTATTTCACTGCGACCTCCACCACTCTTCCAAGGGGCATTGATTTTGTCTTTTTAATCCATTACGCCCTCCATTACTCTTCCAAGGGGCATTAAAACTGTCTTCTTAAGCTACTGTGACCTCCACATCTCTTCCAAGGGGCATTGAAACCGTCTGGTTAAACCACTCTGAACTCCACAGATCTTCCAAGGGGCATTGATATTATCTTTTTATTCCACTGAGACCTCCACCACTCTTCCAAGTGGCATTGATATTGTCTTTTTATTCCATTGCGTCTTCCACCACTCTCCCAAGGGGCATTAAAACCGTCTTGTTAAGCTGCTGTAACCTCCATGTATATTCCACGGGTCATTGATATTGTCTTTTTATTCCAATGTAACCTCCACCACTCTTCTAAGGGGCAGTGATATTGTCTTTTTTAAACCACTGCGACCTCCACCACTCTTCCAAGGGGCATTAAAACATCTTGTTAAGCTATTGTGACCTCCACATCTCTTCCACGGGGCATTGATATTGTCTTTTTTTTCCACTGTAACCTCCACCACTCTTCCACGGGGCACTGATTTTGTCTTTTTATTCCACTGCGACCTCCACCACTCTTCCAAGTGGCATTAATATTGTCTTTTTAATCCACTGCGACCTCCATCACTCTACCAAGGGGCATTAAAACCATCTTGTTAAGCTACTGTGACCTCCACGTCTCTTCCAAGGGGCAATAAAACCGTCTGGTTAAACCTCTTTGAAATCCACAGTTCTTCCAAGTGGCATTGACATTGTCTTTTTATTCCAATGTAACCTGCACCACTCTTCCAAGGGGCACTGATATTGTCTTTTTATTCCACTGAGACCTCCACCACTTTTCCAAGGGGCATTGATATTGTCTTTTTAATCCTCTGCGACCTCCACCACTCTACCAAAGGGCATCAAAACTGTCTTGTTAAGCTACTTTGACCTCCACGTCTTTTCCTAGGGGCCTTAAAACTGTCAATTTAAACCACTTCGAACTCCAGAGCTCTTGCAAGGGGCATTGATATTGTCGTTTTATTCCACTGTAACCTCCAGCATTAGTCCAAGGGGCATTGATATTTTCTTTTTATTCCACTATGACTTCCACCTCTCTTCCAAGGGGCATTTAAACCGTCTTGTTAAGCTACTGTGACCTCCACCACTCTTCCAAGGGGCATTAATATTGTCTTTTATTTCCACTGTAACCTTCACCACTCTTCCAAGGGGCATTGATATTGGCTTTTTATTCCACTGGGACCTCCACCACTTTTCCAAGGGGCATTGATATTGTCTTTTTAATCCACTGCAACCTCCACCACTCTTCCAAGGGGCATTAAAACCATGTTGTTAAGCTACTGTGACCTCCACATCAATTCAACAGGGCATTGATATTGTCTATTTATTCCTCTGTGACCTCCACCACTCTTCCAATGGGCATTGATATTGTCTTTTTATTCCACTGCGAACTCCACCACTGTTCCAAGGGACATTAAAACTGTCTTGTTAAGCTACAGTGACCTCCAATTCTCTTCCTCGGGGCATTGATATTGTCTTTTTATTCCACTGCAACCTCCAGCACTCTACCAATCGGCATTGATATTGTCTTTTTAATCCACTGTGACCTCCACCACTCTTCCAAGGGGCATTAAAACCATCTTGTAAAGCTACCGTGACCTCCACGTCTCTTCAATGGGCATTAAAACCATCTGGTTTAAACGGTCTGAACTCCACAGCTCTTCCAAGGGGCATTGATATTGTCTTTTTATTCCACTGCGACCACCACCACTCTTCCAAGGGGCATTAAAACTGTCTTGTTAAGTTACTGTGATCTCCACATCTCTTCCACGGGGCATTGATTTTGTCTTTTTATTCCACTGTAACCTACACCACTCTTCCAAGGGGCATTGATTTTGTCTTTTTATTTCACTGCGACCTCCACCACTCTTCCAAGGGGCATTGATTTTGTCTTTTTAATCCATTGCGCCTCCATTACTCTTCCAAGGGGCATTAAAACTTTCTTGTTAAGCTACAGTGACCTCCAATTCTCTTCCTCGGGGCATTGATATTGTCTTTTTATTCCACTGCAACCTCCAGCACTCTACCAATCGGCATTGATATTGTCTTTTTAATCCACTGTGACCTCCCCCACTCTTCCAAGGGGCATTAAAACCATCTTGTAAAGCTACTGTGACCTCCACGTCTCTTCAATGGGCATTAAAACAATCTGGTTTAAACGCTCTGAACTCCACAGCTCTTCCAAGGGGCATTGATATTGTCTTTTTATTCCACTGCGACCACCACCACTCTTCCAAGGGGCATTAAAACTGTCTTGTTAAGTTACTGTGATCTCCACATCTCTTCCACGGGGCATTGATTTTGTCTTTTTATTCCACTGTAACCTACACCACTCTTCCAAGGGGCATTGATTTTGTCTTTTTATTTCACTGCGACCTCCACCACTCTTCCAAGGGGCATTGATTTTGTCTTTTTAATCCATTACGCCCTCCATTACTCTTCCAAGGGGCATTAAAACTGTCTTCTTAAGCTACTGTGACCTCCACATCTCTTCCAAGGGGCATTGAAACTGTCTGGTTAAACCACTCTGAACTCCACAGATCTTCCAAGGGGCATTGATATTATCTTTTTATTCCACTGAGACCTCCACCACTCTTCCAAGTGGCATTGATATTGTCTTTTTATTCCATTGCGTCTTCCACCACTCTCCCAAGGGGCATTAAAACCGTCTTGTTAAGCTGCTGTAACCTCCATGTATATTCCACGGGGCATTGATATTGTCTTTTTATTCCAATGTAACCTCCACCACTCTTCTAAGGGGCAGTGATATTGTCTTTTTTAAACCACTGCGACCTCCACCACTCTTCCAAGGGGCATTAAAACAGTCTTGATAAGCTACTGTGACCTCTACGTCTCTTCCAAGGGGCAATAAAACCGTCTAGTTAAACCATTCTGTACTCCACAGTTCTTCCAAGGAGCATTGATATTGTCTTTTAATTCGACTGTATCCTCCAATACTCTTCCAAGGGGCATTGATATTGACTTTTTATTTAACTGCGACCTCCACCACTCTTCCAAGGGGCATTGATATTGTCTTTTTAATCCACTGCGACCTCCACCACTCTTCCAAGTGGCATTAAAACCATCTTGTTTAGCTACTGAGACTTCCATGTCCCTTCCTCGGGTCATTGATATTGTATTTTAATTCCTCTGCGACCTCCACAACTCTTCCAAGGGTCATTGATATTGTCTTTTTAATCCACTGCGACCTCCGCCACTTTTCCAAGGGGCATTAAAACCGTCTTGTTAAGCTACTGTGACCTCCACGTCTCTTCCAAGGGGCAATAAAACCGTCTGGTTAAAACACTCTGAACTCCACAGCTCTTCCAAGGGGCATTGGTATTGTCTTTTTATTCCACTGTAACCTCCACCACTCTTTCAAGGGGCAATGACATTGTCTTTTTATTCCACTGTGAACTCCACCATTCTTCCAAGGGGCATTAAAACTGTCTTATTAACCTACAGTGACCTCCACATCTCTTCCACTGGGCATTGATATTGTCTTTTTATTCCAGTGTAACCTCCACAACTCTACCAAGGGGCATTGATATTGTATTTTTATTCCACTACGACCTCCACTACTCTTCCAAGGGGCATTGATATTGTCTTTTTAATCCACTGCGACCTCCACCACTATTCCAAGGGGCATTAAAACCATCTTGTTAAGCTACTGTGACCTCCACGTCTCTTCCACGGGGCATTGATATTGTCTTTTCATTCCACAGTAACCTCCACCTCTCTTCCAAGGGACATTGATATTGTCTTTTCATTCCACAGTAACCTCCACCTCTCTTCCAAGGGGCATTGATATTCTCTTTTTAATCCACTGCGACCTCAACAACTCTTCCATGTAACTTTAAAACTGTCTTTTTAAGCTACTGTGACCTCCACGTCTCTTCCAAGGGGCATAAATACCATATGGTTAAACCACTCTGAACTCAACAAATCTTACAATGGGCATTGATATTGTCTTTTAATTCCACTGTAACCTCCACCACTCTTCCAAGGGGCATTGATATTGTCTTTTTATTCCACTGCGATCTCCACCACTCTTCCATGGTACATTAAAAAGATCTTGTTAAGCTACTGTGACCTCCATGTCTCTTCCACAGGGCATTGATATTCTCTTTTTATTCCACTGTAACCTCCAATACTCTTCCAAGGGGCATTGATATTGTTTTTTTGTTTAACTGAGACTTCCACCACTCCTTCAAGGAGCATTGACATTGTCTTTTTAATCCACTTCGACCTCCACCACTCTTCCAAGGGGAATTAAAACAGTCTTGTTAATCTACTATGAACTCCAAGTCTCTTCCAAGGGGCATTAAAACTGTCAATTTAAACCACTCTCAACTCCGTAGCTCTAGCAAGGGGCATTGATATTGTTTTTTTATTCCACTGTAACCTCCAGCACTCTTCCAAGGGGCATTGATATTGTCTTTTTATTCCACTGCGACTTCCACCTCTCTTCCAAGGAGCATTAAAACCGTCTTGTTTAGCTACTGTGAGATCCAGGTCTCTTCCACAGGGCATTGGTATTTTCTTTTTATTCCACTGTGACCTCCACTACTCTTCCAAGGGGCGTTGATATTGTCTTTTTAATCCAGTGCGACCTCCACCGCTCTTCCATGTGGCATTAAAACCATCTTGTTAAGCTTCTTTGACCTCCACTTCTCTTCCAAGGGGCATTAAAATCGTCAATTTAAACCACTCTGAACTCCACATCTCTTGCAAGGGGCATTGATATTGTCTTTTTATTCCACTGCGACTTCCACAACTCTCCCAAGGGGCATTAAAACCATCTTGTTAAGCTACTGTAACCTCCATGTCTATTCCACGTCGCATTGATATTGTCTTTTTATTCCACTGTAACCTCCACCACTCTTCCAAGGTGCATTGATGTTGTCTTTTTAATCCTCTCCGACCTCCACCACTCTTCCAAGGGGCATTAAAACAGTCTTGATATACTACTGTGTCCTACACGTCTCTTCAAAGGGGCATTAAAACCGTCTGGTTAAACCAATCTTTACTACACAACTCAAACAAGGGGCATTGATATTATCTTTTTATTCGACTATAACCTCCACCACTCTTCCAAGGGGTCATTGATATTGACTATTTACTCCACTGCGACCTCCACCTCTCTTCCAAAGGGCATTGATATTGTCTTTTTAATCCACTGCGACCTCCACCACTCTTCCAAGTGGCATTAAAACCGTCTTCTTTAGCTACTGTGACCTCCACGTCCCTTCCACGGGGCATTAATATTGTATTTATATTCCACTGCGACCTACACCACTCTTCCAAGTGGCATTGATATTGTCATTTTAATCCAATGCAACCTCCCCACTCTTCCAAGGGGCATTAAAACCGTCTTGTTAAGCTACTGTGACCTCCACGTCTCTTTCAAGTGGCAATAAAACCGTCTGGTTAAACCACTCTGAACTCCACAGCTCTTCTAAGGGGCATTGGTATTGTCTTTTTATTCCACTGTAACCGCCACCACTCTTCCAAGGGGCATTGACATTGTCTTTTTATTCCACTGTGACCTCCACCATTCTTCCAAGGGGCATTAAAACTGTCTTGTTAAGCTACAGTGACCTTCACATCTCTTCCAAGGGGCATTGATATTGTCTTTTTATTCCACTGCGACCTCCACCACTCATCCAAGAGGCATTGATGTTGTCTTTTTATTCCACTGCGTCCTCCAACACTCTTCCAAGGGGACTTAAAACCGTCTTGTTAAGTTACTGTGACCTCCAAGTCTCTTCCAAGGGGCATTAAAATCGTCTGGTTAAACCGCTCTGTACTCCACAGCTCTTCCAAGGGGCATTGATATTGTCTTTTTATTCCACTGTTACCTCCACCACTCATCCAAGGGTATTGATATTGTCTTTTTATTCCACTGCGACCTCCACCACTCTTCCAAGGGACATTAAAACCGTCTTGTTAAGCTACTGTGACCTCCACATCTCTTCCAGGGGGCATTGATGTCGTTTTTTTATTCCACTGTAACCTCCACCACTCTTCCAAGGGGCATTGAAATGGTGTTTTTGTTCCAATGCGACCTCCACCACTCTTCCAAGGAACATAGATATTGTCTTTTATTCCACTGCGAATTCCACTACTCGTCCAAGGGTCATTGATATTGTCTTTTTATTCCACTGTAGCCTCCACCATTCTTCCAAGGGGCATTGATATTGTCTTTTTAATCCACTGCGACCTCCATCACTCTTCCAAAGGGCATTAAAACCATCTGGTTAAAGCACTCTGAACTCCACAGCTCTTCCAAAGGGCATTGATATTGTCTTTTTATTCCACTGCGACCTCCACTACTCTTCCAAGGGTCATTAAAACTAACTTGTTAAGCTATTTTGACCTCCACATCTCTTCCACGGGGCATTGATATTGTCTTTTTATTCCACTGTAACCTCCACCATTAGTCCAAGGGGCACTGATATTGTCTTTTTATTCCACTTCGACTTCCACCTCTCTTCCAAGGGGCATTTAAACCGTCTTGTTAAGCTACTGTGACCTCCACGTCTCTTTCACTGGGCATTGATATTGTCATTTTTTTCCACTGTAACCTCCACCACTCTTCCAAGGGGCATTGATATTGTCTTTTTATTCCACTGGTACCTCCACCACTATTCCAGGGGCATAGATATTGTCTTTTTATTCCACTGAGACCTCCACTAATGTTCCAAGGGACATTAAAACTTTCTTGTTAAGCTACATTGACCTCCAATTCATTTCCACGGGGCATGGATATTGTCTTTTTATTCCACTGCGACCTCCTCCAGTGTTCCAAGGAACATTAAAACCATCTTGCTAAGCTATTGTGACCTCCACATCTCTTCCACGGGGCATTGATATTGTCTTTTTATTCCACTGTATCCTCCACCACTCTTCAACTGGGCATTGATATTGTCTTTTTATTCGACTGCGACCTCCACCACTCTTCCAAGGGGCATTGATATTGTCTTTTTAATCCACTGCGACCTCAAGCACTCTTCCAAGGGGCAATAAAACCGGCTTGTTGCGCTATTGTGACCTCCACATCTCTTCCACGGGGCATAGATATTGTCTTTTTATTCCACTGTAACCTCCACCACTCTTCCACGGGGCATTGATATTGTCTTTTTATTCAACTGCGACCTCCACCGCTATTCCAAGGGGCATTGATATTGTCTTTTTAATCCACTGCGACCTCCAGCACTCTTCCAAGGGGCCTTAAAACCGTCTTATTAAGCTATTGTG
Source organism: Phyllobates terribilis (assembly GCF_046119375.1). Taxonomy (NCBI): domain Eukaryota; kingdom Metazoa; phylum Chordata; class Amphibia; order Anura; family Dendrobatidae; genus Phyllobates; species Phyllobates terribilis. The sequence goes on from NW_027362775.1 coordinate 25,052,807, forward strand.
ACCTCCACATCTCTACCACGGGGCATTGATATTGTCTTTTTATTCCACTGTAACCTCCACCACTCTTCTAAGGGTCATTGATATTGTCTTTTTATTCCACTGCGACCTCCACCACTCTTCCAAGGGGCATTGCTATTGTTTTTTTAATACACTGTGACCTCCACAACTCTTCCAAGGGGCATTAAAACCGTCTTGTAAAGCTATTGTCACCTCCACATCTCTTCCACGGGGCATTGATATTGTCATTTTATTCCCCTGTAACCTACACCACTCTTCCATGGGGCATTGATATTGTCGTTTTATTCCACTGCGACCTCCACCACTCTTCCAAGTGGCATTAATATTGGCTTTTTAATCCACTGCAACCTCCATCACTCTACAAAGGGGCATTAAAACCGTCTTGTTAAGCTACAGTGACCTCCACGTCTCTTCCAAGTGGCAATAAAACCGTCTGGTTAAACCTCTTTGAAATCCACAGTTCTTCCAAGTGGCATTGATATTGTCTTTTTATTCCAATGTAACCTGCACCACTCTTCCAAGGGGCACTGATATTGTCTTTTTATTCCACTGAGACCTCCAACAGTTTTCCAAGGGGCATTGATATTGTCTTTTTAATCCTCTGCGACATCCACCACTCTTCCAAAGTGATTCAAAACCATCTTGTTAAGCTACTTTGACCTCCACGTCTCTTCCTAGGGGCATTAAAACGTCAATTTAAACCACTCCGAACTCCACAGCTCTTGCAAGGGGCATTGATATTGTCATTTTATTCCACTGTAACCTCCAGCACTAGTCCAAGGGGCATTGATATTTTCTTTTTATTCCACTACGACTTCCACCTTTCTTCCAAGGGGCATTTAAACCGTCTTGTTAAGCTACTGCGACCTCTACGTCTCTTTCAAGGGCCATTAATATTGTCTTTTATTTCCACTGTAACCTCCACCACTCTTCCAAGGGGCATTGATATTGTCTTTTTATTCCACTGGGACCTCCACCACTTTTCCAAGGGGCGTTGATATTGTCTTTTTAATCCACTGCGACCTCCACCACTCTTCCAAAGGGCATTAAAACCATGTTGTTAAGCTACTGTGACCACCACGTCAATTCCACAGAGCATTGATATTGTCCTTTTATTCCACTGTGACCTCCACCACTCTTCCAACGGGCATTGATATTGTCTTTTTATTCTACTGCGAACTCCACCACTGTTCCAAGGGACATTAAAACTGTCTTGTTAAGCTACAGTGACCTCCAATTCTCTTCCACGGGGCATTGATATTGTCTTTTTATTCCACTGTAACCTCCATCACTCTTCCAAGGGGCATTGATATTGTCTTTTTAATCCTCTGCGACCTCCGCCACTCCTCCAAGGGGCATTGATTTTGTCTTTTTAATCCATTGCGACCTCCATTACTCTCCCTAGGGGCATTAAAACCGTCTTGTTAAGCTACTGTGACCCCCACATCTCTATCAAGTGGCATTAAAACCGTCTTGTAAAGCTACTGTGACCTCCATGTCTCTTCAATGGGCATTAAAACAGTCTGGTTTAACCTCTCTGAGCTCCACAGCTATTCCAAGGGGCATTGATATTGTCTTTTTATTCCACTGCGACCTCCACCACTCTTCCAAGGGTCATTAAAACTGTCTTGTTAAGTTACTGTGATCTCCACATCTCTTCCACGGGGCATTGATATTGTCTTTTTAGTCCACTTTAACCTCCACCACTCTTCCAAGGGGCATTGATTTTGTCTTTTTAATCCATTGCGACCTCCATTACTCTTCCTAGGGGCATTAAAACCGTCTTGTTAAGCTACTGTGACCCCCACATCTCTATCAATGGGGATTGAAACCGTCTGGTCAAAACAATCTGAACTCCACAGATCTTCCAAGGGGCATTGATATTATCTTTTTATTCCACTGAGACCTCCACCACTCTTCCAAGGGGCATTGATATTGTCTTTTTGATTCTCTGCAACCTCCCCCACTCTTCCAAGGGTTATTAAAACCGTCTTGCTAAGCTACTGTGACCTCCAAGTCTTTTCCAAGGGGCATTTATATTGTCTTTTTAATCCACTGTGACCTCCATCACTCTTACAAGGAGCATTAAAACAGTCTTGTTAAGCCACTGTAACCTCCACGTCTCTTCCAAGGGGCATTAAAATCGTATGGTTAAACCACTCTGAACTCCACAGCTCTTCCAAAGGGCATTGATATTGTCTTTTTAACACATTGTGTCCTACACCAATCATGCAAGGGGCATTAAAACCGTCTTGTTAAGCTATTGTGACCTCCACATTTCTTCCACTGTGTATTGATCTTGTCTTTTTATTCCACTGTAACCTCCACCACTAGTCCAAGGGGCATTTATTTTGTCTTTTTATTCCACTACGACTTCCACCTCTCTTGCAAGGGGCATTTAAACCGTCTTGTTAAGCTACTGTGAACTCCACGTCTCTTTCACTCGGCATTGATATTGTCATTTTTTCCCACTGTAACCTCCACCACTCTTCCAAGGGGCATTGATATAGTCTTTTTATTCCTCTGGGACCTCCACCACTTTTCCAAGGGGCATTGATATTGTCTTTTTATTCCACTGCGACCTTCACCACTGTTCCAAGGAACATTTAAACTGTCTTGTTAAGCTACAGTGACCTACAATTCTGTTCCACGGGGCATTGATATTGTCTTTTTATTCCACACCGACCTCCACCATTCTTCAAAGGGGCATTGATATTGTCTTTTTAATCCACTGTGACCTCCACCACTCCTCCAAGAGGCATTAAAACCGTCTTGTTAATCTATTGTGACCTTCACATCTCTTCCACAGGGGCATTGATAAATGTCTTTTTATTCCACTGCGACCTGCACCACTGTTCCAAGGGACATTAAAACTGTCTTGTTAAGCTACAGTGACCTCCAATTCTCTTCCATGGGGCATTGATATTGTCATTTTATTACACACCGACCTCCACCACTCTTCAAAGGGGCATTGATATTGTCTTTTTAATCCACTGTGACCTCCATCACTCTTCTAAGGGGCATTAAAACTGTCTTGATAAGCTATTGTGACCTCAACATCTCTTACACGGGGCATTGATATTGTCGTTTTATTCAACTGTAACCTCCACCACTCCTCCACGGGGCATTGATATTGTCTTTTTATTCCACTGCAACCTCCACCACTCTTCCAATGGGCACTGATATTGTCTTTTTAAGCCACTGCGACCTCCAGCACTGTTCCAAGGGGCATTAAAACCGTCTTATTAAGCTATTGTGATCTCCACATCTCTTCCACTGGGCATTGATATTGTCTTTTTATTCCACTGTAACCTCCACCACTCTTCTAAGGGTCATTGATATTGTCTTTTTATTCCACTGCGATCTCCACCACTCTTCCAAGGGGCATTGATATTGTCTTTTTTATCCACTGTGACCTCCACCACTCCTCCAAGGGGCATTAAAACCGTCTTGTTAAGCTATTGTGACCTCCACATCTGTTCCACGGGGCATTGATATTGTCTTTTTATTCCACTGCGACCTCCACCCCTGTTCCAAGGGACATTAAAACTGTCTTGTTAAGCTACAGTGACCTCCAATTCTCTTCCATGGGGCATTGATATTGTCTTTTTATTCCACACCGAACTCCACCACTCTTCAAAAGGGCATTGATTTTGTCTTTTTAATCCACTGTGACTTCCATCACTCTTCCAAGGGGCATTAAAACCGTCTTTTTATGCTATTGTGACCTTCACATCTCTTCCACGGGGCATTGATAATGTCTTTTTATTCCACTGCTACCTCCACCATTCTTCCAATGGGCACTGATATTGTCTTTTTAAGCCACTGCGACCTCCAGCACTGTTCCAAGGGGCATTAAAACCGTCTTATTAAGCTATTGTGACCTCCACATCTCTTCCACTGGGCGTTGATATTGTCTTTTTATTCCACTGTAACCTCCACCACTCTTCTAAGGGTCATTGATATTGTCTTTTTATTCCACTGCGACCTCCATCACTCTTCCAAGGGGCATTGATATTGTGTTCTTAATCCACTGTGACCTCCACCACTCCTCCAAGGGGCATTAAAACCGTCTTGTTAAGCTATTGTGACCTCCACATCTGTTCCATGGGGCATTGATATTGTCCTTTTATTCCACTGCAACCTCCACCACTGTTCCAAGGGACATTAAAACTGTCTTGTTAAGCTACAGTGACCTCCAATTCTCTTCCATGGGGCATTGATATTGTCTTTTTATTCCACTGTAACCTCCACCACTCTTCTAAAGGTCATTGATATTGTCTTTTTATTCCACTGCGACCTCCACCACTCTTCCAAGGGGCATTGATATTGTGTTCTTAATCCACTGTTACTTCCATCACTCTTCCAAGGGGCATTAAAACCATCTTGTTAAGCTATTGTGACCTTCAGATCTCTTCCACGGGGCATTGATATTGTCTTTTTATTCCACTGCGACCTCCACCACTGTTCCAAGGGACATTAAAACTGTCTTGTTAAGCTACAGTGACCTCCAATTCTCTTCCATGGGGCATTGATATTGTCTTTTTATTCCACTGTAACCTCCACCACTCTTCTAAAGGTCAATGATATTGTCTTTTTATTCCACTGCGACCTCCACCACTCTTCCAAGGGGCATTTCTATTGTTTTTTTAATACACTATGACCTCCACCACTCATGCAACGGTCATTAAAACCGTCTTGTTAAGCTATTGTGACCTGCACATCTCTTCCACGGGGCATTGATATTGTCTTTTTATTCCACTGTAACCTCCACCACTTTTCCATGGGGCATTGATATTGTCTTTTTATTCCACTGCGACCTCCACCACTCTTCCAAGTGGCATTAATATTGTCTTTTTAATCCACTGCGACCTCCATCACTCTACCAAGGGGCATTAAAACCATCTTTTAAGCTATTGTGACCTCCACGTCTCTTCCAAGGGGCAATAAAACCATCTGGTTAAACCTCTTTGAAATCCACAGTACTTCCAAGTGGCATTGATATTGTCTTTTTATTCCAATGTAACCTGCACCACTCTTCCAAGGGGCACTGATATTGTCTTTTTAATCCACTGTGACCTCCAGCACTCTTCCAAGGGGCATTAAAACCGTCTAGTTAAGCTACTGTGACCTCCACATCTCTTCCAAGGGGCATTGAAACCGTCTGGTTAAACCACTCTGAAATCCACAGATCTTCCAAGGGGCATTGATATTATCTTTTTCTTCCACTGAGACCTCCACCACTGTTCCAAGGGGCATTGACATTGTCTTTTTGATTCACTGCGACCTCCCCCACTATTCCAAGGGGCATTAAAACTGTCTTGTTAAGCTACTGTGACATCCACGTCTCTTCAATGGGCATTGAAACTGTCTGGTTTAACCACTCTGAACTCCTCGGCTCTTCCAAGACACATTGATATTGTCTTTTTATTCCACTGTAACCTCCAGCACTCTTCAAAGCGGCATTGATATTGCCTTTTTATTCCACTCCGACTACCACCTCTCTTCCAAGGGGAATTAAAACCGTCTTGCTAAGCTACTGTGACCTCCACTTCTCTTTCAAGGGGCATTGATATTGTCTTTTTATTCCATTGTAACCTCCACCACTCTTCCAAAGGGCATTAATATTGTCTTTTTATTCCACTGCGACCTCCACAACTCTTACAAGGGGCATTAAAACCATCTTATTAAGCTACTGTGACCTCCACCCCTCTTCCAAGGGGCATTGAAACCGTCTGGTTAAACCACTCTGAACTCTACAGATCTTCCAAGGGGCATTGATATTATGTTTTTATTCCACTGAGATTTCCACCACTCTTCCAAGGGGCATTGATATTGTGTTTTTAATCCACTGTAACCTCCACCACTAGTCCAAGGGGCATTGATATTTTTTTTTTATTTCAATACGACTACCACCGCTCTTCCAAGGGGCATTTAAAACGTCTTGTTAAGCTGCTGTGACCTCCACGTCTCTTTCACGGGGCATTGATATTGTCTTCTTTTTCCACTGTAACCTCCACCACTCTTCCAAGTGGCATTGATATAGTCTTTTTATTCCACTACGACTTCCACCTCTCTTCCAAGGGACATTTAAACCGTCTTGTTAAGCTACTGTGACCTCCACGTCTCTTTCACGGGGCATTGATATTGTCTTTTTTTTCCACGGTAACCTCCACCACTCTTCCATGGGGCATTGATATTGTCTTTTTATTCCACTGCGATCTCCATCACTCTTCTAAGGGGCATTGATATTGTCTTTTTAATACACTGTGACCTCCACCACTCTTCCAAGGTGCATTAAAACCATGTTGTTAAGGTACTGTGACCTCCACGTCAATTCCACGGGGCATTGATATTGTCTTTTTATTCCACTGCGACGTCCACCACTCTTCCAACGGGCATTGATATTGTCTTTTTATTCCACTGCGACCTCCACCACTCTTCCAGGGGGCATTGATATTGTCTTTTTAATCCACTGTGACCTCCACCACTCTTCCAAGGGCATTAAAACCGTCTTGTTAAGCTATTGTGACCTCCACATCTCTTCCACGCGGCATTGATATTGTCTTTTTATTCCACACCGTCCTCCACCACTCTTTCAAGGGGCATTGATATTGTCTTTTTAATCCACTGTGAACTTCACCACTCTTCCAAGGGCATTAAAACCGTCTTATCAAGCTATTGTGACCTCCTCATCTCTTCCAAGGGGCATTGATATTGTCTTTTTAATCCACTGCGACCTCCACCACTCTTCCAAAGGGCATTAAAACCGTCTTGTTAAGCTATTGTGACCTCCACATCTCTTCCACGGGGCATTGATGTTGTCTTTTTATTCCAGACTGTCCTCCACCACTCTTTCAAGGGGCATTGATATTGTCTTTTTAATCCACTGTGACCTCCACCACTCTTCCAAGGGCATTAAAAACGAGTTGTTAAGCTATTGTGACCTCCACATCTCTTCCACGGGGCATTGATATTGTCTTTTTATTCCACTGTATCCTCCACCACTCTTCCACGGGGCATTGATATTGTCATTTTATTCCACTGCGACCTCCACCACTCTTCCAAGGGGCATTGATATTGTCTTGTTAATCCACTGCAACCTCCACCACTCTACCAAGGGGCATTAAAACAGTCTTGTTAAGCTACTGTGACCTCCACGTCTCTTCCAAGGGGCAATAAAACCGTCTGGTTAAACCACTCTGAAATCCACAGATCTTCCAAGTGGCATTGATATTGTCTTTTTATTCCAATATAACCTGCAACACTCTTCCTAGGGGCACTGATATTGTGTTTTTATTCCACTGAGACCTCCACCACTCTTCCAAGGGGCATTGATATTGTCTTTTTAATTCTCTGCGACCTCCACCACTGTTCCAAGGGGCATTAAAACCATCTTGTTAAGCTGCTTTGACCTCCACGTCTCTTCCTAGGGGTCATTAAAACCGTCAATTTAAAACACTCTGAACTCCACAGCTCTTGCAAGGGGCATTGATATTGTCTTTTTAATCCACTGTGACCTCCACCACTCTTCCAAGGGGCATTAAAACCATCTTGTTAAGCTACTGTGACCTGCACGTCTCTTCAATGCACATTAACACTGCCTGGTTTAACCTCTGTGAACTCCACAGCTCTGCCAAGGGGCATTGATATTGTCTTTTTATTCCACTGCAACCTTCACCACTCTTCCATGGGGCATTAATACCTTCTTTTTAAGCTACTGTGACCTCCACATCTCTTCCACGGAGCATTGATTTTGGCATTTTATTCCACTGTAACCTCCACCACTCTTCCAAGGGGCATTGATGTTTTCTTTTTAATCCATTGCAACCTCCATTACTCTTCCAAGGGGCATTAAAACCGTCTTGTTATGTTACTGTGACCTCCACATCTCTTCCAATGGGCATTGAAACCGTCTGGTTAAACCGCTCTCAACTCCATAGATCTACCAAGGGGCATTGATATTGTCTTTTTATTCCACTGTAACCTCCACCACTCTTCCACGGGGCATTGATATTGTGTTTTCATTCCACTACGACTCCCACCTCTCTTCCAAGGGGCATTTAAACCGTTTTGTTAAGCTACTGTGACCTCCACGTCTCTTTCACGGGCATTGATATTGTCTTTTTTTTCCACTGTAACCTCCACCACTCTTCCAAGGGGCATTGATTTTGTCTTTTTATTCCACTTGGACGTCCACCACTTTTCCAAGGGGCATTGATATTGTCTTTTAAATCCACTGCGACCTACACCACTCTTCCAAGGGGCATTAAAACCATGTTGCTAAGCTACTGTGACCTCCACGTCAATTCCACGGTGCATTGATATTGTCGTTTTATTCCACTGCGACCTCCACCACTCTTCCAGCGGGCATTGATATTGTCTTTTTATTCCACTGCAAACTCCAACACTGTTCCAAGGGATATTAAAACTGTCTTGTTAAGGTACAGTGACCTCCAATTCTCTTCCACAGGGCATTGATATTGTCTTTTTATTCCACTGCAACCTCCACCACTCTTCCAAGGGGCATTGATATTGTCTTTTTAATCCACTGTGACCTCCACCACTCTTCCAAGGGGCATTAAAACCATCTTGTTAAGCTACTGTGACCTCCACGTCTCTTCTATGGGCATTAAAACTGCCTGGTTTAACCTCTGTGAACTCCACAGCTCTGCCAAGGGGCATTGATATTGTCTTTTTATTCCACTGCAACCTTCACCACTCTTCCATGGGGCATTAATACCTTCTTTTTAAGTTACTGTGACCTCCACATCTCTTCCACGGGGCATTGATATTGTCTTTTTATTCCACACCGTCCTCCACCACTCTTTCAAGGGGCATTGATATTGTCTTTTTAATCCACTGTGAACTCCACCACTCTTCCAAGGGCATTAAAACCGTCTTATCAAGCTATTGTGACCTCCTCATCTCTTCCAAGGGGCATTGATATTGTCTTTTTAATCCACTGCGGCCTCCACCACTCTTCCAAAGGGCATTAAAACCGTCTTGTTAAGCTATTGTGACCTCCACATCTCTTCCACGGGGCATTGATATTGTCTTTTTATTCCAGACCGTCCTCCACCACTCTTTCAAGGGGCATTGATATTGTCTTTTTAATCCACTGTGACCTCCAACACTCTTCCAAGGGCATTAAAACCGAGTTGTTAAGCTATTGTGACCTCCACATCTCTTCCACGGGGCATTGATATTGTCTTTTTATTCCACTGTATCCTCCACCACTCTTCCACGGGGCATTGATATTGTCATTTTATTCCACTGCGACCTCCACCACTCTTCCAAGGGGCATTGATATTGTCTTGTTAATCCACTGCAACCTCCACCACTCTACCAAGGGGCATTAAAACAGTCTTGTTAAGCTACTGTGACCTCCACGTCTCTTCCAAGGGGCAATAAAACCCTCTGGTTAAACCACTCTGAAATCCACAGATCTTCCAAGTGGCATTGATATTGTCTTTTTATTCCAATATAACCTGCAACACTCTTCCTAGGGGCACTGATATTGTGTTTTTATTCCACTGAGACCTCCACCACTCTTCCAAGGGGCATTGATATTGTCTTTTTAATTCTCTGCTACCTCCACCACTGTTCCAAGGGGCATTAAAACCATCTTGTTAAGCTGCTTTGACCTCCACGTCTCTTCCTAGGGGTCATTAAAACCGTCAATTTAAAACACTCTGAACTCCACAGCTCTTGCAAGGGGCATTGATATTGTCTTTTTAATCCACTGTGACCTCCACCACTCTTCCAAGGGGCATTAAAACCATCTTGTTAAGCTACTGTGACCTGCACGTCTCTTCAATGCACATTAACACTGCCTGGTTTAACCTCTGTGAACTCCACAGCTCTGCCAAGGGGCATTGATATTGTCTTTTTATTCCACTGCAACCTTCACCACTCTTCCATGGGGCATTAATACCTTCTTTTTAAGCTACTGTGACCTCCACATCTCTTCCACGGAGCATTGATTTTGGCATTTTATTCCACTGTAACCTCCACCACTCTTCCAAGGGGCATTGATGTTGTCTTTTTAATCCATTGCAACCTCCATTACTCTTCCAAGGGGCATTAAAACCGTCTTGTTATGTTACTGTGACCTCCACATCTCTTCCAATGGGCATTGAAACCATCTGGTTAAACCGCTCTCAACTCCATAGATCTACCAAGGGGCATTGATATTGTCTTTTTATTCCACTGTAACCTCCACCACTCTTCCACGGGGCATTGATATTGTCTTTTCATTCCACTACGACTCCCACCTCTCTTCCAAGGGGCATTTAAACCGTTTTGTTAAGCTACTGTGACCTCCACGTCTCTTTCACGGGCATTGATATTGTCTTTTTTTTCCACTGTAACCTCCACCACTCTTCCAAGGGGCATTGATTTTGTCTTTTTATTCCACTGGGACGTCCACCACTTTTCCAAGGGGCATTGATATTGTCTTTTAAATCCACTGCGACCTACACCACTCTTCCAAGGGGCATTAAAACCATGTTGCTAAGCTACTGTGACCTCCACGTCAATTCCACGGTGCATTGATATTGTCGTTTTATTCCACTGCGACCTCCACCACTCTTCCAGCGGGCATTGATATTGTCTTTTTATTCCACTGCAAACTCCACCACTGTTCCAAGGGACATTAAAACTGTCTTGTTAAGGTACAGTGACCTCCAATTCTCTTCCACAGGGCATTGATATTGTCTTTTTATTCCACTGCAACCTCCACCACTCTTCCAAGGGGCATTGATATTGTCTTTTTAATCCACTGTGACCTCCACCACTCTTCCAAGGGGCATTAAAACCATCTTGTTAAGCTACTGTGACCTCCACGTCTCTTCTATGGGCATTAAAACTGCCTGGTTTAACCTCTGTGAACTCCACAGCTCTGCCAAGGGGCATTGATATTGTCTTTTTATTCCACTGCAACCTTCACCACTCTTCCATGGGGCATTAATACCTTCTTTTTAAGTTACTGTGAACTCCACATCTCTTCCACGGAGCATTGATATTGTCTTTTTATTCCACTTTAACCTCCACCACTCTTCCAAGGGGCATTGATGTTGTCTTTTTATTTCACTGAGACCTCCACCACTCTTCCAAGGGGCATTGATTTTGTCTTTTTAATCCATTGCAACCTCCATTACTCTTCCAAGGGGCATTAAAACCGTCTTGTTAAGTTACTGTGACCTCCACATCTCTTCCAATGGGCATTGAAACCGTCTGGCTAAACCGCTCTCAACTCCATAGATCTTCCAAGCGGCATTGATATTATCTTTTTATTTCACTAAGATTTCCACCACTCTTCCAAGGGGCACTGACTTTGTCTTTTTAATCCACTGCGACCTCCACCACTCTTACAAGGGGCATTAAAATGATCTTCTTAAGCTACTGTGACCTCCACGTCTCTTCCAAGTGGCATTAAAACTGTCAATTTAAACCACTCTTAACTCCACAGCTCTTGCAAGGGGCATAGATATTGTCTTTTTATTCCATTGAGACTTCCACCACTCTTCCAAGGGGCATTGATATTGTCTTTTTATTCTACTTTGACTTCCACCTCTCTTCCAAGGGGAATTAAAACCGTCTTGCTAAGCTAATGTGACCACCACGTCTCTTTCATGGGGCATTGATATTGTCTTTTCATTCCACTGTAAGCTCCACCACTCTTCCAAGGGGCATTGATATTGTGTTTTTATTCCATTGCGACCTCCACCACTTTTCCAAGGGGCATTAAAACCGTCTTGTTAAGCTACTGTGACCTCCACGTCACTTCCAATGGACATTAAAACCGTCTGGTTAAGCCACTCTGAACTCCACAGCCCTTCCAAGGGGCATTGATATTGTCTTTTCATTCGACTGTAACTTTCACCACTCTTCCAAGGGGTATTGATATTGTCATTTTATTCCACTGCGACCTCTACCACTCTTCCATGGGGCATTAAAACCATCTTGTTACGCTACTGTGACCACCATGTCTTTTCCACAGGGCACTGATATTGTCTTTTTATTCCACTGCGACCTCCACCACTCTTCCAAGGGGCATTGATATTGTCTTTTTATTCCACTGCAACCTCCACCTCTTTTCCAAAGGGCATTGATATTGTCTTTTTAATCCACTGCGACCTCCACGTCTCTTCCAAGGGGCATTAAAACCGTCTGGTTGAACCACTCTAAACAACACAGCTCTTGCAAGGTGCATTGATTTTGTCTTTTTATACCACTGTAATCTTCACCACTCTTCCAAGGGGCATTGATATTGTCTTTTTATTCCACTGTGACCTCCACCATGCTTCCAAGGGGCATTAAAACAGTCTTGTTAAGCTACTGTGACCACCATGTCTTTTCCACAGTGCACTGATATTGTCTTTTTATTCCACTGCGACCTCCACCACTCTTCCATGGGGCATTGATATTGTGTTTTTAATCCACTGCGACCTCCACCACTCTTCCAAAGGGCATTAAAACCGTCTTGTTAAGCTATTGTGACCTAGACCTCTTTTCCAAGGGGCATTAAAACCATCTGGTTAAACCACTCTGACCTCCACGTCTCTTCCACCGGGCATTGATATTGTCTTTTTATTCCACTGTGACCTCCACCATGCTTCCAAGGGGCATTAAAACAGTCTTGTTAAGCTACTGTGACCACTATGTCTTTTCCACAGGGCACTGATATTGTCTTTTTATTCCACTGCGACCTCCACCACTCTTCCAAGGGACAATGATATTGTCTTTTTATTGCACTGTGACCTTTACCACTCTTCCAAGGGGCACTGATATTGTCTTTTTAATCCACTGCGACATCCACCACTCTTCCAAGGGGCATTAAAACCATCTTGTTAAGCTAATGTGACCTCCACGTCACTACCAAGGGGCATAAAACCATCTGGTTAAACCACTCTGAACTCCACAGCTCTTTAAAGGGGCATTGTTATTGTATTTTTTTTCCACTGGGACCTCCACAACTCTTCCAAGAGGCATTGATATTGTCATTTTATTCCACTGCAACCTCCACCACTCTTTCAAGGGGCATTGATATTGTCTTTTTAATCCACTGCGACCTCCACCACTCTTCCAGGGGGCATTAAACTGTGTTGTTAAGCTACTGTGACCTCAACGTCTATTCCATGGGGCATTGATATTGTCTTTTTATACCACTGCGACCTCCACCACTCTTCCAAGGGGCATTGATATTCTCTTTTTAATCCACTTCGACCTTCATCACTCTTCCAAGGGGCATTAAAACCGTCTTGTTAAGCTAAATTGACCTCAACTTCTCTTCCAAGGGACATTAAAACCGTCTGGTTAAACCACTCTGAACTCCACAGCTCTTCAAAGGGGCAGTGATATTGTCTTTTTATTCCACTGTAACCTTCACCACTCTTCCAAGGGGCATTGATATTGTCATTTTATCAACTGTAACCTCCACCACTCTTCCAAGGGACATTGATATTGTCTTTTTATTCCACTGCGACCACCACCACTCTACCAAGGGGCATTGATATTGTCTTTTTAATTCACTGCGACCTCCACCACTCTTCCAAGTGCATTACAACCATCTTGTTAAGCTACTGTGACCTCAACATCTCTTCCAAGGTGCATTAAAACCGTCTGATTAAACCACTCTGAACTCCACAGCTTTTCCAAGGGGCATTGATATTGTCTTTTCATTCCAATTAAACCTCCACCACTCTTCCAAGGGGCATTGATATTGTCTTTTTATTCCACTGCGACCTCCACCACTCTTCCAAGGGTCATTAAAGCCGACTTGTTAATCTACTTTGACCTCCACGTCTCTTCCACGGGGCATTGATATTGTCTTTTTATTCCCCTGCGATCTCCACCACTTTTCCAAAGAGCATTGATATTGTCTTTTTAATCCACTGCGACCTCCACCACTCTTCCAACGGGCGTTAAAACCATCTTGTTAAGCTACTGTGACCTCCACGTCTCTTCCACGGGGCAATGATATTGTCTTTTTATTCCACTGCGACCTCCACAAATCTTCCAAGGGGCATTGATATTGACTTTTTATTCCACTGCGACCTCAACCACTCTTCCAAGGGGCATTGATATTGTCTTTCTAATCCACTGAGACCTCCACCACTCTTCCAAGGGGCATTAAAACTGTGTTGATAAGCTACTGTGACCTCAACGTCAATTGCAAGGGGCATTGATATTGTCTTTTTATTCCACTGCGACGTCCACCACTCTTCCAAGGGGCATTGATATTGTCTTTTTAATGCACTTCGACCTCCATCACTCTTCCAAGGGGCATTAAAACCTTCTTGTTAAGCTAATGTTACCTCAATGTCCCTTCCAAGGGGCATTAAAACCGTCTGGTTAAACCACTCTGAGCTCCACAGCTCTTCCAAGGAGCATTGATATAGTCTTTTTATTCCTCTGTAACCTCCACCACTCTTCCAAGGGGCATTGATATTATCTTTTTATTCCACTGTAACCTTCACCGCTCTTCCAAAGGGAATTGATATTGTCTTATTATTCCACTGCGACCTCCACCACTCTTCCTAGGGGCATTGATATTGTCTTTTTAATCCACTGCGACCTCCACCACTCTTCCAAGGGCATTACAACCATCATTTTAAGCTATTGTGACCTCCACGTCTCTTCCAAGTGGCATTAAAACCGTCTGGTTAAACCACTCTGAGCTCCACAGCTCTTCCAAGGAGCATTGATATAGTCTTTTTATTCCTCTATAACCTCCACCACTCTTCCAAGGGGCATTGATATTGTCTTTTTATTCCAGTGCGACCTACACCACTTTTCCAAAGGGCATTGATATTGTCTTTTTAATCCACTGCGACCTCGACGTCTCTACCACGGGGCAATGATATTGTCTTTTTATTCCACTGCTACCTCCACCACTCTTCCAAGGGGCATTGATATTGTCTTTTTTTTCCACTTTAACCTCCCCCACTCTTCCAAGGGGCATTGATATTGTATTTTTAATCCACTGCGACTTTCGCCATTCTTCCAAGGGTCATTAAAACCGTTTTGTTAAGCTACTGTGACCTCCACGTCTCTTCCAAGGGCATTAAAACTGTCTGGTTAAACCATGCTGAACTCCCCAGCTCTTTCAAAGGGCATTGATATTGTCTTTTTATTTCACTGTATCGTCCACCACTCCTCAAACGGGCATTCATATTGTCTTTTTATTCCACTGCGACCTCCACCACTCTTCCAAGGAGCATTAAAACTGTCTTGTTAAGCTACTGTGACCTCCACGTCTCTTCCACGGTGCATTGATAATGTCTTTTTATTCTAATGCGACCTCCACCACTTTTCCAAAGGGCATTGATATTGTCTTTTTAATCCACTGCGACCTCCACCACTCTTCCAACGGGCATTAAAACCGTTTTGTTAAGCTACTGTGACCTCCGTGTATCTTCCACGGGGCAAAGATATAGTCTTTTTATTCCACTGCGACCTCCACCATTCTTCCAAGGAGCATTGATATTGTCTTTTAAATCCACTGTGACCTACACCACTTTTCCAAGTTGCATTAAACCCGTGTTGTTGAGCTACTGTGACCTCCACGTCTCTTCCACGGGGCATTGATATTGTCTTGTTATTCCACTGCGACCTCCACAACTCTTCCAAGGGGCATTGATATTGTCTTTTTAATCCACTGCGACCTCCACCACTCTTCCAAGGGGCATTAAAACCGTCTTGTTAAGCTGCTGTGACCTCCACGTCTTTTCCAAGGGGCATTAAAACCATCTGGTTAAACCACACTGAACTCCACATCTCTTCCATGGGGCATTGAAATAGTCTTTTTGTTCCACTGTAACCTCCACCACTCTTCCAGGGGGCATTGATATTGTCTTTTTATTCCACTGCGAACCCCACCACTTTTCCAAGGGGCATTAAAACCGTTTTGTTAAGCCACTGTGACCTTCACATCTCTTACACGGTGCATTGATATTGTCTTTTTATTCCACTGTAGCTTCCACCACTCTTCCAAGGGGCATAGATTTGTTTTTTTATTCCACTGCGACCTCCACAACTCTTCCAAGGGGCATTGATATTGTCTTTTTAATCCACTGCGACCTCCACCACTCTTCCAAGGGGCATTAAAACCGTCTTGTTAAGCTGCTGTGACCTCCACGTCTTTTCCAAGGGGCATTAAAACCATCTGGTTAAACCA
This sequence comes from Phyllobates terribilis, assembly GCF_046119375.1. NCBI lineage: Eukaryota > Metazoa > Chordata > Amphibia > Anura > Dendrobatidae > Phyllobates > Phyllobates terribilis. The sequence continues at coordinate 25,069,008 of NW_027362775.1, forward strand.
CACTGAACTCCACATCTCTTCCATGGGGCATTGAAATAGTCTTTTTGTTCCACTGTAACCTCCACCACTCTTCCAGGGGGCATTGATATTGTCTTTTTATTCCACTGCGAACTCCACCACTTTTCCAAGGGGCATTAAAACCGTTTTGTTAAGCCACTGTGACCTTCACATCTCTTACACGGTGCATTGATATTGTCTTTTTATTCCACTGTAGCTTCCACCACTCTTCCAAGGGGCATAGATTTGTTTTTTTATTCCACTGCGACCTCCACCACTCTTCCAAGGAGCATTGATATTGTATTCTTAATCTACTGCGACCACCACCACTCTTCCAAGGGCCATTAAAACCATCTTGTTAAGGAACGGTGACCTCCATGTCTCTTCCAAGAGACATTAAAACCATCTGGTTAAACCACGCTGAACTCCACAGCTCTACCAAGGAGCATTGATATTGTCTTTTTATTCCACTCTAACCTCCACCACTCTTCCAAGGGGAATGGATATTGTGTTTTTATTCCACTGCGACCTCCACCACTCCTCCAAGGGGCATTGATATTGTCTTTTTATTCCACTGCGACCTACACCACTCTTTCAAAGGGCATTGATATTGTCTTTTTATTCCACTGTAACCTCCACCACTCTTCCAAGAGGCATTGATATTGTCCTTTTAATCCATTGCGACCTTGACCATTCTTACAAGGGGCATAAAAACCATCTGGTTAAACGACTCTGAGCTCCACAGCTCTTCCAAAGGGCATTGATATTGTATTTTCATTCCATTGTAACCTCCACCTCTCTTCCAAGTAGCATTGATATTGTCATTTTATTCCACTGCGTCTTCCACCACTCTCCCAAGGGGCATTAAAACTGTCTTGTTAAGCTGCTGTAACCTCCATGTCTTTTCCAAGAGACATTAAAACCATCTGGTTAAACTACGCTGAACTCCACAGCTCTACCATGGAGCATTGATGTTGTCTTTTTATTCCACTCTAACCTCCACCACTCTTCCAAGGGGCATTGATATTGTCTTTTTATTCCACTGCGACCTCCACCACTCCTCCAAGGGGCATTGATATTGTCTTTTTATTCCACTGCGACCTACACCACTCTTTCAAAGGGCATTGATATTCTATTTTTATTCCACTGTAACCTCCACCACTCTTCCAAGGGGCATTGATATTGTCTTTTTAATCCACTGCGACCTTGGCCATTCTTACAAGGGGCATAAAAACCATCTGGTTAAACCACTCTGAACTCCACAGCTCTTCCAAAGGGCATTGATATTTCATTTTCATTCCATTGTAACCTCCAGCTCTCTTCCAAGTAACATTGATATTGTCATTTTATTCCACTGCATCTTCCACCTCTCTCCCAAGGGGCATTAAAACTGTCTTGTTAAGCTGCTGTAACCTCCATGTCTATTCCACGGGGCATTGATATTGTCTTTTTATTCCAATGTGTAACATACCTGGCGGCTTCCTTGCATAGTGGTCCATCTCCCACTGTGCAAGAGCACACACTTGATCTCCAGTCCAGTCTGCTAGCCTGGCTTCCCTCCATGCTGTCTGCTTGCCTCTGTGTCTGCTGCTTAAGGGCGGCGCCCGATCACTTCCTGTTTCTTGGACCTGCTGCGGGCACACCCCTTGTGCGTCCTCAGCCTATTGCTGTCTGTCTCGTGGTATTTAACCCAGCTGCTCCAATGAATCCCTGCCTGAGCATTGTGTTTCATTCAGTGTGCTCTTTCACTCTGAATGTGCCAGGTCCCTTTCTGTGTTTGCTTGCTTGCCTTTCTTGTAGGCTGTATTTCCAGTCCTGTCTGAACACGCTCCTAGCCTGTTCCTCCCGCCTTCTAGGGGCTGCATACCTAGACCCGCTCCTGTATCTTGCTACTGTGTCTTTTCTTTTCTGAATACTCTTCTGGCCTGTTTCCTGTTTTTCTCTATGTCCGTACCTTTTCTTTTTCTGCAGAGTCTGAACTTGTACCTAACTCCTGCTCGTTGTCACTGTACTTCCGTTTGTGAGTTTGTGGTCCACTCGCTACTTCACTGCAAGTACCCTGTGGGTATCTGGTTCTGCCTTTCCCTTCCTGCCTGTTCCGTGTGTGCAGAGCCCTGTGCCCCCTGCTCTGCCTTGCTCACCGCTCCGGCGGTTCTAGCCTGCTCTGCCTTGCTCACCGCTCCGGCGGTTCTAGCCTGCTCTGCCTTGCTCGCCACTCCGGCGGTTCTAGCCTGCTCTGCCTTGCTCACCGCTCTGGCAGTTCTGTCCTGCTCTGACCCTTTTCTCACTGCTCCGGCAGTCTTGCTCCGCTCTGACCCTTTGCTCACTGCTCCAGCAGTCTTGCTCCGTTCTGACCCTTTGCTCACTGCTCCGGCAGTCTTGCTCCGCTCTGACCCTTTGCTCACTGCTCCGGCAGTCTCGCTCCGCTCTGACCCTTTGCTCACTGCTCCAGCAGTCTCTCTCCACTCTGACCCTTTGCTCACTGCTCCGCTGCTCCGGCAATCTCGCTCCGCTCTGACCCTTTGCTCACTGCTCCGGCCGTCTTGCTCCGCTCTCACCCTTTGCTCACTGCTCCGGCAGTCTTGCTCCGCTCTGACCCTTTGCTCACTGCTCCAGGCAGTCTTGCTCCGCTCTGACCCTTTGCTCACTGCTCCGGCAGTCTCACTCCGCTCTGACCCTTTGCTCACTGCTCCGTCAGTCTCGCTCCGCTCTGACCCGTTGCTCACTTCTCTGGCAGTCTCGCTCCACTCTGACTCCTTTGCTCACTGCCCCGGCAGTCTCACTCTGCTCTGACTCCTTGCTCACTGCTCCGGCAGTCTCGCTCAGCTCTGACCCTTTCTCACTGCTCCAGGCGGCCTTGTCCTGCTCTACTCTTGGTCACCGCTCCAGGCGGCCTTGTCCTGCTCTGCTCTTGCTCACCGCTCCAGGAGGCCTTGTCCTGCTCTACTCTTGCTCACCGCTCCAGGCGGCCTCGTCATGCTCTACTCTCGCTCACCGCTCCAGGCGGCCTCGTCCTGCTCTACTGTCGCTCACCGCTCTAGGCGTTCTCGTCTTGCCCTGCTCTCGCTCACCTCTCTGGGCGGCCTCACTCTGCTGTGTTTGTCCGCCACATCTGTGTTTCTGTTCCTGAGTCCCAGTGTGTACTGGGTCCTATCCCGCCTGTGTTCCAACCTGCTAGTGCCTCCGTGTCTGCACTCTAGCCGTGCTTGCCTGTACCCCCCTGCCTGCATACCCGCCTGCCTGCATACCAGTTGTGCCTGCCTATACCCACCAGTCTGTGTGCCAGCCTAACCTGTCTGTTCCTGTATTCCCCTGTGTGGGTCAACAGCCGTGTCCGGGGTCTGTCCTGGAGTAGCACCAGGTCCCTCTGCTCGGTTGCTCCTTGGTGCACTGGCGTCGTATGAAGTCGTGCGACCCTGGTCGGATCGGGTGAATACCTAGTTACGCCCCTCCAGGCATTCATTCTCCGGCCCGGTCCAGTGGAATCACACGCACACGCCGCTCAGCCCGGGCGTGTGCATTACACAATGTAACCTCCACCACTCTTCTAAGGGGCAGTGATATTGTCTTTTTAAACACTTGCGACCTCCACCACTCTTCCAAGAGGCATTAAAAACATCTTATTAAGCTACTACTGTAACGGGTCTGGGAGTTGGAACCTCTGAGCAACTATACAAAGGGGCAGTCCTTGTAAGGAAGCCGGTGGCTCCCAGGGAAGGCGGGCAGGTAGTCACGGCAAGTGACAGGAACAGTCTCTGGGTAGAAGGGCAGGAAGTCACGGCAAGTGACTGGGACAGTCTCTTGACAGGCGGATGGTCACGGCAAGTGACAGCAGGGTATGAGTCTCTAGACGGGCAGGTGGCCACGGCAAGTGACAGCAGGGAAGAGTCTCTAGATAGGCTAGCAGGCAGGTAGCAGGTGAGCGCTCCCAGGTGAGTGGGCAAGAGTCTCTGGACAGGCAGGTAGTCACGGCAAGTGACGGCAGAGCCTCCAGGTAGGCTAGCAGGCAGGTAGCAGGTGAGCGCTCCCAGGTGAGCGGGCAAGAGTCTCTGGACAGGTAGGTGGTCACGGCAAGTGACGGCAGAGCCTCCAGGTAGGCTAGCAGGCAGGTAGCAGGTGAGCGCTCCCAGGTGAGCGGGCAAGAGTCTCTGCACAGGCAGGCAGGTATCAGGCAGGTATCTAGCAGGTACTTCCTGGTCCGCAAGGCGGACTGATCCCTAGACAGACAGGCAGGTGCTGGTAGGCAGACTGTCGGACCACAGGATAGCAAGCAGGTAAGCAGATATCAGGCAGGTATCAGGCAGGTATCAAGCAGGAATCTGGCAGGTGACTGGCAGGTAACAGGTAACGGGACCTGAGGGCTGAAGCAGAGTTGAAAGGCTTTGCAACAACATTGCTCGGGCACCTCCATTTTGGAGGATGTGCCTTATATATGGTGAGGTCCTCCGGCCATTGGCCGGGGACTCCTTAGGACTGCGCGCGCGGCCCCTTTAAGAGAGGGAGAGAGCGCGCCCGCGCGCCCTAAGCACAGTGGCCGGGAAGCAGCGCGCGCTGCCAGCAGAGCGGGAGGAAGACGCCGGGCACGGAGCGGAGAGGTGAGGGGAACGTCGTCCCTGCCTAGCAGGAGGCAGGGATGCCGGCGCTACAGTACCCCCCCCATAGGCCCCCCCTTTTTTAGGCCAGACAGAAATTTATCAAAGATGAGCGGGGCATGGATGTTCTCCCATGGCTCCCATGTTCTCTTCTCAGGACCAAACCCCTTCAAATCCACTAGAAAAAAGGTCCTTCCTCTTACCCTTTTGGTGGCCAGAATGTTCTCTACCTCAAACTCGTTTTCAGCGGAAACCGGAGCAGGAGGCGTACCTGTAGACTTGGAAAAAGAGTTAAGTATCACGGGTCTGAGTAGAGATACATGGAAGGAGTTAGGAATCCGCAAATTGGCAGGGAGTTTCAATTTATAGGCCACCGAGTTGATTTGTTTGATAACTTCCAGTGGGCCGATGAACCGAGGCTCTAACTTGTAGGAAGGAATCTTGAGCCGGACATATTTGGATGAGAGCCAGACCTTATCTCCAGGACGGAATTGTGGTGGATCCAGACGTCTCTTGTCAGCCTGTTTTTTCATCCGCTCGGTTGACTGAAGAAGTGCGGATCTGGTACTTTCCCAAATGGAGGAAAATTCGTTAACGAGAGATTCCGCAGCCGGATTGTCCACCGAGGCGGAGACGGGAAACGGGATCCGAGGATGCTGACCGAAGACTACAAAAAATGGGGATTTGGAGGAAGATTCGCTCTCGTGATTATTGTAAGAAAATTCGGTAAAAGATCCACCCAGTCGGAATGGTGAGCATTAACAAAGTGCCGGAGGTAACTGGTTAAAATTTGGTTGATCCGTTCTACTTGGCCATTGGACTGTGGGTGATAAGCGGAAGAAAAGTCCAAAGTGACCCCCAGCAGTTTACACATGGCTCGCCAAAACGAGAGGTGAACTGAACCCCTCGGTCGGATACGATGTGGAGAGGAAGACCATGAAGACGGAAGACATGATGGATAAAGTCTTTAGCTAACTCTGTTGCAGACGGGAGACCCGGCAGGGGAATAAAGTGAGCCATTTTGGAAAAGCGGTCAGCGACCACCCATATGACCGTACAACCGGCAGAGACAGGGAGGTCCGTAATAAAGTCCATAGCTATATGCTGCCACGGGGCAGCAGGTACAGGAAGTGGAAGGAGGCGGCCTGCTGGCAGATGTCTCGGAACCTTGTTGCGGGCGCAGGACTCACAGGCTGAAACAAAGTCTATTACGACCTTGTGCAGGGTAGGCCACCAGTAATGCCGGGTAATAAGCTGGAGGGTCTTTTTCTTACCAGCGTGGCCAGCTAGCTTGGACGAGTGTCCCCAGTGTAGAACCTTCTCACGATCAGGAACAGTTACGAACGTCTTACCGGGTGGAAGACGATTTAGATTCACGGGGGCCACTTGCATTACTTTGGCGGGATCGATGATGTGTTTAGGCTCCTCCTCAAGATCAGAGACCAAAAAGGATCGGGATAAGGCATCAGCTTTGATGTTTTTGTCAGCCGGGCGAAAATGAAGAATGAAATTAAAGCGGGCGAAGAACAAGGACCACCGGGCTTGGCGCGGGTTAAGTCTCTGGGCACTCTGGAGGTAAGCCAAGTTCTTGTGGTCCGTGTAAATTATTACCGGGTGAAGAGCCCCCTCTAGCAGGTAATGCCACTCCTCCAGTGCCAGCTTAATGGCCAACAATTCTCGGTCTCCTATAGAATAATTGCGCTCAGAAGAGGAGAAGAGTTTGGAGAAGAAGCCGCAAGTTACCATTCTTCCGGAAGACGACTTTTGGGTAAGTACTGCTCTGGCTCCGGAGGAGGAAGCGTCGACTTCTAGAAATAATTGTTTGTTGCCGTCCGGACGATGCAGCACAGGGGCGGAGGAAAAAGCTCGTTTTAAGGAAAGGAAGGCCTCCTCTGCTTCGGGCGGCCATTCTCTGGGATTAGCGCCCTTACGGGTGAGCGCCGAGATAGGGGCAGTCCGGGAAGAGAAGTGCGGAATGAAGAGGCGGTAGTAGTTGGCGAAGCCCAGGAACCACTGAATAGCCTTCAACCCCTCTGGTCGGGGCCACTTCTGGATGGCAGACAGTTTCTCAGGGTCCATGTGTAGGCCGGTCTGAGAGATTATGTAGCCCAGAAATGGAAGCGAGGTCTGCTCAAAGAGGCACTTCTCATATTTAGCGTAGAGGTGGTTCTGCCTGAGCCTGAGCAGGACCTGACGAACGTCCCTCCGGTGAGTGAGAAGATCTGGAGAGAAGACCAAGATGTCGTCCAGGTGCACCACCACGCAGGAGTAGAGAAGGTCACGGAAGATGTCATTGACCAACTCTTGAGAGACGGCGGGAGCGTTACAGAGACCGAAGGGCATTACAAGATATTCATAGTGGCCGTCCCGGGTGTTGAATGCCGTCTTCCATTCATCCCCCTGATGGATACGGACCAGATTATACGCCCCATGGAGGTCCAGCTTGGTGAAGATTCTAGCCCCCCTCAGACGGTCAAATAATTCAGGAATGAGCGTAAGGGGGTATTTATTCTTCACTGTGATCTGGTTAAGGCCTCTATAGTCTATACAGGGACAGAGTGAGCCGTCCTTCTTTTTGACGAAGAAGAAGCCTGCTCCCGCCGGCGAGGTAGATTTCCGGATAAATCCCCGCGCCAGATTCTCCTCAATATATTCAGACATGGACCGGGTCTCAGCAGCGGACAAAGGGTAAATACGCCCACGGGGAGGAGTAGCTCCGGGCACCAGGTCAATTGGGCAGTCGTATGGTCTATGAGGGGGTAATGTCTCTGCTTCTCTTTTATTAAAGACGTCCGCAAAAGACCAATAGGGAGCCGATAGGCCGGGTAGATTGGCTGGGGTAGGAGAAGGATGAGCAGGATGAACAGGAACTAAACAAGTCTTATGGCAGTCCTGTCCCCAGCAAAGAACTTCTCCGGTCTGCCAATCAAGCACGGGAGCGTGTCTCTGGAGCCAAGGTAGGCCTAGCAAGAGGGCGTGAGAGAGTCCAGGCAGAACATGGAAGCAGATGCTCTCAGAGTGCAGCATGCCCACCTGCAGAGTTATGGATTCGGTGATGAGTTGGATGGGATGTGATAAGAGGCCCCCATCCACGGCGGCGACAGATAAGGGTACAGCCAGAGGTTTGGTGGGAATGCTGTATTTCTCTACCGGGGACTGAGAAATGAGATTTCCGGCAGCTCCAGAGTCAAGTTGAGCCAGTTCAAAATAACGGTTCTCCCCGCAGATGATAGAGACCGACAGCAACAGAGATGGAGAGGGTTTATTTCTGTCTAGGGTGACCTCTCTGAGCGATCCTAGACACAGACGTTTCCCAACTTCTCCGGGCAGGAACGGATCCGGTGCTCCTTACTGCCACAGTAGAAGCAGCTCCCCTCGGCACGGCGTAATTCTTGACGGGTCTTGACCATCTTGGTCTGGTCGACCTGCATAGGCTCGGGTGAGGGCGCCGGAGGAGTAACGGAGGAAGTGACGGATCTCTGGAAGGTAGGGGCAAGGCGTGGAAACCTCCTCTCACGGGTGACCTCTTTGGTGTGCTCCTGGAACCGGATGTCAATCTGGGTGGCAAGTGTAATTAAGTCGTCGAGAGTGGTAGGAATGTCCCGACCGGCGAGTTCATCTTTAATACGGCCGGACAGACCCTCCCAGAAGACGAACATCAGGGCGTCGTTATCCCAGGCAAGCTCCGAAGCAAGGGTACGGAACCGTATGGCATATTGGCCCACGGTGAGACTTCCTTGGCGGAGGCGTAGCAGAGATGAGGCGGATGAGATCCTCCGTCCTGGTTCGTCGAAGACCTTCCGGAAAGCCGAGAGAAAGGCTGGCAGATTGGACACCAGGGGATCTCCTCTCTCCCATAGAGGATTTAGCCAAGCCAGCGCCTCCCCCGTGAGATGGGACATGATGAAGGCTACTTTAGCTCGGTCGGTGGAAAACTGGTGTGCCAACAGTTCGAAGTACAGAGTGCACAGGTTAATGAAGCCCCGTGCCAGACCAGGATCTCCGCCAAAACGAGGCGGGGCTGTGAGGCAGGGACCGGGAAGAGATGCCATGGAATTGACGGCCAGCGGCGCTGCCGGGGTAGGAGTCGTGCGACTGGAAGCCGGTCCCGAAGATGTAGTCAGTGTGTCCAGGCGGGAGTTAACACTACGCAGGTGGCTCAGGATGGACTCCTGTTGGGACCTCTGACGGGACAGTTCATGGCATAGGTCCGAGAGCGAGGGAGCTTGGGTGCCACCGGGTTCCATGGCCCGAGCAAACTGTAACGGGTCTGGGAGGTGGAACCTCTGAGCAACTATACAAAGGGGCAGTCCTTGTAAGGAAGCGGGTGGCTCCCAGGGAAGGTGGGCAGGTAGTCACAGCAAGTGACAGGGACAGTCTCTGGGTAGAAGGGCAGGAAGTCACGGCAAGTGACGGGGACAGCCTCTTGACAGGCGGATGGTCACGGCAAGTGACAGCAGGGTATGAGTCTCTAGACGGGTAGGTGGTCACGGCAAGTGACAGCAGGGAAGAGTCTCTAGATAGGCTAGCAGGCAGGTAGCAGGTGAGCGCTCCCAGGTGAGCAGGCAAGAGTCTCTGGACAAGCAAGTGGTCACGGCAAGTGACGGCAGAGGCTCCAGGTAGGCTAGCAGGCAGGTAGCAGGTGAGCACTCCCAGGTGAGCGGGCAAGAGTCTCTGGACAGGCAGGTGGTCACAGCAAGTGACAGCATAGCCTCCAGGTAGGCTAGCAGGTAGGTAGCAGGTGAGCGTTCCCAGGTGAGCAAGTAAGAATCTCTGGACAGGCAGGCAGGTATCAGGCAGGTATCTAGCAGGTACTTCCTGGTCCGCAGGCGGACTGATCCATAGACAGACTGGCAGGTGCTGGTAGGCAGACTGTCGGACCACAGGATAGCAAGCAGGTAAGCAGATATCAGGCAGGTATCAGGCAGGTATCAAGCAGGAATCTGGCAGGTGACTGGCAGGTAACTGGTAACGGGACCTGATGGCTGAAGCAGAGTTGAAAGGCTTTGCAACAACATTGCTCGGGCACCTCCATTTTGGAGGAGGTGCCTTATATATGGTGAGGTCCTCCGGCCATTGGCCGGGGACTCCTTAGGACGGCGCGCGTGGCCCCTTTAAGAGATGGGGAGCACGCGCGCGCCCTAGGCACAGAGGCCGGGAAGCAGCACGTGCTGCCAGCAGAGCGGGAGGAAGACGCCGGGCACGGAGCGGAGAGGTGAGGGGAACGGCGTCCCTGCCTAGCAGGAGGCAGGGACGCCGACGCAACAACTTTGACCTCCACGTCTCTTCCAAGGGGCATTAAAACCGTCTGGTTAAACCACTCTGAATTCCACAGCTCATCAAAGGGGCATTGATATTGTCTTTTATTCCACTGTAACCTCCACCACTTTTCCTATGGGAATTGATATTGTCTTTTTATTATTATTATTATTATTATTTATTATTATAGCGCCATTTATTCCATGGCGCTTTACATGTGATAGGGATATACATAACAAAAGCATTTACATAATCTTAACAAAACGAGTCAGCGACTGGTACAGGACGAGCGAGGACCCTGCCCGCGAGGGCTCACATTCTAGAAGGGATGGGTGAGGATACATTAGGTGAGGATAGAGCTGGTCGTGCAGCGGTGGTTACTGCAGGTTGTAGGCTTGTCGGAAGAGGTGGGTCTTCAGGTTTCTTTTGAAGGTTTCCACGGTCGGTGAGAGTCTGATGTGTTGGGGTAGAGAGTTCCAGAGTAGGGAGGATGCACGGGAGAAATCTTGTATACGATTGTGGGAGGAGGAGATAAGAGGGGAGTAGAGAAGGAGATCTTGTGAGGATCGGAGGTTGCGTGCAGGTAAGTACCAGGAGACTAGGTCACAGATGTATAGGGGAGACAGGTTGTGGATGGCTTTGTATGCCATGGTTAGAGTTTTGAACTGGATTCTCTGGGCAATGGAGAGCTAGTGAAGAGATTGACAGAGAGGAGAGGCTGGGGAATAGCGGGGGGGCAGGTGAATTAGTTGAGCAGCAGAGTTTAGGATAGATTGGACTGAGAGTGTTGTAAGGGAGGCCACAGAGCAGGAGGTTGCAGTAGTCGAGGTGGGATATGATGAGGGTATGCACTAGAGTCTTTGCTGAGGAATGCACAGATCCAGGAGATGTTTTTGAGTTGGAGTCGGCAGGAAGTGGAAAGGGCTTGGATATGTGGCTTGAAGGAGAGATCGAAGTCCAGGGTTACTCCAAGGCAGCGAGCTTGTGGGACTGGGGAGAGTGAACAGCCATTGACGTTGATGGCTAGGTCAGATGGGGGATGTGAATGAGAGGGTGGAAAGATGATGAACTCTGTTTTATCCATGTTGAGTTTTAGAAATCTGTCAGAGAAGAAGAATGACATGGAGGACAGATATTGTGGGATTTTGGTTAGTAGGGAGGAGATATCGGGTCCAGAGAGGTAGATCTGTGTGTCGTCAGCATAGAGGTGATACTGAAAACCGTGATACTCTATGAGCTGTCCCAGGCCAAAGGTGTAGATGGAGAAGAGCAGAGGTCCTAGAACTGAACCTTCTGAACCTTAGGGCACACAGACAGATAGGGGGCGAGATGAGGAGGTGGTGCGTGAGTGTGAGACGCTGAATGTCCTGTCTGTTAAGTATGAGGAGATCCAAGATAGAGCCAAGTCCGTGCTGCCAAAAGATGAGAGAATCTGGAGTAAGAGGGAATGGTCCACTGTGTCAAAGGCAGATGACAGGTCCAGAAGGAGGAGGATGGAGTAGTGTCGCTTGGATTTGGCATTTAGTAGGTCGTTGGTGACTTTGGTCAGGGCAGTTTCAGTCGAGTGATGCGGTCGCAAGCCAGATTGCAGGCGGTCGAAGAGGGAGCAGGAGGAGAGGTGGGAGGACAGTTCAAGGTGGACATGTTGTTCTAGTAGTTTTGAGGCAAAGGGGAGGAGTGATATGGGGCGGTAGCTAGTCAGAGAGAAAGGGTCAAGGGAGGGCTTTTTGAGGATGGGTGTGATTGTGGCATGTTTGAAACATGAGGGGAAGACACCGGTTGTTAGTGACAGCTTGAAGAGGTGGGTTAGGGTTGGGATGAAGACTGTGGTAAGGTTAGTGATGAGGTGGAATGGGATTGGGTCAAGTTCGCAGGTGGTGAGGTGTGATTTGGAGAGTAAAGAGGAGACTTGACCTTCTGTAATGATGGAGAAGTGGGCTTTGGAGGAGGTGGGTTGAATAGATATGAGGAGGGGTTGTGTGGACTTTAGGCAAAAGTTTTGTCTGATGGTGTCAATCTTCTGTTTGAAGAATGAGGCAAAGTCGTCGGCTGAGATGAGAGAAGAGGGAGGAGGTGCTGGGGGACGAAGGAGAGAGTTGAAAGTGTTAAATAGCTGTTTAGGGTTGTGAGATATGGAGGATATGAGAGATGAGAAGTAGGTTTGTTTTGCTGTAGTGAGTGCGGACTTGAAATTAGTGAGGGATTGCTTGAATGCAATGAAGTGCTCGATGGAGTGAGACCTTTTCCATCTCCGCTCCGCAGCCCTGCAGGCCCGGCGCAGTTCTTTAGTAAGTTTAGTGTGCCAGGGTTGCCTGTTGAATGTGCGAGATGTGGTGTGTGTGAGAGGGGTGATCGAGTCTAGAGCTGCAGCTATTGTGGTGTTATATGAAGCAGCAGCAATGTCTGCATCGTGTAAGGAATTTATGTCTGTAAGAGGGAGGAGGGATTCAGAGAGTCAGTGTAAGTCAAGGTGTTTGAGATTTCTGCGAGGGTATGCAAGTTTGTGGAGTGGGGATTGTTGCCCCGGGGAGGAGAGAGAAGAGAATGCAAGTAGGCTGTGATTAGAGAGAGGGATAGGTGAGTTAGAGAGGTTAGATAGGGAACAGAGGCGGGTGAAGATGAGGTCCAGTGTGTGGCCATCTTTGTGGGTGGGTGTGGAAGACCATTGAGTGAGTCCGAAGGAGGAAGTGAGAGATAGGAACTTAGAGACAGACGAGTGGGAAGTGTTAATGGGGATGTTGAAGTCACCCATTATGATAGTGGGGATGTCAGTGGAGAGGAAGTGAAGCAGCCAGGTGGTGAAGTGGTCTAAGAAGGTGGTGGCTTGCCCTGGGGGTCGGTAAACGACGGCCAGTTGGAGGTTGGAGGGGGAATAGATGCGCACACAGTGCACCTCAAAAGAGGGGAGTGTAACGGAGGGTGGCAGTGGGATTTGGGTGAAAGCGCAGTGTTCTGATAGGAGAAAACCTACGATTCCGCCATGTTTGCCGTTGGGGCGGGGTGTGTGGGAAAGGTGGAATCCGTCATATGAAAGTGCAGCTGGGGAGGCTGTGTCAGAGGGGGTGAGCCAGGTTTCAGTGATGGCGAGGAAGGAAAGTTTGTTTGTAATGAAAAGATCGTGGATGAAAGAAAGTTTGTTGCAGACAGAGCGAGCGTTCCATAGAGCTCCTGTTAGAGCAACTAAGGGAGTGGGGATTGGTTGGATAGGTATGAGGTTAGAAGGGTTGCGACAGTTTGTGGAAGGTCGTGGATAGGAGGAAGAAGTAACTGTGGGGATATGGCGAGGAGGACCCGGATTTTGAGAGATATCTCCAGCAGTGAGGAGGAGCAGAGAAAGTGTTAGCAGGTGGGAGCAAGAGAGAGCATGAGGTGGCTGTCTGTGTTTGGAGATCCAGGATTGAATGTTTAGGAATAATTTGGAGGAGGAGGTGAGATGAATGGGGAGGATGGAGGAAGAGATGAAGAGTTTCTTACTAGGTGTAGGGATTTGAGGGGTTACTAGAAAGTGGAGGACTATAGAGGAAAAAGTGAGAGCTAACAGTAACATAGTTAAAAGAGAGTAAGTGGTCAAAGTGTTGGTTAACTGACTCCTGCCCTGACTAACTGCCTCTGAAATAACTGCCACTTATCTCCGAAGCCACTTTGCACAAGAAGACGCGTGCACACCCCAGCACAAGTGCACCCCTTACAGAGCTTCTAATTATATAGGGCACATTAAACTATCAGGTGAAGGGCATTGTGGGAGCTGCATATGGCTAAATTAGCAGCGGGTCGTCTCACCAGGAGATGGCTGGGTAATCAAGCACAGAGCTAGGACTCTAGTCTCTGCAGTTTAGCACCTCTAAATATCAGATAAGATCTATAGTGGGGAAGGGACAGACATATGTGGGTATTGAATGGAGTGGGACAGATAAAGCAGAGAAGTTATGCAGAGCATGTACCAGTGAGGTGAATCAGCAAAGCAGAGCATTAGATTACAGCAGACACAGCAAGCAGAGAAGTTATGCAGAGCATGTACCAGTGAGGTTATTCCACTGCGACCTCCACCACTCTTCCAAGGGGCATTAAAACCGTCTTGTTAAGCTACTTTGACCTCCACGTCCCTTCCGCGGGGCATTGATATTGTCTTTTTATTCCACTGCGACCTCCACCACTCTTCTAAGGGGCATTGATATTGTCTTTTTAATCCACTGCGACCTCCACCACTCTTCCAAGGGACATTGATATTGTCTTTTTATCCCACTGCGACCTTCACCAGTCTTCCAAGGAACATTGATATTGTCTTTTATTTCCACTGTAATCTCCACCACTCTTCTAAGGAGCATTGATATTTTCTTTTTATTCCACTGCGACCTACACCACTCTTCCAAGGGGCATCGATAATGTCTTTTTAATCCACTGCGACCTCCACCACTCTTCCAACGGGCACTAAAAACGACTTGTTAAGCTACTGTGACCTCCACGTCTCTTCCAAGGGGCATTAAAACCGTCAATTTAAACCACTCTGAACTCCACAGCTCTTGCAAGAGGCATTGATATTGTCTTTTTATTCCACTGTAACCTCCATCACTCTGCCAAGGGGCATTGATTTTGTATTTTTAATCCACTGCGACCTCCATCTCTCTTCCAAGAAGCATTAAAACCGTCTTGTTTAGCTACTGTGACCTCCACGTCTATTCCACGGTGCCTTAAAACCTTCTGGTTAAACCACTGTGAACTCCACAGCTCTTCCAAGGGGCATTGATATTGTCTTTTTATTCAACTGTAACCTCCATTACTCTTCCAAAGTGCATTGATATTGTCTTTTTTATTTTGCTGCGACCTCCACCACACTTCCAAGGGGCATTAATATTGTCTTTTTATTCCACTGCGACCTCCACCACTCTTCCAAGGGTCATTGATATTGTCTTTTTATTCCACAATAACCTCCACCACTCTTCCAAGGGGCATTGATATTGTCTTTTTTTTCCACTGCGACCTCCACCTCTCTTCCAAGGGGCATTAAAACCATCTTGTTAAGCTACTGTGACCTCCAAGTCTCTTCCACGAGGCATTGATATTGTCTTTTTATTCCACTGCGACCTCCACATCTCTTCCAAGGGGAATTGATATTGTCTATTTATTCCACTGCGACCTCCACCCTCTTCTAAGGGGCATTGATATTGTTTTTTTAATCCACTGCGACCTTCACCACTCTACCAAGGGGCATTAAAACAGTCTTGATAAGCTACTGTGACCTCCACGTCTCTTCCAAGGGGCATTAAACCGTCTGGTTAAACCACTCTGTACTCCACAGCTCTTCCAAGAGGCATTGATAATGTCTTTTTTATTCGACTGTAACCTCCACCACTCTACCAAGGGGCATTGATATTTTCTCTATTTTCCACTGTGACCTTCACCACTCTTCCAAGGGGCTTTGATATTGTCTTTTTTTTCCACTGCGACCTCCACCACTCTTCCCATGGGCATTAAAACTGTCTTGTTATGCTACTGTGACCTCCACGTCCCTTCCACGGGGCATAGATATTGTCTTTTTATTCCATTGCTACCTCCATCACTCTTCCAAGGGGCATTAAAACCGTCTTGTTAAGCTACTGTGACCTCCAAATCTCTTCCAAGGGGCACTAATACAGTCTGGTTATACCGCTCTGAGCTCCACAGCTCTTCCAAGGGGCATTGATATTGTCTTTTTATTCCTCTGCGATGTCCACGACTCTTCCAAGGGGCATTAAAACCGTCTTGTTAAGCTACTGTGACCTCCAAGTTTCTTTCACAGGGCATTGATATTGTCTTTTTATTCCACTGTAACCTCCACCACTTTTCCAAGGGGCATTGATATTGTGTTTTTATTCCACTCTAACCTCCACCAATCTTCCATGGGGCATTGATATTGTGTTTTTATTCCACTGCGACCTCCACCACTCTTCTAAGGGGCATTGATATTGTCTTTTAAATCCACAACTATCTCCACCACTCTTCCAAGGGGCATTAAAACAGTCTTGTTAAGCTACTGTGACCTCCTCGTTTCTTCCAAGGGGCATTAAAACCGTCTGGTTAAACACTCTGAATTCCACAGCTCTTACAAGGGGCATTGATATTGTCTTTTTATTCGACTGTAACATCCCCCACTCTTTCAAGCGGCATTGATATTGTCTTTTTATTCCACTGCGACCTCCACCACTCTTCCAAGGGGCATTGATTTTGTCTTTTTAATTAACTGCGACCTCCACCTCTCTTCCAATGGGCATTAAAACCCTCTTGTGAAGCTACTGTGACCTCCACGTCCCTTCCACGGGGCATTGATATTGTCTTTTTATTCCACTGCGACATCCACCACTCTTCCAAGGGGCATTGATATTGTCTTTTTAATCCACTGTGACCTCCACCACTCTTCCAAGGGGCATTGATATTGTCTTTTTAATCCACTGTGACCTCCACGTCTCTTCCAAGGGGCATTAAAACCGTCAATTTAAACTACTCTGAACTCCACAGCTCTTCCAAGGGGCATTGGTATTGTCTTTTTATTCCACTCTAACCTCCACCACTTTACCAAGGGGCAGTGACATTGTCTTTTTATTCCCCTGCAACCTCCATCATTCTTCCAAGGGGCATTGATATTGTCTTTTTATTCCACTGCCACCTCCACCACTCTTCCAAGGGGCATCGATATTGTCTTTTTAATCCACTGCGACCTCCAGCACTCTTCCAAGAGGCATTAAAACAGTCTTGTTTATCTACTGTGACCTCCACCTCTCTTCCAAGGGGCATTAAAACCGTCTGGTTAAACCACTCTGAACTCTACAGCTCTTCCAAGGGCATTGATATTATCTTTTTATTCCACTGTAACCTCCACCATTCTTCCAAGGGGTATTGATGTTGTCTTTTTAATGCACTGCGATCTTCACCACTCTTCCAAGGGGCATTAAAACCATCTGGTTAAACCACTCTGAACTCCATAGCTCTTTCAAGAGGCATTGATATTGTCTTTTTATTTCAAGGTAACCTCCACTACTCTTTCAAGGGGCATTGATATTGTCTTTTTATTCCACTGCGACCTCCACCACTCTTCCAAGGGGCATTAAACCTGTCTTGTTAAGCTACTGTGAACTCCACTTGTCTTCCCCTGGGCATTGATATTGTCTTTTTAATCCACTGTGACCTCCACCACTTTTACAAGGGGCATTAAAACCGTCTTGTTAATCTACTGTGACCTCCACGTCTCTTTGAAGGGGCAATAAAACCATCTGCTTCAACCACTCTGAACTCCACAGCTCTTCCAAGGGGCATTGGTATTGTCTTTTTATTCCACTCTAACCTCCACCACTCTTCCAAGGGGCAGTGACATTGTCTTTTTATTTCACTGCACCCTCCATCATTCTTCCAAGGGGCATTGATATTGTCTTTTTATTCCACTGCCACCTCCACCACTCTTCCAAGGGGCATTGATATTGTCTTTTTAATCCTCTGCGACCTCCACGTCTCTTCCAAGGTGCATTAAAACCGTCAATTTAAACATCTCTGAACTCCACAGCTCTTCCAAATAACACTGGTCTTGTCTTTTTATTCCACTGCCACCTCCACCATTCTTCCAAGGGGTATTGATATTGTCTTTTTAATGCACTGCGATCTCCACCACTCTTCCAAGGGGCATTAAAACCATCTGGTTAAACCACTCTGAACTCCATAGCTCTTTCAAGAGGCATTGATATTGTCTTTTTATTTCGCTGTAACCTCCACCACTCTTTCAAGAGGCATTGATGTTGTCTTTTTATTCCACTGCGACCTCCAACACTCTTCCAAGGGGCATTAAACCTGTCTTGTTAAGCTACTGTGACCTCCACTTGTCTTCCAAGGGGCATTGATATTGTCTTTTTAATCCAATGTGACCTCCACCACTTTTCCAAGGGGCATTAAAATCATGTGGTTAAACCACTCTGAACTCCACAGCTCTTCCAAGGGGCATTGGTATTGTCTTTTTATTCCACTCTAACCTCCACCACTTTACCAAGGGGCAGTGACATTGTCTTTTTATTCCACTGCAACCTCCATCATTCTTCCAAGGGGCATTGATATTGTCTTTTTATTCCACTGCCACTTCCACCACTCTTCCAAGGGGCATCGATATTGTCTTTTTAATCCACTGCGACCTCCAACACTCTTCCAAGAGGCATTAAAACAGTCTTGTTTATCTACTGTGACCTCCACCTCTCTTCCAAGGGGCATTAAAACCGTCTGGTTAAACCTCTCTGAACTCTACAGCTCTTCCAAGGGCATTGATATTATCTTTTTATTCCACTGTAACCTCCACCATTCTTCCAAGGGGTATTGATGTTGTCTTTTTAATGCACTGCGATCTTCACCACTCTTCCAAGGGGCATTAAAACCATCTGGTTAAACCACTCTGAACTCCATAGCTTTTTCAAGAGGCATTGATATTGTCTTTTTATTTCAAGGTAACCTCCACCACTCTTTCAAGGGGCATTGATATTGTCTTTTTATTCCACTGCGACCTCCACCACTCTTCCAAGGGGCATTAAACCTGTCTTGTTAAGCTACTGTGACCTCCACTTGTCTTCCCCTGGGCATTGATATTGTCTTTTTAATCCACTGTGACCTCCACCACTTTTCCAAGGGGCATTAAAACCGTCTTGTTAATCTACTGTGACCTCCACGTCTCTTCCAAGGGGCAACAAAACCATGTGGTTAAACCACTCTGAACTCCACAGCTCTTCCAAGGGGCATTGGTATTGTCTTTTTATTCTACTCTAACCTCCACCACTTTACCAAGGGGCAGTGACATTGTCTTTTTATTCCCCTGCAACCTCCATCATTCTTCCAAGGGGCATTGATATTGTCTTTTTATTCCACTGCCACCTCCACCACTCTTCAAAGGGGCATCGATATTGTCTTTTTAATCCACTGCGACCTCCAGCACTCTTCCAAGAGGCATTAAAACAGTCTTGTTTATCTACTGTGACCTCCACCTCTCTTCCAAGGGGCATTAAAACCGTCTGGTTAAACCACTCTGAACTCTACAGCTCTTCCAAGGGCATTGATATTATCTTTTTATTCCACTGTAACCTCCACCATTCTTCCAAGGGGTATTGATGTTGTCTTTTTAATGCACTGCGATCTTCACCACTCTTCCAAGGGGCATTAAAACCATCTGGTTAAACCACTCTGAACTCCATAGCTCTTTCAAGAGGTATTGATATTGTCTTTTTATTTCAAGGTAACCTCCACCACTCTTTCAAGGGGCATTGATATTGTCTTTTTATTCCACTGCAACCTGCACCACACTTCCAAGGGGCATTAAACCTGTCTTGTTAAGCAACTGTGAACTCCACTTGTCTTCCCCTGGGCATTGATATTGTCTTTTTAATCCACTGTGACCTCCACCACTTTTCCAAGGGGCATTAAAACCGTCTTGTTAATCTACTGTGACCTCCACGTCTCTTTGAAGGGGCAATAAAACCATCTGCTTAAACCACTCTGAAATCCACAGCTCTTCCAAGGGGCATTGGTATTGTCTTTTTATTCCACTCTAACCTCCACCACTCTTCCAAGGGGCAGTGACATTGTCTTTTTATTTCACTGCACCCTCCATCATTCTTCCAAGGGGCATTGATATTGTCTTTTTATTCCACTGTCACCTCCACCACTCTTCCAAGGGTCATTGATATTGTTTTTTAATCCACTGCGACCTCTACCACTTTTCCAAGGGGCATTAAAAATGTCTTTCTAAGCTACTGTGACCTCCACGTCACTTCCAATGGGCATTAAAACCGTCTGGCTAAACCACTCTGAACTCCACATCTCTTCTAAGGTGCATTGGTATTGTTTTTTTGTTCCACTCTAACCTCCACCACTCTTCCAAGGGGCATTAAAACTGTCTTGTTATGCTGCTGTAACCTCCATGTCTATTCCACGGCGCATTGATATTGTCTCTTTATTCCAATGTAACCTCCTCCACTCTTCTAAAGGGCAGTGATATTGTCTTTTTAAACCACTGAGACCTCCACCACTCTTCCAAGAGGAATTAAAAACATCTTATTAAGCTACTATGACCTCCACGTCTCTTCCAATGGTCATTAAAACCATTTGGTTAAACCACTCTGAATTCCACAGCTCATCAAAGGGGCATTGATATTGTCTTTTTATTCCACTGTAACCTTCACCACTTTTTCTATGGGAATTGATATTGTATTTTTATTATTATTATTATTTATTATTATAGCGCCATTTATTCCATGGCGCTTTACATGTGATAGGGATATACATAACATAAGAATTTACATAATCTTAACAAAACGAGTCAGCGACTGGTACAGGAGGAGGGAATACCCTGCCCGCGAGGGCTCACATTCTAGAAGGGATGGGTGAGGATACGTTAGGTGAGGGTAGAGCTGGTCGTGCAGCGGTGGTTACTGCAGGTTGTAGGCTTGTCGGAAGAGGTGGGTCTTCAGGTTTCTTTTGAAGGTTTCCACGGTCGGCGAGAGTCTGATGTGTTGGGGTAGAGAGTTCCAGAGTAGGGGGGATGCACGGGAGAAATCTTGTACACGATTGTGGGAGGAGGAGATAAGAGGGGAGTAGAGAAGGAGATCTTGTGAGGATCGGAGGTTGCGTGCAGGTAAGTACCGGGAGACTAGGTCACAGATGTATGGGGGAGACAGGTTGTGGATGGCTTTGTATGCCATGGTAAGAGTTTTGAACTGGATTCTCTGGGCAATGGGGAGCCAGTGAAGAGATTGACAGAGAGGAGAGGCTGGGGAATAGTGGGGGTACAGGTGAATTAGTCGAGCAGCAGAGTTTAGGATAGATTGGAGAGGCGCAAGAGTGTTGTAAGGGAGGCCACGGAGAAGGAGGTTGCAGTAGTCGAGGCGGGATATGATGAGGGCATGCACTAGTGTTTTTGCAGAGTCTTTGCTGAGGAATGCACGGATCCGGGAGATGTTTTTGAGTTGGAGTCGGCAGGAAGTGGAAAGGGCTTGGATATGTGGCTTGAAGGAGAGATCGGAGTCCAGGGTTACTCCAAGGCAGCGAGATTGTGGGACTGGGGAGAGTGAACAGCCATTGACGTTGATGGCTAGGTCAGATGGGGAATGTGAATGAGAGGGTGGAAAGATGATGAACTCTGTTTTATCCATGTTGAGTTTTCGAAATCTGTCAGAGAAGAAGGATGACATGGCGGACAGACATTGTGGGATTTTGGTTAGTAGGGAGGAGACATCGGGTCCAGAGAGGTAGATCTGTGTGTCGTCAGGATAGAGGTGATACTGAAAACCGTGAGGCTCTATGAGCTGTCCCAGGCCAAAGGTGTAGATGGAGAAGAGCAGAGGTCCTAGAACTGAACCTTGGGGGACACCGACAGATAGGGGGAGAGATGAGGAGGTGGTGGGTGAGTGGAAGACGCTGAATGTCCTGTCTGTTAAGTATGAGGAGATCCAAGATAGAGCCCAGTCCGTGATGCCAAGAGATGAGAGAATCTGGAGTAAGAGGGAATGGTCCACTGTGTCAAAGGCAGATGACAGGTCCAGAAGGAGGAGGATGGAGTAGTGTCGCTTGGATTTGACATTCAGTAGGTCGTTGGTGACTTTGGTCAGGGCAGTTTCAGTCGAGTGATGCGGTCGGAATCCAGATTGCAGGCGGTCGAAGAGGGAGTAGGAGGAGATGTGGGAGGACAGTTCAAGGTGGACATGTTGTTCTAGTAGTTTTGAGGCAAAGGGGAGGAGTGATATGGGGCGGTAGCTAGTCAGAGAGGAAGGGTCAAGGGAGGGCTTTTTGAGGATGGGTGTGATTGCGGCATGTATGAAACATGAGGGGAAGACACCGGTTGTTAGTGACAGATTGAAAAGGTGGGTTAGGGTTGGGATGAAGACTGTGGTAAGGTTAGTGATGAGGTGGGATGGGATTGGGTCAAGTTCGCTGGTGGTGAGATTTGGAGAGTAAAGAGGAGACTTGACCTTCTGTAATGGTGGAGAAGTGGGGTTTGGAGGAGGAGGGTTGAATAGATATGAGGAGGGGTTGTGTGGATTTTAGGCAAAAGTTTTGTCTGATGGTGTCAATCTTTTGTTTGAAGAATGAGGCAAAGTCGTCGGCTGAGATGAGAGAAGAGGGAGGAGGTGCTGGGGGACGAAGGAGAGAGTTGAAAGTGTTAAATATCTGTTTAGGGTTGTGAGCTAGGGAGGATATGAGAGATGAGAAGCAGGTTTGTTTTGCTGTAGTGAGTGCGGACTTGAAATTAGTGAGGGATTGCTTGAATGCGATGAAGTGCTCGATGGAGTGAGACCTTTTCCATCTCCGCTCCGCAACCCTGGAGGCCCAGCGCAGTTCTTTAGTAAGTTTAGTGTGCCAGGGTTGCCTGTTGAATGTGCGAGATGTGGTGTGTGTGAGAGGGGCGATCGAGTCTAGAGCTGCAGCTATTGTGGTGTTATATGAAGCAGCAGCAACGTCTGCATCATGTAAGGAATTTATGTCTGTAAGAGGGAGGAGGGATTCAGAGAGTGAGTGTAAGTCAAGGTGTTTGAGATTTCTGCAAGGGTATGCAAGTTTGTGGAGTGGGGATTGTTGCCCCGGGGAGGAGAGAGAAGAGAATATAAGTAGGCTGTGATCAGAGAGAGGTAGAGGTGAGTTAGAGAGGTTAGATAGGGAACAGAGGTGGGTGAAGATGAGGTCCAGTGTGTGGCCATCTTTGTGGGTGGGTGTAGAAGACCATTGAGTGAGTCCGAAGGAGGAAGTGTGAGATAGCAACTTAGAGACAGACGAGTGGGAAGTGTTAATGGGGATGTTGAAGTCACCCATTATGATAGTGGGGATGTCAGTGGAGAGGAAGTGAAGCAGCCAGGTGGTGAAGTGGTCTAAGAAGGTGGTGGCTTGCCCTGGGCGTCGGTAAACGACGGCCAGTTGGAGGTTGGAGGGGGAATAGATGCGCACACAGTGCACCTCAAAAGAGGGGAGTGTAACGGAGGGTGGCAGTGGGATTTGGGTGAAAGCGCAGTGTTCTGATAGGAGAAAACCTACGCCTCCGCCATGTTTGCTGTTGGGGCGGGGGGTGTGGGAAAGGTGGAATCCGCCATATGAAAGTGCAGCTGGGGAGGCTGTGTCAGAGCGGGTGAGCCAGGATTCAGTCATGGCGAGGAAGGAAAGTTTGTTTGTAATGAAAAGATCGTGGATGAAGGAAAGTTTGTTGCAGACAGAGCGAGCGTTCCATAGAGCTCCTGTTAGAGCAACTAAGGGAGTGGGGATTGGTTGGATGGGTATGAGGTTAGAAGGGTTGCGACAGTTTGTGGAAGGTCGTGGATAGGAGGAAGAAGTAACTGTAGGAATATGGTGAGGAGGACCAGGATTTGGAGAGATATCTCCAGCAGTGAGGAGGAGCAGAGAAAGTGTTAGCAGGTGGGAGCAAGAGAGAGCATGAGGTGGCTGTCTGTGTTTGGAGATCCAGGATTGAATGTTTAGGAATAATTTGGAGGAGGAGGTGAGATGAATGGGGAGGATGGAGGGAGAGATGAAGAGTTTCTTACTAGGTGTAGGGATTTGAGGGGTTACTAGAAAGTGGAGGACTATAGAGGAAAAAGTGAGAGCTAACAGAAACATAGTTAAAAGAGAGTAAGTGGTCAAAGTGTTGGTTACTTGACTCCTGCCCTGACTAACTGCCTCTGAAATAACTGCCACTTATCTCTGAAGCCACTTTGCACAAGAAGACGCGTGCACCCCTTACAGAGCTTCTAAATATATAGGGCACATTAAACTATCAGGTGAAGGGCATTGTGGGAGCTGAACATGGCTAAATTAGCAGCGGGTCGTCTCACCAGGAGATGGCTGGGTGATCAAACACAGAGCTAGGACTCTAGTCTCTGCAGTTCAGAACCTCTAAAAATCAGATAAGATCTATAGTGGGGAAGGGACAGACATATGTGGGTATTGAATGGAGTGGGACAGATAAAGCAGAGAAGTTATGCAGAGCATGTACCAGTGAGGTGAATCAGCAAAGCAGAGCATTAGATTACAGCAGACACAGCAAGCAGAGAAGTTATGCAGAGCATGTACCAGTGAGGTGAATCAGCAAAGCAGAGCATTAGATTACAGCAGACACAGAAAGCAGAGAAGTTATGCAGAGCATGTACCAGTGAGGTGAATCAGCAAAGCAGAGCATTAGATTACAGCAGACACAGCAAGCAGAGAAGTTATGCAGAGCATGTACCAGTGAAGTTATTCGACTGCGACCTCCACCACTCTTCCAAGGGGCATTGATATTGTCTTTTTAATGCACTGCGACCTCCGCAACTCTTCCAAAGGGCATTGATATTGTCTTTTATTCCACTGTAACCTCCACCACTGTTCTAAGGGGCATTAAAACCATCTTGTTAAGCTACTGTGACCTCCACGTCTCTTCCACAGGGCATTGTTGTTGTCTTTTATTCCACTGCGACCTCCACCACTCTGCCAAGGGGCATTAAAACCGTCTTGTTAAGCTACTGTGATGTCCACGTCTCTTCCACGAGGCATTGATATTGTCTTTTTTTTCCACTGCGACCTCCACCACTCTTCCAAGGGGATTTGCTAGTCTTTTTAATCCACTGCGACCTCCACCACTCTTGCAAGGGGCATTAAAACCGTCTTGTTAAGCTACTGTGACCTCCACGTCCCTTCCACGGGGCATTGATATTGTCTTTTTATTCCACTGCGACCTCCACCACTCTTCCAAGTGGCAGTGATATTGTCTTTTTAATCCACTGCGACCTCCACTACTCTTCCAAGGGACATTGATATTGTCTTTTTATTCCACTGCGACCTTTACCCTTCTTCCAAGGAACATTGATATTGTCTTTGTTTTCCACTGTAACCTCCACCACTCTTCTAAGGGGCATTGATATTTTTTTTTTATTCCCCTGCGACCTCCACCACTCTTCCAAGGGGCATCGATAATGTCTTTTTAATCCATTGCGACCTCCACCACTCTTCCAAGGGGCATTAAAACCATCTTGTTAAGCTACTGTGACCTCCACGTCTCTTCCAAGGGGCATTAAAACCGTCAATTTAAACCACTCTGAACTCCACAGCACTTGCAAGAGGCATTGATATTGTCTTTTTATTCCACTGTAACCTCCACCATTCTTCCAAGGGGTATGGATATTGTCTTTTTAATGCACTGCGACCTCTACCACTCTTCCAAGGGGCATTAAAACCATCTGGTTAAACCACTCTGAACTCCATAGCTCTGTCAAGAGGCATTGATATTGTCTTTTTATTTCACTGTAACCTACACCACTCTTTCAAGGGGCATTTATATTGTCTTTTTATTCCACTTCGACCTCAACCACTCTTTCAAGGGGCATTAAAACTGTCTTGTTAAGCTACTGTGACCTCCACGTGTCTTCCAAGGAGCATTGATATTGTCTTTTTAATCCACTGTGACCTCCACCACTTTTCCAGGGGGCGTTAAAACCATCTTGTTAATCTACTGTGACCTCCACGTCTCTTCCAAGGGGCAATAAAACCATCTGGTTTAACCACTCTGAACTCCACAGCTCTTCCAAGGGGCATTGGTATTGTCTTTTTATTCCACTCTAACCTCCACCACTCTTCCAAGGGGCATTGACTTTGTCTTTTTATTCCACTGCGACCTCCATCATTCTTCCAAGGGACATTGATATTGTCTTTTTAATCCACTGTGACCTCCAACCCTTTTCCAAGGAGCATTAAAAATGTCTTTTTAAGCTACTGTGACCTCCACGTCACTTCCAATGGGCATTAAAACTGTCTGTTTAAATCACTCTGAACTCCACAGCTCTTCCAAGGGGCATTGGTATTGTCTTTTTATTCCACTCTAACCTCCACCACTCTTCCATGGGGCATTGCCATTGTCTTTTTATTCCACTGCGACCTCCACCATTCTTCCAAGGGGCATTAAAACTATTTTGTTAAGCTACAGTGACCTCCACATCTCTTCCACGGGGCATTGATATTGTCTTTAAATTCCACAGTAACCTCCACCACTCTACCAAGGGGCATTGATAATGTATTTTTATTCCACTGCGACCTCCACCACTCTTCCAAAGGGCATTGATATTGTCTTTTTAATCCACTGCACCCTCCACCACTCTTCCAAAGGGCATTAAAACCATCTTGTTAAGCTACTGTGACCTCCATGTCTCTTCCATTTAGCATTGATATTGTCTTTTTATTCCACTGCAACCTCCACCACTCTTCCATGTGGCATTAAAACCGTCTTGTTAAGCTACTGTGACTCCACATCTCTTCCAAGGGGCATTAAAACCGTATGGTTAAACCAATCTGAACTCCACAGATCTTCCAAGGGGCATTGATATTGTCTTTTTATTCCACTGTATCCTCCACCACTCTTCCAAGGGGCATTGATATTGTCTTTTTATTCCACAGCGACCTCCACCACTCTTCCAAGGGGCATTAAAACCATCTTGTTAAGCTACTGTGACCTATTCGTCTCTTCCACGAGGCATTGAAATTGTCTTTTTATTCCACTGTAACCTCCACCACTCTTCCACGGGGCTTTGATATTTTCTTTTTAATCCACTGCGACCTCCTCCAATCTTTCAAGGGGCATTAAAACCGTCTTGTTGAGCTATTGTGACCTCCACGTCTCTTCTACGGGGTATTGATATTGTCTTTTTATTCCACTGTAACCTCCACAACTCTTCCAAGGGGCATTGATATTGTCTTTTTCTTCCACTGTAACTTCCACCACTCTTCCAAGTGGCATTGATATTGCCTTTTTATTAAAATGTTACCTCCACCACTCTTCCAAGGGGCAATAAAACCGTCTTGTTAAGCTACTGTGACCTCCACGTCTCTTCCAAGCGGCATTAAAACCGTCTAGCAAAACCACTCTGAACTCCACAGCTCTTCCAAGGGGCATTGATATTGTCTTTTTATTCCACTGTTACCTCCACCACTATTCCAAGGGGCATTGATATTGTGTTTTTATTCCACTGTGACCTCCACCACTCTTCCAAGGGGCATAGATATTGTCATTTTATTCCACTGTAACCTCCACCACTCTTCCAAGGGGCATTGATATTGTCTTTTTACACCACTGTAACCTCCACTACTAGTGTTGAGCGATACCTTCCGATATCAGGAAATATCGGATCGGATTGGATCGGGCCGATACCCAAAAAGTATCGGATGTCGCCGATTCCGATACCGGAAACCAATGCAAGTCAATGGGACACAAATATCGGTATGAAAATAAACCCTTTCTTTCCCTCTAGGTTAATTCTACATGAAGGAAAACAACTAACAATAATGTAGAATGTATTGGTGGAGGTGGTTGCCCAAATCGATGGGAACAGTGCTCACAGTGAAACATGAAAAGCCGGCAATTCAGCAGCGGCATACACCGGTACCCGACAATTTAGAACAGAAAGAATAGAGCTTCACACATAGATTAGATAGATAGAAACATGTCAGTCACATATATATGAAGTACAGTGACAGTGTTGCTTACTGTACTTATTATTTAGTGTAAAGGATTTATTTAAAAAAATAACAGTGTTTTCATGCACCGTCTCTTTAAAAAAGCCGGCTGGCAATTCAGCAGCGGTACCCGATAATTTATAACAGAAAGAATAGAGCATCAAACATAGATTAGATAGATAGAAACATGTCAGTAACATATATATGAAGTACAGTGACAGTGTTGCTTACTGTACTTGTCATTTAGTGTTAAAATAAAGGATTTATTAGAAAAAAAATTGGCGTGGGGTTCCCCATAATTTTAGGCTCTAGCAGCGGTTAAGCAGACGGCTGGGGCAGATGTTTGAAGCTTTTGAAGGGGGTAATACCCACGGAGCTCCCCAGGCTACTAATATCAGCCCCCAGCTGAATACCTAGCCTTTACTAGCTATTAAAATGGGGGACCCCCCCAAAAAAATGACTTGGGGTCCCCCCTATTTTAATAGCTAGCAAAGGCTAGGCAAACAGCTGGGGGCTGATATTAATAGCCCAGGAAGGGTGCCATGAATATTGGCCCCCTCCCAGGCTAGAAACACCAGCCATCAGCCGCCCCAGAAATGGCGCATCCATAGGATGCGCCAATTCTGGCACTTAGCCTCGCTCTTCCCACTGCCCTGTAGCGGTGGCAGTGGGGTAATAGGGCTGGGGTTGATGTCAGCTTATAATGCCAGCTGACATCAAGCCCAGGTTAGTAATGGAGAGGCGTCTATAAGACACCCCCATTACTAACCCCATAGTCAAAGTTAAAAAAAAAACACAAACACCCAGAATAAAGTCCTTTAATTGAAATAAAGACACAATTCTTTATTGTTCTAAATTAAACCATACTTACCATCACGCCCATTCCAGCTGAAGCCAACGATCTCCTGCAATAAAAATAAAATAATAAAGCAACATCATCCTTACCTTTCCATTGTTCCCAGGACAGCTTCAGCTCTGCTACATCGAGATGACAGGCTGGACCGCAGCAGAAAGCTGCCATCCAGCCTGTCATCCCGCAGACACTGAGAAGCGCAGGTGTGTCACCCTACCTGGATGCCACAAGTGTAATTAAAGCTGTGTCTGAGAGCAAGGGGGAGGTTCTCTGGTTAGGGGAACATTAGCATGCAATGCCTCCTGTCTCAGGCCAGTAGGGGGAGCTGGCTGCCCCTATAAAAGCTGGTACTGGGGACAGGGTTAGGGAGAACTGGATTGCCTGTCTCAGCTTTGAGACGTGTCCCAGAGTGGAGCAGGGACAGAAAGTTGCATTGTAACCTAAGAGGAAGTGTGGCAGTAGGAGAGAGCCACAAGCCAGAGACAAGAGGCGAAGAGAGCCTGTCTTGGCAGAGAAAAGACTTAACTTTACCAGACTTTGGTGTCTGAGGCTGGAAGGATTCCACATCCCCCAGCAGAGAACCAGTTCGCAAGGGACTGTACTTTCCTTGGCCTAAGAAGCCTGGAGGCCCTGCCACAACCGAAGGGACCAGTAAAGCCGTACAAGGCTGGGAGCAGAAAGGAACCCACGTCGCAGGCCCTACAGGCGAGAAAGCACGAAAGCTCGGAAACGTGGGCTGTTATCCTATCAGGAGGAGATAGCCAGAAGGAGCACAGAAAGCACGGTAGGCCTACACCCTCACCCTGATCAGGGCCAATTTCCCCGTTGCTCTCAGACATCCAGGTCCCCTCCTAGCTGGGACTGTTTATGGGTCAGTTTGCCTGTTTCAGTAAAGACCCTGGACTGCAACTTGTTGTCTGTGTGCTCCTTGCTCCTCCAGCACTATCAGCACCGGGACTCCCACTACCATCACTCCCAACATCCATTATACTGCCCTGGGGCCGCACTCTTCCCGTGATGAGTCACACTACCATAGCTGCACACCTCATCAGCCCCAGCGGTCTGCATGCAGCGGCGGTTCCTAATAACCACAAATCCACGGTTGGCGTAGTCGGACATAATCAACAACACATAACGGACTACCAATGGCCTGACCACCCTGAGCCACGGAATCGGGTTGCCACTACTACTCCCATCGTTTCCCTAATTGCCCGGATCCAAGTGCCCCACGGCCCAGGGGGCGAGTCAGCTTTGGCGTAGTCGGCAGGATTTCGTGCCCGCAACCACCGGGTACTGCGTGCCTGAAAAAGACTTTTGTAACTTACCTGTGGAGTCGTTTCCCGCCATCCGGAGCCGATTCCCGCCATCAAACGCCATCTTGGACCTTTTCCCGCCGTCTTCTGCCGTCTTCCCGCCATCTGCAGCTGTTTCCCGCCATCGGACGCCATCTCCAGGACGCTGCGCGGGAAGAAGAGGGGCGTGGACGTCAAAACCGCCCCACGCACCTACGCTGCGCAAGGTCCTGGAAGGGAGAGAAAGCGACGCTGACGTCATCGGAGTGCGACGCCAGGTCCTCGTCCAGAGCAGCAGCGGAGCCGCGGCCTACAGAAGAGGATCGTCGGAAGGTAGGCCACACTTCACTAGGGGCGGGGGAAGATGTCGGACACAGAGGCGCCCACTACCACCAACGCAGCTGCAGCAGCAGTTATGTCCTTTTCCTTACCCTACATCCCTGGAGCGGCCTGGCTGCCCAAATACTCAGGTGAGCCCCATGCCCTAACTGACTTCAAGGAAAGGCTATACAGTTTGTTCCACGTTTACCCCCTGACAGAGGAACAGAAGGTCAGCATATTAACAGGGCAGTTAACTGGCGCAGCCCAGAGGGAGGTAAAATCATGGCCCATTGAGGAGAAAGGGACTGTGAAGGGTATTCTGGCCCGGCTGCGGGGTACCTTTGATACACGTACCTCCGCTGAGATTAAAATGAGGTTCTATGGGTGTAAGCAGCGGGCACAGGACAGCATCAGAGACTATGCCCTAAATCTGCAGGAAGCCTTGAGGGCTATTCAACAAACTGACCCTGGCAGTGTGCAGGAAACCGATAAGCTGCTAACAGAACAATTCATAGAAGGTCTGCTGTCTAGCGCCCACAGGGCCCAGCTGCGCCTCATGTTCTTCCTGAACCCCGACCTGACCTTTGCCCAATTTAAGGACAGGGCCATAAGGGTTCTCCGTGAATCTGCAACCAGTGGCGCTATAAACCCCCGGCGCCCTGCTATCACCTACCACCGGAAGGCGGCGCCCTCCTCTATGGACTCCGTGGAGGCTGATGCACAGGCCCTGAACCAAGCCCCGTCGAAAGGCCTGCACCACCAAGTCCAGGAGCTGACCAGGAGCGTCGCGGCGTTGACCAGGACCGTCCAGGCGTTGCAAGTGGACCCGTCAAGACCCATCGAGCTGGCTTCAAGTCCGGAGGATGTCCCGTGGCGTCGACAGAGGAGGATCCCGTCGTTCCGAGGGAGGCCCACAGACCGCTACGCAGAGGATGGACAGCCCATTTGCCGTCGATGCAACCAGCCTGGACACATTTCCAAGTACTGTAATTTAAACGGGTCCAACCTGGGGCAGAGGGCCGACCCCCAGGCATAAGATCACCAGGCCCTTATAATTGGCGCGATAAGTACGTTGGGGGGCGCCCGGTTTTACCCGTGGTGCTGGGCGGTATCCCCATGAGCGCCTTGCTGGATACTGGGTCACAAGTAACCACTATCCCTTATGTACTTTTTAAGCAGTATTGGACTGATGCTGATATCACACGGTATCCAGACAGTAACTTGAGCATCATCGCCAGTAATGGCTTACCCGTGCTGCAGATGGGGTTCAAGGAGATGACCATTAAAATTGGTAAAGTTGAACTGCCGGCACAGGGAGTGATTATTGTGGACATTGACCGTCATGAAAGTCACCCTAAAATAACTGTGGGTACTAACATAATTGAAAATTGTCTTTCAGAAGTAATTGTAATTCTACAACAGGTGGCGGTGAATGCTAGTTCCAGCCAACAGAGAGTCCTCAACAAGGAGATAAAAGCCCTGATGAGACGGCAGCAGGTAGAACTGTCTGGTGGTGAGATCGGTAGCGTAAGACTCAGTGATCCATTCCCCATTTCCATGCCTCCCAAAAGTGAAATGATGATCTGGTGTCGGACTGCAATCGGGTTGAGAGGTAGAGACTACCAAGCCATGGTAGAACCCGTGTACTCAGACAGCAGGCCCACCATTTTGACAGCCCGGGGGGTGGTTGATGTCCGTCATGGGAGGGTGCCCGTCCGCATCCTCAACATTGGGGAGAGGGAAGTACACTTACCCAGGTACACTACACTCGCCAAACTGTTTGCCGTCGAACACAAAGCTATCAGGGCCGTGGAACCCTTGCCTCCATCTCCTCAGGCGGAGGGTAATGGCTCCCAGAAACAAAAGGAGGACTGGTGCCAGAAACTCCACGTGGGTGCTGACTCCACTCCCCTGCACCAAAAACAAGGAGTCTACCGGGTGGTACAGGAGTACGAGAGAGTCTTTAGTAAGCACCCGCTAGACTTCGGCAGAGTAAAAGGGATAGAACACCACATCCCCACAGGGAGCCACCCACCAATAAAAGAGAGGCACAGACCTGTACCCCCTGCACATTATCAGAACGCAAAGGGCATGCTAAGAGAGATGAAAGAAGCTGGGGTTATTAGAGACAGCTGTAGCCCCTGGGCAGCCCCTTTGGTTCTGGTCAAAAAGAAAGACAGCACCATGAGAATGTGCGTGGACTATAGACAAATCAACCGTATCACCCACAAAGACGCATATCCGCTGCCTATAATAGAAGAGTCTTTAGCCGCACTAAAATCTGCTAACTTCTTTTCTACTTTGGACCTTACTAGCGGGTACTGGCAGGTTCCTGTGGCAGAGGCTGACAAGGAGAAGACCGCCTTCACCACCCCGATGGGACTGAGCGAATTCAACTGTATGCCTTTCGGGCTCTGCAACGCACCAGGGACCTTCCAGCGGCTGATGGAATGCTGTCTAGGGCACCGAAACTTCGAGACGGTCCTCCTTTACCTGGACGACGTGATCATCTATTCGAAGACCTACGAGGACTATCTCAAGCACCTGGCTGAGGTGTTCGAAGCCCTGGCAGGCTATGGCCTGAAGGTGAAACCATCGAAGTGCCACCTGCTGAAACCAAAGGTCCAGTACCTAGGGCACGTGGTAAGCGCGGAAGGAGTGGCCCCCGACCCTGACAAGGTCACGGCAATCAAGAGCTGGCCAAGCCCCTCGAACATCAAAGAGGTGAGACAGTTTCTCGGGTTGGTAGGCTACTACCGAAGGTTCATCCCCGGGTTCACTAAGATGGCAGCTCCTATGCAGGACCTCCTGATCGGACAGTCCAAGTCCAGAAGTCAAAAGCCACCCTTCAAGTGGGATAAACCGGAAGAGGAGTCCTTCCGCCAGCTAAAGTTGGCCCTCACTGGGGATGAGATCCTGGCCTACCCTGATTATGCCCAGCCTTTCATTCTCCACACAGATGCCAGTAATGTGGGACTGGGAGCCGTACTGTCCCAAAACCAACAGGGCAGAGAACGGGTGATTGCATACGCCAGCCGGAAGCTGAGGCCCACCGAAAGGAACCCGGAGAATTACAGCTCCTTCAAGCTAGAATTCTTGGCGGTGGTGTGAGCCGTGACGGAACGCTTCAAGCATTACCTGGCCTCCGCAAAGTTCACCGTGTACACGGACAACAACCCGTTGACACACCTGGACAATGCAAGACTGGGTGCCCTGGAACAGCGGTGGATGGCCCGTCTCTCCAACTATGACTTCGTGATCAAGTACCGGGCAGGCAAAACCAACGCCAACGCGGACGCCCTATCAAGAATGCCTCACTTACCTGAAGGTGACGAAGACCCAGAAGAGCTGGAAGAGGTAGAACTCCCCGCGTTTCACCGGTATGGAGCCGCTCAACACTCTCACCGCGTGAAGGAGGAGGATCTAACAACTGTGATGATGAATCCCCTACCTCACCACAGCTGGGCCGAAACCCAAGATAGTGACCCTGCTGTCCGTCTGGTGAAAGATCTGCTGACCCGGGAAGACGCCTGCCTAGATCCAGATGCCCCAGAGGAAGCCAAGCAGCTATGGAAGGAGAAGAGCAAGCTGTTCCTCTGCGAAGGCAAGTTGTGCAGAAGGATTGTCAACCACCGGACGCACGAGCTGACCTGGCAAGTCGTGGTCCCAAGGCGAGATGCAGCTATGGTCCTGGGAGCTTACCATGACAGAGCGGGACACTTCGGTTGGAAGAAACTGGAGTTCCTACTAAGAGGAAGGTTCTTTTGGGTCGTTATGAGAGGAGCTGTGGAAAAATGGTGCAGAGACTGTGGCCCTTGTCACCTAAGGAGGAAGGACCGCACCAGCCAGAAGACACCCTTGAGGCCCATCGTCACCACGCAGCCTCTTGAGCTGGTAGCTCTGGACCACGTCAAATTGGCTCCAAGCCGGTCCGGATACATCTATGCCCTGACAATCGTGGACCACTATTCCCGTTTTCTCGTGGTGGTCCCGGTAAAGGACTTGACAGCCCAAACAGCGGCCCGAGCCTTCCAGCAATACTTCTGCCGTCCACACGGGTATCCGGAACAGGTCCTGACAGACCAGGGTCCAGCGTTTGAAGCTGAAATCTTCCAGGAGTTCTGCAACCTCTATGGCTGTAAGAAGATTCGGACAACGCCTTACCACCCCCAAACCAACGGGATGTGTGAGAAGATGAACAATATAGTCATTGATCTCCTGAAAATGTTGCCCCTGGAGGAACGCAGCCTGTGGCCAGAAAAGTTGCCGGACCTGGTAGACATGTACAACAATATCCCGGTGAATGCTACAAACTGCACCCCGGCTTACCTGATGCGAGCTAGACCGGGTAAGCTGCCCGTAGACCTGGAGATGGGAGTCCTAATACCTGAGGACACCTCCCCGGATGCGGACTGGGATATGGAAAGGCAACTGCAGTACAAGAAGGTACAGGAGAGTGTGGAGAAGAGCCTGGCCCAGGTGAGAGAGAAGCAAGAAAGACTCTTCAATCAACACGCCCCTGCTAGTCCCCTAGAACCTGGTGAGCAAGTCCTAAAGCGAAAAAGAAGGCTACATAAGTTGGACGACCAGTGGGAAAGGGAACCCTACACCGTACTGCAGTCTGACCACGACAACCCAAAGGTGTGCGTGATCACCAAGGATGGAGGAGAAACCACTAGTGTCGTCTCCAGAGACCACCTCAAAAGGTGCCCCGAGCAACTCCGCAGTGCAGAAGAGGATCAGAGTGACCTTGAGCCCGCAGAGGACAAGGAAGAAATGATCAGCACCGTTCTCGGAGAGTTCCCTCAGTCCTGGACTCGCATAAATGATGCCATAGTGGTACCTGTCTTGCATTTCCTGCAACCGGCACAGCAACAACCAACACCAGAGCCGGAAGGTGAAGAGGAGCAAGCGGTTCCAGAGGCAGAAGAGCCTGTTCCAGCAGCCCAGGAGAGTCAACCCTCTGCTGACAGTGAGCCTGCCATGCCTGCGGTAAGCCAAAGAACCCGCAGACAGCTGCCTGCCCTACCTGTACATTCAGCTGGTAGCTGTACCCCTAACGCTAGTGGGGAAAGCCAGGTTGGTCCACCACCAGACAGTGGGTTAAGGAGGTCAACCAGGAGCACAAAGGGGCAGATACCCGCTCGCTGGAGAATATAGAGTGTACTAAATTGTAAATAACCTTGTTGCCAAATGTTGAATTGTTTGCCAAGTTACATGCATGTTCGGTAATTCTGTGTTTCAGTCTCTTGCAGCAACCTTAAGGACTCACAGGTTATGGACTTTTTATAACCGGGACCTTGTATGGACTGCATTCTGAGCCTAACCCAGGAATGAACTAAGACTGTGAAGGACTTGGGGTTGGACAGACCCCCACCTGGTTAAGGCTCCCGTTGTTTTGGTGATATGGACACCCGGTCACAGACCACACTGTGACCTAAAGAACTCAATTTGTGCGTCGTTTGTCCATTAATGTTTTATTGTCATGTATATTATCCTTGTTTATTGTTTAGTCCCGGAGTACTAAATTTCACTAGGGGGGAATGTGTCACCCTACCTGGATGCCACAAGTGTAATTAAAGCTGTGTCTGAGAGCAAGGGGGAGGTTCTCTGGTTAGGGGAACATTAGCATGCAATGCCTCCTGTCTCAGGCCAGTAGGGGGAGCTGGCTGCCCCTATAAAAGCTGGTACTGGGGACAGGGTTAGGGAGAACTGGATTGCCTATCTCAGCTTTGAGACGTGTCCCAGAGTGGAGCAGGGACAGAAAGTTGCATTGTAACCTAAGAGGAAGTGTGGCAGTAGGAGAGAGCCACAAGCCAGAGACAAGAGGCGAAGAGAGCCTGTCTTGGCAGAGAAAATACTTAACTTTACCAGACTTTGGTGTCTGAGGCTGGAAGGATTCCACATCCCCCAGCAGAGAACCAGTTCGCAAGGGACTGTACTTTCCTTGGCCTAAGAAGCCTGGAGGCCCTGCCACAACCGAAGGGACCAGTAAAGCCGTACAAGGCTGGGAGCAGAAAGGAACCCACGTCGCAGGCCATACAGGCGAGAAAGCACGAAAGCTCGGAAACGTGGGCTGTTATCCTATCAGGAGGAGATAGCCAGAAGGAGCACAGAAAGCACGGTAGGCCTACACCCTCACCCTGACCAGGGCCAATTTCCCCGTTGCTCTCAGACATCCAGGTCCCCTCCTAGCTGGGACTGTTTATGGGTCAGTTTGCCTGTTTCAGTAAAGACCCTGGACTGCAACTTGTTGTCTGTGTGCTCCTTGCTCCTCCAGCACTATCAGCACCGGGACTCCCACTACCATCACTCCCAACATCCATTATACTGCCCTGGGGCCGCACTCTTCCCATGGGGAGTCACACTACCATAGCTGCACACCTCATCAGCCCCAGCGGTCTGCATGCAGCGGCGGTTCCTAATAACCGCAAATCCACGGGTGGCGTAGTCGGACATAATCAACAACACATAACGGACTACCAATGGCCTGACCACCCTGAGCCACGGAACCGGGTTGCCACTACTACTCCCATCGTTTCCCTAATTGCCCGGATCCGAGTGCCCCACGGCCCAGGGGGCGAGTCACAGGCATGCTTGCGCTCCTCAGTGTCTGGCTGTGACGGCATCTAGATGAGCCGACAATGAACTCAGCTCACCTCATGCACATCACTGACAGCGTGGTAGAATTCTCCTGCGCATGCAGTGAGCGTGAGAGACTCGGCTCATCTGGATGCCGTCACAGCCTGACAATGAGGAGCGCAAGCATGCCTGCGCTTCTCAGTGTCTGCGGGATGACAGGCTGGATGGCAGCTTTCTGCTGCGATCCAGCCTGTCATCTCGATATAGCAGAGCTGGAGCTGTCCTGGAAACCATCGAAAGATAAGGATGATATTGCTTTATTATTTTTCTTTTATTGCAGGAGATCGTTGGCTTCAGCTGGAATGGGCGTGATGGTACGTATGGTTTAATTTATAACAATAAAGAATTGTGTGTTTATTTCAATTAAAGGACTTTATTCTGGGTGTTGTGTTTTTTTTAAAATACTTTACTATAAATTCATGGCGGTCATGTCTAATATTGGCGTGACCCCATGAATTTCGGGCTTAGGGCCAGCTGCTAATGCCAAGCTGGCCCTAACCCCTTTGTTACCCAGTGAGCCACCGCACCAGGGCCCTGGATGAGTTGGGTACAGCGCCAGAAGATGGCGCTTCTATGAATGCGCCATTTTCTGGGGTGGCTGCGGACTGCAATTTGCAGCGGGTAGAGCCCAGAAAGCTTGGGCCTCCCTGCGCTGCAGATTCCAGCCCCCAGCTGCCTAGTTGTACCTGGCTGGACACAAAAATAGGGCGAAGCCCCACGTATTTTTATTTTTTAAATATTTCATGAAATAATTAAGAAAAAAAGGGCTTCCCTATATTGTTGTGTCCAACCAGGTACAAATAGGCAGCTGGTGGTTGGGGGCAGTCCGTTCCTGCCTGCTGTACCTGGCTGGACACAAATATAGTGCGAAGCCCCACGTCAATTTTTTTTTAATTATTTCATGAAATTCATGAAATAATAAAGAAAAAAAGGGCTTCCCTATATTGTTGTGTCCAGCCAGTTACAAATAGGCAGCTGGTGGTTGGGGGCAGCCCGTTCCTGCCTGCTGTACCTGGCTGGACACAAATATAGTGCGAAGCCCCACGTCAATTTTTTTTAAATTATTTCATGAAATAATTTTAAAAAAAGGGCTTCCCTATATTGTTGTGTCCGGCCAGGTACAAATAGGCAGCTGGTGGTTGGGGGCAGCCCGTTCCTGCCTGCTGTACCTGGCTGGACACAAATATAGGGCGAAGCCCCACATCAATTTTTTTTTAATTATTTCATGAATTTCCTGAAATAATTTAAAAAAAATTGACGTGTGGCTTCGCACTATATTTGTGTCCAGCCAGGTACAGCAGGCAGGAATGGGCTGCCCCCAACCACCAGCTGCCTATTTGTAACTGGCTGGACACAACAATATAGTGAAGCCCTTTTTTCTTTATTATTTCATGAATTTCATGAAATAATTTAAAAAAAAAATACGTGGGGCTTCGCCCTTTTTTTGTGTCCAGCCAGGTACAAGTAGGCAGCTGGGGGCTGGAATCTGCAGCGCAGGGAGGCCCAAGCTTTCTGGGACCCCCCCGCTGCAAATTGCAGTCCGCAGCCACCCCGGAAAATGGCGCGTTCATAGAAGCGCCATCTTCTGGCGCTGTACTCAACTCATCCAGGGCCCTGGTGCGGTGGCTCACTGGGTAATAAAGGGGATAGGGCCAGCTTGGTATTATCAGCTGGCCCTAAGCCCGAAATTCATGGGGTCACGCCAATATTAAACATGACCGCCATGAATTTCTAGTAAAGTATTTAAAAAAAACACAACACCCAGAATAAAGTACTTTAATTGAAATAAACACACAATTCTTTATTGTTCTAAATTAAACCATACTTACCATCACGCCCATTCCAGCTGAAGCCAACGATCTCCTGGAATAAAAGAAAAATAATAAACCAACATCATCCTTACCTTTCCATGGTTCCCAGGACAGCTCCAGCTCTGCTACATCGAGATGACAGGCTGGATCGCAGCAGAAAGCTGCCATCTAGCCTGTCATCCCGCAGACACTGAGAAGCGCAAGCATGCTTGCGCTCCTCAGTGTCAGGCTGTGACGGCATCCAGATGAGCCGAGTCTCTCACGCTCACCGCATGCGCAGGAGAATTCTCCCACGCTGTCAGTGACGTGCATGAGGTGAGCTGAGTTCATTGTCAGCTCATCTGGATGCCGTCACAGCCAGACACTGAGGAGCATAAGCATGCCTGCGCTTCTCAGTGTCTGTGGGATGACAGGCTGGATGGCAGCTTTCTGCTGCGATCCAGCCTGTCATCTCGATGTAGCAGAGCTGAAGCTGTCCTAGGAACCATGGAAAGGTAAGGATGATGTTGCTTTATTATTTTACTTTTATTGCATTTCATCGTTCCTGGATGCTGCACCTGTCTGGCATACAAAAATATGGCAAAGCCCACGTCAAAATTTTTGGGAAAAATTTATTAAAAAATAAATAATAATTTAGGGACTGCATCTTTATTAACCCCTCAAGTGTCATTTAGTGTTAAAATAAAGGATTTATTAAAAAAAAAATTGGCGTGGGATCCCCCATAATTTTAGTCTCTAGCGGAGGTTAAGCAGACGGCTGGGGCAGATGTTTGAAGCCTGGGAAGGGGGTAATACCCACGGAGCTTCCCAGGCTACTAATATCAGCCCCCAGCTGAATACCTAGCCTTTACTAGCTATTAAAATGGGGAGACGGCCCAAAAAAATTGATGTGGGGTCCCCCCTATTTTAATAGCTAGCAAAGGCTAGGCAGACAGCTGGGGGCTGATATTAATAGCCCAGGAAGGGTGCCATGAATATTGGCCCCCTCCCAGGCTAGAAACACCAGCCCTCAGCCGCCCCAGAATTGGCGCATCCATAGGATGCGCCAATTCTGGCACTTAGCCTCGCTCTTCCACGCTGCCCTGGTGCGGTGGCAGGGGGTAATAGTGGTGGGGTTCATGTCAGCGCCAGTTGCCATGAAGCCCAGGTTAGTAATGATGGGCGTCTATAAGACACCCCCATTACTAACCTACAAAGTGTTAAAAAGAAAAAACACACACTACACCCAGAAAAAAATAATTTATTTGAAATAAAACACACCATTTTATTTAATTCTTAGTTTACTAAAAAAATAGTTACCTGTCCACGTTCCTGCACTGATCTCCCATGCACAGCTGTCACATCTGGAGATGGTGACAGCTGTGCATGGCTGCTGTAAGCTCACACTGCCGGGAACACGTCCGCTCCCGGCAGCGGGAGCCACTGACTGAGGTCACCGGAGTGCATTCAGTCAGCGCAGCTCCGGAGACCTCCTTTACGGCACTGCTGTACCGTGGGAATTTCTCACGGTACAGCAGGGCCGTAAAGGAGCTGACCGGAGCAGCGCTGCCTGAACTCCGGCGAACTCGCTTATGCAATGACCGGGCTGCTTTACGGCCCCGTTATTGTAGCGGCGGCAGCGGTTCAGAGCGGTCACATTTTATGTGGCAGCTCTAAACTGGAGATCTTCGTGGGACACTCGTGGACTACTACGGAGGGGTAAGGATAAGGTTGTGGTTTATTATTTTATATTTTATTACAGGAGTTCGATGGCTTCGGGGAATTAGGTGTCTAGGTGAGTATAGGTGTAGTTTTTTATTTTTTACTTTATTTTAGGTGGCGAACGGCAGAGACAGGTAATGTATAAACTAATTTATTTTAGGTAACCACTGGCCACCAATGAAATGTATTTAAAATTTATTGGGGACCAACAACCCCCCCAAAAAAATATGGGGGCCTAAATAAAACATGTATAGGGGCAAAAATAGAAAACTATGGGGGACAAAATAACATATGGGCCAGTTTAAAGGGCAATTTAAATAGCAGGATCAGGCTGATGGGAACTACTGCTCCCATCAAGCTGATCCTGCTGGCACGAGTGGACGGGGGACAGACATAGGCCGATGGGAGTAGTAGTGTCACATCGGCCTATGTCTGCCTGCGCAGACACATCGCGCACACATCGCGCACACATCGCGCACACATCGCACACACATCGTGCAGACACCGCGCAGACACCAATCATGACCAGTCTGATGGTCTGGGAGGTGAGGCTGACCTGTGTGGCCGTGGGAAAGTTCATGTGAGTTCATGCAATGCAGTCAAGCATGAACTCACATGAACACTCGGAGGGCACCGCGGCTACTTCAAATGAACAGCTGATCAGCATCACCTGATACCTCAGCTGTTCATTTGAAATAACCGGCGGGAGAGCGCAGCACAGAACGGGAAAGCCGGCGGTGAAGTCTTTTCACTGCCGGCTTCCCCGCCCGGATCCTTTGCTCCCCGCTCCCTGGTGCTGCGCTCCCCGCTCGGTCCTAACTTACGATCGGGATGGGAGGTGGCGAGGGGAGCGGAGGATCGGGGTGGTAGGCTGCGGGGAAGCAGTATGGGGCTGTGTGATTGTTTAAAAGCCGGCGGCTATTTACCGTCCGCCGGCTTTTAAACAATCAGGAGAATTCTGGGATGGCATTCTGATGACAGGCTGGATCGCAGCTGAGCGCTGCCATCCAGCTTGTCATCCTTCAGAGACACTGCAGAGCGCAGGCATTATGGGAACTTCCGATTCTGGTATTCGATATTGTAAAAATATCGGAACTCAGTATCGGAACTCCGATACCGCGAATATCGGCCGATACCCGATATTACAGTATCGGAATGCTCAACACTATCCACAACTCTTCCAAGGGGCATTGATATTGTCTTTTTATTCCACTGTACGCTTCACCACTTTTCCAACAGGCATTAAAACCGTCTTGTTAAGCTACTGTGACCTCCACGTCTCTTCCACGGGGCATTGATATTGACTTTTTATTCCACTGTGACCTCCACCATTCTTCCAAGGGGCATTAAAACTGTCTTGTTAAGCTACAGTGACCTCCACATCTCTTCCACGGAGCATTGATATTGTCTTTAAATTCCACAGTAACCTCCACCACTCTACCAAGGGGCATTGATAATGTATTTTTATTCCACTGCGACCTCCACCACTCTTCCAAAGGGCATTGATATTGTCTTTTTAATCCACTGCAACCTCCACCACTCTTCCAAAGGGCATTAAAACCATCTTGTTAAGCTACTGTGACATCCACGTCTATTCCACGGGGCATTGATATTGTCTTTTTATTCCAATGTAACCTCCACCACTCTTCTAAGGGGCAGTCTTGTTGTCTTTTTAAACCACTGTGACCTCCACCACTCTTCCAAGAGGCTTTAAAAACATCTTATTAAGCTACTATGACCTCCACGTCTCTTCCAAGGGGCATTAAAACCGTCTGGTTAAACCACTCTGATTTCCACAGCTCAT
This sequence comes from Phyllobates terribilis, assembly GCF_046119375.1. Taxonomy (NCBI): domain Eukaryota; kingdom Metazoa; phylum Chordata; class Amphibia; order Anura; family Dendrobatidae; genus Phyllobates; species Phyllobates terribilis. The sequence continues at coordinate 25,110,737 of NW_027362775.1, forward strand.
CAAAGGGGCATTGATATTGTCTTTTTATTCCACTGTAACCTCCACCACTTTTCCTATGGGAATTGATATTGTATTTTTATTATTATTATTATTTATTATTATAGCGCCATTTATTCCATGGTGCTTTACATGTGATAGGGATATACATAACAAAAGCATTTACATAATCTTAACAAAACGAGTCAGCGACTAGTACAGGAGGAGCGAGGACCCTGCCCGTGAGGGCTCACATTCTAGAAGGGATGGGTGAGGATACATTAGGTGATGGTAGAGCTGGTCATGCAGTTGTGGTTACTGCAGGTTGTAGGCTTTTCGGAAGAGGTGGGTCTTCAGGTTTCTTTTGAAGGTTTCCACGGTCGGCGAGAGTCTAATGTATTGGGGTAGAGAGTTCCAGAGTAGGGGGGATGCACGGGAGAAATCTTGTATACGATTGTGTTAGGAGGAGATAAGAGGGGAGTAGAGAAGTAGATCTTGTGAGGATCGTAGGTTGCATGCAGGTAAGTACCGGGAGACTAGGTCACAGAAGTATGGGGAGGCAGGTTGTGGATGGCTTTATATGCCATGGTTAGAGTTTTGAACTGGATTCTCTGGGCAATGGAGAGCCAGTGAAGAGATTGACAGAGAGGAGAGGCAGGGGAATAGCGGGGGGACAGGTGAATTAGTCGAGCAGCAGAGTTTAGGATAGATTGGAGAGGCGCAAGAGTGTTGTAAGGGAGGCCACGGAGCAGGAGGTTGCAGTAGTCGAGGCGGGATATGATGAGGGCATGCACTTGTGTTTTTGCAGAGTCTTTGCTGAGGAATGCACGGATCTGGGAGATGTTTTTGAGTTGGAGTCGGCAGGAAGTGGAAAGGGTTTGGATATGTGGCTTGAAGGAGAGATCAGAGTCCAGGGTTACTCCAAGGCAGCGAGATTGTGGGACTGGGGAGAGTGAACAGATATTGACGTTGATGGCTAGGTCAGATGGGGGATGTGAATGAGAGGGTGGAAAGATGATGAACTCTGTTTTATCCATGTTGAGTTTTAGAAATCTGTTAGAGAAGAAGGATGACATGGCGGACAGACATTGTGGGATTTTGGTTAGTAGGGAGGAGATATCGGGTCCAGAGAGGTAGATCCGTGTGTCGTCAGCATAGAGGTGATACTGAAAACCGTGATACTCTATGAGCTGTCCCAGGCCAAAGGTGTAGATGGAGAAGAGCAGAGGTCCTAGAACTGAACCCATGGGGACACCGACAGATAGGGGGTGAGATGAGGAGGTGGTGCGTGAGTGGGAGACGCTGAATGTCCTGTCTGTTAAGTAGGAGGAGATCCAAGATAGAGCCAAGTCCGTGATGCCAAGAGATGAGAGAATCTGGAGTAAGAGCGAATGGTCCACTGTGTCAAAGGCAGATGACAGGTCCAGAAGGAGGAGGATGGAGTAGTGTCGCTTGGATTTGGCATTTAGTAGGTCATTGGTGACTTTGGTCAGGGCAGTTTCAGTCGAGTGATGCGGTCGGAAGCCAGATTGCAGCCGGTCGAAGAGGGAGCAGGAGGAGAGGTGGGAGGACAGTTCAAGGTGGACATGTTGTTCTAGTAGTTTTGAGGCAAAGGGGAGGAGTGATATGGGGCGGTAGCTAGTCAGAGAGAAAGGGTCAAGGGAGGGCTTTTTGAGGATGGGTGTGATTGCGGCATGTTTGAAACATGAGGGGAAGACACCGGTTGTTAGTGACAGATTGAAGAGGTGGGTTAGGGTTGGGATGAAGACTGTGGTAAGGTTAGTGATGAGGTGGGATGGGATTGGGTCAAGTTCGCAGGTGGTGAGGTGTGATTTGGAGAGTAAAGAGGAGACTTGACCTTCTGTAATGGTGGAGAAGTGGGGTTTGGAGGAAGAGGGTTGAATAGATATGAGGATGGGTTGTGTGGACTTTAGGCAAAAGTTTTGTCTGATGGTGTCAATCTTCTGTTTGAAGAATGAGGCAAAGTCGTCGGCTGAGATGAGAGAAGAGGGAGGAGGTGCTGGGGGGCGAAGGAGAGAGTTGAAAGTGTTAAATAGCTGTTTAGGGTTGTGAGATAGGGAGGATATGAGAGATGAGAAGTAGGTTTGTTTTGCTGTAGTGAGTGCGGACTTGAAATTAGTGAGGGATTGCTTGAATGCGATGAATTGCTCGATGGAGTGAGACCTTTTCCATCTCCGCTCCGCAACCCTGGAGGCCCGGCGCAGTTCTTTAGTAAGTTTAGTGTGCCAGGGTTGCCTGTTGAATGTGCGACATGTGGTGTGTGTGAGAGGGGCGATCGAGTCTAGAGCTGCAGCTATTGTGGTGTTATATGAAGCAGCAGCAGCGTCTGCATCGTGTAAGGAGTTTATGTCTGTAAGAGGGAGGAGGGATTCAGAGAGTGAGTGTAAGTCAAGGTGTTTGAAATTTCTGCGAGGGTATGCAAGTTTGTGGAGTGGGGATTGTTGTCCCGGGGAGGAGAGAGAAGAGAATGTAAGTAGGCTGTGATCAGAGAGAGAGAGAGGTGAGTTAGAGAGGTTAGATAGGGAATAGAGTCGGGTGAAGATGAGGTCCAGTATGTGGCCATCTTTGTGGGTGGGTGTGGAAGACCATTGAGTGAGTCCGAAGGAGGACGTGAGAGATAGGAACTTAGAGACAGACGAGTGGGAAGTGTTAATGGGGATGTTGAAGTCACCCATTATGATAGTGGGGATGTCAGTGGAGAGGAAGTGAAGCAGCCAGGTGGTGAAGTGGTCTAAGAAGGTGGTGGCTTGCCCTGGGGGTCGGTAAACGACGGCCAGTTGGAGGTTGGAGGGGGAATAGATGCGCACACAGTGCACCTCAAAAGAGGGGAGTGTAACGGAGGGTGGCAGTGGGATTTGGGTGAAAGCGCAGTGTTCTGATAGGAGAAAACCTACCCCTCCGCCATGTTTGCCGTTGGGGCGGGGTGTGTGGGAAAGGTGGAATCCGCCATATGAAAGTGCAGCTGGGGAGGCTGTGTCAGAGGGGGTGAGCCAGGTTTTAGTGATGGCGAGGAAGGAAAGTTTGTTTGTAATGAAAAGATCGTGGATGAAGGAAAGTTTGTTGCAGACAGAGCGAGCGTTCCATAGAGCTCCTGTTAGAGCAACTAAGGGAGTGGGGATTGGTTGGATGGGTATGAGCTTAGAAGGGTTGCGACAGTTTGTGGAAGGTCGTGGATAGGAGGAAGAAGTAACTGTGGCGATATGGCGAGGAGGACCAGGATTTGGAGAGATATCTCCAGCAGTGAGGAGGAGCAGAGAAAGTGTTAGCAGGTGGGAGCAAGAGAGAGCATGAGGTGGCTGTCTGTGTTTGGAGATCCAGGATTGAATGTTTAGGAATAATTTGGAGGAGGAGGTGAGATGAATGGGGAGGATGGAGGGAGAGATGAAGAGTTTCTTACTAGGTGTAGGCATTTAAGCGGTTACTAGAAAGTGGAGGACTATAGAGGAAAAAGTGAGAGCTAACAGAAACATAGTTAAAAGAGAGTAAGTGGTCAAAGTGTTGGTTACCTGACTCCTGTCCTGACTAACTGCCTCTGAAATAACTGCCACTTATCTCCGAAGCCACTTTGCACATGAAGACGCGTGTACACCCCAGCACAAGTGCACCCCTTACAGAGCTTCTAAATATATAGGGCACATTAAACTATCAGGTGAAGGGCATTGTGGGAGCTGCATATGGCTAAATTAGCAGCTGGTCGTCTCACCAGGAGATGGCTGGGTGATCAAACACAGAGCTAGGACTCTAGTCTCTGCAGTTTAGCACCTCTAAAAATCAGATAAGATCTATAGTGGTGAAGGGACAGACATATGTGGGTATTGAATGGAGTGGGACAGATAAAGCAGAGAAGTTATGCAGAGCATGTACCAGTGAGGTGAATCAGCAAAGCAGAGCATTAGATTACATCAGACACAGCAAGCAGAGAAGTTATGCAGAGCATGTACCAGTGAGGTGAATCAGCAAAGCAGAGCATTAGATTACAGCAGACACAGCAAGCAGAGAAGTTATGCAGAGCATGTACCAGTGAGGTTATTCCACTGCGACCTCCACCACTCTTCCAAGGGGCATTGATATTGTCTTTTTATTCCACTGCGACCTCCGCCACTCTTCCAAAGGGCATTGATATTTTCTTTTATTCCACTGTAACCTCCAACAATGTTCTAAGAGGCATTAAAACCGTCTTGTTAAGCTACTGTGATGTCCACGTCTCTTCCACGGGGCATTGATATTGTCTTTTTATTCCACTGTAACCTCCACCACTCTTCCAAGAGGCAATGATATTGTCTTTTTATTCGACTGTAACCTCCACAACTCATAAAAGGGGCATTAAAACCGTTTTGTTAAGCTACTGTGATGTCCACGTCTCTTCCACGGGGCATTGATATTGTCTTTTTATTCCACAGTAACCTCCACCACTCTTCCAAGAGGCAATGATGTTGTCTTTTTATTCCACTGTAACCTCCACCACTCTTACAAGGGGCATTAAAACCGTCTTGCTAAGCTACTGTGACCTCCAAGTCTATTCCACGGTGCATTAAAACTTTCTGGTTAAACCACTGTGAACTCCACAGCTCTTCCAAGGGGCATTGATATTGTCTTTTTATTCCACTCTAATCTCCACCACTCTTCCAAGGGGCATTGATATTGTCTTTTTATTTTACTACGACCTCCACCACTCTTCCAAGGGGCATTAATATTGTCTTTTTATTCCACTGTGACCTCCACGTCTCTTCCAAGGGGCATTGATATTGTCTTTTTATTTAATTGGAACCTCCAGCACTCTTCCAAGGGGCATTGATATTGTCTTTTTATTCCACTGTAACCTCCACCATTCTTCCAAGGGACATTGATATTGTCTTTTTATTCCACTGTAACCTCCACCACTCTTCCAAGGGGCATTGATATTGTCTTTTTATTCCACTGTAACCTCCACCACTCTTCCAAGGGGCATTGATATTGTCTTTTTAATCCACTGCGACCTCTACCACTCCTCCAAGGGGCTTTAAAACAGTCTTGAAAACCGCATGGTGAAACCACTCTGACCTCCACAGCTTTTCCAAGAGGCATTGATATTGTCTTTTTATTCAACTGTAACCTCCACTACTCTTCCACGGGCATTGATATTGCCTTTTTTTCCACTGCGACCTCCACCACTCTTCCAAGGGGATTTGATAGTCTTTTTAATCCACTGCGACCTCCACCACTTTTCTAAGGGGCTTTTAAACAGTCTTGTTAAGCTACTGTGACCTCCAAGTCTCTTCCACGCGGCATTGATATTGTCTTTTTATTCCACTGCGACCTCCACATCTCTTCTAAGTGGAATTGATATTGTCTTTTTATTCCACTGTGACCTCCACCACTCTTCTAAGTGGCATTGATATTGTCTTTTTAATCCACTGTGACCTCCACCACTCTTCCAAGGGGCATTAAAACAGTTTTGATAAGCTACTGTGACCTCCACGTCTCTTCCAAGCGGCATTAAAACTGTCTCGTTAAACCACTCTGAACTCCACACCAGTTTTCCAAGAGGCATTGATATTGTCTTTTTATTCGACTGTAACCTCCACCAGTCTTCCAATGGTCATTAAAACCGTCAATTTAAACCTCTCTGAACTCCACAGCTCTTGCAAGAGGCACTGATATTGTCTTTTTATTCCACTGTAACCTCCATCACTCTTCCAAGGGGCATTGATTTTGTCTTTTTAATCCTCTGCGACCTCCATCACTCTTCCCAGAATCATTAAAACCGTCTTGTTTAGCTACTGTGACCTCCACGTCTATTCCACGGTGCCTTAAAACCTTCTGGTTATACCACTGTGAACTCCACAGATCATCCAAGGGGCATTGATATTGTCTTTTTATTCCACTGTAACTGCCACCACTCTTCCAAGGTGCATTGATATTGTCTTTTTATTTTACTGCGACCTTCACCACTCTTCCAAGGGGCATTAATATTGTCTTTTTATTCCACTGCGACCTACACCACTCTTCCAAGGGTCATTGATATTGTCTTTTTATTCCACTGCGACCTCCACCTCTCTTCCAAGGGGCATTAAAACCATCTTGTTAAGCTGCTGTGACCTCCAAGTCTGTTCCACGAGGCATTGATATTGTCTTTTTATTCCACTGTGACCTCCACATCTCTTCCAAGGGGAATTGATATTGTCTTTCTATTCCAATGCGACCTCCACCACTATTCTAAGGGGCATTGATATTGTCTTTTTAATCCACTGCGACCTCCACAACTCTTCCAAGAGGCATTAAAACAGTCTTGATAAGCTACTGTGACCTCCATGTCTCTACCAAGGGGCATTAAACTGTCTGCTTCAACCACTCTGTACTCCACAGCTCTTCCAAGAGACATTCATATTGTCTTTTTATTCGACTGTAACCTCCACCACTCTTCCATGTGCATTGTTATTGTCTCTGTTTTCCACTGCGACCTCCACCACTCTTCCAAGGGGCTTTGATATTGTCTTTTTTATCCACTGCGACCTCCACCACTCTTTCAACGGGTATTAAAACCGTCTTGTTAAGCCACTGTGACCTCCAAGTCTCTTCCAAGGGGCATTAAAACCGTCTGGTTAAACCGCTCTGAACTCCACAGCTCTTCCAAGGGGCATTGACAATGTCTTTTCATTCCATTGTAACCTTCTGCACTCTTCCAACTGCATTGATATTGTCTTTTTATTCCTCTGCGACGTCCACGACTCTTCCAAGGTGCATTAAAACAGTCTTGTTAAGCTACTGTGACCTCCAAGTTTCTTACACAGGGCATTGATATTGTCTTTTTATTCCACTGTAACCTCCACCCCTCTTACAAGGGACATTGATATTGTCTTTTTATTCAACTGTAACCTCCACCAATCTTCCAAGGGGCATTGATATTGTCTTTTTATTCCACTGCGACGTCCACCACTTTTCTAAGGGGCATTGATATTGTCTTTGAAATCCACAACTATCTCTACCACTCTTCCAAGGGGCATTAAAACAGTCTTGTTAAGCTATTGTGACCTCCTCGTCTCTTCCAAGGGGCATTAAAAACGTCTGGTTAAACACTCTGAACTCCACAGCTCTTACAAGAGGCATTGATATTGTCTTTTTATTTGACTGTAACATCCACCACTCTTGCAAGCAGCATTGATATTGTCTTTTTATTCCACTGCAACCTCCACCACTCTTCCAAGGGGCATTGATATTGTCTTTTTAATCAACTGCAACCTCCACCACTCTTCCAAGGGTCATTGATATTGTCTTTTTATTCCACTGTAACCTCCACCACTCTTCGAAGGGGCATTGATATTGTCTTTTTATTCCACTGCGACCTCCACCTCTCTTCCAAGTGGCATTAAAACCATCTTGTTAAGCTACTGTGACCTCCAAGTCTGTTCCACGAGGCATTGATATTGTCTTTTTATTCCACTGCGACCTCCACATCTCTTCCAAGGGGAATTGATATTGTCTTTTTATTCCACTGCGACCCCCACCGCTCTTCTAAGGGGCATTGATATTGTCTTTTTAACCCACTGCGACCTCCACAACTCTTCCAAGGGGCATTAAAACAGTCTTGATAAGCTACTGTGACCTCCACGTCTCTACCAAGGGGCATTAAACCGTCTGGTTAAACCACTCTGTACTCCACAGCTCTTCCAAGAGACATTGATATTGTCTTTTTATTCGACTGTAACCTTTACCACTCTTCCATGTGCATTGATATTGTCTCTGTTTTCCACTGCGACCTCCACAACTCTTCCAAGGGGCTTTGATATTGTCTTTTTTATCCACTGCGACCTCCACCACTCTTCCAAGGGGCATTAAAACCGTCTTGTTAAGCCACTGTGACCTCCATGTCTCTTCCAAGGGGCATTAAAACTGTCTGATTAAATCGTTGTGAGCTCCACAGCTCTTCCAAGGGGCATTGACAATGTCTTTTTATTCCATTGTAACCTTCTGCACTCTTCCAAGTGCATTGATATTGTCTTTTTATTCCTCTGCGACGTCCACGACTCTTCCAAGGTGCATCAAAACCGTCTTGTTAAGCTACTGTGACCTCCAAGTTTCTTACACAGGGCATTGATATTGTCTTTTTATTCCACTGTAACCTCCACCCCTCTTACAAGGGACATTGATATTGTCTATTTATTCCACTGTAACCTCCACCAATCTTCCAAGGGGCATTGATATTGTTTTTTTATTCCACTGCGACGTCCAACACTTTTCTAAGGGGCATTGATATTGTCTTTTAAATCCACAACTATCTCCACCACTCTTCCAAGGGGCATTAAAACAGTCTTGTTAAGCTACTGTGACCTCCTCGTCTCTTCCAAGGGGCATTAAAACCGTCTGGTTAAACACTCTGAACTTCACAGCTCTTACAAGAGGCATTGATATTGTCTTTTTATTCGACTGTAACATCCACCACTCTTCCAAGCAGCATTGATATTGTCTTATTATTCCACTGCGACCTCCACCACTCTTCTAAGGGGCATTGATATTGTCTTTTTAATCAACTGCAACCTCCACCTCTCTTCCAAGGGGCATTAAAACCGTCTTGTGAAGCTACTGTGACCTACAAGTCCCTTCCACGGGGCATTGATATTGTCTATTTATTCCACTGCGACCTCCACCACTCTTCCAAGGGGCATTGATATTGTCTTTATAGTCCACTGCGACCTCCACCACTCTTCCAAGGGGCATTGATATTGTCTTTTTAATCCACTGTGACCTCCACGTCTCTTCCAAGGGGCATTAAAACCATCAATTTAATCCACTCTAAACTCCGCAGCTCTTGCAAGAGGCATTGATATTGTTTTTTATTCCACTGTAACCTCCACCACTCCTACAAGGGGCATTTATTTTGTCTTTTTAATCCACTGCGACCTCCATCACTCTTCCAAGAAGCATTAAAACCGTCTTGTTTAGCTACTATGACCTCCACGTCTATTCCACGGTGCCTTAAAACCTTCTGGTTAAACCACTATGAACTCCACAGCTCTTCCAAGGGGCATTGATATTGTCTTTTTATTCCACTGAAACCTCCACCACTCTTCCAAGGGGCATTGATATTGTCTTTTTATTTTACTGCGACCTCCACCACTCTTCCAAGGGGCATTAATATTGTCTTTTTATTCCACTGCGACCTCCACCACTCTTCCAAGGGTCATTGATATTGTCATTTTATTCCACTGTAGCCTCCACCACTCTTCCAAGGGGCATTGATATTGTCTTTTTATTCCACTACGACTTCCACCTCTCTTCCAAGGGGCATTAAAACCATCTTGTTAAGCTACTGTGACCTCCAAGTCTCTTCCACGAGGCATTGATATTGTCTTTTTATTCCACTGCGACCTCCACATCTCTTCCAAGTGGAATTGATATTGTCTTTTTATTCCACTGCGACCTCCACCACTCTTCTAAGGGGCATTGATATTGTCTTTTTAATCCACTGCGACCTCCACCACTCTTCCAAGGGGCATTAAAACCGTCTTGTCAAGCTACTGTGACCTCCACGTTTCTTCCAAGGAGCATTAACACCGTCAATTTAAACCACTCTGAACTCCACAGCTCTTGCAAGAGGCATTGATATTGTCTTTTTATTCCACTGTAACCTCCACCACTCTTCCAAGGGGCATTGATTTTGTCTTTTTAATCCACTGTGACCTCCATCTCTCTTCCAAGAAGCATTAAAACCGTCTTGTTTAGCTACTGTGACCTCCAATTCCACGGTGCCTTAAAACCTTCTTGTTAAACCACTGTGAACACCACAGCTCTTCCAAGGGGCATTGATATTGTCTTTTTATTCCACTGTAACCTCCACCACTCTTCCAAGGGGCATTAATAATGTCTTTTTATTCCACTGCGACCTCCACCACTCTTCCAAGGGTCATTGATATTGTCTTTTTATTCCACTGTAACCTCCACCACTCTTCCAAGGGGCATTGATATTGTCTTTTTATTCCACTGCGACCTCCACCACTCTTCCAAGGGGCATTAAAACCGTCTTGTTAAGCTACTGTGACCTCCAAGTCTCTTGCACGAGACATTGATATTGTCTTTTTATTCCACTGTGACCTCCACATCTCTTCGAAGGGGAATTGATATTGTCCTTTTATTCCACTGCGACCTCCACCACTCTTCTAAGGGGCATTGATATTGTCTTTTTAATCCACTGAGACCTCCACCACTCTTCCAAGGGGCATTAAAACAGTCTTGTTAAGCTACTGGGACCTCCACGTTTCTTCCAAGGGGCATTAAAACCGTCTGGATAAACCACTCTGAACTCCACAGCTCTTCCAAGGGGCATTGATATTATCTTTTTATTCCACTTTAACCTCCACCACTCTTCCAAGGGGCATTAAAACCGTCTTGTTAAGCTACTGTGACCTCCACGTCCTTTCCACGGGGCTTTGATATTGTCTTTTTATTCCACTGCGACCTCCACCACTCTTCCAAGGGGCATTGATATTGTCTTTTTAATCCACTGCGAACTCCACCACTCTTCCAAGGGGCATTAAAACCGTATTGTTATGCTACTGTGACGTCGACTTCTCTTCCAAGGGGCATTAAAACCATGTGGTTAAACCACTCTGAACTCCACAGCTCTTCCAAGGGGCATTTGTCTTGTCTTTTTATTCCACTCTAACCTCCACCACTCTTCCAAGGGGCATTGACATTGTCTTTTTATTCCACTGCGACCTCCACCACTCTTCTAAGGGGCATTGATATTGTCTTTTTAATCCACTGCGACCTCCACCACTCTTCCAAGGGGCAATAAAACAGTCTTGATAAGCTACTGTGACCTCCACGTCTCTTCCAAGGGGCATTAAACCGTCTGTTTAAACCACTGTGTACTCCACAGCTCTTCCAAGAGGCATTGATATTGTCTTTTTAATCAACTGTAACCTCCACCACTCTTCCAAGGGGCATTGATTTTGTCTCTGTTTTCCACTGCGACCTCCACCACTCTTCCAAGGGTCATTGATATTGTCTTTTTATTCCACTGCGACCTCCACCACTCTTCCAAGGGGCATTAAAACCGTCTTGTTAAGCTACTGTGACCTCCAAGTCTCTTCCACGAGACATTGATATTGTCTTTTTAGTCCACTGTGACCTCCACATCTCTTCCAAGTGGAATTGATATTGTCCTTTTATTCCACTGCGACCTCCACCACTCTTCTAAGGGGCATTGATATTGTCTCTTTAATCCACTGCGACCTCCACCACTCTTCTAAGGGGCATTAAAACAGTTTTGATAAGCTACTGTGACCTCCACGTCTCTTCCAAGGGGCATTAAAACTGTCTGGTTAAACCACTCTGAACTCCACAGCTCTTCCAAGATTCATTAATATTGTCTTTTTATTCGACTGTAACCTCCACCACTCTTCCAAGGGGCATTAAAACCGTCTTGTTAAGCTACTGTGACCTCCACGTCTCTTCCAAGGGGCATTAAAACCGTCAATTTAAACCACTCTGAACTCCACAGCTCTTGCAAGAGGCATCGATATTTTCTTTTTATTCCACTGTAACCTCCACCACTCTTCCAAGGGGCATTGATTTTGTCTTTTTAATACACTGCAACCTCCATTGCTCTTCCAAGAAGCATTAAAACAGTCTTGGCTAGCTACTGTGACCTCCACGTCTATTCCACGGTGCCTCAAAACCTTCTGGTTAAACCACTGTGAACTCCACAGCTCTTCCAAGGGGCATTGATATTGTATTTTTATTCCACTGTAACTTCCACCAATCTTCCAAGGGGCATTGATATTGTCTTTTTATTTTTCTGCGAACTCCACCACTCTTCCAAGGGGCATTAATATTGTCTTTTTATCCCACTGCGAACTCCACCACTCTTCCAAGAGTCATTGATATTGTCTTTTTATTCCACTGTAACCTCCACCACTCTTCCAAGGGGGATTGATATTGTCTTTTTATTCCACTGCGACCTCCACCTCTCTTCCAAGGGGCTTTATAACCATCTTGTTCAGCTACTGTGACCTCCAAGTCTCTTCCACGAGGCATTAATATGGTCTTTTTATTCCACTGCGACCTCCACATCTCTTCGAAGGGGAATTGATATTGTCTTTTTATTCCACTGCGACCTCCACCACTCTTCTAAGGGGCATTGATATTGTCTTTTTAATCCACTGAGACCTCCACCACTCTTCCAAGGGGCATTAAAACAGTCTTGTTAAGCTGCTGGGACCTCCACGTTTCTTCCAAGGGGCATTAAAACCGTCTGGATAAACCACTCTGAACTCCACAGCTCTTCCAAGGGGCATTGATATTATCTTTTTATTCCACTGTAACCTCCACCACTCTTCCAAGGGGCATTAAAACCGTCTTGTTAAGCTACTGTGACCTCCACGTCCTTTCCACGGGGCTTTGATATTGTCTTTTTATTCCACTGCGACCTCCACCACTCTTCGAAGGGGCATTGATATTGTCTTTTTAATCCACTGCGAACTCCACCACTCTTCCAAGGGGCATTAAAACCGTCTTGTTATGCTACTGTGACGTCGACTTCTCTTCCAAGGGGCATTAAAACCATCTGGTTAAACCACTCTGAACTCCACAGCTCTTCCAATGGGCATTTGTCTTGTCTTTTTATTCCACTCTAACCTCCACCACTCTTCCAAGGGGCATTGACATTGTCTTTTTATTCCACTGCGACCTCCACCACTCTTCTAAGGGGCATTGATATTGTCTTTTTAATCCACTGCGACCTCCACCACTCTTCCAAGGGGCAATAAAACAGTCTTGATAGGCTACTGTGACCTCCACGTCTCTTCCAAGGGGCATTAAACCGTCTGGTTAAACCACTCTGTACTCCACTGCTCTTCCAAGAGACATTGATATTGTCTATTTATTCCACTGTAACCTCCACCAATCTTCCAAGGGGCATTGATATTGTTTTTTTATTCCACTGCGACGTCCAACACTTTTCTAAGGGGCATTGATATTGTCTTTTAAATCCACAAATATCTCCACCACTCTTCCAAGGGGCATTAAAACAGTCTTGTTAAGCTACTGTGACCTCCTCGTCTCTTCCAAGGGGCATTAAAACCGTCTGGTTAAACACTCTGAACTTCACAGCTCTTACAAGAGGCATTGATATTGTCTTTTTATTCGACTGTAACATCCACCACTCTTCCAAGCAGCATTGATATTGTCTTTTTATTCCACTGCGACCTCCACCACTCTTCCAAGGGGCATTGATATTGTCTTTTTAATCAACTGCAACCTCCACCTCTCTTCCAAGGGGCATTAAAACCGTCTTGTGAAGCTACTGTGACCTACAAGTCCCTTCCACGGGGCATTGATATTGTCTATTTATTCCACTGCGACCTCCACCACTCTTCCAAGGGGCATTGATATTGTCTTTATAGTCCACTGCGACCTCCACCACTCTTCCAAGGGGCATTGATATTGTCTTTTTAATCCACTGTGACCTCCACGTCTCTTCCAAGGGGCATTAAAACCATCAATTTAATCCACTCTAAACTCCGCAGCTCTTGCAAGAGGCATTGATATTGTTTTTTATTCCACTGTAACCTCCACCACTCCTACAAGGGGCATTTATTTTGTCTTTTTAATCCACTGCGACCTCCATCACTCTTCCAAGAAGCATTAAAACCGTCTTGTTTAGATACTATGACCTCCACGTCTATTCCACGGTGCCTTAAAACCTTCTGGTTAAACCACTATGAACTCCACAGCTCTTCCAAGGGGCATTGATATTGTCTTTTTATTCCACTGAAACCTCCACCACTCTTCCAAGGGGCATTGATATTGTCTTTTTATTTTACTGCGACCTCCACCACTCTTCCAAGGGGCATTAATATTGTCTTTTTATTCCACTGCCACCTCCACCACTCTTCCAAGGGTCATTGATATTGTCATTTTATTCCACTGTAGCCTCCACCACTCTTCCAAGGGGCATTGATATTGTCTTTTTATTCCACTACGACCTCCACATCTCTTCCAAGTGGAATTGATATTGTCTTTTTATTCCACTGCGACCTCCACCACTCTTCTAAGGGGCATTGATATTGTCTTTTTAATCCACTGCGACCTCCACCACTCTTCCAAGGGGCATTAAAACCGTCTTGTCAAGCTACTGTGACCTCCACGTTTCTTCCAAGGAGCATTAACACCGTCAATTTAAACCACTCTGAACTCCACAGCTCTTGCAAGATGCATTGATATTGTCTTTTTATTCCACTGTAACCTCCACCACTCTTCCAAGGGGCATTGATTTTGTCTTTTTAATCCACTGTGACCTCCATCTCTCTTCCAAGAAGCATTAAAACCGTCTTGTTTAGCTACTGTGACCTCCAATTCCACGGTGCCTTAAAACCTTCTTGTTAAACCACTGTGAACACCACAGCTCTTCCAAGGGGCATTGATATTGTCTTTTTATTCCACTGTAACCTCCACCACTCTTCCAAGGGGCATTAATAATGTCTTTTTATTCCACTGCGACCTCCACCACTCTTCCAAGGGTCATTGATATTGTCTTTTTATTCCACTGTAACCTCCACCACTCTTCCAAGGGGCATTGATATTGTCTTTTTATTCCACTGCGACCTCCACCACTCTTCCAAGGGGCATTAAAACCGTCTTGTTAAGCTACTGTGACCTCCAAGTCTCTTGCACGAGACATTGATATTGTCTTTTTATTCCACTGTGACCTCCACATCTCTTCGAAGGGGAATTGATATTGTCCTTTTATTCCACTGCAACCTCCACCACTCTTCTAAGGGGCATTGATATTGTCTTTTTAATCCACTGAGACCTCCACCACTCTTCCAAGGGGCATTAAAACAGTCTTGTTAAGCTACTGGGACCTCCACGTTTCTTCCAAGGGGCATTAAAACCGTCTGGATAAACCACTCTGAACTCCACAGCTCTTCCAAGGGGCATTGATATTATCTTTTTATTCCACTTTAACCTCCACCACTCTTCCAAGGGGCATTAAAACCGTCTTGTTAAGCTACTGTGACCTCCACGTCCTTTCCACGGGGCTTTGATATTGTCTTTTTATTCCACTGCGACCTCCACCACTCTTCCAAGGGGCATTGATATTGTCTTTTTAATCCACTGCGAACTCCACCACTCTTCCAAGGGGCATTAAAACCGTATTGTTATGCTACTGTGACGTCGACTTCTCTTCCAAGGGGCATTAAAACCATGTGGTTAAACCACTCTGAACTCCACAGCTCTTCCAAGGGGCATTTGTCTTGTCTTTTTATTCCACTCTAACCTCCACCACTCTTCCAAGGGGCATTGACATTGTCTTTTTATTCCACTGCGACCTCCACCACTCTTCTAAGGGGCATTGATATTGTCTTTTTAATCCACTGCGACCTCCACCACTTTTCCAAGGGGCAATAAAACAGTCTTGATAAGCTACTGTGACCTCCACGTCTCTTTCAAGGGGCATTAAACCGTCTGTTTAAACCACTGTGTACTCCACAGCTCTTCCAAGAGGCATTGAAATTGTCTTTTTAATCAACTGTAACCTCCACCACTCTTCCAAGGGGCATTGATTTTGTCTCTGTTTTCCACTGCGACCTCCACCACTCTTCCAAGGGTCATTGATATTGTCTTTTTATTCCACTGTAACCTTCACCACTCTTCCAAGGGGCATTGATATTGTCTTTTTATTCCACTGCGACCTCCACCACTCTTCCAAGGGGCATTAAAACCGTCTTGTTAAGCTACTGTGACCTCCAAGTCTCTTCCACGAGACATTGATATTGTCTTTTTAGTCCACTGTGACCTCCACATCTCTTCCAAGTGGAATTGATATTGTCCTTTTATTCCACTGCGACCTCCACCACTCTTCTAAGGGGCATTGATATTGTCTCTTTAATCCACTGCGACCTCCACCACTCTTCTAAGGGGCATTAAAACAGTTTTGATAAGCTACTGTGACCTCCACGTCTCTTCCAAGGGGCATTAAAACTGTCTGGTTAAACCACTCTGAACTCCACAGCTCTTCCAAGATTCATTAATATTGTCTTTTTATTCGACTGTAACCTCCACCACTCTTCCAAGGGGCATTAAAACCGTCTTGTTAAGCTACTGTGACCTCCACGTCTCTTCCAAGGGGCATTAAAACCGTCAATTTAAACCACTCTGAACTCCACAGCTCTTGCAAGAGGCATCGATATTTTCTTTTTATTCCACTGTAACCTCCACCACTCTTCCAAGGGGCATTGATTTTGTCTTTTTAATACACTGCAACCTCCATTGCTCTTCCAAGAAGCATTAAAACAGTCTTGGCTAGCTACTGTGACCTCCACGTCTATTCCACGGTGCCTCAAAACCTTCTGGTTAAACCACTGTGAACTCCACAGCTCTTCCAAGGGGCATTGATATTGTATTTTTATTCCTCTGTAACCTCCACCAATCTTCCAAGGGGCATTGATATTGTCTTTTTATTTTTCTGCGAACTCCACCACTCTTCCAAGGGGCATTAATATTGTCTTTTTATCCCACTGCGAACTCCACCACTCTTCCAAGAGTCATTGATATTGTCTTTTTATTCCACTGTAACCTCCACCACTCTTCCAAGGGGGATTGATATTGTCTTTTTATTCCACTGCGACCTCCACCTCTCTTCCAAGGGGCTTTATAACCATCTTGTTCAGCTACTGTGACCTCCAAGTCTCTTCCACGAGGCATTAATATGGTCTTTTTATTCCACTGCGACCTCCACATCTCTTCGAAGGGGAATTGATATTGTCTTTTTATTCCACTGCGACCTCCACCACTCTTCTAAGGGGCATTGATATTGTCTTTTTAATCCACTGAGACCTCCACCACTCTTCCAAGGGGCATTAAAACAGTCTTGTTAAGCTGCTGGGACCTCCACGTTTCTTCCAAGGGGCATTAAAACCGTCTGGATAAACCACTCTGAACTCCACAGCTCTTCCAAGGGGCATTGATATTATCTTTTTATTCCACTGTAACCTCCACCACTCTTCCAAGGGGCATTAAAACCGTCTTGTTAAGCTACTGTGACCTCCACGTCCTTTCCACGGGGCTTTGATATTGTCTTTTTATTCCACTGCGACCTCCACCACTCTTCCAAGGGGCATTGATATTGTCTTTTTAATCCACTGCGAACTCCACCACTCTTCCAAGGGGCATTAAAACTGTCTTGTTATGCTACTGTGACGTCGACTTCTCTTCCAAGGGGCATTAAAACCATCTGGTTAAACCACTCTGAACTCCACAGCTCTTCCAATGGGCATTTGTCTTGTCTTTTTATTCCACTCTAACCTCCACCACTCTTCCAAGGGGCATTGACATTGTCTTTTTATTCCACTGCGACCTCCACCACTCTTCTAAGGGGCATTGATATTGTCTTTTTAATCCACTGCGACCTCCACCACTCTTCCAAGGGGCAATAAAACAGTCTTGATAGGCTACTGTGACCTCCACGTCTCTTCCAAGGGGCATTAAACCGTCTGGTTAAACCACTCTGTACTCCACAGCTCTTCCAAGAGGCATTGATATTGTCTTTTTAATCAACTGTAACCTGCACCACTCTTCCAAGGGGCATTGATTTTGTCTCTGTTTTCCACTGCGACCTCCATCACTCTTCCAAGGGCCATTAAAACCGTGTTGTTAAGATACTTTGACCTTCACGTCAATTCCGCGGGGCATTGATATTGCCTTTTTATTCCACTGCAATCTCCACCACTCTTCCAAAGGGCATTGATATTGTCTTTTTAATCAACTGTGACCTTCACCACACTTCCAAGGGGCATTAAAACCGTCTAGTTAAACTACTGTGACCTCCACGTCTCTTCCAAGGGGCATTGATATTGTCTTTTTATTCCACTGCGACCTCCACCACTCTTCCTCATGGCATTGATATTGTCTTTTTAATCCACTGCGACCTCCACCACTTTTCCATGTGGCATTAAAACCGTCTTCTTAAGCTACTGCGACCTCCACTTCTCTTCCAAGGGGTATTAAAGCCGTCAATTTAAACTACTCTGAACTCCACAGCTCTTGCAAGAGGCATTGATTTTGTCTTTTTATTCCATTGTAATCTCCAGCACTCCTCCAAGGGGCATTGATATTGTCTTTTCATTACACTGCGACTTCCACCACTTTCCCAAGAGGCATTAAAACCATCTTGTTAAGCTGCTGTAACCTCCAAGTCTATTCCACGGGGCATTGATATTGTCTTTTTCTTCCAATGTAACCGTCACCACTCTTCTAAGGGGCAGTGATATTGTCTTTTTAAACCACTGCGACCTTCTCCACTCTTCCAAGGGGCATTAAAACAGTCTTGATAAGCTACTGTGACCTCTACGTCTCTTACAAGGGGCAATAAAACTGTCTGGTTAAACCATTCTGTACTCCACAGTTCTTTCAAGGAGCATTGATAGTCTTTTTATTCGACTGTAACCTCCAGCACTCTTCGAAGGGGCATTGATATTGACATTTTATTTCACTGCGACCTCCACCACTCTTCCAAGTGGCATTGATATTGTCTTTTTAATCAACTGCGACCTCCACCTATCTTCCAAGGGGCATTAAAACTGTCTTGTTAAGCTACTGTGACCTCCACGTCCCTTCCACGGGGCATTGATATTGTCTTTTTATTCCACTGCGACCTCCACCACTCTTCCAAGGGGCATTGATATTGTCTTTTTAATCCACTGCGACCACAACCACTCTTCCAAGGGGCATTGATATTGTCTTTTTAATTCACTGTGACCTCCACTTCTCTTCCAAGGTGCATTAAAACCGTCAATTTAAACCACTCTGAACTCTACAGCTCTTCCAAGGAGCATTAGTATTGTCTTTTTATTCCACTCTAACCTCCACCACTCTTCCAAGGGGCATTGACATTGTCTTTTTATTCCACTGCGACCTCCACCACTCTTCCAAGGGGCATTAAAACTGTCTTGTTAAGCTACTGTGACCTCCACGTGTCTTCCACGGGGCGTTGATATTGTCTTTTTAATCCGCTGTGACCTCCACCACTTTTCCAAGGGGCATTAAAACCGTCTTGTTAATCTACTGTGACCTCCACGTCTCTTCCAAGGGGCAATAAAACCATCTGGTTAAACCCCTCTGAACTCCACAGCTCTTCCAATGGGCATTGGTATTGCCTTTTTTTTCCACTCTAAACTCCACCACTCTTCCAAGGGGCATTGACATTGTCTTATTATTCCACTGCGACCTCCATCATTCTTCCAAGGGGCATTGATATTGTCTTTTTATTCCATTGCCACCTCCACCACTCTTCCAAGTGGCATTGACATTGTCTTTTTATTCTACTGCGACTTCCACCTCTCTTCTAAGGGGCATTTATATTGTCATTTTAATCCACTGTAACCTCCACCACTTTTCCTATGGGAATTGATATTGTCTTTTTATTATTATTATTATTATTATTTATTATTATAGCGCCATTTATTCCTTGGTGCTTTACATGTGATAGGGATATACATAACAAAAGCATTTACATAATCTTAACAAAACGAGTCAGCGACTGGTACAGGAGGAGCGAGGACCCTGCCCGAGACGGCTCACATTCTAGAAGGGACGGGTGAGGATACATTAGTTGAGGGTAGAGCTGGTCGTGCAGCGGTGGTTACAGCAGGTTGTAGGCTTGTCGGAAGAGGTGAGTCTTCAGGTTTATTTTGAAGGTTTCTACGGTCGGCGAGAGTCTGATGTGTTGGGGTAGAGAGTTCCAGAGTAAGGGGGATGCACGGAAGAAATCTTGTATACGATTGTGGGAGGAGGAGATAAGAGGGGAGTAGAGAAGGAGATCTTGTGAGGATCGGAGGTTGCGTGCAGGTAAGTACCGGGAGACTAGGTCACAGATGTATGGGGGAGACAGGTTGTGGATGGCTTTGTATGCCATGGTTAGAGTTTTGAACTGGATTCTCTGGGCAATGGGAAGCCAGTGAAGAGATTGACAGAGAGGAGAGGCCGGGGAATAGCGGGGGGACAGGTGAATTAGTCGAGCAGCAGAGTTTAGGATAGATTGGAGAGGCGCAAGAGTGTTGTAAGGGAGGCCACGGAGCAGGAGGTTGCAGTAGTCGAGGCGGGATATGATGAGGGCATGCACTAGTGTTTTTGCAGAGTCTTTGCTGAGGAATGCACGGATCCGGGAGATGTTTTTGAGTTGGAGTCGGCAGGAAGTGGAAAGGGCTTGGATATGTGGCTTGAAGGAGAGCTCAGAGTCTGTAACATACCTGGCGGCGTCCTTGCATAGTGGTCCATCTCCCACTGTGCAAGTGCGCGCACTTGATCTCCAGTCCAGGGTGTCTCTCTGGCTTCCCTCCATGCTGTCTGTTTGCCTCTGTGTCAGCTGCTTAAGGGCGGCGCCCGATCACTTCCTGCTTTTTGTACCTGCTGCAGGCACACCCCTTGTGCGTCCTCAGCCTATTGCTGTCACCTGGTATTTAAAACAGCTGCTCCAATTAACCCATGCCTGAGCATCTTGCCCTGTCAGTTGGCTTTTGTCTCTGACATGCCAGGTCCTGTCTATGTTACCTGTCTTGCAGTATCTGTTCCCATGTCTGTACTGTGTCCTATCTGTGTAGCTTAACCTGCAGTCTGTACTCGTTCCTTGCCTGTTTGTTCCGCCTTCCTGGAGGCTGTATTTCCAGGCCAGTCTGAACACGCTCCTTGCCTGATCGTCCCGCCTCTCTGGGGGCCGTATTCCCAGACCCGCTCCTGTATCCTGCTGCAGTGTCGGTCTCTTCCGTACACTCAGTTCCAGTCTGAACTCTCTCCTATCCTTTACCTGTTTTTCCTCTATGTCCGTTCCTTTCCTTTTTCTGCAGAGTCTGAACTCGTACCTAACTCCTGCTCGTTGTCACTGTACTTCCGTTTGTGAGTTTGTGGTCCACTCGCTACTTCTCTGCAAATACGTTGTGGGTATCTGGTTCTGCCTTTCCCGTCTAGTCTGTTCCGTGTGAACAGACTCCTGTTCCCTCTGCGTCTGCGGTTTTCGCTTTGCTCAGCTCTGTCCGCCGCGTCTGCGGTTTTCGCTTTGCTCAGCTCCGTCCGCCGTGTCTGCGGTTTTCGCTTTGCTCAGCTCTGTCCGCCGCGTCTGCGGTTTTCGCTTTGCTCAGCTCTGTCCGCCGCGTCTGCGGTTTTCGCTTTGCTCAGCTCTGTCCGCCGCGTCTGCGGTTTTCGCTTTGCTCAGCTCTGTCCGCCGCGTCTGCGGTTTTCGCTTTGCTCAGCTCTGTCCGCCGCGTCTGCGGTTTTCGCTTTGCTCAGCTCTGTCCGCCGCGTCTGCGATTTTCGCTTTGCTCAGCTCTGTCCGCCGCATCTGCGGTTTCGCTTTGCTCGGCCCTGTCCACCGCGTCTGCGGTTTCGAATTTGTCTCCCAGTCTGTACTGGACCCTACCCAGCCTGCGCTCTAGTCTGCCTGTTCCTGTATTCTCCGGTGTGGGTCAACAGCCGCGTCCGGAGTCTGACCTGGAGTAGACCCTGGTTCCTCTGCTCGGTTCCTCCCTGGTGCACTGGCGTCGTATGCCGTCGTGCGACCTTGGTCGGATCGGGCAGATACTTAGTTATGCCCCTCCAGGCACTCTCCGGTTCATGGCACAGTGGAATCACTACATAAACATGCACACGCCAGTCAGTTCGGGCATGTGCATTACAGCATGCTCAGGCCATTGTTCCCGTTGAGCCCCACGGCCTTCACTCTCTGAGATGTTTTCCAGCGAATACGTGCATTAAAAATAAATAAATACATTTTTTTTCTTTAGCTGAGTTCCAGGCGAATTACGCACCCGTCCAGATGGATCTAGCAGCTCTCGTTCCTGCGGATCCGCCACGTTACTATGGGGATCCAAGACAGAGTCGTGCATTTGTGGAGCAATGCATGCTACACTTCAAGTTCTACCCTCTATGTTTTCCCACAGATCGGGTTAAGGTGGGATTCATGATGTCTTACCTAGCGGGTGATGCCTTGAATTGGATCATTCCCCTGTGGGACGCACAGGATCCTATCGTCCTAGACATAATGGCCTTCCTGGTGGCCTTTCTAATGGTCTTCGATCATCCTAACCCGGAGGCTCCTGCTGAAGCTTCACTTCCCAGTATCCCGGAGCAGCCCCGATGGGTAATGTGTGTGGGTAGCGCAATAGTCCTCCAGCCCAATGAGACTACTGCCCACCCAGAATCCTCACAGGGTGACTACACTCTCCGGAATACTTCTCCCAACCTCAAGAGGCAGTCCAGACGTGCTAGACGTAGAGGCAAGCCGTCACGCCAGGGTCTGTCCTCCCTGAGACCTCCTGACCCCAACCTTGAAGTCCCTACTGAAGCTTCATCTCCCTGTATCCTGGAGAAGCCCCAACGGGTAATATGCGTGGGTAGTGCACCAGTTCTCCTGTCCGAAGAGACTGCTGCCCACCCAGAATTCACACCGGAGGACCCCCTGTTGCCTCCTGAATCCCCCGGGATACCACTTGAGGACAATTGGAGAGAGACTTCCCTATACCCTGCACCTGATACCTCGCCCGCTTCGTCCAGTGAGTCCGACCTAGTGTTCTCCGAAGCAGAGGTTACCCCTGAGTCTCTACACCCCTCCGATCAGGCGGAGGATCTCCAGTTGTCTCCTGAATACTTTGGGGTGCTACCTGATAGCGAATGGACAGAGACTTTCCTATACTCGGTACCTGATACCTCGGCTGCTTCATCCAGTGAGTCCGACCTAGTGTACTCTGAAGCAGAGGTTACCCATGAGTCTCTTCACCCCTCCGACCTGGCGGAGGACCTCCAGTTGTCTCCTGAGCCCTTCGGGGTGCTACCTGGTAGCGAAAGGACAGAGACTTTCCTATACTCAGTACCTGATACCTTGCTCGCTTCGTCCAGTGAGTCCCACCTAGTGTACTCCGAAGCAGAGGTTACTCCCGAGTCTCTACACCCCTCCGACCAGGCGGAGGACCTCCAGTTGTCTCCAAAACCCTTCGGGGTGCCACCTGGTGGTAAATGGACAGAGACTTTCCTATATCCTGGATCTGATACCTCGCTTGCTTCGTCCAGTGAGTCCGACCTAGTGTACTCTGAAGCAGAGGTTACCTATGAGTCTCTACACCCCTCTGACCAGGCGGAGGACCTCCAGTTGTCTCCAGAACCCTTTGGGGTGCCACCTGGTGGTGAATGGACAGAGACTTTCCAATACTCGGTACCCGATACCTTGTCTGCTTCGTCCAGTGAGTCCGACCTAGTGTACTCTGAAGCAAATGTTTTCCCCGAGCCTCTGCACTCTTCTGACCCGGCAGAGGACCTCCAGTTGTTTCCTGACTCCTCCGGGGTACCACCAGATAACAAAGAGACAGTGACTTTTTCTCACCCTGTACCTGATAACCCGTCTATTTCTTCCTGTGAATTTGACAAGATGTACCTCGAAGCAGAGGTTATTCCCGAGTCTCTACACCCCTCCGACCAGGCGGAGGACCTCCAGTTGTCTCCTGAACCCTTCGGGGTGCTACCTGATAGCGAATGGACAGAGACTTTCCTATACTCGGTACCTGTTACCTCGGCCGCTTCTTCCAGTGAGTCCGACCTAGTGTACTCCGAAGCAGAGGTTATCCCCGAGTCTCTACACCCCTCCGACCAGGCGGAGGACCTCCAGTTGTCTCCTGAACCCTTCGGAGTGCTACCTGATAGTGAATGGACTGAGACTCTCCTATACTCGGTACCTGTTACCTCGGCCGCTTCTTCCAGTGAGTCCGACTTAGTGTACTCCGAAGCGGAGGTTATCCCTGAGTCTCTACACCCCTCCAACCAGGTGGAGGAGCTCCAGTTGTCTCCTGAACCATTCGGGGTGCTACCTGATAACGAATGGATAGGTACTTTTCTATACTCGGTACCTGATGCCTCGCCCGCTTCATCTAGCGAGTCTGACCTAGTGTACTCCGAAGCAGAGGTTACCCCCGAGTCTCTGCACTATTCTGACCCGGCGGAGGATCCCCAGTTGTTTCCTGAATCCTCCTGGGTACCACCAGATAACAAGGTAACAGGGACTTTTCTACACCTTGTACCTGATACCTCGCACATTTCATCCTGTGAGCTTGACAAGATGTACCCCGAAGCAGAGGTTACCCCCGAGTCTCTGCACCCCTCCAACCCGGCGGAGGACTTCCAGTTGTCTCCTGAACCCTCTGGGGTGCTACCTGATAATAAGTGGAGAGAGACTTCCCTGTGTGCTGTTCCTGGTACTCCACCCGTTTTGTCTGTTGCTGAGGATGGCTGGATAGGAGGTAGCATCCTAGCTAACCAGATGAGACCAGTTTCTCCAGTGGACAGTGGAAGTGATCTCCTTGAAGTGAAGGATTGGCCCTCGAATTCCCTGCGGAACATTCTGGCAGGCCTGAAGAAGAGGGGGCGTAAAGGGGGGGGGTACTGTAACATACCTGGCGGTGTCCTTGCATAGTGGTCCATCTCCCACTGTGCAAGAGCGCGCACTTGATCTCCAGTCCAGGGTGTCTCTCTGGCTTCCCTCCATGCTGTCTGTTTGCCTCTGTGTCAGCTGCTTAAGGGCGGCGCCCGATCACTTCCTGCTTTTTGTACCTGCTGCAGGCACACCCCTTGTGCGTCCTCAGCCTATTGCTGTCTGTCACCTGGTATTTAAAACAGCTTCTCCAATTAACCCATGCCTGAGCATCTTGCCCTGTCAGTTGGCTTTTGTCTCTGACATGCCTGTCTTGCAGTATCTGTTCCCATGTCTGTACTGTGTCCTATCTGTGTAGCTTAACCTGCAGTCTGTACTCGTTCCTTGCCTGTTTGTTCCGCCTTCCTGGAGGCTGTATTTCCAGGCCAGTCTGAACACGCTCCTTGCCTGTTCGTCCCGCCTCTCTGGGGGCCGTATTCCCAGACCCGCTCCTGTATCCCGCTGCAGTGTCAGTCTCTTCCGTACACTCAGTTCCAGTCTGAACTCTCTCCTATCCTTTACCTGTTTTTCCTCTATGTCCGTTCCTTTCCTTTTCTGCAGAGTTTGAACTCGTACCTAACTCCTGCTCGTTGTCACTGTACTTCCGTTTGTGAGTTTGTGGTCCACTCGCTAGTTCTCTGCAAATACCCTGTGGGTATATGGTTCTGCCTTTCCCTTCTAGTCTGTTCCATGTGAACAGAGTCCTGTTCCCTCTGCGTCTGCGGTTTTCGCTTTGCTCAGCTCTGTCCGCCGCGTCTGCGGTTTTCGCTTTGCTCAGCTCTGTCCGCCGCGTCTGCGGTTTTCGTTTTGCTCAGCTCTGTCCGCCGCGTCTGCGGTTTTCGCTTTGCTCAGCTCTGTCCGCCGCGTCTGCGGTTTTCGCTTTGCTCAGCTCTGTCCGCCGCGTCTGCGGTTTTCGCTTTGCTCAGCTCTGTCCGCTGCGTCTGCGGTTTTCGCTTTGCTCAGCTCTGTCCGCCGCGTCTGCGGTTTTCGCTTTGCTCAGCTCTGTCCGCCGTGTCTGCGGTTTTCGCTTTGCTCAGCTCTGTCCGCCGCGTCTGCGGTTTTCGCTTTGCTCAGCTCTGTCCGCCGCGTCTGCAGTTTTCGCTTTGCTCAGCTCTGTCCGCCGCATCTGCAGTTTCGCTTTGCTCGGCCCTGTCCACCGCGTCTGCGGTTTCGAATTTGTCTCCCAGTCTGTACTGGACCCTACCCAGCCTGCGCTCTAGTCTGCCTGTTCCTGTATTCTCCGGTGTGGGTCAACAGCCGTGTCCGGAGTCTGACCTGGAGTAGACCCTGGTTCCTCTGCTCGGTTCCTCCCTGGTGCACTGGCGTCGTATGCCGTCGTGCGACCTTGGTCGGATCGGGCAGATACTTAGTTATGCCCCTCCAGGCACTCTCCGGTTCATGGCACAGTGGAATCACTACATAAACATGCACACGCCAGTCAGTTCGGGCATGTGCATTACAGAGTCCAGGGTTACTCCAAGGCAGCGAGCTTGTGGGACTGGGGAGAGTGAACAGCCATTGACATTGACGGCTAGGTCAGATGGGGGATGTGAATGAGAGGGTGGAAAGATGATGAACTCTGTTTTATCCCTGTTGAGTTTTAGAAATCTGTCAGAGAAGAAGGATGACATGGCGGACAGACATTGTGGGATTTTGGTTAGTAGGGAGGAGATATCGGGTCCAGAGAGGTAGATCTGTGTGTCGTCAGCATAGAGGTGATACTGAAAACCGTGATACTCTATGAGCTGTCCCAGGCCAAAGGTGTAGATGGAGAAGAGCAGAGGTCCTAGAACTGAACCTTGGGGGACACCGACAGATAGGGGGCGAGATGAGGAGATGGTGCGTGAGTGGGAGACTCTGAATGTCCTGTCTGTTAAGAATGAGGAGATCCAAGATAGAGCCAAGTCAGTGATGCCAAGAGATGAGAGAATCTGGAGTAAGAGGGAATGGTCCACTGTGTCAAAGGCAGATGACAGGTCCAGAAGGAGGAGGATGGAGTAGTGTCGCTTGGATTTGGCATTTAGTAGGTCGTTGGTGACTTTGGTCAGGGCAGTTTCAGTCGAGTGATGCGGTCGGAAGCCAGATTGCAGGCGTTCGAAGAGGGAGCAGGAGGAGAGGTGGGAGGACAGTTCAAGGTGGACATGTTGTTCTAGTAGTTTTGAGGCAAAGGGGAGGAGTGATATGGAGTGGTAGCTAGTCAGAGAGGAAGGGTCAAGGGAGGGCTTTTTGAGGATGGGTGTGATTGCGGCATGTTTGAAACATGAGGTGAAGACACCGGTTGTTAGTGACAGATTGAAGAGGTGGGTTAGGGTTGGGATGAAGACTGTGGTAAGGTTAGTGATGAGGTGGGATGGGATTGGGTCAAGTTCGCAGGTGGTGAGGTGTGATTTGGAGAGTAAAGAGGAGACTTGACCTTCTGTAATGGTGGAGAAGTGGGGTTTGGAGGAGGAGGGTTGAATAGATATGAGGATGGGTTGTGTGGACTTTAGGCAAAAGTTTTGTCTGATGGTGTCAATCTTCTGTTTGAAGAATGAGGCAAAGTCGTCGGCTGAGATGAGAGAAGAGTGAGGAGGTGCTGGGGGACGAAGGAGAGAGTTGAAAGAGTTAAATACCTGTTTAGGGTTGTGAGATAGGGAGGATATGAGAAGTAGGTTTGTTTTGCTGTAGTGAGTGCGGACTTGAAATTAGTGAGGGATTGCTTGAATGCGATGAAGTGCTCGATGGAGTGAGACCTTTTCCATCTCCGCTCCTCAACCCTGGAGGCCCGGCGCAGTTCTTTAGTAAGTTTAGTGTGCCAGGGTTGCCTGTTGAATGTGCGAGATGTGGTGTGTGTGAGAAGGGCGATCGAGTCTAGAGCTGCAGCTATTGTGGTGTTATATGAAGCAGCAGCAACGTCTGCATCGTGTAAGGAATTTATGTCTGTAAGAGGGAGGAGGGATTCAGAGAGTGAGTGTAAGTCAAGGTGTTTGAGATTTCTGCGAGGGTATGCAAGTTTGTGGAGTGGGGAATGGTTGCCCCGGGGAGGAGAGAGAAGAGAATGTAAGTAGGCTGTGATCAGAGAGAGGTAGAGGTGAGTTAGAGAGGTTAGATAGGAACAGAGGCGGGTGAAGATGAGGTCCAGTGTGTTGCCATCATTGTGGGTGGGTGTGGAAGACCATTGAGTGAGTCCGAAGGAGGAAGTGAGAGATAGGAACTTAGAGACAGATGAGTATAAAGTGTTAATGAGGATGTTGAAGTCACCCATTATGATAGTGGGGATGTCAGTGGAGAGGAAGTGAAGCAGCCAGGTGGTGAAGTGGTCTAAGAAGGTGGTGGCTTGCCCTGGGGGTCAGTAAACGACGGCCAGTTGGAGGTTGGAGGGGGAATAGATGCGCACACAGTGCACATCAAAAGAGGGGAGTGTAACGGAGGGTGGCAGTGGGATTTGGGTGAAAGCGCAGTGTTCTGATAAGAGAAAACCTACGCCTCTGCCATGTTTGCCGTTGGGGCAGGGGGTGTGGGAAAGGTGGAATCCGCCATATGAAAGTGCAGCTGGGGAGGCTGTGTCAGAGGGGGTGAGCCAGGTTTCAGTGATGGCGAGTAAGGAAAGTTTGTTTGAAATGAAAAGGAAAAGTTTGTTGCAGACAGAGCGAGCGTTCCATAGAGCTCCTGTTAGAGCAACTAAGGGAGTGGGGATTGGTTGGATGGGTATGAGGTTAGAAGGGTTGCGACAGTTTGTGGAAGGTCGTGGATAGGAGGAAGAAGTAACTGTGGGGATATGGCGAGGAGGACCGGGATTTGGAGAGATATCTCCAGCAGTGAGGAGGAGCAGAGAAAGTGTTAGCAGGTGGGAGCAAGAGAGAGCATGAGGTGGCTGTCTGTGTTTGGAGATCCAGGATTGAATGTTTAGGAATAATTTGGAGGAGGAGGTGAGATGAATGGGGAGGATGGAGGGAGAGATGAAGAGTTTCTTACTAGGTGTAGGGATTTGAGGGGTTACTAGAAAGTGGAGGACTATAGAGGAAAAAGTGAGAGCTAACAGAAACATAGTTAAAAGAGAGTAAGTGGTCAAAGTGTTGGTTACCTGACTCTTACCCTGACTAACTGCCTCTGAAATAACTGCCACTTATCTCCGAAGCCACTTTGCACAAGAAGATGCGTGCACACCCCAGCACGCGTGCATCCCTTACAGAGCTTCTAAATATATAGGGCACATTAAACTATCAGGTGAAGGGCATTGTGGGAGCTGCATATGGCTAAATTAGCAGCTGGTCGTCTCACCAGGAGATGGCTGGGTGATCAAACACAGAGCTAGGACTCTAGTCTCTGCAGTTTAGCACCTCTAAAAATCAGATAAGATAGTGGGGAAGGGACAGACATATGTGGGTATTGAATGGAGTGGGACAGATAAAGCAGAGAAGTTATGCAGAGCATATACCAGTGAGGTGAATCAGCAAAGCAGAGCATTAGATTACAGCAGACACAGCAAGCAGAGAAGTTATGCAGAGCATGTACCAGTGAGGTGAATCAGCAAAGCAGAGCATTAGATTACAGCAGACACAGCAAGCAGAGAAGTTATGCAGAGCATGTACCAGTGAGGTGAATCAGTAAAGCAGAGCATTAGATTACAGCAGACACAGCAAGCAGAGAAGTTATGCAGAGGATGGACCAGTGAGGTTATTACATTGCGACCTCCACCACTCTTCCAAGGGGTATTGATATTGTCTTTTTAATTCCACTGCGACCTCTGGCACTCTTCCAAAGGGCATTGATATTGTCTTTTATTCCACTGTAACCTCCACCACTGTTCTAAGGGGCATTAAAACCATCTTGTTAAGCTACTGTGACCTCCACGTCTCTACCACAGGGCATTGTTATTGTCTTTTTATTCCACTGCGGCCTCCACCACTCTTCCAAGGGGCATTGATATTGTCTTTTTAATCCACTGCGACCTCCACCACTCTTCCAAGGGACATTCATATTGTCTTTTTATTCCACTGCGACCTTCACCCCTCTTCCAAGGAACATTGATATTGTCTTTTTTTTCCACTGTAACCTCCACCACTCTTCTAAGGGGCATTGATATTTTCTTTTTATTCCACTGCGACCTCCACCACTCTTCCAAGGGGCATCGATAATGTCTTTTTAATCCAATGCGACCTCCACCACTCTTCCAAGGGGCATTAAAACCGTCTTGTTAAGCTACTGTGACCTCCACGTCTCTTCCAAGGGGCATTAAAACCGTCAATTTAAACAACTCTGAATTTCATAGCTCTTGCAAGAGGCATTGATATTGTCTTTTTATTCCACTGTAACCTCCACCACTCTTCCAAGGGGCATTGATTTTGTCTTTTTAATCCACTGCGACCTCCATCTCTCTTCCAAGAAGCATTAATACCATCTTGTTTAGCTACTGTGACCTCCACGTCTATTCCACGGTGTCTTAAAACCTTCTGGTTAAACCACTGTGAACTCCACAGCTCTTCCAAGGGGCATTGATATTGTTTTTTTATTCCACTGTAACCTCCACCACTCTTCCAAGGGGCATTGATATTGTCTTTTTATTTTACTGCGACCTCCACCACTCTTCCAAGGGGCATTAATATTGTCTTTTTATTCCACTGCAACCTCCACCACTTTTCCAAGGGTCATTGATATTGTCTTTTTATTCCACTGTAACCTCCACCACTCTTCCAAGGGGCATAGATATTGTCTTTTTAATCTACTGCGACCTCCACCACTTTTCCAAGGTTCCAAGGGGCATTAAAACAGTCTTGATAAGCTACTGTGACCTCCACGTTTCTTACAAGGGGCATTAAACCGTCTGGTTAAACCACTCTGTACTCCACAGCTTTTCCAAGAGGCATTGATATTGTCTTTTTTTTCGACTGTAACCTCCACCACTCTTCCAAGGGGCATTGATATTGTCTCTGTTTTTCACTGCGACCTCAACCACTCTTCCAAAAGGCTTTGATATTGTCTTTTTTATCCACTGCGACCTCCACCTCTCTTCCAAGTGGCATTAAAACCGTCTTGTGAAGCTACTGTGACCTCCACGTCCCTTCCACGGGGCACTGATATTGTCTTTTTATTCCACTGCGACCTCCACCACTCTTTCACGGGGCATTGATATTGTCTTTTTATTCCACTGCGACCTCCACCACTCTTCCAAGGGGCATTGATATTGTCTTTTCTAATCCACTGCGAACTCGACCACTCTTCCAAGGGGCATTAAAACCGTCTTATTAAGCTACTGTGACCTCCAAGTTTCTTACACAGGGCATTGATTTTGTCTTTCTATTCCACTG
Organism: Phyllobates terribilis; assembly: GCF_046119375.1. Taxonomy (NCBI): domain Eukaryota; kingdom Metazoa; phylum Chordata; class Amphibia; order Anura; family Dendrobatidae; genus Phyllobates; species Phyllobates terribilis. Next base: position 25,141,448 of record NW_027362775.1, read on the forward strand.
TAACCTCCACCACTGACGTCGACTTCTCTTCCAAGGGGCATTAAAGCCATCTAGTTAAACCACTCTGAACTCCACAGCTCTTCCAAGGGGCATTTGTATTGTCCTTTTATTCCACTCTAACCTCCACCACTCTTCCAAGGGGCATTGACATTGTCTTTTTATTCCACTGTGACCTCCACCACTCTTCCAAGGGGCATTAAAACAATATTGTTAAGCTACAGTGACCTCCACTTCTCTTACACGGGGCATTGATATTGTCTTTTTATTCCACTGTAACCTCCACCAATCTTCCAAGGGGCATTGATATTGTTTTTTTATTCCACTGCGACCTCCACCACTCTTCCAAGTGCATTAACACCGTCTTGTTAAGTTACTGTGACCTCCACGTCTCTTCCAAGAAGCATTAAAACCGTCTGGTTATTCCACTCTGAGCTCCACAGCTCTTCCAAGGGGAATTACTATTGTCTTTTTATTCCATTGTAACCTCCAAAACTCTTCCAAGGGGCATTGATATTGTCTTTTTATTCCACTGCGACCTCCACCACTCTTCCAAGGGGCATTAAACCATATTGTTAAGCTACTGTGTACTGCACGTCTCTTCCAAGGTGCATTAAAACCGTCAATTTAAACCACTCTGAACTCCACAGCTCTTGCAAGAGGCATTGATATTGTCTTTTTATTCCACTGTAACCTACAGCACTCTTTCTAATGGCATTGATATTGTCTTTTTATTCCACTACGACTTCCACCACTCTCCCAAGGTGCATTAAAAACATCTTGTTTAGCTACTATGACCTCCACGTCTATTCCACGGTGCCTTAAAACCTTCTGGTTAAACCACTGTGAACTCCACAGCTCTTCCACGGGGCATTGATATTGTCTTTTTAATCCACTGTAACCTCCACCACTCTTCCAAGGGGCATTGATATTGTCTTTTTAATCCACTGCGACCTCCACCACTCTTCCAAGAAGCATTGAAACCGTCTAATTTATCTACTGTGACCTCCACGTCTATTCCACGGTGCATTAAAACTTTCTGGTTAAACCACTGTGAACTCCACAGCTCTTCCAAGGGGCATTGATATTGTCTTTTTATTCCACTGTAACCTCCACCACTCTTCCAAGGGGCATTGATATTGTGTTTTTATTTTACTGCGACCTCCACCACTCTTCCAAGGGGCATTAATATTGTCTTTTTATTCCACTGTGACCTTCCCGTCTCTTCGAAGGGGCATTGATATTGTCTTTTTATTTATTGGAACCTCCACCACTCTTCCAAGGGGCATTGATATTGTCTTTTTATTCCACTGTAACCTCCACCATTCTTCCAAGGGACATTGATATTGTCTTTTTTATTCCACTGTAACCTCCACCACTTTTCCAAGGGGCATTGATATTGTCTTTTTATTCCACTGTAACCTCCACCACTCTTCCAAGGGGCATTGATATTGTCTTTTTAATTCACTGCGACCTCTGCTACTCCTCCAAGGGGCTTTAAAACAGTCTTGATAAGCTTCTGTGACCTCCAAGTCTCTTCCAAGGAGTATTAAAACCGCATGGTTAATGCACTCTGAACTCCACAGCTCTTCCAAGAGGCATTGATATTGTCTTTTTATTCAACTGTAACTTCCACCACTCTTCCAAGGGGCATTGATATTGTCTTTTTTTTCCACTGCGACCTCCACAACTCTTCCAAGGGGATTTGATAGTCTTTTTAATCCACTGCGACCTCCAAGACTCTTCCAAGGGGCATTAAAACCGTCTTGTTAAGCTACTGTGACCTCCACGTCCCTTCCACGGGGCATTGATATTGTCTTTTTATTCCACTATGAACTCCACCACTCTTCCAAGGGGCATTGATATTGTCTTTATAATCCACTGCGACCTCCACCACTCTTCCAAGGGACATTGATATTGTCTTTTTATTCCACTGCGACCTTCACCCCTCTTCCTAGGAACATTGATATTGTCTTTTTTTTTCCAATGTAACCTCCACAACTCCTCTAAGGGTCATTGTTATTTTCTTTTTATTCCACTGTGACCTCCACCACTCTTCCAAGGGGCATCCATAAAGTCTTTTTAATCCACTGCGACCTCCACCACTCTTCCAAGGGGCATTAAAACCGTCTTGTTAAGCTACTGTGACCTCCACGTCTCTTCCAAGGGGCATTAAAACCATCAATTTAAACCTCTCTGAACTCCACAGCTCTTGCTAGAGGCATTGATATTGTCTTTTTATTCCACTGTAACCTCCACCACTCTTCCAAGGGGCATTGATTTTGTCTTTTTAATCCAATGCAAACTCCATCTCTCTTCCAAGAAGCATTATAACCGTCTTGTTTAGCTACTGTGACCTCCACGTCAATTCCACGGTGTCTTAAAACCTTCTGGTTAAACCACTGTGAACTCCACAGCTCTTCCAAGGGGCATTGAAATTGTCTTTTTATTCCACTGTAACCTCCACAACTCTTCCAAGGGGCATTGATATTGTCTTTTTATTAAACTGCGACCTCCACCACTCTTCCAAGGGGCATTAATATTGTCTTTTTATTCCACTGCAACCTCCACCACTCTTCCAAGGGTCATTGATATTGTCTTTTTATTCCACTGTAACCTCCACCACTCTTCCAGGGGGCATAGATATTGTCTTTTTTTTCCACTGCGACCTCTACCTCTCTTCCAAGGGGCATTAAAACCATCTTGTTAAGCTACTGTGACCTCAAAGTCTCTTTCACGAGGCATTGATATTGTCTTTTTATTCCACTGCGACCTCCACATCTCTTTCAAGTGGAATTGATATTGTCTTTTTATTCCACTGCGACCTCCACCACTCTACTAAGGGGCATTAAAACAGTTTTGATAAGATACTGTAACCTCCACGTCTCTTCCAAGGGGCATTAAAACCGTCTCGTTAAACCACTCTGAACTCCACAGCTCTTGCAAGAGGCATTGATATTGTCTTTTTATACCACTGCGACCTCCACCACTCTTTTAAGGGGCATTGATATTGTCTTTTCTAATCCACTGCGAACTCCACCACTCTTCCAAGGGGCATTAAAACCGTCTTGTTAAGCTACTGTGACGTCGACTTCTCTTCCAAGGGGCATTAAAACCATCTGGTTAAACCACTCTGAACTCCACAGCTCTTCCAAGCGGCATTTGTATTGTCTTTTTATTCCACTGTAACCTCCACCACTCTTCCAAGGGTCATTGACATTGTCTTTTTATTCCACTGCGACCTCCACCACTCTTCCAAGGGGCATTAAAACAATATTGTTCAGCTACAGTGAACTCCACATCTCTTCCACCGGGCATTGATTTTTTTCTTTTTATTCCACTGTAACCTCCACCAATCTTCCAAGGGGCATTGATATTGTTTTTTTATTCCACTGCGACCTCCATCACTCCTCCATGTGGCATTAAACCCGTCTTGTTAAGTTAATGAGACCTCCACGTCTCAACCAAGGAGAGTTAAAACCGTCTGGTTATACCACTCTGAACTCCACAGCTCTTCCAAGGGGCATTATTATTGTCTTTTTATTCCACTGTAACCTCCACCACTCTTCGAAGGGGCATTGATATTGTCTTTTTATTCCACTGCGACCTCCACCACTCTTCCAAGGGGCATTAAAACCGTATTGTTAAGCTACTGTGAACTCCACGTCCCTTCCACGGGGAATTGATATTGTCTTTTTATTCCACTGCGACCTCCACCACTCTTCCACTGGGCATTGATATTGTCTTTTTATTCTACTGCGACTCCAACATTCTTCCAAGGGGCATTGATATTGTCTTTTTTAATCCACTGCGAACTTCACCACTCTTCCAAGGGGCATTAAAACCATTTTGTTATTCTACTGTGACGTCGACATCTCTTCCAAGGGGCATTAGAACCATCTGGTTAAACCACTCTGAACTCCACAGCTCTTCCAAGGGGCATTTGTATTGTCCTTTTATTCCACTCTAACCTCCACCACTCTTCCAAGGGTCATTGACATAGTCTTTTTATTCCACTGCGACCTCCACCACTCTTCCAAGGGGCATTAAAACCATATTGTTAAGCTACTATGACCTCCACGTCTATTCCACGGTGCCTTAAAACCTTCTGGTTAAACCACTGTGAACTCCACAGCTCTTCCACGGGGCATTGATATTGTCTTTTTAATCCACTGTAACCTCCACCACTCTTCCAAGGGGCATTGATATTGTCTTTTTAATCCACTGCGACCTCCACCACTCTTCCAAGAAGCATTGAAACCGTCTAATTTATCTACTGTGACCTCCACGTCTATTCCACGGTGCATTAAAACTTTCTGGTTAAACCACTGTGAACTCCACAGCTCTTCCAAGGGGCATTGATATTGTCTTTTTATTCCACTGTAACCTCCACCACTCTTCCAAGGGGCATTGATATTGTGTTTTTATTTTACTGCGACCTCCACCACTCTTCCAAGGGGCATTAATATTGTCTTTTTATTCCACTGTGACCTTCCCGTCTCTTCGAAGGGGCATTGATATTGTCTTTTTATTTATTGGAACCTCCACCACTCTTCCAAGGGGCATTGATATTGTCTTTTTATTCCACTGTAACCTCCACCATTCTTCCAAGGGACATTGATATTGTCTTTTTTATTCCACTGTAACCTCCACCACTTTTCCAAGGGGCATTGATATTGTCTTTTTATTCCACTGTAACCTCCACCACTCTTCCAAGGGGCATTGATATTGTCTTTTTAATTCACTGCGACCTCTGCTACTCCTCCAAGGGGCTTTAAAACAGTCTTGATAAGCTTCTGTGACCTCCAAGTCTCTTCCAAGGAGTATTAAAACCGCATGGTTAATGCACTCTGAACTCCACAGCTCTTCCAAGAGGCATTGATATTGTCTTTTTATTCAACTGTAACTTCCACCACTCTTCCAAGGGGCATTGATATTGTCTTTTTTTTCCACTGCGACCTCCACAACTCTTCCAAGGGGATTTGATAGTCTTTTTAATCCACTGCGACCTCCAAGACTCTTCCAAGGGGCATTAAAACCGTCTTGTTAAGCTACTGTGACCTCCACGTCCCTTCCACGGGGCATTGATATTGTCTTTTTATTCCACTATGAACTCCACCACTCTTCCAAGGGGCATTGATATTGTCTTTATAATCCACTGCGACCTCCACCACTCTTCCAAGGGACATTGATATTGTCTTTTTATTCCACTGCGACCTTCACCCCTCTTCCTAGGAACATTGATATTGTCTTTTTTTTTCCAATGTAACCTCCACAACTCCTCTAAGGGTCATTGTTATTTTCTTTTTATTCCACTGTGACCTCCACCACTCTTCCAAGGGGCATCCATAAAGTCTTTTTAATCCACTGCGACCTCCACCACTCTTCCAAGGGGCATTAAAACCGTCTTGTTAAGCTACTGTGACCTCCACGTCTCTTCCAAGGGGCATTAAAACCATCAATTTAAACCTCTCTGAACTCCACAGCTCTTGCTAGAGGCATTGATATTGTCTTTTTATTCCACTGTAACCTCCACCACTCTTCCAAGGGGCATTGATTTTGTCTTTTTAATCCAATGCAAACTCCATCTCTCTTCCAAGAAGCATTATAACCGTCTTGTTTAGCTACTGTGACCTCCACGTCAATTCCACGGTGTCTTAAAACCTTCTGGTTAAACCACTGTGAACTCCACAGCTCTTCCAAGGGGCATTGAAATTGTCTTTTTATTCCACTGTAACCTCCACAACTCTTCCAAGGGGCATTGATATTGTCTTTTTATTAAACTGCGACCTCCACCACTCTTCCAAGGGGCATTAATATTGTCTTTTTATTCCACTGCAACCTCCACCACTCTTCCAAGGGTCATTGATATTGTCTTTTTATTCCACTGTAACCTCCACCACTCTTCCAGGGGGCATAGATATTGTCTTTTTTTTCCACTGCGACCTCTACCTCTCTTCCAAGGGGCATTAAAACCATCTTGTTAAGCTACTGTGACCTCAAAGTCTCTTTCACGAGGCATTGATATTGTCTTTTTATTCCACTGCGACCTCCACATCTCTTTCAAGTGGAATTGATATTGTCTTTTTATTCCACTGCGACCTCCACCACTCTACTAAGGGGCATTAAAACAGTTTTGATAAGATACTGTAACCTCCACGTCTCTTCCAAGGGGCATTAAAACCGTCTCGTTAAACCACTCTGAACTCCACAGCTCTTGCAAGAGGCATTGATATTGTCTTTTTATACCACTGCGACCTCCACCACTCTTTTAAGGGGCATTGATATTGTCTTTTCTAATCCACTGCGAACTCCACCACTCTTCCAAGGGGCATTAAAACCGTCTTGTTAAGCTACTGTGACGTCGACTTCTCTTCCAAGGGGCATTAAAACCATCTGGTTAAACCACTCTGAACTCCACAGCTCTTCCAAGCGGCATTTGTATTGTCTTTTTATTCCACTGTAACCTCCACCACTCTTCCAAGGGTCATTGACATTGTCTTTTTATTCCACTGCGACCTCCACCACTCTTCCAAGGGGCATTAAAACAATATTGTTCAGCTACAGTGAACTCCACATCTCTTCCACCGGGCATTGATTTTTTTCTTTTTATTCCACTGTAACCTCCACCAATCTTCCAAGGGGCATTGATATTGTTTTTTTATTCCACTGCGACCTCCATCACTCCTCCATGTGGCATTAAACCCGTCTTGTTAAGTTAATGAGACCTCCACGTCTCAACCAAGGAGAGTTAAAACCGTCTGGTTATACCACTCTGAACTCCACAGCTCTTCCAAGGGGCATTATTATTGTCTTTTTATTCCACTGTAACCTCCACCACTCTTCGAAGGGGCATTGATATTGTCTTTTTATTCCACTGCGACCTCCACCACTCTTCCAAGGGGCATTAAAACCGTATTGTTAAGCTACTGTGAACTCCACGTCCCTTCCACGGGGAATTGATATTGTCTTTTTATTCCACTGCGACCTCCACCACTCTTCCACTGGGCATTGATATTGTCTTTTTATTCTACTGCGACTCCAACATTCTTCCAAGGGGCATTGATATTGTCTTTTTTAATCCACTGCGAACTTCACCACTCTTCCAAGGGGCATTAAAACCATTTTGTTATTCTACTGTGACGTCGACATCTCTTCCAAGGGGCATTAGAACCATCTGGTTAAACCACTCTGAACTCCACAGCTCTTCCAAGGGGCATTTGTATTGTCCTTTTATTCCACTCTAACCTCCACCACTCTTCCAAGGGTCATTGACATAGTCTTTTTATTCCACTGCGACCTCCACCACTCTTCCAAGGGGCATTAAAACCATATTGTTAAGCTACGGTGACCTCCACATCTCTTCCACGGGGCATTGATTTTGTCTTTCTATTCCACTGCGACCTCTACCACTCTTCCAATGAGCATTGATATTGTCTTTTTATTCCACTCCAACCTCCACCACTCTTCCAAGGGGCATTAAAGCCGTCTTGTTAAGCTACTGTCACGTCCATGTCTATTCCACGGGGCATTGATATTGTATTTTTATTGCACTGTAACCTCCAACACTTCCAAGTGGCATTGACATTGTCTTTTTATTCCACTGCGACTTCCACCTCTCTTCTAAGGGGCATTGATATTGTCTTTTTAATCCACTGCGACCTCCACCACTCTTCCAAGGGGCATTAAAACAGTCTTGTTAAGCTACTGTGACCTCCACGTCTCTTCCAAGGTGCATTAAAACCGTCTGGTTAAACCACTCTGAACTCCACAGCTCTTCCAAGGGGCATTGATATTGTCTTTTTAATCCCCTGCAACCTCCACCACTCTACCAAGGGGCATTAAAACCAACTTGTTAAGCTACTGGGACCTCCACGTACCTTCCACGGGACATTGATATTGTCTTTTTATTCCACTGCGACCTCCACCACTGTTCCAAGGGGCATTGATATTGTCTTTTTAATCCACTGCGTACTCCACCACTCTTCCAAGGGGCATTAAAACCGTCTTTTTTATGCTACTGTGACATCAACTTCTCTTCCAAGGGGCATTAAAACCATTTGGTAAACCACTCTGAATTCCACAGCTCTTCCAAGGGGCATTGATATTGTCTTTTTATTCCACTGTAACCTCCACCAATCTTCCAAGGGGCATTGATATTGTTTTTTTATTCCACTGCGACCTCCACCACTATTCCAAGGGGCATTAAAACCGTCTTGTTAAGTTCCTGTGACCTCCACGTCTCTTCCAAGAAGCGTTAAAACCGTCTGGTTAAACCACTCTGAACTCCACAGCTCTTCCAAGGGGCATTATTATTGTCATTTTATTCCACTGTAACCTCCACCACTCTTCCAAGGGGCATTGATATTGTCTTTTTATTCCACTGCGACCTCCACCAGTCCTCCAAGAGGCATTAAAACCGTCTTGTTAAGCTACGGTGACCTCCACGTCTCTTCCACGGGGCATTGAAATTGTCTTTTTATTCCACTGTAACCTCCACCACTCGTCCAAGGGGCATTGATATTGTCTTTTTATACCACTGCGACCTCCACCACTCTTCCAAGTGGCATTGATAATGTCTTTTTATTCCACTGCGACCTCCACAACTCTTCCAAGGCTCATTGATATTGTCTTTTTAATCCACTGCGACCTCCACCACTCTTCCAAGGGGCATTAAACCCGTCTTGTTAAGCTATTGTGACTTCCACATCTCTTCCATGGGGCATTGATATTAGTCTTTTTATTTAACTGTAACCTCCACCACTGTTCCAAGGGGCATTGATATTGTCTTTTTATTCCACTGTAACCTCCATCACTCTTCCAAGGGGCATTGATATTGTCTTTTTATTCAACTGTAACCTCCAACACTCTTCCAAAGGGAATTGATATTGTCTTTTTATTCCACTGCGGCCTCCACCTCTCTTCCAAGCGGCATTCATATTGTCTTTTTAATCCAATGCGACCTCCACCCCTCTTCCAAGGGGAATTAAAACTGTCTTGATAAGCTACTGTCACCTCCACGTCCCTTCCAAGGGGTATTAAAACCGTCAATTTAAACCACTCTGAATTCCACAGCTCTTGAAAGAGGCATTGCTATTGTCTTTTTTTTCCACTGTAACCTACAGCACTCTTTCAAGGGTCATTGATATTATCTTTTTATTCCACTACTACTTCCACCACTCTTCCAAGGTGCATTAAAAACATCTTGTTTAGCTACAGTAACGTCCATGTCTATTCCACGGGGCATTGATATTGTCTTTTTATTCCACTGTGTCCTCCACCACTCTTCCACGGGGTATTGATATTGTCTTTTTATTCCACTGCGACTTCCACCTCTCTTCTAAGGGGCATTGATATTGTCTTTTTAATCCACTGCGACCTCCACCACTCTACCAAGAGTCATCAAAACAGTCTTGTTAAGCTACTATGACCTCCACATCTCTTCCAAGGGGCATTAAAACCGTCTGGTTAAACCACTTTGAACTCCACAGCTCTTCCAAGGGGCATTGATATTGTCTTTTTATTCCACTGTAACCTCCACCATTCTTCCAAGGGGTATTGATATTGTCTTTTTAATGCACTGCGACCTCCACCACTCTTCCAAGGGGCATAAAAACCATCTGGTTAAACCACTCTGAACTCCATAGCTCTTTCAAGAGGCATTGATATTGTCTTTTTATTTCACTGTAACCTCCACCACTCTTTCAAGTGGCATTGAAATTGTCATTTTATTCCACTGCGACCTCCACCACTCTTCCAAGGGGCATTAAAACTGTCTTGTTAAGCTACTTTGACCTCCACGTGTCTTCCACGGGGCATTGATATTGCCTTTTTAATCCACTGTGACCTCCACCACTTTTCCAAGGGGCATTAAAACCGTCTTGTTAATCTACTGTGACCTCCATGTCTCTTCCAAGGGGCAATAAAACCATCTCGTTAAACCACTCTGAACTCCACAGCTCTTCCAAGGGGCATTGGTATTGTCTTTTTATTCCACTCTAACCTCCACCACTCTTCCAAGGGGCATTGACATTGTCTTTTTATTCCACTGCGACCTCCATCATTCTTCCTAGGGGCATTGATATTGCCTTTTTATTCCACTGCCACCTCCACCACTCTTCGAAGGGGCATTGATATTGTCTTTTTAATCCACTGCGACCTCCACCACTTTTCCAAGGGGTATTAAAAACGTCTTTTTAATCTACTGTGACCTCCACGTCACTTCCAATGGGCATTAAAACCTTCTGGTTAAACCACTCTGAACTCCACAGCTCTTTCAAGGGGCATTGGTATTGTCTTTTTATTCCACTCTAACCTCCACCACTCTTCCAAGGGGCATTAAAACTCTCTTGTTAAGCTGCTGTTACCTCCATGTCTATTCCACGGGGCATTAAAACCATCAATTTAAACCACTCTGAACTCCATAGGTCTTGCAAGAGGCATTGATATTGTCTTTTTATTCCACTGTTACCTCCACCACTCATCCAAGGGCCATTGATTTTGACTTTTTAATCCACTGCGACCTCCATCACTCTTCCAAGAAGCATAAAAACCGTCTTGTTTAGCTACTGTGACCTCCACGTCTATTCCACGGTGCCTTAAAACCTTGTCGTTAAACCACTGTGAACTCCACAGCTCTTCCAAGGGGCATTGATATTGTCTTTTTATTCCACTGCGACATCCACATCTCTTGCAAAGGGAATTGATATTGTCTTTTTATTCCACTGCGACCTCCACAACTTTACAAAGGGGCATTGATATTGTCTTTTTAATCCACTACGACCTCCACCACTCTTCCAAGGGGCATTAAAAGAGTCTTGATAAGCTACTGTGACCTCCACGTCTCTTCCAAGGGGCATTAATCCTTCTGGTTAAACCACTCTGTACTCCACAGCTCTTCCAGGAGGCATTGATATTGTCTTTTTATTCGATTGTAACCTCCACCACTCTTCCAAATGGCATTGATATTGTCTCTGTTTTCCACTGCGACCTCCAACTCTCTTGCAAGGGGCTTTGATATTGTCTTTTTTATCCACTGCGACCTCCACCAATCTTCCAATGGGCATTAAAACCGTCTTGTTATGCTACTGTGACCTCTACATCCCTTCCACGGGGCATTGATATTGTCTTTTTATTCCATTGCGACCTCCACCACTCTTCCAAGGGGCATTAAAACCGTCTTGTTAAGCTACTGTGACCTTCAAGTCTCTTCTTAGGGTCATTAAAACCGTCTGGTTAAACCGCTCTGAGCTCCACAGCTCTTCCAAGGGGTATTGACAATGTCTTTTTATTCCATTGTAACCTTATGCACTCTTCCAAGTGCATTGATATTGTCTTTTTATTCCTCTGCGAAGTCCACGACTCTTCGAAGGGGTATTAAAAACGTCTTGTTAAGCTACTGTGACCTCCAAGTTTCTTACACAGGGAATTATTATTGTCTTTTTATTCCACTGTAACCTCCACCACTCTTCCAAGGGGCACTGATATTGTCTTTTTATTCCACTGTAACCTCCACCACTCTTCCAAGGGGCACTGATATTGTCTTTTTAATCAACTGCGACCTCCACCTCTCTTCCAAGGGGCATTAAAACCGTTTTGTGAAGCTACTGTGACCTCCACATCCCTTCCACGGGGCATTGATATTGTCTTTTTATTCCACTGCGACCTCCACCACTCTTCCAAGGGGCATTGATATTGTGTTTTAATCCACTGCGACCTCCACCACTCTTCCATGGGGCATTGATATTGTCTTTTTAATCCACTGTGACCTCCACGTCTCTTCCAAGGGGCATTAAAACCGTCAATTTAAACCACTCTGAAATCCACTGCTCTGCCAAGGAGCACTGGTATTGTCTTTTATTTCCACTCTAACCTCCAACACTCTTCCAAGGGGCATTAAGATGATCTTGTTAAGCTACCGTGACCTCCACCACTCTTCCATTGGGCATTGATATTGTCTTTTTATTCCACTGTAACCTCCACCACTCTTCCAAGGGGCATTGATTTTTTATTTTTATTCCACTGCGACCTCTACCACTCTTCCAATGGGCATTGATATTGTCTTTTTAATCCACTGCAACCTCCACCACTCTTCCAAGGCGCATTAAAGCCGTCTTGTTAAGCTACTGTCACGTCCTTGTCTATTCCACGGGGCATTGATATTGTTTTTTTATTCCACTGTAACCTCCACCACTCTTCCAAGTGGCATTGACATTGTCTTTTAATTCCACTGCGAATTTCACCTCTCTTCTAAGGGGCATTGATATTGTCATTTTAATCCACTGCGACCTCCACCACTCTTCCAAGGGGCATTAAAACAGTCTTGTTAAGCTACTGTGACCTCCACGTCTCTTCCAAGGGGCATTAAAACCGTCTGGTTAAACTACTCTGAACTCCACCGCTCTTCCAAGGGGCATTGATATTGTCTTTTTATTCCACTGCCACCTCTCCACTCTTCCAAGAGGCATTGATATTGTCTTTTTAATCCACTGCGACCTCCACCACTTTTCCATGGGGCATTGAAAACATCTTTTTAAGCTACTGTGACCTCCACGTCACTTCCAATTGGCATTAAAACCGTCTGGTTCAACTACTCTAAACTCCACTGCTCTTCCAAGGGGCATTGATATTGTCTATTTAATCCACTGTTACCTCCACCACTCTTCCAAGGGGAATTGAAATTGTCTTTTTATTCCACTTCGACCTCCACTACTCTTCTAAGGGGCATTTATATTGTTTTTTTAATCAACTGCGACCTCCACCACTCTTCCAGGGGCCATTAAAACCGAGTTGTTAAGCTACTTTGACCTCCACGTCAATTCCACGGGGCATTGATATTGCCTTTTTATTCCACTGCAACCTCCAGCACTCTTCCAAGGGGCATTGATATTGTCTTTTTAATCAACTGTGACCTTCACCACTCTTCCAAGGGGCATTAAAACCGTCTTGTTAAGCTACTGTGACCTCCACGTCTCTTCCACGGGGCATTGATATTATCTTTTTTTTCCACTGTAACCTCCACCACTCTTCCAAGGGGCATTGATATTGTATTTTTATTCCACTGCGACCTCCACCACTCTTTCTCGGGGCATTGGTATTATCTTTTTAATCCACTGCGACCTCCACCACTTTTCCATGTGGCATTAAAACCGTCTTATTAAGCTACTGTGACCTCCACTTCTCTTCCAAGGGGCATTAAAGCCGTCAATTTAAACCACTCTGAACTCCACATCTCTTCCACGGGGCATTGATATTGTCTTTTTTTTCCACTGTAACCTCCACCACTCTTCCAAGGGGCATTGATATTGGCTTTTTATTCCACTGCGACCTCCACCACTCTTCCTCGGGGCATTGATATTATCTTTTTAATCCACTGCGACCTCCACCACTTTTCCATGTGGCATTAAAACCGTCTTATTAAGCTACTGTGACCTCCACTTCTCTTCCAAGGGGCATTAAAGCCGTCAATTTAAACCACTCTGAACTCCACAGCTCTTGCAAGAGGCAGTGATATTGTCTTTTTATTCCATTGTAATCTCCAGCACTCTTCCAAGGGGCATTGATATTGTATTTTTATTCCACTGCGACCTCCACCACTCTTCCAAAAGGCATTAAAAACATATTATTAAGCTACTATGACCTCCACGTCTCATCCAAGGGGCATTAAAGCCGTCAATTTAAACCACTCTGAACTCCACAGCTCTTGCAAGAGGCATTGAAATTGTCTTTTTATTCCACTGCGACCTCAACTACTCTTCTAAGGGGCATTTATATTGTTTTTTTAATCAACTGCGACCTCCACCACTCTTCCAAGGGCCATTAAAACCGTGTTGTTAAGCTACTTTGACCTCCACGTCAATTCCACGGGGCATTGATATTGCCTTTTTATTCCACTGCAACCTCCAGCACTCTTCCAAGGGGCATTGATATTGTCTTTTTAATCAACTGTGACCTTCACCACTCTACCAAGGGGCATTAAAACCGTCTTGTTAAGCTACTGTGACCTCCACGTCTCTTCCACGGGGCATTGATATTTTCTTTTTTTTCCACTGTAACCTCCACCACTCTTCCAAGGGGCATTGATATTGTATTTTTATTCCACTGCGACCTCCACCACTCTTTCTCGGGGCATTGGTATTATCTTTTTAATCCACTGCGACCTCCACCACTTTTCCATGTGGCATTAAAACCGTCTTATTAAGCTACTGTGACCTCCACTTCTCTTCCAAGGGGCATTAAAGCCGTCAATTTAAACCACTCTGAACTCCACAGCTCTTGCAAGAGGCAGTGATATTGTCGTTTTATTCCATTGTAATATCCAGCACTCTTCCAAGGGGCATTGATATTGTATTTTTATTCCACTGCGACCTCCACCACTCTTCCAAAAGGCATTAAAAACATCTTATTAAGCTACTATGACCTCCACGTCTCTTCCAAGGGGCATTAAGCCATCAATTTAAACCACTCTGAACTCCACAGCTCTTGCAAGAGGCAGTGATATTGTCTTTTTATTCAACTGTAACCTCCACCACTTTTCCTATGGAAATAAATATTGTCTTTTTATGCCACTGGGACCTTCACCACTCTTCCAAGTGGCATTGATATTGTCTTTTTAATCCACTGCGACCTCCACCACTCTTCCAAAGGGCATTAAAACCGTATTGTTAAGCTACTGTGACCTCCATGTCTCTTCCAAGGTGCAGTATAACAGTCAATTTAAAACACTCTAAACTCCACAGCTCTTGCAAGAGGCATTGATATTGTCTCTTTACTCCACTGTAACCTACAGAACTCTTTCAAGGGGCATTGATATTGTCTTTTTATTCCACTGCGACTTCCATCACTCTCCCAAGGTGCATTAAAAATATCTTGTTTAGCTACTGTAACGTCCATGTCTATTCCACAGGGCATTAATATTGTCTTTTTATTCCAATGTATCCTCCACCACTCTTCCAAGGGGTATTGATATTGTCTTTTTATTCCACTGCTACTTCCACCTCTCTTCTAAGGGGCATTGATATTGTCTTTTTAATCCACTGCGACCTCCACCACTCCTCCAAGAGGCATTAAAACAGTCTTGTTAATCTACTGTGACCTCCACATCTCTTCCAAGGGGCATTAAAATGGTCTGGTTAAACCACTCTGAACTCCACAGCTCTTCCAAGGGGCATTGATATTGTCTTTCTATTCCACTGTAACCTCCACCATTCTTCCAAGGGTTATTGATATTGTAATTTTAATACACTGCGACCTCCACCACTCTTCCAATGGGCATTAAAACTGTCTTGTTAAGCTACTGTGACCTCCACGTGTCTTCCATGGGGCATTGATATTGTCTTTTTAATCCACTGTGACCTCCACCTCTTTTCCAAGGGGCATTGAAACCGTCTTGTTTATCTACTGTGACCTCCACATCTCTTCCAAGGGGCAATAAATCCATCTGGTTAAACCACTCTGAACTCCACAGCTCTTCCAAGGGGCATTGGTATTGTCTTTTTATTCCACTCTAAGCTCCACCACTCTTCCACGGGGCATTAAAACTGTCTTGTTAAGCTGCTGTTACCTCCATGTCTATTCCACGGGGCATTGAAACCGTCAATTTAAATCACTCTGAACTCCACAGCTCTTGCAAGAGGCATTGATATTGTCTTTTTATTCCACTGTAACCTCCACCACTCTTCCAAGGGGCATTGATTTTGTCTTTTTAATCCACTGCGACCTCCATCACTCTTCCAAGAAGCATAAAAACCATCTTGTTTAGCTACTGTGACCTCCACGTCTATTCCACGGTGCCTTAAAACCTTCTGGTTAAACCACTGTGAACTCCACAGCTCTTCCAAGGGGCATTGATATTGTCTTTTTATTTCACTGTAACCTCCACCACTCTTCCAAAGGGCATTGATATTGTCTATTTATTTTACTGCGACCTCCACCACTCTTCCAAGGGGCATTAATATTGTCTTTTTATTCCACTGCGACCTCCACCACTCTTTCAAGGGTCATTGATATTGTCTTTTTAATCCTCTGTAACCTCCACCACTCTTCAAAGGGGCATTGATATTGTCTTTTTATTCCACTGTGACCTCCACCTCTCTTCCAAGGGGCATTAAAACCATCTTGTTAAGCTACTGTGACCTCCAAGTCTCTTCCACGAGGCATTGATATTGTCTTTTTATTCCACTGCGACCTCCACATCTCTTCCAAGGGGAATTGATATTTTCTTTTTATTCCACTGCGACCTCCACCACTCTTCTAAGGGGCATTGATATTGTCTTTTTAATCCATGGCGACCTCCACCACTCTTCCAAGGGGCATTAAAACAGTGTTGATAAGCTACTGTGACCTCCACGTCTCTTCCAAGGGGCATTAAACCGTCTGGTTAAACCACTATGTACTCCACAGCTCTTCCAAAAGGCATTGATAGTTTCTTTTTATTCGACTGTAACCTCCACCACCCTTCCAAGGGGCATTGATATTGTCTCTGTTTTCCACTGCGACCTCCACCACTCTTCCAAGGGGATTTGATATTGTCTTTTTTATCCACTGCGACCTACACCACTCTTCCATTGGGCATTAAAACCGTCTTGTTATGCTACTGTGACCTTCACGTCCCTTCCACAGGGCAAAGATATTGTCTTTTTATTCCATTGCGACCTCCACCACTCTTCCAAGGGGCATTAAAACAGTCTTGTTAAGCTACTGTGACCTCCAAGTCTCTTCCAAGGGGCATTAAAACAGTCTGGCTAAACCGCTCTGAGATCCACAGCTCTCCCAAGGGGCATTGACAATCTCTTTTTATTCCATTGTAACCTTCTGCACTCTTCCAAGTGCATTGATATTGTCTTTTTATTCCTTTGCGACGTCCACGACTCTTCCAAGGGGTATTAAAACCATATTGTTAAGCTACTGTGACCTCCAAGTTTCTTACACAGGGCATTGATATTGTCTTTTTATTCCACTGTAACCTCCACCACTCTTCCAAGGGGCATTGATATTGTCTTTTTATTCCACTGTAACCTCTACCAATCCTCCAAGGGGCATTGATATTGTCTTTTTATTCCACTGCGACCTCCACCACTCTTCCAAGGGGCATTAAAACAGTCTTGTTAAGCTACTGTGACCTCCTTGTCTCTTCCAAGGGGCATTAAAACCATCTGGTTGAACACTCTTAACTCCACAGCTCTTACAAGAGGCATTGATATTGTCTTTTTAATCGACTGTAACATCCACCACTCTACCAAGCGCATTGATATTGTCTTTTTATTCCACTGCGACCTCCACCACTCTTCCAAGGGGCACTGATATTGTCTTTTTAATCAACTGCGACCTCCACCTCTCTTCCAAGGGGCATTAAAACTGTCTTGTGAAGCTACCGTGACCTCCACGTCCCTTTCACGGGGCATTGATATTGTCTTTTTATTCCACTGCGACCTCCACCACTCTTCCAAGGGGCATTGATATTGTCTTTTTAATCCACTGCGTCCTTCACCACTCTTGAAGGGGCATTGATATTGTCTTTTTAATCCACTGGGACCTCCACGTCTATTCCAAGGGGCATTAAAACCGTCAATTTAAACCTCTCTGATCTCCACAGCTCTGCCAAGGAGCATTGGTATTGTCATTTTATTCCACTCTAACCTCCACCACTCTTCCAAGGGGCATTGACATTGTCTATTTATTCCATTGCGACCTACACCACTCTTCCAAGGGGCATTAAGATCATCTTGTTAAGCTACAGTGACCTCCACAACTCTTCCATGGGGCATTGATATTGTGTTTTTATTCCACTGTAACCTCCACCACTCTACCAAGGGGCATTGATTTTGTCTTTTTATTCCACTGCGACCTCTACCACTCTTCCAATGGGCATTGATATTGTCTTTTTAATCCACTGCAACCTCCACCACTCTTCCAAGGGGCATTAAAGCCGTCTTGTTAAGATACTGTCATGTCCATGTCTATTCCACGGGGCATTGGTATTGTCTTTTTATTCCACTTTAACCTCCACTGCTCTTCCAAGTGGCATTGACGTTGTCTTTTTATTCCACTGTAACCTCCACCACTCTTCCTAGCGGCACTGACGTTGTCATTTTATTCCACTCTTATAAGGGGCATTGATATTGTCTTTTTAATCCACTGTGACCTCCACCACTCTTCCAAGGGTCATTAAAACAGTCTTGTTAAGCTACTGTGACCTCCACATCTCTTCCAAGGGGAATTAAAACCGTCTGGTTAAACTCCTCTGAATTCCACCGCTCTTCCAAGTGGCATTGATATTGTCTTTTTATTCCACTGCCACCTCTCCAGTCTTCCAAGAGACATTTATATTGTCTTTTTAATCCACTGCGACCTCCACCACTTTTCCATGGGGCATTAAAAACATCTTTTTAAGCTACTGTGACCTCCATGTCACTTCCAACGGGCATTAAAACCATCTGGTTTAACTACTCTAAACTCCACTGCTCTTCCAAGGGGCATTGATATTGTCTATTTAATCCACTGTTACCGCCACCACTCTTCCAAGGGGCATTGATATTGTTTTTTTATTCCTCTGCGACCTCCATTACTCTTCCAAGGGGCATTGATATTGTCTTTTTATTCCACTACGACCTCCACCACTATTCTAAGGGGCATTTATATTTTCTTTTTAATCAACTGCGACCTCCACCACTCTTCCAAGGGCCATGAAAACCGTGTTGTTAGGCTACTTTGACCACCACGTCAATTCCACGGGGCATTGATATTGCCTTTTTATTCCACTGCACCCTCCACCACTCTTCCAAGGGGCATTGATATTGTCTTTTTAATCAACTGTGACCTTCACCACTCTTCCAAGGGGCATTAAAACCATCTTGATAAGCTACTGTGACCTCCACGTCTCTTCCACGGGGCATTGATGTTAACTTTTTTTTCCACTGTAACCTCCACCACTCTTCCAAGGGGCATTGATATTGACTTTTTATTCCACTGCGACCTCCACCACTCTTCCTCGGGGCACTGACATTGTCTTGTTAATCCACTGCGACCTCCACCACTTTTCCATGCTGAATTAATACCGTCTTATTAAGCTACTGTGACCTCCACTTCTCCTTCAAGGGGCATTAAAGCCGTCAATTTAAACGACTCTGAACTCCACAACTCTTGCAACAGGCATTGATATTGTCTTTTTATTCCATTGTAATCTCCAGCACTCTTCCAAGGGGCACTGATATTGTATTTTTATTTCACTGCGACCTCCACCACTCTTCCAAGAGGCATTAAAAACATCTTATTAAGCAACTTTGAACTTCCAAGGGGCATTAAAACCGTCTGGTTAAAGCACTCTGAATTCCACAGCTCATCAAAGGGGCATTGGTATTGTCTTTTTATTCCACTGTAACCTCCACCACTTTTCCTATGGGAATTGATATTGTCTTTTTAGTCCACTGGGACCTTCACCACTCTTCCAAATGGCATTGATATTGTCTTTTTAATCCACTGCGACCTCCACCACTCTTCCAAGGGGCATTAAAACCATATGGTTAAGCTACTGTGACCTCCCCGTCTCTTCCAAGGTGCATTAAAACCGTCAATTTAAAACACTCTGAAGTCCACAGCTCTTGCAAGAGGCATTGATATTGTCTTTTTACTCCACTGTAACCTACAGCACTCTTTCAAGGGGCATTGATATTGTCTTTTTATTCCTCTACGACTTCCATCACTCTCCCAAGGTGTATTAAAAACATCTTGTCTAGCTACTGTAACGTCCATGTTTATTCCACGGGGCATTGATATTGTCTTTTTATTCCACTGTATCCTCCACCACTCTTCCAATGGGTAATGATATTGTCTTTTTATTCCACTGCGACTTCCGCCTCTTTTCTACGGGGCATTGATATTGTCTTTTTAATCCAGTGCGATCTCCACCACTCTTCCAAGAGGCATTGAAACAGTCTTGCTAAGCTACTGTGACCTCCACATCTCTTCCAAGGGGCATTAAAACCGTCTGGTTAAACAACTCTGAACTCCACTGCTCTTCCAAGGGGCATTAATATTGTCTTTTTATTCCACTGTAACCTCCACCATTCTTCCAAGGGGTATTGATATTGTCTTTATAATGCACTGCGACCTCCACTACTCTTTTAAGGGGCATTAAAACCATCTGGTTAAACAACTCTGAACTCCATAGTTCTTTCGAGAGGCATTGATATTGTCTTTTTTTTTCGCTGTAACCTCCACCACTCTTTCAAGGGGCATTGATATTGTCTTTTTATTCCACTGTGACCTCCACCACTCTTCCAAGGGGCATTAAAACTGTCTTGTTAAGCTACTGTGACCTCCTTGTGTCTTCCACGGGGCATTGATATTGTCTTTTTAATCCACTGTGACCTCCACCACTTTTTCAAGGGGCATTAAAACCGTCTTGTTAATCTACTGTGACCTCCACAGCTCTTCCAAGGGGCATTGATGTTGTCTTTTTATTCCACTGTAACCTCCACCACTCTTCCAAGGGGCATTGATATTGTCTTTTTACTTAACTGCGACCTCCACCACTCTTCCAAAGGGCATTAATATTGTCTTTTTATTCCACTGCAACCTCCACCAGTCTTTCAATGGTCATTGATATAGTCTTTTTATTCTACTGTAACCTCCACCACTCTTCCAAGGGGCATTGATATTGTCTTTTTATTCCACTGCGACCTCCACCTTTCTTCCAAGGGGCATTAAAACCATCTTGTTAAGCTACTGTGACATCCAAGTTTCTTCCACAAGGCATTGATATAGTCTTTTTATTCCACTGCGACCTCCACATCTCTTTCAAGGGGAACTGATATTGTCTTTTTATTCCACTGCGACCTCCACCACTCTTCCAAGGGGCATTAAAGCAGTCTTGATAAGCTACTGTGACCTCCACGTCTCTTCTAAGGGGCATTAAACCGTCTGGTTAAACCACTCTGTACTTCACAGCTCTACCAAGAGGCATTGATATTGTCTTTTTATTCGACTGTAACCTCCACCACTCTTCCAAGGGGCTTTGATATTGTCTCTGTTTTCCACTGCGACCTCCACCACTCTTCTAAGGGGCTTTGATATTGTCTTTTTTATCAACTGCGACCTCCACCGCTCTTCCAATGGGCATTAAAACCGTCTTGCTATGCTACTGAGACCTCCACGTCCCTTCCACGGTGCATTGATATTGTCTTTTTATTTCATTGCGACCTCCACCACTCTTCCAAGGAGCATTAAAACCATCTTGTTAAGCTACTCTGACCTCCAAGTCTCTTCCAAGGGGCATTAAAACCGTCTGGTTAAACCGCTCTGATATCCACAGCATTTCCAAGGGGTATTGACAATGTCTTTTTATTCCATTGTTACCTTCTGAACTCCTCCAAGTGCATTGATATTGTCTTTTTATTCCTTTGCGACGTCCACGACTCTTCCAAGGGGCATTAAAACCGTCTTGTTAAGCTACTGTGACCTCCAAGTTTCTTACACAGGGCATTGATATTGTCTTTTTATTCCACTGTAACCTCAACCAATCTTCCAAGGGGCATTGATATTGTCTTCTTATTCCACTGCATCCTCCACCATTCTTCTAAGGGGCATTGATATTGTCTTTTAAATCCACAACGATCTCTACCACTCTTCCAAGGGGCATTAAAACAGTCTTGTTAAGCTACTGTGACCTCCTTGTCTCTTCCAAGGGGCATTAAAACAGTCTGGTTAAACACTCTGAACTCCACAGCTCTTACAAGAGGCATTGATATTGTCTTTTTATTCGACTGTAACATCCACCACTCTTTCAAGCGGCATTGATATTGTCTTTTTATTCCACTGCGCCCTCCACCACTCTTCCAAGGGGCACTGATATTGTCTTTTTAATCAACTGCGACCTCCACCTCTCTTCCAAGGGGCATTAAAACCGTCTTGTGAAGCTACTGTGACCTCCACGTCCCTTCCACGGGGCATTGATATTGTCTTTTTATTCCACTGCGACCTCCACCACTCTTCCAAGGGGCATTGATATTGTCTTTTTAATCCACTGTGACCTCCACGTCTCTTCCAAGGGGCATTAAAACCGTCAAATTAAACCACTCTGAACTCCACAGCTCTGCCAAGGAGCACTGGTATTGTCTTTTTATTCCACTCTAACCTCCACCACTCAACCAAGGGGCATTGACATTGTCTATTTATTCCACTGCGACCTCCATCTCTCTTCCAAGGGGCATTAAGACCATCTTGTTCAGCTTCAGTGACCTCCACAACTCTTCCATGGGGCATTGATATTGTCTTTTTATTCCACAGTAACCTCCACCACTCTTCCAAGGGGCATTGATTTTGTCTTTTTATTCCACTGCGACCTCTACCACTCTTCTAATGGGCATTGATATTGTCTTTTTAATCCACTGCAACCTCCACCACTCTTCCAAGGGGCATTCAAGCCGTCTTGTTAAGCTACTGTCAAGTCCATGTCTATTCCACGGGGCATTGATATTGTCTTTTTATTCCAATGCGACTTCCATTTCTCTTCTAAGGGGCATTGATATTGTCTTTTTAAACCACTGCGACCTCCACCACTCTTCCAAGCGGAATTAAAACAGTCTTGTTAAGCTACTATGACCTCCACGTCTCTTCCAAGGGGCATTAAAACCGTCTGGTTAAACCACTCTGAACTCCACCACTCTTCCAATGGGGCATTGATATTGTCTTTTTAATCCACTGCGACCTCCAACACTTTTCCAAGGGGCATTAAAAACATAGTTTTAAGCTACTGTGACCTCCACGTCACTTCCAATGGGCATTAAAACCATCTGGTTTATCCACTGCGACCTCCACCACTCTTCCAAGGGGCATTGATATTGTCTTTTTAATCCCCTGTTACCTCCACCACTCTTCAAAGGGGCATTGAAATAATTTTTTTATTCCACTGCGACCTCCACTACTCTTCCAAGGGGCATTGATATTGTCTTTTTATTCCACTGCAACCTCCACCACTCTTCTACGGGGCATTTATATTGTCTTTTTAATCAACTGCGACCTCCACCCCTCTTCCAAGGGGCATTAAAACCGTCTTGTTAAGCTACTATGACCTTCACGTCTCTTCCACGCGGCATTGATATTATCTTTTTTTTCCACTGTAACCTCCACCACTCTTCAAAGGGGCATTGATATTGTCTTTTTTTTCCACTGCGACCTCCACCACTCTTCCTCGGGGCATTGATATTGTCTTTTTAATCCACTGCGACCTCCACCACTTTTCCATGTGGCATTATAACCGTCTTATTAAGCTACTGTGACCTCCAATTCTCTTCCAAGGGGCATTAAAGCCATCAATTTAAACCACTCTGAACTCCACAGCTCTTGCAAGATGCATTGATATTGTCTTTTTATTCCATTGTAATCTCCAGCACTCTTCCAAGGGGCATTGATATTGTCTTTTTATTCCACTGCGACGTCCACCACTCTTCCAAGAGGCATTAAAAACATCTTATTAAGCTACTATGACTTCCACGTCTCTTCCAAGGGGCATTAAAACCATCTGGTTAAACCACTCTGAATTCCACAGCTCATCAAATGGGCATTGATATTGTATTTTTATTCCACTGTAACCTCCACCACTTTTCCTGTGGGAATTGATATTGTATTTTTATTATTATTATTATTTATTATTATAGCGCCATTTATTCCATGGCGCTTTACATGTGATAGGGATATACATAACAAAAGCATTTACATAATCTTAACAAAACGGGTCATCGACTGGTACAGGAGGAGCGAGGACCCTGCCCGCGAATGCTCATATTCTAGAAGGGATGGGTGAGGATACATTAGGTGAGGGTAGAGCTGGTCGTGCAGCGGTGGTTACTGCAGGTTGTAGGCTTGTCGGAAGAGGTGGGTCTTCAGGTTTCTTTTGAAGGTTTCCACGGTCGGCGAGAGTCTGATGTGTTGGGGTAGAGAGTTCCAGAGTAAGGGGGATGCACGGGAGAAATCTTGTATACGATTGTGGGAGGAGGAGATAAGAGGGGAGTAGAGAAGGAGATCTTGTGAGGATCGGAGGTTGCGTGCAGGTATGTACCGGGAGACTAGGTAACAGATGTATGGGGGAGACAGGTTGTGGATGGCTTTGTATGCCATGGTTAGAGTTTTGAACTGGATTCTCTGGGCAATGGGGAGGCAGTGAAGAGATTAACAGAGAGGAGAGGCCGGGGAATAGTGGGGGGACTGGTGAATTAGTCGAGCAGCAGGGTTTAGGATAGATTGGAGAGGCGCAAGAGTGTTGTAAGGGAGGCCACAGAGCAGGAGGTTGCAGTAGTCGAGGCGGGATATGATGAGGGCATGCACTAGTGTTTTTGCACAGTCTTTGCTGAGGAATGGACGGATCTGTTTTTGAGTTGGAGTCAGCAGGAAGTGGAAAGGGCTTGGATATGTGGCTTGAAGGAGAGATCAGACTCCAGGGTTACTCCGAGGCAGCGAGCTTGTGGGACTGGGCAGAGTGAACAGCCATTGTCGTTGATGGCTAGGTCAGATGGGGGATGTGAATGAGAGGGTGGAAAGATGATGAACTCTGTTTTATCCATGTTGAGTTTTAGAAATCTGTCAGAGAAGAAGAATGACATGGCGGACAGAGATTGTGGGATTTTGGTTAGTAGGGAGGAGATATCGGGTCCAGAGAGGTAGATCTGTGTGTCGTCAGCATAGAGTTGATACTGAAAACCGTGAAACTCTATGAGCTGTCCCAGGCCAAAGGTGTAGACGGAGAAGAGCAGAGGTCCTAGAACTGAACCTTGGGGGACACAGACAGATAGGGGGCGAGATGCGGAGGTGGTGCGTGAGTGGGAGATGCTGAATGTCCTGTCTGTTAAGTATGAGGAGATCCAAGATCGTGCCAAGTCCGTGATGCCAAGTGATGAGAGAATCTGGAGTAAGAGGGAATGGTCCACTGTGTCAAAGGCAGATGACAGGTCCAGAAGGAGGAGGATGGAATAGTGTCGCTTAGATTTGGCATTTAGTAGGTCATTGGTGACTTTGGTCAGGGAAGTTTCAGTCGAGTGATGCGGTTGGAAGCCAGATTTCAGGCGGTCGAAAAGGGAGCAGGAGGAGAGGTGGGAGGACAGTTAAAGGTGGACATGTTGTTCTAGTAGTTTTGAGGCAAATGGGAGGAGTGATATGGGGCGATAGCTAGTCAGAGAGGAAGGGTCAAGGGAAGGCTTTTTGAGGATGGGTATGATTGCGGCATGTTTGAAACATGCGGGGAAGACACCGGTTGTTAGTGACAGATTGAAGAGGTGGGTTAGGGTTGGGATGAAGACTGTGGTAAGGTTAGTGATGAGGTGGGATGGGATTGGGTCAAGTTCGCAGGTGGTGAGGTGTGATTTGGAGAGTAAAGAGGAGACTTGACCTTCTGTAATGGTGGAGAAGTGGGGTTTGGAGGAGGAGGGTTGAATAGATATGAGGAGGGTTTGTGTGGACTTTAGGCAAAAGTTTTGTCTGATGGTGTCAATCTTCTGTTTGAAGAATGAGGCAAAGTCGTCGGCTGAGATGAGAGAAGAGGGAGGAGGTGCTGGGGGACGAAGGAGAGAGTTGAAAGTGTTAAATAGCTGTTTAGGGTTGTGAGATAGGGAGGATATGAGAGATGAGAAGTAGGTTTGTTTTGCTGTAGCGAGTGCAGACTTGAAATTAGTGAGGGATTGCTTGAATGCGATGAAGTGCTCGATGGAGTGAGACCTTTTCCATCTCCACTCCGCAACCCTGGAGGCCCGGCGCAGTTCTTTAGTAACTTTAGTGTGCCACGGTTGCCTGTTGAATGTGCGAGATGTGGTGCGTGTGAGAGGGGCGATTGAGACTAGAGCTGCAGCTTGTAACGGGTCTGGGAGGCGGAACCTCTGAGCTACTATACAAGGGGGCGGTCCTTGTAAGGGAGCGGGTGGCGACCAGGGAAGACGGGCAGGAAGTCTCAGCAGGTGAACGGGACAGTCTCTGAGTGAACGGGCTGGAGATCACGGCAAGTGACCGAGGCAGTCTCTGGATGAACGGACTGGTGGTCACGGCAAGTGACCGGGGCAGTCTCTAGGTAAAGGGTTGGTACGACCTGTGGCGGCTGATGATAGACGTGAGCTCCCAGGTGAGCAGGCGAGAGTCTCTGGATGAACGGGTGGTCACAGCATGTGACGGCGGAGCCTCCAGGAAGACCAACAGACAGGCGGCAGATGAGCGCTCCCAGGTGAGCGGGCAGAAGTCTCTGGACAGGCGGGTGGTCACAGCACGTGACGGCAGAGCCTCCGGGTAGGCAAGCAGACAGGTAGCAGGTGAGCGCTCCCAGGTGAGCGGGCAGGAGTCACTGGACAGGCAGATGGTCACAGCACGTGACAGCGGAGCCTCCAGGTAGGCTAGCAGACAGGTAGCAGATGAGCGCTCCCAGGTGAGCGGGCAGAAGTCACTTGACAGGCAGGTGGTCACAGCACGTGACGGCGGAGCCTCCAGGTAGGCTAGCAGACAGGTAGCAGATGAGCGCTCCCAGGTGAGCGGGCAAGCTGGTCCATAGACAGACTGACAGGAGTTGGAAGGCAGACCGCCGGACCTCAGGCAAGCGGGCAGGTAGCTGATGTGCGCTCCCAGGTGAGCGAGCAGGCTGGTCCTTAGACAGACTGACAGGATTAGTAAGGCAGACCGTCGGACCTCAGACTAGCAGGCAGGTAGCAAGTAATCAGGCAGGAATCTGGCAGGAAACTGACAGGAAACTGGCAACGGGACCTGAGGGCTGAAGCACAGGTGAGACACAGTGCAAACAACATTGCTCGGGCACCTCCATTTTGGAGGAGGTGCCTTATATATGGTAAAGTCCTCCGGCCATTGGCCGGGAACTCCTTAGGACGGCGCGCGCGGCCCCTTTAAGAGGGAGGGAGAGCGCGCGCGCCCTAAGCACAGTGGCCGGGAAGGAGCGCGCGCTGCCAGCAGAGCGGGAGAGTGACGCCGGGCACGGAGCAGAGCGGTGAGGGGAACAGCGTCCCTGCCTAGCAGAGGGCAGGGACGCCGGCACTACAGTACCCCCCCCTTTAGGCCCCCCCTTTTTTAGGCCAGACAGAAATTTAGCAAGGATGAGAGGGGCATGGATGTTCTCCCGGGGCTCCCACGTTCTCTCCTCAGGACCAAACCCCCTCCAATCTACCAGAAAAAAGGTCTTTCCTCTTACCCTTTTGGTGGCAAGAATGTTCTCTACCTCAAACTCGTCCTCAGCGGAAACCGGAGCAGGGGGCGTACCTGTAGACTTGGAAAAAGAGTTAAGCACCACGGGTTTGAGGAGAGATACATGGAAGGAGTTAGGGATCCGTAAGTTGGCCGGGAGTTTCAATTTATAGGCCACCGGGTTGATCTGACTGATGACCTCCAGAGGACCGATGAACCGAGGCCCTAACTTGTAAGAAGGTATCTTGAGTCGAACATATTTAGATGAGAGCCAGACTCTATCTCCTGGACGAAATTGTGGAGGATCCAGGTGTTTTTTGTCAGCGTGTCTTTTCATACGCTCGGATGACAGAAGGAGTGCGGACCGGGTACTCTCCCATATGGAGGAAAATTTGCTAACGAGAGATTCCGCAGCCGGGTTGTCCACGGAGGTGGAGACAGGAAAAGGAATCCGAGGATGCTGACCAAAGACTACAAAAAACGGGGATTTGGAGGAGGATTCGCTCTTGTGATTATTATAAGAGAACTCGGCCCATGGTAGGAGATCCACCCAGTCAGAATGGTGGGCATTAACGAAGTGCCGGAGGTAACTGGTCAGGTTCTGATTGATCCGCTCCACTTGACCATTGGACTGTGGGTGGTAAGCGGAAGAGAAGTCCAGGGTGACGTCTAGTAGTTTACAAGTGGCTCTCCAGAAACGTGAGGTGAACTGTACCCCACGATCCGACACGATGTGGAGGGGCAGGCCATGAAGACGGAAGATATGGCGGATAAAGTCTTTAGCCAGCTCGGGTGCAGACGGGAGGCCTGGCAGGGGAATAAAGTGAGCCATCTTGGAAAAGCGGTCAGCGACCACCCAAATGACCGTACAACCGGCAGAGACGGGGAGATCAGTTATGAAGTCCATAGCAATATGCTGCCAGGGGGCAGCAGGCACAGGAAGCGGAAGGAGGCGTCCGGCTGGCAGATGTCTCGGGACTTTGTTGCGGGCGCAGGACACACAGGCAGAAACAAAGTCTATTACGTCCTTGTGCAGGGTAGGCCACCAATAGTGCCGGGCAATAAGCTGGAGGGTCTTTTTCTGACCGGCGTGGCCAGCTAGTTTAGACGAATGGCCCCAGTGTAGGATCTTCTCCCGATCAGGTACAGTAACAAACGTCTTACCGGGAGGGAGACGATTTAGACTCACGGGAGCCACCTGCATTACTCTGGCGGGATCGATGATATGTTTAGGTTCTTCCTCGAGATCGGACACCAGAAAGGATCGGGACAAGGCGTCTGCTTTGACGTTTTTGTCAGCCGGGCGAAAATGAAGAACAAAATCAAAGCGAGCAAAAAACAAGGACCACCGGGCTTGGCGCGGGTTTAGTCTCTGGGCATGCTGGAGGTAAGCCAAGTTCTTGTGGTCAGTGTAAATTATTACCGGATGAAGAGCCCCCTCGAGTAGGTAACGCCACTCCTCCAACGCCAGCTTGATGGCCAATAACTCTCGGTCTCCTATGGAATAGTTGCGCTCTGAAGAAGAGAAGAGTTTGGAGAAGAAGCCACAAGTTACCATTCTCCCGGAAGATGATTTTTGAGTAAGTACCGCTCCGGCTCCAGAGGAGGAGGCGTCAACTTCCAGGAAGAACTGCTTGTTGCCGTCCGGGCGATGCAGCACCGGGGCGGAAGAGAAGGCCTGTTTTAGGGAAAGAAAGGCCTCCTCTGCTTCGGGCGGCCACTCTTTGGGATTAGTACCCTTACGTGTGAGCGCGGAAATTGGGGCAGTCCGGGAAGAGAAGTGTGGTATGAAGAGGCGGTAGTAGTTGGCGAAGCCCAGGAATCGCTGAATGGCCTTCAACCCCTCCGGTCGGGGCCATTTCTCGATGGCAGACAGTTTCTCAGGATCCATTTGTAGGCCGGTCTGAGAGATAATGTAGCCCAGAAACGGAAGCGAGGTCTGCTCAAAGAGGCACTTCTCATATTTAGCATAGAGATGGTTCTGCCTGAGCCTGAGCAGGACCTGACGAACGTCCCTCCGGTGAGTCAGGAGATCCGGAGAGAAGACCAAGATGTCGTCCAGGTACACCACTACGCAGGAGTAGAGAAGGTCCCGGAAGATGTCATTGACCAACTCTTGAAAGACGGCAGGAGCGTTACAGAGGCCAAAGGGCATTACCAGATATTCATAGTGGCCGTCCCGGGTGTTGAATGCCGTCTTCCATTCATCCCCCTGACGGATACGAACCAGGTTGTACGCCCCACGGAGGTCCAGTTTGGTGAAGATTCTAGCCCCCCTCAGACGATCAAATAACTCCGGAATGAGCGGAAGGGGGTACTTATTCTTCACCGTGATCAGGTTAAGGCCTCTATAGTCTATACAGGGACGGAGGGAGCCGTCCTTCTTTTTGACGAAAAAGAAGCCTGCTCCCGCCGGGGAGGTAGATTTCCGGATGAATCCCCTGGCCAGATTCTCCTCAATATATTCGGACATCGAGCGGGTCTCAGCAGCGGATAATGGATAAATACGCCCACGGGGAGGAGAAGTACCAGGTAACAGGTCGATAGGGCAGTCGTATGGTCTATGAGGGGGTAGTGTCTCTGCTTCCTTTTTATTAAAGACATCAGCATAAGACCAATAAGGGATCGGAAGTCCAGGTAGATTAGCTGGGGTAGGAGAAGGACGGACGGGATGAACGGGAACCAGACAGGTCTTATGGCAGCCCTGTCCCCAGCGAAGGACTTCTCCGGTCTGCCAGTCTAGAACGGGTGCATGTCTCTGGAGTCAAGGTAGACCTAGCAAGAGGGCGTGAGAGAGTCCAGGCAGAACATGGAAGGAGATACTTTCAGAATGCAGCATTCCCACCTGCAGAGTAATGGATTCGGTGATGAGTTGGATGGGGCGTGGTAAGAGCCCCCCATCCACGGCAGCAACAGACAAGGGTACATCCAGAGGTTTGGTGGGGATGCGGTATTTCTCTACCAGGGACTGTGAAATAAGATTCCCGGCTGCTCCAGAGTCAAGTTGGGCTAGTTCGAAATAACGGTTCTCCCCGTAGACGATTGAAACTGACAACAGCAGGGATGGAGAGGATTTATTCTTGTCTAGGTGGACCTCCCTGAGCGAACCTAGACACAGGCGTTTCCCGACCTCTCCGGGCAGGCACGGATCCGGTGCTCCTTACTGCCACAGTAGAAGCAGGTCCCCTCGGCACGGCGTAAGTCCTGACGGGTCTTGACCATCTTGGTCTGGTCGACCTGCATAGGCTCAGGAGAGTGTACCTGGTAAGAGACAGAAGGAGTGACGGGTTTCTGAAAAGTAGGAGCTAGACGTGGTAATCTCCTCTCACGGGTGACCTCTCTGGCACGCTCCTGGAACCGTAGGTCAATCCGGGTGGCAAGAGTTATTAAGTCATCGAGAGTGGTAGGAATGTCCCGACCGGCAAGCTCATCTTTAATACGGCCGGACAGACCCTCCCAGAAGACGGAAACCAGAGCATCGTTATCCCAGGCCAGCTCCGAGGCAAGGGTACGGAACCGTATGGCATATTGGCCCACGGTGAGACTTTCCTGACGGAGACGTAGCAGAGATGATGCGGATGAGGTCTTCCGTCCGGGTTCGTCGAAGACTTTCCGGAAAGCCGTGAGAAAAGCAGGCAAGTTGGATACCAGGGGGTCTCCTCTCTCCCATAGAGGATTTAGCCAGGCCAGGGCCTCCCCGGTGAGATGGGACATGATGAATGCAATTTTGGCCCGGTCGGAGTTAAACTGGTGAGATAATAGTTCAAAGTGCAGGGTGCACTGATTTATGAAGCCCCGAGCCTGGGCGGAGTCGCCTCCGAAGCCAGGAGGTGCAGAAAGCCGGGGTCCGGGGTAAGATACCATGGTATTAGTGGGCAGCGGAGCTGCCGGATTGCGAGACATGGCACTGGCGGAGGTTGCTGGTGGAGCAGTCAGAGTGTCCAGGCGAGTATTGACATTCCGCAGGTGACCCAGGATGGACTCCTGTTGGGACCTTTGACGGGACAGTTCATGACACAGGTCCGAGAGTGAGGGAGCTTGGGTGCCACCGGGTTCCATGGCCCGAGCAAACTGTAACGGGTCTGGGAGGCGGAACCTCTGAGCTACTATACAAGGGGGCGGTCCTTGTAAGGGAGCGGGTGGCGACCAGGGAAGACGGGCAGGAAGTCTCAGCAGGTGAACGGGACAGTCTCTGAGTGAACGGGCTGGAGATCACGGCAAGTGACCGAGGCAGTCTCTGGATGAACGGGCTGGTGGTCACGGCAAGTGACCGGGGCAGTCTCTAGGTAAAGGGTTGGTACGACCTGTGGCGGCTGATGATAGACGTGAGCTCCCAGGTGAGCAGGCGAGAGTCTCTGGATGAACGGGTGGTCACAGCATGTGATGGCGGAGCCTCCAGGAAGACCAACAGACAGGCGGCAGATGAGCGCTCCCAGGTGAGCGGGCAGAAGTCTCTGGACAGGCGGGTGGTCACAGCACGTGACGGCAGAGCCTCCGGGTAGGCAAGCAGACAGGTAGCAGGTGAGCGCTCCCAGGTGAGCGGGCAGGAGTCACTGGACAGGCAGATGGTCACAGCACGTGACAGCGGAGCCTCCAGGTAGGCTAGCAGACAGGTAGCAGATGAGCGCTCCCAGGTGAGCGGGCAGAAGTCACTGGACAGGCAGGTGGTCACAGCACGTGACGGCGGAGCCTCCAGGTAGGCTAGCAGACAGGTAGCAGATGAGCGCTCCCAGGTGAGCGGGCAAGCTGGTCCATAGACAGACTGACAGGAGTTGGAAGGCAGACCGCCGGACCTCAGGCAAGCGGGCAGGTAGCTGATGTGCGCTCCCAGGTGAGCGGGCAGGCTGGTCCTTAGACAGACTGACAGGATTAGTAAGGCAGACCGTCGGACCTCAGACTAGCAGGCAGGTAGCAAGTAATCAGGCAGGAATCTGGCAGGAAACTGACAGGAAACTGGCAACGGGACCTGAGGGCTGAAGCACAGGTGAGACACAGTGCAAACAACATTGCTCGGGCACCTCCATTTTGGAGGAGGTGCCTTATATATGGTAAAGTCCTCCGGCCATTGGCCGGGGACTCCTTAGGACGGCGCGCGCGGCCCCTTTAAGAGGGAGGGAGAGCGCGCGCGCCCTAAGCACAGTGGCCGGGAAGGAGCGCGCGCTGCCAGCAGAGCGGGAGAGGGACGCCGGGCACGGAGCAGAGCGGTGAGGGGAACAGCGTCCCTGCCTAGCAGAGGGCAGGGACGCCGGCACTACACAGCTATTGTGGTGTTACATGAAGCAGCAGCAACGTCTGCATCGTGTAAGAAATTTATGTCTGTAAGAGGGAGGAGGGATTCAGAGAGTGAGTGTAAGTCAAGGTGACGTGCCCCCTGGGCCATGTTCAGGGGATACCCGGAGCCGGATCTGGATGGGGGTAGTAGTCCGTGGCGGTGACCCGGTCCGTGCCCAGGGTGTCAAACTAAGTGGCAGTCTAAGACAGTAGATGTTAACTTGATTGTCGACTACGCCACCCGTTGAGTGCGGCTTTGAAGCCGCCGCTGCAGAGCAGTCCGCTGAGGCCGGTGGGGTGTGTGCAGCAATGATGGTATAACCCCCAACGGGAGGGGTATGGCCTCAGGGCAGCAGGTGTGGATGATGGGTGCAGTAATGTTGTAGTAAGCAGACTCAGAGACGGGAGGTGCAGTTCAGGGTTTTTACTTACTGATGTTCTTTTGGTCACTCTGGCCTTGAGTGACCACCCGAGCCGTGCTGCGTCCACCAGGTCCTGGACTCGGCCAACCCCCAGGCAACTCCGGAGCGTGGTCCTGAGCTCCCTTCTGACCCTCTCTCTCTGGCCGTTCCCACCAGGGATCCACCTGTGTCCGGCTCCCTCGGGTCTCTTGTTGGTTGAACCTTCTCTGGCTTCCCTGACCCTATGCTCGGTGTGCCATTCTGGTGGATTTGGTGAGGGTCGTGGCAAATCTTGACCACGATCTCCGGTTCCTGGCTAAGGTTTGCTTTGGCCTCTGCCAGCTTGGGTTCCGGTACCCTTGTTCGCCAACCCTTCACCCTTCTGTCTTTATTCTGGGATCTTGGGGTTCCTTCTTCTTTCCTCTCTGGGCCTTCCTTTCTCCTCTCTCTCTCTCTCCGCAGACTTGGCCTTGGAGCTGGGCCCAGCCGGAGCCACAGCTCCCTGTCAGCCCTCCTGGCTGAGCTCTTCTGCTCTGCTCCTCTGGCTCTACAAAAGACCCTGTCCTCAGATGGTGCCCACCTTATATACTCCCTCTATGTGTGAGCTCAGGTGACCAGCACCCAATGAGCTCCTAGCCTTACCCAGACTGCTCCCCCTATCTGCCCCTACACTACTGGGATGTTCCACCCCCCTCCCACTCCAGCCAGGGACAGACGCTGTCGTACCTGCACATATATCTGGTGGGAGTACCGTAGTTCTGTCCCCCGGAAATGGGATGTATGTAGTGCATGCAGCCTACTAAGCTCAGTTCCACAC
The DNA here is from genome assembly GCF_046119375.1 of Phyllobates terribilis. Classification (NCBI taxonomy): domain Eukaryota; kingdom Metazoa; phylum Chordata; class Amphibia; order Anura; family Dendrobatidae; genus Phyllobates; species Phyllobates terribilis. The sequence goes on from NW_027362775.1 coordinate 25,175,096, forward strand.
TCCATCCTTACCCGGGAGTGGAATACCACACCTCTGGCTTGAGGTGTAATACCCCTGTAGCAGCCGAGTCCTCAGGGTGCTACATTCCCCCCTGGTAAATCACAGCACGTCCTCGGGCTGTAAAAGAGCAAAACACCACAAAAACATACAATTTTTTTCATAACATCATAAACATAAAAAACATCATATATATATTATCAGCATAATAACTTTTTCATAATAAACTTTTCATTATCAACATTCTTGTTTTTCCGGCCACGGTGCAACTTGTGACCGGGTAAAGTGCGACAGTCTCTTTTAGAAAAAACACAGTTCTTCATAAAACCAGTAGGGGGCGCCTTAGGAAGCGCAACTATGTACAAGGGGGATGTGGCCGCTCTCAGTCCTCGGCCAGGTATTAGGAAAGAATGACCGCTCTTAGTCCTCGGTCAGTGGGAATAGGGACACACGGGTTTCAGTTCACACTTGTCCCAACGGGAACATATTTTAACTATTAACAGTTCTTTGTACCCCGACGGGTAACTATTTTACAGTTCTCTTTACCGTACTCTAGTAACGGCGTTCCTCCTAATGCTTCCTCCGTGTGCTCTTCAGACCCGTCCGGGTCCTCTTGATCCTCCTGACACCTCAGCTCTTCCTCTGTCAGCCGGTGTACATGAAGGGCATAGGGTCCTTTGGCACATTGGTGCCGGGTGAATGTGACCTCGTCACCCAGGTATAGGTCACGTCCTCTGTGTCCCTCCGGTAGGTGGGACTCGACATCTCTTCTGGTCACAAAGACGTCGCCGGGGGTGTGATGATCTCTTATGAAGCCCCAACCGTGCTGCAGTTGGAATTTAATTACAGTCCCGGTGGCACGGGGACCGTGGGCTGCACGGGGGTTCCTCCGGGTCCGGCTCTTCTGTTCTGCGCTCTGTATCTGCAGCCGCTGCTCACGGACCCGCCTCTCTCTCCGTTCCCGGTCGAAAACCTCTAATTGCTGCCGGCAGCACTCCGCACGCTCAGCTGCGGCCGCCCATGTTTCTTGGGTGAACCCCATGAGGTCTCTTCCAGTGGGGTCCCACTCAAACTGCGCCTCCTCCAACGAGAGCGGGGTCCTCTTGACGGGCTTCGGAGCCGGAATCAGGGGCTCGCACAGGGGCCTTTCCTTTTGGAGTTGAAATTGGTAGTACTCCGGTGGCCATACAAAGGGCTGCCCATCCGGGCAAGTGTGTTGGGCAAACAAGTCCTCACCCAGGTGCGGCACTCTAGATGTTGAGGGCGCAGTGGTGGCAGCGGCGCCCGGGTTGACCCGGCCTTGCGACCAGGCTTGGGGCACCCTAAAGGTAAAGGGCACCGTAAGGATGGCGGCGCCCGGGGTTACTCGGCCCTGCGACCAGGCCGGTGGCTCGGTGGAGGTAGAAGGCGCTGTTGGCACTGCAGCGCCTGGGGGTACTCGACCTTGCGACCAGGCCGGTGGTGTTTCCTGCCTGGCCGCACTCAGGGTTGAGGCGCGTGACGTCACAGGGGTCGCGGCCGCGGCTTCTACTTGAGGCCTAGTCTGGAGCGGTGACGGTGCAGCGACGGGCACGGCAGGGGGAATTTCGGGCTCTGCGACGGGGAGCTGGGGCAGGCTCACGGTTTCTCGGCTCGGGGTAGTGACGTCCCCTTTACCTGCCTCCGCCTCTTCAGCTCCTTCCTCGGCGTCGTCTCCAGCCTTGATTCCTCCTGCACCATCCTCAGAGGCGGTCGGTCTCCTCGTCTCGGGTGGCGTGCTCCGCTGGCGGGTTCCAGCCTGCTGGGCCATCTCTCTGCTCCACTCCGTCAGCGTTTCTCGCTGCACCTGGGCCATCCTCCGTGCGAGGCGCTCCAGCGCGGTCTGTGCACACTCCCGGTCTCGGGGGAGCTGTGCCAGGATCTCCACCAGGCCTAGTGGGGTGGTTGCTTGCAGCAGGCTCCTGACCACAGGGTCGGTGCTGCCTGACTCTCCCTCCATCTCCGGGTGCGACTTCTCTGGACTCCTCTCCAGACTCCTCATCTCCGGGTGCGCTCTCTCCAGACTCCTCCAGGCTGCACCCATCTTCGCTCTTTTGTTCTGTATCCTCCCACATTGAGGGTGGTCCCGGGGCAACTTGGTGATTGTCAGTTCCAGGGGCAGTTCCCTCACGCTGATGGACACTTCTACCATCACAGTCTCTGCTAGTGGGGGCGGTTTCCGCTTTTGGCGCCATTCTTCGACCTGGCCCACGATGGGAGGTGGCCTCTTGCCACCCTCTGGCACGCCCATAATGGCGTCCGCTCTGCCAGGGCGGGAAATCTTCTCCGATGGCGGGAATCGTCTCCCAGTGGCGGGAAACTCCGTGGATGGCGGGAAAAGGCTGCAGATGGCGGGCAAACGGCGGGAAACGATCCGAGATGGCGTCCGATGGCGGGGACCCTCTGGAATTGGCGGGAGACTTCGTTTTGAGGTAAATGCGAACTTTTCTTCAGGCACGCAGTACCCGGTTGTTGCGGGCACGTTATCCTGCCGACTACGCCAAAGTTGACGCGCCCCCTGGGCCATGTTCAGGGGATACCCGGAGCCGGATCTGGATGGGGGTAGTAGTCCGTGGCGGTGACCCGGTCTGTGCCCATGGTGTCAAACTAAGTGGCAGTCTAAGACAGTAGATGTTAACTTGATTGTCGACTACGCCACCCGTTGAGTTCGGCTTTGAAGCCGCCGCTGCAGAGCAGTCCGCTGAGGCCGGTGGTGTGTGTGCAGCAATGATGGTATAACCCCCAACGGGAGGGGTATGGCCTCAGGGCAGCAGGTGTGGATGATGGGTGCAGTAATGTTGTAGTAAGCAGACTCAGAGACGGGAGGTGCAGTTCAGGGTTTTTACTTACTGATGTTCTTTTGGTCACTCTGGCCTTGAGTGACCACCCGAGCCGTGCTGCGTCCACCAGGTCCTGGACTCGGCCAACCCCCAGGCAACTCCGGAGCGTGGTCCTGAGCTCCCTTCTGACCCTCTCTCTCTGGCCGTTCCCACCAGGGATCCACCTGTGTCCGGCTCCCTCGGGTCTCTTGTTGGTTGAACCTTCTCTGGCTTCCCTGACCCTATGCTCGGTGTGCCATTCTGGTGGATTTGGTGAGGGTCGTGGCAAATCTTGACCACGACCTCCGGTTCCTGGCTAAGGTTTGCTTTGGCCTCTGCCAGCTTGGGTTCCGGTACCCTTGTTCGCCAACCCTTCACCCTTCTGTCTTTATTCTGGGATCTTGGGGTTCCTTCTTCTTTCCTCTCTGGGCCTTCCTTTCTCCTCTCTCTCTCTCTCTCCGCAGACTTGGCCTTGGAGCTGGGCCCAGCCGGAGCCACAGCTCCCTGTCAGCCCTCCTGGCTGAGCTCTTCTGCTCTGCTCCTCTGGCTCTACAAAAGACCCTGTCCTAAGATGGTGCCCACCTTATATACTCCCTGTTATGTTCTGCTACCAAAGCTAAGGAAAGAGAGGAGATCTGTCCCTACTATAGGACTCAGCTGAATCCCTACGATGTAACAGGGAACCTGATCCTGCGATCAGACCTGCTAAAGTCCTAATCCAGTCTGTACGGAGACCTATAGATGTGGGGAGGGAATCCCTACAAGTACTAAGGACTGGGAGGAATATGGGACACCTCCTAACAGAAATAGTAGCAGACAGACGAACAAACAAAATAGATAGAACATAGAGGTCCGTAGACCAAGCAAACTAACAGAGTTAGATACAGAGCACAGGCTAGCTAGAAAGTAGATATACAATGAAGTCCAGCAAAGCCAGAAGGGCGGAGCAGGATTAAATAGGCCAACAAGGTCATGTGACCAGCAAAGGAAAAAAAGACCTAAGAGCAAGGTTCTAACAGTACCCCCCCTTCTTAGAGGATCCTCCGGATCCCCTAGGACCGGGCTTATCAGGAAATCTCCTGTGAAACGCTCTGATAAGTCTGGACGCGGAAACATCATCCGACCTCACCCAAGAGTTATCCTCGGGTCCGAAACCTTTCCAGGCCACAAGATACTTCAAACTACCTCTATACCGTCTAGAGTTAAGGATGCGAGAAATTTCATATTCCCCGTCCTCCACAACCGGAGGAACAGAGGCAGAGGCGTCACAATCCGATACAACAGCTTTTTTCAACAGAGAGACATGAAATACCGGATTAATTCTCCAGGAGGTAGGAACCTCCAACCTAACAGCAGATTGGTTGACAACCTGAAGCACCTTAAAGGGCCCTACAAACTTGGGACCCAATTTCTTTGAAGGAATCCTCAACCGCAGATTCCTAGAGGACAACCAAACCATGTCACCAACAGCGAACAAAACCTCCTGTCGTTTCCTATCAAAGTAGTCTTTAGATTTTCTGTTGGCCTCCTGAAGATTACCACGCACATCCGTCCAAACTCTCTCCAAATCACCGGAAAAATTCTCCTCCTCAGGCACGGCAGATCCCAACTTGGAGAACGACCCAAACGACGGATGTCTCCCAGAACAACAAAAAAAAGGCGAACAACCAGCAGAAGAAGATGTATGATTGTTCAGAGCAAATTCAGCAAGTGGCAGAAACTCAGACCACCCCTCTTGATTGTCTGCCACAAAACAACGCAAGAACTGCTCAACATCCTGGTTTTTCCTTTCTGTCTGGCCATTAGATTCAGGATGATATCCGGACGAGAACGACAAATGAATTCCCAACCTATCACAAAAGGCACGCCAAAAACGAGCCACGAACTGAGGACCCCTATCAGAAACAATGTCAGTAGGAACGCCATGAAGTCTGACAATTTCCTTGACAAAGGCCTTAGCGAGAGTTTTAGCGCAGGGCAGTTTGACGAAAGGAACCAAGTGACACATCTTGCTAAAACGGTCCACGACCACCCAGATGACAGTAAAACCCTCAGAGGGGGGAAGGTCAGTTATAAAGTCCATAGCCAAATGTGTCCAAGGAGCACTGGGAACCTCCAAAGGACAAAGCAACCCCGCAGCAGGAGTATGTGAGGACTTAGATCTAGCACATATAGTACATTGACGCACCCACTTAATGACTTCCTTCTGCCATCCAGGCCACCAAAAACTGCGACCCACCAGTCTCTTGGTCTCAGAGATTCCGGGATGACCTGCCAACCGAGATTCGTGACACTCAACAAACAAATCTCTCCTAAAGGTCCCAGGCACAAACAACCTCCCATGAGGAGTGTTAGAAGGGGCATTCTCCTGTGCTTTAAGAATCTCATTTTCCAAAACGGAGTCCAAAGCAGCTATCACAACACCTTCTTGTAAAATGTTCTCCTCTTTCTCAGCACCGACTATGGGAGAAAAACTGCGAGACAAGGCATCCGCCTTAACATTCTTAGTACCAGGGATGTAAGTAACGGAGAAATTAAACCGCGAGAAAAACAGTGCCCACCTAGCCTGACGGGCATTCAGGCGCTTGGCAGCATCAAGATATATCAGATTTTTATGATCCGTAAGAACCTGAACGGGAAATTCCGCACCTTCCAAGAAGTGGCGCCAGTGTTCAAATGCGAGTTTAATAGCCAATAATTCCCGATTACCAATATCGTAATTCAGTTCAGTCTCCGAAAAATTTTTTGAAAAAAAGGCACAGGGATGTAATCCATCCCCGTTATCCTGAGACAATACTGCGCCAACCCCCACAGAGGAAGCATCAACCTCAACCAAAAACGGCCTAGTAACATCAGGCTGCATAAGGATGGGAGCAGAGATGAACCTCTCCTTGAGATACACAAAAGCTTCAATGGCATCAGAAGACCACTGAACCGCATCAGCACCTTTCCTGGTGAGATCAGTCAGAGGTTTGACAATACTAGAAAAAATTTTTATGAATTTTCTATAGTAATTGGCGAAACCCAAAAACCTCTGTATCGATTTCAAACCAATAGGCCTAGGCCATTCCTGCACAGCCTGAACCTTAACCGGATCCATCTCAAAACCTTTGCTGGAGATAATGTAGCCCAAAAAACTAATTCTCTGTACAGCGAACTCACATTTCTCCAGCTTAGCAAAAAGCGAATTGTCCATTAATAACTGTAATACCTCACGCACGCTCCGCCAATGAGACTCCAGATCTGGCGAATAAATCAAAATGTCATCCAAATACACAACCACATTTTTACCGATCAAAGGTCTAAGGATGTCATTAATCAGATTCTGAAAAAATGCAGGAGCATTAGTAAGACCAAAAGGCATACCAGATTCTCAAAATGACCCACAGGAGTGTTAAAAGCAGTCTTCCATTCATCACCCTCCTTCATGCGCAACAGATTGTATGCCCCCTTAAGGTCAATTTTAGAGAACCACTTGGCCCCCAATAACTGGTTAAACAGATCAGGAATCAATGGCAGTGGGTAAGGATTGCGTACAGTAATTTTGTTAATCTCACGAAAATCCAGACAAGGACGTAAACCGCCATCTTTTTTTTTATAAAAAAAAAATCCAACCGCCACAGGAGACTTAGAGGGCCTAATGTGACCGGCGGCCAAACTTGTCTGTATGTATTCCTCCAAAGCCTTCCTCTCAGGAATAGTAAGGTTAAATAAACGACTTTTAGGAAGAGTCGCTCCAGGGACAAATTCAATAGAACAATCATAGTCTCTATGGGGAGGCAAAACCTGCGATTCCTTCTCAGAAAAAACTCTCCAAAAATCCTGAATAGGAACAGGCAATTCTCCCCTATCCAAAGCTGCAATACGCCCGTTACAACACTTGTCATAACATTTATGGCTCCAGGATTTAATTTCACTGGTAGACCAATCCAGTACAGGATTGTGAAATTTTAACCAGGGCAAACCCAATATTACTGGAGAAGGCAAGTTATTCAACACTACCAAATCCAATTTCTCATGGTGAACACCATTAATAGTGAGAGGAAATTCACAGACCTTGAGAGTAATATTCTTCAAAGGGGAGCCATCCACAGAAACCACAGCAATGGGGGATGATAAAGGTTCAGGTTTTAAATTGAGTTTTTCCACGAATCCCCCATCAATTACATTCAGTGTAGACCCGCAATCAACAAACACCCGAAATTCCATTAATTTTTCCTGAGCAATCGTGGAAGCAGCTAAAAATATACCCTTGGAATTTAAACAGGCAATACGGGCGTGACTGACCATTTTTTTTTCTTTCTTCATACGAAGCTCACAGCCTTTAATCAAATGACCAGATTTTCCGCAATAGAAACACAAGCCTTCCGAAAAACGACGGTCTTTTTCTTGAGAGCGAGGTGCCACCGATCCAATCTCCATCGGTTCACCACTGTTAGTACACACATTATCATAACCAGAAACTGACATAGCAGAGGATTTGCTCTCATTAACCCTTGCACGCAGTCTTCTATCCACCCGTATAGCTAATTGCATAGCCTGTTGCAAATCTTCAGGTGTAGGATAAGCAATTAGCAGGTCTTTAACCCTTTCACTGAGCCCAGCAAGAAATAGACTTTTCAGAGCAGAATCGTTCCACCCTGTTTGAGTGGACCAACGACGAAAATGAGTACAATATTTTTCCACATTACCTGATCCTTCTTTTAAACGTCTCAACTCAGTCTCAGCTGATGCCACACGGTCAGGATCATCATATAATACTCCTAAAGCAGAAAAAAAACTATCCACTGATCTGAAGCATGTATCACTAGGTTGCAAAGAAAAGGCCCACTCCTGAGGCTCTTTGCGCAAAAGTGACATTATGAACCCTACGCGCTGGGATTCATCCCCAGAGGACTTGGGTCTCAAACGAAAATACAATAAGCAAGCATTTTTAAATGAAAAAAATTCTCGATGTTCACCAAAAAATAAATCCGGCAAACATACCTTAGGCTCCAAGAAATATGCTCCAGGACAGTTACTCACGTGCTGACGGAGCTCGGCCACTTCCAGAGAGAGTCCCTGCAGGTGTTTAGCCAAATCCTGAACCGACACCATGATGGAACAGAAAAATCTTTCCTTAGAGAATTTGCAGGCTGGACTTACTGTTATGTTCTGCTACCAAAGCTAAGGAAAGAGAGGAGATCTGTCCCTACTATAGGACTCAGCTGAATCCCTACGATGTAACAGGGAACCTGATCCTGCGATCAGACCTGCTAAAGTCCTAATCTAGTCTGTACGGAGACCTATAGATGTGGGGAGGGAATCCCTACAAGTACTAAGGACTGGGAGGAATATGGGACACCTCCTAACAGAAATAGTAGCAGACAGACAAACAAACAAAATAGATAGAACATAGAGGTCCGTAGACCAAGCAAACTAACAGAGTTAGATACAGAGCACAGGCTAGCTAGAAAGAAGATATACAATGAAGTCCAGCAAAGCCAGAAGGGCGGAGCAGGAATAAATAGGCCAACAAGGTCATGTGACCAGCAAAGGAAAAAAAGACCTAAGAGCAAGGTTCTAACACTCCCTCTATGTGTGAGCTCAGGTGACCAGCACCCAATGAGCTCCTAGCCTTACCCAGACTGCTCCCCCTATCTACCCCTACACTACTGGGATGTTCCACCCCCCTCCCACTCCAGCCAGGGACAGACGCTGTCGTACCTGCACATATATCTGGTGGGAGTACCGTAGTTCTGTCCCCCGGAAATGGGATGTATGTAGTGCATGCAGCCTACTAAGCTCAGTTCCACACTCCATCCTTACCCGGGAGTGGAATACCACACCTCTGGCTTGAGGTGTAATACCCCTGTAGCAGCCGAGTCCTCAGGGTGCTACATTCCCCCCTGGTAAATCACAGCACGTCCTCGGGCTGTAAAAGAGCAAAACACCACAAAAACATACAATTTTTTTCATAACATCATAAACATAAAAAACATCATATATATATTATCAGCATAATAACTTTTTCATAATAAACTTTTCATTATCAACATTCTTGTTTTTCCGGCCACGGTGCAACTTGTGACCGGGTAAAGTGCGACAGTCTCTTTTAGAAAAAACACAGTTCTTCATAAAACCAGTAGGGGGCGCCTTAGGAAGCGCAACTATGTACAAGGGGGATGTGGCCGCTCTCAGTCCTCGGCCAGGTATTAGGAAAGAATGACCGCTCTTAGTCCTCGGTCAGTGGGAATAGGGACACACGGGTTTCAGTTCACACTTGTCCCAACGGGAACATATTTTAACTATTAACAGTTCTTTGTACCCCGACGGGTAACTATTTTACAGTTCTCTTTACCGTACTCTAGTAACGGCGTTCCTCCTAATGCTTCCTCCGTGTGCTCTTCAGACCCGTCCGGGTCCTCTTGATCCTCCTGACACCTCAGCTCTTCCTCTGTCAGCCGGTGTACATGAAGGGCATAGGGTCCTTTGGCACATTGGTGCCGGGTGAATGTGACCTCGTCACCCAGGTATAGGTCACGTCCTCTGTGTCCCTCCGGTAGGTGGGACTCGACATCTCTTCTGGTCACGAAGACGTCGCCGGGGGAGTGATGATCTCTTATGAAGCCCCAACCGTGCTGCAGTTGGAATTTAATTACAGTCCCGGTGGCACGGGGACCGTGAGCTACACGGGGGTTCCTCCGGGTCCGGCTCTTCTGTTCTGCGCTCTGTATCTGCAGCCACTGCTCACGGACACGCCTCTCTCTCCGTTCCCGGTCGAAAACCTCTAATTGCTGCCGGCAGCACTCCGCACGCTCAGCTGCGGCCGCCCGTGTTTCTTGGGTGAACCCCATGAGGTCTCTTCCAGTGGGGTCCCACTCAAACTGCGCCTCCTCCAACGAGAGCGGGGTCCTCTTGACGGGCTTCGGAGCCGGAATCAGGGGCTCGCACAGGGGCCTTTCCTTTTGGAGTTGAAGTTGGTAGTACTCCGGTGGCCATACAAAGGGCTGCCCATCCGGGCAAGTGTGTTGGGCAGACAAGTCCTCACCCAGGTGCGGCACTCTAGATGTTGAGGGCGCAGTGGTGGCAGCGGCGCCCGGGTTGACCCGGCCTTGCGACCAGGCTTGGGGCACCCTAAAGGTAAAGGGCACCGTAAGGACGGCGGCGCCCGGGGTTACTCGGCCCTGCGACCAGGCCGGTGGCTCGGTGGAGGTAGAAGGCGCTGTTGGCACTGCAGCGCCTGGGGGTACTCGACCTTGCGACCAGGCCGGTGGTGTTTCCTGCCTGGCCGCGCTCAGGGTTGAGGCGCGTGACGTCACAGGGGTCGCGGCCGCGGCTTCTACTTGAGGCCTAGTCTGGAGCGGTGACGGTGCAGCGATGGGCACGGCAGGGGGAATTTCGGGCTCTGCGACGGGGAGCTGGGGCAGGCTCACGGTTTCTCGGCTCGGGGTAGTGACGTCCCCTTTACCTGCCTCCGCCTCTTCAGCTCCTTCCTCGGCGTCGTCTCCGGCCTTGATTCCTCCTGCACCATCCTCAGAGGCGGTCGGTCTCCTCGTCTCGGGTGGCGTGCTCCGCTGGCGGGTTCCAGCCTGCTGGGCCATCTCTCTGCTCCACTCCGTCAGCGTTTCTCGCTGCACCTGGGCCATCCTCCGTGCGAGGCGCTCCAGCGCGGTCTGTGCACACTCCCGGTCTCGGGGGAGCTGTGCCAGGATCTCCACCAGGCCTAGTGGGGTGGTTACTTGCAGCAGGCTCCTGACCACAGGGTCGGTGCTGCCTGACTCTCCCTCCATCTCCGGGTGCAACTTCTCTGGACTCCTCTCCAGACTCCTCATCTCCGGGTGCGCTCTCTCCAGACTCCTCCAGGCTGCACCCATCTTCGCTCTTTTGTTCTGTATCCTCCCACATTGAGGGTGGTCCCGGGGCAACTTGGTGATTGTCAGTTCCAGGGGCAGTTCCCTCACGCTGATGGACACTTCTACCATCACAGTCTCTGCTAGTGGGGGCGGTTTCCGCTTTTGGCGCCATTCTTCGACCTGGCCCACGATGGGAGGTGGCCTCTTGCCACCCTCTGGCACGCCCATAATGGCGTCCGCTCTGCCAGGGCGGGAAATCTTCTCCGATGGCGGGAATCGTCTCCCAGTGGCGGGAAACTCCGTGGATGGCGGGAAAAGGCTGCAGATGGCGGGCAAACGGCGGGAAACGATCCGAGATGGCGTCCGATGGCGGGGACCCTCTGGAATTGGTGGGAGACTTCGTTTTGAGGTAAATGCGAACTTTTCTTCAGGCACGCAGTACCCGGTTGTTGCGGGCACGTTATCCTGCCGACTACGCCAAAGTTGACGCGCCCCCTGGGCCATGTTCAGGGGATACCCGGAGCCGGATCTGGATGGGGGTAGTAGTCCGTGGCGGTGACCCGGTCCGTGCCCAATGTGTCAAACTAAGTGGCAGTCTAAGACAGTAGATGTTAACTTGATTGTCGACTACGCCACCCGTTGAGTGCGGCTTTGAAGCCGCCGCTGCAGAGCAGTCCGCTGAGGCCGGTGGTGTGTGTGCAGCAATGATGGTATAACCCCCAACGGGAGGGGTATGGCCTCAGGGCAGCAGGTGTGGATGATGGGTGCAGTAATGTTGTAGTAAGCAGACTCAGAGACGGGAGGTGCAGTTCAGGGTTTTTACTTACTGATGTTCTTTTGGTCACTCTGGCCTTGAGTGACCACCCGAGCCGTGCTGCGTCCACCAGGTCCTGGACTCGGCCAACCCCCAGGCAACTCCGGAGCGTGGTCCTGAGCTCCCTTCTGACCCTCTCTCTCTGGCCGTTCCCACCAGGGATCCACCTGTGTCCGGCTCCCTCGGGTCTCTTGTTGGTTGAACCTTCTCTGGCTTCCCTGACCCTATGCTCGGTGTGCCATTCTGGTGGATTTGGTGAGGGTCGTGGCAAATCTTGACCACGACCTCCGGTTCCTGGCTAAGGTTTGCTTTGGCCTCTGCCAGCTTGGGTTCCGGTACCCTTGTTCGCCAACCCTTCACCCTTCTGTCTTTATTCTGGGATCTTGGGGTTCCTTCTTCTTTCCTCTCTGGGCCTTCCTTTCTCCTCTCTCTCTCTCTCCGCAGACTTGGCCTTGGAGCTGGGCCCAGCCGGAGCCACAGCTCCCTGTCAGCCCTCCTGGCTGAGCTCTTCTGCTCTGCTCCTCTGGCTCTACAAAAGACCCTGTCCTAAGATGGTGCCCACCTTATATACTCCCTCTATGTGTGAGCTCAGGTGACCAGCACCCAATGAGCTCCTAGCCTTACCCAGACTGCTCCCCCTATCTGCCCCTACACTACTGGGATGTTCCACCCCCCTCCCACTCCAGCCAGGGACAGACGCTGTCGTACCTGCACATATATCTGGTGGGAGTACCGTAGTTCTGTCCCCCGGAAATGGGATGTATGTAGTGCATGCAGCCTACTAAGCTCAGGTCCACACTCCATCCTTACCCGGGAGTGGAATACCACACCTCTGGCTTGAGGTGTAATACCCCTGTAGCAGCCGAGTCCTCAGGGTGCTACAAAGGTGATTGAGATTTCTGTGAGTGTATGCAAGTTTGAGGAGTGGGGATTGTTGCCCCGGGGAGGAGAGAGAAGAGAATGTAAGTAGGCTGTGATCAGAGAGAGGGAGAGGTGAGTTAGAGAGGTTAGATAGGGAACAGAGGCGGGTGAAGATGAGGTCCAGTGTGTGGCCATCTTTGTGGGTGGGTGTGGAAGACCATTGAGTGAGTCCGAAGGAGGAAGTGAGAGATAGGAACTTAGAGACAGACGAGTGGGAAGTGTTAATGGGGATGTTGAAGTCACCCATTATGATAGTGGGGATGTCAGTGGAGAGGAAGTGAAGTAGCCAGGTGGTGAAGTGGTCTAAGAAGGTGGTGGCTTGCCCTGGGGGTCGGTAAACGACGGCCAGTTGGAGGTTGGAGGGGGAATAGATGCGCACACAGTGCACCTCAAAAGAGGGGAGTGTAACGGAGGGTGGCATTGGGATTTGGGTGAAAGAGCAGTGTTCTGATAGGAGAAAACCTACACCTCCGCCATGTTTGCCGTTGGGGCGGGGGATGTGGAAAAGGTGGAATCCGCCATATGAAAGTGCAGCTGGGGAGGCTGTGTCAGAGGGGGTGAGCCAGGTTTCAGTTATGGCGAGGAAGGAAAGTTTGTTTGTAATGAAAAGATCGTGGATGAAGGAAAGTTTGTTGCAGACAGAGTGAGCGCTCCATAGAGCTCCTGTTAGAGCAACTAAGGGAGTGGGGATTGGTTGGATGGGTATGAGGTTAGAAGGGTTGCGACAGTTTGTGGAAGGTCGTGGATAGGAGGAAGAAGTAACTGTGGGGATATGGCGAGGAGGACCAGGATTTGTAGAGATATCTCCAGCAGTGAGGAGGAGCAGAGAAAGTGTTAGCAGGCGGGAGCAAGAGAGAGCATGAGGTGGCTGTCTGTGTTTGGAGATCCAGGATTGAATGTTTAGGAATAATTTGGAGGAGGTGAGATGAATGGGGAGGATGGAGGGAGAAATTAAGAGTTTCTTACTAGGTGTAGGGATTTGAGGGGTTACTAGAAAGTGGAGGACTATAGAGGAAAAAGTGAGAGCTAACAGAAACATAGTTAAAAGAGAGTAAGTGGTCAAAGTGTTGGTTACCTGACTCCTGCCCAGACTAACTGCCTCTGAAATAACTGCCACTTATTTCCGAAGCCACTTAGCACAAGAAGACGCATGCACCCCTTACAGAGCTTCTAAATATATAGGGCACATTAAACTATCAGGTGAAGGGCATTGTGGGAGCTGCATATGGCTAAATTAGCAGCGGGTCATTTCACCAGGAGATGGCTGGGTGATCAAACACAGAGCTAGGACTCTAGTCTCTGCAGTTTAGCACCTCTAAAAATCAGATAAGATCTATAGTGGGGAAGGGACAGACATATGTGGGTATTGAATGGAGTGGGACAGATAAAGCAGAGAAGTTATGCAGAGCATGTACCAGTGAGGTGAATCAGCAAAGCAGAGCATTAGATTACAGCAGACACAGCAAGCAGAGAAGTTATGCAGAGCATGTACCAGTGAGGTGAATCAGCAAAGCAGAGCATTAGATTACAGCAGACACAGCAAGCAGAGAAGTTATGCAGAGCATGTACCAGTGAGGTGAATCAGCAAAGCCAGCATTAGATTACAGCAAACACAGCAAGCAGAGAAGTTATGCAGAGCATGTACCAGTGAGGTGAATCAGCAAAGCAGAGCATTAGATTACAGCAGACACAGCAAGCAGAGAAGTTATGCAGAGCATGTACCAGTGAGGTGAATCAGCAAAGCAGAGCATTAGATTACAGCAGACACAGCAAGCAGAGAAGTTATGCAGAGCATGTACCAGTGAGGTGAATCAGCAAAGCAGAGCATTAGATTACAGCAGACTCAGCAAGCAGAGAAGTTATGCAGAGCATGTATCAGTGAGGTGAATCAGCAAAGCAGAGCATTAGATTACAGCAGACACAGCAAGCAGAGAAGTTATGCAGAGCATGTACCAGTGAGGTGAATCAGCAAAGCAGAGCATTAGATTACATCAGACACAGCAAGCAGAGAAGTTATGCAGAGCATGTACCAGTGAGGTGAATCAGCAAAGAAGAGCATTAGATTACAGCAGACTCAGCAAGCAGAGAAGTTATGCAGAGTATGTACCAGCGAGGTTATTCCACTGCTACCTCCACCACTCTTCTAAGGGGCATTGATATTGTCTTTTTATTCCACTGCGACCTCCGCCACTCATGCAAAGGGCACTGATATTGTCTTTCATTCCACTGTAACCTCCACCACTGTTCTAAGGAGCATTAAAACCGTCTTGTTAAGATACTGTGACCTCCACGTCTCTTCCACAGGACATTGTTATTGTCTTTTTATTCCACTGCGACCTCCACCACTCTGCCAAGGGGCATTAAAACCGTCTTGTTAAGCTACTGTGATGTCCACGTCTCTTCCACGGGGCATTGATATTGTCTTTTTATTCCACTGTAACCTCCACCTCTCTTCCAAGTGGAATTGATATTGTCTTTTTATTCCACTGCGACCTCCACCACTCTTCTAAGGGGCATTGATAGTCTTTTTATTCCACTGCGACCTCCACCACTCTTCCAAGGTTCATTAAAACAGTTTTGATAAGTTACTGTGACCTCCACGTCTCTTCCAAGGGGCATTAAAACCGTCTGATTAAACCACTCTGAACTCTACAGCTCTTCCAAGAGGCATTGATATTGTCTTTTTATTCGACTGTAACCTCCACCACTCTTCCAAGGGGCATTAAAACGTCTTGTTAAGCTACTGTGACCTCCACGTCTCTTCCAAGGGGCATTAAAACTGTCAATTTAAACCACTCTGAACTCCACAGCTCTTGCAAGAGTCATTGATATTGTCTTTTTATTCCACTGCGACCTCCACCACTCTTCCAAGGGTCATTGATATTGTCTTTTTATTCCACTGTAACCTCCACCACTCTTCCAAGGGGCATTGATATTGTCTTTTTATTCCACTGCGACCTCCACCTTTCTTCCAAGGGGCATTAAATCCATCTTCTTAAGCTTCTGTGACTTCCAAGTCTCTTCCACGAGGCATTGATATAGTCTTTTTATTCCACCTCGACCTCCACATCTCTTCCAAGGGGAATTGATATTGTCTTTTTATTCCACTGCGACCTCCACCACTCTTTTAAGGGGCATTGATATTGTCTTTTTAATCCACTGCGACCTCCACCACTCTTCCAAGGGGCATTAAAACAGTCTTGATAAGCTACTGTGACCTCCACGTCTCTTCCAATGGCGATTAAACCATCGGGTTAATCCATTCTGTACTCCACAGCTCTTCCAAGAGTCATTGATGTTGTCTTTTTATTCGACTGTAACCTCAACCACTCTTCCATGGGGCATTGATATTGTCTCTGTTTTCCACTGCGACCTCCACCACTCTTCCAAGGGGCTTTGATATTGTCTCTTTTATCCCCTGCGACCTCCACCACTCTTCCAATGGGCATTAAAACCGTTTTGTTATGCTACTGTGACCTCCACGTCCCTTCCACGGGGCATTGATATTGTCTTTTTATTCCATTGCGACCTCCACCACTCTTCCAAGGGGCATTAAAACCGTCTTGTTAAGCTACTGTGACCTCCAAGTCTCTTCCAAGGGGCATTAAAACCATATGGTTAAACCGCTCTTAGCTCCACAGCTCTTCCAAGGGGCATTGACAATGTCTTACTATTCCATTGTAACCTTCTGCACTCTTCCAAGTGCATTGATATTGTCTTTTTATTGCTCTGTGACATCCTCGACTCTTCCAAGGGGCATTAAAACCATCTTGTTAAGCTACTGTGACCTCCAAGTTTCTTACACAGGGCATTGATATTATCTTTTTATTCCTCTGTAACCTCCACCTCGTCTCTTCCAAGGGGCATTAAAACTGTCTGGTTAAACCACTCTGAACTCTACAGCTCTTACAAGAGGCATTGATATTGTCTTTTTATTCGACTGTAACATCGACCAGTCTTCCAAGCGGCATTGATGTTGTCTTTTTATTCCACTGCGACCTCCACCACTCTTCCAAGGGACATTGATATTGTCTTTTTAATCAACTGCGACCTCCACCTCTCTTCCAAGGTGCATTAAAACCATCTTGTGAAGCTTCTGTGACCTCCACGTTCCTTCCACGGGGCATTGATATTGTCGTTTTATTCCACTGCGACCTCCACCACTCTTCCAAGCGGCATTAAAACCATCTTGTTAAGCTACAGTGACCTCCACAACTCTTCCACGGGGCATTGATATTGTCTTTTATTCCTCTGCAACCTCCACCACTCTTCCAATGGGCATTGATATTGTCTTTTTATTCCACTGCGACCTCCACCACTCTTCCAAAGGGCATTGATATTGTCTTTTTAATCCACTGCGACCTCCACCACTCTTCCAAAGGCATTGATATTGTCTTTTTATTCCACCGCGACCTCCACCACTCTTCCATGGGGCATTGATATTGTCTTTTTAATCAACTGCGACCTCCACCTCTCTTCCAAGGTGCATTAAAACCGTATTGTGAAGCTACTGTGACCTCCACGTCCCTTCCACGGGGCATTGATATTGTCTTTTTATTCCACTGCGACCTCCACCACTCTTCCAAGGGGCATTGATATTGTCTTTTTAATCCACTGCGACCTCCACCACTCCTCAAAGGGGTATTGATATTATCTTTTTAATACACTGTGACCTCCTCGTCTCTTCCAAGGGGCATTAATCGCCTCAATTTAAACCACTCTGAACTCCACAGCTCTTCCAAGGAGCACTGGTATTGTCTTTTTATTCCACTCTAACCTCCACCACTCTTCCAAGGGGTATTGACATTGTCTTTTTATTCCACTGCGACCTCCACCACTCTTCCAAGTGGCATTAAGACCATCTTGTTAAGCTACAGTGACCTCCACAACTCTTCCACGGGGCATTGATATTGTCTTTTAATCTTCTGCAACCTCCACCACTCCTCCAAGCGGCATTGATATTGTCTTTTTATTCCACTGCGACCTCCACCACTCTTCCAAAGGGCATTGATATTGTCTTTTAAATCCACAACGATCTCCACCACTCTACCAACGGGCATTAAAACAGTCTTGTTAAGCTACTGTGACCACCTCGTTTCTTCCAAGGGGCATTAAAACCGTCTGGTTAAACCACTCTGAACTCTACAGCTCTTACAAGAGGCATTGATATTGTCTTTTTATTCGACTGTAACATCCACCAGTCTTCCAAGCGGCATTGATGTTGTCTTTTTATTCCACTGCGACCTCCACCACTCTTCCAAGGGACATTGATATTGTCTTTTTAATCAACTGCGACCTCCACCTCTCTTCCAAGGTGCATTAAAACCGTCTTGTGAAGCTTCTGTGACCTCCACGTTCCTTCCACGGGGCATTGATATTGTCATTTTATTCCACTGCGACCTCCAGCACTCTTCCAAGCGGCATTAAAACCATCTTGTTAAGCTACAGTGACCTCCACAACTCTTCCACGGGGCATTGATATTGTCTTTTATTCCTCTGCAACTTCCACCACTCTTCCAAGGGGCATTGATATTGTCTTTTTATTCCACTGCGACCTCCCCCACTCTTCCAAAGGGCAGTGATATTGTCTTTTTAATCCCCTGCGACCTCCACCACTCTTCCAAGGGCATTGATATTGTCTTTTTATTCCACCGCGACCTCCACCACTCTTCCTTGGGGCATTGATATTGTCTTTTTAATCAACTGCGACCTCCACCTCTCTTCCAAGGTGCATTAAAACCGTATTGTGAAGCTACTGTGACCTCCACGTCCCTTCCACGGGGCATTGATATTGTCTTTTTATTCCACTGCGACCTCCACCACTCTTCCAAGGGGCATTGATATTGTCTTTTTATTCCACTGCGACCTCCACCACTCCTCCAAGGGGTATTGATATTGTCTTTTTAATACACTGTGACCTCCACCACTTTTCCAAGGGCATTAAAACAGTCTTGATAAGCTATTGTGACCTCCATGTCTCTTCCAATGGCCATTAAACCATCTGGTTAAACCACTCTGTACTCCACAGCTCTTCCAAGAGGCATTGATATTGTCTTTTTATTCGACTGTAACCTCAACCACTCTTCCAAGGGGCATTGATATTGTCTCTGTTTTCCACTGCGACCTCCACCACTCTTCCAAGGGGCTTTGATATTGTCTTTTTTATCCTCTGCGACCTCCACCACTCTTCTAATGGGCATTAAAACCGTCTTGTTATGCTACTGTGACCTCCACGTCCCTTCCACGGGGCATTGATATTGTCTTTTTATTCCATTGCGACCTCCACCACTCTTCCAAGGGGCATTAAAACCGTCTTGTTAAGCTACTGTGACCTCCAAGTCTCTTCCAAGGGGCATTAAAACCGTCTGGTTAAACCGCTCTGAGATCCACAGCTCTTCCAAGGGGCATTGACAATGTCTTTTTATTCTATTGTAACCTTCTGCACTCTTCCAAGTGCATTGATATTGTCTTTTTATTCCTCTGTGACATCCTCGACTCTTCCAAGGGGCATTAAAACCATCTTGTTAAGCTACTGTGACCTCCAAGTTTCTTACACAGAGCATTGATATTGTCTTTTTATTCCACTGTAACCTCCACCACTCTTCCAAGGGGCATTGATATTGTCTTTTTATTCCACTGTAAACTCCACCAATCTTCCAAGGGGCATTGATATTGTCTTTTTATTCCACTGTGACCTCCACCACTCTTCTAAGGGGCATTGATATTGTCTTTTAAATCCACAAGGATCTTCACCACATTAAAACAGTCTTGTTAAGCTACTGTGACCTCCTCGTCTCTTCCAAGGGGCATTAAAACCGTCTGGCTAAACCACTCTGAACTCTACAGCTCTTACAAGAGGCATTGATATTGTATTTTTATTCGACTGTAACATCCAACACTCTTCCAAGCGGCATTGATATTGTCTTTTTATTCCACTGCGACCTCCACCACTCTTCCAAGCGGCATTGATATTGTCTTTTTAATCAACTGCGACCTCCACCTCTCTTCCAAGGTGCATTAAAACCGTCTTGTGAAGCTTCTGTGACCTCCACTTCCCTTCCACGGGGCATTGATATTGTCTTTTTATTCCACTGCGACCTCCACCACTCTTCCAAGCGGCATTAAGACCATCTTGTTAAGCTACAGTGACCTCCACAACTCTTCCACGGGGCATTGATATTGTCTTTTATTCCTCTGCAACCTCCACCGCTCTTCCAAGGGCATTGATATAGTCTTTTTATTCCATTGCGACCTCCACCACTCTTCCATGGGGCTTTGATATTGTCATTTTAATCAACTGCGACCTCCACCTCTCTTCCAAGGTGCATTAAAACCGTCTTCTGAAGCTACTGTGAACTCCACGTCCCTTCCACGGGGCATTGATATTGTCTTTTTATTACACTGCGACCTCCACCACTCTTCCAAGGGGCATTGATATTGTCTTTTTATTTCACTGCGACCTCCACCACTCTAACAAGGGGCATTGATAATGTCTTTTTATTCCACTGCGACCTCCCACACTCTTCCAAGGCTCATTGATATTGTCTTTTTAAACCACTGCGACCGCCACCACTCTTCCAAGTGGCATTGATATTGTCTTTTTAATCCACTGCGACCTCCACCACTCTTCCAAGGGACATTGATATTGTCTTTTTTTTCCACTGTAACTTCCACCACTCTTCTAAGGGACGTTGATATTTTCTTTTTATTCCACTGCGACCTCCACCACTCTTCCAAGGGGCATTGATAATGTCTTTTTAATCCACTGCGAGCTCCACCACTCTTCCAAGGGGCATTAAAACCATATTGTTAAGCTACTGTGACCTCCACGTCTCTTCCAATGGGCATTAAAACCGTCAATTTAAACCACTCTGAACTCCACAGCTCTTGCAAGAGGCATTGATATTGTCTTTTTATTCCACTGTAACCTCCACCACTCTTCCAAGGGGCATTGATTTTGTCTTTTTAATACACTGCGACCTCCATCTCTCTTCCAAGAAGCATTAAAATCGTCTTGTTAGCTACTGTGACCTCCACGTCTATTCTACGGTGCCTTACAACCTTCTGGTTAAACCACTGTGAACTCCACAGCTCTTCCAAGGGGCATTGATATTGTCTTTTTATTCCACTGTAACCTCCACCACTCTACCAAGGGGCATTGACATTGTCTTTTTATTTTACTGTGACCTCCACCAATCTTCCAAGGGGCATTAATTTTGTCTTTTTATTCCACTGTGACCTCCACCACTCTTCCAAGGGTCATTGATATTGTCTTTTTATTCCACTGTAAACTCCACCACTTTTCCAAGGGGCATTGATATTGTCTTTTTATTCCACTTCGACCTCCACCTCTCTTCCAAGGGGCATTAAAGCCATCTTGTTAAGCTACTGTGACCTCCACGTCTCTTCCACGAGGCATTGATACTTTCTTTTTATTCCACTGCGACCTCCACATCTCTTCCAAGTGGAATTGATATTGTCTTTTTATTCCACTGCGACCTCCACCACTCTTCCAAGGGGCATTAAAACAGTTTTGATAAGCTACTGTGACCTCCTCTTCTCTTCCAAGGGGCATTAAAACCATCTGGTTAAACCACTCTGAACTCCACAGCTCTTCAAAGAGGCATTGATATTGTCTTTTTATTCGACTGTAACCTCCACCACTCTTCCAAGGGGCATTAAACCATCTGGTTAAACGACTCTGTACTCCACAGCTCTTCCAATAGGGGTTGATATTGTCTTTTTATTCGACTGTAACCTCCACCACTCTTCCAAGGGGCATTGAAATTGTCTCAGTTTTCCAATGCGACCTCCACCACTCTTCCAAGGGGCTTTGATATTGTTTTTTTTATCCACTGTGACCTCCACCACTCTTCCGATGGGCATTAAAACCGTCTTGTTATGCTACTGTGACCTCCAAGTCCCTTCCACGGGGATTGATATTGTCTTTTTATTCCATTGCGACCTCCACCACTCTTCCAAGGTTCATTAAAACCGTCTTGTTAAGCTACTGTGACCTCCAAGTCTCTTTCAAGGGGCATTAAAACCGTCTGGTTAAACCGCTCTGAGCTCCACAGCTCTTCCAAGGGGCATTGATATTGTCTTTTTATTCCACTGTAACCTCCACCACTCTTCCAAGGGGCATTGATTTTGTCTTTTTATTCCATTGCGACCTCTACCACTTTTCCAATTGGCATTGATATTGTCTTTTTAATCCACTGCAACCTCCACCACTTTTCCAAGTGGCATTAAAACAGTCTTGTTAAGCTACTGTGACCTCCAAGTCAATTCCACGGGGCATTGATATTGTCTTCTTATTCCACTGTAACCTTCACCAATCTTCCAAGGGGTCATTGATATTGTTTTTTTATTCCACTTCCAAGGGGCATTAAAACCGTCTTGTTAAGTTTCTGTGACCTCCACGTCTCTTCCAAGGAGCGTTAAAACCGTCTGTTTATACCTCTCTGAACTCCACAGCTCTTCCAAGGGGCACTATTATTGTCTTTTTATTCCAATGTAACCTCCACCACTCTTCCAAGGGGCATTGATATTGTCTTTTTATTCCACTGCGACCTCCACCAGTCCTCCAAAAGGCATTAAAACCGTCTTTTTAAGATACTGTGACCTCCACTTCTCTTCCACGGGGCATTGAAATTGTCTTTTGATTCCACTGTAACCTCCACCACTCGTCCAAGGGGCATCGATATTGTCCTTTTTTTCCATTCCGACCTCCACCACTCTTCCAAGGCGCATTGATAATGTCTTTTTATTCCACTGCGACCTCCACCACTCTTCCAAGGGGCAGTGATAGTGTCTTTTTATTCAACTGTAACCTCCATCACTCTTCCAAGGGGCAGTGATAGTGTCTTTTTATTCAACTGTAACCTCCACCACTCTTCCAAGGGGCATTGATATTGTCTATTTATTCCACTGCGACCTCCACCACTCTTCCAAGGTGCATTCATATTGTCTTTTTAATCCACTGCGACCTCCAAAACTCTTCCAAGGTGCATTAAAACCGTCTTGTTAAGCTACTGTCACCTCCGCGTCCCTTCCAAGGGGCATTAAAACAGTCAATTTAAACCACTCTGAACTCCACAGCTCTTGCAACGGACATTGATATTGTCTTTTTATTCCAATGTAATCTCCAGCACTCTTCCAAGGGGCATGGATATTGTCTTTTTATTCCACTGCGACCTCCACCACTCTTCCAAGGGGCATTAAAACCGTATTGTTAAGCTACTGTGACCTCCACGTCTCTTCCATGGTGCATTAAAACTGTCAATTTAAACCACTCTGATCTCCACAGCTCTTGCAAGAGGCATTGATATTGTCTTTTTACTCCACTGTAACCTACAGCACTCTTTCAAGGGGCATTGATATTGTCTTTTTATTCCACAAATACTTCCAACACTCTCCCAAGGTGCATTAAAAACATCTTGTTTAGCTACTGTAACGTCCATGTCTATTCCACGGGGCTTTGATATTGTCTTTTGATTCCACTGTATCCTCCACCACTCTTCCAAGGGGTATTGATTTTGTCTTTTTATTCCACTGCGACTTCCACCTCTCTTCTAAGGTGCATTGATATTGTCTTTTTAATCCACTGCAACCTCCACCACTCTTCCGAGAGCCATTAAAACAGTCTTGTTAAGCTACTGTGACCTTCACATCTCTTCCAAGGGGCATTAAAACGGTCTGGTTAAACCACTCTGAACTCCACCACTCTTCCAAGGGGCATTGAGATTGTCTTTTTAATCCACTGCGACCTCCACCACTTTGCCAAGGGGCATTAAAAACATCTTTTTAAGCTACTGTGACCTCCATGTCTCTTCCAAGGTGCATTAAAACCGTCTGGTTAAACCTCTCTGAACTCCACAGCTCTTCCAAGGGGCATTGATATTGTCTTTTTATTCCACTGTAACCTCCACCACTCTTCCAAGTGGCATTGACTTTGTCTTTTTATTCCACTGCGAACTCCACCACTCTTCCAATGGGCATTGATATTGTCTTTTTAATCCCCTGCAACCTCCACCACTGATCCAAGGGGCATTAAAACCGCCTTGTTAAGCCACTGTGACCTCCACGTCAATTCCACGGGGCATTGATATTGTCTTTTTATTCCACTGTAACCTCCACCAATCTTCCAAGGGGTCATTGATATTATTTTTTTATTCCACTGCGACCTCCACCACTCTTCCAAGGGGCATTAAAACCATCTTGTTAAGTTTCTGTGACCTCCACGTCTCTTCCAAGGAGCGTTAAAACCGTCTGGTTATACCTCTCTGAACTCCACAGCTCTTCCAAGGGGCACTATTATTGTCTTTTTATTCCAATGTAACCTCCACCACTCTTCCAAGGGGCACTATTATTGTCTTTTTATTCCACTGTAACCTACAGCACTCTTTCAAGGGGAATTGATATTTTCTTTTTATTCCACTACGACTTCCACCACTCTCCCAAGGTGCTTTAAAAACATCTTGCTTAGCTACTGTAATGTCCATGTCTATTCCACGGGGCATTGATATTGTCTTTTTATTCCACTGCATCCTCCACCACTCTTCCAAGGGGTATTGATATTGTCTTTTTATTCCCCTCTGACTTCCACCTCTCTTCTAAGGGGCATTGATATTGTCCTTTAAATCCACTGCGACCTCCACCACTCTTCCAAGAGGCATTAAAACAGTCTTGTTAAGCTACTGTGACCACCACATCTCTTAAAAAGGGGCATTAAAACCGTCTGGTTAAACCACTCTGAACTCCACCACTCTTCCAAGGGGCATTGAGATTGTCTTTTTAATCCACTGCAACCTCCGCCACTTTGCCAATGGGCATTAAAAAAATCTTTTTAAGCTACTGTGACCTCCACGTCACTTCCAATGGGCATTAAAACCGTCTGGTTAAACCACTCTGAACTCCACAGCTCTTCCAAGGGGCATTGGTATTGTCTTTTAATTCCACTCTAACCTCCACCACTCTTCCAAGGGGCATTGACATTGTCTTTTTATTCCACTGCGACCTCCACCATTCTTCCAAGGGGCATTAAAACTGTCTTGTTAAGCTACAGTGACCTCCACATCTCTTCCACGGGGCATTGATATTGTCTTAAAATTCCACTGTAACCTCCACCACTCTACCAAGGGGCATTGATATTGTATTTTTATTCCATTGCGACCTCCACCACTCTTCCAAAGGGCATTGATATTGTCTTTTTAATCTACTGCTTCCTTCACCACTCTTCCAAAGGGCATTAAAACCATCTTGTTAAGCTACTGTGACCTCCACGTCTCTTCCACTGGGCATTGATATTGTCTTTTTATTCCACTGTGACCTCCATCACTCTTCCTCGGGGCATTGATATTGTCTTTTTAATCCACTGCAACCTCCACCACTCTTCCATGTGGCATTAAAACCGTCTTGTTAAGCTACTGTGACCTCCACCTCTCTTCCAAGGGGCATTAAAGCCGTCTTGTTAAGCTACTATCACGTCCATGTCTATTCCACGGGGCATTGATATTGTCTTTTTATTCCACTGTAACCTCCACCACTCTTCCAAGTGGCATTGACATTGTCTTTTTATTCCACTGCGACTTCCACCTCTCTTCTAAGGGGCATTGATATTGTCTTTTTAATCCACTGCGACCTCCACCACTCTTCCATGGGGCATTAAAACAATCTTGTTAAGCTACTGTGACCTCCATGTCTCTTCCAAGGGGCATTAAAACCGTCTGGTTAATACACACTGAACTCCACAGTTCTTCCAAGGGGCATTAATATTGTCTTTTTATTCAACTGTAACCTCCACCACTCTTCCAAGGGGTATTGATTTTGTCTTTTTATTCCACTGCGACCTCCACCACTCTTCCAATGGTCATTGTGACGCACCCCCTGGGCCATATTCTTAAGGGGAATACCCGGAGCCGGATCAGATGGGGGTTGTAGTCTCCGAGTGGCTGTGACCCGGTCCGTGCCCAGGGTGTCAAGCTCAGAGTGTGGCAGTCTGTACAGATGTTATAAATGTTCTTTGTGTCGACTACGCCACCCGTTGAATTGCGGTGCACAAGGGTCCGCTGAGGCTGGTGGTGTGTGTGCAGCTCTGGTAGTATAAACCCTAACGGGAGGGGTATAGCCTCAGGGGGTCAGGTGTAGAGGAGAGTGGTTGTGGTGGTGCAGTGTGGACGGGAAGAAGACTCAGAGTCGGGCTGTGCAGTTCAGGGTTTTTACTTACTGCTGTTGTGCTGGTCACTCCGGCCTTGAGTGACCACCCGAGCCGTGCTGCGTCCACCAGGCCCTGGACTCGGCCAACCCCCAAGCAGGTCTGGAGCGTGGTCCTGAGCTCCCTTTCTCACTGTCCTTTCTACGGCCTTCCCCACCAGGGATCCACTTATATCCGGCTCCCTCGGGCCTCTTGTTGGGTAAACCTTTTCTCTGGGTTCCCTGACCCTATACTTGGTTTGCCTTCTGAGTGGATTTAGTGAGGGGCTGCTCCACTGGTGATGTTGCAGCCTCCGGTTCTTAGTCGAGGGTAGTTTCTCTCCTCCACTAATTTGGGATCCGGTTCCCTTGCGTGCCAACCCTTCACCCTTCTGCTTGTATTCTGGGCTCTTGGGGTTCCTTCTTCTCCCCCTCTGGATCCTTCTTTCTCCTCTCTCTCTTCTTTCAGGACTGGCTCTCTGACCTTCCCTCTACAACAGGCTGACTGGTAACTGTCTGCCTGTCTGACTCTACAAAGACTGACCCTGATCTTAGATGGTTCCCACCTTATATACTCCCTCTATGTGTGAGCTCAGGTGACCAGCACCCAATGAGCTCCTATCTTTACCCAGACTGCTACCCCTATCTGCCCCTACACTACTGGGATGTTCCACCCCCCTCCCACTCCAGCCAGGGACAGACGCTGTCGTACCTGCACATTTCTCTAGTGGGAGTACAGTAGTTCTGTCCCCCGGAAAAGGGATGTATGTAGTGCATGCAGCTATCTGAGCTCAGTTCCACACTCCATTCTTACCCGGGAGTGGAATATCACACCTCTGGCCTGAGGTGCAATACCCCTGTAGCAGCCGAGTCCTCAGGGTGCTACATTCCCCCCTGGTAAATCACAGCACGTCCTCGGGCTGTAAGAAAAATAAAACATCCACAAACATACAATTTTTCATAACAACATAACATATAAAACATCATATATATATATCAATAAAACTTTTTTATAAATATTCTTGTCTTGTTCCTCCGGCCACGGTGCAACTTGTGACCGGGTAAAGTGCGACAGTCTCTTTTCTTGGAAAAACAGTTTCTTTATAAAACCAGTAGGGGGCGCTTTAGGAAGCGCAACTATGTACAAGGGGAAATGGCCGCTCTCAGTCCTCGGCCAGGTAATGGATAGGGGACACACGGGTAACAGTTCACACTTTGTCCCAACGGGGAACATATTTTAAATCTGTAACA
Source organism: Phyllobates terribilis (assembly GCF_046119375.1). NCBI lineage: Eukaryota > Metazoa > Chordata > Amphibia > Anura > Dendrobatidae > Phyllobates > Phyllobates terribilis. The sequence goes on from NW_027362775.1 coordinate 25,201,945, forward strand.
GTTTTTTGTACCCCGACGGGTAACTATGTACAGTCTCTCTCTACCGTACTTCAATGACGGCTTCCTCCTGCTCTTTCTTGGTGGAAGGTTTCAGACCCGTCCGGGTCCTCTTGCTCCTCCTCACACCGCAGCTCCTCCTCCGTCAGGCGATGTACATGGAGGGCGTAGGGTCCTTTGGCACACTTGTGCCGGGTGAACGTAACCTCGTCCCCTACATATAGGTCACGACCTCTGTGTCCCTCCGGCAGATGGCTTTCTACGTCTCTGCGGGTGACAAAGACGTCGCCGGGGGTATGATGGTCTCTAATGAAGCCCCACCCATGCTGCAGATTGAACTTTATCACAGTCCCGATGGTACGGGGACCATGCGCTGCACGGGGGTCTCTCCTGGTCCGGCTCTTCTGCTCCGCGCTCCTTATCTGCGCCTGCTGTTCCCGGACCCGCCTCTCTCTCCGCTCCCTCTCGAAGACCTCGAGCTGCTGCCGGCAGCACTCTGCACGCTCCGCTGCGGCCGCCCGAGTTTCCTGAGTGAACCCCATGAGGTCTTCTCCGGTGGGGTCCCACTCAAACTGTGCCTCCTCCAGCGGGGGCGGGGTCCTCTTTACGGGCTTCGGAGCCGGAATCAGGGGCTCGCACATGGGCCTTGCTTTTTGGAGTTCCAGCTGAATATACTCCTCGGGCCATATGAAGGGCTGCCCATCCGGGCACGTATGCTGGGCGAACAGGTCTTCACCCAGGTGCGGCACTCTAGATCTTATGGGCGCAGTGGTGGTAGCGGCGCCCGGGTTGACCAGGCCTTGCGGCCAGGCTTGGGGCACCCTAAAGGAAAAGGGCACCGTGAGAACGGCGGCGCCCTGGGTTACTCGGCCCTGCGACCAGGCCGGTGGCTCCGCGGAGGTAGGGGGCGCTGTTGGAATTGCGGCGCCCGGGGGCACTAGGCCTTGCGACCAGGCCGATGGTATTTCCTGCTTGGCCGCGCTCAGGGTCGAAGCGCGTGACGTCACAGGGGTCGCAGCCGCGGTTTCCGGTTGAGGCCTTGTCTGCGGCGGTGGTGATGCAGCGACGGGCACGGCAGGGGGAACTTCGGGCTCTGCTACGGGGAGCCGGGGCAGGCACGCGGTTTCTCGACTCGGGGTAGGGACGTCCCCTTTACCTGCCTCCGTTTCTTCGGCTCCCTCCTCGGCGCCGTCTCCGGCCTTGATTCCTCCTGCACCATCCTCAGAGGCGGTCTGTCTCCTCGTCTCGGGTGGCGTGCTCCGCTGACGGGCTTCGGTCTGCTGGGCCATCTCTCGGCTCCACTCCGCCAGCGTCTCTCGCTGCACCTGGGCCATCCTCCTTGCGAGGCCCTCCAGCGCGGTCTGTGCACACTCCCGGTCTCGGGGAAGCTGCGCCAGGACCTCCACTAGGCCTAGTGGGGTTGTCGCTTCCAGCAGGCTCCTGACCACTGGGTCGGTGCTGCCTGGCTCTCCCTCCATCTCCGGGTGTGTCTTCTCCATACTCCTCGCTAGACTTCTTGTCTCCGGGTGCGCTCTCTCCAGACTCCTCCAGGCGGCACCCATCTTCGCTCTTTTGTTCTGAGTCCTCCCACTTCGAGGGCGGTCCTGGGGCAACTTGGTGATTGTCAGCTCCAGGGGCAGTTCCTTCACGCTGACGGACACTTCTAGCATCACAGTCTCTGTTGGTGGGGGCGGTTTCCGCTTTTGGCGCCATTCTTCGTCCTGGCCCACGATGGGAGGCGGCCCCTTGCCATCCTCTGGCACGCCCATAATGGCGTCCGCTCTTCCAAGGCGGGAAATCTTCTGAAATGGTGGGAATCGTCTCCCAGTGGCGGGAAACTCTGCAGATGGCGGGAAAAAGCTGCAAATGGCGGACAACCGGCGGGAATCGATCTGTGATGGGGTCCGATGGCGGGGACCCTCCGGGACCGGCGGGAGACTTCTTTTTGAGGTAAACTTGTACTTTTCTTCAGGCACGCAGTACCCGGTTGTTGCGGGCACGAAATCCTGCCGACTACGCCAAAGTTGACGCACCCATTGGGCCATATTCTTAAGGGGAATACCCGGAGCCGGATCAGATGGGGGTTGTAGTCTCCGAGTGGCTGTGACCCGGTCCGTGCCCAGGGTGTCAAGCTCAGAGTGTGGCAGTCTTTACAGATGTTATAAATGTTCTTTGTGTCGACTACGCCACCCGTTGAATTGCGGTCAAAAGGCCGCCGCTGCACAAGGGTCCGCTGAGGCTGGTGGTGTGTGTGCAGCTCTGGTAGTATAATCCCCAACGGGAGGGGTATAGCCTCAGGGGGTCAGGTGTAGAGGAGAGTGGTTGTGGTGGTGCAGTGTGGACGGGAAGAAGACTCAGAGTCGGGCTGTGCAGTTCAGGGTTTTTACTTACTGCTGTTGTGCTGGTCACTCCGGCCTTGAGTGACCACCCGAGCCGTGCTGCGTCCACCAGGTCCTGGACTCGGCCAACCCCCAAGCAGGTCTGGAGCGTGGTCCTGAGCTCCCTTTCTCACTGTCCTTTCTACGGCCTTCCCCACCAGGGATCCACTTATATCCGGCTCCCTCGGGCCTCTTGTTGGGTAAACCTTTTCTCTGGGTTCCCTGACCCTATACTTGGTTTGCCTTCTGAGTGGATTTAGTGAGGGGCTGCTCCACTGGTGATGTTGCAGCCTCCGGTTCTTAGTCGAGGGTAGTTTCTCTCCTCCACTAATTTGGGATCCGGTTCCCTTGCGTGCCAACCCTTCACCCTTCTGCTTGTATTCTGGGCTCTTGGGGTTCCTTCTTCTCCCCCTCTGGATCCTTCTTTCTCCTCTCTCTCTTCTTTCAGGACTGGCTCTCTGACCTTCCCTCTACAACAGGCTGACTGGTAACTGTCTGCCTGTCTGACTCTACAAAGACTGACCCTGATCTTAGATGGTTCCCACCTTATATACTCCCTCTATGTGTGAGCTCAGGTGACCAGCACCCAATGAGCTCCTATCTTTACCCAGACTGCTACCCCTATCTGCCCCTACACTACTGGGATGTTCCACCCCCCTCCCACTCCAGCCAGGGACAGACGCTGTCGTACCTGCACATTTCTCTAGTGGGAGTACAGTAGTTCTGTCCCCCGGAAATGGGATGTATGTAGTGCATGCAGCTATCTGAGCTCAGTTCCACACTCCATTCTTACCCGGGAGTGGAATATCACACCTCTGGCCTGAGGTGCAATACCCCTGTAGCAGCCGAGTCCTCAGGTTGCTACAATTTTTATTGTCTTTTTAATCCCCTGCAACCTCCACTACTCTTCCAAGGGGCATTAAAACCGTCTTGTTAAGCTACTATGACCTCCTTGTCCCTTGCACGGGGCATTGATATTGTCTTTTTATTCCACTGCGACCTCCACCACTCTTCAAAGGGACATTGATATTGTCTTTTTAATCCACTGCGACCACCACCACTCTTCCAAGCTGCATTAAAACCGTCTTGCTATGCTACTGTGACGTCGACTTCTCTTCCAATGGGCATTAAAACCATATGGTTAAACCACTCTGAACTCCACAGCTCTTCCAAGGGGCATTTGTAGTCTTTTTATTCCACTCTAACCTCCACCACTCTTCCAAGGGGCATTGACATTGTCTTTTTATTTCACTGCGACCTTCACCACTCTTCCAAGGGGCATTAAAACCATATTGTTAAGCTACTGTGACCTCCATGTCTCTTCCACGAGGCATTGACATTGTCTTTTTATTCCACTGCGACCTCCACATCTCTTCCAAGTGGAATTGATATTGTCTTTAGTGTTGAGCCACCCACGTAGTGTTCGAGTTCGGTTCGTCGAACACCCGTGTGTTCGCCGAACTGTTCGTCGAACTGTTCGTCGAACACCTTCGAACACCGTTAAAACCAATGGCAGGCAAACAAAAACACATAGAAACACATAGAAAACACCTTCAAAGGTGTCCAAAAGCTGACAAACTGCTCAGAAGACACAACTAACACATGGAAAAGTGACAAGTACATATAGTCATGAGAAAAGAAAAGAGGTGGAGGAGTAAAAGGAGGGGGAGACACAGATATAGGCATGTCATGCCCTTCTAAAATCCAAAAAGTGAGAAGCCGACACGTTCAGTTCGCTCCTGCCCGTGCCACCTCCGTGTCGCCGGGTTTGTGCCAGAGCCGCGGTGAACCCTGATGGCCAGCCCCCCTCTCCCAATACTGGTGCCTGTCCGCTGGTGGGTCGAGCGAGCCCCCCTGTGGTGGAGGCAGCTCTAAGTTTTTTAATTTAAATTGTCTCTCTAATTTGAATGAATACACTTTAAATCCATTTACAAGGATCTATTGGAGGGCAAGTCTCATGCCAGCAGCCGCGTAATTCCAGCTCCAGTAGCGTCCACTAAAGCTGCTGCAGTTAAAAAGCTTTTATAAGGATCGAGCTCGGCTGTCCACCGCAAGGCATCCTACTGCCAGTCCCAGCCCCTATGCCTTGGGGTGCCTCCTGATGCTCTTCACTGAGTATCCCGTGGTCCCGAAGCATTTCCTTTGAAAAAATTAAGTGTCCAAACTACAGGTGGTGTAGCTTGCTTAACAGCCGGGATAATCCACTGACTAGCAGACACTGCTACTAGGCACAAAGTATTTCCTGGGCTAGATGCAGTTAAAAATTTGTAAGTAGATACTCTCGTTGGATGCTGAGAAAGCATTCCATAGAGTCTCCTGGCACGCCATATATGATTCTCTTAAAAAGCTTGGGGTAGGGGTCTAGGGGACCCTTTTATAGCCAAAATCACGGCCCTGTATCACAATACGTCACCTAGGCTGAAGATAAATGGAACTGTAGCAACCTGAGGGCTCGGTTGCTACAGACGTATTGCACCTCACCCAGAGGTGTGATATCTCACTCTCAGGTAAGGATGGAGTGTGGTTCAGGACCCGACACCTGCATGCATTACACCACATTGCCGTGGGGCAGGGCGACCAATATGCCCCTGAGATGGGCACGACAGTCTCTGTCCCTGGCTGGAGTGGGGGGAGGGAACACTGAGGAAGGGGAACCCTGTAGTGCAGGAGCAGGGAGGAAGCAGTTCCTGGGTGCATTGAGAAGGGAGTGTAAAAGGTGGGCACCATCTTAGTTCAGTGCAGAGAAGTCTGAGCAGAAGTGGCAGGGAGCAGGGGCTCTGCATGAGCTCTGCTCCGGAGGCGGGCCTAGTAACAGAGGCCCAGGCCTGCAAGAGGGAGAAGGAAGGAAGAGGAGCGGAGAAGGCTCCAGGAACGAGGAATGAAGGGATCCCAGGGGTGCGGACGGGCGAGTCGCCACCGCACGCCCGAATCCACCTGCGTGGAGGGGTCAGGCAAAAGGGGGAGACCGGTCCCCGAACTAGTGGAGGCAGGAAACGACCCTCAGCTAGAAACCGGAGGCTCTGACATTTTATGTGGCGCAGCCCCTCGCTACACCCGCTAGGAAGGCACCACATAGGGTCAGGGAAACTGGCGCCAAGTTTACCAAGAGGAGGCCCGAGGCAGCCGGACAGAAGTGTTGGTAAGAAAGGCCAGACAAAGGACACACAAAGGGGGTCCTGTGAAGCGCTCCAAAGTTATCTGGGAGTTGTCTGAGCCCCTCACCTGGTGAGCACAGTACGACGTGGGCAGCCGTTACCTGCAGACGTGGTCTGGATAATAAGAACTGTGAGTAAAGGCCCTGAACTGCATCACTGACTCCGTGTCGTTACTGCTGCTGCCCTGCACCATCACCCCCATCCTCCGCATACACTGCCCTGAGGCTATACTCCTCCCATGGGGAGTTATGCTACGCTCTGCTGCACCCACAACACCAGCCTCAGCTGTCTGCCCTGTAGCGGCGGTTCACTCTGACCGCAATCCACGGGTGGCGTAGTCGGACATTTAAACATCAAAACCACATAAATAGTTTCCCACTGGTTTGACCACCCTGAGCCACGGAACCGGGTCACCGCCACGAAGACTACAAAGACTACAACCACCAGCATCCACCAAAAAGGATCTGGCTCCGGGTGTCCCAAGGCCCAGGGGGTGCGTCAGAACATTTTCATCACCTTTCACAATCACCAATGGGACAAGGCAGGGATGTCCTCTGTCCCCTCTCTTATACATCCTAGTGACGGAGCACCTGCTCTCATCAATTCGCCATAACCCCAATATTAGGTGGATTGAGTTGGGAGGCACCGAGTACAAGTGCTCTCTATTTGCTGATGATGTCCTAGTATATATCACTCAATCACATATATCCACCCATGCTGTTATGGCTGAAATAGATCACTTTTTTACATGGTCAAATTTTAAAATCAATGCAGCGAAGTCTGAGGCCCTCGATGTCTCCCTCCCCAAATCCATATAGGATTCCATCCAGTCCAACTTTCCCTTTGCCTGGCCCTCACAGGGTATCAAATACTTAGGAATTCCTATTCATAGAGACCTCTCCCATCTATGTTATCTTAATTTTGGGCCCTTTATTGAACAACTCCATACAGACCACGGTTGGCAAGTTAGAACTGTAAGATTCACTACGTGAACCACTGGTGTTTTGTGGAAAAGCACATGTACACTGCGTTCCAAATTATTATGCAAAATGTGTTTAGGAGTGATAAGGGAAGAATTTGTTTGTTTGTCAGTTAAACTCATTGATGGTGATGTGTGTCAGGGCTCTTTATATCACTGTAAGCAATTGCAGACACCTGTGCTAATTAGTTTGGCAGGTGTGTCCAATGAAAGGCAAGACTACTTAAGAAGGCTCTCTCACATTATTAAGCAGCCTACATTTTCTGCCAAAATGGGAAAGAAAAAGGATGTGTCGGCTGCTGAGAAGCAACAAATTGTGGAGTGTTTAGGTCAAGGCATGACTACAATCAACATTGGGCGATGATCAGGATGAAGTGTCTTGGCAATCAAGAAGTATGTAGCTGATTCACAGTACACACGTGTGCGTGCTGATAAGGGCAAATTGAGGACTCTTTCCTACAGGCAATTATGTCAGGTTGAAAGAGCAGCGGCAAAAAAGCCTTGTCATAGCAGCAGACAAGTTTTTGAAGCTGCTTGTGCCTCCAACGTCCCCCGAACAACAAGATGCAGGGTCCTTCAGAGGTTTGCAGCTGTGCATACGCCATCCTGTCGACCTCCTCTATCCACTTCACACAAGCAGAAATGGCTCCAGTGGGCCAAACATTACATGAAGACTGATTTCAAAACTGTTTTGTTCACGGATGAGCGCCGGGCAGCGCTCGATGGTCCAGATGGATGGAGTGGAGGATGGCTGCTTGATGGACACCCCACGCAAACACGGCTACAGCGCCAACAAGGAGGAGGTGGAGTAATGTTTTGGGCTGGAATCATGGGGAGAGAGATTGTCAGCCCCTTTAGGATCCCTGAAGGCGCTAAAGATGAACTCCATAATGTATGTGGATTTTCTCAAACAGCACTTCCTGCCATGGTTCAAGAAGAAGAACCGTGTATTTCACAGCAAGATCATTTTTCTGCATGATAATGCACCATCTCATGCTGCACATAAAACATCTGCATCTCTGGCTGATATGGGCATAAAAGGGGACAAACTTATGGTGTGACCCCCATGCTCCCCTGACCTCTACCCCATTCAGAACCTTTGGAGCATCATTAAAAGGAGTGTCTATGATGGCGGGAGGCAGTTCACATCTAAGCAACAGCTCTGGGAGGGTATTCTGTCCTCATGCAAAACAATTGAAGCAGAAACCATCCAAAACCTGACAAATTCAATGGACGAGAGAGTTCAGAAGCTCCTTTCGAACAAGGGGTCCTATGTGAAAATGTAACATCACCTAGAATAAAGTTTTGAGTTGAAAACTGTTTGATTTCAGTTTCTAACAACCTGCTAATGCTTATAATTTCAAAAATGACCATTTTTTTGGTCTTTATTAAAATGAAAAGGTTGATCGAAAAGTTTGGGGGATCTAAGAGTGTGGCAACCCAGTAGTCATGATTACTTCGAATTCTGACAATATGAGGGTCATGCTGCAGGTAGTGCAGCAAGAAGGCACTTATGTGTCTTGCGCATCTCGGAGCCCCAAAATCATTTTCCGGGCTAGATGCAGCTAAAAATTATTATTAATTTTAAATCTGGTGAAGCTTTAGTATAGATGGCCTAATAGGATCAGTGCTGCACACTGCTACAAAGCCCAAATTATTTTCCAGTCAAGATACAGATAAACATGATTAGTAATTTTAAATCTGGTGGAGCTTATTATAGATGGCCTAATAGAATCAGTGCTGCACACTGCTACAAAGCCCAAATTATTTTCCAGCCAAGATACAGATAAACATGATTAGTAATTTGAAAGCTTAAAACGGTTGGTAGGGTGATTTTAACCAATCATCAAGCTTTTACTCTCCCCAGGATGACACAGGGGTAGAAAAGTCGTTACGGATCCATGATTTGTTCATCTTTATGAACGTGAGTCTGTCTACATTATCAGTGGAGAGCCGCGTGTGCTTATCTGTCAGCACACCACCAGCAGCGCTGAACACACGTTCAGACAGAACGCTGGCTGCGGGGCATGACAAGATCTCCAAGGCGTAAGTGGCTAGCTCCGGCCATTTATCCAGATTGGAAGCCCAAAAAGAGCAAGGGTCCAGTGACACAGTCGTGGCTTCAATGTTTACTTGGAGATACTCCTGTACCATCGTCTCTAGGCGTTGACTATGTGTCAGACTTCTTGTCTCCTGTGGCCTTGCAAAGGATGGGCTAAAAAAGTGGTGAAATGATTCCGCAAAATTGATGTTACCAGCAGATACTGTGGTTCTGTTACGGTTTGAGTACTGAACACTTGACGGTCCCACGGTTGGCAAGTTGGAACTGTGAGATTCACTACGTGCACCACTGGTATTTTGTGGAAAAGCACATGTAAGATTCTGCAACAGTCTCTGCTGATACTCCTGCATGCGTGCATCCCTTTCTATGGCAGGAATAATTTCTGCAAATTTACTTTTGTACCGGGGATCTAACAGTGTGGCAACCCAGTAGTCAGGATTATTTCTAATTCTCACAATTCGAGGGTCATGTTGCAGGTAGTGCAGCAAGAAGGCACTCATGTGTGTTGCGCATCCAGGAGCACCAAGTCCCTGTTGTGTTGGTGGCGAGGTAACAATCATGCTTCCTTCCTCTGTCCTCTCCCCCCAACCTCGCACAACAGAAATGTGATCAAGGTCTCCCTCATCTGATGAGTCTTCCATCAGTTCGTCCTCCACTTCTTCCTGGGCTCCTGCACCTTCCTCACTAGTTTGGCTGCTACCATGCGCCCTGGTAAAACCATCTCCCCCACCCTCACATGCCTGCCGCCTTGGTGCTGCCGACCGTCTGGACCTTGCAGATGTTAGCCCTTCCGCATACAACTCCTCCTCCTCTACTTCCTCCACCTCCTCTTGTGCCACCACCTGACTCCGAATTCTGTTTAACATGTGCTCCAGCATGTAAATCACCGGAATAGTCATGCTGATAATAGCATCGTCAGCACTAAACATCTTCGTCGCCATTTCAAAACTGTGCAGAAGGGTGCATAGGTCCCTGATCTGAGACCACTCCTCCAGCGTGATTTGCCCCACCTCTGAATCTCGTTGGCCCAGGCTATACGTCAGAACGTATTGCACCAGGGCTTGTCGGTGCTGCCACAGTCGCTGCAACATGTGCAGAGTTGAATTCCACCGGGTAGGCACATCGCATTTTAGCCGGTGAAGTGGCAGGCCCAACGACTTCTGTAGAGATGTAAGTCGCTGAGCTGCGGGATGCGAACGGCGGAAGTGAGCACACAGCGACCGTGCCCTCTGCAGAAGGCCATCTAGTCTGGGATAGTGGGCTAAAAATTGCTGGACAACCAGGTTCAACACGTGAGCCATACAAGGCACGTGTGTGACATTGCCCCGGCGAAGGGCCGCACCCATGTTTGCAGCATTGTCGCACACGGCCTTCCCTGGTTTCAGGTCCAGTGGAGACAACCATTCATGAAATTGGTTCTCCAGAGCTGACCACAACTCCTCAGCTGTGTGACTCACATTTCCCAGACATTTCAATGTAAAAACCGCCTGATGACGTTGAGCCCTACTGCCAGCATAGTAAGGAGGTGTGCAGGATCCCTTCTGCGCAGTTAGAAAGCTTGTGGCATGACCAGACAGGCTTTGGGTGCAGGTGGAGGACCGAGAGGAGGTTGAGGAGGCAGAAGCAGTGGAGGAACTTTGACATAAAGAGGATTGACGCACAACTCGTGGGGACGGCAAGACTTGGACAGCAGCCCCTTGTCCTGCTGTCACCATAGTTACCCAATGCCCAGTCAGCGACATGTAACGCCCCTGTCCATGCCTACTCGTCCAAGTGTCTGTGGTGAAATGCACCCTGTCACACACAGAGTTTCTCAAAGAAGCGGTGATGTTGTGTGCGACATGCTGGTGGAGCGCAGGCACACCTTTCTTTGAGAAGTAGTGCCGACTGGGCATCTGGTACTGGGGCACTGCGATGGACATAAGGTCTCGAAAATCCTCTGTGTCCACTGACGCTCCCCTGGGCCTACGTGGTGTAGCGTTGCGCACGCGGGGACTACCCGGAGCCGGGCCTGTTGGGGGTAGTAGTCTCGTGGCGGTGACCTGGTCCGTGCCCAGCGAGTCAAACTGTGTGGCTGAGTATTAGCAGTAGATGTAGGACGACTACGCCACCCGTTGAATGCAGCTATGGAGCTGCCGCTGCAGGGCAGACCGCTGAGGCCGGTGGAAGGATGGTGCAGCGTGGATGGTATAACCCCCAACGGGAGGGGTATGGCCTCAGGGCAGCCGACGTGGAAGATGGGGGTAGCAGGAACCACTCAGAGACGATGCGGTGTAGTTCAGGGTCTTTACTGGTGACAAAGATAGACCCTCCCGGAGTACTGGCTAGCGGTCGGGGCCTGGTCAGTCCTTGAGCAGATGGGATCTCCCCTGGCCGGGCGGAGTTGTAGGCCTCCCCAACTAATTGTACTCTTCTGGCTACCTTGCTAGAGGCGGGTAAAAGTAGCCCACGTCCCTGAGTGTAACGTGTGGTGCTCACCCGTATGGCCGGTGACTCGGGGCCTTCTAGTGGCTTCCGCTCCACAACGGCGGTGCTGGTCCCACGCGTGTGACCGTGCCTTCGGGTTTCTTGGCCAGAGGACCTGAAATCCCCTGCCGGTCGGTTTCTGCTGCTGGGAAGGATTAGTCCCCACAGCCTCGGACTCCGGGTCTGGACGTAACTCTTCAATCAGGGCGAGCTCTACAGCTGCCAGCCCCTGATTCCTTTTAGCACAACTTCCTCAGAGCTCCTGATCTCTCTTTCCTATAGCTGCTTCTCCTCTTCTCTCTCTACTCTTTCTCTTCTCTCCTCTAACCCTGCCTCAGCCCCAGTTTTATATAGGGGAAGTTCTTCCCCTCCCAGGACTGGTCAGGAGGTGTGGCATGCATAGGATTCCTGACCAAGAGACCTCCCACCTGCTCTCAGACATAATATTGCTATTACTGTGGAAACCAGACCCCTGGGGTGCCACATTCCCCCCTAGTGAAAGTCAGTACTCCGGGACTAAACATACTTTTGTAAACATAACAAGGTATAAACAATAACATTCTGATAGAGACAACACATAAGGTGGTCACGGCGTGTCCGCAACCGGGTGTAACTTTTGAGGAAAACCAAGGGTGTCCATTTCACCAAAACAGGGAGACGTAACCAGATAGGGGTCTGTCCTGCCCCGAGTCCTTAACAGTCTTTTAGTCCGTCCTGGATTACGCTCCAACTATATGCACAAAGGATTCCCGGTAAATCCACCAAAGACTCCTATAAATAACTAGAAACACATAATTATACACAAGCAACAATAAACAGGTAAACATTAATAAAACAGCTTGAACATTTAGATCCTCCACCGTATGGGCAACTGGCCTCTAGTGACCCTAGTGGACCTACGGAGCTGGCTGACTGGTCCTGAGCTACAGGGTATAGGAGCTGTCAAGGGTAAACTGGGCAGCCGTCTACGGACTCTTTGGCTCACTAGGGGTATGGCAGGCTCACTATAAGCAGAGGGTTGATTTTCCTGGTCTGCTTGTGTGGGGTCTTCTGCCTCCTGGACCGGCTGTTCTTCCAGCTCTACCTGTGTCTCCGTAGGCACTTGGGATGCTGGTTGGAGGAACGAGAGGACGGGTACCACAACAGCACCATTGACTTGAGTCCAAGACCGAGGGAAGTCTCCGAGCACAGTACTAACCATATCTTCCCTTTCCTCTACGGGTCGAGGGTCCTCTTGTTCCTCTTCAGGGTTCCGTAGCTGTTCGGGACACTTCTTCAGGTGATCCCGGGATACAATGGCTGTGGTTTCCCCTCCGTCTTTACTGATTGTACAGACCTTTGGGTTGTGGCTTGAGGGCAGTACGGTGTACGGGTCCTTCTCCCACTGGTCGTCCAACTTGTGGAGCCGTCTTTTCCTCTTCAAGACCTGCTCTCCGGGTACCAGGGGAACAGCGGGAGCATACTGGTTGTAAGTTTTCTCTTGTCTTTCCCTAGCTTGACAGAGACTACGCTCCACGCTCTCCTGTACTTTCCGGTACTGCTGCTGCCTCTCTGTGTCCCAGTCTGCTTCTGGTGAAGTGTCCTCGGGTGTCAGGACTCCCATCTCCAGATCAACAGGAAGCTTACCAGGTCTTGCCCTCATTAGGTAAGCCGGGGTACAGTTGGTGGAACCTACAGGGATGTGGTTGTATAGGTCCACCAGGTCGGGCAGCTTCTCAGGCCACAGACTGCGTTCTTCCAGGGGCAATGTTTTCAGAAGATCTATCACCACCTGGTTCATTTTCTCACAAAGTCCATTAGTTTGCGGGTGATAGGGTGTTGTTCTTATCTTTCGGCAGCCATACAGGGTGCAGAACTCCTGGAAGACCTCCGCTTCAAAGGCAGGCCCCTGGTCCGTCAGCACCTGCTCCGGGTATCCGTGCGGACGGCAGAAGTGCTGCTGGAAGGCTCTAGCTGCTGTTTGAGCCGTTAAGTCCTTGACGGGGACGACAACCAAGAACCGGGAGTAGTGATCCACGATGGTTAATGCGTAGACGTAGCCACTTCTGCTTGGGGTCAGTTTTACATGATCCAAGGCTACCAGTTCCAACGGCTGTCTGGTGATGATGGACTGCAGGGGAGTCTTCTGGCTGGCACGGTCCCTCCTTCTTAGGTTGCATGGGCCACAGTCTCTGCACCACCTCTCGATGGTTCCTCTCATGCCTACCCAATGGAACCGCCCGCGCAGCAGGAACTCCAGCTTCTTCCATCCGAAGTGCCCAGCTCCGTCGTGGTATGCCTCCATCACCATAGCTGCGTCTCTTCTTGGCACCACTACTTGCCAGATTAGTTCATGCATCCGGGAGTTAACCATTCTGCGGCACAACTTTCCCTTGTAAAGGAACAGTCGACTCTTCTCAGCCCACAGTTGCTTGGCTTCCTCCGGAGCGTCTGGGTCAAGGCGTGCATCTGGCCGAGTCAGCATCTCCTTTACCAGTCGGACGGCAGGGTCACTGTCTTGCGTCTCCGCCCAGTTGTAATGAGGTAAGGGGTTGAACGTTGCGGATTGCTTACTCCTTACACGGTGGGAATACTGGATAGTCTCATGACGGTGGAACGCGGGGAGTTCAACTTCTTCCAGTCCCTCTGAATCTTCCCCTACGTCCGGTAGGTTTGGCATCCTGGACAGGGCGTCCGCGTTGGTATTGGAGCGTCCTGCCCGGTATTTGATTGTAAACTCATAGTTGGACAAGCGGGCCATCCATCTCTGCTCTAGGGCACCGAGTCTTGCAGTGTCCAGGTGTGTCAACGGGTTGTTATCCGTGTACACGGTGAACCGGGAAGAAGCGAGGTAGTGCTTAAAGCGTTCGGTGACTGCCCACACCACTGCCAGGAACTCTAGCTTAAATGAGCTGTAATTCTCAGGGTTTCTTTCGATGGGTCGCAGTTTTCGGCTGGCGTAAGCAATTACCCGTTCTTTCCCCTGCTGGATCTGGGACAGTACGGCTCCTAGCCCGATGTTACTGGCGTCGGTGTAGAGGATAAAGGGCTGGCTATAATCAGGGTACGCCAGGATTTCATCCCCCGTGAGGGCCATCTTCAGCTGGCGGAAGGACTCTTCTTCCAGCTTCTCCCATCTGAAGGGTGGCTTCTGGTTCTTGGCCTTCCTGGACTGGCGTATCAGGAGGTCCTGCATAGGAGCTGCCTTTTTGGTGAAACCGGGAATGAACCTTCGGTAGTAGCCTACCAACCCGAGGAACTGCCTCACTTCCTTTACGCTGGAGGGGCTTGGCCATTCCTTAATTGCGGTGATCTTATCAGGGTCGGGAGCCACTCCGTCAGCACTCACCACGTGTCCCAGGTACTGCACCTTTGGCTTCAGGAGGTGACACTTGGAGGGTTTCACCTTTAGGCCGTAACTTGCCAGAGCTTTGAACACTTCCGCCAGGTGTTTCAGGTGGTCCTCGTAGGTCTTGGAATAGACGATGACATCGTCCAGGTATAACAGGACCGTCTCAAAGTTTCGGTGTCCCAGACAGCATTCCATCAATCGCTGGAAGGTTCCTGGTGCGTTGCAGAGTCCGAACGGCATGCAGGTAAACTCGCTAAGTCCCATCGGGGTGGTGAATGCGGTCTTCTCCCGGTCCGCCTCTGCTACAGGAACCTGCCAGTACCCGCTAGTGAGATCCAAGGTGGAGAAGAAGTTAGCAGATTTTAAAACAGCCAAAGACTCCTCTATTCTTGGTAAGGGGTACGCATCTTTGTGTGTGATACGGTTAATTTTCCGGTAATCTACACACATTCTCATGGTGTTGTCTTTCTTTTTGACCAAGACTAGTGGAGCTGCCCAGGGGCTACAGCTATCCCTGATTACCCCAGCCTCCTTCATGTCTCTAAGCATCCCCTTGGCGTGTTGGTAGTGTGCAGGGGGTACGGGTCGATACCTCTCTTTTATGGGAGGATGGTCTCCCGTGGGGATGTGGTGTTCTACCCCCTTGACTCGCCCGAAGTCTAAAGGGTGTTTACTAAACACTCTCTCGTACTCTTGAACCACCCGGTAGACTCCCTGTTTCTGGTGGGAGGCAGTGGAGTCAGTACCCAAATGTAGTTGCTGACACCAATCCTCCACTATTTTCTTAGAGCCGTTACCTTCCTCCGGGTGAGATGGAGGCAAGGGTTCCACAGACTGTATAGAATTTTGGTTGATAGTATATAATTTGGCTAGCGTAGCATACCGGGGCAGGTATACTTCCCTTTTCCCGATATTTATTATGCGAACGGGCACCCTCCCATGGCGTACATCAACTACCCCCCGGGCTGTCAAAATGGTGGGCCTACTGTCTGAGTAAACTGGTTCTACCATGGCCTGGTAATCTCTACCTCTCAGACCAATAGCTGCCCGGCACCAAATCATCATTTCACTTTTCGGGGGCATGGCAATAGGGAAAGGGTCACACATTCTTACGCTACCAATCTCACCACCGGAGAGTTCCACCTGTTGCCGTCGCATCAGTGCCCGGATCTCTTTCTGGAGCACTCGCTGCTGGCCGGAGCTGGCGTTCTTGGCAACCTGCTGTAAAATGAAAATCACCTCTGCAAAACAATTTTCAATCACATTAGTTCCTAGAGTTATCTTTGGGTGACTCTCGCGCTTGTCAATGTCTACAATGATCAGTCCCTGTGCTGCCAGTTCGACTCTACCGATATTAATGGTCATCTCTTTAAATCCGATCTGTGGCACGGGCTGACCATTACTGGCGATGATACTCAAGTCGTCGTCTGGATAGCGGGTTATATCCGAGTCATTCCAGTACTGCTTGAAGAGCACGTACGGGATGGTGGTGACCTGTGACCCAGTGTCCAGTAGGGCACTCATAGGGATGCCATCCAGTACCACAGGCAAGACTGGACGTCCTCCCACATATTTGTCGCGCCAGTTCGATGGGCCTGGTGATCTTTTTCCTGGGGGTTGGCCCTCTACCCCAGGTTGTGCCAGTTTAAAGGACAGTACCTTGCCATATGTCCGGGTTGATTGCAGCGGCGGCAGATGGGTTGTCCGTCCTCGTTGTATCGGTCGCTGGGTCTTCCTCTGGCCGGTGGGGTCCTCCTTGGTCGACGCCACGGGATGTCCTCCGGTCCGGATGCCAGCTGGATCTTCCCTGGAGTGGAAACCTGGAAAGACTGCACAGTTCGGGTTAGCGCAGCAACGCTTTTAGCTAGCTCTTGGACCTGATGGTGCAGGTCTGGAGCCGGGTCATTGTTCAAAGCCTGCGCATCAGCTCCCACTGGCCCTGCCGACAAGGGTGTCGCCTCCTGGTGGTAAGCGGTAGCAGGGCGCCTATGGGCCACAACGCCACCCGGTGCCGGTTCTCGGAGCACCCAGATGGCTCTGTCCTTGAACTGTGCAAAGTCCAGATGAGGATCCTGTAAGGCTATGGCCCGCAACTGGGTTCGGTGGACATTGCAATATAGTCCCTCTATAAATTGTTCGGTCAGCAGCCTGTCCTCGTTTCCCACGCTGTCAGGGTCGGTCTGCTTAATGGCTCTCAGGGCCTCTTGTAGGTTTAGTGCATAGTCCCTGATACTCTCATGTGCTCGCTGCTTGCACCCATAGAATCTAAGCTTAATCTCGGCTGAGGTGCGGGTATCAAAGGTGTCCCTCAGCCGGGTTAGTATCCCTGCGACAGTCCTCCTCCCAGGTGGCCAGGACTTTACCTCCCTTTGGGCTGCCCCGGTTAGTTGGTCCACCAGGATGCTCACTTTTTGCTCTTCTGTGAGGGGGTACACCTGGAAGAGGCTATCCAGCTTTTCTCTAAAGTCATTCAGGGTATGTGACTCCCCTGAGTACTGGGGTAGCCAGGCTGCTCCCGGGATATAGGGCATGGTGAAAGGCATGACTGCAGCAGCGGTGGCGCTGGCGGGGGTTGAGGCAGTGAAGCTCTCCTCCGTATCCGACATCTTCCTCCCCCCTAGTGGACCGTGGCCTACCTTGCGATGATCCTCTTCCGTAGGCCGCGGCTCCGCAGTGGATCGTCAGGGTTGAGGAACTTCCGTCGCGCTCCTGTGACGTCGGCGTCTGCTGGGCTCCTTCCAGGACCTTACGCAACGTCCGGACGTGAGGCGGGGCTTCAGTTCTCGTGCGCTTTCGGAGTACACGCCCCTCTTCTTCCCGCGCGGCGTCTTCAAGATGGCGTCCAACGGCGGGAAAACTCCACGGATGGCGGGAAGAAGGCAGAAGATGGCGCCGGATGGCGGGTAAACTTCGCGGATGGCGGGAAGAAGGTAGAAGATGGCGCCGGATGGCGGGAAACCTCCAAGGATGGCGGGAATCTTCACCACTGGTAAGTTTGAACAGTCTTTTTCAGGCACGCAGTACCCGGTGGTTGCGGGCACGAAATCCTGCCGACTACGCCAAAGTTGACGCGCCCCTGGGCCTATGTGGTGTATCGTTGCGCACGCGGGGACTACCCGGAGCCGGGCCTGTTGGGGGTAGTAGTCTCGTGGCGGTGACCCGGTCCGTGCCCAGGGAGTCAAACTGTGTGGCTGAGTATTAGCAGTAGATGTAGGACGACTACGCCACCCGTTGAATGCAGCCATGGAGCTGCCGCTGCAGGGCAGACCGCTGAGGCCGGTGGAAGGATGGTGCAGCGTGGATGGTATAACCCCCAACGGGAGGGGTATGGCCTCAGGGCAGCCGACGTGGATGATGGGGGTAGCAGGAACCACTCAGAGACGATGCGGTGTAGTTCAGGGTCTTTGCTGGTGACAAAGATAGACCCTCCCGGAGTACTGGCTAGCGGTCGGGGCCTGGTCAGTCCTTGAGCAGATGGGATCTCCCCTGGCCGGGCGGAGTTGTAGCCCTCCCCAACTAATTGTACTCTTCTGGCTACCTTGCTAGAGGCGGGTAAAAGTAGCCCACGTCCCTGAGTGTACCGTGTGGTGCTCACCCGTATGGCCGGTGACTCGGGGCCTTCTAGTGGCTTCCGCTCCACAACGGCGGTGCTGGTCCCACGCGTGTGACCGTGCCTTCGGGTTTCTTGGCCAGAGGACCTGAAATCCCCTGCCGGTCGGTTTCTGCTGCTGGGTAAGGATTAGTCCCCACAGCCTCGGACTCCGGGTCGGTCGTAACTCTTCAATCAGGGCGAGCTCTACAGCTGCCAGCCCCTGATTCCTTTTAGTACGACTTCCTCAGAGCTCCTGATCTCTCTTTCCTATAGCTGCTTCTCCTCTTCTCTCTCTACTCTTTCTCTTCTCTCCTCTAACCCTGCCTCAGCCCCAGTTTTATATAGGGGAAGTTCTTCCCCTCCCAGGACTGGGCAGGAGGTGTGGCATGCATAGGATTCCTGACCAAGAGACCTCCCACCTGCTCTCAGACATAATATTGCTATTACTGTGGAAACCAGACCCCTGGGGTGCCACATCCACCAGGCGGAAAGGCAGCATTTCTGTAGCCAAGAGCTTGCAGATGGTGAAATTCAACCTCTTAGCTTTCTCATGGCTAGGAGGAAATGGTCTTTTACTTGTCCACATCTGAGGGACCGAGGGCTGGCTATTGTGCTTAGACGGGGTTGATAAGGGTGTCCCCGGCAAACTGCCGGTCTGTGAGGAAGATGCAGGCGGACATTTTAGGTTGCCTTGATCCAAAGGTGGTGCTATCGATGTCGGACAGCGCTCAACACCAGCTGGTGTTACCACCTCCAAAGAAAATGATGACCTGCCAATCACGCTGGCTGTTGCGGGTAAAGAGGTGGCAGGTCTGCGCCCCAAAACAGGTGTGACTGCTGTCCCCCCAGTCACAGAGGATGAAGAGGCCGCGAATGCACAAGATATGGCAGACGGTGGTTGGCCCGGCCGGCTAGGCCGCATTGTAGCACACTGAGCTTCCCACTGCAACTTATGCTTCATGTCCATGTGCCGGTTCATGCATGAAGTACTCAAACTATGTATTTTTTGGCCTCTACTTAGCTTTTGCTGACAAATGTTACAGATAACACGAGTTGGGTCATCTTTATCGATCTGAAAAAATGCCCAGGCTATGCAAGGCTTAGCACCCATGCGACCTGAAGAGCCACCACGACTTGTGGTGAGAGGCAGAGTTGTGTTTGAGGATGCAGTTGTTGACGTGCTTCCAGTACTACGTCTCTGTCCAGGAAGGCGCAACCTGACCTCGTCGTCACTAGCATCTTCCTCCACCTCCTCTGCTGACCTCATCTCTTGGCTGACTGTGGGTTGACAGTAAGTGGGATCTCCAACCTCATCATCATCACCCTGTGCGTTATCACACCCGTCGTCCTCAGAGCCAACCTGTTCCTGCCCTGACAAAAAACTAAAGTTGTCGCTCCAATCAGGTATTTGAGTCTTATCATCGTCTTCCTCATTGTCTCCACCAACAGGAGTTACAGTTTGGGAATGAGGGTCTACATTATGGTCAGAACCTTCTGCGTCTGGTCCTGGATCCGACTCATAAAGATTCTGGGCATCAGTGCAGATCATTTCCTCGTCTGGATTCACAGAAGCGCTGGAGTCAACCTCTGATTCCCTGGCATTAGTATGAGTAAACAGCTCTGCAGACTCAACCATCTGTTCTACCTCATACTCAGACGGGCAGCTGGAGATTTGGGAGCTGTGAGGAAGCAAGTGCGATTGGGGTGACACCTTTGAGGACTGGAGTATTTGTGATGTTGAAGTTGATGTGGAGGAGAGCCCACTTAAAGGAGCACTTGATATCCGTTGAAGCACCTGCTGTTTTTGTGCCTCATCTGGAATTTGTAGCGATTGGCGTGGCCGTAAGAAAGGGATCTTATCACATTGTCCGCTAAAAGAAGTAGACATTTTAGTTTGGCTGGAAGATGGTCTTTCTTCTGCAGATGTTACTGTTGCTTTAACACCTACCCCACGGACACAACCTTTTTTCCCCTTCCCAACACGCCTATTCCCCTTTCCACCAGCAGCAGGCCTTTTTCCACTCATTTTGGTGGTTAACTAATTCACAAATCTGGAGTTGTTTGCACAAAAAAACAATGGATGGGAACCGAGCAGAGCTGAGTGGCCAAACTGTGGTATTAGGCCAAAACTATTGGCTGGGTTAGATGCAGAAAAAAATTATATTCAATTTGCAACCTGATGGAGGTCTGTATAGATGGACTAATACAACAAGTCCCACACACAGCTAGAAGCCCAAAATTTTTTCAGAGGTAGATGCAGAAAAAAATATATTCAGTTTGCAACCTGATGGAGGTCTGTATAGATGGATTAATAGAACAAGTCCCACACACAGCTAGAAGCCCAATATTTTTTCAGAGGTAGATGCAGAAAAAAATTATATTCAGTTTGCAACCTTATGGAGGTCAGTATAGATGGACTAATAGAACAAGTCCCACACACAGCTAGAAGGCCAAATATTTTTTCAGAGGTAGATGCAGAAAAAAATTATATTCAGTTTGCAACCTTATGGAGGTCAGTATAGATGGACTAATAGAACAAGTCCCACACACAGCTAGAAGGCCAAATATTTTTTCAGAGGTAGATGCAGAAAAAAATTATATTCAGTTTGCAACCTTATGGAGGTCAGTATAGATGGACTAATAGAACAAGTCCCACACACAGCTAGAAGGCCAAATATTTTTTCAGAGGTAGATGCAGAAAAAAATTATATTCAGTTTGCAACCTTATGGAGGTCAGTATAGATGGACTAATAGAACAAGTCCCACACACAGCTAGAAGGCCAAATATTTTGTCAGAGGTAGATGCAGAAAAAATATATTCAGTTTGCAACCTGATGGAGGTCTGTATAGATGGATTAATAGAACAAGTCCCACACACAGCTAGAAGCCCAATATTTTTTCAGAGGTAGATGAAGAAAAAAATATATGCAGTTTGCAACCTGATGGAGGTCAGTATAGATGGACTAGTACAACAAGTCCCACACACAGCTAGAAGCCCAATATTTTTTCAGAGCTAGATGCAGAAAAAAATTATATTCAATTTGCAACCTGATGGAGGTCAGTATAGATGGACTAATAGAATGATGCTATGCCCAAAAGATTTTACTTCACTAGGTGCAGTAAAAAAATTGGTATTCTATACACAGGTGGTATATCTTGCAACACAGATAGGCTACTCCACTGACTAACACACTCTGCAATAGGCCAAAAAGGATTATCTTTGCTAGATTCAGCCAAATGGTGTGAAAAAAACTTGCACAGCACTGGCACAGACCTGCCAAAAACTGATAGGAACTGATGTAACCTAGTCCTGAAAAGGACTCCAATTACAATTAGTCTTTACTCCCACAATCTATCTATTTAAGAGCACAGACCTGCCTGATAAAAGTCGTAGGAAATGCTGTAACCTAGTCCTTAAAAGGACTGCAATCACAACTATTCCCTACTCCCAAGCTATCTGTAGATTTGTGCGAAAATTGGCTTGAAATTAACAAGGTATAGCGCACACAGCAACAGCGGTGCCGTCTAACACGCAGCTGCAGCAGTGAGAAAATGGTGGCGACGGGGAAAATGGCTTGGTCTTATAGGGCAAGGACATGTGACATACACTGCCAATGACACATGCCCTTGCTTGTGTGAAAAAAAGCACTTCGCTCCGTGTGTGCGCTGCTGATAGGCTGACAGATTGCACGTCCCCACTGCAAATGCGGGAAAGAGAAAAAAAAATGGAGATCTTCATTGTTCCTGCAGAGATCCATCCCCTGCCCCTCCCCCCACCCCGCTGTACACTCAAACTGCGTATTAACATTAATTTTCATCATTACTGAGAAAAAATCCAGTTATGATTTTGGTGCACGAACAGTTATCGAACATAACCTCGAACAGCCGAATTTTTCTTAAATTGTTCGTGTTCGCCGAACGGCTCGAACACCGCCCAAAACAGCTCGAATTTGAGATTGGCGAACAGTTCGAGTAGAACAACGCTCATATCTAATTGTCTTATTGTTTCATTGTGACCTTCACCTCTCTTCCAAGGGGCATTAAAACCATCTTGTTAAGCTACTGTTAGCTCCACGTCTCTTCCACGAGGCATTGATATTGTCTTTTTATTCCACTGCGACCTCCACCACTCTTCCAAGGGGCATTGATATTGTCTTTTTAATCCACTGCGAACTCCCCCACTCTTCCAAGGGGCATTAAAACCATCTGGTTAAACCACTCTGAACTCCAGAGCTCTTCCAAGGGGCATTTATATTGTCTTTTTATTCCACTCTAACCTCCACCACACTTCCAAGGGGCATTGACATTGTCTTTTTATTCCAGTGCGACCTCCACCACTCTTCCAAGGGGCATTAAAACCATATTGTTAAGCTACAGTGACCTCCACATCACTTCCACGGGTCATTGATATTGTCTTTTTATTCCACTGTTACCTCCACCAATCTTCCAAGGGGCATTGATATTGTTTTTTTATTCCACTGTGACCTCCACCACTCTTCCAAGGTGCATTAAAACCGTCTTGTGAAGTTACTGTGACCTCCACGCCTCTTCCAAGAAGCGTTAAAACCATCTGGTTATACCACTCTGAACTACACAGATCTTCCAAAGGGCATTATTATTGTCTTTTTATTCCACTGTAACCTCCACCACTCTTCCAAGGGGCATTTATTTTGTCTTTTTATTCCACTGCGACCTCCACCAGTCCTCCAAGAGGCATTAAAACCGTCTTGTTAAGCTACTGTGACCTCCACGTCTCTTCCACGCGGCATTGAAATTGTCTTTTTATTCCACTGTAACCTCCACCACTCGTCCAAGGGGCATTGATAATGTTTTTTTTTTCCACTGCGACCTCCACCACTCTTCCAAGGAGCATTGATAATGTCTTTTTATTCCAATGCGACCTCCAGCACTCTTCCAAGGCTCATTGATATTGTATTTTTAATCCACTGCGACCTCCACCACTCTTCCAAGGGGATTAAAACCGTATTGTTAAGGTATTGTGACCTCCACATCTCTTCCACGGGGCATTGATATTGTCTTTTTATTTAACTGTAACCTCCATCACTGTTCCAAGGGGCATTGATAATGTCTTTTTATTCCACTGGGACCTTCACCACTCTTCCAAGTGGCAATGATATTGTCTTTTAAATCCACTGCGACCTCCACCACTCTTCCAAGGGGCATTAAATAAGTCTTGTTAAGCTACTGTGACCTCCACGTCTCTTCCAAGGTGCAATAAAACCATCAATTTCAACCACTCTGAACTCCACAGCTCTTGCAAGAGGCATTGATATTGTCTTTTTACTCCACTGTAACCTACAGCACTCTTTCAAGGGGCATTGATATTGTCTTTTTATTCCACTACGACTTCTACCACTCTCCCAAGGTGCATTAAAAACATCTTGTTTAGCTACTGTAACGTCCATGTCTATTCCACGGGGCAATGATATTGTCTTTTTATTCCACTGTATCCTCCACCACTCTTCCAAGGGGTATTGATATTGTCTTTTTATTCCAATGCAACTTCCACCTCTCTTCTAAGGGGCATTGATATTGTCTTTTTAATCCACTGCGACCTCCACCACTTTTCCAAGGGGCATTAAAAATGTCTTTTTAAGCTTCTGTGACCTCCACGTCACTTCCAGTGGGCATTAAAACCGTCTGGTTTAACTACTCTGAACTCCACTGCTCTTCCAAAGGGCATTGATATTGTCTTTTTCATCCACTGTTCCCTCCACCACTCTTCCAAGGGGCATTGATATTGTTTTTTTATTCCACTGCGACCTCCACTACTCTTCCAAGGGGCATTGATATTGTCTTTTTATTCCACTGCGACCTCCACCACTCTTCTAAGGGGCATTTATATTGTCTTTTTAATCAACTGCGACCTCCACCACTCTTCCAAGGGCCATTAAAACCGTGTTATTAAGCTACTTTGACCTCCACGTCAATTCCACGGGGCATTAAAACCGTCAATTTAAACCACTCTGAACTCCAAAGCTCTTGCAAGGGGCATTGATATTGTCTTCTTATTCCAATGTAACCTCCAGCACTCTTAAAAGGGGCATTAATATTGTCTTTTTATTCCACTGCAACTTCCACCTCTCTTCCAAGGTGCATTAAAACCGTAAATTTAAACCACTCTGAACTCCACAGCTTTTGCAAGAGGCATTGATATTGTCTTTCTATTCCACTGTAACCTACAGCACTCTTTCAAGGGGCATTGATATTGTCTTTTTATTCCACTACGACTTTCACCACTCTCCCAAGGTGCATTAAAAACATCTTGTTTAGCTACTGTAACGTCCATGTCTAATCCACGGGGCATTGATATTGTCTTTTTATTCCACTGTATACTCCACCACTCTTCCAAGAATTATTGATATTGTCTCTTTATTCCACTGCGACTTCAACCTCTCTTCTAAGGGGCATTGATATTGTCTTTTTAATCCACTGCGACCTCGACCACTCGTCCAAGAGGCATTAAAACAGTCTTGTTAAGCTACTGTGACCTTCACATCTCTTCCAAGCGACATTAAAACCGTCTGGATAAACCACTCGGAACTCCACAGCTCTTCAAAGGGGCATTGATATTGTCTTTTTATTCCACTGTAACCTCCTCCATTCTACCAAGGGGTATTGATATTGTCTTTTTAATGCACTGCGACCTCCACCACTCTTCCAAGGGGCATTAGAATCAACTGGTTAAACCACTCTGAACTACATAGCTCTTTCAAGAGGCATTGATAATGTCTTTTTATTTCACTGTAACCTCCACCACTCTTTCAAGGGGCATTGATATTGTCTTTTTATTCCACTGCGACCTCCACCACTCTTCCAAGGGGCATTAAAACCGTCTTGTTAAGCTACTATCACCTTCACGTCCCTTCCAAGGGGCATTAAAACCGTCAATTTAAACCACTCTGAACTCCACAGCTCTTGCAAGGGGCATTGATATTGTCTTCTTATTCCAATGTAACCTCCAGCACTCTTCCAAGGGGCATTGATATTTTCTTTTTATTCCACTGCAACTTACACCTCTCTTCCAAGGGGCATTAAAACCGTCTTGTTAAGCTACTGTGACCTCCACGTCTCTTTCCCGGGGCATTGAAATTGTCTTTTTAATCCACTGTAACCTCCACCACTCTTCCAAGGGGCATTGATAATGTCTTTTTATTCCACTGGGACCTTCACCACTCTTCCAAGTGGCATTGATATTGTCTTTTTAATCCACTGCGACCTCCACCACTATTCCAAGGGGCATTAAAACCATCTTGTTAAGCTACTGTGACCTCCACTTCTCTTCCAAGGTGCATTAAAACCGTCAATTTAAACCACAATGAACTCCACAGCTCTTGCAAGAGTCATTGATATTGTCTTTTTACTCCACTGTCACCTACAGCACTCTTTCAAGGGTCATTGATATTGTCTTTTTATTTCACTACGACTTCCACCACTCTCCCAAGGTGCATTAAAAGCATCTTGTTTAGCTACTGTAACGGCCATGTCTATTTCACGGGGCATTGATATTGTCTTTCTATTCCACTGTATCCTCCACCACTCTTCCAAGGGGTATTGATATTGTCTTTTTATTCCACTGTGACTTCCACCTCTCTTCTAAGGGGCATTGATATTGTCTTTTTAATCCACTGCGACCTCCACCACTCTTCAAAGAGGCATTAAAAGAGTCTTGTTAAGCTACTGTGACCTCCACATCTCTTCCAAGCGGCATTAATACCGTCTGGATAAACCACTCTGAACTCCACAGCTCTTCAAAGGGGCATTGATATTGTCTTTTTATTCCACTGTAACCTCCACCACCCTTCCAAGGGGCATTAAAACCATCTGGTTAAACCACTCTGAACTCCATAGCTCTTTCAAGAGGCATTGATATTGTCTTTTTATTTCACTGCAACCTCCACCACTCTTTCAAGGGGCATTGATATTGTCTTTTTATTCCACTGCGACCTCCAACACTCTTCCAAGGGGCATTAAAACCATCTTGTTAAGCTACTGTGACCTCCACGTCTCTTTCACGGGGCATTGATATTGTCTTTTTATTCCACTGTAACCTCCACCACTCTTCCAAGGGGCATTGATATTGTCTTTTTATTCCACTGGGACCTTCACCACTCTTCCAAGTG
The DNA here is from genome assembly GCF_046119375.1 of Phyllobates terribilis. NCBI lineage: Eukaryota > Metazoa > Chordata > Amphibia > Anura > Dendrobatidae > Phyllobates > Phyllobates terribilis. Next base: position 25,228,049 of record NW_027362775.1, read on the forward strand.
GCATTGATATTGTCTTTTTAATCCTCTGTAACCTCCACCACTCTTCCAAGGGGCATTAAAACCGTCTTGTTAAGCTACTGTGAGCTCCAAGTCTCTTACAAGGTGCATTAAAACCGTCAATTTAAACCACTCTGAACTTCACAGCTCTTGCAAGAGGCATTGATATTGTCTTTTTATTCCACTGTAACCTACAGCACTCTTTCAAGGGGCATTGATATTGTCTTTTTATTCCACTACGACTTTCACCACTCTCCCAAGGTGCATTAAAAACATCTTGTTTAGCTACTGTAACGTCCATGTCTATTCCACGGGGCATTGATATTGTCTTTTTATTCCACTGTATACTCCACCACTCTTCCAAGGAGTATTGATATTGTCTTTTTATTCCACTGCGACTTCAACCTCTCTTCTAAGGGGCATTGATATTGTCTTTTTAATCCACTGCGACCTCCACCACTCTTCCAAGAGGCATTAAAACAGTCTTGTTAAGCTACTGTGACCTCCACATCTCTTCCAAGCGGCATTAAAACCGTCTGGATAAACTACTCGGAACTCCATAGCTCTTCAAAGGGGCATTGATATTGTCTTTTTATTCCACTTTAACCTCCTCCATTCTACCAATGGGTATTGATATTGTCTTTTGAATGCACTGCGACCTCCACCACTCTTCCAAGGGGCATTAGAACCATCTGGTTAAACCACTCTGAACTCCATAGCTCTTTCAAGAGGCATTGATATTGTCTTTTTATTTCACTGTAACCTCCACCATTCTTTCAAGGGGCATTGATATTGTCTTTTTATTCCACTGCGACCTCCACCACTCTTCCAAGGGGCATTAAAACCGTCTTGTTAAGCTACTGTCACCTTCACATCCCTTCCAAGGGGCATTAAAACCGTCAATTTAAACCACTCTGAACTCCACAGCTCTTGCAAAGGGCATTGATATTGTCTTTTTAATCCAATGTAACCTCCAGCACTCTTCCAAGGGGCATTGATATTGTCTTTTTATTCCACTGCAACTTACACCTCTCTTCCAAGGGGCATTAAAACCGTCTTGTTAAGCTACTGTGACCTCCACGTCTCTTTCACGGGGCATTGATATTGTCTTTTTAATCCACTGTAACCTCCACCACTCTTCCAAGGGGCATTGATAATGTCTTTTTATTCCACTGGGACCTTCACCACTCTTCCAAGTGGCATTGATATTGTCTTTTTAATCCACTGCGACCTCCACCACTATTCCAAGGGGCATTAAAACCGTCTTGTTAAGCTACTGTGACCTCCACTTCTCTTCCAAGGTGCATTAAAACCATCAATTTAAGCCACAATGAACTCCACAGCTCTTGCAAGAGTCATTGATATTGTCTTTTTACTCCACTGTAACCTACAGCACTCTTTCAAGGGTCATTGATATTGTCTTTTTATTCCACTACGACTTCCACCTCTCTTCCAAGGGGCATTAAAACCATCTTGTTAAGCTACTGTGACCTCCACGTCTCTTTCACGGGGCATTGATATTGTCTTTTTATTCCACTGTAACCTCCACCACTCTTCCAAGGGGCATTGATATTGTCTTTTTATTCCACTGGGACCTTCACCACTCTTGCAAGTGGCATTGATATTGTCTTTTTAATCCTCTGTGACCTCCACCACTCTTCCAAGGGGCATTAAAACCGTCTTGTTAAGCTACTGTGACCTCCAAGTCTCTTACAAGGTGCATTAAAACCGTCAATTTAAACCACTCTGAACTCCACAGCTCTTGCAAGAGGCATTGATATTGTCTTTTTATTCCACTGTAACCTACAGCACTCTTTCAAGGGGCATTGATATTGTCTTTTTATTCCACTACGACTTTCACCACTCTCCCAAGGTGCATTAAAAACATCTTGTTTAGCTACTGTAACATCCATGTCTATTTCACGGGGCATTGATATTGTCTTTTTATTCCACTGTATACTCCACCACTCTTCCAAGGAGTATTGATATTGTCTTTTTATTCCACTGCGACTTCAACCTATCTTCTAAGGGGCTTTGATATTGTCTTTTTAATCCACTGCGACCTCAACCACTCTTCCAAGAGTCATTAAAACAGTCTTGTTAAGCTACTGTGACCTCCACATCTCTTCCAAGCGGCATTAAAACCGTCTGGATAAACCACTCGGAACTCCACAGCTCTTCAAAGGGGCATTGATATTGTCTTTTTATTCCACTGTAACCTCCTCCATTCTACCAAGGGGCATTGATATTGTCTTTTTATTCCACTGCAACTTCCACCTCTCTTCCAAGGGGCATTAAAACCATCTTGTTAAGCTACTGTGACCTCCACGTCTCTTTCACGGGGCATTGATATTGTCTTTTTATTCCACTGTAACCTCCACCACTCTTCCAAGGGGCATTGATATTGTCTTTTTATTCCACTGGGACCTTCACCACTCTTTCAAGTGGCATTGATATTGTCTTTTTAATCCTCTGTGACCTCCACCACTCTTCCAAGGGGCATTAAAACCGTCTTGTTAAGCTACTGTGACCTCCAAGTCTCTTAAAAGGTACATTAAAACCGTCAATTTAAACCACTCTGAACTCCACAGCTCTTGCAAGCAGCATTGATATTGTCTTTTTATTCCACTGTAACCTACAGCACTCTTTCAAGGGGCATTGATATTGTCTTTTTATTCCACTACGACTTTCACCACCCTCCCGAGGTGCATTAAAAACATCTTGTTTAGCTACTGTAACGTCCATGTCTATTCCACGGGGCATTGATATTGTCTTTTTATTCCACTGTATACTCCACCACTCTTCCAAGGAGTATTGATATTGTCTTTTTATTCCACTGCGACCTCAACCCCTCTTCTAAGGGGCATTGATATTGTCTTTTTAATCCACTGCGACCTCCACCACACTTCCAAGAGGCATTAAAACAGTCTTGTTAAGCTACTGTGACCTCCACATCTCTTCCAAGCGGCATTAAAACCGTCTGGATAAACCACTCGGAACTCCACAGCTCTTCAAAGGGGCATTGATATTGTCTTTTTATTCCACTGTAACCTCCTCCATTCTACCAAGGGGCATTGATATTGTCTTTTTATTCCACTGCAACTTCCACCTCTCTTCCAAGGGGCATTAAAACCATCTTGTTAACCTACTGTGACCTCCACGTTTCTTTCACGGGGCATTGATATTGTCTTTTTATTCCACTGTAACCTCCACCACTCTTCCAAGGGGCATTGATATTGTCTTTTTATTCCACTGGGACCTTCACCACTCTTCCAAGTGGCATTGATATTGTCTTTTTAATCCTCTGTGACCTCCACCACTCTTCCAAGGGGCATTAAAACCGTCTTGTTAAGCTACTGTGACCTCCAAGTCTCCTACAAGGTGCATTAAAACTGTCAATTTAAACCACTCTGAACTCCACAGCTCTTGCAAGAGGCATTGATATTGTCTTTTTATTCCACTGTAACCTACAGCACTCTTTCAAAGGGCATTGATATTGTCTTTTTATTCCACTACGACTTTCACCACTCTCCCAAGGGGCATTAAAAACATCTTGTTTAGCTACTGTAACGTCCATATCTATTCCACGGGGCATTGATATTGTGTTTTTATTCCACTGTATACTCCACCACTCTTCCAAGGAGTATTGATATTGTCTTTTTATTCCACTGCGACTTCAACCTCTCTTCTAAGGGGCTTTGATATTGTCTTTTTAATCCACTGAGACCTCCAACACTCTTCCAAGAGGCATTAAAACAGTCTTGTTAAGCTACTGTGACCTCCACATCTCTTCCAAGCGGCATTAAAACCGTCTGGATAAACCACTCGGAACTCCACAGCTCTTCAAAGGGGCATTGATATTGTTTTTTTATTCCACTGTAACCTCCTCCATTCTACCAAGGTGTATTGATATTGTCTTTTAATGCTCTGCGACCTCCACCACTCTTCCAAGGGGCATTAGAACCATCTGGTTAAACCACTCTGAACTCCATAGCTCTTTCAAGAGGCATTGATATTGTCTTTTTATTTCACTGTAACCTCTACCACTCTTTCAAAGGCCATTGATATTGTCTTTTTATTCCACTGCGACCTCCACCACTCTTCCAAGGGGCATTAAAACCGTCTTGTTAAGCTACTGTCACCTTCACGTCCCTTCCAGGGGGCATTAAAACCGTCAATTTAAACCACTCTGAACTCCACAGCTCTTGCAAGGGGCATTGATATTGTCTTTTTATTCCAATGTAACCTCCAGCACTCTTCCAAGGGGCATTGATATTGTCTTTTTATTCCACTGCAACTTACACCTCTCTTCCAAGGGGCATTAAAACCATCTTGTTAAGCTACTGTGACCTCCACGTCTCTTTCACAGGGCATTGATATTGTCTTTTTAATCCACTGTAACCTCCACCACTCTTCCAAGGGGCATTGATAATGTCTTTTTATTCCACTGGGACCTTCACCACTCTTCCAAGTGGCATTGATATTGTCTTTTTAATCCACTGCGACCTCCACCACTATTCCAAGGGGCATTAAAAGCGTCTTGTTAAGCTACTGAGACCTCCACTTCTCTTCCAAGGTGCATTAAAACCGTCAATTTAAGCCACAATGAACTCCACAGCTCTTGCAAGAGTCATTGATATTGTCTTTTTACTCCACTGTAACCTACAGCACTCTTTCAAGGGTCATTGATATTGTCTTTTTATTCCACTCCGACTTCCACCACTCTCCCAAGGTGCATTAAAAGCATCTTGTTTAGCTACTGTAACGTCCATGTCTATTCCACGGGGCATTGATATTGTGTTTTTATTCCACTGTATACTCCACCACTCTTCCAAGGAGTATTGATATTGTCTTTTTATTCCACTGCGACTTCAACCTCTCTTCTAAGGGGCCTTGATATTGTCTTTTTAATCCACTGAGACCTCCACCACTCTTCCAAGAGGCATTAATACAGTCTTGTTAAGCTACTGTGACCTCCACATCTCTTCCAAGCGGCATTAAAGCCGTCTGGATAAACCACTCGGAACTCCACAGCTCTTCAAAGGGGCATTGATATTGTTTTTTTATTCCACTGTAACCTCCTCCATTCTATCAAGGGGTATTGATATTGTCTTTTAATGCTCTGCGACCTCCACCACTCTTCCAAGGGGCATTAGAACCATCTGGTTAAACCACTCTGAACTCCATAGCTCTTTCAAGAGGCATTGATATTGTCTTTTTATTTCACTGTAACCTCCACCACTCTTTCAAAGGGCATTGATATTGTCTTTTTATTCCACTGCGACCTCCACCACTCTTCCAAGGGGCATTAAATAAGTCTTGTTAAGCTACTGTCACCTTCACGTCCCTTCCAGGGGGCATTAAAACCGTCAATTTAAACCACTCTGAACTCCACAGCTCTTGCAAGAGGCATTGATATTGTCTTTTTATTCCACTGTAACCTACAGCACTCTTTCAAAGGGCATTGATATTGTCTTTTTTTTCCACTACGACTTTCACCACTCTCCCAAGGGGCATTAAAAACATCTTGTTTAGCTACTGTAACGTCCATGTTGTAACGGGTCTGGGAGGCGGAACCTCTGAGCTACTATACAAGGGGGCGGCCCTTGTAAGGGAGCGGGTGGCAGTCTCTGGATGAACGGACAGGGAGATACGGCAAGTGATCAGGGCAGTCTCTGGGTAAAGGGTAGGTACGACCTGTGATGGCAGAGCCTCCGGGTAGGCTAGCAGGCAGATGGTAGATGTGTGCTCCCAGGTGAGCAAGCGAGAGTCTCTGGAATAGCAGGTGGTCACGGCACGTGACGGCGGAACCTCCGGGCTGGCAAGCAGGCAGGTAACGGAGAAGCGCTCCCAGGTGAGCGGGCAAGAGTCTCTGAAATAGCTGGTGGTCACAGCACGTGACAGCGGAGCCTCCGGGTAGGCAAGCAGGCAGGTAGTGGAGAAGCGCTCCCAGGTGAGCGGGCAAGAGTCTGAAATAGCTGATGGTCACAGCACGTGACAACGGAGCCTCCGGGCTGGCAAGCAGGCAGGTAACGAAGAAGCGCTCCCAGGTGAGCGGGCAAGCTGGTCCATAGACAGACTGACCGGAGTTGTAAGGCAGACCGTCGGACCTCAGGCAAGCAGGCAGGTAGCTGATGTGCGCTCCCAGGTGAGCGGGCAGGCTGGTCCTTTAGACAGACTGACAGGAGTAGTAAGGCAGACCGTCGGACCTCAGACTGGCAGACAGGTAACAAGTATTCAGGCAGGAATCAGGCAGGTAACTGGCAGGTAACTGGCAGGTAACTGGCAACGGGACCTGAGGGCTGAAGCACAGGTGAGACACAGGTGCAAACAACATTGCTCGGGCACCTCCATTTTGGAGGAGGTGCCTTATATATGATGAAGTCCTCCGGCCATTGGCCGGGGACTCCTTAGGACGGCGCGCGCGGCCCCTTTAAGAGGAGGGGAGCGCGCGCGCCCTAAGCACAGGGGCCGGGAAGGAGCGCGCGCTGAGAGCAGAGCGGGAGGAGGACGCCGGGAAGGAGCGCGCGCTGACAGCAGAGCGGAGAGAGGACGCCGGGCACGGAGCAGAGCGGTGAGGGGAGCAGCGTCCCTGCCTAGCAGAGGGCAGGGACGCCAGCGCTACAGTACCCCCCCTTTAGGCCCCCCCTTTTTTAGGCCAGACAGAAATTTAGCTAGGATGAGAGGGGCATGGATGTTCTCCCGGGGCTCCCACGTTCTCTCCTCAGGACCAAACCCCTTCCAATCTACCAGAAAAAAGGTCTTTCCTCTTACCCTTTTGGTGGCAAGAATGTTCTCTACCTCAAACTCGTCCTCAGCAGAAACCGGAGCAGGAGGCGTACCTGTAGACTTGGAAAAAGAGTTAAGTACCACAGGTTTGAGGAGAGATACATGGAAGGAGTTAGGGATCCGTAAGTTGGCCGGGAGTTTCAATTTATAGGCCACCGGGTTGATCTGACTGATGACCTCCAGTGGGCCGATGAACCGAGGCCCTAACTTATAGGAAGGGATCTTGAGCCGGACATATTTGGACGAGAGCCAGACTTTATCCCCAGGACGGAATTGAGGAGGGTCCAGACGTTTTTTGTCAGCGTGTCTTTTCATACGCTCGGAAGACAGAAGGAGTGCGGACCGGGTACTCTCCCATATGGAGGAAAATTTGTTAACAAGAGATTCCGCAGCCGGATTGTCCACCGAGGTGGAGACGGGAAACGGGATCCGAGGATGCTGACCGTAGACTACAAAAAACGGGGATTTGGAGGAAGATTCGCTCTCGTGGTTGTTGTACGAGAATTCGGCCCATGGCAGGAGATCCACCCAGTCAGAATGGTGGGCATTAACGAAGTGCCGGAGGTAACTGTTCAGGTTTTGATTGATCCGCTCCACTTGACCATTAGACTGTGGGTGGTAAGCGGATGAGAAGTCCAGGGTGACGTCCAGCAATTTACAAGTGGCTCTCCAGAAACGAGAAGTGAACTGTACTCCTCGATCCGACACGATGTGACGGGGCAGACCATGAAGACGGAAGATGTGGCGGATAAAGTCTTTAGCCAGCTCGGGTGCAGACGGAAGGCCTGGCAGGGGAATGAAGTGAGCCATTTTGGAAAAGCGGTCAGCGACCACCCAAATGACCGTACAACCGGCAGAGACGGGCAGGTCAGTTACGAAGTCCATCGCTATATGCTGCCAGGGGGCAGCAGGTACTGGCAGAGGAAGAAGGCGGCCGGCCGGCAGGTGTCTCGGAACTTTGTTGCGGGCGCAGGACGCACAGGCAGAAACAAAGTCTATTACATCCTTGTGCAGGTTAGGCCACCAGTAGTGCCGGGTAATAAGCTGGAGGGTCTTTTTCTGACCGGCGTGGCCAGCTAGTTTAGACGAATGACCCCAGTGTAGGATCTTCTCCCGATCAGGTACTGATACGAACGTCTTACCGGGAGGGAGACGATTTAGACTCACGGGAGCCACCTGCATTACTCTGGCGGGATCGATGATGTGTTTCGGATCCTCCTCGAGATCAGACACCAGAAAGGATCGAGACAAGGCGTCCGCCTTGACGTTTTTGTCAGCCGGGCGAAAATGAAGGACAAAATCAAAACGAGCAAAAAACAAGGACCACCGGGCTTGGCGCGGGTTAAGTCTCTGGGCATGCTGGAGGTAAGCCAAGTTCTTGTGGTCAGTGTAAATTATTACCGGGTGAAGAGCCCCCTCGAGCAGGTAACGCCACTCCTCCAATGCCAGTTTGATGGCCAATAACTCTCGGTCTCCTATGGAATAGTTGCGCTCTGAGGAGGAGAAGAGTTTTGAGAAGAAGCCACAAGTTACCATCCTCCCGGAAGATGATTTTTGAGTAAGTACCGCTCCGGCTCCAGAGGAGGAGGCGTCAACTTCCAGGAAGAACTGCTTGTTGCCATCTGGGCGGTGCAGCACCGGGGCGGAAGAGAAGGCCTGTTTTAGGGAAAGAAAGGCCTCCTCTGCTTCGGGTGGCCACTCTTTGGGATTAGTACCTTTACGGGTGAGCGCGGAAATTGGGGCCGTCCGGGAAGAGAAGTGTGGTATGAAGAGGCGGTAGTAGTTGGCGAAGCCCAGGAATCGCTGAATGGCCTTCAACCCCTCCGGTCGGGGCCATTTCTCGATGGCAGACAGTTTCTCAGGATCCATTTGTAGGCCGGTCTGAGAGATAATGTAGCCCAGAAACGGAAGCGAGGTCTGCTCAAAGAGGCACTTCTCAAATTTAGCGTAGAGATGGTTCTGCCTGAGCCTGAGCAGGACCTGACGAACGTCCCTCCGGTGAGTCTGGAGATCCGGAGAGAAGACCAAGATGTCGTCCAGGTACACCACTACGCAGGAGTAGAGAAGGTCCCGGAAGATGTCATTGACCAACTCTTGAAAGACGGCAGGAGCGTTACAGAGACCAAAGGGCATTACCAGGTATTCATAGTGGCCGTCCCGGGTGTTGAATGCCGTCTTCCATTCATCCCCCTGACGAATACGAACCAGGTTGTACGCCCCACGAAGGTCCAGTTTGGTGAAGATCCTAGCCCCCCTCAGACGATCAAATAATTCTGGAATGAGCGGAAGGGGGTACTTATTCTTCACCGTGATCTGGTTTAGGCCTCTATAGTCTATACAGGGACGGAGAGAGCCGTCCTTCTTTTTGACGAAAAAGAAGCCTGCTCCCGCCGGGGAGGTAGATTCCGGATGAATCCTCTGGCCAGATTCTCCTCAATATATTCGGACATTGACCGGGTCTCAGCAGCGGATAAAGGATAAATACGCCCACGGGGAGGAGTAGTACCGGGTAGCAGATCGATGGGGCAGTCGTATGGTCTATGAGGTGGTAATGTCTCTGCCTCCTTTTTATTAAAGACATCAGCAAAAGACCAATAAGGAATCGGAAGTCCAGGTAGATTAGCTGGGGTAGGAGAGGGACGGACGGGATGGACGGGAACCAGGCAGGTTTTATGACAGTCTTGTCCCCAGCGAAGGACCTCTCCGGTTTGCCAGTCAAGCACGGGTGCATGTCTCTGGAGCCAAGGCAGACCTAGCAAGAGGGCGTGAGAGAGTCCAGGCAGAACATGAAAGGAGATACTTTCAGAATGCAGCATTCCCACCTGTAGGGTAATGGATTCGGTGATGAGTTGAATGGGGCGAGGTAAGAGGCCCCCATCCACGGCAGCGACAGACAAGGGTACAGCCAGAGGTTTGGTGGGGATGCGGTATTTCTCAACCAGGGACTGTGAAATAAGATTCCCGGCTGCTCCAGAGTCAAGTTGGGCTAGTTCGAAATAACGGTTCTCCCCGTAGACGATCGAAACAGACAACAGCAGGGATGGAGAGGATTTATTCTTGTCTAGGTGGACCTCTCTGAGCGAACCTAGACACAGGCGTTTCCCGACCTCTCTGGGCAGGCACGGATCCGGTGCTCCTTACTGCCACAGTAGAAGCAGCTCCCCTCGGCACGGCGTGAGTCCTGACGGGTTTTGACCATCTTGGTCTGGTCGACCTGCATAGGCTCAGGAGAGTGTACCTGGGGAGAGACGGAGGGAATGACGGGTTTCTGAAAAGTAGGAGCTAAACGTGGAATCCTCCTCTCACGGGTGACCTCTTTGGCACGCTCCTGGAACCGTAGATCAATCCGGGTGGCAAGAGTTATTAGATCATCGAGGGTGGTTGGAATGTCCCGACCAGCAAGTTCATCTTTAATACGGCCGGACAGACCCTCCCAGAAAACGGATACCAGAGCGTCGTTATCCCAGGCCAGCTCCGAGGCAAGGGTACGGAACCGTATGGCATATTGGCCCACGGAGAGACCCTCCTGATGGAGGCGTAGCAGTGAGGATGCGGATGAGGTCTTCCGTCCGGGTTCGTCGAAGACTTTCCGGAAAGCCGAGAGAAAAGCAGGCAAGTTGGACACCAGGGGGTCTCCTCTCTCCCATAGAGGATTAAGCCAGGCCAGGGCCTCCCCGGTGAGATGGGACATGATAAAGGCAATTTTGGCCCGGTCGGAGTTAAACTGATGGGACAAAAGTTCAAAGTGCAGGGTGCACTGATTTATGAAGCCCCGAGCCTGGGCGGAGTCGCCTCCGAAGCGAGGAGGTGCAGACAGCCGGGGTCCGGGATAGGATACCATGGTATTAGTGGGTAGCGGAGCTGCCGGGTTGCGAGTCATAGTACTGGCAGTGGTTGCAGGTGGAGCAGTCAGAGTGTCCAGGCGAGAATTAACATTCCGTAGGTGACCCAGGATGGACTCCTGTTGGGACCTTTGACGGGACAGTTCATGACACAGGTCCGAGAGCGAGGGAGCTTGGGTGCCACCGGGTTCCATGGCCCGAGCAAACTGTAACGGGTCTGGGAGGCGGAACCTCTGAGCTACTATACAAGGGGGCGGCCCTTGTAAGGGAGCGGGTGGCAGTCTCTGGATGAACGGACAGGGAGATACGGCAAGTGATCAGGGCAGTCTCTGGGTAAAGGGTAGGTACGACCTGTGATGGCAGAGCCTCCGGGTAGGCTAGCAGGCAGATGGTAGATGTGTGCTCCCAGGTGAGCAAGCGAGAGTCTCTGGAATAGCAGGTGGTCACGGCACGTGACGGCGGAACCTCCGGGCTGGCAAGCAGGCAGGTAACGGAGAAGCGCTCCCAGGTGAGCGGGCAAGAGTCTCTGAAATAGCTGGTGGTCACAGCACGTGACAGCGGAGCCTCCGGGTAGGCAAGCAGGCAGGTAGTGGAGAAGCGCTCCCAGGTGAGCGGGCAAGAGTCTGAAATAGCTGATGGTCACAGCACGTGACAACGGAGCCTCCGGGCTGGCAAGCAGGCAGGTAACGAAGAAGCGCTCCCAGGTGAGCGGGCAAGCTGGTCCATAGACGGACTGACCGGAGTTGTAAGGCAGACCGTCGGACCTCAGGCAAGCAGGCAGGTAGCTGATGTGCGCTCCCAGGTGAGCGGGCAGGCTGGTCCTTTAGACAGACTGACAGGAGTAGTAAGGCAGACCGTCGGACCTCAGACTGGCAGACAGGTAACAAGTATTCAGGCAGGAATCAGGCAGGTAACTGGCAGGTAACTGGCAACGGGACCTGAGGGCTGAAGCACAGGTGAGACACAGGTGCAAACAACATTGCTCGGGCACCTCCATTTTGGAGGAGGTGCCTTATATATGATGAAGTCCTCCGGCCATTGGCCGGGGACTCCTTAGGACGGCGCGCGCGGCCCCTTTAAGAGGAGGGGAGCGCGCGCGCGCGCGCCCTAAGCACAGGGGCCGGGAAGGAGCGCGCGCTGAGAGCAGAGCGGGAGGAGGACGCCGGGAAGGAGCGCGCGCTGACAGCAGAGCGGAGAGAGGACGCCGGGCACGGAGCAGAGCGGTGAGGGGAGCAGCGTCCCTGCCTAGCAGAGGGCAGGGATGCCAGCGCTACACATGTCTATTCCACGGGGCATTGATATTGTGTTTTTATTCCACTGTATACTCCACCACTCTTCCAAGGAGTATTGATATTTTCTTTTTATTCCACTGCGACTTCAACCTCTCTTCTAAGGGGCTTTGATATTGTCTTTTTAATCCACTGAGACCTCCACCACTCTTCCAAGAGGCATTAATACAGTCTTGTTAAGCTACTGTGACCTCCACATCTCTTCCAAGCGGCATTAAAACCGTCTGGATAAACCACTCTGAACTCCACAGCTCTTCAAAGGGGCAATGATATTGTTTTTTTATTCCACTGTAACCTCCTCCATTCTACCAAGGGGTATTGATATTGTCTTTTAATGCTCTGCGACCTCCACCACTCTTCCAAGGGGCATTAGAACCATCTGGTTAAACTACTCTGAACTCCATAGCTCTTTCAAGAGGCATTGATATTGTCTTTTTATTTCACTGTAACCTCCACCACTCTTTCAAAGGGCATTGATATTGTCTTTTTATTCCACTGCGACCTCCACCACTCTTCCAAGGGGCATTAAAACCGTCTTGTTAAGCTACTGTCACCTTCACGTCCCTTCCAGGGGGCATTAAAACCGTCAATTTAAACCACTCTGAACTCCACAGCTCTTGCAAGGGGCATTGATATTGTCTTTTTATTCCAATGTAACCTCCAGCACTCTTCCAAGGGGCATTGATATTGTCTTTTTATTCCACTGCAACTTACACCTCTCTTCCAAGGGGCATTAAAACCATCTTGTTAAGCTACTGTGACCTCCACGTCTCTTTCACAGGGCATTGATATTGTCTTTTTAATCCACTGTAACCTCCACCACTCTTCCAAGGGGCATTGATAATGTCTTTTTATTCCACTGGGACCTTCACCACTCTTCCAAGTGGCATTGATATTGTCTTTTTAATCCACTGCGACCTCCACCACTATTCCAAGGGGCATTAAAAGCGTCTTGTTAAGCTACTGAGACCTCCACTTCTCTTCCAAGGTGCATTAAAACCGTCAATTTAAGCCACAATGAACTCCACAGCTCTTGCAAGAGTCATTGATATTGTCTTTTTACTCCACTGTAACCTACAGCACTCTTTCAAGGGTCATTGATATTGTCTTTTTATTCCACTACGACTTCCACCACTCTCCCAAGGTGCATTAAAAGCATCTTGTTTAGCTACTGTAACGTCCATGTCTATTCCACGGAGCATTGATATTGTCTTCCTATTCCACTGTATACTCCACCACTCTTCCAAGGGGTATTGATACTGTCTTTTTATTCCACTGCGACTTCCACCTCTCTTCTAAGGGGCATTGATATTGTCTTTTTAATCCACTGCGACCTCCACCACTCTTCCAAGAGGCATTAAAATAGTCTTGTTAAGCTACTGTGACCTCCACATCTCTTCCAAGCGGCATTAATACCGTCTGGATAAGCCACTCTGAACTCCACAGCTCTTCCAAGGGGCATTGATATTGTCTTTTTATTCCACTGTAACCTCCACCATTCTTCCAAGGGGTATTGATGTTGTCTTTTTAATCCACTGCGACCTCCACCACCCTTCCAAGGGGCATTAAAACCATCTGGTTAAACCACTCTGAACTCCATAGCTCTTTCAAGAGGCATTGGTATTGTCTTTTTATTTCACTGTAACCTCCACCACTCTTTCAAGGGGCAGTGATATTGTCTTTTTATTCCACTGCGACCTCCACCACTCTTCCAAGGGGCATTAAAACCGTATTGTTAAGCTACTGTCACCTTCACGTCCCTTCCAAGGGGCATTAAAACCATCTTGTTAAGCTACTGTGACCTCCACGTCTCTTTCACGGGGCATTGATATTGTCTTTTTATTCCACTGTGACCTCCACCACTCTTCCAAGGGGCATTGATATTGTCTTTTTATTCCACTGGGACCTTCACCACTCTTCCAAGTGGCATTGATATTGTCTTTTTAATCCTCTGTGACCTCCACCACTCTTTCAAGGGGCATTAAAACCGTCTTGTTAAGCTACTGTGACCTCCAAGTCTCTTACAAGGTGCATTAAAACCGTCAATTTAAACCACTCTGAACTCCACAGCTCTTGCAAGAGGCATTGATATTGTCTTTCTACTCCACTGTAACCTACAGCAATCTTTCAAGGGGCATTGATATTGTCTTTTTATTCCACTACGACTTCCACCACTCTCCCAAGGTGCATTAAAAGCATCTTGTTTAGCTACTGTACCATCCATGTCTATTCCACGGGGCATTGATGTTGTCTTTTTATCACACTGTATCCTCCATCACTCTTCCAAGGGGTATTGATATTGTCTTTTTATTCCACTGCAACTACCACCTCTCTTCTAAGGGGCATTGATATTGTCTTTTTAATCCACTGCGACCTCCACCACTCTTCCAAGAGGCATTAAAACAGTCTTGTTAAGCTACTGTGACCTCCACATCTCTTCCAAGCGGCATTAAAACCGTCTGGATAAACCACTCTGAACTCCACAGCTCTTCCAAGGGGCATTGATATTGTCTTTTTATTCCACTGTAACCTCCACCATTCTTCCAAGGGGTATTGATATTGTCTTTTTAATGCACTGCGACCTCCACCACCCTTCCAAGGGGCATTAAGACCATCTGGTTAAAAGACTCTGAACTCCATAGCTCTTTCAAGAGGCATTGATATTGTCTTTTTATTTCACTGTAAGCTCCACCACTCTATCAAGGGGCATTGATATTGGCTATTTATTCCACTGCGACCTCCACCACTCTTCCAAGGGGCATTAAAACCGTCTTGTTAAGCTACTGTCACCTTCACGTCCCTTCCAAGGGGCATTAAAACCGTCAATTTAAACCACTCTGAACTCCACAGCTCTTGCAAGGGGCATTGATATTGTCTTTTTATTCCACTGCAACTTCCACCTCTCTTCCAAGGGGCATTAAAACCGTCTTGTTAAGCTACTGTGACCTCCATGTCTCTTCCACAGGGCATGGATATTGTCTTTTTATTCCACTGGAACCGCCAACATTCTTCCAATGGGCATTGATATTGTCTTTTTATTCCACTGAGACTTCAACCACTACTTCAAGGAGCATTGACATTGTCTTTTTAATCCACTTCGACATCCAATACTCTTCCAACGGGCATTAAAACAGTCTTGTTAATCTTCTGTGACCTACACGTCTCTTCCAAGGGGCATTAAAACCGTCAATTTAAACCACTCTCAACCCCACAGCTCTTCCAAGGGGCATTGATATTGTCTTTTCATTCCACTGCGACTTTCACCTCTCTTCCAAGGGACATTAAAACCGTCTTGTTAAGTTACTGTGACATCCACGTCTCTTTAACGGGGCATTTATATTGTCTTTTTATTCCACTGTAAACTACACCACTCTTCCAAGGGGCATTGATATTCTCTTCTAATTCCACTGCCACCTCCACCACTCTTCCAAGGGGCATTGATATTGTCTTTTTAATCCACTGCGACCTCCACCACTTTTCCAAGGGGCATTAAAAACGTCTTTTTAAGCTACTGTGACCGCCACGTCACTTCCAATGGGCTTTAAAACCGTCTGGTTTTACTGCTCTAAACTCCACTGCTCTTCCAAGGGGCATTGATATTGTCTTTTTAATCCACTATTACCTCCACCACTCTTCCAAGGGGCAATGATATTGTTTTTTTATTCCACTGCGACCTCCACTACTCTTCCAAGGGGCATTGATATTGTTTTTTTATTCCACTGCGACCTCCACCACTCTTCTAAGGGGCATTTATATGGTCTTTTTAATCAACTGCGACCTCCACCACTCTTCCAAGGGGCATTAAAACTGTCTTGTTAAGCTGCTGTAACCTCCATGTCTATTCCACGGGCCATTGATATTGTCTTTTTATTCCAATGTAACCTCCATCACTCTTCTAAGGGGCAGTGATATTGTCTTTTTAAACCACTGCGACCTCCACCACTCTTCCAAGAGGCATTAAAAACATCTTATTAAGCTACCATGACCTCCACGTCTCTTCCAATGGGCATTAAAACCGTCTTGTTAAACCACTCTGAATTCCACAGCTCATCAAAGGGGCATTGATATTGTCTTTTTATTCCACTGTAACCTCCACCACTTTTCCTATGGGAATTGATATTGTCTTTTTATTATTATTATTATTATTTATTATTATAGCGCCATTTATTCCATGGCGCTTTACATGATAGGGATATACATTACAAAAGCATTTACATAATCTTAACAAAACGAGTCAGCGACTGGTACAGGAGGAGCGAGGACCCTGCCCACGAGGGCTCACGTTCTAGAAGGGATGGGTGGGGATACATTAGGTGAGGGAAGAGCTAGTTGTGCAGCGGTGGTTACTGCAGGTTGTAGGCTTGTCGGAAGAGGAGGGTCTTCAGGTTTCTTTTGAAGGTTTCCACGGTCAGCGAGAGTCTGTTGTGTTGGGTTAGAGAGTTCCAGAGTAGGGGGGATGCACGGGAGAAATCTTGTATACGATTGTGGGAGGAGGAGATAAGAGGGGAGTAGAGAAGGAGTTCTTGTGAGGATCGGAGGTTGCGTGCAGGTACGTACCGGGAGACTAGGTCACAGATGTATAGGGGAGACAGGTTGTGGATGGCTTTGTATGCCATGGTTAGAGTTTTGAACTGGAATCTCTGGGCAATGGGGAGCCAATGAAGACATTGACAGAGAGGAGAGGCCGAGGAATAGTGGGGGGACAGGTGAATTAGTCGAGCAGCAGAGCTTAGGATAGATTGGAGAGGCGCCAGAGTGTTGTAAGGGAGGCCACAGAGCAGGAGGTTGCAGTAGTCGAGGCGGGATATGATGAGGGCATGCACTAGTGTTTTTGCAGAGTCTTTGCTGAGAAATGCACAGATCCGGGAGATGTTTTTGATTTGGAGTCGGCAGGAAGTGGAAAGGGCTTGGATATGTGGCTTGAAGGAGAGATCAGAGTCCAGGGTTACTCCAAGGCAGCGAGCTTGTGGGACTGAGGAGAGTGAACAGCCATTGACGTTGATGGCTAGGTCAAATGGGGGATGTGAATGAGAGGGTGGAAAGATGATGAACTCTGTTTTATCCATGTTGAGTTTTAGAAATCTGTCAGAGAAGAATGATGACATGGCGGACAGACATTGTGAAATTTTGATTAGTAGGGAGGAGATATCGGGTCCGGAGAGGTAGATCTGTGTGTCGTCAGTATAGGGGTGATACTGAAAACTGTGAGACTCTATGAGCTGTCCCAGGCCAAAGGTGTAGATGGAGAAGAGCGGAGGTCCTAGAACTGAACCTTGGGGGACACCGACAGATAGGGGTCGAGTTGAGGAGGTGGTGCGTGAGTGGGAGACTCTGAATGTCCTGTCTGTTAAGTATGAGAAGATCCAAGATAGAGCCAAGTCCGTGATGCCAAGAGATGAGAGAATCTGGAGTAAGAGGAAATGGTCCACTGTCTCAAAGGCAGATGACTGGTCCAGAAGGAGGAGGATGGAGTGGATTTGGCATTTAGTAGGTCGTTGGTGACTTTGGTCAGGGCAGTTTCAGTCGAGTGATGCGGTCGGAAGCCAGATTTCAGACGGTCGAAGACGGAGCAGGAGGAGAGGTGGGAGGACAGTTCAAGGTGAACATGTTGTTCTAGTAGTTTTGAGGCTAAGGGGAGGAGTGATATGGGGCGGTAGCTAGTCAGAGAGGAAGGGTCAAGGGAGGGCTTTTTGAGGATGGGTGTGATTGCGGCATGTTTGAAACATGAGGGGAAGACATCGGTTGTTAGTGACAGATTGAAGAGGTGGGTTAGGGTTGGGATGAAGACTGTGGTAAGGTTAGTGATGAGGTGGGATGGGATTGGGTCAAGTTCGCAGGTGGTGAGGTGTGATTTGGAGAGTAAAGAGGAGACTTGACCTTCTGTAATGGTGGAGAAGTGGGGTTTGGAGGAGGAAGGTTGAATAGATATGAGGAGGGGTTGTGTGGACTTTAGGCAAAAGTTTTGTCTGATGGTGTCAATCTTCTGTTTGAAGAATGAGGCAAAGTCGTCGGCTGAGATGAGAGAAGAGGGAGGAAGTGCTGGGGGACGAAGGAGAGAGTTTGAAAGTGTTAAATATCTGTTTAGGGTTGTGAGATAGGGAGGATATGAGAGATGAGAAGTAGGTTTGTTTTGCTGCAGTGAGTGCGGAATTGAAATTAGTGAGGGATTGCTTGTATGCGATGAAGTGCTCGATGGAGTGAGACCTTTTCCATCTCTGCTCCGCAACCCTGGAGACCCGGCGCAGTTCTTTAGTAAGTTTAGTGTGCCAAGGTTGCCTGTTGAATGTGCGAGATGTGTTGTGTGTGAGAGGGGCGATCGAGTCTACAGCTGCAGCCATTGTGGTGTTATATGAAGCAGCAGCAACATCTGCATCGTGTAAGGAATTTATGTCTGTAAGAGGGAGGAGGGATTCAGAGAGTGAGTGTAAGTCAAGGTATTTGAGATTTCTGCGAGGGTATGCAAGTTTGTGGAGTGGGGATTGTTGCCCCGGGGAGGAGAGAGAAGAGAATGTAAGTAGGCTGTGATCAGAGAGAGGGAGAGGTGAGCTAGAGAGGTTAGATAGGGAACAGAGGCGGGTGAAGATGAGGTCCAGTGTGTGGCCATCTTTGTGGGTGGGTGTGGAAGACCATTGAGTGAGTCCGAAGGAGGAAGTGAGAGATAGGAACATAGAGACAGACGAGTGGGAAGTGTTAATGGGGATTTTGAAGTCACCCATTATGATAGTGGGGATGTCAGTGGAGAGGAAGTGAAGCAGCCAAGTGGTGAAGTGGTCTAAGAAGGTGGTGGCTTGCCCTGGGGGTCGGTAAATGACGGCCAGTTGGAGGTTGGAGGGGGAATAGATGCGCGCACAGTGCACCTCAAAAGAAGGGAGTGTAACGGAGGGTGGCAGTGGGATTTGGGTGAAAGCGCAGTGTTCTGATAGGAGAAAACCTACGCCTCCGCCATGTTTGCCGTTGGGGCGGGGGGTGTGGGAAAGGTGTAATCCGCCATATGAAAGTGCAGCTGGGGAGGCTGTGTCAGAGGGGGTGAGCTAGGTTTCAGTAATGGCGAGGAAGGAAAGTTTGTTTGTAATGAAAAGATCGTGGATGAAGGAAAGTTTGTTGCAGACAGAGAGAGCTTTCCATAGAGCTCCTGTTAGAGCTACTAAGGGAGTGGGGATTGGTTGGATGGGTATGAGGTTAGAAGGGTTGCCACAGTTTGTGGAAGGTCGTGGATAGGAGGAAGAAGTAACTGTGGGGATATGGCGAGGAGGACCAGGATTTGTAGAGATATCTCCAGCAGTGAGGAGGAGCAGAGAAAGTGTTAGCAGGTGGGAGCAAGAGAGAGCATGAGGTGGCTGTCTGTGTTTGGAGATCCAGGATTGAAGGTTTAGGAATAATTTGGAGGAGGAGGTGAGATGAATGGGGAGGATGGAGGGAGAGATGAAGAGTTTCTTACTAGGTGTAGGGATTTGAGGGGTTACTAGAAAGTGGAGGACTATAGAGGAAAAAGTGAGAGCTAACAGAAACATAGTTAAAAGAGAGTAAGTGGTCAAAGTGTTGGATACTTGACTCCTGCCCTGACTAACTGCCTCTGAAATAACTGCCACTTATCTCCAAAGCCTCTTTGCACAAGAAGACGCGTGCACACCCCAGCACGCGTGCACTCCTTACAGAGCTTCTAAATATATAGGGCACATTAAACTATCAGGTGAAGGGCATTGTGGGAGCAGCATATGGCTAAATTAGCAGCTGGTCATCTCACCAGCAGATGGCTGGGTGATCAAACACAGAGCTAGGACTCTAGTCTCTGCAGTTTAGCACCTCTAAAAATCAGATAAGATCTATAGTGGGGAAGGGACAGACATAAGGGTGTTGAGTGGAGTGGGACAGATAAAGCACAGAAGTTATGCAGAGCAAGTACCAGTGAGGTGAATCAGCAAAGCAGAGCATTAGATTACAGCAGACACAGCAAGCAGAGAAGTTATGCAGAGCATGTACCAGTGAGGTGAATCAGCAAAGCAGAGCATTAGATTACAGCAGACACAGTGTAGTGCCGGCGTCCCTGCCCTCTGCTAGGCAGGGACGCTGCTCCCCTCACCGCTCTGCTCCGTGCCCGGCGTCCCTCTCCCGCTCTGCTCTCAGCGCGCGCTCCTTCCCGGCCCCTGTGCTTAGGGCGCGCGCGCGCTCCCCTCCTCTTAAAGGGGCCGCGCGCGCCGTCCTAAGGAGTCCCCGGCCAATGGCCGGAGGACTTCATCATATATAAGGCACCTCCTCCCAAATGGAGGTGCCCGAGCAATGTTGTTTGCACCAGTGTCTCACCTGTGCTTCAGCCCTCAGGTCCCGTTGCCAGTTACCTGCCAGATTCCTGCCTGACTACTTGTTACCTGCCTGCTAGTCTGAGGTCCGACGGTCTGCCTTACCATTCCTGTCAGTCTGTCTAAGGACCAGCCTGTCCGCTCACCTGGGAGCGCACATCAGCTACCTGCCTGCTTGCCTGAGGTCCGACGGTCTGCCTTCCAAACTCCTGTCAGTCTGTCTATGGACCAGCTTGCCCGCTCACCTGGGAGCGCTCATCTGCTACCTGCCTGCTAGCCTACCTGGAGGCTCCGCCGTCACGTGCTGTGACCACCTGCCTGTCCAGTGACTTCTGTCCGCTCACCTGGGAGCGCTCATCTGCCGCCTGTCTGTTGGTCTTCCTGGAGGCTCCGCCGTCACATGCTGTGACCACCCGTTCATCCAGAGACTCTCGCCTGCTCACCTGGGAGCTCCCGTCTATCTTCAGCCGCCACAGGTCGTACCAACCCTTTACCTAGAGTCTGCCCCGGTCACTTGCCGTGACCACCAGCCCGTTCATCCAGAGACTGCCTCGGTCACTTGCCGTGACCTCCAGCCCGTTCACTCAGAGACTGTCCCGTTCTCCTGCTGTGACTGCCTGCCTGGTCGCCACCCGCTCCCTTACAAGGACTGCCCCCTTGTATAGTAGCTCAGAGGTTCCGCCTCCCAGACCCGTTACAGTTTGCTCGGGCCATGGAACCCGGTGGCACCCAAGCTCCCTCGCTCTCGGACCTGTGTCATGAACTGTCCCGTCAAAGGTCCCAACAGGAGTCCATCCTGGGTCACCTGCGGAATGTCAATACTCGCCTGGACACTCTGACTGCTCCACCAACAACCTCCGCCAGTGCCATGTCTCGCAATCCGGCAGCTCCGCAGCCCACTAACACCATGATATCCTACTCCGGACCCCGGCTTTCTGCACCTCCTCGCTTCGGAGGCGACTCCGCCCAGGCTCGGGGCTTCATAAATCAGTGCACCCTGCACTTTGAACTATTGTCCTACCAGTTTAACTCCGACCGAGCCAAAATTGCATTCATCATGTCCCATCTCACCGGGGAGGCTCTGGCCTGGCTAAATCCTCTATGGGAGAGAGGAGACCCCCTGGTGTCCAACTTGCCTGCTTTTCTCATGGCTTTCCGGAAAGTCTTCGACGAACCCGGACGGAAGACCTCATCCGCATCATCATTGCTACGCCTCCGTCAGGAGAGTCTCACCGTGGGCCAATATGCCATACGGTTCCGTACCCTTGCCTCGGAGCTGACCTGGGATAACGACGCTCTGGTTTCCGTCTTCTGGGAGGGTCTGTCCTGCCGTATTAAAGATGAACTTGCCGGTCGGGACATTCCTACCACTCTCGATGACTTAATAACTCTTGCCACCCAGATTGACCTACGGTTCCAGGAGCGTGCCGGAGAGGTCACCCGTGAGAGGAGGTTATCACGTCTAGCTCCTACTTTCCAGAAACCCGTCACTCCTTCTGTCTCAAACCAGGTACACTCTCCTGAGCCTATGCAGGTCGACCAGACCAAGATGGTCAAAACCCGTCAGGACTTACGCCGTGCTGAGGGGACCTGCTTCTACTGTGGCAGTAAGGAGCACCGGATCCGTGCCTGCCCGGAGAGGTCGGGAAACGCCTGTGTCTAGGCTCGCTCAGAGAGGTCCACCTAGACAAGAATAAATCCTCTCCATCCCTGCTGTTGTCTGTTTCGATCGTCTACGGGGAGAACCGTTATTTCGAACTAGCCCAACTTGACTCTGGAGCAGCCGGGAATCTTATTTCACAGTCCCTGGTAGAGAAATACCGCATCCCCACCAAACCTCTGGCTGTACCCTTGTCTGTCGCTGCCGTGGATGGGGGCCTCTTACCTCGCCCCATCCAACTCATCACCGAATCCATTACTCTGCAGGTGGGAATGCTGCATTCTGAAAGTATCTCCTTTCATGTTCTGCCTGGACTCTCTCACGCCCTCTTGCTAGGTCTGCCTTGGCTCCAGAGACATGCACCCGTGCTTGACTGGCAAACCGGAGAAGTCCTTCGCTGGGGACAAGACTGTCATAAGACCTGCCTGGTTCCCGTCCATCCCGTCCGTCCCTCTCCTACCCCAGCTAATCTACCTGGACTTCCGATTCCCTATTGGTCTTATGCTGATGTCTTTAATAAAAAGGAGGCAGAGACATTACCCCCTCATAGACCATACGACTGCCCCATCGACCTGTTACCCGGTACTACTCCTCCCCGTGGGCGTATTTATCCATTATCCGCTGCTGAGACCCGGTCGATGTCCGAATATATTGAGGAGAATCTGGCCAGGGGATTCATCCGGAAATCTACCTCCCCGGCGGGAGCAGGCTTCTTTTTCGTCAAAAAGAAGGACGGCTCTCTCCGTCCCTGTATAGACTATAGAGGCCTAAACCAGATCACGGTGAAGAATAAGTACCCCCTTCCGCTCATTCCAGAATTATTTGATCGTCTGAGGGGGGCTAGAATCTTCACCAAACTGGACCTCCGTGGGGCGTACAACTTGGTTCGTATCCGTCAGGGGGATGAATGGAAGACGGCATTCAACACCCGGGACGGCCACTATGAATACCTGGTAATGCCCTTTGGTCTCTGTAACGCTCCTGCCGTCTTTCAAGAGTTGGTCAATGACATCTTCCGGGACCTTCTCTACTCCTGCGTAGTGGTGTACCTGGACGACATCTTGGTCTTCTCTCCGGATCTCCAGACTCACCGGAGGGACGTTCGTCAGGTCCTGCTCAGGCTCAGGCAGAATCACCTCTTCGCTAAATACGAGAAGTGCCTCTTTGAGCAGACCTCGCTTCCGTTTTTGGGCTACATTATTTCTCAGACCGGCCTACGAATGGATCCAGAGAAACTGTCTGCCATCGAGAAATGGCCCCGACCGGAGGGGTTGAAGGCCATTCAGCGGTTCCTGGGCTTCGCCAACTACTACCGCCTCTTCATACCACACTTCTCTTCCCGGACTGCCCCAATTTCCGCGCTCACCCGTAAGGGTACTAATCCCAAAGAGTGGCCGCCCGAAGCAGAAGAAGCCTTTCTTTCCTTAAAACAGGCCTTCTCTTCCGCCCCGGTGCTGCATCGCCCGGATGGCAACAAGCAGTTCTTCCTGGAAGTGGACGCCTCCTCCTCTGGAGCTGGAGTGGTACTTACTCAAAAATCTTCTTCCGGGAGGATGGTAACTTGCGGCTTCTTCTCTAAACTCTTCTCCTCCTCAGAGCGCAATTATTCCATAGGAGATCGAGAGTTATTGGCCATCAAACTGGCATTGGAGGAGTGGCGTTACCTGCTTGAGGGGGCTCTTCACCCGGTAATAATTTACACTGACCACAAGAACTTGGCTTACCTCCAGCATGCCCAGAGACTTAACCCGCGCCAAGCCCGGTGGTCCTTGTTTTTTGCTCGTTTTGATTTTGTCCTTCATTTTCGCCCGGCTGACAAAAACGTCAAGGCGGACGCCTTGTCTCGATCCTTTCTGGTGTCTGATCTCGAGGAAGATCCGAAACACATCATCGATCCCGCCAGAGTAATGCAGGTGGCTCCCGTGAGTCTAAATCGTCTCCCTCCCGGAAAGACGTTCGTATCAGTACCTGATCGGGAGAAGATCCTTCACTGGGGTCACTCGTCTAAACTGGCTGGCCACGCTGGTCAGAAGAAGACCCTCCAGCTTATTTCCCGGCACTACTGGTGGCCTACCCTGCACAAGGATGTAATAGACTTTGTTTCTGCCTGTGTGTCCTGCGCCCGCAACAAGGTTCCGAGACATCTGCCAGCCGGTCGCCTCCTTCCGCTCCCAGTACCTGCTGCCCCCTGGCAGCATATTGCAATGGACTTCATAACTGACCTCCCACTCTCTGCCGGTTGTACGGTCATTTGGGTGGTCGCTGACCGCTTCTCCAAGATGGCTCATTTCGTTCCCCTGCCAGGCCTCCCGTCTGCACCCGAGCTAGCTAGAGACTTTATTTGTCACATCTTCCGTCTTCATGGCCTGCCTCTCCACATCGTGTCGGATCGTGGGGTACAGTTCACCTCACGCTTCTGGAGAGCCACTTGTAAACTGCTAGACGTCACCCTGGACTTCTCTTCCGCGTACCACCCACAATCCAATGGTCAAGTGGAGCGGATCAATCAGAACCTGACCAGTTACCTCCGGCACTTCGTTAATGCCCACCATTCTGACTGGGTGGATCTCCTACCATGGGCCGAGTTCTCTTACAATAATCACGAGAGCGAATCCTCCTCCAAATCCCCGTTTTTTGTAGTCTTCGGTCAGCATCCTCGGATTCCTTTTCCTGTCTCCACCTCGGTGGACAACCCGGCTGCGGAATCTCTCGTTAGCAAATTTTCCTCCATCTGGGAGAGTACCCGATCCGCACTCCTTCAGTCGTCCGAACGGATGAAAAGACACGCTGACAAAAAACGCCTGGATCCTCCACAATTTCGTCCAGGAGATAAGGTCTGGCTCTCATCTAAATATGTTCGACTCAAGATACCTTCTTACAAGTTAGGGCCTCGGTTCATCGGACCTCTGGAGGTCATCAGTCAGATCAACCCGGTGGCCTATAAATTGAAACTCCCGGCCAACTTACGGATCCCTAACTCCTTCCATGTATCTCTCCTCAAACCTGTGGTACTTAACTCTTTTTCCAAGTCTACAGGTACGCCTCCTGCTCCGGTTTCTGCTGAGGACGAGTTTGAGGTAGAGAACATTCTTGCCACCAAAAGGGTAAGAGGAAAGACCTTTTTTCTGGTAGATTGGAAGGGGTTTGGTCCTGAGGAGAGAACGTGGGAGCCCCGGGAGAACATCCATGCCCCTCTCATCCTAGCTAAATTTCAGTCTGGCCTAAAAAAGGGGGGGCCTAAAGGGGGGGGTACTGTAGTGCCGGCGTCCCTGCCCTCTGCTAGGCAGGGACGCTGCTCCCCTCACCGCTCTGCTCCGTGCCCGGCGTCCCTCTCCCGCTCTGCTCTCAGCGCGCGCTCCTTCCCGGCCCCTGTGCTTAGGGCGCGCGCGCGCGCGCTCCCCTCCTCTTAAAGGGGCCGCGCGCGCCGTCCTAAGGAGTCCCCGGCCAATGGCCGGAGGACTTCATCATATTTAAGGCACCTCCTCCCAAATGGAGGTGCTCGAGCAATGTTGTTTGCACCAATGTCTCACCTTTTCCTCTAGTCCCGTTGCCAGTTACCTGCCAGATTCCTGCCTGACTACTTGTTACCTGCCTGCTAGTCTGAGGTCCGACGGTCTGCCTTACCATTCCTGTCAGTCTGTCTAAGGACCAGCCTGTCCGCTCACCTGGGAGCGCACATCAGCTACCTGCCTGCTTGCCTGAGGTCCGACGGTCTGCCTTCCAAACTCCTGTCAGTCTGTCTATGGACCAGCTTGCCCGCTCACCTGGGAGCGCTCATCTGCTACCTGCCTGCTAGCCTACCTGGAGGCTCCGCCGTCACGTGCTGTGACCACCTGCCTGTCCAGTGACTTCTGTCCACTCACCTGGGAGCGCTCATCTGCCGCCTGTCTGTTGGTCTTCCTGGAGGCTCCGCCGTCACATGCTGTGACCACCCGTTCATCCAGAGACTCTCGCCTGCTCACCTGGGAGCTCCTGTCTATCTTCAGCCGCCACAGGTCGTACCAACCCTTTACCTAGAGTCTGCCCCGGTCACTTGCCGTGACCACCAGCCCGTTCATCCAGAGTTGAAAACTGTTTGATTTCAGTTTCTAACAACCTGCTAATGCTTATAATTTCAAAAATGACCATTTTTTTGGTCTTTATTAAAATGAAAAGGTTGATCGAAAAGTTTGGGGGATCTAAGAGTGTGGCAACCCAGTAGTCATGATTACTTCAAATTCTGACAATATGAGGGTCATGCTGCAGGTAGTGCAGCAAGAAGGCACTTATGTGTCTTGCGCATCTCGGAGCCCCAAAATTATTTTCCGGGCTAGATGCAGCTAAAAATTATTATTAATTTTAAATCTGGTGAAGCTTTAGTATAGATGGCCTAATAGGATCAGTGCTGCACACTGCTACAAAGCCCAAATTATTTTCCAGTCAAGATACAGATAAACATGATTAGTAATTTTAAATCTGGTGGAGCTTATTATAGATGGCCTAATAGAATCAGTGCTGCACACTGCTACAAAGCCCAAATTATTTTCCAGCCAAGATACAGATAAACATGATTAGTAATTTGAAAGCTTAAAACGGTTGGTAGGGTGATTTTAACCAATCATCCATCTTTTACTCTCCCCAGGATGACACAGGGGTAGAAAAGTCGTTTCGGATCCATGATTTGTTCATCTTTATGAACGTGAGTCTGTCTACATTATCAGTGGAGAGCTGCGTGCGCTTATCTGTCAGCACACCACCAGCAGCGCTGAACACACGTTCAGACAGAACGCTGGCTGCGGGGCATGACAAGATCTCCAAGGCGTAAGTGGCTAGCTCCGGCCATTTATCCAGATTGGAAGCCCAAAAAGAGCAAGGGTCCAGTGACACAGTCATGGCTTCAATGTTTACTTGGAGATACTCCTGTACCATCGTCTCTAGGCGTTGACTATGTGTCAGACTTCTTGTCTCCTGTGGCCTTGCAAAGGATGGGCTAAAAGAGTGGTGAAATGATTCCGCAAAATTGATGTTACCAGCAGATACTGTGGTTCTGTTACGGTTTGAGTGCTGAACACTTGACGGTCCTACGGTTGTCAAGTTGGAACTGTGAGATTCACTACGTGCACCACTGGTATTTTGTGGAAAAGCACATGTAAGATTCTGCAACAGTCTCTGCTGATACTCCTGCATGCGTGCATCCCTTTCTATGGCAGGAATAAATTCTGCAAATTTACTTTTGTACCGGGGATCTAACAGTGTGGCAACCCAGTAGTCAGGATTATTTCTAATTCTCACAATTCGAGGGTCATGTTGCAGGTAGTGCAGCAAGAAGGCACTCATGTGTGTTGCGCATCCAGGAGCACCAAGTCCCTGTTGTGTTGGTGGCGAGGTAACAATCATGCTTCCTTCCTCTGTCCTCTCCCCCCAACCTCGCACAACAGAAATGTGATCAAGGTCTCCCTCATCTGATGAGTCTTCCATCAGTTCGTCCTCCACTTCTTCCTGGGCTCCTGCACCTTCCTCACTAGTTTGGCTGCTACCATGCGCCCTGGTAAAACCATCTCCCCCACCCTCACATGCCTGCCGCCTTGGTGCTGCCGACCGTCTGGACCTTGCAGATGTTAGCCCTTCCGCATACAACTCCTCCTCCTCTACTTCCTCCACCTCCTCTTGTGCCACCACCTGACTCCGAATTCTGTTTAACATGTGCTCCAGCATGTAAATCACCGGAATAGTCATGCTGATAATGGCATCGTCAGCACTAAACATCTTCGTCGCCATTTCAAAACTGTGCAGAAGGTTGCATAGGTCCCTGATCTGAGACCACTGCTCCAGCGTGATTTGCCCCACCTCTGAATCTCGTTGGCCCAGGCTATACGTCAGAACGTATTGCACCAGGGCTTGTCTGTGCTGCCACAGTCGCTGCAACATGTGCAGAGTTGAATTCCACCGGGTAGGCACATCGCATTTTAGCCGGTGAAGTGGCAGGCCCAACGACTTCTGTAGAGATGTAAGTCGCTGAGCTGCGGGATGCGAATGGCGGAAGTGAGCACACAGCGACCGTGCCCTCTGCAGAAGGCCATCTAGTTTGGGATAGTGGGCTAAAAATTGCTGGACAACCAGGTTCAACACGT
Organism: Phyllobates terribilis; assembly: GCF_046119375.1. Lineage (NCBI taxonomy): Eukaryota > Metazoa > Chordata > Amphibia > Anura > Dendrobatidae > Phyllobates > Phyllobates terribilis. Next base: position 25,256,033 of record NW_027362775.1, read on the forward strand.
GAGCCATACAAGGCACGTGTGTGACATTGCCCCGGCGAAGGGCCGCACCCAGGTTTGCAGCATTGTTGCACACGGCCTTCCCTGGTTTCAGGTCCAGTGGAGACAACCATTCATGAAATTGGTTCTCCAGAGCTGACCACAACTCCTCAGCTGTGTGACTCACATTTCCCAGACATTTCAATGTAAAAACCGCCTGATGACGTTGAGCCCTACTGCCAGCATAGTAAGGAGGTGTGCAGGATCCCTTCTGCGCAATTAGAAAGCTTGTGGCATGACCAGACAGGCTTTGGGTGCAGGTGGAAGACCGAGAGGAGGTTGAGGAGGCAGAAGCAGTGGAGGAACTTTGACATAAAGAGGATTGACGCACAACTCGTGGGGACGGCAAGACTTGGACAGCAGCCCCTTGTCCTGCTGTCACCATAGTTACCCAGTGCCCAGTCAGCGACATGTAACGCCCCTGTCCATGCCTACTCGTCCAAGTGTCTGTGGTGAAATGCACCCTGTCACACACAGAGTTTCTCAAAGAAGCGGTGATGTTGTGTGCGACATGCTGGTGGAGCGCAGGCACACCTTTCTTTGAGAAGTAGTGCCGACTGGGCATCTGGTACTGGGGCACTGCGACGGACATAAGGTCTCGAAAATCCTCTGTGTCCACCAGGCGGAAAGGCAGCATTTCTGTAGCCAAGAGCTTGCAGATGGTGAAATTCAACCTCTTAGCTTTCTCATGGCTAGGAGGAAATGGTCTTTTACTTGTCCACATCTGAGGGACCGAGGGCTGGCTATTGTGCTTAGACGGGGTTGATAAGGGTGTCCCCGGCAAACTGCCGGTCTGTGAGGAACATGCAGGCGGACATATTAGGTTGCCTTGATCCAAAGGTGGTGCTATCGATGTCGGACAGCGCTCAACACCAGCTGGTGTTACCACCTCCAAAGAAAATGATGACCTGACAATCACGCTGGCTGTTGCGGGTAAAGAGGTGGCAGGTCTGCGCCCCAAAACAGGTGTGACTGCTGTCCCCCCAGTCACAGAGGATGAAGAGGCCGCGGATGCACAAGATATGGCAGACGGTGGTTGGTCCGGCCGGCTAGGCCGCATTGTAGCACACTGAGCTTCCCACTGCAACTTATGCTTCATGTCCACGTGCCGGTTCATGCATGAAGTACTCAAACTATGGATTTTTTGGCCTCTACTTAGCTTTTGCTGACAAATGTTACAGATAACACAACTTGGGTCATCTTTATCGATCTGAAAAAATGCCCAGGCTATGCAAGGCTTAGCACCCATGCGACCTGAAGAGCCACTACGACTTGTGGTGAGAGGCAGAGTTGTGTTTGAGGATGCAGTTGTTGACGTGCTTCCAGTACTACGTCTCTGTCCAGGAAGGCGCAACCTGACCTCGTCGTCACTAGCATCTTCCTCCACCTCCTCTGCTGACCTCATCTCTTGGCTGACTGTGGGTTGATAGTAAGTGGGATCTCCAACCTCATCATCATCACCCTGTGCGTTATCACACCCGTCGTCCTCAGAGCCAACCTGTTCCTGCCCTGACAAAAAACTAAAGTTGTCGCTCCAATCAGGTATTTGAGTCTTATCATCGTCTTCCTCATTGTCTCCACCAACAGGAGTTAAAGTTTGGGAATGAAGGTCTACATTATGGTCAGAACCTTCTGCGTCTGGTCCTGGATCCGACTCATAAAGATTCTGGGCATCAGTGCAGATCATTTCCTCGTCTGGATTCACAGAAGCGCTGGAGTCGACCTCTGATTCCCAGGCTATAGTATGAGTAAACAGCTCTGCAGACTCAACCATCTGTTCTACCTCATACTCAGACGGGCAGCTGGAGATTTGGGAGCTGTGAGGAAGCAAGTGCGATTGGGGTGACACCTTTGAGGACTGGAGTATTTGTGATGTTGAAGTTGATGTGGAGGAGAGCCCACTTAAAGGAGCACTTGATATCCGTTGAAGCACCTGCTGTTTTTGTGCCTCATCTGGAATTTGTAGCGATTGGCGTGGCCGTAGGAAAGGGATCTTATCACATTGTCCGCTAAAAGAAGTAGACATTTTAGATTGGCTGGAAGATGGTCTTTCTTCTGCAGATGTTACTGTTGCTTTAACACCTACCCCACGGACACAACCTTTTTTCCCCTTCCCAACATGCCTATTCCCCTTTCCACCAGCAGCAGGCCTTTTTCCACTCATTTTGGTGGTTAACTAATTCACAACTCTGGAGTTGTTTGCACAAAAAAACAATGGATGGGAACCGAGCAGAGCTGAGTGGCCAAACTGTGGTATTAGGCCAAAACTATTGGCTGGGTTAGATGCAGAAAAAAATTATATTCAATTTGCAACCTGATGGAGGTCTGTATAGATGGATCAGTAGAACAAGTCCCACACACAGCTAGAAGCCCAATATTTTTTCAGAGGTAGATGCAGAAAAAAATATATTCAGTTTGCAACCTGATGGAGGTCTGTATAGATGGATTAATAGAACAAGTCCCACACACAGCTAGAAGCCCAAATTTTTTTCAGAGGTAGATGCAGAAAAAAATATATTCAGTTTGCAACCTGATGGAGGTCAGTATAGATGGACTAATACAACAAGTCCCACACACAGCTAGAAGCCCAATATTTTTTAAGAAGTAGATGCAGAAAAAAATATATTCAGTTTGCAACCTGATGGAGGTCTGTATAGATGGATTAATAGAACAAGTCCCACACACAGCTAGAAGCCCAATATTTTTTCAGAGGTAGATGCAGAAAAAAATATATTCAGTTTGCAACCTGATGGAGGTCTGTATAGATGGATTAATAGAACAAGTCCCACACACAGCTAGAAGCCCAATATTTTTTCAGAGGTAGATGCAGAAAAAAATATATACAGTTTGCAACCTGATGGAGGTCAGTATAGATGGACTAATACAACAAGTCCCACACACAACTAGAAGCCCAATATTTTTTCAGAGGTAGATGCAGAAAAAAATATATTCAGATTGCAACCTGATGGAGGTCTGTATAGATGGATTAATATAACAAGTCCCACACACAGCTAGAAGCCCAATATTTTTTCAGAGGTAGATGCAGAAAAAAATATATTCAGTTTGCAACCTGATGGAGGTCTGTATAGATGGATTAATAGAACAAGTCCCACACACAGCTAGAAGCCCAATATTTTTTCAGAGGTAGATGCAGAAAAAAATATATTCAGTTTGCAACCTGATGGAGGTCTGTATAGATCGATTAATAGAACAAGTCCCACACACAGCTAGAAGCCCAATATTTTTTCAGAGGTAGATGCAGAAAAAAATATATTCAGTTTGCAACCTGATGGAGGTCTGTATAGATGGATTAATAGAAAAAGTCCCACACACAGCTAGAAGCCCAATATTTTTTCAGAGGTAGATGCAGAAAAAAATATATTCAGTTTGCAACCTGATGGAGGTCTGTATATATGGATTAATAGAACAAGTCCCACACACAGCTAGAAGCCCAATATTTTTTCAGAGGTAGATGCAGAAAAAAATATATTCAGTTTGCAACCTGATGGAGGTCAGTATAGATGGACTAATACAACAAGTCCCACACACAGCTAGAAGCCCAATATTTTTTCAGAGGTAGATGCAGAAAAAAATATATTCAGTTTGCAACCTGATGGAGGTCTGTATAGATGGATTAATAGAACAAGTCCCACACACAGCTAGAAGCCCAATATTTTTTCAGAGCTAGATGCAGAAAAAAATATATTCAGTTTGCAACCTGATGGAGGTCTGTATAGATGGATTAATAGAACAAGTCCCACACACAGCTAGAAGCCCAATATTTTTTCAGAGGTAGATGCAGAAAAAAATATATTCAGTTTGCAACCTGATGGAGGTCTGTATAGATGGACTAATAGAACAAGTCCCACACACAGCTAGAAGCCCAATATTTTTTCAGAGGTAGATGCAGAAAAAAATATATTCAGTTTGCAACCTGATGGAGGTCTGTATAGATGGATTAATAGAACAAGTCCCACACACAGCTAGAAGCCCAATATTTTTTCAGAGCTAGATGCAGAAAAAAATTATATTCAATTTGCAACCTGATGGAGGTCAGTATAGATGGACTAATAGAATGATGCTATGCCCAAAAGATTTTACTTCACTAGGTGCAGTAAAAAAATTGGTATTCTATACACAGGTGGTATATCTTGCAACACAGATAGGCTACTCCACTGACTAACACACTCTGCAATAGGCCAAAAAGGATTAGCTTTGCTTGATTCAGCCAAATGCTGTGAAAAAAACTTGCACAGCACTGGCACAGACCTGCCTGGCAAAAACTGATAGGAACTGATGTAACCTAGTCCTGAAAAGGACTCCAATTACAATTAGTCTTTACTCCCACAATCTATCTATTTAAGAGCACAGACCTGCCTGATAAAAGTCGTAGGAAATGCTGTAACCTAGTCCTTAAAAGGACTGCAATCACAACTATTCCCTACTCCCAAGCTATCTGTAGATTTGTGCGAAAATTGGCTTGAAATTAACAAGGTATAGCGCACACAGCAACAGCGGTGCCGTCTAACACGCAGCTGCAGCAGTGAGAAAATGGTGGCGACGGGGAAAATGGCTTGGTCTTATAGGGCAAGGACATGTGACATACACTGCCAATGACACATGCCCTTGCTTGTGTGAAAAAAAGCACTTCGCTCCGTGTGTGCGCTGCTGATAGACTGACAGATTGCACATCCCCACTGCAAATGCGGGAAAGAGAAAAAAAAATGGAGTTCTTCATTGTTCCTGCAGAGATCCATCCCCTGCCCCTCCCCCCACCCCGCTGTACACTCAAACTGCGTATTAACATTAATTTTCATCATTACTGAGAAAAAATCCAGTTATGATTTTGGTACACGAACAGTTATCGAACATAACCTCGAACAGCCGAATTTTACTCAAATTGTTCGTGTTCGCCGAACGGCTCGAACACCGCCCAAAACAGTTCGAATTTGAGATTGGCGAACAGTTCGAGTAGAACAACGCTCATCTCTAGTCTTGATAAGCTTCTGTGACCTCCACGTCTCTTCCAAGGGGCATTAAAACCGCATGGTTAAACCACTCTGAACTCCACAGCTCTTCCAAGAGGCATTGATATTGTCTTTTTATTCAACTGTTACCTCCACCAATCTTCCAATGTGCATTGATATTGTTTTTTTTTCCAATGCGACCTCCACCACTCTTCGAAGGGGATTTGAAAGTCTTTTTAATCCACTGCGACCTCCACCACTCTTCCAAGGGGCATTAAAAAAATCTTGTTAAGCTACTCAGACCTCCATGTCCCTTCCACGGGGCATTGATATTGTCTTTTTATTCCACTGCGACCTCCACCACTCTTCCAAGGGGCATTGATATTGTCTTTTTAATCCACTGTGACCTCCACCACTCTTCCAAGGGACATTGATATTGTCTTTTTATTCCACTGCGACCTCCACCACTCTTCCAAGGGGCATCGATATTGACTTTTTAATCCACTTCGACCTCCACCACTTTTCCAAGGGGCATTAAAACCATCTTGTTATGCCACTGTGACCTCCACGTCTCTTCCAAGGGGCATTAAAACCGTCAATTTAAACCACTCTGAACTCCACAGCTCTTGCAAGAGGCATTGATATTGTCTTTTTATTCCACTGTAACCTACACCACTCTTCCAAGGGGCATTGATTTTGTCTTTTTAATCCACTGCGACCTCCATCTCTCTTCCAAGAAGCATTAAAAGAGTCTTGTTTAGCTACTGTGACCTCCACCTCTATTCCACGGTGCCTTAAAACCTTCTGGTTAAACCACTGTAAACTCCACAGCTCTTCCAAGGGGCAATGATATTGTCTTTTTATTCCACTGTAACCTCCACAACTCTTCCAAGGGGCATTGATATTGTCTTTTTATTCCACTGCGACCTCCACCCCTCTTCCAAGGGGCATTAATATTGTCTTTTTATTCCACTGCGACCTCCACCACTCTTCCAAGGGTCATTGATATTGTCTTTTTATTCCACTGTAACCTCGACCACTCTTCCAAGGGGCATTGATATTGTCTTTTTATTCAACTGCGACCTCCACCTCTCTTACAAGGGGCATTAAAACAATATTGTTAAGCTACTGTGACCTCCAAGTCTCTTCCACGAGGCACTGATATTGTCTTTTTATTCCACTGCGACCTCCACATCTCTTCCAAGTGGAATTGATATTGTCTTTTCTTTCCACTGCGACCTCCACCACTCTTTCACGGGGCATTGATATTGTCTTTTTAATCCACTGCGACCTTCACCACTCTTCCAGGGGGCATTAAAACAGTTTTGTTAAGCTCCTGTGACCTCCACGTCTCTTCCAAGGGGCATTAAAACCATCTGGTTAAACCACTCTGAACTCCACAGCTCTTCCAAGAGGCATTGATATTGACTATTTTATTCGACTGTAACCTCCACCACTCTCCAAGGGGCATTAAAACCATCTTGTTAAGCTACTGTGACCTCCACTTCTTTTCCAAGGGGCATTAAAACCGTCAATTTAAACCACTCTGAACTCCTCAGCTCTTTCAAAAGGCATTGATATTGTCTTTTTATTCCACTGTAACCTCCACCACTCTTCCAAGGGGCATTGATTTTGTCTTTTTAATCCACTGCAACCCCCATTACTCTTCCAAGAAGCATTAAAACCGTCTTGTTTAGCTACTGTGACCTCCATGTCTATTCCACGGTGCCTTAAAACCTTCTGTTTAAACCACTGTGAACTCCACAGCTATTCCAAGGGGCATTGATATAGTCTTTTTATTCCACTGTAACTTCCACCACTCTTCCAAGGGGCATTGATATTGTCTTTTTATTTTACTGCGACCTCCAACACTCTTCCATGAGGCATTAATATTTTCTTTTTATTCCACTGAAACCTCCACCACTCTTCCAAGGGTCATTGATATTGTCTTTTTATTCCACTGTAACCTCCACCACTCTTCCAAGGGGCATTGATATTGTCTTTTTATTCCACTGTGACCTCCACCTCTCTTTCAAGGGGCATTAAAACAATCTTGTTAAGCTACTGTGACCTCCAAGTCTCTTGCACGAGGCATTGATATTGTCTTTTTATTTCACTGCGACCCCCACATCTTTTCCAAGGGGAATTGATATTGTCTATTTATTCCACTGCGACCTCCACCACTCTTCTAAGGGGCATTGATATTGTCTTTTTATTCCACTGTGACCTCCACCTCTCTTCCAAGGGGCATTAAAACAATCTTGTTAAGCTACTGTGACCTCCAAGTCTCTTCCACGAGGCATTGATATTGTCTTTTTATTCCACTGCGACCCCCACATCTTTTCCAAGGGGAATTGATATTGTCTATTTATTCCACTGCGACCTCCACCACTCTTCCAAGGGGCATTAAAACAGTCTTGATAAGCTACTGTGACCTTCCCGTCTCTTCCAAGGGGCATTAAACCGTCTGGTTAAACCACTCTGTACTCCACAGCTCTTCCAAGAGGCATTGATATTGTCTTTTTATTCGACTGTAACCTCCATCACTCTTCCAAGGGGCATTGATATTGTCTCTGTTTTCCACTGCGACCTCCACCACTCTACCAAGGGGCTTTGATATTGTCTTTTTTATCCACTGCGACCTCCACGTCTCTTCCAAGGGGCATTAAAACCGTCTTGTTATGCTACTGTGACCTCCACGTCCCTTCCACTGGGCATTGTTATTGTCTTTTTATTCCATTGCGACCTCCACCACTCTTCCAAGGGGCATTAAAACCGTCTTGTTAAGCTACTGTGACCTCAAAGTCTCTTCCAAGGGGCAAAAAAAACGTCTGGTTAAACCGCTCTGAGCTCCACAGCTCTTCCAAGGGGTATTGACAATGTCTTTTTATTCCTTTGTAACCTTCTGCACTCTTCCAAGTGTATTGATATTGTCTTTTCATTCCTCTGCGACGTCCACGACTCTTCCAAGGGGCATTAAAACAATCTTGTTAAGCTACTGTGACCTCCAAGTTTCTTACATAGGGCATTGATATTGTCTTTTTATTCCACTGTAACCTCCACCACTCTTCCAAGGGGCATTGATATTGTCTTTTTATTCCACTGTAACCTCCACCAATCTTCCAAGGGGCATTGTTATTGTCTTTTTATTTCACTGCGACCTCCACAACTTTTCTAAGGGGCATTGATATTGCTTTTAAATCCACAACGATCTCCACCACTCTTACAAGGGGCATTAAAACAGTCTTTTTAAGCTACTGTTACCTCCTCGTCTCTTCCAAGGGGCATTAAAACAGTCTGGTTAAACACTCTGAACTCCACAGCTCTTCCAAGAGGCATTAATATTGTCTTTTTATTCCACTGTGACCTCCACGTTTCTTCCAAGGGGCATTGATATTTTCTTTTTATTTAATTGGAACCTCCACCACTTTTCCAAGGGGCATTGATTTTGTCTTTTTATTCCACTGTAACCTCCACCATTCTTCCAAGGGACATTGATATTGTCTTTTTATTCCACTGTAACCTCCACCACTCTTCCAAGGGGCATTGATATTGTCTTTTTAATCCACTGCGACCTCTACCACTCCTCCAAGGGGCTTTAAAACAGTCTTGATAAGCTTCTGTGACCTCCACGTCTCTTCCAAGGGGCATTAAAACCGCATGGTTAAACCACTCTGAACTCCACAGCTCTTCCAAGAGGCACTGATATTGTCTATTTATTCAACTGTTACCTCCACCAATCTTCCAATGGGCATTGATATTGTTTTTTTTTCCAATGCGACCTCCACCACTCTTCGAAGGGGATTTGATAGTCTTTTTAATCCACTGCGACCTCCACCACTCTTCCAAGGGGCATTAAAACCGTCTTGTTAAGCTACTCAGACCTCCACGTCCCTTCCACGGGGCATTGATATTGTCTTTTTATTCCACTGCGACCTCCACCACTCTTCCAAGGGGCATTGATATTGTCTTTTTATTCCACTGCGACCTCCACCACTCTTCCAAGGGGCATCGATATTGTCTTTTTAATCCACTTCGACCTCCACCACTTTTCCAAGGGGCATTAAAACCGTCTTGTTATGCTACTGTGACCTCCACTTCTCTTCCAAGGGGCATTAAAACCGTCAATTTAAACCACTCTGAACTCCACAGCTCTTGCAAGAGGCATTGATATAGTCTTTTTATTCCACTGTAACCTCCACCACTCTTCCAAGGGGCATTCATTTTGTCTTTTTAATCCACTGCGACCTCCATCTCTCTTCCAAGAAGCATTAAAACAGTCTTGTTTAGCTACTGTGACCTCCACCTCTATTCCACTGTGCCTTAAAATCTTCTGGTTAAACCACTGTAAACTCCACAGCTCTTCCAAGGGGCAATGATATTGTCTTTTTATTCCACTGTAACCTCCACCACTCTTCCAAGGGGAATTGATATTGTCTTTTTATTTTACTGCGACCTCCACCACTCTTCCAATTGGCATTAATATTGTCTTTTTATTCCACTGCGACCTCCACCACTCTTCCAAGGGTCATTGATATTGTCTTTTTATTCCACTGTAACCTCCACCACTCTTCCAAGGGGCATTGATATTTTCTTTTTATTTAATTGGAACCTCCACCACTTTTCCAAGGGGCATTGATTTTGTCTTTTTATTCCACTGTAACCTCCACCATTCTTCCAAGGGACATTGATATTGTCTTTTTATTCCACTGCGACCTCTACCACTCCTCCAAGGGGCTTTAAAACAGTCTTGATAAGCTTCTGTGACCTCCACGTCTCTTCCAAGGGGCATTAAAACCGCATGGTTAAACCACTCTGAACTCCACAGCTCTTCCAAGAGGCACTGATATTGTCTATTTATTCAACTGTTACCTCCACCAATCTTCCAATGGGCATTGATATTGTTTTTTTTTCCAATGCGACCTCCACCACTTTTCTAAGGGGATTTGATAGTCTTTTTAATCCACTGCGACCTCCACCACTCTTCCAAGGGGCATTAAAACCGTCTTGTTATGCTACTGTGACCTCCACGTCTCTTCCAAGGGGCATTAAAACTGTCAATTTAAACCACTCTGAACTCCACAGCTCTTGCAAGAGGCATTGATATTGTCTTTTTATTCCACTGTAACCTCCACCACTCTTCCAAGGGGCATTGATTTTGTCTTTTTAATCCACTGCGACCTCCATCTCTCTTCCAAGAAGCAATAAAACAGTCTTGTTTAGCTACTGTGACCTCCACCTCTATTCCACTGTGCCTTAATACCTTCTGGTTAAACCACTGTAAACTCCACAGCTCTTCCAAGGGGCAATGATATTGTCTTTTTATTCCACAGTAACCTCCACCACTCTTCCAAGGGTCATTGATATTGTCTTTTTATTCCACTGTAACCTGAACCACTCTTCCAAGGGGCATTGATATTGTCTTTTTATTCCACTGCGACCTCCACCTCTCTTACAAGGGGCATTAAAACAATCTTTTAAGCTACTGTGACCTCAAAGTCTCTTCCACGAGGCACTGATATTGTCTTTTTATTCCACTGCGACCTCCACATCTCTTCCAAGTGGAATTGATATTGTCTTTTTTTTCCACTGCGACCTCCACCACTCTTCCACGGGGCATTGATATTGTCTTTTTAATGCACTGCGACCTCCACCACTCTTCCAAGGGGCATTAAAACAGTTTTGTTAAGCTACTGTGACCTCCACGTCTCTTCCAAGGGGCATTAAAACCATCTGGTTAAACCACTCTGAACTCCACAGCTCTTAAAAGAGGCATTGATATTGTCTCTTCATTCGACTGTAACCTCCACCACTCTTCCAAGGGGCATTAAAACCATCTTGTTAAGCTACTGTGACCTCCACTTCTTTTCCAAGGGGCATTAAAACAGTCAATTTAAACCACTCTGAACTCCTCAGCTCTTGCAAAAGGCATTGATATTGTCTTTTTATTCCACTGTAACCTCCACCACTCTTGCAAGGGTCATTGATTTTGTCTTTTTAATCCACTGCGACCTCCATCACTCTTCCAAGAAGCATTAAAACCGTCTTGTTTAGCTACTGTGACCTCCACGTCTATTCCACGATGAATTAAAACCTTCTGGTTAAACCACTGTGAACTCCACAGCTATTCCAAGGGGCATTGATATAGTCTTTTTATTCCACTCTAACTTCCACCACTCTTCCAAGGGGCATTGATATTGTCTTTTTATTTTACTGCGACCTCCAACACTCTTCCATGAGGCATTAATATTTTCTTTTTATTCCACTGAAACCTCCTCCACTCTTCCAATGGTCATTGATATTGTCTTTTTATTCCACTGTAACCTCCACCACTCTTCCATGGGGCATTGATATTGTCTTTTTATTCCACTGCGACCTCCACCTCTCTTCCAAGGGGCATTAAAACCATCTTGTTAAGCTACTGTGACCTCCAAGTCTCTTCCACGAGGCATTGATATTGTCTTTTTATTCCACTGCGACCTCCACATCTTTTCCAAGGGGAATTGATATTGTCTTTTTATTCCACTGCGACCTCCACCACTCTTCTAAGGGGCATTGATATTGTCTTTTTAATCCACTGCGACCTCCACCAATCTTCCAAGGGGCATTAAAACAGTCTTGATAAGCTACTGTGACCTCCACGTCTCTTCCAAGGGGCATTAAACCGTCTGGTTAAACCACTCTGTACTCCACAGCTCTTCCAAGAGGCATTGATATTGTGTTTTTATTCGACTGTAACCTCCACCACTCTTCCAAGGGACATTGATATTGGTTCTGTTTTCCACTGCGACCTCCACCACTCTTCCAAGTAGCTTTGATATTGTCTTTTTTATCCACTGCGACCTACACCACTCTTCCAAGGGGCATTAAAACCGTCTTGTTATGATACTGTGACCTCCACGTCCCTTCCACGGGGCATTGTTATTGTCTTTTTATTCCATTGCAACCTCCACCACTCTTCCAAGGGGCATTAAAACCGTCTTGTTAAGCTACTGTGACCTCCAAGTCTCTTCCAAGGGGCAAAAAAAACGGCTGGTTAAACCACTCTGAGCTCCACAGCTCTTCCAAGGGGCATTGACAATGTCTTTTTATTTCTTTGTATCATTCTGCACTCTTCCAAGTGCATTGATATTGTCTTTTTATTCCTCTGCGACGTCCACGACTCTTCCAAGGGGCATTAAAACCGTCTTGTTAAGCTACTGTGACCTCCAAGTTTCTTACACAGGGCATTGATATTGTCTTTTTTTCCACTGTAACCTCCACCACTCTTCCAAGAGGCATTGATATTGTCTTTTTATTACACTGTAACCTCCACCAATCTTTCAAGGGGCATTGATATTGTCTTTTTTTCCACTGTAACCTCCACCACTCTTCCAAGGGGCATTGATATTGTCTTTGTATTACACTGTAACCTCCACCAATCTTTCAAGGGGCATTGATATTGTCTTTTAAATCCACAACGATCTCCACCACTCTTGCAAGGGGCATTAAAACAGTCTTGTTAAGCTACTGTGACCACCTCGTCTCTTCCAAGGGGCATTAAAACCGTCTGGTTAAACATTCTGAACTCCACAGCTCATACAAGAGGCATTGATATTGTCTTTTTATGCGACTGTAACATCCACCACTCTTCCAAGCGGCATTGATATTGTCTGTTTATTCCACTGCGACCTCCACCACTCTTGCAAGGGACATTGATATTGTCTTTTTAATCAACTGCGACCTCCACCTCTCTTCCAAGGGGTCATTAAAACCGTCTTGTGAAGCTACTGTGACCTCCACGTCCCTTCCAGGGGGCATTGATATTGTCTTTTTATTCCACTGCGACCTCCACCACTCTTCCAAGGGGCATTGATATTGTCTTTTTAATCCACTGCGACATCCACCACTCTTCGAAGGGGCATTGATATTGTCTTTTTAATCCACTGTGACCCCCACGTCTCTTCAAAGGGGCATTAAAACGGTCAATTTAAACCACTCTGAACTCCACAGCTCTTCCAAGGAGCACTGTTAATGTCTTTTTATTTCACTCTAACCTCCACCACTCTTCCAAGGGGCATTGATATTGTCTATTTATTCCACTGCGACCTCCACCACTCCTCCAAGGGGCATTAAGACCATCTTGTTAAGCTACAGGTACCTCCACAACTCTTCTATGGGACATTGATATTGTCTTTTTATTCCACTGTAACCTCCACCACTCTTCCAAGGGGCATTGATTTTGTATTTTTATTCCACTGCGACCTCTAATACTCTTCCAATGGGCATTGATATCGTCTTTTTAATCCACTGCAACCTCTACCACTCTTCCAAGGGGCATTAAAGCCGTCTTGTTAAGCTACTGTCACGTCCATGTCTATTCCACGGGGCATTGATATTGTCTTTTTAATCCACTGTAAAATCCACCACTCTTCCAAGTGGCAATGACATTGTCTTTTTATTCCACTGCGACTTCCATCTCTCTTCTAAGGGGCATTGATATTGTCTTTTTAATCCACTGCGACCTCCAACACTCTTCCAAGGGGCATTAAAACAGTCTTGTTAAGCTACTGTGACCTCCACGTCTCTTCCAAGGGGCATTAAAATCGTCTGGTTAAACGACTCTGAACTCCCCAGCTCTTCCAAGGGGCATTGATATTGTCTTTTTATTCCACTGTAACCTCCACCACTCTTCCAAGGGGCATTGATTTTGTATTTTTATTCCACTGTAACCTCCACCACTCTTCCAAGGGGCATTGATTTTGTATTTTTATTCCACTGTAACCCCCACCACTCTTCCAAGGGGCATTGATTTTGTCTTTTTATTCCACTGCGACCTCCACCACTCTTCCAATGGGCATTTTTATTGTCTGTTTAATCCCCTGCAACCTCCGCCACTCTTCCAAGGTGCATTTAAACCATCTTGTTAAGATACTGTGACCTCCACGTCCCTTCCACGGGGCATTGATATTGTCTTTTTATTTAACTGTAACCTCCACCACTGTTCGAAGGTGCATTGATATTGTCTTTTTATTCCACTGTAACCTCCATCACTCTTCCAAGGGGCATTGATATTGTCTTTTTATTCAACTGTAACCTCCACCACTCTTCCAAGGGGCATTGATATTGTTTTTTTATTCCACTACGAACTCCACCACTCTTCCAAGGGGAATTAAAACCGTCTTGTTATGCTACTGTGACGTCGACTTTTCTTCCAAGGGGCATTAAAACCATCTGGTTAAAACACTCTGAACTTCACAGCTCTTCCAAGGGGCATTTGTATTGTCTTTTTATTACACTCTAACCTCCACCACTCTTCCAAGGGGCATTGACATTGTCTTTTTATTCCACTGCGACCTCCACCACTCATCCAAGGGGCATTAAAACCATATTGTTAAGCTACAGTGACCTCCACATCTATTCCACGGGGCATTGATATTGTCTTTTCATTTCACTGTAACCTCCACCAATCTTCCAAGGGGCTTTGATATTGTTTTTTTATTCCACTGCGACCTCCAACACTCTTCCAAGGGGCATTAAAACCGTCTTGTTAAGTTACTGTTACCTCCATGTCTCTTCCAAGGAGCGTTAAAACAGACTGGTTATACCACTCTGAACTCCACAGCTCTTCCAAGGGGCATTATTATTGTCTTTTTATTCCTCTGTAACCTCCACCACTCTTCCAGGGGACTTTGATATTGTCTTTTTATTCCACTGCGACCTCCACCAGTCCTCCAAGAGGCATTAAAACCGTCTTGCTAAGCTAGTGTGACCTCCACGTCTCTTCCACAGGGCATTGAAATTGTCTTTTTATTCCACTCTAACCTCCACCACTCTTCCAAGGGGCATTGATAATGTCTTTTTATTCCACTGCGACCTCCACCACTCTTCCAAAGCTCATTGATATTGTCTTTTTAATCCACTTCGACCTCCACCACTCTTCCAAGGGGCATTAAAACCGTCTTCCTAAGCTATTGTGACCTCCACATCTCTTCCACGTGGCATTGATATTGTCTTTTTATTTAACTGTAACCTCCACCACTATTCCAAGGGGCATTGATATTGTCTTTTTATACCACGGTAACCTCCATCACTCTTCCAAGGGTCATTGATATTGTCTTTTTATTCAACTGTAACCTCCACCACTCTTCCAAGGGGCATTGATATTGTCTTTTTATTCCACTGCGACCTCCACCACTCTTCCAAGGGGCCTTCATATTGTCTTTTTAATCCACTGCGACCTCCACCACTCTTCCAAGGGGCATTAAAACCGTCTTGTTAAGCTACTGTCATCTCCACGTCCCTTCCAATGGGCATTAAATCCGTCAATTTAAACCACTGTGAACTCCACAGCTCTTGCAAGGGGCATTGATATTGTCTTTTTATTCCAATGTAACCTCAAGCACTCTTCCAAGGGCCATTGATTTTGTCTTTTTAATCCACTGCCACCTCCATCTTTCTTCCAAGAAGCATTAAAACAGTCTTGTTTAGCTATTGTGACCTCCACCTCTATTCCACTGTGCCTTAAAACCTTCTGGTTAAACTACTGTAAACTCCACAGCTCTTCCAAGGGGCAATGATATTGTCTTTTATTCCACTGTAACCTCCACCACTCTTCCAAGGGGCATTGATATTGTCTTTTTATTTTACTGCGACCTCCACCACTCTTCCAATTGGCATTAATATTGTCTTTTTATTCCACTGCGACCTCCACCACTCTTCCAAGGGTCATTGATATTGTCTTTTTATTCCACTGTAACCTCCACCACTCTTCCAAGGGGCATTGATATTATCTTTTTATTCCACTGCGACCTCCACCTCTCTTCCAAGGGGCATTAAAACAATCTTTTAAGCTACTGTGACCTCCAAGTCTCTTCCACAAGGCACTGATATTGTCTTTTTATTCCACTGCGACCTCCACATCTCTTCCAAGTGGAATTGATATTGTCTTTTTTTTCCACTGCGACCTCCACCACTCTTCCATGGGGCATTGATATTGTCTTTTTAATCCACTGCAACCTACACCACTCTTCCAAGGGGCATTAAAACAGTTTTGTTAAGCTACTGTGACCTCCACGTCTCTTCCAAGGGGCATTAAAACCATCTGGTTAAACCACTCTGAACTCCACAGCTCTTCCAAGAGGCATTGATATTGTCTTTTCATTCGACTGTAACCTCCACGACTCTTCCAAGGGGCATTAAAACCGTCTTGTTAAGCTACTGTTACCTCCAAGTTTCTTACACAGGGCATTGATATTGTCTTTTTTTCCACTGTAACCTCCACCACTCTTCCAAGGGGCATTGATATTGTCTTTTTATTACACTGTAACCTCCACCAATCTTTCAAGGGGCATTGATATTGTCTTTTTATTCCACTGCGACCTCCACCACTTTTCTAAGGGGCATTGATATTGTCTTTTAAATCCACAATGATCTCCACCACTCTTGCAAGGGGCATTAAAACAGTCTTGTTAAGCTACTGTGACCTCCTCGTCTCTTCCAAGGGGCATTAAAACCGTCTGGTTAAACACTCTGAACTCCACAGCTCTTACAAGAGGCATTGATATTGTCTTTTTATTCGACTGTAACATCCACCACTCTTCCAAGCAGCATTGATATTGTCTGTTTATTCCACTGCGACCTCCACCACTCTTGCAAGAGACATTGATATTGTCTTTTTAATCAACTGCGACCTCCACCTCTCTTCCAAGGGGTCATTAAAACCGTCTTGTGAAGCTACTGTGACCTCCACGTCCCTTCCAGGGGGCATTGATATTGTCTTTTTATTCCACTGCGACCTCCACCACTCTTCCACGGGGCATTGATATTGTCTTTTTAATCCACTGCGACCTCCACCACTCTTCCAAGGGACATTAAAACAGTTTTGTTAAGCTACTGTGACCTCCACGTCTCTTCCAAGGGGCATTAAAACCATCTGGTTAAACCACTCTGAACTCCACAGCTCTACCAAGAGGCATTGATATTGTCTTTTCATTCGACTGTAACCTCCACCACTCTTCCAAGGGGCATTAAAACCATCTTGTTAAGCTACTGTGACCTCCACTTCTTTTCCAAGGGCATTAAAACCGTCAATTTAAACCACTCTGAACTCCTCAGCTCTTGCAAAAGGCATTGATATTGTCTTTTTATTCCACTGTAACCTCCACCACTCTTGCAAGGGGCATTGATTTTGTCTTTTTAATCCACTGCGACCTCCATCACTCCTCCAAGAAGCATTAAAAACCGTCTTGTTTAGCTAATGTGACCTCCACGTCTATTCCACGGTGCCTTAAAACCTTCTGGTTAAACCACTGTGAACTCCACAGCTATTCCAAGGGGCATTGATATAGTCTTTTTATTCCACTGTAACTTCCACCACTCTTCCAAGGGGCATTGATATTGTCTTTTTATTTTACTGCGACCTCCAACACTCTTCCATGAGGCATTAATATTTTCTTTTTATTCCACTGAAACCTCCTCCACTCTTCCAATGGTCATTGATATTGTCTTTTTATTCCACTGTAACCTCCACCACTCTTCCAAGGGGCATTGATATTGTCTTTTTATTCCACTGCGACCTCCACCTCTCTTCCAAGGGACATTAAAACAGTTTTGTTAAGCTACTGTGACCTCCACGTCTCTTCCAAGGGGCATTAAAACCATCTGGTTAAACCACTCTGAACTCCACAGCTCTTCCAAGAGGCATGGATATTGTCTTTTCATTCGACTGTAACCTCCACCACTCTTCCAAGGGGCATTAAAACCATCTTGTTAAGCTACTGTGACCTCCACTTCTTTTCCAAGGGGCATTAAAACCGTCAATTTAAACCACTCTGAACTCCTCAGCTCTTGCAAAAGGCATTGATATTGTCTTTTTATTCCACTGTAACCTCCACCACTCTTGCAATGGGCATTGATTTTGTCTTTTTAATCCACTGCGACCTCCATCACTCCTCCAAGAAGCATTAAAAACCGTCTTGTTTAGCTAATGTGACCTCCACGTCTATTCCACGGTGCCTTAAAACCTTCTGGTTAAACCACTGTGAACTCCACAGCTATTCCAAGGGGCATTGATATAGTCTTTTTATTCCACTGTAACTTCCACCACTCTTCCAAGGGGCATTGATATTGTCTTTTTATTTTACTGCGACCTCCAACACTCTTCCATGAGGCATTAATATTTTCTTTTTATTCCACTGAAACCTCCTCCACTCTTCCAATGGTCATTGATATTGTCTTTTTATTCCACTGTAACCTCCACCACTCTTCCAAGGGGCATTGATATTGTCTTTTTATTCCACTGCGACCTCCACCTCTCTTCCAAGGGGCATTAAAACCATCTTGTTAAGCTACTGTGACCTCCAAGTCTCTTCCACGAGGCATTGATATTGTCTTTTTATTCCACTGCGACCTCCACATCTTTTCCAAGGGGAATTGATATTGTCCTTTTATTCCACTGCGACCTCCACTACTCTTCTAAGGTGCATTGATATTGTCTTTTTAATCCACTGCGACCTCCACCACTCTTCCAAGGGGCATTAAAACAGTCTGGATAAGCTACTGTGACCTCCACGTCTCTTCCAAGGGGCATTAAACCATCTGGTTAAACCACTCTGTACTTCACAGCTCTTCCAAGAGGCATTGATATTGTCTTTTTATTCGACTGTAACCTCCACCACTCTTCCAACGGGCATTGATATTGTTTCTGTTTTCCACTGAGACCTCCACCACTCTTCCAAGGGGCTTTGATATTGTCTTTTTTATCCACTGCGACCTACACCACTCTTCCAAGGGTCATTAAAACCGTCTTGTTATGATACTGTGACCTCCACGTCCCTTCCACGGGGCATTGTTATTGTCTTTTTATTCCATTGCGACCTCCACCACTCTTCCAAGGGGCATTAAAACCGTCTTGTTAAGCTACTGTGACCTCCAAGCTTCTTCCAAGGGGCAAAAAAAACGGCTGGTTAAACCGCTCTGAGCTCCACAGCTCTTCCAAGGGGCATTGACAATGTCTTTTTATTTCTTTGTATCCTTCTGCACTCTTCCAAGTGCATTGATATTGTCTTTTTATTCCTCTGCGACGTCCACGACTCTTCCAAGCGGCATTAAAACCGTCTTGTTAAGCTACTGTGACCTCCAAGTTTCTTACACAGGGCATTGATATTGTCTTTTTTTCCACTTTAACCTCCACCACTCTTCCAAGGGGCATTGATATTGTCTTTTTATTACACTATAACCTCCACCAATCTTTCAAGGGGCATTGATATTGTCTTTTTATTCCACTGCGACCTCCACCACTTTTCTAAGGGGCATTGATATTGTCTTTTAAATCCACAACCATCTCCACCACTCTTGCAAGGGGCATTAAAACAGTCTTGTTAAGCTACTGTGACCTCCTCGTCTCTTCCACGGGGCATTAAAACCGTCTGGTTAAACACTCTGAACTCCACAGCTCTTACAAGAGGCATTGATATTGTCTTTTTATTAGAATGTAACATCCACCACTCTTCCAAGCGGCATTGATATTGTCTGTTTATTCCACTGCGACCTCCACCACTCTTGCAAGGGACATTGATATTGTCTTTTTAATCAACTGCGACCTCCACCTCTCTTCCAAGGGGTCATTAAAACCGTCTTGTGAAGCTACTGTGACCTCCACGTCCCTTCCAGGGGGCATTGATATTGTCTTTTTATTCCACTGCGACCTCCACCACTCTTCCAAGGGGCATTGATATTGTCTTTTTAATCCACTGCGACATCCACCACTCTTCGAAGGGGCATTGATATTGTCTTTTTAATCCACTGTGACCCCCACGTCTCTTCAAAGGGGCATTAAAACGGTCAATTTAAACCACTCTGAACTCCACAGCTCTTCCAAGGAGCACTGTTAATGTCTTTTTATTCCACTCTAACCTCCACCACTCTTCCAAGGGGCATTGACATTGTCTATTTATTCCACTGGACCTCCACCACTCCTCCAAGGGGCATTAAGACCATCTTGTTAAGCTACAGGTACCTCCACAACTCTTCTATGGGGCATTGATATTGTCTTTTTATTCCACTGTAACCTCCACCACTCTTCCAAGGGGCATTGATTTTGTATTTTTATTCCACTGCGACCTCTAATACTCTTCCAACGGGCATTGATATCGTCTTTTTAATCCACTGCAACCTCCACCACTCTTCCAAGGGGCATTAAAGCCGTCTTGTTAAGCTACTGTCACGTCCATGTCTATTCCAATGGGCATTTTTATTGTCTGTTTAATCCCCTGTAACCTCCGCCACTCTTCCAAGGTGCATTTAAACCGTCTTGTTAAGCTACTGTGACCTCCACGTCCCTTCCACGGGGCATTGATATTGTCTTTTTATTCCACTGCGACCTCCACCACTCTTCCAAGGGTCATTGATATTGTCTTTTTAATCCACTACGAACTCCACCACTCTTCCAAGGGGCATTAAAACCGACTTGTTATGCTACTGTGACGTCGACTTCTCTTCCAAGGGGCATTAAAACCATCTGGTTAAACCACTCTGAACTCCACAGCTCTTCCAAAGGGCATTATTATTGTTTTTTATTCCTCTATAACCTCCACCACTCTTTCAGGGGGCATTGATATTGTCTTTTTGTTCCATTGCGACCTCCACCACTCCTCCAAGAGGCATTAAAACCGTCTTGTTAAGCTACTGTGACCTCCTCGTCTCTTCCACAGGGCATTGAAATTGTCTTTTTATTCCACTGTAACCTCCACCACTCGTTCAATGGGCATTGATATTGTCTTTTTATTCCACTGCGACCTCCACCACTCTTCCAAGGGGCATTGATAATGTCTTTTTATTCCACTGCGACCTCCACCACTCTTCCAAGGCTCATTGATATTGTCTTTTTAATCCACTGCGACCTCCACCACTCTTCCAAGGGGCATTAAAACCGTCTTGTTAAGCTATTGTGACCTCCACATCTCTTCCACGGGGCATTGATATTGTCTTTTTATTTAACTGTAACCTCCACCACTGTTCGAAGGAGCATTGATATTGTCTTTTTATTCCACTGTAACCTCCATCACTCTTCCAAGGGGCATTGATATTGTCTTTTTATTCAACTGTAACCTCCACCACTCTTCCAAGGGGCATTGATATTGTCTTTTTATTCCACTACGAACTCCACCACTCTTCCAAGAGTAATTAAAACGGTCTTGTTATGCTACTGTGACGTCGACTTTTCTTCCAAGGGGCATTAAAACCATCTGGTTAAACCACTCTGAACTTCACAGCTCTTCCAAGGGGCATTTGTATTGTCTTTTTATTCCACTCTAACCTCCACCACTCTTCCAAGGGGCATTGACATTGTCTTTTTTTTCCACTGCGACCTCCACCACTCTTCCAAGGGGCATTAAAACCATATTGTTAAGATACAGTGACCTCCACATCTATTCCACGGGGCATTGATATTGTCTTTTTATTTCACTGTAACCTCCACCAATCTTCCAAGGGGCATTGATATTGTTTTTTTATTCCACTGCGACCTCCACCACTCTTCCAAGGGGCATTAAAACTGTCTTGTTAAGTTACTGTTACCTCCATGTCTCTTCCAAGGAGCGTTAAAACAGTCTGGTTATACCACTCTGAACTCCACAGCTCTTCCAAGGGGCATTATTATTGTCTTTTTATTCCTCTGTAACCTCCACCACTCTTCCAGGGGACTTTGATATTGTCTTTTTATTCCACTGCGACCTCCACCAGTCCTCCAAGGGGCATTAAAACCGTCTTGTTAAGCTAGTGTGACCTCCACGTCTCTTCCACAGGGCATTGAAATTGTCTTTTTATTCCACTCTAACCTCCACCACTCTTCCAAGGGGCATTGATAATGTCTTTTTATTCCACTGCGACCTCCACCACTCTTCCAAGGCTCATTGATATTGTCTTTTTAATCCACTCCGACCTCCACCACTCTTCCAAGGGGCATTAAAACCGTCTTGCTAAGCTATTGTGACCTCCAGATCTCTTCCACGTGGCATTGATATTGTCTTTTTATTCAACTGTAACCTCCACCACTCTTCCAAGGGGCATTGATATTGTCTTTTTATTCTACTGCGACCTCCACCACTCTTCCAAGCGGCATTCATATTGTCTTTTTAATCCACTGCGACCTCCACCACTCTTCCAAGGGGCATTAAAGCCGTCTTGTTAAGCTACTGTCACCTCCACGTCCCTTCCAATGGGCATTAAATCCGTCAATTTAAACCACTCTGAACTCCACAGCTCTTGCAAGGGGCATTGATATTGTCTTTTTATTCCAATGTAACCTCAAGCAGTCTTCCAAGGGCCATTGATATTGTCTTTTTATTCCACTGCAACTTCCACCTCTCTTCCAAGGGGCATTAAAACCGTCTTGTTAAGCTATTGTGACCTCCACGTCCCTTCCAAGGTGCATTAAAACCATCAATATAACCACTCTGAACTCCACAGCTCTTGCAAGAGGCATTGATATTGTCTTTTTACTCCACTGTAACCTACAGCAATCTTTCAAGGTGCATTGATATTGTCTTTTTATTCCACTACAACTTCCACCACTCTCCCAAGGTGCATTAAAAACAGTTTGTTTAGCTACTGTAACGTCCATGTCTATTCCACGGGACATTGATATAGTCTTTTTATTCCACTGTATCCTTCACCACTCTTCCAAGGGATATTGATATTGTCTTTTTATTCCACTGAGACTTCCACCTCTCTTCTAAGGGGCATTGATATTGTCTATTTAATCCACTGCGACCTCCACCACTCTACCAAGAGGCATTAAAACAGTCTTGTTAAGCTACTGTGACCTCCACATCTCTTCCAAGGGGCATTAAAACCGTCTGGTTAAACCACTCTGAACTCCACAGCTCTACCAAGGGTCATTGATATTGTCTTTTTATTCCACTGTAACCTCCACCATTCTTTCAAGGGGTATTGATATTGACTTTTTAATGTACTGCGACCTCCACAACTCTTCCAAGGGGCATTAGGACCATCTGGTTAAACCACTCTGAACTCCATAGCTCTTTCAAGAGGCATTGATATTGTCTTTTTATTTCACTGTAACCTTCACCACTCTTTCAAGGAGCATTGATATTGTCTTTTTATTCCACTGCGACGTCCACCACTCTTCCAAGGTGCATTAAAACTGTCTTGTTAAGATACTGTGACCTCCACGTGTCTTCTACTTGGCATTGATATTGTCTTTTTATTCAACTGTGACCTCCACCACTTTTCCAAGGGGCATTAAAACCATCTTGTTAATCTACTGTGACCTCCACGTCTCTTCCAATGGGCAATAAAACAATCTGTTTAATCCACTCTGAACTCCACAGCTCTTCCAAGGGGCATTGGTATTGTCTTTTTATTCCACTCTAAGCTCCACCACTCTTCCAAGGGTCATTGACATTGTCATTTTATTCCACTGCGACCTCCATCATTCTTCCAAGGGGCATTGATATTGTCTTTTTATTCCACTGCCATCTCCACCACTCTTCCAAGGGGCATTGATATTGTCTTTTTTATCCACTGTGACTTCCACCACTTTTCCAAGGGGCATTAAAAACATCTTTTAAGCTACTGTGACCTCCACGTCACTTCCAATGGGCATTAAAACCGTCTGGTTAAACCACTCTGAACTCCACAGCTCTTCCAAGGGGCATTGGTATTGTCTTTTTATTCCACTCTAACCTCCACCACTCTTGCAAGGGGCATTTACATTGTCTTTTTATTCCACTGCGACCTCCACCATTCTTCCAAGCGGCATTAAAACTGTCTTGTTAAGCTACAGTGACCTCCACATCTCTTCCACGGGGCATTGATATTGTCTTTAAATTCCACTGTAACATCCACCACTCTACCAAGGGGCATTGATATTGTATTTTTATTCCACTGCGACCTCCACCACTCTTCCAAAGGGCATTGATATTGTCTTTTTAATCCACTGCGACCTCCACCACTCTTCCAAAGGGCATTAAAACCATCTTGTTAAGCTACTGTGACCTCCACATCTCTTCCACGGGGCTTTGATATTGTCTTTTTATTCCACTGCGACCTCAACCACTCTTCCTCGGGGCATTGATATTGTCTTTTTAATCCACTGCAGCCTCCACCACTCTTCCATGTCTCATTAAAACAGTCTTGTTAAGCTTCTGTGACCTCCAGGTCTCTCCCAAGGGGTATTAAAACCGTATGGTTAAACCAATCTGAACTCCACAGATCTTCCAATGGGCATTGATATTGTCTTTTTATTCCACTGTATCCTCCACCACTCTTCCAAGGGGAATTGATATTGTCTTTTTATTCCACTGCGACCTCCACCATTCTTCCAAGCGGCATTAAAACTGTCTTGTTAAGCTACAGTGACCTCCACATCTCTTCCACGGGGCATTGATATTGTCTTTAAATTCCACTGTAACATCCACCACTCTACCAAGGGGCATTGATATTGTATTTTTATTCCACTGCGACCTCCACCACTCTTCCAAAGGGCATTGATATTGTCTTTTTAATCCACTGCGACCTCCACCACTCTTCCATAGGGCATTAAAACCATCTTGTTAAGCTACTGTGACCTCCACATCTCTTCCACGGGGCTTTGATATTGTCTTTTTATTCCACTGCGACCTCAACCACTCTTCCTCGGGGCATTGATATTGTCTTTTTAATCCACTGCAGCCTCCACCACTCTTCCATGTCTCATTAAAACAGTCTTGTTAAGCTTCTGTGACCTCCAGGTCTCTCCCAAGGGGTATTAAAACCGTATGGTTAAACCAATCTGAACTCCACAGATCTTCCAATGGGCATTGATATTGTCTTTTTATTCCACTGTATCCTCCACCACTCTTCCAAGGGGAATTGATATTGTCTTTTTATTCCACTGCGACCTCCACCACTCTTCCAAAGGGCATTAAAACCGTCTTGTTAAGCTATTGTGACCTCCATGTCTCTTCCACAGGGCATTGATATTGTCTTTTTATTCCACTGGAACCTCCAACACTCTTCCAAGGTGCATTGATATTGTCTTTTTATTCCACTGAGACTTCAACCACTCCTTCAAGGAAAATTGACATTGTCTTTTTAATCCACTTCGACGTCCACCACTCTTCCAAGGGGCATTAAAACAGTCTTGTTAATCTACTGAGACCTCCAAGTCTCTTCCAAGGGGCATTAAAACCGTCAATTTAAACCACTCTCAACTCCACAGCTCTTGCAAGGGGCTTTGATATTGTTTTTTATTCCACTGTAACCTCCAGCACTCTTCCAAGGGTCATTGATATTGTCTTTTTATTCCACTGCGACTTTCACCTCTCTTCCAAGGGACATTAAAACCGCCTTGTTAAGCTACTGTGACATCCACGTCTCTTTCACGGGGCATTGATATTGTCTTTTTATTCCACTGTAAACTCCACCACTCTTCCAAGGGTCATTGATATTGTCTTTTTATTCCACTGCCACCTGCACCACTCTTCCAAGGGGCATTGATATTGTCTTTTTAATCCACTGCGAACTCCAACACTTTTCCAAGGGGCATTAAAAACGTCTTTTTAAGCTACTGTGATCTCCACGTCACTTCCAATTGGCATTAAAACCGTCAATTTAAACCACTCTCAACTCCACAGCTCTTGCAAGCGGCTTTGATATTGTTTTTTATGCCACTGTAACCTCCAGCACTCTTCCAAGGGGCATTGATATTGTCTTTTTATTCCACTGCGATCTCCACCACTCTTCTAAGGGGCATTGATATTGTCTTTTTAATCCACTGCGACCTCCACCACTTTTCCATGTGGCATTGATATTGTCTTTTTAATCCACTTCGACCTCCACTTCTCTTCCAAGGGGCATTAAAACAGTCTTGATAAGCTACTGTGACCTCCACGTCTCTTCCAAGGGGCATTAAACCGTTTGGTTAAACCACTCTGTACACCACAGCTCATCAAAGGGGCATTGATATTGTCTTTTTATTCCACTGCGACTTCCACCTCTCTTCTAAGGGGCATTGATATTGTCTTTTTAATCCACTGTAACCTCCATCACTTTTCCTATGGGAATTGATATTGTCTTTTTATTATTATTATTATTATTATTATTATTTATTATTATAGGGCCATTTGTTCCATGGCGCTTTACATGTGATAGGGATATACATAACAAAAGCATTTACATAATCTTAACAAAACGAGTCAGCGACTGGTACAGTAGGAGCGAGGACCCTGCCCGCGATGGCTCACATTCTAGAAGGGATGGGTGAGGATTAGTGTTGAGCGAGCACTAAAATGCTCGGGTGCTCGAAGCTCGGACCGAGCTCGCCGTGATACTCGGGTGCTCGACCCGAGCAACGAGCCCAATGTTAGTCTATGGGAGACTCGAGCATTTTTGCGGTGTCACCCCCGGCAGTCTTTTAAAAGCCTAACAAGTGCCCAAAACGATAGTGACAGTGCTCAAATGACATGGGGACAGCATGGGGATCGCCCCAGGAAGCATTTCTGACCCCCAGGTCACTGCTGTCAACAACGTGGTCAGAGGTATTAAGCCACTTTTACGGGCTGACAATAAAACGTTCAAAAACGAAAGTGAAACTTTTTTCCTGTGAAATATGTTAAGGAACATCATTTCCAGGGTAAAGACTTGTGTATAAGTTAAAATAAATGACCAAAAACAAAAATACTCCTCCACACCTTCGGCTATGTTCACAAGTAGCATTTTTTATGCGTTTTTGCACTTTTGTATTGCTTTCAACTATGACAAATGCATTCACCGTGAAATGTCATTTTAACATTTTACAACCTTATCTGGCCATGTGCTGTGTGACACATGCATAAAGTGCTGAAAAGACATTGGAACAGCATGGGGAAGACCCCTGGAAGCATCTCTGACTCCCAGGTCACTGTCTAAAAGTGTGCCCATCATAAGTGATCCTTACCGCATCAGAAGATGTAGACTTGCAACTATCCCCATGCAAGTTCTAGTCCCAGGGCAGTGTTCAATTGTGCCTCCCCCATTCCTTGCAATACAAGCTCAAGTATGCAGCCTGCCACCCACCCACCCCCAGGCTGCAATACCATACTGCTTGCTTGCTTGAACTTGAAATTGGGCCTTTTAGGCATGTGGAGGTGGAATCTGGCCACCACGTCATGGCTGTGTTGGCGGCCTGGTATCTATACTCAGTCCACAGCCGCCTGGTGGCCGGGTGTCCCCGCTTGCTCCCCAGCCTCCAGGGGGTGGCCGGGTGTCCATACTCGGTCCCCAGCCACCCCTATTTGTCCCGGTAACCTTTCCCACACTTTTCTTAGCCTGGCCTGCTTTAGGGCAGCATTGGCCGAGCCCACCGGACTATCAGACTCCTCCCGTGGGCCCTGGCTTCTCCATCAGGGGAGTTGAGAGTGCCAAGGTGAGGAGCATGATGAGGATGATAGAAGTTAGCATCTGCTTTGTTTTGTTGTAATGCAAGCGCATGTATGTAGTAGCGGCTAGGCCTGAGGTGGTCAGCGTTTTGGCGCATATCCTACCTCCTCCGAGGATTGCTTTATGTTTTCCTGCTACTGTCCAAGTTCTATGACTCCCGTTAAAACAAAGCTTCAGGTGATAAATGATGGATGAGGTAGTGGCAAAGGAGAAAGAGCAGGAGGAACAGGGACCATTCACATCAATATCAGGCCAGTCCACCAGATATGTCTTGTAGGATATGTTTCTGTAACAAAAGGAGCAGTTCGGCTACACAGTTAGAGGGCATACAGTGAGTGCAATGCCTACCAAAATTTTCGAGCCACTCCAATGCCCCTTGGAAATGACATGGAGGTCAGAGGGCGTTAACTAAACCTTTTTTTCCATTTATAGCAACTGGGTCTCCCGTGCACTGTTGGCCTAAACAGTGAATGGAAGGCTTTCCAAAAATTATGAGGAACTGCAATGCCCCTTACAAGAGCCATGTGTGGCACCCCAAGGGCCTGGTCACCACAGTAATAGAGATATTACGTCGGAGAGCAAGTGGGAGGTTTCCTGGTCAGGATCCCTTAAACATGCAACATCCTCCTGCCCCAATCCTGGGAGGGGAGAATTCTGCCCTTATAAACTGGATCTGGAGCGGGGTTGAGTGAGTCAGAGAACAGTCAGAGTCAGAGTGAGAGCAAGGGAAAGTAACAGCAAGGAGCTCTGTAGGAGCTAGGAGCTAAAGACCTGGGGCTGGAAGCTGAGCAGAGCTCGCCCTGGCAGAAGACAATAGGAACCGGACACAGGAGTCCGAAGCTGTGAGGACTTATATATCCAGCAGCAGAAACCAGTCAGCAGGGGATTTCAGGTCCTCTGGCCATAGAAGCCCGGAGGCTCAGTCACAAGCAAGGGACCAGCACCGCCGTCGTGGAGCGGAGGCTAACAGAAGGCCCCAAGTCACCAGCCATACGGGTGAGCACTACACGGTACACTCAGGGACGTGGGCTACTTCTACCCGCTTACAGCAAGGTAGCCAGGAAGAGTGCAGACAGACGGGGAGGCCTACAACTCCACCTGGCCAGGGGAACTCCTGCTTGCTCACAGACTGACCAGGCCTCTTATGCTAGCCAGTACTCCAGGGAGGGTCTACCTTATAATCATCAGTAAAGACCCTGAACTGCACTGCAAAGACTCTGAGTCACTCCTGCTGCGCTCGTGCACCATCACCCCCATCATCCACATTCACTGCCCTGAGGCTATACTCCTCCCGAGGGGAGTTATCCGATTCTATGCTGCTCACACAACACCAGCCTCAGCGGTCTGCCTCGCAGCGGTGGTACTCCCTGACCGCAATCCACGGGTGGCACAGTCGGACAATTAACTTCAAAACCAAAGAAAGACTGCCACTGGTTTGACCAGCCTGAGCTACGAGACCGGGTCACCGTCATGGAGACTACAGACCCCAGAGACCCGGGTATCCCACACACGTGTACACACGGCCCAGGGGGCGCGTCACATGCAGTACAGCATATTACAAACATAAGTCCCATTATTGGGGAGTGGGTGTCCCATGGTATTTGCTTATGCTTTCCAAGCAAAAGCTGCCAAAAATTAGGACGGAGCAACTTGCAATGCCCCTTACAAGAGCCATGCAGTACAGCATATTACAAACATAAGTCCCATTATTGGGGAGTAGGTGTCCCATAGTATTTGCTTATGCTTTCCCAGTAAAAGCTGACAAAAATTAGGATGGAGCAACTTGCAATGCCCCTTACAAGAGCCATGCAGTACAGCATATTACAAACATAAGTCCCATTATTGGGGAGTGGGTGTCCCATAGTATTTGCTTATGCTTTCCAAGCAAAAGCTGCCAAAAATTAGGATGGAGCAACTTGCAATGCCCCTTACAAGAGCCATGCAGTACAGCATATTACAAACATAAGTCCCATTATTGGGGAGTGGGTGTCCCATAGTATTTGCTTATGCTTTCCAAGCAAAAGCTGCCAAAAATTAGGACGGAGCAACTTGCAATGCCCCTTACAAGAGCCATGCAGTACAGCATATTACAAACATAACTCCCATTATTGGGGAGTGGGTGTCCCATAGTATTTGCTTATGCTTTCCCAGCAAAAGCTGCCAAAAATTAGGACGGAGCAACTTGCAATGCCCCTTACAAGAGCCATGCAGTACAGCATAATGCAAACATAAGTCCCATTATTGGGGAGTGGGTGTCCCATAGTATTTGCTTATGCTTTCCCAGCAAAAGCTGCCAAAAAATAGGACGGAGCAACTTGCAATGCCCCTTGCAAGAGCCATGCAGTACAGCATATTACAAACATAAGTCCCATTATTGGGGAGTGGGTGTCCCATAGTTTTTGCTTATGCTTTCCCAGAAAAAGCTGCCAAAAATTAGGACGGAGCAACTTGCAATGCCCCTTACAAGAGCCATGCAGTACATCATATTACAAACATAAGTCCCATTATTGGGGAGTGGGTGTCCCATAGTTTTTGCTTATGCTTTCCCAGAAAAAGCTGCCAAAAATTAGGACGGAGCAACTTGCAATGCCCCTTACAAGAGCCATGCAGTACAGCATAATACAAACATAAGTCCCATTATTGGGGAGTGGGTGTCCCATAGTATTTGCTTATGCTTTCCCAGCAAGAGCTGCCAAAAAATAGGACGGAGCAACTTGCAATGCCCCTTACAAGAGCCATGCAGTACAGCATATTACAAACATAAGTCCCATTATTGGGGAGTGGGTGTCCCATAGTATTTGCTTATGCTTTCCCAGTAAAAGCTGACAAAAATTAGGACAGAGCAACTTGCAATGCCCCTTACAAGAGCCATGCAGTACAGCATAATACAAACATAAGTCCCATTATTGGGGAGTGGGTGTCCCATAGTATTTGCTTATGCTTTCCCAGCAAGAGCTGCCAAAAAATAGGACGGAGCAACTTGCAATGCTCCTTACAAGAGCCATGCAGTTCAGCATATTACAAACATAACTCCCATTATTGGGGAGTGGGTGTTCCATAGTATTTGCTTATGCTTTCCCAGCAAAAGTTGCCAAAAATTAGGATGGAGCAACTTGCAATGCCCCTTACAAGAGCCATGCAGTACAGCATATTACAAACATAAGTCCCATTATTGGGGAGTGGGTGTCCCATAGTATTTGCTTATGCTTTCCCAGCAAAAGCTGCCAAAAATTAGGAAGTAGCAACTAGCAATGCCCCTTACAAGAGCAATGCAGTACAGCATATTACAAACATAAGTCCCATTATTGGGGAGTGGGTGTCCCATAGTATTTGCTTATGCTTTCCCAGCAAAAGCTGCCAAAAATTAGGACGGAGCAACTTGCAATGCCCCTTACAAGAGCCATGCAGTACAGCATATTACAAACATAAGTCCCATTATTGGGGAGTGGGTGTCCCATAGTATTTGCTTATGCTTTCCCAGTAAAAGCTGCCAAATATTAGGACGGAGCAACTTGCAATGCCCCTTACAAGAGCCATGCAGTACAGCATATTACAAACATAAGTCCCATTATTGGGGAGTGGGTGTCCCATAGTATTTGCTTATGCTTTCCCAGCAAAAGCTGCCAAAAATTAGGACGGAGCAACTTGCAATGCCCCTTACAAGAGCCATGCAGTACAGAATATTAAAACATAAGTCCCATTATTGGGGAGTGGGTGTCCCATAGTATTTGCTTATGCTTTCCCAGCAAAAGCTGCCAAAAATTAGGACGGAGCAACTTGCAATGCCCCTTACAAGAGCCATGCAGTACAGCATATTACAAACATAAGTCCCATTTTTCGGGAGTGGGTGTCCCATAGTATTTGCTTATGCTTTCCCAGCAAAAGCTGCCAAAAATTAGGATGGAGCAACTTGCAATGCACCTTACAAGAGCCATGCAGCACAGCATATTACAAACATAAGTCCCATTATTGGGGAGTGGGTGTCCCATAGTATTTGCTTATGCTTTCCAATCAAAAGCTCCCAAAAATTAGGACAGAGCAACTTGCAATGCCCCTTACAAGAGCCATGCAGTACAGCATATTACAATCATAAGTCCCATTATTGGGGAGTGGGTGTCCCATAGTATTTTCATATGCATTCCCAGCAAAAGCTGCCAAAAATTAGGACGGAGCAACTTGCAATGCCCCTTACAAGAGCCATGCAGTTCAGCATATTACAAACATAACTCCCATTATTGGGGAGTGGGTGTCCCATAGTATTTGCTTATGCTTTCCCAGCAAAAGCTGCCAAAAATTAGGACGGAGCAACTTGCAATGCCCCTTACAAGAGCCATGCAGTACAGCATATTACAAACATAAGTCCCATTATTGGGGAGTGGGTGTCCCATAGTATTTGCTTATGCTTTCCAAGCAAAAGCTGTCAAAAATTAGGACGGAGCAACTTGCAATACCCCTTACAAGAGCTATGCAGTACAGCATAGTACAAACATAAGTCCCATTATTGGGGAGTGGGTGTCCCATAGTATTTGCTTATGCTTTCCAAGCAAAAGCTGCCAAAAATTAGGACGGAGCAACTTGCAATGCCCCTTACAAGAGCCATGCAGTACAGCATATTACAAACATAAGGCCCATTATTGGGGAGTGGGTGTCCCATAGTATTTTCTTATGCTTTGCCAGTAAAAGCTGCCAAATATTAGGACAGAGCAACTTGCAATGCCCCTTACAAGAGCCATGCAGTACAGCATATTACAAACATAAGTCCCATTATTGGGGAGTGGGTGTCCCATAGTATTTGCTTATGCTTTCCCAGCAAAGGCTGCCAAAAATTAGGACATAGCAACTAGCAATGCCCCTTACAAGAGCAATGCAGCACAGCATATTACAAACATAAGTCCCATTATTGGGGAGTGGGTGTCCCATAGTATTTGCTTATGCTTTCCCAGCAAAAGCTGCCAAAAATTAGGACGTAGCAACTTGCAATGCCCCTTACAAGAGCCATGCAGTACAGCATATTACAAACATAAGTCCCATTATTGGGGAGTGGGTGTCCCATAGTATTTGCTTATGCTTTCCAAGCAAAAGCTGCCAAAAATTAGGACGGAGCAACTTGCAATGCCCCTTACAAGAGCCATGCTGTACAGCATATTACAAACATAAGTCCGATTATTGGGGAGTGGGTGTCCCATAGTATTTGCTTATGCTTTCCCAGCAAAAGCTGCCAAAAATTAGGACGGAGCAACTTGCAATGCCCCTTACAAGAGCCATGCAGTACAGCATATTACAAACATAAGTCCCATTATTGGGGAGTAGGTGTCCCATAGTATTTGCTTATGCTTTCCCAGTAAAAGCTGCCAAATATTAGGACGGAGCAACTTGCAATGCCCCTTACAAGAGCCATGCAGTACAGCATATTACAAACATAAGTCCCATTATTGGGGAGTGGGTGTCCCATAGTATTTGCTTATGCTTTCCCAGCAAAAGCTGCCAAAAATTAGGACGGAGCAACTTGCAATGCCCCTTACAAGAGCCATGCAGTACAGCATATTACAAACATAAGTCCCATTATTCGGGAGTGGGTGTCCCATAGTATTTGCTTATGCTTTCCCAGCAAAAGCTGCCAAAAATTAGGACGGAGCAACTTGCAATGCCCCTTACAAGAGCCATGCAGTACAGCATATTACAAACATAAGTCCCATTATTGGGGAGTGGGTGTCCCATAGTATTTGCTTATGCTTTCCAATCAAAAGCTGCCAAAAATTAGGACAGAGCAACTTGCAATGCCCCTTACAAGAGCCATGCAGTACAGCATATAACAATCATGAGTCCCATTATTGGGGAGTGGGTGTCCCATAGTATTTTCTTATGCATTCCCAGCAAAAGCTGCCAAAAATTAGGACGGAGCAACTTGCAATGCCCCTTACAAGAGCCATGCAGTACAGTATATTACAAACATAAGTCCCATTATTGGGGAGTGGGTGTCCCATAGTATTTGCTTATGCTTTCCCAGCAAAAGCTGCCAAAAAATTAGGACGGAGCAACTTGCAATGCCCCTTACAAGAGCCATGCAGTACAGCATATTACAAACATAAGTCCCATTATTGGGGAGTGGGTGTCCCATAGTATTTGCTTATGCTTTCCCAGCAAAGCTGCCAAAAATTAGGACGGAGCAATTTGCAATGCCCCTTACAAGAGCCATGCAGTACAGCATATTACAAACATAAGTCCCATTATTGGGGAGTGGGTGTCCCATAGTATTTGCTTATGCTTTCCAAGCAAAAGCTGCCAAAAATTAGGACGGAGCAACTTGCAATGCCCCTTACAAGAGCCATGCAGTACAGCATATTACAAACATAAGTCCCATTATAGGGGAGTGGGTGTCCCATAGTATTTGCTTATGCTTTCCCAGCAAAAGCTGCCAAAAATTAGGACCGAGCAACTTGCAATGCCCCTTACAAGAGCCATGCAGTACAGCATATTATAAACATAAGTCCCATTATTGGGGAGTGGGTGTCCCATAGTATTTGCTTATGCTTTCCCAGTAAAAGCTGACAAAAATTAGGATGGAGCAACTTGCAATGCCCCTTACAAGAGCCATGCAGTACAGCATATTACAAACATAAGGCCCATTATTGGGGAGTGGGTGTCCCATAGTATTTGCTTATGCTTTCCCAGTAAAAGCTGCCAAATATTAGGACAGAGCAACTTGCAATGCCCCTTACAAGAGCCATGCAGTACAGCATATTACAAACATAAGTCCCATTATTGGGGAGTGGGTGTCCCATAGTATTTGCTTATGCTTTCCCAGCAAAGGCTGCCAAAAATTAGGACATAGCAACTAGCAATGCCCCTTACAAGAGCAATGCAGCACAGCATATTACAAACATAAGTCCCATTATTGGGGAGTGGGTGTCCCATAGTATTTTCATATGCATTCCCAGCAAAAGCTGCCAAAAATTAGGACGGAGCAACTTGCAATGCCCCTTACAAGAGCCATGCAGTACAGCATATTACAAACATAAGTCCCATTATTGGGGAGTGGGTGTCCCATAGTATTTGCTTATGCTTTCCCAGCAAAAGCTGCCAGAAATTAGGACGGAGCAACTTGCAATGCCCCTTACAAGAGCCATGCAGTACAGCATATTACAAACATAAGTCCCATTATTGTTGAGTGGGTGTCCCATAGTATTTGCTTATGCTTTCCAAGCAAAAGCTGCCAAAAATTAGGACGGAGCAACTTGCAATGCCCCTTACAAGAGCCATGCAGTTCAGCATATTACAAACATAACTACCATTATTGGGGAGTGGGTGTCCCATAGTATTTGCTTATGCTTTCCCAGCAAAAGCTGCCAAAAATTAGGACGGAGCAACTTGCAATGCCCCTTACAAGAGCCATGCTGTACAGCATATTACAAACATAAGTCCCATTATTGTTGAGTGGGTGTCCCATAGTATTTGCTTATGCTTTCCAAGCAAAAGCTGCCAAAAATTAGGACGGAGCAAATTGCAATGCCCCTTACAAGAGCCATGCAGTTCAGCATATTACAAACATAACTCCCATTATTGGGGAGTGGGTGTCCCATAGTATTTGATTATGCTTTCCCAGCAAAAGCTGCCAAAAATTAGGACGGAGCAACTTGCAATGCCCCTTACAAGAGCCATGCAGTACAGCATATTACAAACATAAGTCCCATTATTGGGGAGTGGGTGTCCCATAGTATTTGCTTATGCTTTCCAAGCAAAAGCTGTCAAAAATTAGGACGGAGCAACTTGCAATGCCCCTTACAAGAGCTATGCAGTACAGCATAGTACAAACATAAGTCCCATTATTGGGGAGTGGGTGTCCCATAGTATTTGCTTATGCTTTCCAATCAAAAGCTCCCAAAAATTAGGACAGAGCAACTTGCAATGCCCCTTACAAGAGCCATGCAGTACAGCATATTACAA
Organism: Phyllobates terribilis; assembly: GCF_046119375.1. Lineage (NCBI taxonomy): Eukaryota > Metazoa > Chordata > Amphibia > Anura > Dendrobatidae > Phyllobates > Phyllobates terribilis. Next base: position 25,291,381 of record NW_027362775.1, read on the forward strand.
TCATAAGTCCCATTATTGGGGAGTGGGTGTCCCATAGTATTTTCATATGCATTCCCAGCAAAAGCTGCCAAAAATTAGGACGGAGCAACTTGCAATGCCCCTTACAAGAGCCATGCAGTACAGCATATTACAAACATAAGTCCCATTATTGGGGAGTGGGTGTCCCATAGTATTTGCTTATGCTTTCCCAGCAAAAGCTGCCAGAAATTAGGACGGAGCAACTTGCAATGCCCCTTACAAGAGCCATGCAGTACAGCATATTACAAACATAAGTCCCATTATTGTTGAGTGGGTGTCCCATAGTATTTGCTTATGCTTTCCAAGCAAAAGCTGCCAAAAATTAGGACGGAGCAACTTGCAATGCCCCTTACAAGAGCCATGCAGTACAGCATAATACAAACATAAGTCCCATTATTGGGGAGTGGGTGTCCCATAGTATTTGCTTATGCTTTCCCAGCAAAAGCTGCCAAAAATTAGGACGGAGCAACTTGCAATGCCCCTTACAAGAGCCATGCAGTACAGCATATTACAAACATAAGTCCCATTATTGGGGAGTGGGTGTCCCATAGTATTTGCTTATGCTTTCCAAGCAAAAGCTGTCAAAAATTAGGACGGAGCAACTTGCAATGCCCCTTACAAGAGCTATGCAGTACAGCATAGTACAAACATAAGTCCCATTATTGGGGAGTGGGTGTCCCATAGTATTTGCTTATGCTTTCCCAGCAAAAGCTGCCAAAAATTAGGACGGAGCAACTTGCAATGCCCCTTACAAGAGCCATGCAGTACAGCATATTACAAACATAAGTCCCATTATTGGGGAGTGGGTGTCCCATAGTATTTGCTTATGCTTTCCCAGCAAAAGCTGCCAAAAATTACCACGGAGCAACTTGCAATGCCCCTTACAAGAGCCATGCAGTACAGCATATTACAAACATAAGTCCCATTATTGGGGAGTGGGTGTCCCATAGTATTTGCTTTTGCTTTCCCAGCAAAAGCTGCTAAAAATTAGGACGGAGCAACTTGCAATGCCCCTTACAAGAGCCATGCAGTACAGCATATTACAAACATACGTCCCATTATTGGGGAGTGGGTGTCCCATAGTGTTTGCTTATGCTTTCCCAGCAAAAGCTGCCAAAAATTAGGATGGAGCAACTTGCAATGCCCCTTACAAGAGCCATGCAGTACAGCATATTACAAACATAAGTCCCATTATTGGGGAGTGGGTGTCCCATAGTATTTGCTTATGCATTCCCAGCAAAAGCTGCCAAAAATTAGGACGGAGCAACTTGCAATGCCCCTTACAAGAGCCATGCAGTACAGCATATTACAAACATAAGTCTCATTATTGGGGAGTGGGTGTCCTATAGTATTTGCTTATGCTTTCCCAGCAAAAGCTGCCAAAAATTAGGACGGAGCAACTTGCAATGCCCCTTACAAGAGCCATGCAGTACAGCATATTACAAACATAAGTCCCATTATTGCGGAGTGGGTGCCCCATAGTATTTGCTTATGCTTTCCCAGCAAAAGCTGCCAAAAATTAGGACGGAGCAACTTGCAATGCCCCTTACAAGAGCCATGCAGTACAGCATATTACAAACATAAGTCCCATTATTGGAGAGTGGGTGTCCCATAGAATTTGCTTATGCTTTCCAAGCAAAAGCTGCCAAAAATTAGGACGGAGCAACTTGCAATGCCCCTTACAAGAGCCATGCATTACAGCATATTACAAACATAAGTCCCATTATTGGGGAGTGGGTGTCCCATAGTATTTGCTTATGCTTTCCCAGCAAAAGCTGCCAAAAATTAGGACGGAGCAACTTGCAATGCCCCTTACAAGAGCCATGCAGTACAGCATATTACAAACATAAGTCCCATTATTGCGGAGTGGGTGTCCCATAGTATTTGCTTATGCTTTCCCAGCAAAAGCTGCCAAAAATTAGGACGGAGCAACTTGCAATGCCCCTTACAAGTGCCATGCAGTACAGCATATTACAAACATAAGTCCCATTATTGGGGAGTAGGTGTCCCATAGTATTTGCTTATGCTTTCCCAGTAAAAGCTGCCAAAAATTAGGATGGATCAACTTGCAATGCCCCTTACAAGAGCCATGCAGTACAGCATATTACAAACATAAGTCCCATTATTGGGGAGTGGGTGTCCCATAGTATTTGCTTATGCTTTCCCAGCAAAAGCTGCCAAAAATTAGAACGGAGCAACTTGCAATGCCCCTTACAAGAGCCATGCAGTACAGCATATTACAAACATAAGGCCCATTATTGGGGAGTGGGTGTCCCATAGTATTTGCTTATGCTTTCCCAGTAAAAGCTGCCAAATATTAGGACAGAGCAACTTGCAATGCCCCTTACAAGAGCCATGCAGTACAGCATATTACAAACATAAGTCCCATTAATGGGGAGTGGGTGTCCCATAGTATTTGCTTATGCTTTCCCAGCAAAGGCTGCCAAAAATTAGGACATAGCAACTAGCAATGCCCCTTACAAGAGCAATGCAGCACAGCATATTACAAACATAAGTCCCATTATTGGGGAGTGGGTGTCCCATAGTATTTGCTTATGCTTTCCCAGCAAAAGCTGCCAAAAATTAGGACGTAGCAACTTGCAATGCCCCTTACAAGAGCCATGCAGTACAGCATATTACAAACATAAGTCCCATTATTGGGGAGTGGGTGTCCCATAGTATTTGCTTATGCTTTCCAAGCAAAAGCTGCCAAAAATTAGGACGGAGCAACTTGCAATGCCCCTTACAAGAGCCATGCTGTACAGCATATTACAAACATAAGTCCGATTATTGGGGAGTGGGTGTCCCATAGTATTTGCTTATGCTTTCCCAGCAAAAGCTGCCAAAAATTAGGACGGAGCAACTTGCAATGCCCCTTACAAGAGCCATGCAGTACAGCATATTACAAACATAAGTCCCATTATTGGGGCGTAGGTGTCCCATAGTATTTGCTTATGCTTTCCCAGTAAAAGCTGCCAAATATTAGGACGGAGCAACTTGCAATGCCCCTTACAAGAGCCATGCAGTACAGCATATTACAAACATAAGTCCCATTATTGGGGAGTGGGTGTCCCATAGTATTTGCTTATGCTTTCCCAGCAAAAGCTGCCAAAAATTAGGACGGAGCAACTTGCAATGCCCCTTACAAGAGCCATGCAGTACAGCATATTACAAACATAAGTCCCATTATTCGGGAGTGGGTGTCCCATAGTATTTGCTTATGCTTTCCCAGCAAAAGCTGCCAAAAATTAGGACGGAGCAACTTGCAATGCCCCTTACAAGAGCCATGCAGTACAGCATATTACAAACATAAGTCCCATTATTGGGGAGTGGGTGTCCCATAGTATTTGCTTATGCTTTCCAATCAAAAGCTGCCAAAAATTAGGACAGAGCAACTTGCAATGCCCCTTACAAGAGCCATGCAGTACAGCATATAACAATCATGAGTCCCATTATTGGGGAGTGGGTGTCCCATAGTATTTTCTTATCCATTCCCAGCAAAAGCTGCCAAAAATTAGGACGGAGCAACTTGCAATGCCCCTTACAAGAGCCATGCAGTACAGTATATTACAAACATAAGTCCCATTATTGGGGAGTGGGTGTCCCATAGTATTTGCTTATGCTTTCCCAGCAAAAGCTGCCAAAAAATTAGGACGGAGCAACTTGCAATGCCCCTTACAAGAGCCATGCAGTACAGCATATTACAAACATAAGTCCCATTATTGGGGAGTGGGTGTCCCATAGTATTTGCTTATGCTTTCCCAGCAAAAGCTGCCAAAAATTAGGACGGAGCAATTTGCAATGCCCCTTACAAGAGCCATGCAGTACAGCATATTACAAACATAAGTCCCATTATTGGGGAGTGGGTGTCCCATAGTATTTGCTTATGCTTTCCAAGCAAAAGCTGCCAAAAATTAGGACGGAGCAACTTGCAATGCCCCTTACAAGAGCCATGCAGTACAGCATATTACAAACATAAGTCCCATTATAGGGGAGTGGGTGTCCCATAGTATTTGCTTATGCTTTCCCAGCAAAAGCTGCCAAAAATTAGGACGGAGCAACTTGCAATGCCCCTTACAAGAGCCATGCAGTACAGCATATTACAAACATAAGTCCCATTATTGGGGAGTGGGTGTCCCATAGTATTTGCTTATGCTTTCCCAGCAAAAGCTGCCAAAAATTACCACGGAGCAACTTGCAATGCTCCTTACAAGAGCCATGCAGTACAGCATATTACAAACATAAGTCCCATTATTGGGGAGTGGGTGTCCCATAGTATTTGCTTATGCTTTCCCAGCAAAAGCTGCCAAAAATTAGGATGGAGCAACTTGCAATGCCCCTTACAAGAGCCATGCAGTACAGCATATTACAAACATAAGTCCCATTATTGGGGAGTGGGTGTCCCATAGTATTTGCTTATGCATTCCCAGCAAAAGCTGCCAAAAATTAGGACGGAGCAACTTGCAATGCCCCTTACAAGAGCCATGCAGTACAGCATATTACAAACATAAGTCTCATTATTGGGGAGTGGGTGTCCTATAGTATTTGCTTATGCTTTCCCAGCAAAAGCTGCCAAAAATTAGGACGGAGCAACTTGCAATGCCCCTTACAAGAGCCATGCAGTACAGCATATTACAAACATAAGTCCCATTATTGCGGAGTGGGTGCCCCATAGTATTTGCTTATGCTTTCCCAGCAAAAGCTGCCAAAAATTAGGACGGAGCAACTTGCAATGCCCCTTACAAGAGCCATGCAGTACAGCATATTACAAACATAAGTCCCATTATTGGAGAGTGGGTGTCCCATAGAATTTGCTTATGCTTTCCAAGCAAAAGCTGCCAAAAATTAGGACGGAGCAACTTGCAATGCCCCTTACAAGAGCCATGCAGTACAGCATATTACAAACATAAGTCCCATTATTGGGGAGTGGGTGTCCCATAGTATTTGCTTATGCTTTCCCAGCAAAAGCTGCCAAAAATTAGGACGGAGCAACTTGCAATGCCCCTTACAAGAGCCATGCAGTACAGCATATTACAAACATAAGTCCCATTATTGCGGAGTGGGTGTCCCATAGTATTTGCTTATGCTTTCCCAGCAAAAGCTGCCAAAAATTAGGACGGAGCAACTTGCAATGCCCCTTACAAGTGCCATGCAGTACAGCATATTACAAACATAAGACCCATTATTGGGGAGTAGGTGTCCCATAGTATTTGCTTATGCTTTCCCAGTAAAAGCTGCCAAAAATTAGGACGGATCAACTTGCAATGCCCCTTACAAGAGCCATGCAGTACAGCATATTACAAGCATAAGTCCCATTATTGGGGAGTGGGTGTCCCATAGTATTTGCTTATGCTTTCCCAGCAAAAGCTGCCAAAAATTAGGACGGAGCAACTTGCAATGCCCCTTACAAGAGCCATGCAGTACAGCATATTACAAACATAAGTCCCATTATTGGGGAGTGGGTGTCCCATAGTATTTGCTTATGCTTTCCCAGCAAAAGCTGCCAAAAATTAGGACGGAGCAATTTGCAATGCCCCTTACAAGAGCCATGCAGTACAGCATATTACAAACATAAGTCCCATTATTGGGGAGTGGGTGTCCCATAGTATTTGCTTATGCTTTCCCAGCAAAAGCTGCCAAAAATTAGGACGGAGCAACTTGCAATGCCCCTTACAAGAGCCATGCAGTACAGCATATTACAAACATAAGTCCCTTTATTGCGGAGTGGGTGCCCCATAGTATTTGCTTATGCTTTCCCAGCAAAAGCTGCCAAAAATTAGGACGGAGCAACTTGCAATGCCCCTTACAAGAGCCATGCAGTACAGCATATTACAAACATAAGTCCCATTATTGGGGAGTGGGTGTCCCATAGTATTTGCTTATGCTTTCCCAGCAAAAGCTGCCAAAAATTAGGACGGAGCAATTTGCAATGCCCCTTACAAGAGCCATGCAGTACAGCATATTACAAACATAAGTCCCATTATTGGGGAGTGGGTGTCCCATAGTATTTGCTTATGCTTTCCCAGCAAAAGCTGCCAAAAATTAGGACGGAGCAACTTGCAATGCCCCTTACAAGAGCCATGCAGTACAGCATATTACAAACATAAGTCCCTTTATTGCGGAGTGGGTGTCCCATAGTATTTGCTTATGCTTTCCCAGCAAAAGCTGCCAAAAATTAGGACGGAACAACTTGCAATGCCCCTTACAAGAGCCATGCAGTACAGCATATTACAAACATAAGTCCCATTATTGGGGAGTGGGTGTCCCATAGTATTTGCTTATGCTTTCCAAGCAAAAGCTGCCAAAAATTAGGACGGAGCAACTTGCAATGTCCCTTACAAGAGCCATGCAGTTCAGCATATTACAAACATAAGTCCCATTATTGGGGAGTGGGTGTCCCATAGTAGTTGCTTATGCTTTCCCAGCAAAAGCTGCCAGAAATTAGGACGGAGCAACTTGCAATGCCCCTTACATGAGCCATGCAGTACAGCATATTACAAACATAAGTCCCATTATTGGGGAGTGGGTGTCCCATAGTATTTGCTTATGCTTTCCAAGCAAAAGCTGCCAAAAATTAGGACGGAGCAACTTGCAATGCCCCTTACAAGAGCCATGCAGTACAGCATATTACAAACATAACTCCCATTATTGGGGAATGGGTGTCCCATAGTATTTGCTTATGCTTTCCCAGCAAAAGCTGCCAAAAATTAGGACGGAGCAACTTGCAATGCCCCTTACAAGAGCCATGCAGTACAGCATAATGCAAACATAAGTCCCATTATTGGGGAGTGGGTGTCCCATAGTATTTGCTTATGCTTTCCCAGCAAAAGCTGCCAAAAATTAGGACGGAGCAACTTGCAATGCCCCTTACAAGAGCCATGCAGTACAGCATATTACAAACATAAGTCCCATTATTGGAGAGTGGGTGTCCCATAGTATTTGCTTATGATTTCCCAGCAAAAGCTGCCAAAAATTAGGACGCAGCAACTTGCAATGCCCCTTACAAGAGCCATGCAGTACAGCATATTACAAACATAAGTCCCATTATTGGGGAGTGGGTGTCCCATAGTATTTGCTTATGCTTTCCCAGCAAAAGCTGCCAAAAATTAGGACGGAGCAACTTGCAATGCCCCTTACAAGAGCCATGCAGTACAGCATAATACAAACATAAGTCCCATTATTGGGGAGTGGGTGTCCCATAGTATTTGCTTATGCTTTCCCAGCCAAAGCTGCCAAAAAATAGGACGGAGCAACTTGCAATGCCCCTTACAAGAGCCATGCAGTACAGCATATTACAAACATAAGTCCCATTATTGGGGAGTGGGTGTCCCATAGTTTTTGCTTATGCTTTCCCAGAAAAAGCTGCCAAAAATTAGGACGGAGCAACTTGCAATGCCCCTTACAAGAGCCATGCAGTACAGCATATTACAAACATAAGTCCCATTATTAGGGAGTATGTGTCCCATAGTATTTGCTTATGCTTTCCCAGTAAAAGCTGACAAAAATTAGGATGGAGCAACTTGCAATGCCCCTTACAAGAGCCATGCAGTACAGCATATTACAAACATAAGTCCCATTATTGTTGAGTGGGTGTCCCATAGTATTTGCTTATGCTTTACAAGCAAAAGCTGCCAAAAATTAGGACGGAGCAACTTGCAATGCCCCTTACAAGAGCCATGCAGTTCAGCATATTACAAACATAACTCCCATTATTGGGGAGTGGGTGTCCCATAGTATTTGCTTATGCTTTCCAAGCAAAAGCTGCCAAAAATTAGGATGGAGCAACTTGCAATGCCCCTTACAAGAGCTATGCAGTACAGCATAGTACAAACATAAGTCCCATTATTGGGGAGTGGGTGTCCCATAGTATTTGCTTATGCTTTCCAAGCAAAAGCTGCCAAAAATTAGGAGGAAGCAACTTGCAATGCCCCTTACAAGAGCCATGCAGTACAGTATATTACGTCCCATTATTGGGGAGTGGGTGTCCCATAGTATTTGCTTATGCTTTCCCAGTAAAAGCTGCCAAATATTAGGACAGAGCAACTTGCAATGCCCCTTACAAGAGCCATGCAGTACAGCATATTACAAGCATAAGTCCCATTATTGGGGAGTGGGTGTCCCATAGTATTTGCTTATGCTTTCCCAGCAAAAGCTGCCAAAAATTAGGACGTAGCAACTAGCAATGCCCCTTACAAGAGCAATGCAGTACAGCATATTACAAACATAAGTCCCATTATTGGGGAGTGGGTGTCCCATAGTATTTGCTTAAGCTTTCCCAGCAAAAGCTGCCAAAAATTAGGACGTAGCAACTTGCAATGCCCCTTACAAGAGCCATGCAGTACAGCATATTACAAACATAAGTCCCATTATTGGGGAGTGGGTGTCCCATCGTATTTGCTTATGCTTTCCAAGCAAAAGCTGCCAAAAATTAGAACGGAGGAACTTGCAATGCCCCTTACAAGAGCCATGCTGTACAGCATATTACAAACATAAGTTCGATTATTGGGGAGTGGGTGTCCCATAGTATTTGCTTATGCTTTCCCAGCAAAAGCTGCCAAAAATTAGGACGGAGCAACTTGCAATGCCCCTTACAAGAGCCATGCAGTACAGCATATTACAAACATAAGTCCCATTATTGGGGAGTAGGTGTCCCATAGTATTTGCTTATGCTTTCCCAGTAAAAGCTGCCAAATATTAGGACGGAGCAACTTGCAATGCCCCTTACAAGAGCCATGCAGTACAGCATATTACAAACATAAGTCCCATTATTGGGGAGTGGGTGTCCCATAGTATTTGCTTATGCTTTCCCAGCAAAAGCTGCCAAAAATTAGGACGGAGCATCTTGCAATGCCCCTTACAAGAGCCATGCAGTACAGCATATTACAAACATAAGTCCCATTATTGGGGAGTGGGTGTCCCATAGTATTTGCTTATGCTTTCCCAGCAAAAGCTGCCAAAAATTAGGACGGAGCAACTTGCAATGCCCCTTACAAGAGCCATGCAGTACAGCATATTACAAACATAAGTCCCATTATTCGGGAGTGGGTGTCCCATAGTATTTGCTTATGCTTTCCCAGCAAAAGCTGCCAAAAATTAGGACGAGCAACTTGCAATGCCCCTTACAAGAGCCATGCAGTACAGCATATTACAAACATAAGTCCCATTATTGGGGATTGGGTGTCCCATAGTATTTGCTTATGCTTTCCCAGCAAAAGCTGCCAAAAATTAGGACAGAGCAACTTGCAATGCCCCTTACAAGAGCCATGCAGTACAGCATATTACAATCATAAGTCCCATTATTGGGGAGTGGGTGTCCCATAGTATTTGCTTATGCATTCCCAGCAAAAGCTGCCAAAAATTAGGACGGAGCAACTTGCAATGCCCCTTACAAGAGCCATGCAGTACAGCATATTACAAACATAAGTCCCATTATTGGGGAGTGGGTGTCCCATAGTATTTGCTTATGCTTTAGCAGCAAAAGCTGCCAGAAATTAGGACGGAGCAACTTGCAATGCCCCTTACAAGTGCCATGCAGGACAGCATATTACAAACATAAGTCCCATTATTGGGGCGTGGGTGTCCCATAGTATTTGCTTATGCTTTCCCAGCAAAAGCTGCCAAAAATTAGGACGGAGCAACTTGCAATGCCCCTTACAAGAGCCATGCAGTACAGCATATTACAAACATAAGTCCCATTATTGGGGAGTAGGTGTCCCATAGTATTTGCTTATGCTTTCCCAGTAAAAGCTGCCAAATATTAGGACGGAGCAACTTGCAATGCCCCTTACAAGAGCCATGCAGTACAGCATATTACAAACATAAGTCCCATTATTGGGGAGTGGGTGTCCCATAGTATTTGCTTATGCTTTCCCAGCAAAAGCTGCCAAAAATTAGGACGGAGCATCTTGCAATGCCCCTTACAAGAGCCATGCAGTACAGCATATTACAAACATAAGTCCCATTCTTGGGGAGTGGGTGTCCCATAGTATTTGCTTATGCTTTCCCAGCAAAAGCTGCCAAAAATTAGGACGGAGCAACTTGCAATGCCCCTTACAAGAGCCATGCAGTACAGCATATTACAAACATAAGTCCCATTATTCGGGAGTGGGTGTCCCATAGTATTTGCTTATGCTTTCCCAGCAAAAGCTGCCAAAAATTAGGACGAGCAACTTGCAATGCCCCTTACAAGAGCCATGCAGTACAGCATATTACAAACATAAGTCCCATTATTGGGGATTGGGTGTCCCATAGTATTTGCTTATGCTTTCCCAGCAAAAGCTGCCAAAAATTAGGACAGAGCAACTTGCAATGCCCCTTACAAGAGCCATGCAGTACAGCATATTACAATCATAAGTCCCATTATTGGGGAGTGGGTGTCCCATAGTATTTGCTTATGCATTCCCAGCAAAAGCTGCCAAAAATTAGGACGGAGCAACTTGCAATGCCCCTTACAAGAGCCATGCAGTACAGCATATTACAAACATAAGTCCCATTATTGGGGAGTGGGTGTCCCATAGTATTTGCTTATGCTTTAGCAGCAAAAGCTGCCAGAAATTAGGACGGAGCAACTTGCAATGCCCCTTACAAGTGCCATGCAGTACAGCATATTACAAACATAAGTCCCATTATTGGGGAGTGGGTGTCCCATAGTATTTGCTTATGCTTTCCCAGCAAAAGCTGCCAAAAATTAGGACGGAGCAACTTGCAATGCCCCTTACAAGAGCCATGCAGTACAGCATATTACAGACATAAGTCCCATTATTGGGGAGTGGGTGTCCCATAGTATCTGCTTATGCTTTCCCAGCAAAAGCTGCCAAAAATTAGGACGGAGCAACTTGCAATGCCCCTTACAAGAGCCATGCAGTACAGCATATTACAAACATAAGTCCCATTATTGGGGAGTGGGTGTCCCATAGTATTTGCTTATGCTTTCCCAGCAAAAGCTGCCAAAAATTAGGACCGAGCAACTTGCAATGCCCCTTACAAGAGCCATGCAGTACAGCATATTACAAACATAAGTCCCATTATTGCGGAGTGGGTGTCCCATAGTATTTGCTTATGCTTTCCCAGCAAAAGCTGCCAAAAATTAGGACGGAGCAACTTGCAATGCCCCTTACAAGAGCCATGCAGTACAGCATATTACAAACATAAGTCCCATTATTGGAGAGTGGGTGTCCCATAGAATTTCCTTATGATTTCCAAGCAAAAGCTGCCAAAAATTAGGACGGAGCAACTTGCAATGCCCCTTACAAGAGCGATGCAGTACAGCATATTACAAACATAAGTCCCATTATTGGGGAGTGGGTGTCCCATAGTATTTGCTTATGCTTTCCCAGCAAAAGCTGCCAAAAATTAGGACGGAGCAACTTGCAATGCCCCTTACAAGAGCCATGCAGTACAGCATATTACAAACATAAGTCCCATTATTGCGGAGTGGGTGTCCCATAGTATTTGCTTATGCTTTCCCAGCAAAAGCTGCCAAAAATTAGGACGGAGCAACTTGCAATGCCCCTTACAAGAGCCATGCTGTACAGCATATTACAATCATAAGTCCCATTATTGGGGAGTGGGTGTCCCATAGTATTTTCTTATGCATTCCCAGCAAAAGCTGCCAAATATTAGGACGGAGCAACTTGCAATGCCCCTTACAAGAGCCATGCAGTACAGCATATTACAAACATAAGTCCCATTATTGGGGAGTGGGTGTCCCATAGTATTTGCTTATGCTTTCCCAGCAAAAGCTGCCAAAAATTAGGACAGAGCAACTTGCAATGCCCCTTACAAGAGCCATGCAGTACAGCATATTACAAACATAAGTCCCATTATTGCGGAGTGGGTGTCCCATAGTATTTGCTTATGCTTTCCCAGCAAAAGCTGCCAAAAATTAGGACGGAGCAACTTGCAATGCCCCTTACAAGAGCCATGCAGTACAGCATATTACAAACATAAGTCCCATTATTGGAGAGTGGGTGTCCCATAGAATTTCCTTATGATTTCCAAGCAAAAGCTGCCAAAAATTAGGACGGAGCAACTTGCAATGCCCCTTACAAGAGCCATGCAGTACAGCATATTACAAACATAAGTCCCATTATTGGGGAGTGGGTGTCCCATAGTATTTGCTTATGCTTTCCCAGCAAAAGCTGCCAAAAATTAGGACGGAGCAACTTGCAATGCCCCTTACAAGAGCCATGCAGTACAGCATATTACAAACATAAGTCCCATTATTGCGGAGTGGGTGTCCCATAGTATTTGCTTATGCTTTCCCAGCAAAAGCTGCCAAAAATTAGGACGGAGCAACTTGCAATGCCCCTTACAGGAGCCATGCTGTACAGCATATTACAATCATAAGTCCCATTATTGGGGAGTGGGTGTCCCATAGTATTTTCTTATGCATTCCCAGCAAAAGCTGCCAAAAATTAGGACGGAGCAACATGCAATGCCCCTTACAAGAGCCATGCAGTACAGCATATTACAAACATAAGTCCCATTATTGGGGAGTGGGTGTCCCATAGTATTTGCTTATGCTTTCCCAGCAAAAGCTGCCAAAAATTAGGACAGAGCAACTTGCAATGCCCCTTACAAGAGCCATGCAGTACAGCATATTACAAACATAAGTCCCATTATTGCGGAGTGGGTGTCCCATAGTATTTGCTTATGCTTTCCCAGCAAAAGCTGCCAAAAATGAGGACGGAGCAACTTGCAATGCCCCTTACAAGAGCCATGCAGTACAGCATATTACAAACATAAGTCCCATTATTGGAGAGTGGGTGTCCCATAGAATTTCCTTATGATTTCCAAGCAAAAGCTGCCAAAAATTAGGACGGAGCAACTTGCAATGCCCCTTACAAGAGCCATGCAGTACAGCATATTACAAACATAAGTCCCATTATTGGGGAGTGGGTGTCCCATAGTATTTGCTTATGCTTTCCCAGCAAAAGCTGCCAAAAATTAGGACGGAGCAACTTGCAATGCCCCTTACAAGAGCCATGCAGTACAGCATATTACAAACAAAAGTCCCATTATTGCGGAGTGGGTGTCCCATAGTATTTGCTTATGCTTTCCCAGCAAAAGCTGCCAAAAATTAGGACGGAGCAACTTGCAATGCCCCTTACAAGAGCCATGCTGTACAGCATATTACAATCATAAGTCCCATTATTGGGGAGTGGGTGTCCCATAGTATTTTCTTATGCATTCCCAGCAAAAGCTGCCAAAAATTAGGACGGAGCAACTTGCAATGCCCCTTACAAGAGCCATGCAGTACAGCATATTACAAACATAAGTCCCATTATTGGGGAGTGGGTGTCCCATAGTATTTGCTTATGCTTTCCCAGCAAAAGCTGCCAAAAATTAGGACAGAGCAACTTGCAATGCCCCTTACAAGAGCCATGCAGTACAGCATATTACAAACATAAGTCCCATTATTGCGGAGTGGGTGTCCCATAGTATTTGCTTATGCTTTCCCAGCAAAAGCTGCCAAAAATTAGGACGGAGCAACTTGCAATGCCCCTTACAAGAGCCATGCAGTACAGCATATTACAAACATAAGTCCCATTATTGGGGAGGAGGTGTCCCATAGTATTTGCTTATGCTTTCCCAGTAAAAGCTGCCAAAAATTAGGATGGAGCAACTTGCAATGGCCCTTACAAGAGCCATGCAGTACAGCATATTACAAACATAAGTCCCATTATTGGGGAGTGGGTGTCCCATAGTATTTGCTTATGCTTTCCCAGCAAAAGCTGCCAAAAATTAGGACGGAGCAACTTGCAATGCCCCTTACAAGAGCCATGCAGTACAGCATATTACAAACATAAGTCCCATTATTGGGGAGTGGGTGTCCCATATTATTTGCTTATGCTTTCCCAGCAAAAGCTGCCAAAAATTAGGACGGAGCAATTTGCAATGCCCCTTACAAGAGCCATGCAGTACAGCATATTACAAACATAAGTCCCATTATTGGGGAGTGGGTGTCCCATAGTATTTGCTTATGCTTTCCCAGCAAAAGCTGCCAAAAATTAGGATGGAGCAACTTGCAATGCCCCTTACAAGAGCCATGCAGTACAGCATATTACAAACATAAGTCCCATTATTGGGGAGTGGATGTCCCATAGTATTTGCTTTTGCTTTCCCAGCAAAAGCTGCCAGAAATTAGGACGGAGCAATTTGCAATGCCCCTTACAAGAGCCATGCAGTACAGCATATTACAAACATAAGTCCCATTATTGGGGAGTGGGTGTCCCATAGTATTTGCTTATGCTTTCCCAGCAAAAGCTGCCAAAAATTAGGACGGAGCATCTTGCAATGCCCCTTACAAGAGCCATGCAGTACAGCATATTACAGACATAAGTCCCATTATTGGGGAGTGGGTGTCCCATAGTATTTGCTTATGCTTTCCCAGCAAAAGCTGCCAAAAATTAGGACGGAGCAACTTGCAATGCCCCTTACAAGAGCCATGCAGTACAGCATATTACAAACATAAGTCCCATTATTGCGGAGTGGGTGTCCCATAGTATTTGCTTATGCTTTCCCAGCAAAAGCTGCCAAAAATTAGGACGGAGCAACTTGCAATGCCCCTTACAAGAGCCATGCAGTACAGCATATTACAAACATAAGTCCCATTATTGCGGAGTGGGTGTCCCATAGTATTTGCTTATGCTTTCCCAGCAAAAGCTGCCAAAAATTAGGACGGAGCAACTTGCAATGCCCTTTACAAGAGCCATGCAGTACAGCATATTACAAACATAAGTCCCATTATTGGGGAGGAGGTGTCCCATAGTATTTGCTTATGCTTTCCCAGTAAAAGCTGCCAAAAATTAGGACGGAGCAACTTGCAATGGCCCTTACAAGAGCCATGCAGTACAGCATATTACAAACATAAGTCCCATTATTGGGGAGTGGGTGTCCCATAGTATTTGCTTATGCTTTCCCAGCAAAAGCTGCCAAAAATTAGGACGGAGCAACTTGCAATGCCCCTTACAAGAGCCATGCAGTACAGCATATTACAAACATAAGTCCCATTATTGGGGAGTGGGTGTCCCATATTATTTGCTTATGCTTTCCCAGCAAAAGCTGCCAAAAATTAGGACGGAGCAATTTGCAATGCCCCTTACAAGAGCCATGCAGTACAGCATATTACAAACATAAGTCCCATTATTGGGGAGTGGGTGTCCCATAGTATTTGCTTATGCTTTCCCAGCAAAAGCTGCCAAAAATTAGGATGGAGCAACTTGCAATGCCCCTTACAAGAGCCATGCAGTACAGCATATTACAAACATAAGTCCCATTATTGGGGAGTGGATGTCCCATAGTATTTGCTTTTGCTTTCCCAGCAAAAGCTGCCAGAAATTAGGACGGAGCAATTTGCAATGCCCCTTACAAGAGCCATGCAGTACAGCATATTACAAACATAAGTCCCATTATTGGGGAGTGGGTGTCCCATAGTATTTGCTTATGCTTTCCCAGCAAAAGCTGCCAAAAATTAGGACGGAGCATCTTGCAATGCCCCTTACAAGAGCCATGCAGTACAGCATATTACAGACATAAGTCCCATTATTGGGGAGTGGGTGTCCCATAGTATTTGCTTATGCTTTCCCAGCAAAAGCTGCCAAAAATTAGGACGGAGCAACTTGCAATGCCCCTTACAAGAGCCATGCAGTACAGCATATTACAAACATAAGTCCCATTATTGCGGAGTGGGTGTCCCATAGTATTTGCTTATGCTTTCCCAGCAAAAGCTGCCAAAAATTAGGACGGAGCAACTTGCAATGCCCCTTACAAGAGCCATGCAGTACAGCATATTACAAACATAAGTCCCATTATTGCGGAGTGGGTGTCCCATAGTATTTGCTTATGCTTTCCCAGCAAAAGCTGCCAAAAATTAGGACGGAGCAACTTGCAATGCCCTTTACAAGAGCCATGCAGTACAGCATATTACAGACATAAGTCCCATTATTGGGGAGTGGGTGTCCCATAGTATTTGCTTATGCTTTCCCAGCAAAAGCTGCCAAAAATTAGGACGGAGCAACTTGCAATGCCCCTTACAAGAGCCATGCAGTACAGCATATTACAAACATAAGTCCCATTATTGCGGAGTGGGTGTCCCATAGTATTTGCTTATGCTTTCCCAGCAAAAGCTGCCAAAAATTAGGACGGAGCAACTTGCAATGCCCCTTACAAGAGCCATGCAGTACAGCATATTACAAACATAAGTCCCATTATTGCGGAGTGGGTGTCCCATAGTATTTGCTTATGCTTTCCCAGCAAAAGCTGCCAAAAATTAGGACGGATCAACTTGCAATGCCCCTTACAAGAGCCATGCAGTACAGCATATTACAAACATAAGTCCCATTATTGGAGAGTGGGTGTCCCATAGAATTTGCTTATGCTTTCCAAGCAAAAGCTGCCATAAATTAGGACGGAGCAACTTGCAATGCCCCTTACAAGAGCCATGCAGTACAGCATATTACAAACATAAGTCCCATTATTGGGGAGTGGGTGTCCCATAGTATTTGCTTATGCTTTCCCAGCAAAAGCTGCCAAAAATTAGGACGGAGCAACTTGCAATGCCCCTTACAAGAGCCATGCAGTACAGCATATTACAAACATAAGTCCCATTATTGCGGAGTGGGTGTCCCATAGTATTTGCTTATGCTTTCCCTGCAAAAGCTGCCAAAAATTAGGACGGAGCAACTTGCAATGCTCCTTACAAGAGCCATGCAGTACAGCATATTACAAACATAAGTCCCATTATTGGGGAGTAGGTGTCCCATAGTATTTGCTTATGCTTTCCCAGTAAAAACTGCCAAAAATTAGGACGGAGCAACTTGCAATGCCCCTTACAAGAGCCATGCAGTACAGCATATTACAAACATAAGTCCCATTATTGGGGAGTGGGTATCCCATAGTATTTGCTTATGCTTTCCCAGCAAAAGCTGCCAAAAATTAGGACGGAGCAACTTGCAATGCCCCTTACAAGAGCCATGCAGTACAGCATATTACAAACATAAGTCCCATTATTGGGGAGTGGGTGTCCCATAGTATTTGCTTATGCTTTCCCAGCAAAAGCTGCCAAAAATTAGGACGGAGCAATTTGCAATGCCCCTTACAAGAGCCATGCAGTACAGCATATTACAAACATAAGTCCCATTATTGGGGAGTGGGTGTCCCATAGTATGTGCTTATGCTTTCCCAGCAAAAGCTGCCAAAAATTAGGATGGAGCAACTTGCAATGCCCCTTACAAGAGCCATGCAGTACAGCATATTACAAACATAAGTCCCATTATTGGGGAGTGGGTGTCCCATAGTATTTGCTTATGCTTTCCCAGCAAAAGCTGCCAAAAATTAGGACGGAGCAACTTGCAATGCCCCTTACAAGAGCCATGCAGTACAGCATATTACAAACATAAGTCCCATTATTGGGGAGTGGGTGTCCCATAGTATTTGCTTATGCTTTCCCAGCAAGAGCTGCCAAAAATTAGGACAGAGCAACTTGCAATGCCCCTTACAAGAGCCATGCAGTACAGCATATTACAAACATAAGTCCCATTATTGGGGAGTGGGTGTCCCATAGTATTTGCTTATACTTTGCCAGCAAAAGCTGCCAAAAATTAGGACCGAGCAACATGCAATGCCCCTTACAAGAGCCATGCAGTACAGCATATTACAAATATAAGTCCCATTATTGGGGAGTGGGTGTCCCATAGTATTTGCTTATGCTTTCCCAGCAAAAGCTGCAAAAAATTAGGATGGAGCAACTTGCAATGCCCCTTACAAGAGCCATGCAGTACAGCATATTACAAATATAAGTCCCATTATTGGGGAGTGGGTGTCCCATAGTATTTGTTTATGCCTTGCATGCAAAAGCTGCCAAAAATAAGGACGGAGGAACTTGCAATGCTGGCACCCTGGTGGTATAGTGGTGGTGGAGGCTGAGGATAAGGAGAAGAAGATTAAACAGCCGAAACGAGGAAGCGTATACCCATGTGTGGGTGTGAAGCGGTGCATGTGAATACACCTCCCGACGTAACACAGTGGATTTGACTTTATGTTACTCTGCTGTCATTTGGTGGTGATGAGAAGTCTGGCCCAATCCAGCCCTTGTTCATTTTGATAAGGGTCAGCTTGTCAGCATTGTCAGTTGACAGGCGAGTGCGCTTATCAGTTATAATTCCCCCAGCGGCACTAAAAACACGCTCCGATAACACGCTAGCGGCAGGGCAGGCCAGGACCTCCAAGGCTTACAGAGCCAGTTCATTCCAAGTGTCCAGCTTGGATACCCAATAATTAAAAGGCACAGAGGAATCACGGAGGACGCTGGTACGATCGGCAAGGTACTCCCTCACCATCTTTTGAAACTTTCCACTCCTTGTGAGAGTACCCCGCGCCTCAGGGCCTGTAAGCTGGGCGGGTGTCAGAAAACTGTCCCAGAACGTTGACAGTGTTCCCCTGCCTCTGCTGGATTGGAGTTGCTTCTCTCTCGCCTGTACGCCTTGGTTGGGCAACGAACTGTGACCTCTGCCGCTAGCGTGTTCAGATGGGAATTTTTTTTAAGAGTTCTGCAGCAAGGGCCTTCTGGTATTGCCCCATTTTTGTAAACCTCTCCACCTCAGGAATAAGAGAGTGAAAGTTCTCCTTGTAGCGGGGGTCTACAAGTGTCACCAACCAGTAATGACTGTCAACCAACATTTTGACAACGCGAGGGTCACGGTTAAGGCAGCGTAACATAAAGTCAGCCATGCGTGCCAGACTGGTAACGGGCAAGATTTCCGTGTCCTCACCAAGATGACGACTGACCATGCTCTCCTCCTCCTCCTCCTCTTCCTCCTCCCCCCTGTCCTCAGGCCACCCACGCTGAACCGACGGTATGACACTTGTACAGGTACTACCGTTTACAATGCATGATAGCAGCTCCTGTTCTTCCTCCTCCTCCTCCTCTCCCTCATTGTCCCCCAATGCACGTTGGGATGAGATGAGGCTGGGCTGTGTGTAATCGCCCGCTATGGCTTCTTGATCCATCTCATCATACTCTGACTGCAATGCCTCCTCTTTAATTCTCTGCAGAGAGCGTTGCAAAAGACAGACAAGTGGGATGCTGACACTAATGATGGCGTCATCGCCACTCACCATCTTGGTGGCCTCCTCAAAGTTTGTCAGGATGGTACATATGTCAGACATCCAGGTCCACTCCTGAGGTCTTATGTGTGGAGTCTGACCTGAATATCGACGGCCTTGTTGCAGCTGGTACTCCACAACTGCTCTCTTCTGCTCACAAATCCTTTGCAACATGTGGAGGGTAGAGTTCCAACGTGTGGGGACATCACACACCAGTCGGTGTGCCAGAAGCTGCAAACGCTGCTGCAACACAGCAAGGGTGGCGGAAGCTGTAGCCGACTTGCGAAAATGAGCTGACAGGCGGCGTACTTTCACGAGCAGATCTGGCAACTCGGGGTACGATTTAAGAAACCGCTGAACCACGAGGTTAGGCACATGAGCCAGGCATGGTACGTGTGTGATCTCACCTCGCCTCAGAGCCGCCACCAGGTTACGGCCATTGTCACACACGACCATGCCGGGATGTAGGTTCAGCGGTCTCAGCCACAGATCTGCCTGCTCTTTCACAGCTGTCCACAACTCACAAGCAGTGTGAGGTTTATCACCTAAGCTTATGAGTTTCAGTACAGCCTGTTGCCGCTTGGCGGAGGCAGTACTGCAATGCTTCCAGCTTGTAACTGATGTGGTGATATCTGAGATGGAGGCTGAACATGAGGAGGAGGAGGAGGATGCGCAGGAGCTGTACACTGTGGGGGCAACTCTGACTGACATAGGGCCCGCAATCCTCGGTGTGGGGAGGATGTGTTCCATCCCAAGGTCCGACTGGGTCCCGGCTTCCACTATGTTTACCCAGTGTGCCGTCAGAGAGATGTACCATCCCTGGCCACAAGCACTTGTCCACGTGTCCGTTGTCAGGTGGACTCTCCCAGTAACTGCGTTGTTGAGGGCACGGCAGATGCTTTGGGACACGTGCTTGTGTAGTGCGGGGCTGGCACACCGGGCAAAATAGTGTCGGCTGGGGACCGAGTACCGAGGGACGGCCACCGCCATAAGATTGCGGAAGGATTCCGTCTCCACCAGCCTAAAAGGCAGCATTTCCAATGCAAGCAGTCGTGAAATGTGCGAATTTAGGAATGTGGCCTGTGGGGCGTTAGCTGCGAATTTCCGCTTTCGTTCAAAGGTCTGGGATATGGACAATTGAACGCTGCGGTGGGACGTGGACGTGGACGTTGATGCTGTTTCTTGAGAAACTGCCATAACAAGTGAAGACTGAGAGGAGGGGGCATCTTTACATGCAGTATGGACAGGGGATTGCCTTGCACACACAACAGGGGGTTCTATTGCACGCACAACAGTGGAAGAAGCAGTGGTGACACCCGCTGACACTGGTCGTGGACCCTGGGTTTCGCCCCACAAAGTCGGGTGCTTTGCTGCTATGTGCCTGATCATGCTGGTGGTGGTCAGGCTGGTAGTTTTGTCACCTCTGCTGATGCTGGCATGGCAGGTGGAACATATGGCCTTTTTGGGGTTATCAGCAGAGTCTTTAAAAAAATTCCAGACTCTGGAAGACCTACCGCTTGTACTGGCAACGTCCCTCGTGTTGGTGTTACGGGGAAGGTTGCCTGCCTTCTGTCTGCGGCCACCACACTGCTTCTTCCTGCCTGTTGGGGTACTCTGCCTCCCTCCCCCTGTGTGCTGCTGGCCTTACTCTGCATGTCCTCCTTCCACGTTGGGTCAGTTACTAGATCATCCACCACCTCCTCCTCTTCCACTTGCGCACCACGATCCTCCTCCTCACTTCCTGGCAATTGTGTCTCGTCATCGTCCACCTCTTGTGACAGATTGCCAACGTCGACTTCCTGTGGCAGTGGCTGTTCAAATATTTGGGCATCGCAACATGGGATCTCCTCTTCCACCACTTCAAGCGTATCAGGCGAGGGGCCCAAATATGGAAATGGACTAGTGAACAGCTCTTCAGAGTGTCCAAGTGTGGGATCACTTGCTGTCTGACGACACTCGGCATGGTGGGAGAAAGGAGCATCAGGGTGAGGAGGAGTATGCAGTCGAGACTCACGGCTACTAAGAGTTGACCGTGTGGAAGACAGACCGGAGGTGGTGGTGCCCAGGTAACTTAAAGTATTAACTGCTATCCAATTAATAACCTGTTCAAACTGATCAGTTCTCAATACTGGTGTTGTTCTGTGCTTCCCTAGTAATTCGGTCAAGAAGTGGGAGCGAGAAGATGTGGCTGTTGGTTGTGGCACATTTTCACCTTGGCCACGGCCCCATCCTCTGCACGAACCATCACCAGAACGTCCACTTCCACGTCCCTTGCCACGCGCCTTGCCCATTGTAAATGAAGTAAAATAGCTTACACTTGCACTATCAATGGAAAGAGGGTAATAAAGAGTAGATTAGAACAGTGGAAGAGGAAAACCACAGTTATTGTTTACTGGGGTATACCACACTTTTTTAAATAGAGATATTTGCGGCTGAACAGTGAGCGACACACTCAAACTGCTTTTTTTTTAGATACCAAAGGCCCAAAACTGGATAGTACAGCGATTTGACCGTGGAACTGCGAAACCACACTGGGATGTCGGGCCTACACAAGACTATTTTCAACAGATATATTTTTGTGTCACAACAGTCAGGAGACACTACTGTTTTTCTTTATGGAAAAAAATACCAAAAGCTGAATAATAGAGATTTTTTACCGTGGGATGGCAAAACCACAGTTATTTGGGTATACCACACTTTTTTAAATAGAGATATTTGCGGCTGAACAGTGAGCGACACACTCAAACTGCTTTTTTTTTAGATACCAAAGGCCCAAAACTGGATAGTACAGCGATTTGACCTGTGAAACTGCGAAACCTTCTGGTTAAACCACTGTGAACTCCACAGCTCATCCATGGGGCATTGATATTGTCTTTTTATTCCACTGTAACCTCCACCACTCTTCCAAGGGGCATTGATATTTTTTTTTATTTTACTTCGACCTCTACCACTCTTTCAAGGGGCATTAATATTGTCTTTTTATTCCACTCCGACCTCCACCACTATTGTCTTTTTATTCCACTGTAACCTCCACCACTCTTCCAAGGGGCATTGATTTTGTCTTTTTAATCCACTGCGACCTCCATCACTCTTCCAATAATCATTGATATTGTCTTTTTATTTTTCTGCGACTTCCACCACTCTTCCAAGGGGCATTAATATTGTCTTTTTATTCCACTCCGACCTCCACCACTCTTCCAAGGGTCATTGATGTTTTCTTTTTATTCCACTGTAACCTCCACCACTCTTCCAAGGGGCATTGATATTGTCTTTTTATTCCACTGCGACCTCCAACTCTCTTCCAAGGGCCATTAAAACCATCTTGTTAAGCTACTGTGACCTCCAAGTCTCTTCCACGAGGCATTGATATTGTCTTTTAATCCATTGCGACCTCCACCACTCTTCCATGGGACATTGATAGTTTTTTTTTTCCACTGCGACATTCACCCCTCTTCCAAGGAACATTGATATTGTCTTTTTTTTCCACTGTAACCACCACCACTCTTCTAAGGGGCATTGATATTTTCTTCTTATTCCACTGCGACCTCCACCATTCTTCCAAGGGGCATCGATAATGTCTTTTTAATCCACTGCGACCTCCACCACTCTTCCAAGGGGCATTAAAACCGTCTTGTTAAGCAACTGTGACCTCCACGTCTCTTCCCAGGGGCATTAAAACCGTCAATTTAAACCACTCTGAACTCCACAGCTCTTCCATGGGGCATTGATTTTGTCTTTTTAATCCACTGCGACCTCCATCTCTCTTCCAAGTGGAATTGATACTGTGTTTTTATTCCACTACGACCTCCACCACTCTTCTAAGGGGCATTGATATTGTCTTTTTAATCCACTGCTACCTCCACCACTCTACCAAGGGGCATTAAAACAGTTTTGATAAGCTACTGTGACCTCCACATCTCTTCCAAGGTGCATTAAAACCGTCTGGTTAAACCACTCTGAACTCCACAGCTCTTCCAAGAGGCCTTGATATTGTATTTTTACTCGACTGTAACCTCCACCTCTCTTCCAAGGGGCATTAAAACTGTCTTGTTAAGCTACTGTGACCTTCACGTCTCTTCCATGGGGCATTAAATCCATCAATTTAAAACACTCTGAACTCCACAGCTCTTGCAAGAGGCATTGATATTGTCTTTTTATTCCACTGTAACCTCCACCACTCTTCCAAGGGGCATTGATTTTGTCTTTTTAATCCACTGCGACCTCCATCACTCTTCCAATAATCATTGATATTGTCTTTTTATTTTTCTGCGACCTCCACCACTCTTCCAAGGGGCAATAAAATTGTCTTTTTATTCCACGGTGCCTTAAAACCTTCTGGTTAAACCACTGTGAACTCCACAGCTCTTCCAAGGGGCATTGATAATGTTTTTTTTTTCCACTCTAACCTCCACCACTCTTCCAAGGGGCATTGATATTGTCTTTTTATTTTACTGCGACCTCCACCACTCTTCCAAGGGGCATTGATATTGTTTCTCTTTTCCACTGCGATCTCCACCAGTCTTCCAAGGGGCATTAAAACCGTATTGTTAAGCTACTGAGACCTCCTGGTCTCTTCCAAGGGGCATTAAAACCGTCTGGTTAAACCGCTCTGCGCTCCACAGCTCTTCCAAGGGGCATTGACAATGTCTTTTTATTCCATTGTAACCTTCTGCACTCTTCCAAGTGCATTGATATTGTCTTTTTATTCCTCTGCGACGTTCACGACTCTTCCAAGGGGCATTAAAGACGTCTTGTTAAGCTACTGTGACCTCCAAGTTTCTTACACAGAGCATTGATATTGTCTTTTTATTCCACTGCAACCTCCATCACTCTTCCAAGGGGCATTGATATTGTCTTTTTATTCCACTGTAACCTCCACCAATCTTCCAAGGGGCATTGATATTGTCTTTTTATTCCACTGCGACCTCCACCACTCTTCTAAGGGGCATTGATATTGTCTTTTAAATCCACAACGATCTCCACCACTCTTCCAAGGGGCATTAAAACAGTCTTGTTAAGCTACTGTGACCTCCTCGTCTCTTCCAAGGGGCATTAAAACCGTCTGGTTAAACACTCTGAACTCCACAGCTCTTACAAGAGGCATTGATATTGTCTTTTTATTCGACTGTAACATCCACCACTCTTCCAAGCGGCATTGATATTGTCTATTTATTCCACTGCGACCTCCACCACTCTTCCAAGGGGAATTGATATTGTCTTTTTAATCAACTGCGACCTCCACCTATCTTCCAAGGGGCATTAAAACTGTCTTGTGAAGCTACTGTGACCTCCAAATCCCTTCAACGGGGCATTGATATTGTCTTTTTATTCCACTGCGACCTCCAACACTCTTCCAAGGGGCTTTGATATTGTCTTTTTTATCCACTGCGACCTCCACCACTCTTCCAATGGGCATTAAAACAGTCTTGTTATGCTACTGTGACCTCCACGTCCCTTCCACGGTGCATTAATATTGTCTTTTTATTCCATTGCGACCTCCATCACTCTTTCAAGGGGCATTAAAACCGTCTTGTTAAGTTACTTTGACCTCCACTTCAATTCCAAGGAGCGTTAAAACCGTCTGGTTATACCACTCTGAACTCCACAGCTCTTCCAAGGGGCATTATTATTGTCTTTTTATTCCACTGTAACCTTCACCACTCATCCAAGGGGCATTGATATTGTCTTTTTATTCCACTGCGACCTCCACCACTCTTTCAAGGGGCATTAAAACCATCTTGTTAAGCTATTGTGACCTCCACATCTCTTCCACGGAGCATTAATATTGTCTTTTTATTTAATTGTAACCTCCACCGCTGTTCCAAGGGGCATTGATATTGTCTTTTTGTTCCACTGTAAACTCCATCACTCTTCCAAGGGGCATTGATATTGTCTTTTTATTCAACTGTAACCTCCACCACTCTTCCAAGGGGCATTGATATTGTCTTTTTATTCCAATTTGACCTCCACCACTATTACAAGGGGCATTCATATTGTCTTTTTAATCCACTGCGACCTCCACAACTCTTCCAAGGGGCATTAAAACCGTCTTGTTAAGCTACTGTCACCTTCACGTGTCTTTCAAGGGGCATTGATATTGTCTTTTTATTCCAATTTGACCTCCACCGCACTTCCAAGGGGCATTGATATTGTCTTTTAATCCACTGCGACCTCCACCACTCTTCCAAGGGACATTGATATTGTCTTTTTTTTCCACTGCGACATTCACCCCTCTTCCAAGGAACATTGATATTGTCCTTTTTTTCCACTGTAACCACCACCACTCTTCTAAGGGTCATTGAAATTTTCTTCTTATTCCACTGCGACCTCCACCATTCTTCCAAGGGGCATCGATAATGTCTTTTTAATCCACTGCGACCTCCACCACTATGCCAAGGGGCATTAAAACCGTCTTGTTAAGCAAGTGTGACCTCCACGTCTCTTCCAAGGGGCATTAAAACCGTCAATTTAAACCACTCTGAACTCCACAGCTCTTCCATGGGGCATTGATTTTGTCTTTTTAATCCACTGCGACCTCCATCTCTCTTCCAAGAAGCATTAAAACTGTGTTGTTTAGCTACTGTGACCTCCACGTCTATTCCACGGTGCTTTAAAACCTTCTGGTTAAACCACTGTGAACTCCACAGCTCTTCCATGGGGCATTGATATTGTCTTTTTATTCCACTGTAACCTCCACCACTCTTCCAAGGGGCATTGATATTTTTTTTTATTTTACTTCAACCTCCACCACTCTTTCAAGGGGCATTAATATTGTCTTTTTATTCCACTCCGACCTCCACCACTCTTCCAAGGGTCATTGATATTGTCTTTTTATTCCACTGTAACCTCCACCACTCTTCCAAGGGGCATTGATATTGTCTTTTTATTCCACTGCGACCTCCAACTCTCTTCCAAGGGGCATTAAAACCATCTTGTTAAGCTACTGTGACCTCCAAGTCTCTTCCACGAGGCATTGATATTGTCTTTTTATTCCATTGCGACCTCCACATCTCTTCCAATTGGAATTGATACGGTCTTTTTATTCCACTACGACCTCCACCACTCTTCTAAGGGGCATTGATATTGTGTTTTTAATCCACTGCTACCTCCACCACTCTACCAAGGGGCATTAAAACAGTTTTGATAAGCTACTGTGACCTCCACATCTCTTCCAAGGGGCATTAAAACCGTCTGGTTAAACCACTCTGAACTCCACAGCTCTTCCAAGAGGCATTGATATTGTATTTTTACTCGACTGTAACCTCCACCTCTCTTCCAAGAGGCATTAAATCCGTCTTGTTAAGCTACTGTGACCTCAACGTCTCTTCCATGGGGCATTAAAACCGTCAATTTAAACCACTCTGAACTCCACAGCTCTTGCAAGAGGCATTGATATTGTCTTTTTATTCCACTGTAACCTCCACCACTCTTCCAAGGGGCATTGATTTTGTCTTTTTAATCCACTGCGACCTCCATCACTCTTCCAATAATCATTGATATTGTATTTTTATTTTTCTGCGACCTCCACCACTCTTCCAAGGGGCATTAATATTGTCTTTTTATTCCACTCCGACCTCCACCACTCTTCCAAGGGTCATTGATGTTTTCTTTTTATTCCACTGTAACCTCCACCACTCTTCCAAGGGGCATTGATATTGTCTTTTTATTCCACTGCGACCTCCAATTCTCTTCCAAGGGCCATTAAAACCATCTTGTTAAGCTACTGTGACCTTCAAGTCTCTTCCACGAGGCATTGATATTGTCTTTTTATTCCACTGCGACCTCCACATCTCTTCCAAGTGAAATTGATACAGTCTTTTTATTCCACTACGACCTCCACCACTCTTCAAAGGGGAATTGATATTGTCTTTTTAATCCACTGCTACCTCCACCACTCTACCAAGGGGCATTAAAACAGTTTTGATAAGCTACTGTGACCTCCACATCTCTTCCAAGGGGCATTAAAACCGTCTGGTTAAACCACTCTGAACTCCACAGCTCTTCCAAGAGGCATTGATATTGTATTTTTAGTCGACTGTAACCTCCACCTCTCTTCCAAGGGGCAATAAACCCGTCTTGTTAAGCTACTGTGACCTCCACGTCTCTTCCATGGGGCATTAAAACCGTCAATTTAAACCACTCTGAACTCCACAGCTCTTGCAAGAGGCATTGATATTGTCTTTTTATTCCACTGTAACCTCCACCACTCTTCCAAGGGGCATTGATTTTGTCTTTTTAATCCACTGCGACCTCCATCACTCTTCCAATAATCATTGATATTGTCTTTTTATTTTTCTGCGACCTCCACCACTCTTCCAAGGGGCATTAATATTGTCTTTTTATTCCACGGTGCCTTAAAACCTTCTGGTTAAACCACTGTGAACTCCACAGCTCTTCCAAGGGTCATTGATAATGTCTTTTTATTCCACTCTAACCTCCATCACTCTTCCAAGGGGCGTTGATATTGTATTTTTATTTTACTGCGACCTCCACCACTCTTCCAAGGGGCATTGATATTGTCTCTCTTTTCCACTGCGATCTCCACCAGTCTTCCAAGGGGCATTAAAACCTTATTGTTAAGCTACTGAGACGTCCTAGTCTCTTCCAAGGGGCATTAAAACCGTTTGGTTAAACCGCTCTGCGCTCCACAGCTCTTCCAAGTGGCATTGACAATGTCTTTTTATTCCATTGTAACCTTCTGCACTCTTCCAAGTGCATTGATATTGTCTTTTTATTCCTCTGCGACGTTCACGACTCTTCCAAGGGGCATTAAAGCCGTCTTGTTAAGCTACTGTGACCTCCAAGTTTCTTACACAGGGCATTGATATTGTCTTTTTATTCCACTGTAACCTCCATCACTCTTCCAAGGGGCATTGATGTTGTCTTTTTATTCCACTGTAACCTCCATCACTCTTCCAAGGGGCATTGATATTGTCTTTTTATTCCACTGTAACCTCCACCAATCTTCCAAGGGGCATTGATATTGTCTTTTTATTCCACTGCGACCTCCACCACTCTTCTAAGGGGCATTGATATTGTCTTTTAAATCCACAACGATCTCCACCACTCTTCCAAGGGGCATTAAAACAGTCTTGTTAAGCTACTGTGACCTCCTCGTCTCTTCCAAGGGGCATTAAAACCATCTGGTTAAACACTCTGAACTCCACAGCTCTTACAAGAGGCATTGATATTGTCTTTTTATTCGACTGTTACATCCACCACTCTTCCAAGCGGCATTGATATTGTCTATTTATTCCACTGCGACCTCCACCACTCTTCCAAGGGGCATTGATATTGTCTTTTTAATCAACTGCGACCTCCACCTATCTTCCAAGGGGCATTAAAACCGTCTTGTGAAGCTACTGTGACCTCCAAATCCCTTCAACGGGGCATTGATATTGTCTTTTTATTCCACTGCGACCTCCAACACTCTTCCAAGGGGCTTTGATATTGTCTTTTTTATCCACTGCGACCTCCACCACTCTTCAAATGGGCATTAAAACAGTCTTGTTATGCTACTGTGACCTCCACGTCCCTTCCACGGTGCATTAATATTGTCTTTTTATTCCATTGCGACCTCCACCACTCTTACAAGGGGCATTAAAACCGTATTGTTAAGCTACTGTGACCTTCAAGTCTCTTCCAAGGGACATTAAAACCGTCTGGTTAAACCGCTCTTAGCTCCACAGCTCTTCGAAGGGGCATTGACAATGTCTTTTTGTTCCATTGTAACCTTCTGCACTCTTCCAAGTGCATTGATATTGTCTTTTTATTCCTCTGCGACGTTTACGACTCTTCCAAGGGGCATTAAAACCGTCTTGTTAAGCTACTGTGACCCCCAAGTTTCTTACACAGGGCATTGATATTGTCTTTTTATTCCACTGTAACCTCCACCACTCTTCCAAGGGGCATTGATATTGTCTTTTTATTCCACTGTAACCTCCACCAATCTTCCAAGGGGCATTGATATTGTCTTTTTATTCCACTGTAACCTCCACCACTCTTCCAAGAGGCGTTAAAATAGTCTTGTTAAGCTACTATGACCTCCTCATCTGTTCCAAGGGGCATTAAAACCGTCTGGTTAAACACTCTGAACTCCACAGCTCTTACAAGAGGCATTGATATTGTCTTTTTATTCGACTGTAACATCCACCACTCTTCCAAGCGGCATTGATATTGTCTATTTATTCCACTGCGACCTCCACCACTCTTCCAAGGGGCATTGATATTGTCTTTTTAATCAACTGCGACCTCCAACTCTCTTCCAAGGGGCATTAAAACCATCTTGTTAATCTACTGTGACCTCCAAGTCTCTACCACGAGGCATTGATATTGTCTTTTTATTCCACTGCGACCTCCACATCTCTTCCAAGTGGAATTGATACGGTCTTTTTATTCCACTACGACCTCCACCACTCTTCTAAGGGGCATTGATATTGTCTTTTTAATCCACTGCTACCTCCACCACTCTACCAAGGGGCATTAAAACAGTTTTGATAAGTTACTGTGACCTCCACATCTCTTCCAAGGGGCATTAAAACCGTCTGTTTAAACCACTCTGAACTCCACAGCTCTTCCAAGAGGCATTGATATTGTATTTTTATTCGACTGTAACCTCCACCTCTCTTCCAAGGGGCATTAAATCCGTCTTGTTAAGCTACTGGACCTCCACGTCTCTTCCATGGGGCATTAAAACCGTCAATTTAAACCACTATGAACTCCACAGCTCTTGCAAAAGGCTTTGATATTGTCTTTTTATTCCACTGTAACCTCCACCACTCTTCCAAGGGGCATTGATTTTGTCTTTTTATTCCACTGCGACCTCCATCACTCTTCCAATAATCATTGATATTGTCTTTTTATTTTTCTGCGACCACCACCACTCTTCCAAGGGGCATTAATATTGTCTTTTTATACCACTCCGACCTCCACCACTCTTCCAAGGGTCATTGATATTGTCTTTTTATTCCACTGTAACCTCTACAACTCTTCCAAGGGGCATTGATATTGTCTTTTTATTCCACTGCGACCTCCAACTCTCTTCCAAGGGGCATTAAAACCATCTTGTTAAGCTACTGTGACCTCCAAGTCTCTTCCACGAGGCATTGATATTGTATTTTTATTCCACTGCGACCTCCACATCTCTTCCAAG
Organism: Phyllobates terribilis; assembly: GCF_046119375.1. Taxonomy (NCBI): domain Eukaryota; kingdom Metazoa; phylum Chordata; class Amphibia; order Anura; family Dendrobatidae; genus Phyllobates; species Phyllobates terribilis. Next base: position 25,321,658 of record NW_027362775.1, read on the forward strand.
TGGAATTGATACGGTCTTTTTATTCCACTACGACCTCCACCACTCTTCTAAGGGGCATTGATATTGTCTTTTTAATCCACTGCTACCTCCATCACTCCACCAAGGGGCATTAAAACAGTTTTGATAAGCTACTGTGACCTCCACATCTCTTCCAAGGGGCATTAAAACCGTCTGGTTAAACCACTGTGAACTCCACAGCTCTTCCAAGAGGCATTGATATTGTATTTTTACTCGACTGTAACCTCCACCTCTCTTCCAAGGGGCATTAATTCCGTCTTGTTAAGCTACTGTGATCTTCACGTCTCTTCCATGGGGCATTAAAACCGTCAATTTAAACCTCTCTGAACTCCACAGCTCTTGCAAGAGGCATTGATATTGTCTTTTTATTCCACTGTAACCTCCACCACTCTTCCAAGGGGCATTGATTTTATCTTTTTAATCCACTGCGACCTCCATCACTCTTCCAATAATCATTGATATTGTCTTTTTATTTTTCTGCGACCTCCACCACTCTTCCAAGGGGCATTAATGTTGTCTTTTTATTCCACGGTGCCTTTAAACCTTCTGGTTAAACCACTGTGAACTCCACAGCTCTTCCAAGGGTCATTGATAATGTCTTTTTATTCCACTCTAACCTCCACCACTCTTCCAAGGGGCGTTGATATTGTCTTTTTATTTTACTGCGACCTCCACCACTCTTCCAAGGGGCATTGATATTGTCTCTCTTTTCCACTGTGATCTCCACCAGTCTTCCAAGGGGCATTAAAACCGTATTGTTAAGCTACTGAGACCTCCTAGTCTCTTCCAAGGGGCATTAAAACCGTCTGGTTAAACCGCTCTGCGCTCCACAGCTCTTCCAAGGGGCATTGACAATATCTTTTTATTCCATTGTAACCTTCTGCACTCTTCCAAGTGCATTGATATTGTCTTTTTATTCCTCTGCGACGTTCACGACTCTTCCAAGGGGCATTAAAGCCGTCTTGTTAAGCTACTGTGACCTCCAAGTTTCTTACACAGGGCATTGATATTGTCTTTTTATTCCACTGTAACCTCCATCACTCTTCCAAGGGGCATTGATATTGTCTTTTTATTCCACTGTAACCTCCACCAATCTTCCAAGGGGCATTGATATTGTCTTTTTATTCCACTTCGACCTCCACCACTCTTCTAAGGGGCATTGATATTGTCTTTTAAATCCACAACGATCTCCACCACTCTTCCAAGGGGCATTAAAACAGTCTTATTAAGCTACTGTGTCCTCCTCGTCTCTTCCAAGGGGCATTAAAACCATCTGGTTAAACACTCTGAGCTCCACAGCTCTTACAAGAGGCATTAATATTGTCTTTTTATTCGACTGTAACATCCACCACTCTTCCAAGCGGCATTGATATTGTCTATTTATTCCACTGCGACCTCCACCACTCTTCCAAGGGGCATTGATATTGTCTTTTTAATCAACTGCGACCTCCACCTATCTTCCAAGGGGCATTAAAACCGTCTTGTGAAGCTACTGTGACCTCCAAATCCCTTCAACGGGGCATTGATATTGTCTTTTTATTCCACTGCGACCTCCAACACTCTTCCAAGGGGCTTTGATATTGCCTTTTTTATCCACTGCGACCTCCACCACTCTTCCAATGGGCATTAAAACAGTCTTGTTATGCTACTGTGACCTCCACATTCCTTCCACGGTGCATTAATATTATCTTTTTATTCCATTGCGACCTCCACCACTCTTACAAGGGGCATTAAAACCGTATTGTTAAGCCATTGCGACCTCCACCACTCTTCCAAGGGGCATTGATATTGTCTTTTTAATCCACTGCGACCTCCACCACTGTTCCAAGGGGCATTGATATTGTCTTTTTAATCCACTGTGACCTCCACGTCTCTTCCAAGGGGCATTAGAAATGTCAATTTAAACCACTCTGAACTCCATAGCTCTTCCAAGGAGCACTGGTATTGTCTTTTTATTCCACTCAAACCTCCACCACTCTTCCAATGGGTATTGACATTGTCTATTTATTCCACTGCGACCTCCATCACTCTTCCAAGGGGCATTAAGACCATCTTGTTAAGCTACAGTGACCTCCATAACTCTTCCATGGAGCATTGATATTGTCTTTTTATTCCACTGTAACCTCCACCACTCTTCCAAGGGGCATTGATTTTGTCTTTTTATTCCACTGCGAACTCTACCACTCTTCCAATGGGCATTGATATTGTCTTTTTAATCCACTGCAACCTCCATCACTCTTCCAAGGGGCATTAAAGCCGTCTTTTAAGCTACTGTCACGTCCATGTTTATTCCACGGGGCATTGATATTGTCTTTTTATTCCACTGTATCCTCCACCACTCTTCCAAGTGGCATTGACATTGACTTTTTATTCCACTGCGACTTCCATCTCTCTTCCAAGGGGCATTAAAACAGTCATGTTAAGCTACTGTGACCTCCACGTCTCTTCCAAGGGGCATTAAAACCATCTGGTAAAACCACTCTGAACTCAACAGCTTTTCAAGGGGCATTGATATTGTCTTTTTATTCCACTCTAACCTCCACCACTCTTCCAAGGGGCCTTGATTTTGTCTTTTTATTCCACTGCGACCTCTACCACTCTTCCAATGGGCATTGTTATTGTCTTTTTAATCCCCTGCAACCTCCACCACTCTACCAAGGCGCATTAAAGCCGTCTTGTTAAGCTACTGTGACCTCCACGTCCCATCCACGGGGCATTGATATTGTCTTTTTATTCCACTGCGACCTCCACCACTCTTCCAAGGGGCATTCATATTGTCTTTTTAATCCACTGCAAACTCCACCACTCTTCCAAGGGACATTAAAACCGTCTTGTTTAGCTACTGTGACCTCCATGTCTATTCCACGGTGCCTTAAAACCTTCTGGTTAAACCACTGTGAACTCCACAGCTCTTCCAAGGGGCATTGATATTGTCTTTTTATTCCACTGTAACCTCTACCACTCTTCCAAGGGGCATTGATATTGTCTTTTTATTTTGCTGCCACCTCCACCACTCTTCCAAGGGGCATTAATATTGTCTTTTTATTCCACTGTTACCTCCACAACTCTTCCAAGGGGCATTGATATTGTCTTTTTATTCCACTGCGTCCTCCACCACTCTTCGAAGGGTCATTGATATTGTCTTTTTATTCCACTGTTACCTCCACAACTCTTCCAAGGGGCATTGATATTGTCTTTTTATTCCACTGCGACCTCCACCTCTCTTCCAAGGGGCATTAAAACCATCTTGTTAAGCTACTGTGACCTCCAAGTCTCTTCCACGAGTCATTGATATTGTCTTTTTATTCTACTGCAACCTCCACATCTCTTCCAAGTGGAATTGATATTGTTTTTTTATTCCACTGCGACCTCCACCACTCTTCTAAGGGGCATTGATATTGTCTTTTTAATCCACTGCGACCTCCACCACACTTCCAAGGGGCATTAAAACAGTTTTGATAAGCTACTGTGACCTCCACGTCTCTTCCAAGGGGCATTAAAACCGTCTGGTTAAACCACTCTGAACGCCACAGCTCTTCCAAGAGGCATTGATATTGTCTTTTTATTCAACTGTAACCTCCACCACTCTTCCAAGGGGCATTAAAACCGTCTTGTTAAGCTACGGTGACCTCCACGTCTCTTCCAAGTGGCATTAAAACCGTCAATTTAAACCACTCTGAACTCCACAGCTCTTGTAAGATGCATTGATATTGTCTTTTTATTCCACTGTAACCTCCACCACTCTTCCAAGGGGCATTGATTTTGTCTTTTTAATCCACTGCGACCTCCATCACTCTTCCAAGAAGCATTAAAACCGTCTTGTTTAGCTACTGTGACCTCCACGTCTATTCCACGGTGCCTTAAAACCTTCTGGTTAAACCACTGTGAACTCCACAGCTCTTCCAAGAGGCATTGATATTGTCTTTTATTCCACTGTAACCTCCACCACTCTTCCAAGTGGCATTGACATTGACTTTTTATTCCACTGCGACTTCCACCTCTCTTCCAAGGGGCATTAAAACAGTCTTGTTAAGCTACTGTGACCTCTTCCAAGGGGCATTAAAACCATCTGGTTAAACCACCCTGAACTCCACAGCTCTTCGAAGGGGCATTGATATTGTCTTTTTATTCCACTGTAACCTCCACCACTCTTCCAAGAGGCATTGATTTTGTCTTTTTATTCCACTGCGACCTCCACCACTCTTCCAATGGGCATTGTTATTGCCTTTTTAATCCCCTGCAACCTCCACCACTCTACCAAGGCTCATTAAAACCATCTTGTTAAGCTACTGTGACCTCCACGTCCCATCCACGGGGCATTGATATTGTCTTTTTATTCCACTGCGACCTCCACCACTCTTCCAAGGGACATTCATATTGTCTTTTTAATCCACTGCAAACTCCACCACTCTTCCAAGGGACATTATAACCATCTTGTTTAGCTACTGTGACCTCCATGTCTATTCCACGGTGCCTTAAAATCTTCTGGTTAAACCACTGTGAACTCCACAGCTCTTCCAAGGGGCATTGATATTGTCTTTTTATTCCACTGTAACCTCCACCACTCTTCCAAGGGGCATTGATATTGTCTTTTTATTTTACTGCCACCTCCACCACTCTTCCAAGGGGCATTAAAACCGTCTGGTTAAACCACTCTGAACGCCACAGCTCTTCCAAGATGCATTGATATTGTCTTTTTATTCGACTGTAACCTCCACCACTCTTCCAAGGGGCATTAAAACCGTCAATTTAAACCACTCTGAACTCCACAGCTCTAGTAAGATGCATTGATATTGTCTTCTTATTCCACTTTAACCTCCACCACTCTTCCAAGGGGCATTGATTTTGTCTTTTTAATCCACTGCGACCTCCATCACTCTTCCAAGAAGCATTGAAACCATCTTGTTTAGCTACTGTGACCTCCACGTCTCTTCCAAGGGGCATTAAAACCGTCAATTTAAACCACTCTGAACTCCACAGCTCTTGTAAGATGCATTGATATTGTCTTTTTATTCCACTGTAACCTCCACCACTCTTCCAAGGGGCATTGATTTTGTCTTTTTAATCCACTGCGACCTCCATCACTCTTCCAAGAAGCATTAAAACCGTCTTGTTTAGCTACTGTGACCTCCACGTCTATTCCACGGTGCCTTAAAACCTTCTGGTTAAACCACTGTGAACTCCACAGCTCTTCCAAGAGGCATTGATATTGTCTTTTATTCCACTGTAACCTCCACCACTCTTCCAAGTGGCATTGACATTGACTTTTTATTCCACTGCGACTTCCACCTCTCTTCCAAGGGGCATTAAAACAGTCTTGTTAAGCTACTGTGACCTCTTCCAAGGGGCATTAAAACCATCTGGTTAAACCACTCTGAACTCCACAGCTCTTCGAAGGGGCATTGATATTGTCTTTTTATTCCACTGTAACCTCCACCACTTTTCCAAGGGGCATTGATTTTGTCTTTTTATTCCACTGCGACCTCCACCACTCTTCCAATGGGCATTGTTATTGCCTTTTTAATCCCCTGCAACCTCCACCACTCTACCAAGGCTCATTAAAACCATCTTGTTAAGCTACTGTGACCTCCACGTCCCATCCACGGGGCATTGATATTGTCTTTTTATTCCACTGCGACCTCCACCACTCTTCCAAGGGACATTCATATTGTCTTTTTAATCCACTGCAAACTCCACCACGCTTCCAAGGGACATTAAAACCGTCTTGTTTAGCTACTGTGACCTCCATGTCTATTCCATGGTGCCTTAAAACCTTCTGGTTAAACCACTGTGAACTCCACAGCTCTTCCAAGGGGCATTGATATTGTCTTTTTATTCCACTGTAACCTCCACCACTCTTCCAAGGGGCATTGATATTGTCTTTTTATTTTACTGCCACCTCCACCACTCTTCCAAGGGGCATTAAAACCGTCTGGTTAAACCACTCTGAACGCCACAGCTCTTCCAAGATGCATTGATATTGTCTTTTTATTCGACTGTAACCTCCACCCCTCTTCCAAGGGGCATTAAAACCGTCAATTTAATCCACTCTGAACTCCACAGCTCTAGTAAGATGCATTGATATTGTCTTCTTATTCTACTTTAACCTCCACCACTCTTCCAAGGGGCATTGATTTTGTCTTTTTAATCCACTGCGACCTCCATCACTCTTCCAAGAAGCATTGAAACCGTCTTGTTTAGCTACTGTGACCTCCACGTCTATTCCACGGTGCCTTAAAACCTTCTGGTTAAACCACTGTGAACTCCACAGCTCTTCCAAGAGGCATTGATATTTTCTTTTATTCCACTGTAACCTCCACCACTCTTCCAAGGGGCATTGATATTGTCTTTTTATTTTACTGCTACCTCCACCACTCTTACAAGGGGTATTAATATTGTCTTTTATTCCACTGCGACCTCCACCACTCTTCCAAGGGTCATTGATATTGTCTTTTTATTCCACTGTAACCTCCACCACTCTTCCAAGGGGCATTGATATTGTCTTTTTATTCCACTGCGTCCTCCACCTCTCTTCCAAGGGGCATTAAAACCATCTTGTTGAGCTACTGTGACCTCCAAGTCTCTAACATGAGGCATTAATATTGTCTTAGTATTCCACTGCGATCTCCACATCTCTTCCAAGGGGAATTGATATTGTCTTTTTATTCCACTGCGACCTCCACCACTCTTCTAAGGGGCATTGAAATTGTCTTTTTAATCCACTGCGACCTCCACAACTCTTCCAAGGGGCATTTAAACAGTCTTGATAAGCTACTGTGACCTCCACGTCTCTTCCAAGGGGCATTAAACCGTCTGGTTAAACCACTCTGTACACCACAGCTCATCAAAGGGGCATTGATATTGTCTTTTTATTCCACTATAACCTCCACTACTTTTCCTATGGGAATTGATATTGTCTTTTTATTATTATTATTATTATTATTATTATTATTATTTATTATTATAGCGCCATTTATTCCATGGCGCTTTACATGTGATAGGGATATACATAACAAAAGCATTTACATAATCTTAACAAAACGAGTCAGCGACTGGTACAGGAGGAGCGAGGACCCTGCCCGCGAGGGCTCACATTCTAGAAGGGATGGGTGAGGATGCATTAGGTGAGGGTAGAGCTGGTTGCGCAGCGGTGGTTACTGCAGGTTGTAGGCTTGTCGGAAGAGGTGGGTCTTCAGGTTTCTTTTGAAGGTTTCCGCGGTCGGTGAGAGTCTGATGTGTTGGGGTAGAGAGTTTCAGTGTATGGGGGATGCATGGGAGAAATCTTGTATGCGATTGTGGGAGGAGGAGATAAGAGGGAAGTAGAGAAGGAGGTCTTGTGAGGATCGGAGGTTGCGTGCAGGTAAGTACCGGGAGACTAGGTCACAGATGTATGGGGGAGACAGGTTGTGGATGGCTTTGTATGCCATTGTTAGAGTTTTGAACTGGATTCTCTGGGCAATGGGGGGCCAGTGAAGAGATTGACAGAGAGGAGAGTCCGGGAATAGCGGGGAGACAGGTGAATTAGTCGAGCAGCAGAGTTTAGGATAGATTGGAGAGGCGCAAGAGTGTTGTAAGGGAAGCCACGGAGAAGGAGGTTGCAGTAGTCGAGGTGGGATATGATGAGGGCATACACTAGTGTTTTTGCAGAGTCTTTGCTGAGGAATGCACGGATCTGGGAGATGTTTTTGAGTTGGAGTCGGCAGGAAGTGGAAAGGGCTTGGATATGTGGCTTGAAGGAGAGATCAGAGTCCAAGGTTACTCCAAGGCAGCGAGCTTTTGGGACTGGGGAGAGTGAACAGCCATTGATGTTGATGGCTAGGTCAGATGAGGGGTGTGAATGAGAGGGTGGAAAGATGATGAACTCTGTTTTATCCATGTTGAGTCTTAGAAATCTGTCAGAGAAGAAGGATGACATGGCGGACAGACATTGTGGGATTTTGGTTAGTATGGAGGAGATTTTGGGTCCAGAGAGGTAGATCTGTGTGTCGTCAGCATAGAGGTGATACTGAAAACCGTGAGACTCTATGAGCTGTCCCAGGCCAAAGGTGTAGATGGAGAAGAGCAGAGGTCCTAGAACTGAACCTTGGGGGACACCGACAGATAAGGGGCGAGATGAGGAGGTGGTAGATGCTGAATGTCCTGTCTGTTAAGTATGAGGAGAACCAAGATAGAGCCAAGTCCGTGATGCCAAGAGATGAAAGAATCTGGAGTAAGAGGGAATGGTCCACTGTGTCAAAGGCAGATGACAGGTCCAGAAGGACGAGGATGGAGTAGTGTCGCTTGGATTTGGCATTTAGTAGGTCGTTGGTGACTTTGGTCAGGGCAGTTTCAGTCGAGTGATGCGGTCGGAAGCCAGATTGTAGGCGGTCGAAGAGGGAGGAGGAGAGGTGGGAGGACAGTTCAAGGTGGACATGTTGTTCTAGTAGTTTTGTGGCAAAGGGGAGGAGTGATATGGGGTGGTAGCTAGTCAGAGAGGAAGGGTCAAGGGAGGGCTTTTTGAGGATGGGTGTGTTTGCGGCATGTTTGAAACATGAGGGGAAGACACCGGTTGTTAGTGACAGATTGAAGAGGTGGGTTAGGGTTGGGATGAAGACTGTGGTAAGGTTAGTGATGAAGTGGGATGGGATTGGGTCAAGTTCGCAGGTGGTGAGGTGTGATTTGGAGAGTAAAGAGGAGACTTGACCTTCTGTAATGGTGGAGAAGTGGGGTTTGGAGGAGGAGGGTTGAATAGATATGAGGACTTTATGTGTGGACTTTAGGCAAAAGTTTTGCCTGATGGTGTCAATCTTCTGTTTGAAGAATGAGGCAAAGTCGTCGGCTGAGATGAGAGAAGAGGGAGGAGGTGCTGGGGGACGAAGGAGAGAGTTGAAAGTGTTAAATAGCTGTTTAGGGTTGTGAGATAGGGAGGATATGAGAGATGAGAAGTAGGTTTGTTTTGCTGTAGTGAGTGCGGACTTGAAATTAGTGAGGGATTGCTTGAATGCGATGAAGTGCTCGAAGGAGTGAGACCTTTTCCATCTCCTCTCCGCAACCATGGAGGCCCGGCGCAGTTCTTTAGTAAGTTTAGTGTGCCAGGGTTGCCTGTTGAATGTGCGAGATGTGGTGCGTGTGAGAGGGGCGATCGAGTCTAGAGCTGCAGCTATTGTGGTGTTATATGAAGCAGCAGCAACGTCTGCATTGTGTAAGGAATTTATGTCTGTAAGAGGGAGGAGGGATTCAGAGAGTGAGTGTAAGTCAAGGTGTTTGAGATTTCTGCGAGGGTATGCAAATTTGTGGAGTGGGGATTGTTGCCCCAGGGAGGAGAGAGAAGAGAATGTAAGTAGGCTGTGATCAGAGAGAGGGAGAGGTGAGTTAGAGAGGTTCGATAGGGAACAGAGGCGGGTGAAGATGAGGTCCAGTGTGTGGCCATCTTTGTGGGTGGGTGTGGAAGACCATTGAGTGAGTCCGAAGGAGGAAGAGAGAGATATGAACTTAGAGACAGACGAGTGGGAAGTGTTAATGGGGATGTTGAAGTCACCCATTATGATAGTGGGGATGTCAGTGGAGAGGAAGTGAAGCAGCCAGGTGGTGAAGTGGTCTAAGAAGGTGGTGGCTTGCCCTGGGGGTCGGTAAACGACGGCCAGTTGGAGGTTGGAGGGGGAATAGATGCGCACACAGTGCACCTCAAAAGAGGGGAGTGTAACGGAGGGTGGCAGTGGGATTTGGGTGAAAGCACAGTGTTCTGATAGGAGAAAACCTACGCCTCCGCCATGTTTGCCGTTGGGGCGGGGGGTGTGGGAAAGGTGGAATCCGCCATATGAAAGTGCAGCTGGGGAGGCTGTGTCAGAGGGGGTGAGCCAGGTTTCAGTGATGGCGAGGAAGGAAAGTTTGTTTGTAATGAAAAGATCGTGGATGAAGGAAAGTTTGTTGCAGACAGAGCGAGCGTTACATAGAGTTCCTGTTAGAGCAACTAAAGGAGTGGGGATTGGTGAATGGGTATGAGGTTAGAAGGGTTGCGATAGTTTGTGGAAGGTCTTGGATAGGAGGAAGAAGCAACTGTGCGGATATGGCGAGGAGGACCAGGATTTGGAGAGATATCTCCAGCAGTGAGGAGGAGCAGAGAAAGTGTTAGCAGGTGGGAGCAAGAGAGAGCATGAGGTGGCTGTCTGTGTTTGGAGATCCAGGATTGAATGTTTAGGAATAATTTGGAGGAGGAGGTGAGATGAATGGGGAGAATGGAGGGAGAGATGAAGAGTTTCTTACTAGGTGGAGGGATTTGAGGGGTTACTAGAAAGTGGAGAACTTTAGAGGAAAAAGTGAGAGCTAACAGATGCATAGTTAAAAGAGAGTAAGTGGTCAAAGTGTTGGTTACCTGACTCCAGCCCTGACTAACTGCCTCTGAAATAATTGCCACTTATCTCCGAAGCCACTTTGCACAAGAAGATGCGTGCACACCCCTTCACGCGTGCACCCCTTGCAGAGCTTCTAAATATATAGGGCACATTAAACTATCAGGTGAAGGGCATTGTGGGAGCTGCATATGGCTAAATTAGCAGCGGGTCGTCTCACCAGGAGATGGCTGGGTGATCAAACACAGAGCTGGGACTCTAGTCTCTGCAGTTTAGCACCTCTAAAAATCAGATAAGATCTATAGTGGGGAAGGGACAGACATATGTTGGTATTGAATGGAGTGGGACAGATAAAGCAGAGAAGTTATGCAGAGCATGTACCAGTGAGGTGAATCAGCAAAGCAGAGCATTAGATTACAGCAGACACAGCAAGCAGAGAAGTTATGTAGAGCATGTACCAGTGAGGTGAATCAGCAAAGCATAGCATTAGATTACAGCAGACACAGCAAGCAAAGAAGTTATGCAGAGCATGTACCAGTGAGGTTATTCCACTGCGAACTCCACCACTCTTCCAAGGGGCATTGATATTGTCTTTTTATTCCACTGTGACCTCCGTCACTCTTCCAAAGGGCATTGATATTGTCTTTTATTCCACTGTAACCTCCACCACTGTTCTAAGGGGCATTAAAAGCGCCTTGTTAAGCTACTGTGACCTTCACGTCTCTTCCACAGGGCATTGTTATTGTCTTTTTATTCCACTGCGACCTCCACCACTCTGCCAAGGGGCATTAAAACCGTCTTGTTAAGCTACTGTGATGTCCACGTCTCTTCCACGGGGCATTAATATTGTCTTTTTATTCCACTGTAACCTCCGCCACTCTTCCAAGAGGCATTGATATTGTCTTTTGATTCCACTGCAACCTCCACCACTCTTCCAAGGGACATTGATATTGTCTTTTTATTCCACTGCGACCTCCACCACTCTTCCCAGGGGCATTAAAACCGTCTTGTTAAGCTACTGTGACGTCAACGTCTCTTCCAAGGGGCACTAAAACCGTTTGGTTAAACCACTCTGTACTCCACAACTCTTCCAAGGGGCATTGATATTGTCTTTTTATTTCACTGTAACTTCCACCACTCTTTCAATGGGCATTGATATTGTCTCTGTTTTCCACTGCGACCTCCACCACTCTTCCAAGGGGCTTTGATATTGTCTTTTTTATCCACTGCGAACTCCACCACTCTTCCAAGGGGCATTAAAACCGTCTTGTTAAGCTACTGTGACCTACAAGTCTCTTCCAAGGGGCATTAAAAACGTCTGGTTAAACCGCTCTGAGCTCCACAGCTCTTCTAAGGGGCATTGACGATGTCTTTTTATTCCATTGTAACCTTCTGCACTCTACCAAGTGCATTGATATTGTCTTTTTATTTCTCTGCGACGTCCACAACTCTTCCAAGGGGCATTAAAACAGTCTTGTTAAACTACTGTGACCTCCAAGTTTCTTACACAAGGCATTGATATTGTCTTTTTATTCCACTGTAACCTCCACCACTCTTCCAAGGGGCATTGATATTGTCTTTTTATTCCACTGTAACCTCCACCAATTTTCCAAGGGGCATTGATATTGTCTTTTTATTCCACTGCGACCTCCACCACTCTTCTAAGGGGCATTGAAATTGTCTTTTAAATCCACAACGATCTCCACCACTCTTCCAAGGGGCATTAAAACAGTCTTGTTAAGCTACTGTGACCTCCTCGTCTCTTCCAAGGGGCATTAAAACTGTCTGGTTAAACACTCTGAACTCCACAGATCTTACAAAAGGCATTGATATTGTCTTTTTATTCGACTGTAACATCCACCACTCTTCCAAGCGGCATTGATATTGTCTTTTGATTCCACTGCGACCTCCACCACTCTTCCAAGGGGCATTGATATTGTCTTTTTAATCAACTGCGACCTCCACCTCTCTTCCAAGGTGCATTAAAACCGTCTTGTGAAGCTACTGTGTCCTCCACGTCCCTTCCACGGGGCATTGATATTGTCTTTTTATTCCACTGCGACCTCCACCACTCTTCCAACGTGTATTGATATTGTCTTTTTAATCCACTGTGACCTCCACCACTCTTCCAAGGGGCATTGATATTGTCTTTTTAATCCACTGTGACCTCAACGTGTCTTCCAAGGGGCATTAAAACCGTCAATTTAAACCACTCTGAACTCCACAGCTCTTCCAAGGAGCACTGGTATTTTCTTTTTATTCCACTCTAACCTCCACCACTCTTCCAAGGGGCATTGACATTGTTTATCTATTCCACTGCGACCTCCACCACTCTTCCAAGGGGCATTAAGACCACCTTGTTAAGCTCCAGTGACCTCCACAACTCTGCCATGGGGCATTGATTTTGTCTTTTTATTCCACTGTAACCTCCACCACTCTTCCAAGTGGCATTGATTTTGTGTTTTTATTCCACTGCGACCTCTACCACTCTTCCAATGGGCATTGATATTGTATTTTTAATCCACTGCAACCTCCACCACTCTTCCAAGGGGCATTAAAGCCGTCTTGTTAAGCTACTGTCACGTCCATGTCTATTCCACGGAGCATTGATATTGTCTTTTTATTCCACTGTAACCTCCACCACTCTTCCAAGTGCCATTGACATTGTCTTTTTATTCCACTGCGACCTCCACCACTCTTCCAAGGGGCATTAAAACAGTCTTGTTAAGCTATTGTGACCACCATGTCTCTTCCAAGGGGCATTAAAACCGTCTGGTTAAACCACTCTGAACTCCACAGCTCTTCCAAGGGGCATTGATATTGTCTTTTTATTCCACTGTAACCTCCACCACTCTTCCAAGGGGCATTGATTTTGTCTTTTTATTCCACTGCGACCTCCACCACTCTTTCAATGGGTATTGTCATTGTCTTTTGAATCCCCTGCAACCTCCACCACTCATCCAAGGGGCATTAAAACCGTGTTGTTAAGCTACTGTGACCTCCACGTCCCTTCCACGGGGCATTGATATTGTCTTTTTATTCCACTGCGCCCTCCACCACTATTCCAAGGTGCACTGATATTGTCTTTTTAGTCCACTGCGAACTCCACCACTCTTCCAAGGGGCATTAAAACTGTCTTGTTATGCTACTGTGACATCGACTTCTCTTCCAAGGTGCATTAAAACAATCTGGTTAAACCACTCTGAACTCCACAGCTTTTCCGAGTGGCATTTGCATTGTCTTTTTATTCCACTCTAACCTCCACCACTTTTCCAAGGGGCATTGACATTGTCTTTTTATTCCACTGCGACCTCCACCACTCTTCCAAGGGGTATTAAAACCATATTGTTAAGCTACAGTGACCTCCACATCTCTTCCAAGGGTCATTATTATTGTCTTTTTATTCCACTGTAACCTCCACCACTCTTCCAAGGGGCATTCATATTGTCTTTTTATTCCACTGCGACCTCCACCAGTCCTCCAAGAGGCATTAAGACCGTCTTGTTAAGCTACTGTGACCTCCACGTCTCTTCCACGGGGCATTGAAATTGTCTTTTTATTCCACTGTATCCACCTCCACTCGTCCAAGGGGCATTGATATTGTCTTTTTATTCCACTGCGACCTCCACCACTCTTCCAAAGGGCATTGATAATGTCCTTTTTAGTGTTGAGCCACCCCCGTAGTGTTCGAGTTCGGTTCGTTTCGTTGAACACCCGTGTGTTCGCCAAACTGTTCGTCGAACTGTTCGTCGAACACCTTCGAACACCGTTAAAACCAATGGCAGGCAAACAAAAACACATAGAAACACATAGAAAACACCTTCAAAGGTGTCCAAAAGCTGACAAACTGCTCAGAAGACATAACTAACACATGGAAAAGTGACAAGTACATATAGTCATGTGAAAAGAAAAGAGGTGGAGGAGTAAAAGGAGGGGGAGACACAGATATAGGCATGTCATGCCCTTCTAAAATCCAAAAAGTGAGTAGCCGACACGGCCTGTCCGTTCCTGCCCATGCCACCTCCGTGTCGTCGGGATTTTGCCAGAGCCGCGGTGGACCCTGACGGCCAGCCCCCCTCTCCCAATACTGGTGCCTGTCCTCTGGTGGGTCGAGCCCCCCCGCGGTGGGGGGAGTAACATCTGAAGAAGAAAGACCATCTTCCAGCCAAACTAACATGTCGACTTCTTTTCGTGGACAATGTGATACGATCCCTTTGTTATGGACACGCCCATCGCTACAAATTCCAGTTGAGGCACAAAAAACAGCAGGTGCATCAGCGGATATCAAGTGCTCCTTCAAGTGGGCTCTCCTCCACCTCAATTTCAACATCACAAATACTCCAGTCCTCAGAGGTGTCACCCCAATCGCACTTGCTTCCTCACAGCTCCCAAGTCTCCAGCTGCCCGTCTGAGTATGGGGTAACACAGATGGTTGAGTCTGCAGAGCTGTTTACTCATACTATAGCCTGGGAAACGGAGGTCTGCTCCAGAGCTTCTGTTAATCCAGATGAGGAAATGATCTGCACTGATGCCCAGAATCTTTATAAGTCGGATCCAGGACCAGATGAAGAAGGTTCTGAGCATAATGTAGACCCTCATTCCCAAACTGTAGCTCCTGTTGGTGGAGACAATGATGAAGACGATGATGAGACTCAAATACCTGATTGGAGCGACAACTTGACTTTTCGGTCAGGGCAGGAAGAGGCTGGCTTTGAGGACGACGGGTATGATAACACACAGGGTGATGATGACAAGGTTGGAGATCCCACTTACTGTCAACCCACAGTCATCCAGTCGATGAGGTCACCCGGGCCTTTGCCTGGCCTTGGGGATGTCGCGGTGGTCGGCTCCCTGGCCCGTACCCTGGGGTCACTCTTTAAAAGGGTGGATAATTGTTAATTTTATAAGAGTTCGTGACGCCACCTGTGGTATCTGGTGAGAAGCACCAGCGCTGCAGCAGTCCACTGAGGCCCATGATAAGGCAGCTCGATGGTATAACTCCCCACAGGTGGAGCTAGGTCTCAGGGCAGCGTATGCAGGGGTAATGCAGGACAGGCGAGACCCAGCAGCGTCAGAGCAAGAACGGGAACGGACACAGTAGTCACTTCAGTACCTTTTACTGGAGGAAATTCAGACACATTCCGGAGCACTGTAGGGTGAAGGGTGCATATCAGGATCCTCCCCAATGAGCGGGTGTAGGGCCTCCTGTTCCTTGCCTCTGCGTAGTACGTTTCTGACCTGCCTGGAGCTAGGCCTAACTTTGTCTCTGTCCTGCGCTGGCTGTCCTTGTGGTAGGGCCTTCTCTTAGAGTTCACGCTCCCAGTATGCGGGGCCTAAGCGTCTCCTGGCTCTGTTACGTATCAGCATCTTAGCGATCCTGGGACTTGTAGTTCTCCAGGGATTCCGGTTATGCCTTACTAGGTCATAGAGATCCCGGTAAGCTCGGATCCGGTGTCCGGTAAATGCTTCGGGGTGAGCTGGTTAAGCTCCTCTGCCCCTTATGTACTAACTCGCCACTCGCCTTCGGCCTACTCGGGCCCTCACTAGGCTATACACGCTAACGGCAGCTTGCCGCGCTTCACCGATCTTATGGCGCCGGCACACCTTCAGCTCTATCTGGGCTCCCTGAATCTAGCTAGCAGGAGCCTCGTGCTCCACTGCTGAACTATTAACTGAGTTCTCTAGACTAGACTGAGCTCCACTGCAGACTGAGCTCTCTTAGGCTTCTCTACTGCAGGAACTCTTCAGAGGAACTGAACTGCCTAGCTCCACCTTCCCTATTTATATCCCTAACGGGCTCCCTCTGCTGGTCTGAGGTGGAAGGTGGAGATGTGTGAATGTTTATGGGGGCCTCTTGTGGAGGATTCCATCAATACACTCTTCTAGGATCTGTGATACCAAGCGCAGCGGGGCGTCACAGATGCTATTGACGACGAGGTTAGGTTGCGCCTTCCTGGACAGAGACGGAGTATTGGAAGCACATCAACAACTGCATCCTCAACCACAACTCTGCCTCTGACCACAAGTCGTAGTGGCTCTTCAGCCTTGCATAGCCTGGGCATTTATTCAGATCGATAAGGATGACCCAACTCGTGTTATCTGTAATATTTGTCACCAAAAGCTAAGTAGAGGCCAAAAGATCCATAGTTTGAGTACTTCATGCATGTACCGTCACATGGATATGAAGCATAAGTTGCAGTGGGAAGCTCACTGTGCTACAATGCGGCCTAGCAGGCTGGGCCAACCACCGTCTGCCCCATCTTGTGCATCCACGGCCTCTTCATCTTCTGTGACTGGGGGGACAGCAGTCACACATCTTTTTGGACGCAGACCTGCCACCTCTTTACCTGCAACAGCCAGTGTGATTGGCAGGTCGTCAGTTCATTGGGAAGTGGAAACACCTGCTGGTGTTGAGCGCTCTCTGACATCGAGAGCACCACCTTTGGATCAAGGCAACCTAACATGTCCGCCTGCATCTTCCTCACAGACCGGCAGTTTGCCGGGGACACCCTACTCAACCCCGTCAAAGCACAACAGCCAGCCCTCGGTCCCTCAAATGTGGAAAAGTAAAAGACCATTTCCTCTTAGCCATGAGAAAGCTAAGAGGTTGAATTTCACCATCTGCAAGCTGTTGGCTACAGAAATGCTGTCTTTCCGCCTGGAGGACACAGTGGATTTTCGAGACCTTATGTCCGTCGCAGTGCCCCAGTACCAGATGCCCAGTCGGCACTACTTCTCCAAGTAAGGTGTGCCTGCGCTCCACCAGCATGTGCACACAACATCACCGCTTCTTTGAGAAACTCTTTGTGTGACAGGGTGCATTTCACCACAGACACTTGGACGAGTAGGCATGGACAGGGGCATTACATGTTGCTGACTGGGCACTGGGTAACTATGGTGACAGCAGGACAAGAGGCTGCTGTCCAAGTCTTACCGTCCCCACGAGTTTTGCGTCAATCCTCTTTATCTCGAAGTTACTCCACTGCTTCTGCCTCCTCAACCTCGTCTCGGTCCTCCACCTGCACCCAAAGCCTGTCTGGTAATGCCACCTTCTTTCTAACTGCGCAGAAGGAATCCTGCACACCTCCTTACTATGCTGGCAGCAGGGCTCAACGGCATCAGTGTTTACTTTGAAATGTCTGGGAAATGTGAGTCACACAGCTGAGGACTTGTGGTCAGCTCTGGAGACCCAGTTTCATGAATGGTTGTCTCCACTGGACCTGCAACCAGGGAAGGCCGTGTGCGACAATGCTGCAAACCTTGGTGCGGCCCTTCACCGGGGCAATGTCACACACGTGCCTTGTATGGCTCACGTGTTGAACCTGGTTGTCCATAAATTTTTAGCCCACTATCCCGGACTAGATGGCCTTCTGAAGAGGGCACGGTCGCTGTGTGCTCACTTCCGCCGTTCGCATCCCGCAGCTCAACGACTTACATCTCTACAGAAGTCCTTGGGCCTGCCAGTTCACTGGCTGAAATGCGATGTGCCGACACGGTGGAATTCAACTCTGCACATGTTGCAGCGACTGTGGCAGCACCGACAAGCCCTGGTGCAATACGTTCTGACGTATAGCCTGGGCCAACGAGATCCAGAGGTGGGGCAAATCACGCTGCAGGAGTGGTCTCAGATCAGGGATCTATGAAGTTGACGCGCCCCCTGGGCCGTGGGGTACTCTGAGCCGGGCTGGTAGACGCTGGGGGTTGTAGTCACTGTGGCGGTGACCCGGTCCGTGACCCAGGGTGGTCAATCCAACGGTAATTTGTATATATAGATTTTATAATGTCCGACTACGCCACCTGTGGAGTGCGGCCAAAGGGGCCGCCGCTGCGGAACAGTCCTCTGAAGCTGGTGGTTTTGCAGCAATGGTATTATTACTCACCACAGGAAGAGTGTAGCTTCAGGGCAGTGTGGGTGGATGATGGTGGTTGTAGTGCAGGGAGTCAGTAATGAACACAGAGTCCGTGTAATGCAGTCCCAAGATCTTTACTCACAGTTGTTGCAGTCCAGATTACAGGTACCAGAGCAATCTCACCCATCGTGCTGTGCGTACTCAGTGAGGGGCTCAGTCCACCCCCAGATAGCTCCGGAGTACTTAGCAGGACCCCCTTCTGTGTGTCCTTTCTCTGGCCTTCTCCCTGCACCTCACACCCAGTGACACTTCTATCCGGTATCCTCGGGCCTTGGCGGGCGACTTGTGTTCCGTCTCCTGGGTCCTATGTGGCTACCTTCTTAGTGAGACTGGTGTGGAATTTTGCCTGCAGTACATGAAATGCTGCAGCCTCCGGTTTCTAGTTGAGCCTTGCTGTTTCTCCTCTAGTTGAGGGACCGGTTCCCCTTATCTGGCCTGACCCCTCTACCTCCTGGTAGCAGCGGGAGTACGAGTGGCCTTCTGCACGGCCCGTAGCCCTAGGGTCCCTTCGGTTCCTGGAGCCTTCCTGCTCCCACTCCTCTCTTCTATCCTTCAGTCCTGGGCCTCCCAGGCTAGGCCCGCCTCCGGAGCAGAGCTCATGCCGAGCCTCTGCTCCTGTCACTTTTCCTCCTCTGACTGGCTTGCTCTTTCTAAGATGGCTTCCTATTTATTCTCTCCCTGTCATGTGCTCCCCTAAGCTGCTCCCCTAAGCACCCACTACATAGGACCCTCCCACCAGCTAAGGACCTGGGACTGTGCTCTCCCTTAGGAGCAATCTCGCCCTACCCCCACTGCGGGTATGTGTTGGATGCAGGTGAGATACCACACCTCTGGGTGAGATGCAGTAACTCTGTGGCGACTGAACCCTCAGGGGCGCCACACACCCTTCTGCACAGTTTTGAAATGGCGACGAAGATGTTTAGTGCTGACGACGACGCCATTATCAGCATGACTATTCCGGTGATTTACATGCTGGAGCACACATTAAACAGAATTCAGAGTCAGGTGGTGGGACAAGTGGAGGTGGAGGAAGTAGAGGAGGAGTCGTATGCGGAAGGGATAACATCTCCAAGGTCCAGACGGTTGGCAGCACCAAGGCGGCAGGCATGGGAGGGTGGGGGAGAGGGATTAACCAGAGCGCATGGTAGCAGCCAAACTGTTGAGGAAGGTGCAGGAGCCGAGGAAGAAGTGGAGGATGAACTGGCGATGGGCATGGAAGACTCATCAGATGAGGGAGACCTTGATCACATTTCTGTTGTGCGAGGTTGGGGGAAGAGGGCAGAGGAAGGAAGCATGATTCTTACCTCGCTACCAACACAACAAGGACTTGGTCCTCCTGGATGCGCAAGACACATGAGTGCCTTCTTGCTGCACTACCTGCAACATGACCCTCAGATTGCAGAATTCGAAGTAATCCAGACTACTGGGTTGCCACACTCTTAGATCCCCGGTACAAAATTAAATTTGCCGAAATAATTCCTACCGTAAAAAGGGATTGACGCATGCAGGAGTATCTGCAGACGCTGTTGCAGAATCTTACATGTGCTTTTCCACAAAACACCAGTGGTGCACGAAGTGAATCTCACAGTTCTAACTTGCCAACGGTGGGACTGTCGAGTCTTCATCACTCAAACCGTAACAGTAACACAGTATCTGCTGGTAACAGCAATTTTGTGGAATCGTTTCACCATCCTTTGCAAGGCCACAGGAGACAAGAAGTCTGACACATAGTCAATGCCTTGAGAGGATGGTGCAGGAGTATCTCCAAGTGAACATCGAAGCCATGACTGTGTCACTGGACCCTTGCTCATTTTGGTATTCCAATCTGGAAAAATGGCCGGAGCTCGCCACTCACGCCTTGGAGATCTTGTCATGCCCTGCAGCCAGTGTTCTCTCTGAACGTGTGTTCAGCGCTGCAGATGGTGTGCTGACAGATAAGCGCATGCGGCTGTCCACTGAGAATGTAGACAGACTCACGTTCATAAAGATGAACAAATCATGGATTCGCAAGGACTTTTCTAACCCTGTGTTATCCTTGGGAGACTAAAAGCTTGAGGATTTGGTAATATTACCTCACCAACCGTTTTAAGTAACTGTGGGGCAATTGATGCCACTTAACCCTGGAACGCATGACCATAAAAATCTACACTTTCATATACCTGGGGCCTTTTAGGCCCGTGTGCAAATAACATGGAATAACTCAAACTCAAATGACAAACAACTATATACATGAAGAATACCTAGAGTTTCAAAATTCTAACTAAAGTAATCTTGCAGAAAATAGAAAACAATTAACAGGGCGGGACTGCGAGGCCCCAGATATGCGTTCTAGGGTTAAGTGGTGTCTGTGCCACAATTTTGGGAAAAATGGAGACTCTTTTTGGAGTCCCCTTGCTGTGTCTTACGTGACGTTGGCATCGTCAATTCCAGGTGGGTTGGGTCGCTCCCCCCCCCTTTTAACTGTAAGAAACTACATACACTATGGCTTGGGGTAACACAGATGGTTGAGTCTGAAGAGCTGTTTACTCAGAGGTCTGCTCCAAATCTTCAGTGTCTACTAGTCAGCGTAGAATTTTTAACTGCATCTAGCCTAGGCAATACTTTGGGCGTAGTAGCCCAGCTGCGAAGCAAGCTGCACCGCCTGTATATCTAATAAGAATTTTTAAATGCATCTAGCCTAGGCAGACTGTGGGGACCCCCAACCAAACCAAGACGCTCAGCCCCCCTACTGCCCCCCTTTCCTTGACAATACAATAATGTAACTCTTACAACTGGATGGGTGAGGATCGGTCACTGCTTTATTAACTCTTTATACTCATTCGATTAGAAAGGCATTTTATTTCTAAAATAATTCAGCTTGTTGCAGCATGCCCTGGGTCTCCACTCCGGCAACTTGGCCAACAAGTGTAACTCTCCAACATGTCCTTTCTATTTCCAAGCCACGGAGGATCCTGCGTACTCGTATGCAGGACTCTGACCCCCACCCATCACTCTTAACGCTTGTTCCACTCCGTCCTGGAGTCCTGACAGGAATATGTCCAGTCCAATATCCATTAAGTGAAAACCGTCGGGCCGTATGAGGCCTGCTTTATCTCCTTCCAGTTGTCGGTGTCGTACCACTACACCGCCTCTGTCTCTTCTAAATTTTGCCATCCGAATATTTATTACCCGCCTTGTCCGTTCGATGGCCGTGATGTCTCGCGCACCTTGCCATACCGCTATCGGCACAATCTCTGATCATACTATAGCTAGTTTTGTGAAAAATTCTCTGAAGCGCATAGTGTCTAGTTTTATTATTGCCATTAGTTATGCGCTCTTGTGATGACCTAGGTTGTTTCCCCTGGCCTGTATAACTAAGGTGACAGGACATCTTGCCTCTCTGCTTACCTTGATTACCTCCATTAGTACCTGTGGCCATAGCAGGCCTCTAATACCTCTCCAGTTGAAATATGTGTTATGAAACTCTAATTTCCTCCCTCCTGGGGGGACTTTCGCCCTTTTTTCTGCCCAATATATATACGAGTGGCCTATCACTCACACTGTTGGCTTAGCGTCACCTGTAAAAGAAACAAACCACGTTAGGATAACAAGTCCGGTCTTATGTATCTTGCCAAACACGTGGATCGCCATCTCCCTATCCTCTGAACATCCGTTTCTGACAGTCCTGCTCTTGCTGCTTCCGTGGCCGCGCCTATGCGGAATGAGTGTGTCCCGTAATCTTTGGGGTGGTTCCCTGCTGATGTTATGCATTTATTAAATATAGCTTGGAACTGGTATCTTGATATTGGCGCTCCATCAATGTGTGATAGGAAGAAATTACTGTGTGATCTGATGGTTAGATACGGTTTTACTATTGTTACCCGACTCAGTGTACCGTTTGTGGGTTGTAGAAGTACCCAAGTGCCCCTGCCCGCTGGAACCGTTTTCGATTTGTGTATGCGTAGAAGTATTGCATTATTGGCTATGACTACGTCCTGGTGTAATAAGCCTCCACTGGTGGTAATTTTGGATTGAGGGACTAATTCGCTTATGCATAGCGCCCCGAAGAAGGCGATCACAAATGCAGTAGACAGTAGTGTTGCTTCAAATTGTGAGTGTCATGTTAATGGTGTTAGGGATATGATGTGAGAAATCAGTTTTAGTGACACGGGACGGGACGTCTACACTCCTGACTTGGCTGACCCCTTTTCCACCCTTTTATGGATTGTCTGATGATGAATCTTTGTCACATCTCCCCAATTCAGTAGTTGGAAGTGAAATGCTACTCCGGTCAGACACCGCTGCGCTGATACCCCTGATAGGCCACTCATCATTAGCTGGTGGAGAAATTCTATGGTGACTTGTGATCTGGCTTGTTCACATTGGTCAACCCATCTGCCTGCTACTAGTCGTGTCCACTCTTCCCATGCCTTACCGTATGCTTGCCACGTCGACGGGGCAACTGACGTTCTGATTAATGGCATCAACTATTCGCCACTAGATCCCATAGGGAAGGTGGGCAACTGTTACCTGATGGGTGGGCGTTGTGGAAGAGCTCTGTGAAAATCTGCCAATTGAATTGTTATAAAGCGTTAGCAGCAGCTTTAGACCCCTCAGCATAGTGGCTAGCGCGGACCCATACATTGTGTTTTAGGCACAGGAATGCTAGCCGGCGTAGTAGGCCTAGCACTGGGAGAGACGATGATGCCATCTTATTAATGCAGTGCGCTAGGCTGGTGTTTTTTGGTATGAAGCGTATATTTTTGTAAGCCAGGAGCGCGCCCCATATTTCTATTGCTACCACTATTGGGAAGAAAAATTATTTTCAGGGCTAGATGCAGCTAAAAATTATTATTAATTTACAAGCTGGTGGAGCTTGGTATAGATGGCCTAATACAATGAGTCCCACACACTGCTAGAAGGCCAAATATTTTTTCAGAGCTAGATGCAGAAAAAAATTATATTCAGTTTGCAACCTGATGGAGGTCAGTATAGATGGACTAATAGAACAAGTCCCACACACTGCTAGAAGGCCAAATATTTTTTCAGAGCTAGATGCAGATAAAAATTATTTTTAATTTGCAACCTGATGGAGGTCAGTATAGATGGACTAATAGAACAAGTCCCACACACAGCTAGAAGCCCAAATATTTTTTCAGAGGTAGATGCAGAAAAAAATTATATTCAGTTTGCAACCTGATGGAGGTCAGTATAGATGGACTAATAGAACAAGTCCCACACACTGCTAGAAGGCCAAATATTTTTTCAGAGCTAGATGCAGAAAAAAATTATATTCAGTTTGCAACCTGGTGGAGGTCAGTATAGATGGACTAATAGAACAAGCCCCACACACTGCTAGAAGGCCAAATATTTTTTCAGAGCTAGATGCAGAAAAAAATTATATTCAATTTGCAACCTTATTGAGGTCAGTATAGATGGACTAATAGAATGATGCTATGCCCAAAAGGTTTTACTTCACTAGGTGCAGTAAAAAATTTTTTATTCTATACACAGGTGGTGTATCTTGCAACACAGATAGGCTACTCCACTGACTAACACACTCTGCAATAGGCCAAAAAGGATTAGCTTTGCTAGATTCAGCCAAATGCTGTGAACAAAACTTGCACAGCACTGGCACAGACCTGCCTGGCAAAAACTGATAGGAACTGATGTAACTTTGTCCTGAAAATGACTGCAATTACAATTAGTCTTTACTCCCACAACCTATCTATTTAAGAGCACAGACCTGCCTGATAAAAGTCGTAGGAAATGCTGTAACCTAGTCCTTAAAAGGACTGCAATCACAACTATTCCCTACTCCCAAGCTATCTGTAGATTTGTGCGAAAATTGGCTTGAAATTAACAAGGTATAGCGCACACAGCAACAGCGGTGCCGTCTAACATGCAGCTGCAGCAGTGAGAAAATGGTGGCGACGGGGAAAATGGCTGGGTCTTATAGGGCAAGGACATGTGACATACACTGTCAATGACACATGCCCTTGCTTGTGTGAAAAAAAGCAGTTCGCTCCGTGTGTGCGCTGCTGATAGGCTGACAGATTGCACCTCCCCACTGTAAATGCGGGAAAGAGAAAAAAAAAATGGAAATCTTCATTATTCCTGCAGAGATCCATCCCCTGCCCCTCCCCCCGCCCCACTGTACACTCAAACTGCGTATTAACATTAATTTTCATCATTACTGAGAAAAAATCCAGTTATGATTTTGGTGCACGAACAGTTATCGAACATAACCTCGAACAGCCGAATTTTTTTCAAATCGTTCGTGTTCGCCGAACGGCTCGAACACCGCCTAAAACAGCTCGAATTTGAGATTGGCGAACAGTTCGAGTCGAACAACGCTCATCTCTAGTCTTTTTATTACACTGCAACCTCCACCACTCTTTCAAGGCTCATTGATATTGTCTTTTTAATCCACTGAGACTTCCACCACTCTTCGAAGGGGCATTTAAACCGTCTTGTTAAGCTATTGTGACCTCCACATCTCTTCCACGGGGCATTGATATTGTCTTTTTATTTAACTGTAACCTCCAACACTGTTCAAAGGGGCATTAATATTGTCTTTTTATTCCACTGTAACCTCCATCACTCTTCCAAGGGGCATTGATATTGTCTTTTTATTCCACTGTAACCTCCATCACTCTTCCAAGGGGCATTGATATTGTCTTTTTATTCCACTGCGACCTCCACCACTCATCCAAGGGGCATTGATATTGTCTTTTTATTCCACTGCGACCTCCACCACTCTTCCAAGGGGCATTCATATTGTCTTTTTAATCCACTGCGACCTCCACCACTCTTCCAAGGGGCATTAAAACTGTCTTGCTAAGCTACTGTCAACTCCACGTCCCATCCAAAGGGCATTAAAACAGTCAATTTAAACCACTGTGAACTCCACAGCTCTTGCAAGGGGCATTGATATTGTCTTTTTATTCCAATGTAACCTCCAGCACTCTTCCAAGGGGCATTGATATTTTCTTTTTATTCCACTGCAACTTGCACCTATCTTCCAATGGGCAGTAAAACCGTCTTGTTAAGCTACTGTGACCTCAACGTCTCTTTCACGGGGCATTGATATTGTCTTTTTATTCCACTGTAAACTCCACCACTCTTCCAAGGGGCATTGATATCGTCTTTTTATTCCACAGCCACCTCCACCATTCTTCCAAGGGGCATTGATATTGTATTTTTAATCCACTGCGACCTCCACCACTTGTCCAAGGGGCATTAAAAACGTCTTTTAAGCTACTGTGTCCTCCACGTCACTTCCAATGGGCATTAAAACCGTCTGGTTTAACTACTCTTAACTCGACTGCTCTTCCAAGGCACATTGATATTGACTTTTTAATCCACTGTTACCTCCACCACTCTTCCAAGGGGCATTGATATTGCTTTTCTATTGCACTGCGACCTCCACTACTCTTCCAAGGGGCATTGATATTGTCTTTTTATTCCACTGCGACCTCCACCACTCTTCTAAGGGGCATTTATATTTTCTTTTTTATCAACTGCGACCTCCACCACTCTTCCAAGGGCCATTAAAACCGTGTTGTTAAGCTACTTTGACCTCCACGTCAATTCCAAGGGGCATTAAAACAGTCAATTTAAACCACTCTGAACTCCACAACTCCACTTTAACCTCCACCACTCTTCCAAGGGGCATTAAAACTGTCTTGTTATGCTGCTGTAACCTCCATGTCTATTCCACGGGGCATTGATATGGTATTTTTATTCCACTGTAACCTCCACCACTCTTCCAAGGGGCATTGATTTTGTCTTTTTAATCCACTGCGACCTCCATCACTCTTCCAAGAAGGATTAAAACCGTTTTGTTTACTACTGTGACCTCCACGTCTATTCCACGGTGCGTTAAAACCTTCTGGTTAAACCACTGTGAACTCCACAGCTCTTCCAATGCGCATTGATATTGTCTTTTTATTCCTCTGTAAACTCCACCACTCTTCCAAGGGGCATTGATATTGTCTTTTTATTTTACTGCGACCTCCACCACTCTTCCAAGGGGTATTAATATTGTCTTTTAATACCACTGCGACCTCCATCACTCTTCCAAGCGTCATTGATATTGTCTTTTTATTCCACTGTAACCTCCACCACTCTTCCAAGGGGCATTGATATTGTCTTTTTTTTCCACTGCAACCTCCGCATCTCTTCCAAGGGGAATTGATATTGTCTTTTTATTCCACTGCGACCTCCACCACTCTTCTAAGGGGCATTGATATTGTCTTTTTAATCCACTGCGACCTCCACCACTCTTCCAAGGGGCATTAAAACAGTCTTGATAAGCTACTGTGACCTCCACGTCTCTTCCAAGGGGCATTAAACCGTCTGGTTAAATCATTCTGTACCCCACAGCTCTTCCAAGAGGCATTAATATTGTCTTTTTATTCGACTGTAACCTCCACCACTCTTCCAAGGGGCATTGATATTGTCTCTGTTTTTCACTGCGACCTCCAACACTCTTCCAAGGGGCATTGATATTGTCTTTTCATTCCACTGCGACCTCCACGTCTCTTCCACAGGGCATTGTTATTGTCTTCTTATTCCACTGCGACCTCCACCACTCTGCCAAGGGGCATTAAAATCGTCTTGTTTAGCTGCTGTGACCTCCACGTCTTTTCCACAGGGCATTGTTATTGTCTTTTTATTCCTCTGCGACCTCCACCACTCTGCCAAGGGGCATTAAAACAGTCTTGTTAACCTACTGTGACCTCCACGTCTCTTTCACAGGGCATTGTTATTGTCTTTTTATTCCACTGTGACCTCCACCACTCTTCCAAGGGGCATTGATATTGTCTTTTTATTCCACTGCGACCTCCACCACTCTTCCAAGGTCATTAAAACCGTCTTGTTAAGCTACTGTGACCTCCAAGTCTCTTCCAAGGGGCATTAAAACCATCTGGTTAAACCGCTCTGAGCTCCACAGCACTTCCAAGGGGCATTGACAATGTATTTTTATTCGATTGTAACCTTCTGCACTCTTCCAAGTGCATTAATATTGTCTTTTTATTCCTCTGCGACGTCCACGACTCTTCCAAGTGGCACTAGAACCGTCTTGTTAAGCTACTGTGACCTCCAAGTTTCTTGCACAGGGCATTGATATTGTCTTTTTATTCCACTGTAACCTCCACCACTCTTCCAAGGGGCATTGATATTGTCTTTTATTCCACTGTAACCTCCACCACTGTTCTAAGGGGCATTAAAACCGACTTGTTAAGATACTGTGACCACCACGTCTCTTCCACAGGGCATTGTTATTGTCTTTTTATTCCACTGCGACCTCCACCACTATGCCGAGGGGCATTAAAACCGTCTTGTTAAGCTACTGTGATGTCCACATCTCTTCCACGGGGCATTGATATTGTCTTTTTATTCCACTGTAACCTCCACCACTCTTCCAAGGGGCATTGATATTGTCTTTTTATTCCACTGTAACCTCCACCACTCTTCCAAAGGGCATTGATATTGTCTTTTTATTCCACTGCGACCTCCACCACTCTTCCAAGGTTCATTGATATTGTCTTTTTAATCCACTGCGACCTCCACCACTCTTCCAAGGGGCATTAAAACCGTCTTGTTAAGCTACTGTGACCTCCACGTCTTTTCCAAGGTGCACTAAAACCGTTTGGTTAAACCACTCTGTACTCCACAGCTCTTCCAAGGGGCATTGATATTGTCTTTTTACTTCACTGTAACTTTCACCACTCTTTCAAGGCGCATTGATATTGTATTTTTATTCCACTGTGACCTCCACCACTCTTCCAAGAGGCATTAAAACCGTCTTGTTAAGCTACTGTGACCTCCAAGTCTCTTCCAAGGGACATTAAAACCGTCTGGTTAAACCGCTCTGAGATCCACAGCACTTCCAAGGGGCATTGACAATGTCTTTTTATTCCATTGTAACCTTCTGCACTCTTCCAAGTGCATTGATATTGTTCTTTTATTCCTCTGCAACGTCCATGACTCTTCCAAGGGGCATTAAAACCATCTTGTTAAGCTACTGTGACCTCCAAGTTTCTTACACAGGGCATTGATATTGTCTTTTTATTCCACTGTAACCTCCACCACTCTTCCAAGGGGCATTGATATTGTCTTTTTAATCTACTGCGACCTCCCTCACTCTTCCAAGAAGCATTGAAACCATCTTGTTAAGCTACTGTGACCTCCACGTCTCTTCCACAGGGCATTGTTATTCTCTTTTTATTCCACTGCGACCTCCACCTCTCTGCCAAGCGGCATTAAAACCGTCTTGTTAAGCTACTGTGATGTCCACGTCTCTTCCACGGGGCATTGATATTGTCTTTTTATTCCACTGTAACCTGCACCACTCTTTCAAGAGGCATTGATATTGTCTTTTTATTCCACTGCGACCTACACCACTCTTCCAAGGTTCATTGATATTGTCTTTTTAATCCACTGTGACCTCCACCACTCTTCCAAGGGGCATTAAAACCGACTTGTTAAGCTACTGTGACTTCCAGGTCTCTTCCAAGGGGCACTAAAACCGTTTGGTTAAACCACTCTGTACTCCACAGCTCTTCCAAGGGGCATTGATATTGTCTTTTTATTTCACTGTAACTTCCACCACTCCTTCAAGGGGCATTGATATTGTATTTTTATTCCACTGTGACCTCCATCACTCTTCCAAGGGGCATTAAAACCGTCTTGTTAAGCTACTGTGACCTCCAAGTCTCTTCCAAGGGGCATTAAAACCGTCTGGTTAAACCGCTCTGAGCTCCACAGCTCTTCCAAGGGGCATTGACAATGTCTTTTTATTCCATTGTAACCTTCTGCACTCTTCCAAGTGCATTGATATTGTCTTTTTACTCCTCTGCGACGTCCACGACTCTTCCAAGGGGCATTAAAACCGTCTTGTTAAGCTACTGTGACCTCCAAGTTTCTTACACAGGGCATTGATATTGTGTTTTTATTCCACTGTAACCTCCACCACTCTTCCAAGGGGCATTGATATTGTCTTTTTAATCCACTGCGACCTCCATCACTCTTCCAAGAAGCATTGAAACCGTCTGGTTAAGCTACTGTGACCTCCACGTCTATTCCACGGTGCATTAAAACTTTCTGGTTAAACCACTGTGAACTCTTCAGCTCTTCCAAGGGGCATTGATATTGCACTTTTATTCCACTCTAACCTCCACCACTCTTCCAAGGGGCATTGATATTGTCTCTTTAGTTTACTGCGTCCTCCACCACTCTTCCAAGGGGCATTAAGATTGTCTTTTTATTCCACTGCGACCTCCACCACTCTTCCAAGGGTCATTAATATTGTCTTTTTATTCCACTGTAACCTCCACTACTCTTCCAAGGGGCATTGATATTGTCTTTTTATTCCACTGCGACCTCCACCTCTCTGCCAAGGGGCATTAAAATCATCTTGTTAAGGTACTGTGACCTCCAAGTCTCTTCAACGCGGCATTGATATTGTCTTTTTATTCTATTGCAACCTTCACATCTCTTCCAAGGGGAATTGATATTGTCTTTTTATTCCACTGCGACCTCCACCACTCTACTAAGGGGCATTGATATTGTCTTTTTAATCCACTGTGACCTCCACGTCTCTTCCAAGGGGCATTAAACCGTCTTGTTAAACCACTCTGTACTCCACAGCTCTTAAAAGAGGCATTGATATTGTCTTTTTATTCGACTGTAACCTCCACCACTCTTCCAAGGGGCATTGATATTGTCTCTGTTTTCCACTGCGAACTCCACCACTCTTCCAATGGGCATTAAAACCATCTTGTTATGCTACTGTGACCTCCACTTCCCTTCCACGGGGCATTGATATTGTATTTTTATTCCATTGCGACCTCCACCACTCTTCCAAGGGGCATTACAACCGTCTTCTTAAGCTGCTGTGACCTCCAAATCTCTTCCAAGGGGTATTAAAACCATCTGGTTAAACCGCTCTGAGCTCCACAGCTCTTACAAGGAGCATTGACCATGTCTTTTTATTCCATTGTAACCTTCTGCACTCTTCCAAGTGCATTGATATTGTCTTTTTATTCCTCTGCGATGTCCACAACTCTTCCAAGGGGCATTAAAACCGTCTTGTTAAGCTCCTGTGACCTCCAAGTTTCTTACACAGGGCATTGATATTGTCTTTTTATTCCACTGTAACCTCCACCACTCTTCCAAGGGGCATTGATATTGTCTTTTTATTCCACTGTAACCTCCACCAATATTCCAAGGGGCATTGATATTGTCTTTTTATTCCACTGCGTCCTCCACCACTCTTCTAAGGGGCATTGATATTGTCTTTTAAATCCACAACGATCTCCACCACTCTTCCAAGGGGCATTAAAACAGTCTTGATAAGCTACTGTGACCTCCACGTCTCTTCCAAGGGGCATTAAACCGTCTGGTTAAACCACTCTGTACTCCACAGCTCTTCCAAGAGGCACTGATATTGTCTTTTTATTCCACTGCGACCTCCACCACTCTGCCAAGGGGCATTAAAACCGTCTTGTTTAGCTACTGTGACCTCCACGTCTTTTCCACAGGGCATTGTTTTTGTCTTTTTATTCCACTGCTACCTCCACCACTCTGCCAAGGGGCATTAAAACAGTCTTGTTAAGCTACTGTGACCTCCTCGTCTCTTTCACAGGGCAATGTTATTGTCTTTTTATTCCACTGCGACCTCCACCCCTCTTCCAAGGAACATTGATATTGTCTTTTTTTTCCACTGTAACCTCCACCACTCTTCTAAGGGGCATTGATATTGTCTTTTTATTCCACTGCGACCTCCACCACCCTTCCAAGGTTCATTGATATTTTCTTTTTAATCCACTGCGACCTCCACCACTCTTCCAAGGGGCATTAAAATTGTCTTGTTAAGCTACTGTGACCTCCACGTCTCTTCCATGGGGCACTAAAACCATTTGGTTAAACCACTCTGTACTCCACAGTTCTTCCAAGGGGCATTGATTTTTTCTTTTTATTTCACTGTAACTTCCACCACTCTTTCAAGGGGCATTGATATTGTATTTTTATTCCTCTGTGACCTCCACCTCTCTTCCATGGGGCATTAAAACAGTCTTGTTAAGCTACTGTGACCTCCAAGTCTCTTCCAAGGGCATTAAAACCATCTGGTTAAACCGCTCTGAGCTTCACAGCTCTACCAAGGGGCATTGACAATGTCTTTTTATTCCATTGTAACCTTCTGCACTCTTCCAAGTGCATTGATATTGTCTTTTTATTCCTCTGCGACGTCCACGACTCTTCCAAGGGGCATTAAAAACGTCTTGTTAAGCTACTGTGACCTCCAAGTTTCTTACACAGGGCATTGATATTGTCTTTTTATTCCACTGTAACCTCCACCACTCTTCCAAGGGGCATTGATATTGTCCTTTATTCCACTGTAACCTCCACCACTGTTCTAAGGGGCATTGTTATTGTCTTTTTATTCCACTGCGACCTCCACCACTCTTCCGAGGGCATTAAAACGGTCTTCTTAAGCTACTGTGATGTCCACATCTCTTCCACGGGGCATTGATATTGTCTTTTTATTCCACTGCGACCTTCACCCCTCTTCCAAGGGGCATTGATATTGTCTTTTTAATTCACTGTGACCTCCATCACTTTTCCAAGAAGCATTAAAACCGTCTTGTTTAGCTAATGTGACCTCCACGTCTATTCCACGGTGCCTTAAAACCTTCTGGTTAAACCACTGTGAACTCCAGAGCTCTTCCAAGGGGCATTAAAACGGCATCGATAAACCACTCTGAACTCCACACCTCTTCCAAGAGGCATTGATATTGTCTTTTTTTTCAACCTTAACCTCCACCACTCTTCCAAGGGGCATTGATATTGTCTTTTTTTTCCACTGCGTCCTCCACCACTCTTCCAAGGGGATTTGATAGTCTTTTTATTCCACTGCGACCTCCACCACTCTTCCAAGGGGCATTAAAACCGTCTTGTTAAGCTACTGTTACCTCCACGTCTCTCCCACAGTGCATTGATATTGTCTTTTTAATCCACTGCGACCTCCACCACTGTTCCAAGGGACATTGATAATGTCTTTTTATTGCTCTGCGACCTTCACCCCTCTTCCAAGGAACATTGATATTGTCTTATTTTTCCATTGTAACCTCCACCACTCTTCTAAGGGGCATTGATATTTTCTTTTTATTCCACTGCGACCTCCACCACTCTTCCAAGGGGCATCGATAATGTCTTTTTAATCCAATGCGACCGCCACCACTCTTCCAAGGGGCATTAAAACCGTCTTGTTAAGCTACTGTGAGCTCCACGTCTCTTCCAAGGGGCATTAAAACCGTCAATTTAAACCACTCTGAACTCCACAGCTCTTGCAAAAGGCATTGATATTGTCTTTTTATTCCACTGTAACCTCCACCACACTTCCAAGGGGCATTTATATTGTCTTTTTATTTTACTGTGACCTCCACCACTCTTCCAAGGGGCATTAATATTGTCTTTTAATTCCACTGCGACCTCCACCACTCTTCCAAGTGTCATTGATATTGTCTTTTTATTCCACTGTAACCTCCACTACTCTTCCAAGGGGCATTGATATTGTCTTTTTATTCCACTGTAACCTCCACCTCTCTTCCAAGGGGCATTAAAACCATCTTGTTAAGCTACTGTGACCTCCATCTCCCTTCCACGGGGCATTGATATAGTCTTTTTAATCCACTGCCACCTCCACCACTCTTCCAAGGGGCATTGATTTTGTCTTTTTAATCCACTGCGACCTCCATAACTCTTCCAAGAAGCATTAAAACCGTCTTGTTTAGCTTCTGTGACCTCCACGTCTATTTCATGGTGCCTTAAAACCTTCTGGTTAAACCACTGTGAACTCCACAGCTCTTCTTAGGGGCATTGATATTGTCTTTTTTTTCCACTGCGTCCTCCACCACTCTTCCAAGGGGATTTGATAGTCTTTTTATTCCACTGCGACCTCCACCACTCTTCCAAGGGGCATTAAAACCGTCTTGTTAAGCTACTGTTACCTCCACGTCTCTCCCACAGTGCATTGATATTGTCTTTTTAATCCACTGCGACCTCCACCACTGTTCCAAGGGACATTGATAATGTCTTTTTATTGCTCTGCGACCTTCACCCCTCTTCCAAGGAACATTGATATTGTCTTATTTTTCCATTGTAACCTCCACCACTCTTCTAAGGGGCATTGATATTTTCTTTTTATTCCACTGCGACCTCCACCACTCTTCCAAGGGGCATCGATAATGTCTTTTTAATCCAATGCGACCGCCACCACTCTTCCAAGGGGCATTAAAACCGTCTTGTTAAGCTACTGTGAGCTCCACGTCTCTTCCAAGGGGCATTAAAACCGTCAATTTAAACCACTCTGAACTCCACAGCTCTTGCAAAAGGCATTGATATTGTCTTTTTATTCCACTGTAACCTCCACCACACTTCCAAGGGGCATTTATATTGTCTTTTTATTTTACTGTGACCTCCACCACTCTTCCAAGGGGCATTAATATTGTCTTTTAATTCCACTGCGACCTCCACCACTCTTCCAAGTGTCATTGATATTGTCTTTTTATTCCACTGTAACCTCCACTACTCTTCCAAGGGGCATTGATATTGTCTTTTTATTCCACTGTAACCTCCACCTCTCTTCCAAGGGGCATTAAAACCATCTTGTTAAGCTACTGTGACCTCCATCTCCCTTCCACGGGGCATTGATATAGTCTTTTTAATCCACTGCCACCTCCACCACTCTTCCAAGGGGCATTGATTTTGTCTTTTTAATCCACTGCGACCTCCATAACTCTTCCAAGAAGCATTAAAACCGTCTTGTTTAGCTTCTGTGACCTCCACGTCTATTTCATGGTGCCTTAAAACCTTCTGGTTAAACCACTGTGAACTCCACAGCTCTTCTTAGGGGCATTGATATTGTTTTTTTATTCCACTGTAACCTCCACCACTCTTCCAAGGGGCATTGATGTTGTCTTTTTATTTTACTGCAACCTCCACCACTCTTCCAAGGGGCATTAATATTGTCTTTCTATTCCACTGCGACCTCCACCACTCTTCCAAGGGTCATTGATATTGTCTTTTTATTCCACTGTAACCTCCACCACTCTTCCAATGGGCATTAATATTGTCTTTTTATTAAACTGCGACCTCCACCTCTCTTCCAAGGGGCATTAAAACCATCTTGTTAAGCTACTGTGACCTCCAAGTCTCTTCCACGAGGCATTGATATTGTCTTTTTATTCCACTGCGACCTCCACATGTCTTCCAATGGGAATTGATATTGTCTTTTTATTTCACTGCGACCTCTACCACTCTTCCAAGGGGCATTAAAACAGTCTTGATAAGCTACTGTGACATCCACGTCTCTTCCAAGGGGCATTAAACCATCTGGTTAAACCACTCTGTACTCCACAGCTCTTCCAAGAGGCATTGATATTGTCTTTTTATTCGACTGTAACCTCCACCACTCTTCCAATGGGCATTGATATTGTATCTGTTTTCCACTGCGACCTCCACCACTCTTCCAATGGGCATTAAAACCGTCTTGTTATGCTACTGTGACCTCCACGTCCCTTACATGGGGCATTGATATTTTCTTTTTATTCCATTGCGACCTCCACCACTCTTCCAAGGGGCATTAAAACCGACTTGTTAAGCTACTGTGACCTCCAAGTCTCTTCCAAGGGGCATTAAAACCGTCTGGTTAAACCGCTCTCAGCTCCACATCTCTTCCAAGGGGCATTGACAATGTTTTTTTATTCCATTGTTACCTTCTGCATTCTTCCAAGTGCATTGATATTGTCTTTTTATTCCTCTGCGACGTCCACGACTCTTCCAAGGGGCATTTAAACCGTCTTGTTAAGCTACTGTGACCTCCAAGTTTCTTACACAGGGCATTGATATTGTCTTTTTATTCCACTGTAACCTCCACCACTCTTCCAAGGGGCATTGATATTGTTTTTTTATTCCACTGTAACCTCCACCAATCTTCCAAGTGGCATTGATATTGTCTTTTTATTCCACTGCGACATCCACCACTCTTCTAAGTGGCATTGATATTGTCTTTTAAATCCACAACGATCTCTACCACTCTTCCAAGGGGCATTGAAACAGTCTTGTTAAGCTACTGTGACCTCCTCGTCTCTTCCAAGGGGCATTAAAACCATCTGGTTAAAGAGTCTGAACTCAACAGCTCTTACAAGAGGCATTGATATTGTCTTTTTATTCGACTGTAACATCCACCACTCTTCCAAGCGGCATTGATATTGTCTTTTTATTCCATTGCGACCTCCACCACTCTTCCGAGGGACATTGATATTGTCTTTTTAATCAACTGCCACCTCCACCTCTCTTCCAAGGGGCATGAAAACCGTCTTGTGAAGCTACTGTGACCTCCACGTCCCTTCCACGGGGCATTGATATTGTCGTTTTATTCCACTGCGACCTCCACCACTCTTCCAAGGGGCATTGATATTGTCTTTTTAATCCACTGCGACCTCCACCACTTTTCCAAGGGGCATTGATATTGTCTTCTTAATCCACTGCGACCTCCACCACTCTTCCAAGGGGCATTGAAATTGTCTTTGTAATCCACTGTGACCTCCTCGTCTCTTCCAAGGGGCGTTAAAACCGTCAATTTAAACGCCTCTGAACTCCACAGCTCTTCCAAGGAGCACTGGTATTGTCTTTTTATTCCACTCTAACCTCCACCACTCTTCCAATGGGCATTGTCATTGTCTATTTATTCCACTGCGACCTCCACCACTCTTCCAAGGGGCATTAAGACAATCTTGTTAAGCTACAGTGACCTCCACAACTCTTCCATGGGGCATTGATATTGTCTTTTTATTCCACTGTAACCTCCACCACTCTTCCAAGGGGCATTGATTTTGTCTTTTTATTCCACTGCGACCTCTACCACTCTTCCAATGGGCATTGATATTGTCTTTTGTAATCCACTGCAACCTGCACCACTCTTCCAAGGGGCATTAAAGCCGTCTTGTTAAGCTACTGTCACGTCCATGTCTATTCCACGGGGCATTGATATTGTCTTTTTATTCCTCTGTAACCTCCACCACTCTTCCAATGGGCATTAATATTGTCTTTTTATTAAACTGCGACCTCCACCTCTCTTCCAAGGGGCATTAAAACCATCTTGTTAAGCTACTGTGACCTCCAAGTCTCTTCCACGAGGCATTGATATTGTCTTTTTATTCCACTGCGACCTCCACATGTCTTCCAATGGGAATTGATATTGTCTTTTTATTTCACTGCGACCTCTACCACTCTTCCAAGGGGCATTAAAACAGTCTTGATAAGCTACTGTGACATCCACGTCTCTTCCAAGGGGCATTAAACCATCTGGTTAAACCACTCTGTACTCCACAGCTCTTCCAAGAGGCATTGATATTGTCTTTTTATTCGACTGTAACCTCCACCACTCTTCCAATGGGCATTGATATTGTATCTGTTTTCCACTGCGACCTCCACCACTCTTCCAAGGGGCTTTGATCTTGTCTTTTTTATCCAGTGCGACCTCCACCACACTTCCAATGGGCATTAAAACCATCTTGTTATGCTACTGTGACCTCCACGTCCCTTACATGGGGCATTGATATTTTCTTTTTATTCCATTGCGACCTCCACCACTCTTCCAAGGGGCATTAAAACCGACTTGTTAAGCTACTGTGACCTCCAAGTCTCTTCCACGGGGCATTAAAACCGTCTGGTTAAACCGCTCTGAGCTCCACATCTCTTCCAAGGGGCATTGACAATGTTTTTTTATTCCATTGTTACCTTCTGCATTCTTCCAAGTGCATTGATATTGTCTTTTTATTCCTCTGCGACGTCCACGACTCTTCCAAGGGGCATTTAAACCGTCTTGTTAAGCTACTGTGACCTCCAAGTTTCTTACACAGGGCATTGATATTGTCTTTTTATTCCACTGTAACCTCCACCACTCTTCCAAGGGGCATTGATATTGTTTTTTTATTCCACTGTAACCTCCACCAATCTTCCAAGTGGCATTGATATTGTCTTTTTATTCCACTGCGACATCCACCACTCTTCTAAGTGGCATTGATATTGTCTTTTAAATCCACAACGATCTCTACCACTCTTCCAAGGGGCATTGAAACAGTCTTGTTAAGCTACTGTGACCTCCTCGTCTCTTCCAAGGGGCATTAAAACCATCTGGTTAAAGAGTCTGAACTCAACAGCTCTTACAAGAGGCATTGATATTGTCTTTTTATTCGACTGTAACATCCACCACTCTTCCAAGCGGCATTGATATTGTCTTTTTATTCCATTGCGACCTCCACCACTCTTCCAAGGGACATTGATATTGTCTTTTTAATCAACTGCCACCTCCACCTCTCTTCCAAGGGGCATGAAAACCGTCTTGTGAAGCTACTGTGACCTCCACGTCCCTTCCACGGGGCATTGATATTGTCGTTTTATTCCACTGCGACCTCCACCACTCTTCCAAGGGGCATTGATATTGTCTTTTTAATCCACTGCGACCTCCACCACTTTTCCAAGGGGCATTAATATTGTCTTCTTAATCCACTGCGACCTCCACCACTCTTCCAAGGGGCATTGATATTGTCTTTGTAATCCACTGTGACCTCCTCGTCTCTTCCAAGGGGCGTTAAAACCGTCAATTTAAACGCCTCTGAACTCCACAGCTCTTCCAAGGAGCACTGGTATTGTCTTTTTATTCCACTCTAACCTCCACCACTCTTCCAATGGGCATTGTCATTGTCTATTTATTCCACTGCGACCTCCACCACTCTTCCAAGGGGCATTAAGACAATCTTGTTAAGCTACAGTGACCTCCACAACTCTTCCATGGGGCATTGATATTGTCTTTTTATTCCACTGTAACCTCCACCACTCTTCCAAGGGGCATTGATTTTGTCTTTTTATTCCACTGCGACCTCTACCACTCTTCCAATGGGCATTGATATTGTCTTTTGTAATCCACTGCAACCTGCACCACTCTTCCAAGGGGCATTAAAGCCGTCTTGTTAAGCTACTGTCACGTCCATGTCTATTCCACGGGGCATTGATATTGTCTTTTTATTCCTCTGTAACCTCCACCACTCTTTCAAGTGGCAATGACATTGTCTTTTTATTCCACTGCGACTTCCACCTCTCTTCTAAGGGGCATTGATATTGTCTTTTTAATCCACTGCGACCTCCACCACTCTTCCAAGGGGCATTAAAACCATCTTGTTAAGCTACTGTTGCCTCCACGTCCCTTCCACGGGGCATTGATATTGTCTTTTTAATCCACTGCCGCCTCCTCCACTCTTCAAAGGGGCACTAAAACAGTATTGATAAGCTACTGTGACCTCCACGTCTCTTCCAACGGGCCTTAAAACCGTCTGGTTGAACCACTCTGATCTCCACAGCTCTTCCAAGAGGCATTGATATTGTCTTTTTATTCGATTGTAGCCTCCAACACTCTTCCAAGGGGCATTAAAACCGTCTTGTTAAGCTACTGTGACCTCCACGTCTCTTCCAAGGGGCATTAAAACCGTCAATTTAAACCACTCTGAACTCCACAGCTCTTGCAAGAGGCATTGATATTGTCTTTTTATTCAACTGTAACCTCCACCACTCTTCCAAGGGGCATTGATTTTGTCTTTTTAATCCACTGCGACCTCCATCACTCTTCCAATCAGCATTAAAACCGTCTTGTTTAGCTTCTGTGACCTCCACGTCTATTTCACGGTGCCTTAAAACCTTCTGGTTAAACCACTGTGAACTCCACAGCTCTACCAAGGGGCATTGATATTGTCTTTTTATTCCACTGTAACCTCCACCACTCTTCCAAGGTGCATTGATATGGTCTTTTTATTTTACTGCGACCTCCACCACTCTTCCAAGGGGCATTAATATTGTCTTTTTATTCCACTGCGACCTCCACCACTCTTCCAAGGGTCATTGATATTGTCTTTTTATTCCACTGTGACCTCCACCACTCTTCCAAGGGGAATTAATATTGTCTTTTTATTAAACTGTGACCTCCACCTCTCTTCCAAGTGGCATTAAAACCATCTTGTTAAGCTACTGTGACCTGCAAGTCTCTTCCACGAGGCATTGATATTGTCTTTTTATTCCACTGCGACCTCCACATCTCTTCCAAGGGGAATTGATATTGTCTTTTTATTCCACTGCGACCTCTACCACTCTTCCAAGGGGCATTAAAACAGTCTTGATAAGCTACTGTGACCTCCACGTCTCTTCCAAGGGGCATTAAACCATCTGGTTAAACCACTCTGTACTCCACAGCTCTTCCAAGAGACATTGATATTGTCTTTTTATTCGACTGTAACCTCCACCACTCTTCCAAGGGGCATTGATATTGTCTCTGTTTTCCGCTGTGATCTCCACCACTCTGAACTCCACAGCTCTTCCTAGGGGATTTTTGTATTGTCTTTTTATTCCACTATAACCTCCACCACTCTTCCAAGGGGCATTAAAACAGTCTTGTTAATCTACTGTAACCTCCACCACTCTTCCAAGAGGCATTGATTTTGTCTTTTTATTCCAATGCGACCTCTACCACTCTTCCAATGGGCATTGATATTGTCTTTTGTAATCCACTGCAACCTGCACCACTCTTCCAAGGGGCATTAAAGCAGTCTTGTTAAGCTACTGTCACGTCCTTGTCTATTCCACGGGCATTGATATTGTCTTTTTATTCCACTGTAACCTCCACCACTCTTCCAAGTGGCAATGACATTGTCTTTTTATTCCACTGCAACTTCCACCTCTCTTCTAAGGGGCATTGATATTGTCTTTTTAATCCACTGCGACCTCCACCACTCTTCCAAGTGGCATTAAAACCGTCTGGTTAAACCACTCTGAACTCCACAGCTCTTCCAAGGGGGATTGATATTGTCTTTTTATTCCACTGTAACCTCCACCACTCTTCCAAGGGGCATTGATTTTGTCTTTTTATTCCACTGCGACCTCCACCACTCTTCCAATGGGCATTGTTATTGTCTTTTTAATCCCCTGCAACCTCCACCACTCTTCCAAGGCGCATTAAAACCGTCTTGTTAAGCTGCTGTGACTTCCACGTCCCTTCCACGGGGCATTGATATTGTCTTTTTATTCCACTGCGACCTTCACCACTCTTCCAAGGGGCATTGATATTGTCTTTTTAATCCACTGCGACCTCCACCACTGTTCCAAGAGACATTGATATTGTCTTTTTATTCCTCTGCGACCTTCACCCCTCTTCCAAGGAACATTGATATTGTCTTATTTTTCCACTGTAACCTCCACCACTCTTCTAAGGGGCATTGATATTTTCTTTTTATTCCACTGCGACCTCCACCACTCTTCCAAGGGGCATCGATAATGTCTTTTTAATCCACTGCGACCTCCACCACTCTTCCATGGGGCATTAAAACCGTCTTGTTAAGCTACTGTGACCTCCACGTCTCTTCCAAGGGGCATTAAAACCGTCAATTTAAACCTCTCTGAGCTCCACAGCTCTTGCAAAAGGCATTGATATTGTGTTTTTATTCCACTGTAACCTCCACCAGTCTTCCAAGGGGCATTTATATTGTCTTTTTATTTTACTGCGACCTCCACCACTTTTCTAAGGGGCATTAATATTGTCTTTTTATTCCACTGCGACCTCCACCACTCTTCGAAGGGTCATTGATATTGTCTTTTTATTCCACTGTAACCTCCACCACTCTTCCAAGGGGCATTGATATTGTCTTTTTATTCCACTGCGACCACCACCTCTCTTCCAAGGGGTATTAAAACCATCTTGTTAAGCTACTGTGACCTCCACGTCCCTTCCACGGGGCATTGATATTGTCTTTTTAATCCACTGCCACCTCCACCACTCTTCAAAGGGGCACTAAAACAGTATTGATAAGCTACTGTGACCTCCACGTCTCTTCCAAAGGGCCTTAAAACCGTCTGGTTGAACCACTCTGATCTCCACAGCTCTTCCAAGAGGCATTGATATTGTCTTTTTATTCGATTGTAGCCTCCAACACTCTTCCAAGGGGCATTAAAACCGTCTTGATAAGCTACTGTGACCTCCACGTCTCTTCCAAGGGGCAT
The DNA here is from genome assembly GCF_046119375.1 of Phyllobates terribilis. Classification (NCBI taxonomy): domain Eukaryota; kingdom Metazoa; phylum Chordata; class Amphibia; order Anura; family Dendrobatidae; genus Phyllobates; species Phyllobates terribilis. Next base: position 25,363,008 of record NW_027362775.1, read on the forward strand.
TAAAACCGTCAATTTAAACCACTCTGAACTCCAACGCTCTTGCAAGAGGCATTGATATTGTCTTTTTATTCAACTGTAACCTCCACCACTCTTCCAAGGGGCATTGATTTTGTCTTTTTAATCCACTGCGACCTCCATCACTCTTCCAAGAAGCATTAAAACCGTCTTTTTTAGCTACTGTGACCTCCACGTCTATTCCACTGTGCCTTAAAACCTTCTGGTTAAACCACTGTGAACTCCACAGCTCTTCCAAGGGGCATTGATATTGTCTTTTTATTCCACTGTAACCTCCACCACTCTTCCAAGGGGCATTGATATGGTCTTTTTATTTTACTGCGACCTCCACCACTCTTCCAAGGGGCATTAATATTGTCTTTCTATTCCACTGCGACCTCCACCACTCTTCCAAGGGTCATTGATATTGTCTTTTTATTCCACTGTTAGCTCCACCACTCTTCCAAGGGGCATTAATATTGTCTTTTTATTAAACTGCGACCTCCACCTCTCTTCCATGTGGCATTAAAACCATCTTGTTAAGCTACTGTGACCTGCAAGTCTCTTCCACGAGGCATTGATATTGTCTTTTTATTCCACTGCGACCTCCACATCTCTTCCAAGGGGAATTGATATTGTCTTTTTATTCCACTGCGACCTCTACCACTCTTCCAAGGGGCATTAAAACAGTCTTGATAAGCTACTGTGACCTCAACGTCTCTTCCAAGGGGCATTAAACCATCTGGTTAAACCACTCTGTACTCCACAGCTCTTCCAAGAGACATTGATATTGTCTTTTTATTCGACTGTAACCTCCAACACTCTTCCAAGGGGCATTGATATTGTCTCTGTTTTCCACTGCGATCTCCACCACTCTGAACTCCACAGCTCTTCCTAGGGGATTTTTGTATTGTCTTTTTATTCCACTCTAACCTCCACCACTCTTCCAAGGGGCATTAAAACAGTCTTGTTAATCTACTGTGACCTCCACGTCTCTTCCAAGGGGCATTAAACCTTCTGGTTAAACCACTGTGAACTCCACAGCTCTTGCAAGGGGCTTTGATATTGTTGTTTATTCCACTGTAACCTCCAGCACTCTTCCAAGGGGCATTGATATTGTCTTTTTATTCTACTGTGTCTTCCACGACTCTCCCAAGGGGCATTAAAACTGTCTTGTTAAGCTGCTGTAACCTCCATGTCTATTCCACGGGACATTGATATTGTCTTTTTATTCCAATGTAACCTCCACCACTCTTCTAAGGGGCAGTGATATTGTCTTTTTAAACCACCTCCACCAGTCTTCCAAGAGGCATTAAAAGCATCTTTTAAGCTACTATGACCTCCCCGTCTCTTGCAAGGGACATTAAAACCATCTGGTTAAACCACTCTGAATTCCAAAGCTCATCAAAGGGGCATTGATATTGTCTTTTTATTCCACAAATGTGGGACAAATTAGTGGAAGTCACTGACTACTTAGATGACCAGATTTGGAGTATATTGGAAGTAATTAATGCTACTGTTGCGGTGCAGAATCAACTTATTATAGTAGCTAATCAACATACTTTAGTGCTGGACTATTTGACAGCAGCTCAAGGAGGGATGTGTCAGGTTATAGGCCCAGCCTGTTGTCACTATATTGACCCCGACTCTACCATACGGTTAAAGACTAAAATGGAAGACATTAGGAAACTCAGGGAAGAATATAACAAACATAATGAATTGACCAAAGACAGTTGGTGGTCTGATACGTTTTCCTTTTTAAATCCTGCTAATTGGTTTAAAGGGATTGGTGGATGGATTGCTGGAATATTACAAGGAGTGTTGCATATTGCTGCTTGCATCTTGTTAATATGTTTTACTAAAACTAGTCTTTTATTGTATCCCAATTTGAATGAGGAAAACCTGCCAGTCATCAGAGAGCAAGGAGAACGCTGTCAACCAACATCCAGTGCTACTATACACAGACCTCCCAGATGTAACCAGCATTGAGGACCTGGACGGCAAGGGAATGATGACCTTCACCCGCACGCCCCGACCAACCTCACGTCTGAAGATCAGAGCTTTATGATTATATCAACGGACAAGGGGGGTGGACATGCCGCAACAGCCTCAATTGGTAACAACGGCACTAATTGAGTGAAGACCAATATTCCTCAGGCTCAAACCATTACCCTGGGAAAGCACCTCTATTGTTGATAATAACGTAATTTTTAGGGGGGAAATGTAAAGGACATATTGATACTATTCATGCTATGGCAACTCCATTTTGTCTGCTTGCTTCAAAATCATGTTATTATACTCTTTGCATAACATACATTCTTTCCTTCTTTCCTCTTGATTCACATGCAACTTTCCCACACTAACCTTTTCTCTCAGGAACATTCTATGAGACACCCCGCTCCTGTTATCTAGCTAGTCTGAGCCGGGATGTACGACCTTGTAACTTTTCACCATGCACCGAACTAACGATAATATGACCATTTGTGTATTTCCGTAATAATTGTACTAACATTGGTTCAAGCTTGTAGTATGGGTGTAGGTGATTGGATATTAATAAACTCAAAACAATATAAAATGGTAAGTAGAAATAAACGGGGTTAGAGATTCTTGAATCCCCCCATACAGAGCTTTGCCTCCATCTGGATTTCTATTGGATTGCAATCAACCTTGTAACATAATAATTTGACACTCACTTGGTCAACCGTGAAGGGTCATTACTGCCCTCCCTCAACACGTACAGTCCTCTATGTCTCCTCCGTACAGTCCTCTATGTCTCTGCCGTACAGCCCTCTATGTCTCCACCGTACAGCCCTCTATGTCTCCACCGTACAGCCCTCTATGTCTCCACCGTACAGCCCTCTATGTCTCCACCATACAGCCCTATATGTCTCCTCCATACAGCCCTCTATGTCTCCGCCGTACAACCCTCTATGTCTCCGTCGTACAGACGTCTATGTCTATGCTGTACAGTCCTCTATGTCTCTGCCATACAGCCCTCTATATCTATGCTGTACAGCCCACTATGTCTCCACCGTACAGCCCTCTATGTCTCCGCCGTACAGCCCTCTATGTCTCTGTCGTACAGACGTCTATGTCTCCGCCATACAGCCCTCTGTCTCCACCGTACAGCCCTCTGTCTCCACCGTACAGCCCTCTGTCTCCACCGTACAGCCCTCTATGTCTCCACCATAGAGCCCTCTATGTCTCAGCTGTTTAATAGTGATTCTTGATTTCTTGTTGCTTATGTTTTGCCAACTTTCATGACTATTTTTAGATTTCTGATATTGAAAAAGTTGTTTTTTTACTACTGGGGTAATATTCAGTATCCTGTTGTAAATGTCCACATTTTCATAGAATCATAGAATCATAGAATGGTAGAGTTGGAAGGGACCTCCTGGGTCATCTGGTCCAACCCCCTGCTCAAAGCAGGATTCACTAAATCATCTCAGACAGATGTCTGTCCAGCCTCTGTTTGAAGACGTCCATTGAAGGGGAACTCACCACCTCTCGTGGCAGCCTGTTCCACTCATTAATCACCCTAACTGTCAAAAAGTTTTTTCTAATATCTAATCTGTGTCTCTTCCCATTCAGTTTCATCCCATTGCTTCTAGTCTTTCTTTGTGCAAATGAGAATAAAGATGATCCTTCTACAATGTGACAGCCCTTGACATATTTGTAGACAGCTATTAAGTCTCCTCTCAGTCTTCTTTTTTGCAAGCTAAACATTCCCAAATCCTGCAACCGTTGCTCATAGGACATGGTTTGCAGACCAGTCACCATTCTGGTCGCTCTTCTCTGAACTTGCTCCAGTTTGTCTATGTCTTTTTTAAAATGTGGTGCCCAAAACTGTACACAGTATTCCAGATGAGGTCTGACCAAAGAGGAGTAAAGACCCATAATGACTTCACGTGATCTAGACTGTATGCTTCTGTTAATACATCCCAGAATTGTATTTGCCTTTCTTGCTGCTGCATCACACTGTTGACTCATGTTCAGTCTATGATCTATTAGTATACCTAAGTCTTTTTCACATGTACTGTTGCTTAGCTCTATTCCTCCCATTCTGTATATGCTTTTTTCATTTTTATTGCCCAGATGTAGTACTTTGCATTTTTCCCTGTTAAAAACCATTCTGTTGGTTGCTGCCCACTGCTCCAGTTTATTTAGGTCTTTTTGAATCCTCTCTCTCTCTTCTCTAGTATTAGCTATCCCTCCTAGCTTTGTGTCATCAGCAAATTTAATCAGTTTACCCTCAATTCCTTCATCTAAATCATTGATAAAGATGTTGAACAATACAGGTCCCAGGACGGAGCCCTGTGGTACCCCACTTGAGACATTCATCCAGCTGGATGTGAAGCCATTTACAACCACCCTTTGAGTCCGATCACTAAGCCAGTTATGAACCCACCTAACAGTTGCCTTGTCCATTCCATACTTGGTCATTTTTTCAATAAGGATGGTGTGAGATACTTTGTCAAATGCTTTGGTGAAGTCAAGATATACTATATCTACAGCATTTCCCTGATCCACCCAGTCAGTGATTCTGTCATAGAAGGAAATTAAGTTAGTCTGACATGACTTGTTAGTTACAAACCCATGCTGACTCTGGTTAATCACTTCATTCTTATCCATGTACTTACATACATGTTGTTTAATAATTTGTTCAAATATCTTTCCTGGTATAGAAGTCAGACTCACCGGCCTATAGTTCCCTGGGTCCACCTTCTTCCCCTTTTTGAAGATAGGAACAACATTTGCTCTTCTCCAGTCTTCTGGGACTTCTCCTGTTCTCCAAGAATTTTCAAAGATTATGGAGAGTGGTTCTAAAATTTCTTCTACGATCTCCTTCAGTACTCTGGGGTGTAATTCATCTGGACCTGGAGACTTGACCTCATTTATGTTAGCTAAATATTCCCTCACAATCTTTCTGTTTACAGATAACTTGGATTCCTCTATTCCTTTAAAAGGACAGTGAAGATCAGTTGATGTTACATTTTCTTTCTGAGAGAAAACAGATGCAAAATAGGAATTAAAAAGTTCGGCCTTCTCAACATCCTCTCTTACCATTTCTCCATTTTCATCCTGTAAAAATCCTATAGCATCTTTGACTTTTCTTTTACTTTTGACATACCCCCAAAATCCTTTTTTATTGCTTTTGACATCTCTTGCAAGCCTTAATTCATTGTCAGCTTTAGCTAACCTGATACGTGCCCTGCAGGATCTGCAGACTGCATTATAATCTTCTTTAGATATGCCTCCCTCTTTCCATTTAATAAACATTTCTTTCTTTCTTTTTAGCATGTGTTTAAGTTCTGTGTTCATCCATCCTGGTTTCCTTAAATGCTTCCCATTCTTCCTACTTTTCGGGATTGTTAACGATTGTGCTTTGAGAATCTCATTTTTAAAAATTTCCCATCCTTCCTGGACATTTTTGTCCTTAAGGACATCCAGCCATTGGATCCCTCCTATTCTCTTTCTGAGTCTCTTAAAATCTGCCTTTCTAAAATCTAACCTTGAAGTTTGAGTCTTCACATGTCTTCCTCCTCTAGTTATCCAAAATTCTATAATAGCATGATCGCTGCCTCCTAGGGTCCCAGCCACCTTTACCTCCTCAACCATTTCCTCCTTGTTTATAAGGATTAGATCCAAAGTAGCAGATCCCCTTGTTTTCTCCCCTACCTTTTGGAAGATAAAGTTGTCAGCAAGAGAGGATAAGAATTTGCTTGACCTGTTAGTTTTACTTGAGAGAGATTCCCAACAAATGTCTGGATAGTTGAAATCTCCCATGACCACTACGTCATATTTTTTGGAGAACTTGGTCATTTGATACATAAAGAGTTCATCCATATCTTCAGCTTGCCCAGGTGGCCTGTAGTAAATGCCTACAATGGTGTCCTTTCCGTTGTTCTCTCCTTGTATTCTTACCCAAACAGTTTCCACAGAACTCCCAGTCTCTGAAGCTTCAATCTCTGTGCAGATATACGCTTTTCTAACATACAATGCGACACCTCCTCCTCGTTTATCAAGTCTGTTTCTTGCAAATAAGTTGTATCCTTTTAGCCTTTTATTCCAATCATGTGTATCGTCCCACCAAGTTTCAGTGATTCCAATGACATCATATTTCTTTTCCTGCATAATTTTAGCATAATTTTGTCATTTGTTTCAACATTTTGAGCTGAATTATTTTAGCACAATCAATATATTTCATTCTTTATAGCCTATCAGTCTCACGCTCATGTCTCATGCATCTTTACAGCATCTCCAAAGTTTGCCCTTTATTTCTTGAATCTCAAACTTTTAGATCCCAATTTATGAAAGTGTCATTACCAGAAAACTGGCATAAAACATTTTCAAAAGTTTAAAATTATTGCTCAAGGCAAAGATGCGCCAAACAATTGGGATTTTTTTTCGTTTCCACAACACTTTCAGGTAGCTCCGCCAAAATAGGAGGAGTTGGGGAAGAGCCAGTGTAGAATGGGGCGGTGCTGTAGGACGGAGCGGTGCTGTAGGACAGGGCGGTGCTGTAGGACTGGGTGGTGCTGTAGTACGGGGCGATGCTGTAGGACGGGGCGGTGCTGTAGGACGGGGCGGTGCTGTAGAATGGAGCGGTGCTGTAGGACGGAGCGGTGCTGTAGGACGGAGCGGTGCTGTAGGACGGGGCGGTGCTGTAGGACGGGGCGATGCTGTAGGACGGGGCGATGCTGTGCCCGCCATCAAATTCTTCAGAATAGGAACCATTTCTTCTCCAGAAATATGACTCCAGTTCCTGTAGTCCCTGACTGGAGTAACATTTCTGAAGAGGCAGATGGAGACGCACACCACTGATCAGATAAATCATTAGGTGCTGTGCGCCTCTTAAAGAAATCAGCGAATCTTATTCATGCATGCTTTTCATTAAGACTGGTGACTGAGAAAGTGCTCACAAAATGATTAAAATAATTGTCTTAGTCATTTCTATGTATAGATTATCTATGCGCCTAAAGTGGCATAATCCTTTATGAATCCCCCCCCCTGGGTTTCCACAAGCTTCCACAAGCCCAGTGGTGCCTTAGCTTTGCAGCTTTTGGTGGATCTACTCAGGAGTGGAGTAAAAATGCTAAAAGTCACAACATTTTTGTGCTACTTCGAATTGCGCCAAAATTTTGTAACTTTTCAAAGTGTTTAATACTAGAAAACTGTCAAAAAATTTGATGAATCGGGCCCTATATCTCCAGCAGTACCAATAAATGAATGGGTCAATGAATGGAGTCAATGAATGGAGTAATGAGGCTTGTACAGGGCTATCCCTCCATTCAAATGGGACACTAGAACCCCATATTTCGGCAATTTTTGGAGTGTGGAGGTCCCAGTGTGGGATACCCAGTGGTCAGCAAGTATTTACTCTTCTGGTGGAAAGGTGATCACTTGTAATCTTTGTAGCACACCTTTAAGGGGTTATTCTCAACTCTTCTTCAGGAGCGCGCTGCTCCCCTGTCTTCCAGCTTCCTGCTCGGCAGGGAGAAGCGTGCTCCTGACTAACAGTTTGGAGAAGTATTATGGTTCCGCTATATGTTCAAATTTTGCTCCCATGCCGCTATATGAGGCACCTTTGCCTCTGCAGCATCGGAGAATCACAGAAGCACTGAAGATGGTTGGATCCACTGATCTGGCCAACTTCAGAGCAGCGCTTGTAAGCTCTATAGCAAAGAGGACAAAAAATTCAATAATGTTCAATAATTATCTTCGATCTATATACATCATTTTCTGGGATTGATTAGATCGTGTATGTCTTCTGCCATCTTAACAGTCTGCAGGAGCACTTTTGTTTTCTTGGATTTTGGGCAATCATGTAACACTTGTAATTAATTATTATTTATCTGGGTCATCTTAGCACAGTAATTTCTCTGTATTAATTTCCATTTATTATATCTGAATGTCTTTTTAATATTGATATTAATTATTGAACATTATTGAATTTTATCATTTGGGCTTAGTACTTCTTTTTTTTGTAGGCTTTTATAATTTTTTGAAGTGCCCCTTACCCTTTGTCCAAAATCATAGGAATCTATAGCAAAGACCTTGTAACTGCTGTGCGTCTTACCTTGGAAAATGATCATCGAAATGAAATGTAAAAGACATAGAAAACCGTATCTCCAAGTAATGCAGTAATGTATGTTTTTCTTTATATACAAACATGTTTAAAATTCCATATATTCAATATAATTAAATCTCATTCTGCCTCTATGAATGTACATGAGCAGAAAAAAGAATAAAACGCTCTTCTTTATTAATCTCTGCATCTATTTGATGGTCTATGTATGAAAATAGAATAATTACAACTCTGAGAGTAATTTATCATTAGTATAACAGTACAAGATAACAACATAAGACTTATGCAGAAGACGACCAGTCCAGTGGGAACAGATATTACAATTGTATCCAAATTTATACAATATATTCTTATTCATAAAAACACAGATGTCTCTGCCGGGTTCTCAAAATACTATTAATTGATTTACAAAGTTCTGTTTCTAACAATCCAAACGATACAATAGCTGCAAATATACAGCAGGTGAAATAAGTATTGAACACGTCACCAATTTTCTAAGTAAATCTATTTCTAAAGGTGCTACTGACATGAAATTCTCACCAGCTGTTAGTAACAGCCCATCCAATCCACACAGGCAAAGATATCACACCATATATGTACATATATTAAAATAGATGTAATTAAGAAAAAATACAGAGGGAAAAAGTATTGAACACGCTTACTGAAATCTATTTAATACTTCGTACAAAAGTCTTTGTTGGTGATGAAGTTTCAAGACGCCTCCTATATGGAGAAACTAGTCGCAGGCATTGCTCAGGTGTGAGTTTGACCAATTCTTACACAAACACTCTTCACATCCTGAAGGTCCCGTGGGCTCCTTCTATGAACTCTGAGCTTTAGTTCCTTCCATAACTTATGCAATTTTTATTGAACATGGCAGTATATATAATATAACATTTTGTTAGTAAAAATTAGCGCCAAAAGTTTCAGTTACACGAGGTTAAATAGGTGGAACTGGACCCCAAAATTTATTGTGCATTTCTCCCAAATGCGGTGATGGCCCATATGTCGTCAGAAATTACTGTTAGCCAACATGTCAGGGCTGGGAAGGAAGGGGCACTATTTGGGGTTTACATCACAGATTTTGCTAGAATAGTGTTCGGGCGCCATTTGCGGAGCCCCAAAGGTGCCAGAACAGCAGAAAAACCCCAAAAGTGACCCCATTGTAGAAATTGCACCTCTCAATGAATTCATCTACGGCTCAATGACTATTTTATAACATCCACGCTGTGCTTTAATCTGGAGAATTGCAAATCAGCCAGTTTAGTGCCCATACATTGTGCACCTATAATTGTCATGCCCCCATATATTGTAGTGCCCCCATACATTGTGCCCAGCTTGTTCTATTGGGGACACCCCGGAAATTGTTAAGTGCGCTATCCCCGCTACAATAATGCCAAACATGTGGCCGCTTACTACGGTTTAGGCACAAGGATGGGGCTTTTGGATTTAGGACCACAGATTTCACTGGATTTTATTTGAGGGGGCAGTCGTTGCATTTCCATAGTCTTTGTTCTACCAGTAACGTGGGACCCCCTATAGTTCCACTGACAGATGACGGACCTAAGTGGGGGATGGTATTGTGTAGGATAAGTTAGGGTTTATTGGTAACATTTTGGGGTACATGATATTTTTGATTGCTTTCAGTATAAGGCTGGATCATATTCTTATGTTCTACGCTGAGCGCTTAAATTGGGATTTCCGTGTAAATCCCACAAAAATGTGATTCAGATGAAACCCCTGCTGGTACTACTCACTATAATAACACCTTGGCTCCTTTTGCTGTCTTTTCCGGTGGTATCCATCTTTTTAGGTCTTTACAGAACTGTGGTCACCCACACTTGTGCGCTAAAAAAACACCTAAAATAATGTGACACTGCCGGAACACAGACCAAATGGGGTCCACAGTGCCCCCATCTGCCTCTTTATACTGAGTGGTTCCATTGGGTTTTTGCCTGAATCGCGGTTTTTCTGTTTTACATGGAAACCCCGATGTAAGCGCTCAGCGGAGAGCACAGGATAAGTGTGACCTGAGCCTTATTCCGATTTTTGGGAGGTAGCATGAGCAAATAGACAGAAGTACAAAAACAGTTTGTATTATTATTTTTGCGCGGTTAACAGTGCGGTACAAGTGATACCTGATTTTATATAGGTTTTTTTTATTTTGCTACTATCGCACATTAAAATGCTTTTTTTTTATAAAAAAATAGCTTTTTTGTCACCAAATTGTGAGAGCTATAACTTTTTTTTTTTTTTTGCCAACAAAGCTGAATAAGGGCTTCATTTTTTCGTGACTATTTGAATATTTTTTTGGACCATTTTGGGGTATATAACATTTTCTGATTGCTTTTTATTCAGATTTTTCAGACACAAAAAAACAGCAATTCAGTTATTGTTATATATTTTTTTGCAGGTAAAAGTGATGACAGATTTATTCTTCGGGTCGGTACAATTACAGCGATACCAGATTTATATAGTTTTTTGAATGATTTGCTACTTTTATATACTAAAAACAATATTTTACAATTATAAATTTGTTTTTCATCGCCATATTCTGAGAGCTGTAACTTTTTTTATTTTTTTGCTTGTTTTTTGCAGGACTATTTGGCGTTTTCATTTATACCCTTATTTTACATATGACTTTATCGTGACATTATTGGCCTGTTTTTTATTATTCTTTTTTTACAGTATTCTCCGTATAGAATAAATAATGTGACAGTTTTATAATTCGGGTCGTTCCGGACGCGGTGATACCAATTATGTGTACGCCAATTGTTTATTTTGGTTTTAACACAAAGGCTGCGTTTCTAGTAGTGAAAATGAATTTTGTAATTTGTGTGATCTCTTTTGTGTGTTTTTTTTATTTTTTCTGCATTTTATTTAACTTTTTCTTTACTTTTTCACTTAGTCCCACTGTGGGACATGTATATTTTGTACTTTGATCACTGGTCTCATACATTGTGATATTCGTGTACTGCAGGGCCTGAGACCTGTCAGTGTCTCACTTCAATCTCACTTCAATCGCTTCAATCGGCCCCGGTTAGTTCCAAAACCGGTCGTGGCCGATGCCGCAGGGTGTCAGCTGTCATATACAGCTGTCAGCCGGATTGTCCTCATTGCTGTTTTAAAACGGTGGTTTGGAATAGGGCCCCTTTACGGCTGCCATTACCATGCGTATTGATGGTCATTAAGCAAATTCATGACTGTATTTCGAGTTTAGTTTTTGCGGCGTTTATTGTGTGTAATAATGACCCGACAATATGTTTCTCCAGCTCAGTACGATTACACCAATACTGTAAGGATTTTACTGGAAAAATAAGAAAAAATTAGAACTTTGTAAAAATTAATTGGTTTGTGTTGCAATTTTTTTTTTTTTTTTTTCCGTTAGAGCCATGTGACCGCTTATTTTCTTGTGCACTCCTGTAGTTTCACACCCTCTTGATCACTTTTTTTTGGGGTGGAGGCAAAAAAACGTCAATTCTAAAATTTAATGTATGGGTCGAGTAGCCTTAGATTTTGATTTTGCTTCTTTTTGGGACATGATAATAAAAAAACTAAATAAAAAAATTGGTCTTTAGGATTTTTCTTACACTTTTTATTAAATTTACGTTATTTTCGTTGCCACCTCAGTACCTGAACCTGTGATCATTTAGGCTGGGGTTCAAAAGTGATTGCGCCATGGAAGTTATATTTTAGCTGTGTGAGAGTGCCAGCGGCATTTAGATGGTTAAATCAGCAGCAATCTAAGCTAGCTCTGATTGCTGCTCTTCGCACAGGCGCTGACTGTATAACACAGACGACACCTGCAGCTCCTGAGCCCGCTCCCAACATATGGCACCACTACATCCAATGGTGGGAAAGGATCAATGGTGTTTGGTCATTCACTCGCTGTTATATCTGTTTCCTAGGAGGGATGAAGGTGACCATGCAAAGATTGATAGATGTGAACCATTAATTCACAAATTACATACCAAGCTCTTGTAGCAACATCTCATGATGCCATTTGCAAGGAATGATCAGGAAGCCTCTCTCCGATAGGAACATTTGCAAGTATTGGAATATTTAGAAGAAACATTCAAAAAATGGTAATAAATATAGGTTTACCCTGCACCAAAATAAGAAGAACCATTGCTCAGGTGATGTGTATTTGTGCAATGAGGGTGGTGCGGACTAAGGATGTGAGGCTCTTTACCAAGGTGTGAAGAATTATTAGGCGCTTGTTTTCCTCAGACAAAATGGCCAAAAAAGAGACTTACAGAGGATGCAGCACTCCTGAAATTACTAAGATATTGAGGCACGATCACAGAACCAGCAAAAGTTTTGGTGCAAATAGTCGACGGGATCACAAAAAAGATGTTGAGAAAAAAAGACTCACATTAACTGTTAAAGATTGGAGAAGAATCAAACGTGAATCGTCCAGCGCCCCATTATCCTCCAGTGCTGTCATATTCCAGATCTGCAGTCTCCTGAAGGCCCAGAAGTACAAAGTGCTCAGTGTTTAGAGACACGGCCGAGGTAAGGAAGCTGAAACCCGACCACCACTGAACAAGACACAGAATGGGAAACATCAAGACTGGGCCGAGAAATAACTGAAGACGGATTGTTCAAAGGTTCTATGGACTAATGAGATGAGAGGGACTCTTGATGGACCAGATGGATGAACCCATGGCTGGATTAATAATGGACACAGACCTCCACTTTAACTCAGGTGCCAGCGAGGAGGAGGTGGGCACTGATCTGGGCTGGTATTATTAAAGAGGAGCTAGTTAAACCTTTCCAGGTAGAAGACAGACTCAAAATAGTCTCTCAGTTTTTAGAAGACACTTTCTTCAAGCAGTGGTACAGGAAAATGTCTGCATCTTTCAAGAAAATCATAATTCTTGTACAGGACAATGCTCCATCACAGCACTGAAGTCTCCTTTGCTTAGTGCCACTAAATGCCTTAAAGAATAATGACACGGCCCCTTCTTCACCTGACCTAAACCCTATTGAGAACTTGTGGGCCCTTCTGAAATGGGAGATGTACAGGAAGGAAAAACTCTCCCGTCTTATAAGTGTCTGGGAGGTTGGTGCCGCCCATGAAGTTGATCGGCAACAGATTAAGAAACTGACTGACTCCAAGGACGGATCTTATGGCTCTTATTGCAAAGAAGGGCAGCTATATTACTATATAGGTTACTGATATCTTTTTTGAAATGTCAAATATATGTTGTACATTTTGAGTTGTTTGGTTATTATTCTTACTTTAACAGATGAAAAAAAATGAGATGGAAAATGCCCCTTGGAATAGGCTTCCTGGTCGCAGTAGCTTTCCAGGACGGTTTAAATGCCCCTTGGAAGAGACGTGCAGGTCGCAGTAGATTAACCAGACAGTTTAAATGCCCCTTGGAAGAGCGCTGGAGGTAGCAGTAGCTTAACAAGACAGTTTAAATGCCACTTGGAAGAAACATGCAGGTCGAAGCAGCTTAAGAAGACTGTTTAAATGCCCCTAGGAAAAGAAGTGCAGGTCGCAGAGGCTTAACAAGACGGTTTAAATGCCCCTTTCAAGAGACGTGCAGGTCGCAGGAGCTTAACAAGAGGGTTTAAATGCCCCTTGGAAGAGACGTGCAGGTAGCAGTAGCTTAAAAAAGACGGTTTAAATCCACCTTGGAAGAGACGTGCAGGTCGCAGTAGCTTAACAAGACAGTTTAAATGCCCCTTGACAGAGATGTGCAGGTCGCAGTAGCTTAACAAGACGGTTTAAATGCCCCTTGGAAGTGCGGTGGAGGTCGCAGTAGCTTAACAAGAGGGTTTAAATGCCCCTTGGAATAGGTTTGCTGGTCGCAGTAGCTTAACAAGACGGTTTAAATGCCCCTTGGAAAAGTGGTGGAGGTTACAGTAGCTTAACAAGACGGTTTAAATGCCCCTTGGAAGAGACGAGTATGTCACAGTAGCTTAACAAGATGGTTTAAATGCACCTTGGAAGAGAGATGCAAGTCATAGTAGCTTAACAAGATAGTTTAAATCCCCCTTGGAAGAGACGTTCAAGTCACAGTAGCTTAAAAAGACGGTTTAAATGCCCCTTGGAAGAGAGGTGGAGGTCGCAGTAGCTTAACAAGACAGTTTAAATGCCCCTTGGAAGAGATGTGCAGGTCGCAGTAGCTTAACAAGAGGGTTTAAATGACCCTTTCAAGAGACGAGCAGGTCGCAGGAGCTTAATAAGAGGGTTTAAATGCCCCTTGGAAGAGACGTTCAAGTCACAGTAGCGTAAAAAGACTGTTTAAATGCGCCTTGGAAGAGACGTGCAGGTCGCAGAAGCTTAACAAGACGCTTTAAATGCCCCTTGGAAGAGAGGTGGAGGTCGCAGTAGCTTAACAAGACAATTTAAATGACCCTTGGAAGAGACGTGCAGGTCGCAGTAGCTTAACAAGAGGGTTTAAATGCCCCTTTCAAGAGACGTGCAGGTCGCAGGAGCTTAACAAGAGGTTTTAAATGCCCCTTGGAAGAGACATGCAGGTCGCAGTAGCTTAACAAGACAGTTTAAATGCTCCTTGGAAGAGCGGTGGAGGTCGCAGTAGCTTAACAAGACAGTTTAAATGCCACTTGGAAGAAACATGCAGGTCGAATCAGCTTAACAAGACTGTTTAAATGCCCCTAGGAAAAGACGTGCAGGTCACAGAGGCTTAACAAGACGGTTTAAATGCCCCTTGGAAGAGACATGCAGGTCGCAGTAGCTTAACAAGACGGTTTAAATGCCCCTTGGAAGAGACGTGCAAGTCGCGGTAGCTTAACAAGACGGTTTAAATGCGCCGTGGAAAAGTGGTGGAGGTTACATTAGCTTAACAAGATGGTTTAAATGCCCCTTGGCAGAGACTTGCAAGTTACAGTAGCTTAAGAAGACGGATTAAATGCCCCTTGGAAGAGATGTGCAGGTTGCAGTAGCTTAACAAGATGGTTTAAATGCCCCTTGGAAGAGCAGTGGAGGTCGCAGAAGCTTAACACGATGGTTTAAATGCCCCTTGGAAGAGACATGCAGGTTGCAGCAGCTTAAAAAGACGGTTTAAATGCCACTTGGAAGAGACGTGCAGGTCGGCGAGGCTTAACAAGACGCTTTAAATGCCCCTTGGAAGAGACATGCAGGTCGGAGCAGCTTAACAAGACGGTTTAAAAGCTCCTTGGAAGAGACGTGCAGGTCGCAGTAGCTTAACAAGAGGGTTTAAATGCCCCTTTCAAGAGACGTGCAGGCTGCAGCAGCTTAAAAAGACGGTTTAAATGCCACTTGGAAGAGACGTGCAGGTCGCCGAGGCTTAACAAGACGGTTTAAATGCCCCTTGGAAGAGACATGCAGGTCACAGTAGCTTAACAAGACGGTTTAAAAGCCCCTTGGAAGAGACGTGCAAGTCGCAGTAGCTTAACAAGATGGTTTAAATGCCCCTTGGAAAAGTGGTGGAGGTTACAGTAGCTTAACAAGATGGTTTAAATGCCCCTTGGAAGAGACGATCAAGTCGCAGGATCTTAAAAAGAAGGTTTAAATGCGCCATGGAAGAGAACTGCAGGTCGCAGGAGCATAACAAGATGGTTTAAATTCCCCTTGGAAGAGACATGCAGGTCGCAGTAGCTTAACAAGACGGTTTAAATGCCCCTTGGAAGGGACGTGCAGGTAGCAGTAGCTTAACAAGACGGTTTAAATGCCCCTTGGAAGAGACGTGCAGGTAGCAGTAGCTTAACAAGACGGTTTAAATACCCCTTGGAAGAGACGTGCAGGTCGCAGTAGATTAACAAGACGGTTTAAATCCCCCTTGGAAGAGACATGCAGGTCGCAGTAGCTTAAAAAGAAGGTTTAAATGCCCCTTGGAAGAGACGAGCAGGTCGCAGTAGCTTATCAAGACGGTTTAAATCGGCCTTGGAAGAGACATGCAGGTCACAGTTGCTTAACAAGACGGTTTAAATACCCCTTGGAAGAGACGAGCAGGTCTCAGTTGCTTAACAAGACGGTTTAAATACCCCTTGGAAGAGAAGTGCAGGTCGCAGGATCTTAACAAGAGGGTTTAAATGCCCCTTAGAATAGGCTTGCAGGTCGCAGTAGCTTAACAAGACAGTTTAAATGCCCCTTGGAAGAGACGTGCAAGTCGCAGTAGCTTAAAAAGACGGTTTAAATGCGCCTTGGTAGAGACGTGCAGGTCGCAGTAGCTTAACAAGACGGTTTAAATGCCCCTTGGAAGAGACGTGCAGGTCGCAGTAGCTTAACAAGACGGTTTAAATCCCCCTTGGAAGAGACGTGCAGGTCGCAGTAGCTTAACAAGATGGTTTAAATGCCCCTTGGAAGAGCGGTGGAGGTCGCAGTAGCTTAACACGATGGTTTAAATGCCCCTTGGAAGAGACATGCAGGTCGCAGCAGCTTAAAAAGACGGTTTAAATGCCCCTTGGAAGAGACGTGCAGGTCGCCGTAGCTTAACAAGACAGTTTAAAAGCCCCTTGGAAGGGAAGTGCAAGTCGCAGTAGCTTAAAAGACGGTTTAAATGCCCCTTGGAAAAGTGGCGGAGGTTACAGTAGCTTAACAAGATGGTTTAAATGCCCCTTGGAAGAGACGATCAAGTCGCAGGAGCTTAAAAAGAAGGTTTAAATGCGCCTTGGAAGAGAAGTGCAAGTCGCAGAAGCTTAACATGACGCTTTAAATGCCCCTTGGAATAGAGGTGGAGGTCGCAGTAGCTTAACAAGACAGTTTAAATGCCCCTTGGAAGAGACGTGCAGGTCGCAGTAGCTTAACAAGAGGGTTTAATTGCCCCTTTCAAGAGACGTGCAGGTCGCAGGAGCTTAACAAGAGGGTTTAAATGCCCCTTGGAAGAGACGTGCAGGTCGCAATAGCTTAACAAGATGGTTTAAATGCCCCTTGGAAGAGCGGTGGCGGTCGCAGTAGCTTAACAAGACAGATTAAATGCCCCTTGGAAGAGACATGCAGGTCGCAGTAGCTTAACAAGACTGTTTAAATGCCCCTTGGAAGAGACGTGCAGGTAGCAGTAGCTTAACAAGACTGTTGAGATGCCCCTTGGAAAAGTGGTGGAGGTTACAGTAGCTTAACAAGACAGTTTAAATGCCCCTTGGAAGAGAAGTTCAAGTCACAGTAGCTTAAAAAGACGATTTAAATGCGCCTTGGAAGAGATGTGCAGGTCGCAGTAGCTTAATAAGACGGTTTAAATGCCCCTTGGAAGAGAGATGGAGGTCGCAGTAGCATAACAAGACAGTTTAAATGCCCCTTGGAAGAGACGTGCAGGTAACAGTAGCTTAACAAGAGGGTATAAATGCCCCTTTCAAGAGACGTGCATGTCGCAGGAGCTTAACAAGAGGGTTTAAATGACCCTTGGAAGAGACTTGCAGGTCGCAGTAGCTTAACAAGATTGTTGAGATGCCCCTTGGAATAGTGGTGGAGGTTACAGTAGCTTAACAAGACGGTTTAAATGCCCCTTGGAAGAGACGTTCAAGTCACAGTAGCTTAAAAAGACGGTTTAAATGCGCCTTGGAAGAGACTTGCAGGTCGCAGTAGCTTAACAAGACGGTTTAAATGCCCCTTGGAAGAGACCAGCAGGTCGCAGAAGCTTAACAAGACGCTTTAAATGCCCCTTGGAAGTGTGGTGGAGGTTGCAGTAGCTTAACAAGACAGTTTAAATGCCCCTTGGAAGAGACTTGCAGGTCGCAGTAGCTTAACAAGACGGTTTAAATGCCCCTTGGAAGAGACGTGCAGGTAGCAGTAGCTTAACAAGACGGTTTAAATGCCCCTTGGAAGAGACGTGCAGGTAGCAGTAGCTTAACAAGACGGTTTAAATGCCCCTTGGAAGAGACGTGCAGGTCGCAGTAGCTTAACAAGACGGTTTAAATCCCCCTTGGAAGAGACATGCAGGTCGCAGTAGCTTAAAAAGAAGGTTTACATGCCCCTTGGAAGAGACGAGCAGGTCGCAGTAGCTTAACAAGACGGTTTAAATTGGGCTTGGAAGAGACATGCAGGTCACAGTTGCTTAACAAGACGGTTTAAATGCCCCTTGGAAGAGACGAGCAGGTCGCAGTTGCTTAGCAAGACGGTTTAAATCCCCCTTGAAAGAGAAGTGCAGGTCGCAGTATCTTAACAAGAGGGTTTAAATGCCCCTTAGAATAGGCTTGCAGGTCGCAGTAGCTTAACAAGACAGTTTAAATGCCCCTTGGAAGAGACGTGCAAGTTGCAGTAGCTTAAAAAGACGGTTTAAATGCGCCTTGGAAGAGACGTGCAGGTCGCAGTAGCTTAACTAGACGGTTTAAATGCCCCTCGGAAGAGACGTGCAGGTCGCAGTAGCTTAACAAGACGGTTTAAATGGCCCTTGGAAGAGACGTGCAGGTCACAGTAGCTTAACAAGACGGTTTAAATCCCCCTTGGAAGAGACGTGCAGGTCGCAGTAGCTTAACAATATGGTTTAAATGCCCCTTGGAAGAGCGGTGGAGGTCGCAGTAGCTTAACACGATGGTTTAAATGCACCTTGGAAGAGACATGCAGGTCGCAGCAGCTTAAAAAGACGGTTTAAATGCCCCTTGGAAGAGACGTGCAGGTCGCAGAGGCTTAACAAAACAGTTTAAATGCCCCTTGGAAGAGGCATGCAGGTCGCCGTAGCTTAACAAGACAGTTTAAAAGCCCCTTGGAAGAGAAGTGCAAGTCGCAGTAGCTTAAAAGACGGTTTAAATGCCCCTTGGAAAAGTGGTGGAGGTTACAGTAGCTTAACAAGAGACAATCAAGTCGCAGGAGCTTAAAAAGAAGGTTTAAATGCGCCTTGGAAGAGAAGTGCAGGTCGCAGAAGCTTAACAAGACGCTTTAAATGCCCCTTGGAATAGAGGTGGAGGTCGCAGTAGCTTAACAAGACAGTTTAAATGCCCCTTTCAAGAGACTTGCAGGTTGCAGTAGCTTAACAAGAGGGTTTAATTGCCCCTTTCAAGAGACGTGCAGGTCGCAGGAGCTTAACAAGAGGGTTTAAATGCCCCTTGGAAGAGCGGTGGAGGTCGCAGTAGCTTAACAAGACGGTTTAAATGCCTCTTGGAAGAGACATGCAGGTCGCAGTAGCTTAACAAGACTGTTTAAATGTCCCCTTGGAAGAGACGTGCAGGTAGCAGTAGCTTAACAAGACTGTTGAGATTCCCCTTGTAAAAGTGGTGGAGGTTACAGTAGCTTAACAAGACAGTTTAAATGCCCCTTGGAAGAGAAGTTCAAGTCACAGTAGCTTAAAAAGACGATTTAAATGCTCCTTGGAAAAGATGTGCAGGTCGCAGTAGCTTAGTAAGACGGTTTAAATGCCCCATGGAAGAGAGGTGGAGGTCGCAGTAGCATAACAAGACAGTTTAAATGCCCCTTTCAAGAGACGTGCATGTCGCAGGAGCTTAACAAGAGGGTTTAAATGACCCTTGGAAGAGACTTGCAGGTCGCAGTAGCTTAACAAGATTGTTGAGATGCCCCTTGGAATAGTGGTGGAGGTTACAGTAGCTTAACAAGACGGTTTAAATGCCCCTTGGAAGAGACGTTCAAGTCACAGTAGCTTAAAAAGACGGTTTAAATGCGCCTTGGAAGAGACTTGCAGGTCGCAGTAGCTTAACAAGACGGTTTAAATGCCCCTTGGAAGAGACGTGCAGGTCGCAGAAGCTTAACAAGACGCTTTAAATGCCCCTTGGAAGTGTGGTGGAGGTTGCAGTAGCTTAACAAGACAGTTTAAATGCCCCTTGGAAGAGACTTGCAGGTCGCAGTAGCTTAACAAGACGGTTTAAATGCCAATTGGAAGAGACGAGCAGGTCGCAGATGCTTAACAAGACAGTTTAAATGCCCCTTGGAAGAGACGTGCAGGTCGCAGTAGCTTAACAAGATGGTTTAAATGCCCCTTGGAAGAGACATGCAGGTCGCAGTAGCTTAACAAGACGGTTTAGATGCCCCTTGGAAAAGTGGTGGAGGTTACAGAAGCTTAACAAGACGGTTTAAATGCCCCTTGGAAGAGACGAGCAGGTCGCAGAAGCTTAACAAGACGCTTTAAATGCCCCTTGGATGAGAGGTGGAGGTCGCAGTAGCTTAACAAGATGTTTTAAATGCCTCTTGGAAGAGACGTGCAGGTCGCAGTAGCTTAACAAGACGGTTTAAATCCCCCTTGGAAGAGACGTGCAGGTCGCAGTAGCTTAACAAGATGGTTTAAATGCCCCTTGGAAGAGCGGTGGAGGTCGCAGTAGCTTAACACGATGGTTTAAATGCCCCTTGGAAGAGACATGCAGGTCGCAGCAGCTTAAAAAGACGGTTTAAATGCCCCTTGGAAGAGACGTGCAGGTCGCCGTAGCTTAACAAGACAGTTTAAAAGCCCCTTGGAAGGGAAGTGCAAGTCGCAGTAGCTTAAAAGACGGTTTAAATGCCCCTTGGAAAAGTGGCGGAGGTTACAGTAGCTTAACAAGATGGTTTAAATGCCCCTTGGAAGAGACGATCAAGTCGCAGGAGCTTAAAAAGAAGGTTTAAATGCGCCTTGGAAGAGAAGTGCAAGTCGCAGAAGCTTAACATGACGCTTTAAATGCCCCTTGGAATAGAGGTGGAGGTCGCAGTAGCTTAACAAGACAGTTTAAATGCCCCTTGGAAGAGACGTGCAGGTCGCAGTAGCTTAACAAGAGGGTTTAATTGCCCCTTTCAAGAGACGTGCAGGTCGCAGGAGCTTAACAAGAGGGTTTAAATGCCCCTTGGAAGAGACGTGCAGGTCGCAATAGCTTAACAAGATGGTTTAAATGCCCCTTGGAAGAGCGGTGGCGGTCGCAGTAGCTTAACAAGACAGATTAAATGCCCCTTGGAAGAGACATGCAGGTCGCAGTAGCTTAACAAGACTGTTTAAATGCCCCTTGGAAGAGACGTGCAGGTAGCAGTAGCTTAACAAGACTGTTGAGATGCCCCTTGGAAAAGTGGTGGAGGTTACAGTAGCTTAACAAGACAGTTTAAATGCCCCTTGGAAGAGAAGTTCAAGTCACAGTAGCTTAAAAAGACGATTTAAATGCGCCTTGGAAGAGATGTGCAGGTCGCAGTAGCTTAATAAGACGGTTTAAATGCCCCTTGGAAGAGAGATGGAGGTCGCAGTAGCATAACAAGACAGTTTAAATGCCCCTTGGAAGAGACGTGCAGGTAACAGTAGCTTAACAAGAGGGTATAAATGCCCCTTTCAAGAGACGTGCATGTCGCAGGAGCTTAACAAGAGGGTTTAAATGACCCTTGGAAGAGACTTGCAGGTCGCAGTAGCTTAACAAGATTGTTGAGATGCCCCTTGGAATAGTGGTGGAGGTTACAGTAGCTTAACAAGACGGTTTAAATGCCCCTTGGAAGAGACGTTCAAGTCACAGTAGCTTAAAAAGACGGTTTAAATGCGCCTTGGAAGAGACTTGCAGGTCGCAGTAGCTTAACAAGATGGTTTAAATGCCCCTTGGAAGAGACCAGCAGGTCGCAGAAGCTTAACAAGACGCTTTAAATGCCCCTTGGAAGTGTGGTGGAGGTTGCAGTAGCTTAACAAGACAGTTTAAATGCCCCTTGGAAGAGACTTGCAGGTCGCAGTAGCTTAACAAGACGGTTTAAATGCCCCTTGGAAGAGACGTGCAGGTAGCAGTAGCTTAACAAGACGGTTTAAATGCCCCTTGGAAGAGACGTGCAGGTAGCAGTAGCTTAACAAGACGGTTTAAATGCCCCTTGGAAGAGACGTGCAGGTCGCAGTAGCTTAACAAGACGGTTTAAATCCCCCTTGGAAGAGACATGCAGGTCGCAGTAGCTTAAAAAGAAGGTTTACATGCCCCTTGGAAGAGACGAGCAGGTCGCAGTAGCTTAACAAGACGGTTTAAATTGGGCTTGGAAGAGACATGCAGGTCACAGTTGCTTAACAAGACGGTTTAAATGCCCCTTGGAAGAGACGAGCAGGTCGCAGTTGCTTAACAAGACGGTTTAAATCCCCCTTGAAAGAGAAGTGCAGGTCGCAGTATCTTAACAAGAGGGTTTAAATGCCCCTTAGAATAGGCTTGCAGGTCGCAGTAGCTTAACAAGACAGTTTAAATGCCCCTTGGAAGAGACGTGCAAGTTGCAGTAGCTTAAAAAGACGGTTTAAATGCGCCTTGGAAGAGACGTGCAGGTCGCAGTAGCTTAACTAGACGGTTTAAATGCCCCTCGGAAGAGACGTGCAGGTCGCAGTAGCTTAACAAGACGGTTTAAATGGCCCTTGGAAGAGACGTGCAGGTCACAGTAGCTTAACAAGACGGTTTAAATCCCCCTTGGAAGAGACGTGCAGGTCGCAGTAGCTTAACAATATGGTTTAAATGCCCCTTGGAAGAGCGGTGGAGGTCGCAGTAGCTTAACACGATGGTTTAAATGCACCTTGGAAGAGACATGCAGGTCGCAGCAGCTTAAAAAGACGGTTTAAATGCCCCTTGGAAGAGACGTGCAGGTCGCAGAGGCTTAACAAAACAGTTTAAATGCCCCTTGGAAGAGGCATGCAGGTCGCCGTAGCTTAACAAGACAGTTTAAAAGCCCCTTGGAAGAGAAGTGCAAGTCGCAGTAGCTTAAAAGACGGTTTAAATGCCCCTTGGAAAAGTGGTGGAGGTTACAGTAGCTTAACAAGAGACAATCAAGTCGCAGGAGCTTAAAAAGAAGGTTTAAATGCGCCTTGGAAGAGAAGTGCAGGTCGCAGAAGCTTAACAAGACGCTTTAAATGCCCATTGGAATAGAGGTGGAGGTCGCAGTAGCTTAACAAGACAGTTTAAATGCCCCTTTCAAGAGACTTGCAGGTTGCAGTAGCTTAACAAGAGGGTTTAATTGCCCCTTTCAAGAGACGTGCAGGTCGCAGGAGCTTAACAAGAGGGTTTAAATGCCCCTTGGAAGAGCGGTGGAGGTCGCAGTAGCTTAACAAGACGGTTTAAATGCCCCTTGGAAGAGACATGCAGGTCGCAGTAGCTTAACAAGACTGTTTAAATGTCCCCTTGGAAGAGACGTGCAGGTAGCAGTAGCTTAACAAGACTGTTGAGATTCCCCTTGTAAAAGTGGTGGAGGTTACAGTAGCTTAACAAGACAGTTTAAATGCCCCTTGGAAGAGAAGTTCAAGTCACAGTAGCTTAAAAAGACGATTTAAATGCTCCTTGGAAAAGATGTGCAGGTCGCAGTAGCTTAGTAAGACGGTTTAAATGCCCCATGGAAGAGAGGTGGAGGTCGCAGTAGCATAACAAGACAGTTTAAATGCCCCTTTCAAGAGACGTGCATGTCGCAGGAGCTTAACAAGAGGGTTTAAATGACCCTTGGAAGAGACTTGCAGGTCGCAGTAGCTTAACAAGATTGTTGAGATGCCCCTTGGAATAGTGGTGGAGGTTACAGTAGCTTAACAAGACGGTTTAAATGCCCCTTGGAAGAGACGTTCAAGTCACAGTAGCTTAAAAAGACGGTTTAAATGTGCCTTGGAAGAGACTTGCAGGTCGCAGTAGCTTAACAAGACGGTTTAAATGCCCCTTGGAAGAGACGTGCAGGTCGCAGAAGCTTAACAAGACGCTTTAAATGCCCCTTGGAAGTGTGGTGGAGGTTGCAGTAGCTTAACAAGACAGTTTAAATGCCCCTTGGAAGAGACTTGCAGGTCGCAGTAGCTTAACAAGACGGTTTAAATGCCAATTGGAAGAGACGAGCAGGTCGCAGATGCTTAACAAGACAGTTTAAATGCCCCTTGGAAGAGACGTGCAGGTCGCAGTAGCTTAACAAGATGGTTTAAATGCCCCTTGGAAGAGACATGCAGGTCGCAGTAGCTTAACAAGACGGTTTAGATGCCCCTTGGAAAAGTGGTGGAGGTTACAGAAGCTTAACAAGACGGTTTAAATGCCCCTTGGAAGAGACGAGCAGGTCGCAGAAGCTTAACAAGACGCTTTAAATGCCCCTTGGATGAGAGGTGGAGGTCGCAGTAGCTTAACAAGATGTTTTAAATGCCTCTTGGAAGAGAGGTGGAGGTCGCAGTAGCTTAACAAGACAGTTTAAATGCACCTTGGAAGAGACGTACAGGTCGCAGTAGCTTAAAAAGACGGTTTAAATGCCCCTTGGAAGAGACATGCAGGTCGCAGTAGCTTAACAAAGCCCTTTAAATGCCCTTTAACAGAGACATGCAGGTCGCAGTAGCTTAACAAAGCGTTTTAAATGCCCCTTGGAAGAGACATGCAGGTCGCAGTAGCTTAACAAGACGGTTTAAATGCCCCTTGGAAGAGACATGCAGGTCGCAGAAGCTTAACAAGACGGTTTAAATGCCCTTGGAAGAGACGTGCAGGTCGCAGTAGCTTAACAAGACGGTTGAATTGCCCCTTGGAAGAGAGGTGGAGGTCGCAGTAGCTTTACAAGACAATTTAAATGCCCCTTGGAAGAGACATGCAGGTCGCAGTAGCTTAATAAGACGGTTTAAATGCCCCTTGGAAGAGACGTGCATGTCGCAGTAGCTTAACAAGACGATTTAAATACCCCTTGGAAGAGACGTGCAGGTCGCAGTAGCTTAACAAGACGGTTTAAATGCCCCTTGCAAGAGACGTGCAGGTCGCAGTAGCTTAACAAGATGGTTTAAATGCCCCTTGGAAGATCGGTGGAGGTCGCAGTAGCGTAACAAGACGGTTTAAATGCCCCTTGGAAAAGACGTTCAGTTCGCAGTAGCTTAACAAGATGTTTTAAATGCCCCTTGGAAGAGACATGCAGGTCGTAGTAGCTTAACAAGACGGTATCAGTGCCCCTTGGAAAAGACTTGCTGGTCGCAGTAGCTTACCAAGACGGTTTAAATGGCCCTTCGAAGAGAAGTGCGGGTCGCAGTAACTTAACAAGACGTTTAAATGCCCCTTGGAAGAGCGGTGGAGGTCGCAGTAGCTTAAAAAGACGGTTTAAATGCCCCTTGGTAGAGACATGGAGGTCGCAGTAGCTTAACAAGACGGTTTAAATGCCCCTTGGAAGAGACGTGCAGGTCACAGTAGCTTAACAAGACGGTTTAAATGCCCCTTGGAAGAGACGTGCAGGTTGCAGTAGCTTAACAAGATGGTTTAAATGCCCCTTGGAAGAGACGTGCAGGTTGCAGTAGCTTAACAAGAAGGTTTAAATGCCCCTTGGAAGAGACGAGCAGGTCGCAGTAGCTTACCAAGACGATTTAAATGCCCCATGGAAGAGACGTGCAGGTCGCAGTAGCTTAAAAAGACGGTTTAAATGCCCCGTGGCAGAGACGTGCAGGTCACAGTAGCTTATCAAGAAGGTTTAAATGCCCCTTGAAAGAGCGGTGGATGTCGCAGTAGCTTAACAAGACAGTTTAAATGTCCCTTGGTAGAGACATGCAGGTCGAAATACGTTAACAAGACGGTTTAAATGCCCCATGGAGGAGTCGTGCAGGTCGCAGTAGCTTAACAAGACGGTTTAAATGTCCCTTGGAAGAGACGTGCAAGTCGCAGTAGCTTAAAAAGTCGGTTTAAATGCGCCTTGTAAGAGACGTGCAGGTCTCAGTAGCTTAACAAGACGGTTTAAATGCCCCTTGTAAGAGACGAGCAGGTCACAGTAGCTTAACAACATGGTTTAAATGCCCCTTGTAAGAGACGTGCAGGTCACAGTAGCTTAACAAGAAAGTTTAAATGCCCCTTGGAAGAGCGATGGAGGTCTCAGTAGCTTAACAAGACAGTTTAAATGCCCCTTGGAAGACACATGCAGGTCGCAGCAGCTTAACAAGACTGTTTAAATGCCCCTTGGAAGAGACCTGCATGTCACAGTAGCTTAACAAGACGGTTTAAATGCCCCTTGGAAAAGACGTGCAAGTCGCAGTAGATTAAAAAGACGGTTTAAATGCGCCTTGGAAGAGACGTGCAGGTCGGAGTAGCTTAGCAAGACGGTTTAAATGCCACTTGGAAAAGTGGTGGAGGTTACAGTAGCTTAAAAAGACGGTTTAAATGCCCCTTGGAAGAGACATGCAGGTCGCAGTAGCTTAACAAGATGGTTTAAATGCCCCTTGGAAGAGATGAGCAGGTCGCAGCAGCTTAACAAGACTGCTTAAATGCCCCTTGGAAGAGGCTTGCAGGTCGCAGTAGCTTAACAAGACAGTTTAAGTGCCCCTTGGAAGAGCGGTGGAGGTCACAGTAGCTTAACAAGACGGTTTAAATGCCCCTTGGAAGAGGCTTGCAGGTCGCAGTAGCTTACCAAAACAGTTTAAATGCCCCTTGAAAGAGCGGTGGATGTCGCAGTAGCTTAACAAGACAGTTTAAATGCCCCTTGGAAGAGACGTGCAAGTCGCAGAGGCTTAACAAGACAGTTAAAATCCCCCTTAGAAGAGACGTGCAGGTCGCAGTAGCTTAACAAGATGGTTTAAATGCCCCTTGGAAGAGATGTGTAGGTCACAGTAGCTTAACAAGAGGGTGTAAATGCCCCTTGGAAGAGGCTTGCAGGTCGTAGAAGCTTACCAAGACGGTTTAATTGCCCCTTGGAAGAGACGTGCAGGTCGCAGTAGCTTAACAAGAAGGTTTAATTGCCCCTTGGAAGAGACGTGCAGGTCGCAGTAGCTTAACAAGACGGTTTAAATGCCCCTTGGAAAAGTGGTGGAGCTTACAGGAGCTTAACAAGACGGTTTAAATGCCCCTAGGAAGAGACGTACAAGTCGCAGAAGCTTAAAAAGACGGTTTAAATGCGCCTTGGAAGAGACGATCAGGTCGCAGTAGCTTAACAAGACGGTTTATATGCCCCTTAGAAGAGACGTGCAGGTCGCAGTAGCTTAACAAGACGGTTTAAATCCCCCTTGGAAGAGACGTGCAGGTCGCAGTAGCTTAACAAGAGTGTTTAAATTCCCCTTATAATAGGCTTGCAGGTCGCATTAGCTTAACAAGACAGTTTAAATGCCCCTTGGAAAAGTGGTGGAGGTTACAGTAGCTTAACAAGACAGTTTAAATGCCCCTTGGTAGAGACGTGCAGGTCGCAGTAGTTTAAAAAGACTGTTTAAATGCGCCTTGGAAGAGACGTTCAGGTCGCAGTAGCTTAACAAGATGGTTTAAATGCCCCTTGGAATAGACAAGCAGGTCGCAGTAGCTTAACAAGATGGTTAAAATGCCCCTTGGAAGAGACGTGCAGGTCACAGTAGCTTATCAAGACAGTTTAAATGCCCCTTGAAAGAGACGTGCAGGTCGCAGTAGCTTAACAAGACAGTTTAAATGCCCCTTGGAATAGACATGCAGGTCACAGCAGCTTAACAAGACTGTTTAAATGCCCCTTGGAAGAGACATGCAGGTCGCAGCAGCTTAACAAGACTGTTTAAATGCCCCTTGGAAGAGTCTTACAGGTCGCAGTAGCTTAACAAGACGGTTTAAATGTCCCTTGGAAGAGACGTGCAAGTCGCAGTAGCTTAACAAGACGGTTTAAATGCCCCATGGAGGAGACGTGCAGGTCGCAGTAGCTTAACAAGACGGTTTAAATGCCCCTTGGAAGAGACGTGCAGGTCACAGTAGCTTAACAAAACGGTTTAAATGCCCCTTGGAAGAGACATGCAGGTCGCAGTAGCTTAACAAGACTGTTGAAATGCCCCTTGGAAGAGACGTGCAGGTCGCAGTAGCTTAACAAGACAGTTTAAATGCCCCTTGGAAGAGACGTGCAGGTCGCAGTAGCTTAACAAGACGGTTTAAATGCCCCGTGGAAGAGACATGCAGGTCGCAGCAGCTTAACAAAACGGTTTAAATGCCCCTTGGAAGAGACGTGGAGGTCGCAGTAGCTTAACAAGACTGTTGAAATGCCCCTTGGAAGAGACATGCAGGTCGCAGTAGCTTAACAAAGCGTTTTAAATGCCCCTTGGAAGAGACGTGCAGGTTGCAGTAGGTTAACAAGACGGTTTAAATGCCCCTTGGAAAAGTGGTGGAGGTCGTAGTAGCTTAACAAGACAGTTTAAATGCCCCTTGGAAGAGACTTGCAGGTCGCAGTAGCTTAACAAGACGGTTTAAATGACACTTGGAAGAGACGTGCAGGTCGCAGTAGCTTAAGAAGACGGTGTAAATGCCCCTTGGAAGAGACGTGCAAGTCGCAGAAGCTAAACAAGACAGTTTAAATGCCCCTTGGAAGAGACGTGCAGGTCGCAGTAGCTTAACAAGATGGTTTAAATGCCCCTTGGAAGAGCAGTGGAGGTCGTAGTAGCTTAAGAAGACAGTTTAAATGCCCCTTGGAAGAGACATGCAGGTCGCAGTAGCTTAACAAGAGGGTTTAAATGCCCCTTCGAAGAGGCTTGCAGGTCGCAGTAGCTTACCAAGACGATTTAAATGCCCCTTGGAAGAGACGTGCAGGTCGCAGTAGCTTAGCAAGACAGTTTAAATGTCCCTTGGAAGAGCGGTGGAGGTCGCAGTAGCTTAACAAGACAGTTTAAATGCCACTTGGAAGAGACGTGCAGGTCGCAGTAGCTTAACAAGACGGTTTAAATGCCCCTTGGAAGAGGCTTGCAGGTCGCAGTAGCTTACCAAGACGGTTTAAATGCCCCTTTGAAGAGACGTGCAGGTCGCAGTAGCTTAACAAGACGGTTTAAATCCCCGTTGGAAGAGACGTGCAGGTCGCAGTAGCTTAACAAGAGTGTTTAAATGCCCCTTATAATAGGCTTGCAGGTCGCATTAGCTTAACAAGACAGTTTAAATGCCCCTTGGAAAAGTGGTGGAGGTTACAGTAGCTTAACAAGACAGTTTAAATGCCCCTTGCAAGAGACGTGCAGGTCGCAGTAGTTTAAAAAGACTGTTTAAATGCGCCTTGGAAGAGACGTTCAGGTCGCAGTAGCTTAACAAGATGGTTTAAATGCCCCTTGGAATAGACAAGCAGGTCGCAGTAGCTTAACAAGATGGTTTAAATGCCCCTTGGAAGAGACGTGCAGGTCACAGTAGCTTATCAAGACAGTTTAAATGCCCCATGAAAGAGACGTGCAGGTCGCAGTAGCTTAACAAGACAGTTTAAATGCCCCTTGGAATAGACATGCAGGTCACTGTTGCTTAACAAGACTGTTTAAATGCCCCTTGGAAGAGACAGGCAGGTCGCAGCAGCTTAACAAGACAGTTTAAATGCCCCTTGGAAGAGACTTACAGGTCGCAGTAGCTTAACAAGACGGTTTAAATGTCCCTTGGAAGAGACGTGCAAGTCGCAGTAGCTTAACAAGACGGTTTAAATGCCCCATGGAGGAGACGTGCAGGTCGCAGTAGCTTAACAAGACGGTTTAAATGCCCCTTGGAAGAGAAGTGCAGGTCACAGTAGCTTAACAAAACGGTTTAAATGCCCCTTGGAAGAGACGTGCAGGTCGCAGTAGCTTAACAAGACGGTTTAAATGCCCCTTGGAAGAGGCTTGCAGGTCGCAGTAGCTTACCAAGACGGTTTAAATGCCCCTTTGAAGAGACGTGCAGGTCGCTGTAGCTTAAAAAGACGGTTTAAATGCCCCTTGGAAGAGACGAGCAGGTCGCAGTAGCTTAACAAGACGGTTTAAATGCCCCTTGGAAGAGACGTGCAGGTCGCAGTAGCTTAACAAGACGGTTTAAATCCCCCTTGGAAGAGACGTGCAGGTCGCAGTAGTTAACAAGAGTGTTTAAATGCCCCTTGGAATAGGCTTGCAGGCCGCATTAGCTTACCAAGATGTTTTAAATGCCCCTTGGAAAAGTGGTGGAGGTTACAGTAGCTTAACAAGACGGTTTAAATGTCCCTTGGAAGAGACGTGCAAGTCACAGTAGCTTAAAAAGACGGTTTAAATGCCCCTTGGAAGAGACGTGCAGGTCGTAGTAGCTTAACAAGTCGGTTTAAATCCCCCTTGGAAGAGACATGCAGGTCGCAGTAGCTTAACAAGACGGTTTAAATGCCCCTTGGAAGAGACGTACAAGTCGCAGTAGCTTAATAAGACTTTTTAAATGCCCCTTGGAAGAGATGTGCAAGTCGCAGTTGCTTAATAAGACGGTTTAAATGCCCCTTGGAAGAGAGGTGGAGGTCGCAGTAGATAAACAAGACAGTTTAAATGCCCCTTGGAAGAGTCGTGCAGGTCGCAGTAGCTTAACAAGATGGTTTAAATACCAATTGGAAGAGACTTGCAGGTCGCAGTAGCTTAACAAGACGGTTTAAATGCCCCTTGGAAGAGACACGCAGGTCGCAGCAGCTTAACAAGACGGTTTAAATGCCCCTTGGAAGAGACATGCAGGTCGCAGTAGCTTAACAAAGCGTTTTAAATGCCCCTTCGAAGAGACGTGCAGGTCACAGTAGCTTAACAAGACGGTTTAAATGCCCCTAGGAAAAGTGGAGGAGGATACAGTAGCTTAAAAAGACGGTTTAAATGCCCCTTGGAAGAGACGTGCAAGTCGCAGTAGCTTAACAAGACAGTTTAAATGCGCCTTAGAAGAGACGTGCAGGTCACAGAAGCTTAACAAGACAGTTTAAATGCCCCTTGGAAGTGCGGTGGAGGTCGCAGTAGCTTAACAAGACGGTTTAAATGCCCCTTTTAAGAAACATGCAGGTCGCAGCAGCTTAACAAGACGGTTTAAATGCCCCTTGGAAGAGCGGTGGAGGTTGCAGTAGCTTAACAAGACAGTTTAAATGCCCCTTGGAAGAGACGTGATGGTCGCAGTAGCTTAACAAGACGGTTTAAATGCCCCTTGGAAGTGCGGTGGAGGTCGCAGTAGCTTAACAAGACGGTTTAAATGCCCCTTTTAAGAAACATGCAGGTCGCAGCAGCTTAACAAGACGGTTTAAATGCCCTTTGGAAGAGACGTGCAGGTCGCAGTAGCTTAACAAGACGGTTTAAATGCCCCTTGGAAAAGTGGTGGAGGTTACAGTAGATTAACAAGACGATTTAAATGCCCCTTGGAAGAGACGTGAAAGTCGCAGTAGCTTAACAAGACTGTTTAAATGCCCCTTAGAAGAGACGTGCAGGTCGCAGATGCTTAACAAGACAGTTTAAATGCCCCTTGGAAGAGACGTGCAGGTCGCAGTAGCTTAACAAGATGGTTTAAATGCCCCTTGGAAGTGCGGTGGAGGTCGCTGTAGCTTAACAAGACAGTTTAAATGCCCCTTGGAAGAGACATGCAGGCCGCAGCAGCTTAACAAGACCGTTTAAATGCCCCTTGGAAGAGACGTGCAGGTCGCAGTAGCTTAACAAGACGGTTTAAATGCACCTTGGAAAAGACATGAAGGTCGCAGTAGCTTAACAATACGGTTTAAATGCCCCTTGGAAAAGTGGTGGAGGTTACAGTAGCTTAACAAGACGATTTAAATGCCCCTTGGAAGAGGCTTGCAGGTCGCAGTAGCTTACCAAGACTATTTAAATGTCCCTTGGAAGAGACGTGCAGGTCGCAGTAGCTTAATAAGACAGTTTAAATGCCCCTTGGAAGAGACGTGCAGGTCGCAGTAGCTTAACAAGATGGTTTAAATGCCCATTGGAAGAGCGGTGGAGGTCGCAGTAGCTTAACAAGACAGTTTAAATGCCCCTTGGAAGAGACGTGCAGGTCGCAGTAGCTTAACAAGACGGTATAAATGCCCGTTGGAAGAGGCTTGCAGGTCGCAGTAGCTTACCAAGACTATTTAAATGTCCCTTGGAAGAGACGTGCAGGTCGCAGTAGCTTAACAAGACGGTTTAAATGCCAATTGGAAGAGACGAGCAGGTCGCAGATGCTTAACAAGACAGTTTAAATGCCCCTTGGAAGAGACGTGCAGGTCGCAGTAGCTTAACAAGATGGTTTAAATGCCCCTTGGAAGAGACATGCAGGTCGCAGTAGCTTAACAAGACGGTTTAGATGCCCCTTGGAAAAGTGGTGGAGGTTACAGAAGCTTAACAAGACGGTTTAAATGCCCCTTGGAAGAGACGAGCAGGTCGCAGAAGCTTAACAAGACGCTTTAAATGCCCCTTGGATGAGAGGTGGAGGTCGCAGTAACTTAACAAGATGGTTTAAATGCCTCTTGGAAGAGAGGTGGAGGTCGCAGTAGCTTAACAAGACAGTTTAAATGCACCTTGGAAGAGACGTACAGGTCGCAGTAGCTTAAAAAGACGGTTTAAATGCCCCTTGGAAGAGACATGCAGGTCGCAGTAGCTTAACAAAGCCCTTTAAATGCCCTTTAACAGAGACATGCAGGTCGCAGTAGCTTAACAAAGCGTTTTAAATGCCCCTTGGAAGAGACATGCAGGTCGCAGTAGCTTAACAAGACGGTTTAAATGCCCCTTGGAAGAGACATGCAGGTCGCAGAAGCTTAACAAGACGGTTTAAATGCCCTTGGAAGAGACGTGCAGGTCGCAGTAGCTTAACAAGACGGTTGAATTGCCCCTTGAAAGAGAGGTGGAGGTCGCAGTAGCTTAACAAGACAATTTAAATGCCCCTTGGAAGAGACATGCAGGTCGCAGTAGCTTAATAAGACGGTTTAAATGCCCCTTGGAAGAGACGTGCATGTCGCAGTAGCTTAACAAGACGATTTAAATACCCCTTGGAAGAGACGTGCAGGTCGCAGTAGCTTAACAAGACGGTTTAAATGCCCCTTGCAAGAGACGTGCAGGTCGCAGTAGCTTAACAAGATGGTTTAAATGCCCCTTGGAAGATCGGTGGAGGTCGCAGTAGCGTAACAAGACGGTTTAAATGCCCCTTGGAAAAGACGTTCAGTTCGCAGTAGCTTAACAAGATGTTTTAAATGCCCCTTGGAAGAGACATGCAGGTCGTAGTAGCTTAACAAGACGGTATCAATGCCCCTTGGAAAAGACTTGCTGGTCGCAGTAGCTTACCAAGACGGTTTAAATGGCCCTTCGAAGAGAAGTGCGGGTCGCAGTAACTTAACAAGACGTTTAAATGCCCCTTGGAAGAGCGGTGGAGGTCGCAGTAGCTTAAAAAGACGGTTTAAATGCCCCTTGGTAGAGACATGCAGGTCGCAGTAGCTTAACAAGACGGTTTAAATGCCCCTTGGAAGAGACGTGCAGGTCACAGTAGCTTAACAAGACGGTTTAAATGCCCCTTGGAAGAGACGTGCAGGTTGCAGTAGCTTAACAAGATGGTTTAAATGCCCCTTGGAAGAGACGTGCAGGTTGCAGTAGCTTAACAAGACGGTTTAAATGCCCCTTGGAAGAGACGAGCAGGTCGCAGTAGCTTACCAAGACGATTTAAATGCCCCATGGAAGAGACGTGCAGGTCGCAGTAGCTTAAAAAGACGGTTTAAATGCCCCATGGAAGAGACGTGCAGGTCGCAGTAGCTTACCAAGACGATTTAAATGCCCCGTGGAAGAGACGTGCAGGTCACAGTAGCTTATCAAGAAGGTTTAAATGCCCCTTGAAAGAGCGGTGGATGTCGCAGAAGCTTAACAAGACAGTTTAAATGCCCCTTGGAAGAGACATGCAGGTCGCAGCAGCTTAACTAGACTGTTTAAATGCCCCTTGGAAGAGACGTGCAGGTCGCAGTAGCTTAACAAGACAGTTTAAATGTCCCTTGGTAGAGACATGCAGGTCGAAATACGTTAACAAGACGGTTTAAATGCCCCATGGAGGAGACGTGCAGGTTGCAGTAGCTTAACAAGACGGTTTAAATGTCCCTTGGAAGAGACGTGCAAGTCGCAGTAGCTTAAAAAGTCGGTTTAAATGCGCCTTGTAAGAGACGTGCAGGTCGCAGTAGCTTAACAAGACAGTATAAATGCCCCTTGTAAGAGACGAGCAGGTCACAGTAGCTTAACAACATGGTTTAAATGCCCCTTGTAAGAGACGTGCAGGTCACAGTAGCTTAACAAGAAAGTTTAAATGCCCCTTGGAAGAGCGATGGAGGTCGCAGTAGCTTAACAAGACAGTTTAAATGCCCCTTGGAAGACACATGCAGGTCGCAGCAGCTTAACAAGACTGTTTAAATGACCTTTGGAAGAGACGTGCATGTCACAGTAGCTTAACAAGACGGTTTAAATGCCACTTGGAAAAGACGTGCAAGTCGCAGTAGATTAAAAAGACGGTTTAAATGCGCCTTGGAAGAGACGTGCAGGTCGGAGTAGCTTAGCAAGACGGTTTAAATGCCACTTGGAAAAGTGGTGGAGGTTACAGTAGCTTAAAAAGACGGTTTAAATGCCCCTTGGAAGAGACATGCAGGTCGCAGTAGCTTAACAAGATGGTTTAAATGCCCCTTGGAAGAGACGAGCAGGTCGCAGCAGCTTAACAAGACTGCTTAAATGCCCCTTGGAAGAGGCTTGCAGGTCGCAGTAGCTTAACAAGACAGTTTAAGTGCCCCTTGGAAGAGCGGTGGAGGTCACAGTAGCTTAACATGATGATTTAAATGCCCCTTGGAAGAGGCTTGCAGGTCGCAGTAGCTTACCAAAACAGTTTAAATGCCCCTTGAAAGAGCGGTGGATGTCGCAGTAGCTTAACAAGACAGTTTAAATGCCCCTTGGAAGAGACGTGCAAGTCGCAGTAGCTTAAAAAGGCGGTTTAAATGCGCCTTGGAAGAGACGTGCAGGTCGCAGTAGCTTACCAAGATTGTTTAAATGCCCCTTGGAAGAGACGTGCAAGTCGCAGAGGCTTAACAAGACAGTTAAAATCCCCCTTAGAAGAGACGTGCAGGTCGCAGTAGCTTAACAAGACAGTTTAAATGCCCCTTGGAATAGACATGCAGGTCACAGCAGCTTAACAAGACTGTTTAAATGCCCCTTGGAAGAGACATGCAGGTCGCAGCAGCTTAACAAGACTGTTTAAATGCCCCTTGGAAGAGTCTTACAGGTCGCAGTAGCTTAACAAGACGGTTTAAATGTCCCTTGGAAGAGACGTGCAAGTCGCAGTAGCTTAACAAGACGGTTTAAATGCCCCATGGAGGAGACGTGCAGGTCGCAGTAGCTTAACAAGACGGTTTAAATGCCCCTTGGAAGAGACGTGCAGGTCACAGTAGCTTAACAAAACGGTTTAAATGCCCCTTGGAAGAGACATGCAGGTCGGAGTAGCTTAACAAGACTGTTGAAATGCCCCTTGGAAGAGACGTGCAGGTCGCAGTAGCTTAACAAGACAGTTTAAATGCCCCTTGGAAGAGACGTGCAGGTCGCAGTAGCTTAACAAGACGGTTTAAATGCCCCTTGGAAGAGACATGCAGGTCGCAGCAGCTTAACAAAACGGTTTAAATGCCCCTTGGAAGAGACGTGGAGGTCGCAGTAGCTTAACAAGACTGTTGAAATGCCCCTTGGAAGAGACATGCAGGTCGCAGTAGCTTAACAAAGCGTTTTAAATGCCCCTTGGAAGAGACGTGCAGGTTGCAGTAGCTTAACAAGACGGTTTAAATGCCCCTTGGAAAAGTGGTGGAGGTCGTAGTAGCTTAACAAGACAGTTTAAATGCCCCTTGGAAGAGACTTGCAGGTCGCAGTAGCTTAACAAGACGGTTTAAATGACACTTGGAAGAGACGTGCAGGTCGCAGTAGCTTAAGAAGACGGTGTAAATGCCCCTTGGAAGAGACGTGCAAGTCGCAGAAGCTAAACAAGACAGTTTAAATGCCCCTTGGAAGAGACGTGCAGGTCGCAGTAGCTTAACAAGATGGTTTAAATGCCCCTTGGAAGAGCGGTGGAGGTCGTAGTAGCTTAAGAAGACAGTTTAAATGCCCCTTGGAAGAGACATGCAGGTCGCAGTAGCTTAACAAGAGGGTTTAAATGCCCCTTCGAAGAGGCTTGCAGGTCGCAGTAGCTTACCAAGACGATTTAAATGCCCCTTGGAAGAGACGTGCAGGTCGCAGTAGCTTAGCAAGACAGTTTAAATGTCCCTTGGAAGAGCGGTGGAGGTCGCAGTAGCTTAACAAGACAGTTTAAATGCCACTTGGAAGAGACGTGCAGGTCGCAGTAGCTTAACAAGACGGTTTAAATGCCCCTTGGAAGAGGCTTGCAGGTCGCAGTAGCTTACCAAGACGGTTTAAATGCCCCTTTGAAGAGACGTGCAGGTCGCAGTAGCTTAACAAGACGGTTTAAATCCCCGTTGGAAGAGACGTGCAGGTCGCAGTAGCTTAACAAGAGTGTTTAAATGCCCCTTATAATAGGCTTGCAGGTCGCATTAGCTTAACAAGACAGTTTAAATGCCCCTTGCAAGAGACGTGCAGGTCGCAGTAGTTTAAAAAGACTGTTTAAATGCGCCTTGGAAGAGACGTTCAGGTCGCAGTAGCTTAACAAGATGGTTTAAATGCCCCTTGGAATAGACAAGCAGGTCGCAGTAGCTTAACAAGATGGTTTAAATGCCCCTTGGAAGAGACGTGCAGGTCACAGTAGCTTATCAAGACAGTTTAAATGCCCCATGAAAGAGACGTGCAGGTCGCAGTAGCTTAACAAGACAGTTTAAATGCCCCTTGGAATAGACATGCAGGTCACTGTTGCTTAACAAGACTGTTTAAATGCCCCTTGGAAGAGACAGGCAGGTCGCAGCAGCTTAACAAGACAGTTTAAATGCCCCTTGGAAGAGACTTACAGGTCGCAGTAGCTTAACAAGACGGTTTAAATGTCCCTTGGAAGAGACGTGCAAGTCGCAGTAGCTTAACAAGACGGTTTAAATGCCCCATGGAGGAGACGTGCAGGTCGCAGTAGCTTAACAAGACGGTTTAAATGCCCCTTGGAAGAGAAGTGCAGGTCACAGTAGCTTAACAAAACGGTTTAAATGCCCCTTGGAAGAGACGTGCAGGTCGCAGTAGCTTAACAAGACGGTTTAAATGCCCCTTGGAAGAGGCTTGCAGGTCGCAGTAGCTTACCAAGACGGTTTAAATGCCCCTTTGAAGAGACGTGCAGGTCGCTGTAGCTTAAAAAGACGGTTTAAATGCCCCTTGGAAGAGACGAGCAGGTCGCAGTAGCTTAACAAGACGGTTTAAATGCCCCTTGGAAGAGACGTGCAGGTCGCAGTAGCTTAACAAGACGGTTTAAATCCCCCTTGGAAGAGACGTGCAGGTCGCAGTAGTTAACAAGAGTGTTTAAATGCCCCTTGGAATAGGCTTGCAGGCCGCATTAGCTTACCAAGATGTTTTAAATGCCCCTTGGAAAAGTGGTGGAGGTTACAGTAGCTTAACAAGACGGTTTAAATGTCCCTTGGAAGAGACGTGCAAGTCACAGTAGCTTAAAAAGACGGTTTAAATGCCCCTTGGAAGAGACGTGCAGGTCGTAGTAGCTTAACAAGTCGGTTTAAATCCCCCTTGGAAGAGACATGCAGGTCGCAGTAGCTTAACAAGACGGTTTAAATGCCCCTTGGAAGAGACGTACAAGTCGCAGTAGCTTAATAAGACTTTTTAAATGCCCCTTGGAAGAGATGTGCAAGTCGCAGTTGCTTAATAAGACGGTTTAAATGCCCCTTGGAAGAGAGGTGGAGGTCGCAGTAGATAAACAAGACAGTTTAAATGCCCCTTGGAAGAGTCGTGCAGGTCGCAGTAGCTTAACAAGATGGTTTAAATACCATTTGGAAGAGACTTGCAGGTCGCAGTAGCTTAACAAGACGGTTTAAATTCCCCTTGGAAGAGACACGCAGGTCGCAGCAGCTTAACAAGACGGTTTAAATGCCCCTTTTAAGAGACATGCAGGTCGCAGTAGCTTAACAAAGCGTTTTAAATGCCCCTTCGAAGAGACGTGCAGGTCACAGTAGCTTAACAAGACGGTTTAAATGCCCCTAGGAAAAGTGAAGGAGGATACAGTAGCTTAAAAAGGCGGTTTAAATGCCCCTTGGAAGAGACGTGCAAGTCGCAGTAGCTTAACAAGACAGTTTAAATGCGCCTTAGAAGAGACGTGCAGGTCACAGAAGCTTAACAAGACAGTTTAAATGCCCCTTGGAAGTGCGGTGGAGGTCGCAGTAGCTTAACAAGACGGTTTAAATGCCCCTTTTAAGAAACATGCAGGTCGCAGCAGCTTAACAAGACGGTTTAAATGCCCCTTGGAAGAGCGGTGGAGGTTGCAGTAGCTTAACAAGACAGTTTAAATGCCCCTTGGAAGAGACGTGATGGTCGCAGTAGCTTAACAAGACGGTTTAAATGCCCCTTGGAAGTGCGGTGGAGGTCGCAGTAGCTTAACAAGACGGTTTAAATGCCCCTTTTAAGAAACATGCAGGTCGCAGCAGCTTAACAAGACGGTTTAAATGCCCTTTGGAAGAGACGTGCAGGTCGCAGTAGCTTAACAAGACGGTTTAAATGCCCCTTGGAAAAGTGGTGGAGGTTACAGTAGATTAACAAGACGATTTAAATGCCCCTTGGAAGAGACGTGAAAGTCGCAGTAGCTTAACAAGACTGTTTAAATGCCCCTTAGAAGAGACGTGCAGGTCGCAGATGCTTAACAAGACAGTTTAAATGCCCCTTGGAAGAGACGTGCAGGTCGCAGTAGCTTAACAAGATGGTTTAAATGCCCCTTGGAAGTGCGGTGGAGGTCGCTGTAGCTTAACAAGACAGTTTAAATGCCCCTTGGAAGAGACATGCAGGCCGCAGCAGCTTAACAAGACCGTTTAAATGCCCCTTGGAAGAGACGTGCAGGTCGCAGTAGCTTAACAAGACGGTTTAAATGCACCTTGGAAAAGACATGAAGGTCGCAGTAGCTTAACAAGACGGTTTAAATGCCCCTTGGAAAAGTGGTGGAGGTTACAGTAGCTTAACAAGACGATTTAAATGCCCCTTGGAAGAGGCTTGCAGGTCGCAGTAGCTTACCAAGACTATTTAAATGTCCCTTGGAAGAGACGTGCAGGTCGCAGTAGCTTAATAAGACAGTTTAAATGCCCCTTGGAAGAGACGTGCAGGTCGCAGTAGCTTAACAAGATGGTTTAAATGCCCATTGGAAGAGCGGTGGAGGTCGCAGTAGCTTAACAAGACAGTTTAAATGCCCCTTGGAAGAGACGTGCAGGTCGCAGTAGCTTAACAAGACGGTATAAATGCCCGTTGGAAGAGGCTTGCAGGTCGCAGTAGCTTACCAAGACTATTTAAATGTCCCTTGGAAGAGACGTGCAGGTCGCAGTAGCTTAACAAGACGGTTTAAATGCCAATTGGAAGAGACGAGCAGGTCGCAGATGCTTAACAAGACAGTTTAAATGCCCCTTGGAAGAGACGTGCAGGTCGCAGTAGCTTAACAAGATGGTTTAAATGCCCCTTGGAAGAGACATGCAGGTCGCAGTAGCTTAACAAGACGGTTTAGATGCCCCTTGGAAAAGTGGTGGAGGTTACAGAAGCTTAACAAGACGGTTTAAATGCCCCTTGGAAGAGACGAGCAGGTCGCAGAAGCTTAACAAGACGCTTTAAATGCCCCTTGGATGAGAGGTGGAGGTCGCAGTAACTTAACAAGATGGTTTAAATGCCTCTTGGAAGAGAGGTGGAGGTCGCAGTAGCTTAACAAGACAGTTTAAATGCACCTTGGAAGAGACGTACAGGTCGCAGTAGCTTAAAAAGACGGTTTAAATGCCCCTTGGAAGAGACATGCAGGTCGCAGTAGCTTAACAAAGCCCTTTAAATGCCCTTTAACAGAGACATGCAGGTCGCAGTAGCTTAACAAAGCGTTTTAAATGCCCCTTGGAAGAGACATGCAGGTCGCAGTAGCTTAACAAGACGGTTTAAATGCCCCTTGGAAGAGACATGCAGGTCGCAGAAGCTTAACAAGACGGTTTAAATGCCCTTGGAAGAGACGTGCAGGTCGCAGTAGCTTAACAAGACGGTTGAATTGCCCCTTGAAAGAGAGGTGGAGGTCGCAGTAGCTTAACAAGACAATTTAAATGCCCCTTGGAAGAGACATGCAGGTCGCAGTAGCTTAATAAGACGGTTTAAATGCCCCTTGGAAGAGACGTGCATGTCGCAGTAGCTTAACAAGACGATTTAAATACCCCTTGGAAGAGACGTGCAGGTCGCAGTAGCTTAACAAGACGGTTTAAATGCCCCTTGCAAGAGACGTGCAGGTCGCAGTAGCTTAACAAGATGGTTTAAATGCCCCTTGGAAGATCGGTGGAGGTCGCAGTAGCGTAACAAGACGGTTTAAATGCCCCTTGGAAAAGACGTTCAGTTCGCAGTAGCTTAACAAGATGTTTTAAATGCCCCTTGGAAGAGACATGCAGGTCGTAGTAGCTTAACAAGACGGTATCAATGCCCCTTGGAAAAGACTTGCTGGTCGCAGTAGCTTACCAAGACGGTTTAAATGGCCCTTCGAAGAGAAGTGCGGGTCGCAGTAACTTAACAAGACGTTTAAATGCCCCTTGGAAGAGCGGTGGAGGTCGCAGTAGCTTAAAAAGACGGTTTAAATGCCCCTTGGTAGAGACATGCAGGTCGCAGTAGCATAACAAGACGGTTTAAATGCCCCTTGGAAGAGACGTGCAGGTCACAGTAGCTTAACAAGACGGTTTAAATGCCCCTTGGAAGAGACGTGCAGGTTGCAGTAGCTTAACAAGATGGTTTAAATGCCCCTTGGAAGAGACGTGCAGGTTGCAGTAGCTTAACAAGACGGTTTAAATGCCCGTTGGAAGAGACGAGCAGGTCGCAGTAGCTTACCAAGACGATTTAAATGCCCCATGGAAGAGACGTGCAGGTCGCAGTAGCTTAAAAAGACGGTTTAAATGCCCCATGGAAGAGACGTGCAGGTCGCAGTAGCTTACCAAGACGATTTAAATGCCCCGTGGAAGAGACGTGCAGGTCACAGTAGCTTATCAAGAAGGTTTAAATGCCCCTTGAAAGAGCGGTGGATGTCGCAGAAGCTTAAAAAGACAGTTTAAATGCCCCTTGGAAGAGACATGCAGGTCGCAGCAGCTTAACTAGACTGTTTAAATGCCCCTTGGAAGAGACGTGCAGGTCGCAGTAGCTTAACAAGACAGTTTAAATGTCCCTTGGTAGAGACATGCAGGTCGAAATACGTTAACAAGACGGTTTAAATGCCCCATGGAGGAGACGTGCAGGTCGCAGTAGCTTAACAAGACGGTTTAAATGTCCCTTGGAAGAGACGTGCAAGTCGCAGTAGCTTAAAAAGTCGGTTTAAATGCGCCTTGTAAGAGACGTGCAGGTCGCAGTAGCTTAACAAGACAGTTTAAATGCCCCTTGTAAGAGACGAGCAGGTCACAGTAGCTTAACAACATGGTTTAAATGCCCCTTGTAAGAGACGTGCAGGTCACAGTAGCTTAACAAGAAAGTTTAAATGCCCCTT
This sequence comes from Phyllobates terribilis, assembly GCF_046119375.1. Taxonomy (NCBI): domain Eukaryota; kingdom Metazoa; phylum Chordata; class Amphibia; order Anura; family Dendrobatidae; genus Phyllobates; species Phyllobates terribilis. Next base: position 25,404,139 of record NW_027362775.1, read on the forward strand.
GGAAGAGCGATGGAGGTCGCAGTAGCTTAACAAGACAGTTTAAATGCCCCTTGGAAGACACATGCAGGTCGCAGCAGCTTAACAAGACTGTTTAAATGCCCCTTGGAAGAGACGTGCATGTCACAGTAGCTTAACAAGACGGTTTAAATGCCCCTTGGAAAAGACGTGCAAGTCGCAGTAGATTAAAAAGACGGTTTAAATGCGCCTTGGAAGAGACGTGCAGGTCGGAGTAGCTTAGCAAGACGGTTTAAATGCCACTTGGAAAAGTGGTGGAGGTTACAGTAGCTTAAAAAGACGGTTTAAATGCCCCTTGGAAGAGACATGCAGGTCGCAGTAGCTTAACAAGATGGTTTAAATGCCCCTTGGAAGAGACGAGCAGGTCGCAGCAGCTTAACAAGACTGCTTAAATGCCCCTTGGAAGAGGCTTGCAGGTCGCAGTAGCTTAACAAGACAGTTTAAGTGCCCCTTGGAAGAGCGGTGGAGGTCACAGTAGCTTAACATGATGATTTAAATGCCCCTTGGAAGAGGCTTGCAGGTCGCAGTAGCTTACCAAAACAGTTTCAATGCCCCTTGAAAGAGCGGTGGATGTCGCAGTAGCTTAACAAGACAGTTTAAATGCCCCTTGGAAGAGACGTGCAAGTCGCAGTAGCTTAAAAAGGCGGTTTAAATGCGCCTTGGAAGAGACGTGCAGGTCGCAGTAGCTTACCAAGATTGTTTAAATGCCCCTTGGAAGAGACGTGCAAGTCGCAGAGGCTTAACAAGACAGTTAAAATCCCCCTTAGAAGAGACGTGCAGGTCGCAGTAGCTTAACAAGATGGTTTAAATGCCCCTTGGAAGAGACGTGCAGGTCGCAGTAGCTTAACAAGAAGGTTTAAATGCCCCTTGGAAGAGACGTGCAGGTCGCAGTAGCTTAACAAGACGGTTTAAATGCCCCTTGGAAAAGTGGTGGAGCTTACAGGAGCTTAACAAGACGGTTTAAATGCCCCTAGGAAGAGACGTACAAGTCGCAGAAGCTTAAAAAGACGGTTTAAATGCGCCTTGGAAGAGACGATCAGGTCGCAGTAGCTTAACAAGACGGTTTATATGCCCCTTAGAAGAGACGTGCAGGTCGCAGTAGCTTAACAAGACGGTTTAAATCCCCCTTGGAAGAGACGTGCAGGTCGCAGTAGCTTAACAAGAGTGTTTAAATGCCCCTTATAATAGGCTTGCAGGTCGCATTAGCTTAACAAGACAGTTTAAATGCCCCTTGGAATAGACAACCAGGTCGCAGTAGCTTAACAAGATGGTTTAAATGCCCCTTGGAAGAGACGTGCAGGTCACAGTAGCTTATCAAGACAGTTTAAATGCCCCTTGAAAGAGACGTGCAGGTCGCAGTAGCTTAACAAGACAGTTTAAATGCCCCTTGGAATAGACATGCAGGTCACAGCAGCTTAACAAGACTGTTTAAATGCCCCTTGGAAGAGACATGCAGGTCGCAGCAGCTTAACAAGACTGTTTAAATGCCCCTTGGAAGAGTCTTACAGGTCGCAGTAGCTTAACAAGACGGTTTAAATGTCCCTTGGAAGAGACGTGCAAGTCGCAGTAGCTTAACAAGACGGTTTAAATGCCCCATGGAGGAGACGTGCAGGTCGCAGTAGCTTAACAAGACGGTTTAAATGCCCCTTGGAAGAGACGTGCAGGTCACAGTAGCTTAACAAAACGGTTTAAATGCCCCTTGGAAGAGACATGCAGGTCGCAGTAGCTTAACAAGACTGTTGAAATGCCCCTTGGAAGAGACGTGCAGGTCGCAGTAGCTTAACAAGACAGTTTAAATGCCCCTTGGAAGAGACGTGCAGGTCGCAGTAGCTTAACAAGACGGTTTAAATGCCCCTTGGAAGAGACATGCAGGTCGCAGTAGCTTAACAAGAGTGTTTAAATGCCCCTTATAATAGGCTTGCAGGTCGCATTTGCTTAACAAGACAGTTTAAATGCCCCTTGGAAAAGTGGTGGAGGTTACAGTAGCTTAACAAGACAGTTTAAATGCCCCTTGGAAGAGACGTGCAGGTCGCAGTAGTTTAAAAAGACTGTTTAAATGCGCCTTGGAAGAGACGTTCAGGTCGCAGTAGCTTAACAAGATGGTTTAAATGCCCCTTGGAATAGACAAGCAGGTCGCAGTAGCTTAACAAGATGGTTTAAATGCCCCTTGGAAGAGACGTGCAGGTCACAGTAGCTTATCAAGACAGTTTAAATGCCCCTTGAAAGAGACGTGCAGGTCGCAGTAGCTTAACAAGATGGTTTAAATGCCCCTTGGAATAGACATGCAGGTCACAGCAGCTTAACAAGACTGTTTAAATGCCCCTTGGAAGAGACAGGCAGGTCGCAGCAGCTTAACAAGACTGTTTAAATGCCCCTTGGAAGAGACTTACAGGTCGCAGTAGCTTAACAAGACGGTTTAAATGTCCCTTGGAAGAGACGTGCAAGTCGCAGTAGCTTAACAAGACGGTTTAAATGCCCCATGGAGGAGACGTGCAGGTCGCAGTAGCTTAACAAGACGGTTTAAATGCCCCTTGGAAGAGACGTGCAGGTCACAGTAGCTTAACAAAACGGTTTAAATGCCCCTTGGAAGAGACGTGCAGGTCGCAGTAGCTTAACAAGACGGTTTAAATGCCCGTTGGAAGAGGCTTGCAGGTCGCAGTAGCTTACCAAGACGGTTTAAATGCCCCTTTGAAGAGACGTGCAGGTCGCTGTAGCTTAAAAAGACGGTTTAAATGCCCCTTGGAAGAGACGTGCAGGTCGCAGTAGCTTAACAAGATGGTTTAAATGCCCCTTGGAAGAGACGTGCAGGTCGCAGTAGCTTAACAAGACGGTTTAAATCCCCGTTGGAAGAGACGTGCAGGTCGCAGTAGTTAACAAGACGGTTTAAATGCCCCTTGGAAGAGACGAGCAGGTCGCAGTAGCTTAACAAGACGGTTTAAATGCCCCTTGGAAGAGACGTGCAGGTCGCAGTAGCTTAACAAGACGGTTTAAATCCCCCTTGGAAGAGACGTGCAGGTCGCAGTAGTTAACAAGAATGTTTAAATGCCCCTTGGAATAGGCTTGCAGGCCGCATTAGCTTACCAAGATGTTTTAAATGCCCTTTGGAAAAGTGGTGGAGGTTACAGTAGCTTAACAAGACGGTTTAAATGTCCCTTGGAAGAGACGTGCAAGTCACAGTAGCTTAAAAAGACGGTTTAAATGCCCCTTGGAAGAGACGTGCAGGTCGTAGTAGCTTAACAAGTCGGTTTAAATCCCCCTTGGAAGAGACATGCAGGTCGCAGTAGCTTAACAAGACGGTTTAAATGCCCCTTGGAAGAGACGTACAAGTCGCAGTAGCTTAATAAGACTTTTTAAATGCCCCTTGAAGAGATGTGCAAGTCGCAGTTGCTTAATAAGACGGTTTAAATGCCCCTTGGAAGAGAGGTGGAGGTCGCAGTAGATAAACAAGACAGTTTAAATGCCCCTTGGAAGAGTCGTGCAGGTCGCAGTAGCTTAACAAGATGGTTTAAATACCAATTGGAAGAGACTTGCAGGTCGCAGTAGCTTAACAAGACGGTTTAAATGCCCCTTGGAAGTGCGGAGGAGGTCGCAGTAGCTTAGCAAGACTGTTTCAATGCCCCTTGGAAGAGACACGCAGGTCGCAGCAGCTTAACAAGACGGTTTAAATGCCCCTTGGAAGAGACATGCAGGTCGCAGTAGCTTAACAAAGCGTTTTAAATGCCCCTTCGAAGAGACGTGCAGGTCACAGTAGCTTAACAAGACAGTTTAAATGCCCCTAGGAAAAGTGGAGGAGGATACAGTAGCTTAAAAAGACGGTTTAAATGCCCCTTGGAAGAGACGTGCAAGTCGCAGTAGCTTAACAAGACAGTTTAAATGCGCCTTAGAAGAGACGTGCAGGTCACAGAAGCTTAACAAGACAGTTTAAATGCCCCTTGGAAGTGCGGTGGAGGTCGCAGTAGCTTAACAAGACGGTTTAAATGCCCCTTTTAAGAAACATGCAGGTCGCAGCAGCTTAACAAGACGGTTTAAATGCCCCTTGGAAGAGCGGTGGAGGTTGCAGTAGCTTAACAAGACAGTTTAAATGCCCCTTGGAAGAGACGTGATGGTCGCAGTAGCTTAACAAGACGGTTTAAATGCCCCTTGGAAGTGCGGTGGAGGTCGCAGTAGCTTAACAAGACGGTTTAAATGCCCCTTTTAAGAAACATGCAGGTCGCAGCAGCTTAACAAGACGGTTTAAATGCCCTTTGGAAGAGACGTGCAGGTCGCAGTAGCTTAACAAGACGGTTTAAATGCCCCTTGGAAAAGTGGTGGAGGTTACAGTAGATTAACAAGACGATTTAAATGCCCCTTGGAAGAGACGTGAAAGTCGCAGTAGCTTAACAAGACTGTTTAAATGCCCCTTAGAAGAGACGTGCAGGTCGCAGATGCTTAACAAGACAGTTTAAATGCCCCTTGGAAGAGACGTGCAGGTCGCAGTAGCTTAACAAGATGGTTTAAATGCCCCTTGGAAGTGCGGTGGAGGTCGCTGTAGCTTAACAATACAGTTTAAATGCCACTTGGATGAGACATGCAGGCCGCAGCAGCTTAACAAGACCGTTTAAATGCCCCTTGGAAGAGACGTGCAGGTCGCAGTAGCTTAACAAGACGGTTTAAATGCACCTTGGAAAAGACATGAAGGTCGCAGTAGCTTAACAAGACGGTTTAAATGCCCCTTGGAAAAGTGGTGGAGGTTACAGTAGCTTAACAAGACGATTTAAATGCCCCTTGGAAGAGGCTTGCAGGTCGCAGTAGCTTACCAAGACTATTTAAATGTCCCTTGGAAGAGACGTGCAGGTCGCAGTAGCTTAATAAGACAGTTTAAATGCCCCTTGGAAGAGACGTGCAGGTCGCAGTAGCTTAACAAGATGGTTTAAATGCCCATTGGAAGAGCGGTGGAGGTCGCAGTAGCTTAACAAGACAGTTTTAATGCCCCTTGGAAGAGATGTGCAAGTCGCAGTAGCTTAACAAGACGGTATAAATGCCCGTTGGAAGAGGCTTGCAGGTCGCAGTAGCTTACCAAGACTATTTAAATGTCCCTTGGAAGAGACGTGCAGGTCGCAGTAGCTTAACAAGACGGTTTAAATGCCCCTTGGAAGAGCGGTGGAGGTTACAGTAGCTTAACAAGACGGTTTAAATGCCCCTTGGAAGAGACGTGGAGGTCGCAGTAGCTTAACAAGACTGTTTAAATGTCCCTTGGAAGAGACATGCAGGTCGCAGTAGCTTAACAAAGCATTTTAAATGCCCCTTGGAAGAGACGTGCAGGTCGCAGTAGCTTAACAAGACGGTTTAAATGCCCCTTGGAAAAGTGGTGGAGGTTACAGTAGCTTAAGAAGACGGTTTAAATGCCCCTTGGAATAGGCTTGCAGGTCGCAGAAGCTTAACAAGACGGTTTGAATGCCACTTGGAAGAGACGTGCAGGTCGCAGTAGCTTACCAAGACAGTTTAAATGCCCCTTGGAAGAGACATACAGGTCGCAGTAGCATAATAAGACAGTTTAAACGCCCCTTGGAAGAGACATGCAGGTCGCAGTAGCATAATAAGACAGTTTAAATGCCCCTTGGAAGAGATGTGCAGGTCGCAGTAGCTTAATAAGATGGTTTAAATGCCCCTTGTAAGAGAGGTGGTGGTCGCAGTAGCTTAACAAGACAGTTTAAATGCCACTTGGAAGAAACATGCAGGTCGAAGCAGCTTAACAAGACTGTTTAAATGCCCCTAGGAAAAGACGTGCAGGTCGCAGAGGCTTAAAAAGACGGTTTACATGCCCCTTGGAAGAGATGTGCAGGTCGCAGTAGCTTAACAAGACGGTTTAAATGCCCCGTGGAAAAGTGGTGGAGGTTACAGTAGCTTAACAAGATGGTTTAAATGCCCCTTATAAGAGACGTGCAAGTTACAGTAGCTTAACAAGACGGTTTAAATGCCCCTTGGAAGAGATGCGCAGGTCGCAGTAGCTTAACAAGATGGTTTAAGTGCTCTTTGGAAGAGACATGCAGGTCGCAGCAGCTTAAAAAGACTGTTTAAATGCCCCTTGGAAGAGACGTGCAGGTCGCAGAGGCTTAACAAGATGGTTTAAATGCCCATTGGAAGAGACATGCAGGTCGCAGCAACTTAACAAGACTGTTTAAATGCCCCTTGGAAGAGTCTTACAGGTCGCAGTAGCTTAACAAGACGGTTTAAATGTCCATTGGAAGAGACGTGCAAGTCGCAGTAGCTTAACAAGACGGTTTAAATGCCCCATGGAGGAGACGTGCAGGTCGCAGTAGCTTAACAAGACGGTTTAAATGCCCCTTGGAAGAGACGTGCAGGTCACAGTAGCTTAACAAAATGGTTTAAATGCCCCTTGGAAGAGACATGCAGGTCGCAGTAGCTTAACAAGACTGTTGAAATGCCCCTTGGAAGAGACGTGCAGGTCGCAGTAGCTTAACAAGACAGTTTAAATGCCCCTTGGAAGAGACGTGCAGGTCGCAGTAGCTTAACAAGACGGTTTAAATGCCCCTTGGAAGAGACATGCAGGTCGCAGCAGCTTAACAAAACGGTTTAAATGCCCCTTGGAAGAGACGTGGAGGTCGCAGTAGCTTAACAAGACTGTTGAAATGCCCCTTGGAAGAGACATGCAGGACGCAGTAGCTTAACAAAGCGTTTTAAATGCCCCTTGGAAGAGACGTGCAGGTTGCAGTAGCTTAACAAGACGGTTTAAATGCCCCTTGGAAAAGTGGTGGAGGTCGTAGTGGCTTAACAAGACAGTTTAAATGCCCCTTGGAAGAGACTTGCAGGTCGCAGTAGCTTAACAAGACGGTTTAAATGACACTTGGAAGAGACGTGCAGGTCGCAGTAGCTTAAGAAGACGGTGTAAATGCCCCTTGGAAGAGACGTGCAAGTCGCAGAAGCTAAACAAGACAGTTTAAATGCCCCTTGGAAGAGACGTGCAGGTCGCAGTAGCTTAACAAGATGGTTTAAATGCCCCTTGGAAGAGCGGTGGAGGTCGTAGTAGCTTAAGAAGACAGTTTAAATGCCCCTTGGAAGAGACATGCAGGTCGCAGTAGCTTAACAAGAGGGTTTAAATGCCCCTTGGAAGAGGCTTGCAGGTCGCAGTAGCTTACCAAGACGATTTAAATGCCCCTTGGAAGAGACGTGCAGGTCGCAGTAGCTTAGCAAGACAGTTTAAATGTCCCTTGGAAGAGCGGTGGAGGTCGCAGTAGCTTAACAAGACAGTTTAAATGCCACTTGGAAGAGACGTGCAGGTCGCAGTAGCTTAACAAGACGGTTTAAATGCCCCTTGGAAGAGGCTTGCAGGTCGCAGTAGCTTACCAAGACGGTTTAAATGCCCCTTTGAAGAGACGTGCAGGTCGCAGTAGCTTAACAAGACGGTTTAAATCCCCCTTGGAAGAGACGTGCAGGTCGCAGTAGCTTAACAAGAGTGTTTAAATGCCCCTTATAATAGGCTTGCAGGTCGCATTAGCTTAACAAGACAGTTTAAATGCCCCTTGGAAAAGTGGTGGAGGTTACAGTAGCTTAACAAGACAGTTTAAATGCCCCTTGGAAGAGACGTGCAGGTCGCAGTAGTTTAAAAAGACTGTTTAAATGCGCCTTGGAAGAGACGTTCAGGTCGCAGTAGCTTAACAAGATGGTTTAAATGCCCCTTGGAATAGACAAGCAGGTCGCAGTAGCTTAACAAGATGGTTTAAATGCCCCTTGGAAGAGACGTGCAGGTCACAGTAGCTTATCAAGACAGTTTAAATGCCCCTTGAAAGAGACGTGCAGGTCGCAGTAGCTTAACAAGACAGTTTAAATGCCCCTTGGAATAGACATGCAGGTCACAGCAGCTTAACAAGACTGTTTAAATGCCCCTTGGAAGAGACATGCAGGTCGCAGCAGCTTAACAAGACTGTTTAAATGCCCCTTGGAAGAGACTTACAGGTCGCAGTAGCTTAACAAGACGGTTTAAATGTCCCTTGGAAGAGACGTGCAAGTCGCAGTAGCTTAACAAGACGGTTTAAATGCCCCATGGAGGAGACGTGCAGGTCGCAGTAGCTTAACGAGACGGTTTAAATGCCCCTTGGAAGAGACGTGCAGGTCACAGTAGCTTAAGAAAACGGTTTAAATGCCCCTTGGAAGAGACATGCAGGTCGCAGTAGCTTAACAAGACTGTTGAAATGCCCCTTGGAAGAGACGTGCAGGTCGCAGTAGCTTAACAAGACAGTTTAAATGCCCCTTGGAAGAGACGTGCAGGTCGCAGTAGCTTAACAAGATGGTTTACATGCCCCTTGGAAGAGACATGCAGGTCGCAGCAGCTTAACAAAACGGTTTAAATGCCCCTTGGAAGAGACGTGGAGGTCGCAGTAGCTTAACAAGACTGTTGAAATGCCCCTTGGAAGAGACATGCAGGTCGCAGTAGCTTAACAAAGCGTTTTAAATGCCCCTTGGAAGAGACGTGCAGGTTGCAGTAGCTTAACAAGGCGGTTTAAATGCCCCTTGGAAAAGTGGTGGAGGTCGTAGTAGCTTAACAAGACAGTTTAAATGCCCCTTGGAAGAGACTTGCAGGTCGCAGTAGCTTAACAAGACGGTTTAAATGCCCCTTGGAAGAGACGTGCATGTCGCAGTAGCTTAACAAGACGGTTTAAATCCCCCTTGGAAGAGACGTGCAGGTCGCAGTAGTTAACAAGACGGTTTAAATGCCCCTTGGAAGAGACGAGCAGGTCGCAGTAGCTTAACAAGACGGTTTAAATGCCCCTTGGAAGAGACGTGCAGGTCGCAGTAGCTTAACAAGACGGTTTAAATCCCCCTTGGAAGAGACGTGCAGGTCGCAGTAGTTAACAAGAGTGTTTAAATGCCCCTTGGAATAGGCTTGCAGGCCGCATTAGCTTACCAAGATGTTTTAAATGCCCCTTGGAAAAGTGGTGGAGGTTACAGTAGCTTAACAAGACGGTTTAAATGTCCCTTGGAAGAGACGTGCAAGTCACAGTAGCTTAAAAAGACGGTTTAAATGCCCCTTGGAAGAGACGTGCAGGTCGTAGTAGCTTAACAAGTCGGTTTAAATCCCCCTTGGAAGAGACATGCAGGTCGCAGTAGCTTAACAAGACGGTTTAAATGCCCCTTGGAAGAGACGTACAAGTCGCAGTAGCTTAATAAGACTTTTTAAATGCCCCTTGGAAGAGATGTGCAAGTCGCAGTTGCTTAATAAGACGGTTTAAATGCCCCTTGGAAGAGAGGTGGAGGTCGCAGTAGATAAACAAGACAGTTTAAATGCCCCTTGGAAGAGTCGTGCAGGTCGCAGTAGCTTAACAAGATGGTTTAAATACCAATTGGAAGAGACTTGCAGGTCGCAGTAGCTTAACAAGACGGTTTAAATGCCCCTTGGAAGTGCGGAGGAGGTCGCAGTAGCTTAACAAGACTGTTTCAATGCCCCTTGGAAGAGACACGCAGGTCGCAGCAGCTTAACAAGACGGTTTAAATGCCCCTTGGAAGAGACATGCAGGTCGCAGTAGCTTAACAAAGCGTTTTAAATGCCCCTTCGAAGAGACGTGCAGGTCACAGTAGCTTAACAAGACGGTTTAAATGCCCCTAGGAAAAGTGGAGGACGATACAGTAGCTTAAAAAGACGGTTTAAATGCCCCTTGGAAGAGACGTGCAAGTCGCAGTAGCTTAACAAGACAGTTTAAATGCGCCTTAGAAGAGACGTGCAGGTCACAGAAGCTTAACAAGACAGTTTAAATGCCCCTTGGAAGTGCGGTGGAGGTCGCAGTAGCTTAACAAGACGGTTTAAATGCCCCTTTTAAGAAACATGCAGGTCGCAGCAGCTTAACAAGACGGTTTAAATGCCCCTTGGAAGAGCGGTGGAGGTTGCAGTAGCTTAACAAGACAGTTTAAATGCCCCTTGGAAGAGACGTGATGGTCGCAGTAGCTTAACAAGACGGTTTAAATGCCCCTTGGAAGTGCGGTGGAGGTCGCAGTAGCTTAACAAGACGGTTTAAATGCCCCTTTTAAGAAACATGCAGGTCGCAGCAGCTTAACAAGACGGTTTAAATGCCCTTTGGAAGAGACGTGCAGGTCGCAGTAGCTTAACAAGACGATTTAAATGCCCCTTGGAAGAGACGTGAAAGTCACAGTAGCTTAACAAGACTGTTTAAATGCCCCTTAGAAGAGACGTGCAGGTCGCAGATGCTTAACAAGACAGTTTAAATGCCCCTTGGAAGAGACGTGCAGGTCGCAGTAGCTTAACAAGATGGTTTAAATGCCCCTTGGAAGTGCGGTGGAGGTCGCTGTAGCTTAACAAGACAGTTTAAATGCCACTTGGAAGAGACATGCAGGCCACAGCAGCTTAACAAGACCGTTTAAATGCCCCTTGGAAGAGACGTGCAGGTCGCAGTAGCTTAACAAGACGGTTTAAATGCACCTTGGAAAAGACATGAAGGTCGCAGTAGCTTAACAAGACGGTTTAAATGCCCCTTGGAAAAGTGGTGGAGGTTACAGTAGCTTAACAAGACGATTTAAATGCCCCTTGGAAGAGGCTTGCAGGTCGCAGTAGCTTACCAAGACTATTTAAATGTCCCTTGGAAGAGACGTGCAGGTCGCAGTAGCTTACCAAGACAGTTTAAATGCCCCTTGGAAGAGACATACAGGTCGCAGTAGCATAATAAGACAGTTTAAACGCCCCTTGGAAGAGACATGCAGGTCGCAGTAGCATAATAAGACAGTTTAAATGCCCCTTGGAAGAGATGTGCAGGTCGCAGTAGCTTAATAAGATGGTTTAAATGCCCCTTGTAAGAGAGGTGGAGGTCGCAGTAGCTTAACAAGACAGTTTAAATGCCACTTGGAAGAAACATGCAGGTCGAAGCAGATTAACAAGACTGTTTAAATGCCCCTAGGAAAAGACGTGCAGGTCGCAGAGGCTTAACAAGACGGTTTAGATGCCCCTTGGAAGAGACGTGCAGGTCGCAGTAGCTTAACAAGACGGTTTAAATGCCCCGTGGAAAAGTGGAGGAGGTTACAGTAGCTTAACAAGATGGTTTAAATGCCCCTTATAAGAGACGTGCAAGTTACAGTAGCTTAACCAGACGATTTAAATGCCCCTTGGAAGAGGCTTGCAGGTCGCAGTAGCTTACCAAGACTATTTAAATGTCCCTTGGAAGAGACGTGCAGGTCGCAGTAGCTTAATAAGACGGTTTAAATGCCCCTTGGAAGAGACGTGCAGGTCGCAGTAGCTTAACAAGATGGTTTAAATGCCCATTGGAAGAGCGGTGGAGGTCGCAGTAGCTTAACAAGACAGTTTAAATGCCCCTTGGAAGAGGCGTGCAAGTCGCAGTAGCTTAACAAGACGGTATAAATGCCCGTTGGAAGAGGCTTGCAGGTCGCAGTAGCTTACCAAGACTATTTAAATGTCCCTTGGAAGAGACGTGCAGGTCGCAGTAGCTTAACAAGACGGTTTAAATGCCCCTTGGAAGAGCGGTGGAGGTTACAGTAGCTTAACAAGACGGTTTAAATGCCCCTTGGAAGAGAAATGCAGGTCGCAGCAGCTTAGCAAGACGGTTTAAATGCCCCTTGGAAGAGACGTGGAGGTCGCAGTAGCTTAACAAGACTGTTTAAATGTCCCTTGGAAGAGACATGCAGGTCGCAGTAGCTTAACAAAGCATTTTAAATGCCCCTGGGAAGAGACGTGCAGGTCGCAGTAGCTTAACAAGACGGTTTAAATGCCCCTTGGAAAAGTGGTGGAGGTTACAGTAGCTTAAGAAGACGGTTTAAATGCCCCTTGGAATAGGCTTGCAGGTCGCAGAAGCTTAACAAGACGGTTTGAATGCCACTTGGAAGAGACGTGCAGGTCGCAGTAGCTTACCAAGACAGTTTAAATGCCCCTTGGAAGAGACATACAGGTCGCAGTAGCATAATAAGACAGTTTAAACGCCCCTTGGAAGAGACATGCAGGTCGCAGTAGCATAATAAGACAGTTTAAATGCCCCTTGGAAGAGATGTGCAGGTCGCAGTAGCTTAATAAGATGGTTTAAATGCCCCTTGTAAGAGAGGTGGAGGTCGCAGTAGCTTAACAAGACAATTTAAATGCCACTTGGAAGAAACATGCAGGTCGAAGCAGCTTAACAAGACTGTTTAAATGACCCTAGGAAAAGACGTGCAGGTCGCAGAGGCTTAACAAGACGGTTTACATGCCCCTTGGAAGAGACGTGCAGGTCGCAGTAGCTTAACAAGACGGTTTAAATGCCCCGTGGAAAAGTGGTGGAGGTTACAGTAGCTTAAAAAGATGGTTTAAATGCCCCTTATAAGAGACATGCAGGTCGCAGCAGCTTAAAAAGACGGTTTAAATGCCCCTTGGAAGAGACGTGCAGGTCGCAGAGGCTTAACAAGATGGTTTAAATGCCCATTGGAAGAGACATGCAGGTCGCAGCAGCTTAACAAGACTGTTTAAATGCCCCTTGGAAGAGTCTTACAGGTCGCAGTAGCTTAACAAGACGGTTTAAATGTCCATTGGAAGAGACGTGCAAGTCGCAGTAGCTTAACAAGACGGTTTAAATGCCCCATGGAGGAGACGTGCAGGTCGCAGTAGCTTAACAAGACGGTTTAAATGCCCCTTGGAAGAGACGTGCAGGTCACAGTAGCTTAACAAAACGGTTTAAATGCCCCTTGGAAGAGACATGCAGGTCGCAGTAGCTTAACAAGACTGTTGAAATGCCCCTTGGAAGAGACGTGCAGGTCGCAGTAGCTTAACAAGACAGTTTAAATGCCCCTTGGAAGAGACGTGCAGGTCGCAGTAGCTTAACAAGACGGTTTAAATGCCCCTTGGAAGAGACATGCAGGTCGCAGCAGCTTAACAAAACGGTTTAAATGCCCCTTGGAAGAGACGTGGAGGTCGCAGTAGCTTAACAAGACTGTTGAAATGCCCCTTGGAAGAGACATGCAGGACGCAGTAGCTTAACAAAGCGTTTTAAATGCCCCTTGGAAGAGACGTGCAGGATGCAGTAGCTTAACAAGACGGTTTAAATGCCCCTTGGAAAAGTGGTGGAGGTCGTAGTAGCTTAACAAGACAGTTTAAATGCCCCTTGGAAGAGACTTGCAGGTCGCAGTAGCTTAACAAGACGGTTTAAATGACACTTGGAAGAGACGTGCAAGTCGCAGAAGCTAAACAAGACAGTTTAAATGCCCCTTGGAAGAGACGTGCAGGTCGCAGTAGCTTAACAAGATGGTTTAAATGCCCCTTGGAAGAGCGGTGGAGGTCGTAGTAGCTTAAGAAGACAGTTTAAATGCCCCTTGGAAGAGACATGCAGGTCGCAGTAGCTTAACAAGAGGGTTTAAATGCCCCTTGGAAGAGGCTTGCAGGTCGCAGTAGCTTACCAAGACGATTTAAATGCCCCTTGGAAGAGACGTGCAGGTCACAGTAGCTTAGCAAGACAGTTTAAATGTCCCTTGGAAGAGCGGTGGAGGTCGCAGTAGCTTAACGAGACAGTTTAAATGCCACTTGGAAGAGACGTGCAGGTCGCAGTAGCTTAACAAGACGGTTTAAATGCCCCTTGGAAGAGGCTTGCAGGTCGCAGTAGCTTACCAAGACGGTTTAAATGCCCCTTTGAAGACACGTGCAGGTCGCAGTAGCTTAACAAGACGGTTTAAATCCCCCTTGGAAGAGACGTGCAGGTCGCAGTAGCTTAACAAGAGTGTTTAAATGCCCCTTATAATGGGCTTGCAGGTCGCATTAGCTTAACAAGACAGTTTAAATGCCCCTTGGAAAAGTGGTGGAGGTTACAGTAGCTTAACAAGACAGTTTAAATGCCCCTTGGAAGAGACGTGCAGGTCGCAGTAGTTTAAAAAGACTGTTTAAATGCGCCTTGGAAGAGACGGTCAGGTCGCAGTAGCTTAACAAGATGGTTTAAATGCCCCTTGGAATAGACAAACAGGTCGCAGTAGCTTAACAAGATGGTTTAAATGCCCCTTGGAAGAGACGTGCAGGTCACAGTAGCTTATCAAGACAGTTTAAATGCCCCTTGAAAGAGACGTGCAGGTTGCAGTAGCTTAACAAGACAGTTTAAATGCCCCTTGGAATAGACATGCAGGTCACAGCAGCTTAACAAGACTGTTTAAATGCCCCTTGGAAGAGACATGCAGGTCGCAGCAGCTTAACAAGACTGTTTAAATGCCCCTTGGAAGAGACTTACAGGTCGCAGTAGCTTAACAAGACGGTTTAAATGTCCCTTGGAAGAGACGTGCAAGTCGCAGTAGCTTAACAAGACGGTTTAAATGCCCCATGGAGGAGACGTGCAGGTCGCAGTAGCTTAACAAGACGGTTTAAATGCCCCTTGGAAGAGACGTGCAGGTCACAGTAGCTTAACAAAACGGTTTAAATGCCCCTTGGAAGAGACATGCAGGTCGCAGTAGCTTAACAAGACTGTTGAAATGCCCCTTGGAAGAGACGTGCAGGTCGCAGTAGCTTAACAAGACAGTTTAAATGCCCCTTGGAAGAGACGTGCAGGTCGCAGTAGCTTAACAAGACGGTTTAAATGCCCCTTGGAAGAGACATGCAGGTCGCAGCAGCTTAACAAAACGGTTTAAATGCCCCTTGGAAGAGACGTGGAGGTCGCAGTAGCTTAACAAGACTGTTGAAATGCCCCTTGGAAGAGACATGCAGGTCGCAGTGGCTTAACAAAGCGTTTTAAATGCCCCTTGGAAGAGACGTGCAGGTTGCAGTAGCTTAACTAGACGGTTTAAATGCCCCTTGGAAAAGTGGTGGAGGTCATAGTAGCTTAACAAGACAGTTTAAATGCCCCTTGGAAGAGACTTGCAGGTCGCAGTAGCTTAACAAGACGGTTTAAATGACACTTGGAAGAGACGTGCAGGTAGCAGTAGCTTAAGAAGACGGTGTAAATGCCCCTTGGAAGAGATGTGCAAGTCGCAGAAGCTAAACAAGACAGTTTAAATGCCCCTTGGAAGAGACGTGCAGGTCGCAGTAGCTTAACAAGATGGTTTAAATGCCCCTTGGAAGAGCGGTGGAGGTCGTAGTAGCTTAAGAAGACAGTTTAAATGCCCCTTGGAAGAGACATGCAGGTCGCAGTAGCTTAACAAGAGGGTTTAAATGCCCCTTGGAAGAGGCTTGCAGGTCGCACTAGCTTACCAATACTATTTAAATGCCCCTTGGAAGAGACGTGCAGGTCGCAGTAGCTTAGCAAGACAGTTTAAATGTCCCTTGGAAGAGCGGTGGAGGTCGCAGTAGCTTAACAAGACAGTTTAAATGCCACTTGGAAGAGACGTGCAGGTCGCAGTAGCTTAACAAGACGGTTTAAATGCCCCTTGGAAGAGGCTTGCAGGTCGCAGTAGCTTACCAAGACGGTTTAAATGCCCCTTGGAAGAGGCTTGCAGGTCGCAGTAGCTTACCAAGACGGTTTAAATGCCCCTTTGAAGAGACGTGCAGGTCGCTGTAGCTTAACAAGACGGTTTAAATGCCCCTTGGAAGAGACGTGCAGGTCGCAGTAGCTTAACAAGACGGTTTAAATCCCCCTTGGAAGAGACGTGCAGGTCTCAGTAGTTAACAAGATGGTTTAAATGCCCCTTGGAAGAGACGAGCAGGTCGCAGTAGCTTAACAAGACGGTTTAAATGCCCCTTGGAAGAGACGTGCAGGTCGCAGTAGCTTAACAAGACGGTTTAAATCCCCCTTGGAAGAGACGTGCAGGTCGCAGTAGTTAACAAGACTGTTTAAATGCCCCTTGGAATAGGCTTGCAGGCCGCATTAGCTTACCAAGATGTTTTAAATGCCCCTTGGAAAAGTGGTGGAGGTTACAGTAGCTTAACAAGACGGTTTAAATGCCCCTTGGAAGAGACGTGCAAGTCACAGTAGCTTAAAAAGACGGTTTAAATGCCCCTTGGAAGAGACGTGCAGGTCGTAGTAGCTTAACAAGTCGGTTTAAATCCCCCTTGGAAGAGACATGCAGGTCGCAGTAGCTTAACAAGACGGTTTAAATGCCCCTTGGAAGAGACGTACAAGTCGCAGTAGCTTAATAAGACTTTTTAAATGCCCCTTGGAAGAGATGTGCAAGTCGCAGTTGCTTAATAAGACGGTTTAAATGCCCCTTGGAAGAGAGGTGGAGGTCGCAGTAGATAAACAAGACAGTTTAAATGCCCCTTGGAAGAGTCGTGCAGGTCGCAGTAGCTTAACAAGATGGTTTAAATACCAATTGGAAGAGACTTGCAGGTCGCAGTAGCTTAACAAGACAGTTTAAATGCCCCTTGGAAGTGCGGAGGAGGTCGCAGTAGCTTAACAAGACTGTTTCAATGCCCCTTGGAAGAGACACGCAGGTCGCAGCAGCTTAACAAGACGGTTTAAATGCCCCTTGGAAGAGACATGCAGGTCGCAGTAGCTTAACAAAGCGTTTTAAATGCCCCTTCGAAGAGACTTGCAGGTCACAGTAGCTTAACAAGACGGTTTAAATGCCCCTAGGAAAAGTGGAGGAGGATACAGTAGCTTAAAAAGACGGTTTAAATGCCCCTTGGAAGAGAAGTGCAAGTCGCAGTAGCTTAACAAGACAGTTTAAATGCGCCTTAGAAGAGACGTGCAGGTCACAGAAGCTTAACAAGACAGTTTAAATGCCCCTTGGAAGTGCGGTGGAGGTCGCAGTAGCTTAACAAGACGGTTTAAATGCCCCTTTTAAGAAACATGCAGGTCGCAGCAGCTTAACAAGACGGTTTAAATGCCCCTTGGAAGAGCGGTGGAGGTTGCAGTAGCTTAACAAGACAGTTTAAATGCCCCTTGGAAGAGACGTGATGGTCGCAGTAGCTTAAAAAGACGGTTTAAATGCCCCTTGGAAGTGCGGTGGAGGTCGCAGTAGCTTAACAAGACGATTTAAATACCCTTTTTAAGAAACATGCAGGTCGCAGCAGCTTAACAAGACGGTTTAAATGCCCTTTGGAAGAGACGTGCAGGTCGCAGTAGCTTAACAAGACGGTTTAAATGCCCCTTGGAAAAGTGGTGGAGGTTACAGTAGATTAACAAGGCGATTTAAATGCCCCTTGGAAGAGACGTGAAAGTCGCAGTAGCTTAACAAGACTGTTTAAATGCCCCTTAGAAGAGACGTGCAGGTCGCAGATGCTTAACAAGACAGTTTAAATGCCCCTTGGAAGAGACGTGCAGGTCGCAGTAGCTTAACAAGATGGTTTAAATGCCCCTTGGAAGTGCGGTGGAGGTCGCTGTAGCTTAACAAGACAGTTTAAATGCCCCTTGGAAGAGACATGCAGGCCGCAGCAGCTTAACAAGACCGTTTAAATGCCCCTTGGAAGAGACGTGCAGGTCGCAGTAGCTTAACAAGACGGTTTAAATGCACCTTGGAAAAGACATGCAGGTCGCAGTAGCTTAACAAAGCGTTTTAAATGCCCCTTGGAAGAGACGTGCAGGTCGCAGTAATTTAACATGACGGTTTAAATGCCCCTTGGAAAAGTGGTGGAGGTTACAGTAGCTTAACAAGACGATTTAAATGCCCCTTGGAAGAAGCTTGCACGTCGCAATAGCTTACCAAGACTATTTAAATGTCACTTGGAAGAGACGTGCAGGTCGCAGTAGCTTAATAAGACAGTTTAAATGCCCCTTGGAAGAGACGTGCAGGTCGCAGTAGCTTAACAAGATGGTTTAAATGCCCATTGGAAGAGCGGTGGAGGTCGCAGTAGCTTAACAAGACAGTTTAAATGCCCCTTGGAAGAGACGTGCAGGTCGCAGTAGCTTAACAAGACGGTATAAATGCCCGTTGGAAGAGGCTTGCAGGTCGCAGTAGCTTACCAAGACTATTTAAATGTCCCTTGGAAGAGACGTGCAGGTCGCAGTAGCTTAACAAGACGGTTTAAATGCCCCTTGGAAGAGCGGTGGAGGTTACAGTAGCTTAACAAGACGGTTTAAATGCCCCTTGGAAGAGAAATGCAGGTCGCAGCAGCTTAGCAAGACGGTTTAAATGCCCCTTGGAAGAGACGTGGAGGTCGCAGTAGCTTAACAAGACTGTTTAAATGTCCCTTGGAAGAGACATGCAGGTCGCAGTAGCTTAACAAAGCATTTTAAATGCCCCTTGGAAGAGACGTGCAGGTCGCAGTAGCTTAACAAGACGGTTTAAATGCCCCTTGGAAAAGTGGTGGAGGTTACAGTAGCTTAAGAAGACGGTTTAAATGCCCCTTGGAATAGGCTTGCAGGTCGCAGAAGCTTAACAAGACGGTTTGAATGCCACTTGGAAGAGACGTGCAGGTCGCAGTAGCTTACCAAGACAGTTTAAATGCCCCTTGGAAGAGACATACAGGTCGCAGTAGCATAATAAGACAGTTTAAACGCCCCTTGGAAGAGACATGCAGGTCGCAGTAGCATAATAAGACAGTTTAAATGCCCCTTGGAAGAGATGTGCAGGTCGCAGTAGCTTAATAAGATGGTTTAAATGCCCCTTGTAAGAGAGGTGGAGGTCGCAGTAGCTTAACAAGACAGTTTAAATGCCACTTGGAAGAAACATGCAGGTCGAAGCAGCTTAACAAGACTGTTTAAATGCCCCTAGGAAAAGACGTGCAGGTCGCAGAGGCTTAACAAGACGGTTTACATGCCCCTTGGAAGAGACGTGCAGGTCGCAGTAGCTTAACAAGACGGTTTAAATGCCCCGTGGAAAAGTGGTGGAGGTTACAGTAGCTTAACAAGATGGTTTAAATGCCCCTTATAAGAGACGTGCAAGTTACAGTAGCTTAACAAGACGGTTTAAATGCCCCTTGGAAGAGATGCGCAGGTCGCAGTAGCTTAACAAGATGGTTTAAGTGCTCTTTGGAAGAGACATGCAGGTCGCAGCAGCTTAAAAAGACGGTTTAAATGCCCCTTGGAAGAGACGTGCAGGTCGCAGAGGCTTAACAAGATGGTTTAAATGCCCATTGGAAGAGACATGCAGGTCGCAGCAGCTTAACAAGACTGTTTAAATGCCCCTTGGAAGAGTCTTACAGGTCGCAGTAGCTTAACAAGACGGTTTAAATGTCCATTGGAAGAGACGTGCAAGTCGCAGTAGCTTAACAAGACGGTTTAAATGCCCCATGGAGGAGACGTGCAGGTCGCAGTAGCTTAACAAGACGGTTTAAATGCCCCTTGGAAGAGACGTGCAGGTCACAGTAGCTTAACAAAACGGTTTAAATGCCCCTTGGAAGAGACATGCAGGTCGCAGTAGCTTAACAAGACTGTTGAATTGCCCCTTGGAAGAGACGTGCAGGTCGCAGTAGCTTAACAAGACAATTTAAATGCCCCTTGGAAGAGACGTGCAGGTCGCAGTAGCTTAACAAGACGGTTTAAATGCCCCTTGGAAGAGACATGCAGGTCGCAGCAGCTTAACAAAACGGTTTAAATGCCCCTTGGAAGAGACGTGGAGGTCGCAGTAGCTTAACAAGACTGTTGAAATGCCCCTTGGAAGAGACATGCAGGACGCAGTAGCTTAACAAAGCGTTTTAAATGCCCCTTGGAAGAGACGTGCAGGTTGCAGTAGCTTAACAAGACGGTTTAAATGCCCCTTGGAAAAGTGGTGGAGGTCGTAGTAGCTTAACAAGACAGTTTAAATGCCCCTTGGAAGAGACTTGCAGGTCGCAGTAGCTTAACAAGACGGTTTAAATGACACTTGGAAGAGACGTGCAGGTCGCAGTAGCTTAAGAAGACGGTGTAAATGCCCCTTGGAAGAGACGTGCAAGTCGCAGAAGCTAAACAAGACAGTTTAAATGCCCCTTGGAAGAGACGTGCAGGTCGCAGTAGCTTAACAAGATGGTTTAAATGCCCCTTGGAAGAGCGGTGGAGGTCGTAGTAGCTTAAGAAGACAGTTTAAATGCCCCTTGGAAGAGACATGCAGGTCGCAGTAGCTTAACAAGAGGGTTTAAATGCCCCTTGGAAGAGGCTTGCAGGTCGCAGTAGCTTACCAAGACGATTTAAATGCCCCTTGGAAGAGACGTGCAGGTCACAGTAGCTTAGCAAGACAGTTTAAATGTCCCTTGGAAGAGCGGTGGAGGTCGCAGTAGCTTAACAAGACAGTTTAAATGCCACTTGGAAGAGACGTGCAGGTCGCAGTAGCTTAACAAGACGGTTTAAATACCCCTTGGAAGAGGCTTGCAGGTCGCAGTAGCTTACCAAGACGGTTTAAATGCCCCTTTGAAGACACGTGCAGGTCGCAGTAGCTTAACAAGACGGTTTAAATCCCCCTTGGAAGAGACGTGCAGGTCGCAGTAGCTTAACAAGAGTGTTTAAATGCCCCTTATAATGGGCTTGCAGGTCGCATTAGCTTAACAAGACAGTTTAAATGCCCCTTGGAAAAGTGGTGGAGGTTACAGTAGCTTAACAAGACAGTTTAAATGCCCCTTGGAAGAGACGTGCAGGTCGCAGTAGTTTAAAAAGACTGTTTAAATGCACCTTGGAAGAGACGGTCAGGTCGCAGTAGCTTAACAAGATGGTTTAAATGCCCCTTGGAATAGACAATCAGGTCGCAGTAGCTTAACAAGATGGTTTAAATGCCCCTTGGAAGAGACGTGCAGGTCACAGTAGCTTATCAAGACAGTTTAAATGCCCCTTGAAAGAGACGTGCAGGTCGCAGTAGCTTAACAAGACAGTTTAAATGCCCCTTGGAATAGACATGCAGGTCACAGCAGCTTAACAAGACTGTTTAAATGCCCCTTGGAAGAGACATGCAGGTCGCAGCAGCTTAACAAGACTGTTTAAATGCCCCTTGGAAGAGACTTACAGGTCGCAGTAGCTTAACAAGACGGTTTAAATGTCCCTTGGAAGAGACGTGCAAGTCGCAGTAGCTTAACAAGACGGTTTAAATGCCCCATGGAGGAGACGTGCAGGTCGCAGTAGCTTAACAAGACGGTTTAAATGCCCCTTGGAAGAGACGTGCAGGTCACAGTAGCTTAACAAAACGGTTTAAATGCCCCTTGGAAGAGACATGCAGGTCGCAGTAGCTTAACAAGACTGTTGAAATGCCCCTTGGAAGAGACGTGCAGGTCGCAGTAGCGTAACAAGACAGTTTAAATGCCCCTTGGAAGAGACGTGCAGGTCGCAGTAGCTTAACAAGACGGTTTAAATGCCCCTTGGAAGAGACATGCAGGTCGCAGCAGCTTAACAAAACGGTTTAAATGCCCCTTGGAAGAGACGTGGAGGTCGCAGTAGCTTAACAAGACTGTTGAAATGCCCCTTGGAAGAGACATGCAGGTCGCAGTGGCTTAACAAAGCGTTTTAAATGCCCCTTGGAAGAGACGTGCAGGTTGCAGTAGCTTAACTAGACGGTTTAAATGCCCCTTGGAAAAGTGGTGGAGGTCGTAGTAGCTTAACAAGACAGTTTAAATGCCCCTTGGAAGAGACTTGCAGGTCGCAGTAGCTTAACAAGACGGTTTAAATGACACTTGGAAGAGACGTGCAGGTCGCAGTAGCTTAAGAAGACGGTGTAAATGCCCCTTGGAAGAGACGTGCAAGTCGCAGAAGCTAAACAAGACAGTTTAAATGCCCCTTGGAAGAGACGTGCATGTCGCAGTAGCTTAACAAGATGGTTTAAATGCCCCTTGGAAGAGCGGTGGAGGTCGTAGTAGCTTAAGAAGACAGTTTAAATGCCCCTTGGAAGAGACATGCAGGTCGCAGTAGCTTAACAAGAGGGTTTAAATGCCCCTTGGAAGAGGCTTGCAGGTCGCAGTAGCTTACCAATACTATTTAAATGCCCCTTGGAAGAGACGTGCAGGTCGCAGTAGCTTAGCAAGACAGTTTAAATGTCCCTTGGAAGAGCGGTGGAGGTCGCAGTAGCTTAACAAGACAGTTTAAATGCCACTTGGAAGAGACGTGCAGGTCGCAGTAGCTTAACAAGACGGTTTAAATGCCCCTTGGAAGAGGCTTGCAGGTCGCAGTAGCTTACCAAGACGGTTTAAATGCCCCTTGGAAGAGGCTTGCAGGTCGCAGTAGCTTACCAAGACGGTTTAAATGCCCCTTTGAAGAGACGTGCAGGTCGCTGTAGCTTAACAAGACGGTTTAAATGCCCCTTGGAAGAGACGTGCAGGTCGCAGTAGCTTAACAAGACGGTTTAAATCCCCCTTGGAAGAGACGTGCAGGTCGCAGTAGTTAACAAGACGGTTTAAATGCCCCTTGGAAGAGACGAGCAGGTCGCAGTAGCTTAACAAGACGGTTTAAATGCCCCTTGGAAGAGACGTGCAGGTCGCAGTAGCTTAACAAGACGGTTTAAATCCCCCTTGGAAGAGACGTGCAGGTCGCAGTAGTTAACAAGACTGTTTAAATGCCCCTTGGAATAGGCTTGCAGGCCGCATTAGCTTACCAAGATGTTTTAAATGCCCCTTGGAAAAGTGGTGGAGGTTACAGTAGCTTAACAAGACGGTTTAAATGCCCCTTGGAAGAGACGTGCAAGTCACAGTAGCTTAAAAAGACTTTTTAAATGCCCCTTGGAAGAGACGTGCAGGTCGTAGTAGCTTAACAAGTCGGTTTAAATCCCCCTTGGAAGAGACATGCAGGTCGCAGTAGCTTAACAAGACGGTTTAAATGCCCCTTGGAAGAGACGTACAAGTCGCAGTGGCTTAATAAGACTTTTTAAATGCCCCTTGGAAGAGATGTGCAAGTCGCAGTTGCTTAATAAGACGGTTTAAATGCCCCTTGGAAGAGAGGTGGAGGTCGCAGTAGATAAACAAGACAGTTTAAATGCCCCTTGGAAGAGTCGTGCAGGTCGCAGTAGCTTAACAAGATGGTTTAAATACAAATTGGAAGAGACTTGCAGGTCGCAGTAGCTTAACAAGACAGTTTAAATGCCCCTTGGAAGTGCGGAGGAGGTCGCAGTAGCTTAACAAGACTGTTTCAATGCCCCTTGGAAGAGACACGCAGGTCGCAGCAGCTTAACAAGACGGTTTAAATGCCCCTTGGAAGAGACATGCAGGTCGCAGTAGCTTAACAAAGCGTTTTAAATGCCCCTTCGAAGAGACTTGCAGGTCACAGTAGCTTAACAAGACGGTTTAAATGCCCCTAGGAAAAGTGGAGGAGGATACAGTAGCTTAAAAAGACGGTTTTAATGCCCCTTGGAAGAGACGTGCAAGTCGCAGTAGCTTAACAAGACAGTTTAAATGCGCCTTAGAAGAGACGTGCAGGTCACAGAAGCTTAACAAGACAGTTTAAATGCCCCTTGGAAGTGCGGTGGAGGTCGCAGTAGCTTAACAAGACGGTTTAAATGCCCCTTTTAAGAAACATGCAGGTCGCAGCAGCTTAACAAGACGGTTTAAATGCCCCTTGGAAGAGCGGTGGAGGTTGCAGTAGCTTAACAAGACAGTTTAAATGCCCCTTGGAAGAGACGTGATGGTCGCAGTAGCTTAACAAGACGGTTTAAATGCCCCTTGGAAGTGCGGTGGAGGTCGCAGTAGCTTAACAAGACGGTTTAAATACCCCTTTTAAGAAACATGCAGGTCGCAGCAGCTTAACAAGACGGTTTAAATGCCCTTTGGAAGAGACGTGCAGGTCGCAGTAGCTTAACAAGACGGTTTAAATGCCCCTTGGAAAAGTGGTGGAGGTTACAGTAGATTAACAAGACGATTTAAATGCCCCTTGGAAGAGACGTGAAAGTCGCAGTAGCTTAACAAGACTGTTTAAATGCCCCTTAGAAGAGACGTGCAGGTCGCAGATGCTTAACAAGACAGTTTAAATGCCCCTTGGAAGAGACGTGCAGGTCGCAGTAGCTTAACAAGATGGTTTAAATGCCCCTTGGAAGTGCGGTGGAGGTCGCTGTAGCTTAACAAGACAGTTTAAATGCCCCTTCGAAGAGACATGCAGGCCGCAGCAGCTTAACAAGACCGTTTAAATGCCCCTTGGAAGAGACGTGCAGGTCGCAGTAGCTTAACAAGACGGTTTAAATGCACCTTGGAAAAGACATGCAGGTCGCAGTAGCTTAACAAAGCGTTTTAAATGCCCCTTGGAAGAGACGTGCAGGTCGCAGTAGTTTAACAAGACGGTTTAAATGCCCCTTGGAAAAGTGGTGGAGGTTACAGTAGCTTAACAAGACGATTTAAATGCCCCTTGGAAGAAGCTTGCAGGTCGCAATAGCTTACCAAGACTATTTAAATGTCACTTGGAAGAGACGTGCAGGTCGCAGTAGCTTAATAAGACAGTTTAAATGCCCCTTGGAAGAGACGTGCAGGTCGCAGTAGCTTAACAAGATGGTTTAAATGCCCATTGGAAGAGCGGTGGAGGTCGCAGTAGCTTAACAAGACAGTTTAAATGCCCCTTGGAAGAGACGTGCAGGTCGCAGTAGCTTAACAAGACGGTATAAATGCCCGTTGGAAGAGGCTTGCAGGTCGCAGTAGCTTACCAAGACTATTTAAATGTCCCTTGGAAGAGACGTGCAGGTCGCAGTAGCTTAACAAGACGGTTTAAATGCCCCTTGGAAGAGCGGTGGAGGTTACAGTAGCTTAACAAGACGGTTTAAATGCCCCTTGGAAGAGAAATGCAGGTCGCAGCAGCTTAGCAAGACGGTTTAAATGCCCCTTGGAAGAGACGTGGAGGTCGCAGTAGCTTAACAAGACTGTTTAAATGTCCCTTGGAAGAGACATGCAGGTCGCAGTAGCTTAACAAAGCATTTTAAATGCCCCTTGGAAGAGACGTGCAGGTTGCAGTAGCTTAACAAGACTGTTTAAATGCCCCTTGGAAAAGTGGTGGAGGTTACAGTAGCTTAAGAAGACGGTTTAAATACCCCTTGGAATAGGCTTGCAGGTCGCAGAAGCTTAACAAGACGGTTTGAATGCCACTTGGAAGAGACGTGCAGGTCGCAGTAGCTTACCAAGACAGTTTAAATGCCCCTTGGAAGAGACATGCAGGTCGCAGTAGCATAATAAGACAGTTTAAACGCCCCTTGGAAGAGACATGCAGGTCGCAGTAGCATAATAAGACAGTTTAAATGCCCCTTGGAAGAGATGTGCAGGTCGCAGTAGCTTAATAAGATGGTTTAAATGCCCCTTGTAAGAGAGGTGGAGGTCGCAGTAGCTTAACAAGACAGTTTAAATGCCACTTGGAAGAAACATGCAGGTCGAAGCAGCTTAACAAGACTGGTTAAATGCCCCTAGGAAAAGACGTGCAGGTCGCAGAGGCTTAACAAGACGGTTTACATGCCCCTTGGAAGAGACGTGCAGGTCGCAGTAGCTTAACAAGAAGGTTTAAATGCCCCGTGGAAAAGTGGTGGAGGTTACAGTAGCTTAACAAGATGGTTTAAATGCCCCTTATAAGAGACGTGCAAGTTACAGTAGCTTAACAAGACGGTTTAAATGCCCCTTGGAAGAGATGCGCAGGTCGCAGTAGCTTAACAAGATGGTTTAAGTGCTCTTTGGAAGAGACATGCAGGTCGCAGCAGCTTAAAAAGACGGTTTAAATGCCCCTTGGAAGAGACGTGCAGGTCGCAGGGGCTTAACAGGATGGTTTAAATGCCCATTGGAAGAGCGGTGCATGTCACAGTAGCTTAACAAGATGGTTTAAATGCCCCTTGGAAGAGCGGTGGAGGTCGCAGTAGCTTAACAAGACAGTTTAAATGCCCCTTGGAAGAGACATGGAGGTCGCAATAGCTTAACAATATTGTTTAAATGCCCCTTGGAAGAGACGTGGAGGTCGCAGTAGCTTAGCAAGATGGTTTAAATGCCCCTTGAAAGAGGCTTGCAGGTCGCAGTAGCTTACCAAGACAGTTTAAATGCCCCTTCGAAGAGACGTGCAGGTCGCAGTAGCTTAACAATATTGTTTAAATGCCAATTGGAAGAGACGTGGAGGTCGCAGTAGCTTAGCAAGATGGTTTAAATGCCCCTTGGAAGAGACATGCAGTTCGCAGCAGCTTAAAAAGATGGTTTAAATGCCCCTTGGAAGAGACGTGCAGGCCGCAGTGGCTTAACAAGACGGTTTAAATGCCCCCTGGAAGAGACATGCAGGTCGCAGTAGCTTAACAAGATGGTTTAAATGCCCCTTGTAAAAGTGGTCGTGGTTACAGTAGCTTAAAAGACAGTTTAAATGCCCCTTGGAAGAGACGAGCAGGTCACAGTAGCTTAGCAAGATGGTTTAAATGGCCCTTGGAAGAGACGTGCAGGTCGCAGTAGCTTAACATGACGGTTTAAATCCCCCTTGGAAGAGACGTGCAGGTCGCAGTAGCTTAACAAGACGGTTTAAATGCCCCTTGGAAGAGCGGTGGAGGTCGCAGTAGCTTAACAACACAGTTTCAATGCCCCTTGAAAGAGACGTGCAGGTCGCGGTAGCTTAACAAGACGGTTTAAATGCCCCTTGGAAGTGCGGTGGAGGTCGCAGTAGCTTAACAAGACGGTTTAAATGCCCCTTGGAAGAGACATGCAGGTCGCAGCAGCTTAACAAGATGGTTTAAATCCCCTTGGAAGAGACGTGCAGGTAGCAGTGGCTTAACAAGACGGTTTAAAGGCCCCTTGGAAGAGACGCGCAGGTCGCAGTAGATTAACAAGACGGTTTAAATGCCCCTTGGAAGAGACGTGCAGTTCGCAGTAGCTTAACAAGACAGTTTAAATGCCCTTTGGAAAAGTGGTGGAGGTTACAGTAGCTTAACAAGAAAGTTTAAATGCCCCCTTGGAAGAGACATGCAAGTCGCAGTAGCTTAAAAAGACGGTTTAAATGCGCCTTGGAAGAGACGTGCAGGTCGCAGTAGCTTAACAAGACGGTTTAAATGCCCCTTGGAATAGACGAGCAGATCGCAGTAGCTTAACAAGATGGTTTAAATGCCCCTTGGAAGAGACGTGCAGGTCGCAGCAGCTTAACAAGAGGGTTTAAATGCCCCTTGGAATAGGCTTGCAGGTCGCAGAAGCTTAACAAGACGGTTTGAATACCACTTGGAAGAGACGTGCAGGTCGCAGTAGCTTACAAAGACAGTTTAAATGCCCCTTGGAAGAGACGTGCAGGTCGCAGTAGCATAATAAGACAGTTTAAACGCCCCTTGGTAGAGACATGCAGGTCGCAGTAGCATAATAAGACAGTTTAAATGCCCCTTGGAAGAGATGTGCAGGTCGCAGTAGCTTAATAAGATGGTTTAAATGCCCCTTGTAAGAGAGGTGGAGGTCGCAGTAGCTTAACAGGACAGTGTAAATGCCCCTTGGAAGAGACGTGCAGGTCGCAGTAGCTTAAAAAGACGGTTTAAATGCCACTTGGAAGAGACGTGCAGGTCGCAGTCGCTTAACAAGACGGTTTAAATGCCCCTTGGAAGAGCGGTGGAGGTCGCAGTAGCTTAACAAGACAGTTTACATGCCCCTTGAAAGTTACGTGCAGGTCGCAGTAGCTTAACAAGACGGTTCAAATGCCTATTGGAAGAGTGTTGGAGGTCGCAGGAGCTTAACAAGAGAGTTTAAATGCCCCTTGGATGAGAAATGCAGGTCGCAGTAGCTTAATAAGACGGTTTAAATACCCCTTGGAAGAGAGGTGGAGGTCGCAGTGGCTTAGCAAGACAGTTTAAATGCCCCTTGGAAGAGACGTGCAGGTCGCAGTAGCTTAACAAGACGGTTTAAATGCCCCTTGGAAGAGACGTGCAGGTCGCAGTAGCTAAACAAGACGGTTTAAATGCCCCTTGGAAGAGCGGTGGAGGTCGCAGTAGCTTAACAAGATAGTTTAAATGCCCCTTGAAAGAGACGTGCAGGTCGCAGCAGCTTAACAAGACGGTTTAAATGCCCCTTGGAAGTGCGGTGGAGGTCGCAGTAGCTTAACAAGATGGTTTAAATGCCCCTAGGAAGAGACATGCAGGTCACAGCAGCTTAACAAGACGGTTTAAATGCCCCTTGGAAGAGACTTGGAGGTCGCAGTAGCTGAACAAGACGGTTTAAATGCCCCTTGGAAGAGACATGCAGGTCGCAGTAGCTTAACAAAGCGTTTTAAAAGCCCCTTGGTAGTGCGGTGGAGGTCGCAGTAGCTTAACAAGACGGTTTAAATGCCCCTTGGAAAAGTGGTGGAGGTTACAGTAGCTTAAGAAGATGGTTTAAATGCCCCTTGGAAGAGACGTGCAAGTCGCAGTAGCTTAACAAGAATGTTTAAATGCCCCTTAGAAGAGACGTGCAGGTTGCAGAAGCTAAACAAGACAGTTTAAATGCCCCTTGGAAGAGACATGCAGGTCGCAGTAGCTTAACAAGATGGTTTAAATGCCCCTTGGAAGAGCGGTGGAGGTCGCAGTAGCTTAAGAAGACAGTTTAAATGCCCCTTGGAAGAGACATGCAGGTCACAGTAGCTTAACAAGAGGGTTTAAATGCCCATTGGAAGAGGCTTGCAGGTCGCAGTAGCTTACCAAGACGATTTAAATGCCCCTTGGAAGAGACGTGCAGGTCGCAGTAGCTTAACAAGACAGTTTAAATGCCCCTTGAAAGAGCGGTGGGATCGCAGTAGCTTAACAAGACAGTTTAAATGCCACTTGGAAGAAACATGCATGTCGAAGCAGCTTAACAAGACGGTTTAAATGCCCCTTGGAAGATACATGCAGGTCGCAGTAGCTTAACAAGACGGTTTAAATGCACGTTGGAAGAGACGTGCAGGTCGCACTAGCTTAACAAGACAGTTTAAATGCCACTTGGAAGAAACATGCATGTCGAAGCAGCTTAACAAGACTGTTTAAATGCCCATAGGAAAAGACGTGCAGGTCGCAGGAGCTTAAAAAGAAGGTTTAAATGCGCCTTGGAATAGACATGCAGGTCGCAGTAGCTTAACAAGACAGTTTAAATGCCCCTTGGAAGTGCGGTGGAGGTCGCAGTAGCTTAACAAGATGGTTTAAATGCCCCTTGGAAGAGACATGCAGGTCACAGCAGCTTAACAAGACGGTTTAAATGCCCCTTGGAAGAGACGTGGAGGTCGCAGTAGCTTAACAAGACGGTTTAAATGCCCCTTGGAAGAGACATGCAGGTCGCAGTAGCTTAACAAAGCGTTTTAAAAGCCCCTTGGTAGTGCGGTGGAGGTCGCAGTAGCTTAACAAGACGGTTTAAATGCCCCTTGGAAAAGTGGTGGAGGTTACAGTAGCTTAAGAAGATGGTTTAAATGCCCCTTGGAAGAGACGTGCAAGTCGCAGTAGCTTAACAAGAATGTTTAAATGCCCCTTAGAAGAGACGTGCAGGTTGCAGAAGCTAAACAAGACAGTTTAAATGCCCCTTGGAAGAGACATGCAGGTCGCAGTAGCTTAACAAGATGGTTTAAATGCCCCTTGGAAGAGCGGTGGAGGTCGCAGTAGCTTAAGAAGACAGTTTAAATGCCCCTTGGAAGAGACATGCAGGTCACAGTAGCTTAACAAGAGGGTTTAAATGCCCATTGGAAGAGGCTTGCAGGTCGCAGTAGCTTACCAAGACGATTTAAATGCCCCTTGGAAGAGACGTGCAGGTCGCAGTAGCTTAACAAGACAGTTTAAATGCCCCTTGAAAGAGCGGTGGGATCGCAGTAGCTTAACAAGACAGTTTAAATGCCACTTGGAAGAAACATGCATGTCGAAGCAGCTTAACAAGACGGTTTAAATGCCCCTTGGAAGATACATGCAGGTCGCAGTAGCTTAACAAGACGGTTTAAATGCACCTTGGAAGAGACGTGCAGGTCGCACTAGCTTAACAAGACAGTTTAAATGCCACTTGGAAGAAACATGCATGTCGAAGCAGCTTAACAAGACTGTTTAAATGCCCATAGGAAAAGACGTGCAGGTCGCAGGAGCTTAAAAAGAAGGTTTAAATGCGCCTTGGAATAGACATGCAGGTCGCAGTAGCTTAACAAGACAGTTTAAATGCCCCTTGGAAGTGCGGTGGAGGTCGCAGTAGCTTAACAAGATGGTTTAAATGCCCCTTGGAAGAGACATGCAGGTCACAGCAGCTTAACAAGACGGTTTAAATGCCCCTTGGAAGAGACGTGGAGGTCGCAGTAGCTTAACAAGACGGTTTAAATGCCCCTTGGAAGAGACATGCAGGTCGCAGTAGCTTAACAAAGCGTTTTGAAAGCCCCTTGGTAGTGCGGTGGAGGTCGCAGTAGCTTAACAAGACGGTTTAAATGCCCCTTGGAAAAGTGGTGGAGGTTACAGTAGCTTAAGAAGATGGTTTAAATGCACCTTGGAAGAGACGTGCAAGTCGCAGTAGCTTAACAGGACTGTTTAAATGCCCCTTAGAAGAGACGTGCAGGTCGCAGAAGCTAAAGAAGACAGTTTAAATGCCCCTTGGAAGAGACGTGCAGGTCGCAGTAGCTTAACAAGTTGGTTTAAATGCCCCTTGGAAGAGCGGTGGAGGTCGCAGTAGCTTAAGAAGACAGTTTAAATGCCCCTTGGAAGAGACATGCAGGTCGCAGTAGCTTAACAAGAGGGTTTAAATGCCCATTGGAAGAGGCTTGCAGGTCGCAGTAGCTTACCAAGACGATTTAAATGCCCCTTGGAAGAGACGTGCAGGTCGCAGTAGCTTAACAAGACAGTTTAAATGCCCCTTGAAAGAGCGGTAGAGGTCGCAGTAGCTTAACAAGACAGTTTAAATGCCACTTGGAAGAAACATGCATGTCGAAGCAGCTTAACAAGGCGGATTAAATGCCCCTTGGAAGAGACATGCAGGTCGCAGTAGCTTAACAAGACGGTTTAAATGCACCTTGGAAGAGACGTGCAGGTCGCAGTAGCTTAACAAGACAGTTTAAATGCCCCTTGAAAGAGCGGTAGAGGTCGCAGTAGCTTAACAAGACAGTTTAAATGCCACTTGGAAGAAACATGCATGTCGAAGCAGCTTAACAAGGCGGATTAAATGCCCCTTGGAAGAGACATGCAGGTCGCAGTAGCTTAACAAGACGGTTTAAATGCACCTTGGAAGAGACGTGCAGGTCGCACTAGCTTAACAAGACAGTTTAAATGCCACTTGGAAGAAACATGCATGTCGAAGCAGCTTAACAAGACTGTTTAAATGCCCCTAGGAAAAGACGTGCAGGTCGCAGTAGCTTAAAAAGAAGGTTTAAATGAGCCTTGAAAGAGAAGTGCAGGTCGCAGTAGCATAAAAAAACGGTTTAAATGCCCCTTGGAAAAGCGGTGGATGTCGCAGTAGCTTAACACGAAGGTTTAAATGCCCCTTGGAATAGACATGCAGGTCGCAGTAGCTTAACAAGACGGTTTAAATGCCCCTTGGAAAAGACGTGCAGGTCGCAGAGGCTTAACAAGACGGTTTAAATGACCCTTGGAAGAGACATGCAGGTCGCAGTAGCTTAACAAGACGGTTTAAAAGCCCCTTGGAAGAGACGTGCAAGTCGCAGGAGCTTAAAAAGAAGGTTTAATTGCGCCTTGGAAGAGAAGTGCAGGTCGCAGTAGCATAGCAAGACGGTTTAAATACACCTTGGAAGAGACATGCAGGTCGCAGTAGCTTAACAAGACAGTTTAAATGCCCCTTGGAAGAGACGTGCAGGTCGCAGTAGCTTAATAAGACGTTTTAAATGTCCCTTGGAAGAGACATGCAGGTCGCAGTAGCTTAATAAGATGGTTTAAATGCCCCTTGGAAGAGACGTGCAGGTCGCAGTATCTTAACAAGACTGTTTAAATGCCCCTTGGAAGAGAAGTGCAAGTTACAGTAGCTTAACAAGACGGTTTAAATTTCCCTTGGAAGAGATGTGCAGGTCGCAGTAGCTTAACAGGACGGTTTAAATGCCTCTTGGAAGAGATGTGCAGGTCGCAGTAGCTTAATAAGATGTTTTAAATGCCCCTTGGAAGAGAGGTGGAGGTCGCAGTAGCTTAACAAGACAGTTTAAATGACCCTTGGAAGAGACGTGCAGGTCGCAGTAGCTTAACAAGACGGTTTAAATGCCACTTGGTAGAGACGTGCAGGTTGCAGTAGCTTAATAAGACGGTTTAAATGCCCCATGGAAGAGCGGTGGAGGTCGCAGTAGCTTAACAAGACAGTTTAAATGCCCCTTGAAAGAGACGTGCAGGTCGCAGTAGCTTAACAAGACGATTTAAATGCCCCTTGGAAGAGACGTGCAGTTAGCAGTAGCTTAACAAGACGGTTTAAATCCCCCTTGGAAGAGACATGCAGGTCACAGGATCTTAACAAGAGGGTTTAAATGCCCCTTAGAGTAGGCTTGCAGATCGCAGTAGCTTAACAAGACAGTTTAAATGCCCCTTGGAAGAGACATGCTGGTCGCAGTAGCTTAAAAAGACGGTTTAAATGCGCCTTGGAAGAGACGTGCAGGTCGTAGTAGCTTAACAAGATG
This sequence comes from Phyllobates terribilis, assembly GCF_046119375.1. Lineage (NCBI taxonomy): Eukaryota > Metazoa > Chordata > Amphibia > Anura > Dendrobatidae > Phyllobates > Phyllobates terribilis. Next base: position 25,436,352 of record NW_027362775.1, read on the forward strand.
GTTTAAATGGCCCTTGGAAGAGACGTGCAGGTCGCAGTACCTTAACAAGACGGTTTAAATGCCCCTTGGAAGAGACGTGCAGGTTGAAGTAACTTAATAAGACGGTTTAAATGCCTCTTGGAAGAGATGTTCATGTCGCAGTAGCTTAATAAGATGTTTTAAATGCCCCTTGGAAGAGAGGTGGAGGTTGCAGTAGCTTAACAAGACAGTTTAAATGCCCCTTGGAAGAGACGTGCAGGTTGCAGTAGCTTAATAAGACGGTTTAAATGCCGCTGGGAAGAGCGGTGGAGGTCGCAGTAGCTTAACAAGACGGTTTAAATGCCCCTTGAAAGAGACGTGCAGGTCGCAGTAGCTTAACAAGACGGTTTAAATGCCCCATGGACGTGCGGTGGAGGTCGCAGTAGCTTAACAAGACGGTTTAAATGCCCCTTGGAAGAGACATTCAGGTCGCAGCAGCTTAACAAGATGGTTTAAATCCCCTTGGAAGAGACATGCAGGTAGCAGTGGCTTAACAAGACGGTTTCATTGCCCCTTGGAAGAGACATGCAGGTCGCAGTAGCTTAAAACGACGGTTTAAATGCCCCTTGGAAGAGACGTGCAGGTCGCAGTAGCTTAACAAGACAGTTGAAATGCCCCTTGGAAAAGTGGTGGAGGTTACAGTAGCTTAACAAGAAAGTTTAAATGCCCCTTGGAAGAGACATGCAAGTCGCAGTAGCTTAAATAGACGGTTTAAATGCGCCTTGGAAGAGACGTGCAGGTCGCAGTAGCTTAACAAGACGGTTAAAATGCCCCTTGGAATAGACGAGCAGGTCGCAGTAGCTTAACAAGACGTTTTAAATGCCCCTTGGAAGAGACGTGCAGGTCTCAGTAGCTTAACAAGACGGTTTAAATCCCCCTTGGCAGAGACGTGCAGGTCGCAGCAGCTTAACAAGAGGGTTTAAATGCCCCCTGGAATAGGCTTGCAGGTCGCAGAAGCTTAACAGGACAGTTTGAATGCCCCTTGGAAGAGACGTGCAGGTCGCAGTAGCTTACCAAGACAGTTTAAATGCCCCTTGGAAGAGACATGCAGGTCGCAGTAGCATAATAAGACAGTTTAAATGCCCCTTGGAAGAGACATGCAGGTCGCAGTAGCATAATAAGACAGTTTAAATGCCCCTTGGAAGAGATGTGCAGGTCGCAGTAGCTTAATAAGATGGTTTAAATGCCCCTTGTAAGAGAGGTGGAGGTCGCAGTAGCTTAACAGGACAGTTTAAATGCCCCTTTTAAGAGACGTGCAGGTCGCAGTAGCTTAAAAAGACGGTTTAAATGCCACTTGGAAGAGACGTGCAGGTCGCAGTAGCTTAACAAGACAGTTTAAATGCCCCTTGAAAGAGCGGTGGAGGTCGCAGTAGCTTAACAAGACAGTTTAAATGCCACTTGGAAGAAACATGCATGTCGAAGCAGCTTAACAAGACGGATTAAATGCCCCTTGGAAGAGACATGCAGGTCGCAGTAGCTTAACAAGACGGTTTAAATGCACCTTGGAAGAGACGTGCAGGTCGCACTAGCTTAACAAGACAGTTTAAATGCCACTTGGAAGAAACATGCATGTCGAAACAGCTTAACAAGACTGTTTAAATGCCCCTAGGAAAAGACGTGCAGGTCGCAGGAGCTTAAAAAGAAGGTTTAAATGCGCCTTGGAAGAGAAGTGCAGGTCGCAGTAGCATAAAAAAACGGTTTAAATGCCCCTTGGAAAAGCGGTGGAGGTCGCAGTAGCTTAACACGAAGGTTTAAATGCCCCTTGGAATAGACATGCAGGTCGCAGTAGCTTAACAAGACCGTTTAAATGCCCCTTGGAAAAGACGTGCAGGTCGCAGAGGCTTAACAAGACGGTTTAAATGACCCTTGGAAGAGACATGCAGGTCGCAGTAGCTTAACAAGACGGTTTAAAAGCCCCTTGGAAGAGACGTGCAAGTCGCAGGAGCTTAAAAAGAAGGTTTAATTGCGCCTTGGAAGAGAAGTGCAGGTCGCAGTAGCATAGCAAGACGGTTTAAATGCACCTTGGAAGAGACATGCAGGTCGCAGTAGCTTAACAAGACAGTTTAAATGCCCCTTGGAAGAGACGTGCAGGTCGCAGTAGCTTAATAAGACCTTTTAAATGTCCCTTGGAAGAGACATGCAGGTCGCAGTAGCTTAATAAGATGGTTTAAATGCCCCTTGGAAGAGACGTGCAGGTCGCAGTATCTTAACAAGACTGTTTAAATGCCCCTTGGAAGAGAAGTGCAAGTTACAGTAGCTTAACAAGACGGTTTAAATTTCCCTTGGAAGAGATGTGCAGGTCGCAGTAGCTTAACAAGACGGTTTAAATGCCTCTTGGAAGAGATGTGCAGGTCGCAGTAGCTTAATAAGATGTTTTAAATGCCCCTTGGAAGAGAGGTGGAGGTCGCAGTAGCTTAACAAGACAGTTTTAATGACCCTTGGAAGAGACGTGCAGGTCGCAGTAGCTTAACAAGACGGTTTAAATGCCACTTGGAAGAGACGTGCAGGTTGCAGTAGTTTAATAAGACGGTTTAAATGCCCCATTGAAGAGCGGTGGAGGTCGCAGTAGCTTAACAAGACAGTTTAAATGCCCCTTGAAAGAGACGTGCAGGTCGCAGTAGCTTAACAAGACGATTTGAATGCCCCTTGGAAGAGACGTGCAGTTAGCAGTAGCTTAACAAGACGGTTTAAATCCCCCTTGGAAGAGACATGCAGGTCACAGGATCTTAACAAGAGGGTTTAAATGCCCCTTAGAGTAGGCTTGCAGATCGCAGTAGCTTAACAAGACAGTTTAAATGCCCCTTGGAAGAGACATGCTGGTCGCAGTAGCTTAAAAAGACGGTTTAAATGCGCCTTGGAAGAGACGTGCAGGTCGCAGTAGCTTAACAAGATGGTTTAAATGGCCCTTGGAAGAGACGTGCAGGTCGCAGTACCTTAACAAGACGGTTTAAATGCCCCTTGGAAGAGACGTGCAGGTTGAAGTAACTTAATAAGACGGTTTAAATGCCTCTTAGAAGAGATGTGCATGTCGCAGTAGCTTAATAAGATGTTTTAAATGCCCCTTGGAAGAGAGGTGGAGGTTGCAGTAGCTTAACAAGACGGTTTAAATGCCCCTTGAAAGAGACGTGCAGGTCGCAGTAGCTTAACAAGACGGTTTAAATGCCCCATGGACGTGCGGTGGAGGTCGCAGTAGCTTAACAAGACGGTTTAAATGCCCCTTGGAAGAGACATTCAGGTCGCAGCAGCTTAACAAGTTGGTTTAAATCCCCTTGGAAGAGACGTGCAGGTAGCAGTGGCTTAACAACACGGTTTAAATGCCCCTTGGAAGAGACATGCAGGTCGCAGTAGCTTAAAACGACGGTTTAAATGCCCCTTGGAAGAGACGTGCAGGTCGCAGTAGCTTAACAAGACAGTTTAAATGCCCCTTGGAAAAGTGGTGGAGGTTACAGTAGCTTAACAAGAAAGTTTAAATGCCCCTTGGAAGAGACATGCAAGTCGCAGTAGCTTAAATAGACGGTTTAAATGCGCCTTGGAAGAGACGTGCAGGTCGCAGTAGCTTAACAAGACGGTTAAAATGACCCTTGGAATAGACGAGCAGGTCGCAGTAGCTTAACAAGACGGTTTAAATGCCCCTTGGAAGAGACGTGCAGGTCTCAGTAGCTTAACAAGACGGTTTAAATCCCCCTTGGCAGAGACGTGCAGGTCGCAGCAGCTTAACAAGAGGGTTTAAATGCCCCTTGGAATAGGCTTGCAGGTCGCAGAAGCTTAACAAGACGGTTTGAATGCCCCTTGGAAGAGACGTGCAGGTCGCAGTAGCTTAGTAAGACAGTTTAAATGCCCCTTGGAAGAGACATGCAGGTCGCAGTAGCATAATAAGACAGTTTAAATGCCCCTTGGAAGAGACATGCAGGTCGCAGTAGCATAATAATACAATTTAAATACCCCTTGTAAGAGAGGTGGAGGTCGCAGTAGCTTAACAGGACAGTTTAAATGCCCCTTGGAAGAGACGTGCAGGTCGCAGTAGCTTAAAAAGACGGTTTAAATGCCACTTGGAGGAGACGTGCAGGTCGCAGTAGCTTAAACAGACCTTTTAAATGCCCCTTTGAAGAGCGGTGGAGGTCGCATTAGCTTAACAAGACAGTTTAAATGCCCCTTGAAAGTTACGTGCAGGTCGCAGTAGCTTAACAAGACGGTTCAAATGCCCATTGGAAGAGTGGTGGAGGTCGCAGGAGCTTAACAAGAGAGTTTAAATGCCCCTTGGATGAGACATGCAGGTCGCAGTAGCTTAATAAGACGGTTTAAATACCCCTTGGAAGAGAGGTGGAGGTCGCAGTGGCTTAGCAAGACAGTTTAAATGCCCCTTGGAAGAGACGTGCAGGTCGCAGTAGCTTAACAAGACGGTTTAAATGCCCCTTGGAAGAGACGTGCAGGTCGCAGTAGCTAAACAAGACGGTTTAAATGCCCCTTGGAAGAGCGGTGGAGGTCGCAGTAGCTTAACAAGATAGTTTAAATGCCCCTTGGAAGAGACGTGCAGGTCGCAGCAGCTTAACAAGATGGTTTAAATGCCCCTTGGAAGTGCGGTGGAGGTCGCAGTAGCTTAACAAGATGGTTTAAATGCCCCTTGGAAGAGACATGCAGGTCACAGCAGCTTAACAAGACGGTTTAAATGCCCCTTGGAAAAAATGTGGAGGTCGCAGTAGCTTAACAAGACGGTTTAAATGCCCCTTGGAAGAGACATGCAGGTCGCAGTAGCTTAACAAAGCGTTTTAAAAGCCCCTTGGTAGTGCGGTGGAGGTCGCAGTAGCTTAACAAGACGGTTTAAATGCCCCTTGGAAAAGTGGTGGAGGTTACAGTAGCTTAAGAAGATGGTTTAAATGCCCCTTGGAAGAGACGTGCAAGTCGCAGTAGCTTAACAAGACTGTTTAAATGCCCCTTAGAAGAGACGTGCAGGTCGCAGAAGCTAAACAAGACAGTTTAAATGCCCCTTGGAAGAGACGTGCAGGTCGCAGTAGCTTAACAAGATGGTTTAAATGCCCCTTGGAAGAGCGGTGGAGGTCGCAGTAGCTTAAGAAGACAGTTTAAATGCCCCTTTGAAGAGACATGCAGGTCGCAGTAGCTTAACAAGAGGGTTTAAATGCCCATTGGAAGAGGCTTGCAGGTCGCAGTAGCTTACCAAGACGATTTAAATGCCCCTTGGAAGAGACGTGCAGGTCGCAGTAGCTTAACAAGACAGTTTAAATGCCCCTTGAAGGAGCGGTGGAGGTCGCAGTAGCTTAACAAGACAGTTTAAATGCCACTTGGAAGAAACATGCATGTCGAAGCAGCTTAACAAGACAGTTTAAATGCCCCTTGGAAGAGACATGCAGGTCGCAGTAGCTTAACAAGACGGTTTAAATGCACCTTGGAAGAGACAAACAGGTCGCACTAGCTTAACAAGACAGTTTAAATGCCACTTGGAAGAAACATGCATGTCGAAGCAGCGTAACAAGACTGTTTAAATGCCCCTAGGAAAAGACGTGCAGGTCGCAGGAGCTTAAAAAGAAGGTTTAAATGCGCCTTGGAATAGACATGCAGGTCGCAGTAGCTTAACAAGACGGTTTAAATGCCCCTTGGAAGTGCGGTGGAGGTCGCAGTAGCTTAATAAGATGGTTTAAATGCCCCTTGGAAGAGACATGCAGGTCACAGTAGCTTAACAAGACGATTTAAATGCCCCTTGGAAGAGACGTGGAGGTCGCAGTAGCTTAACAAGACGGTTTAAATGCCCCTTGGAAGAGACATGCAGGTCGCAGTAGCTTAACAAAGCGTTTTAAAAGCCCCTTGGTAGTGCGGTGGAGGTTACAGTAGCTTAAGAAGACGGTTTAAATGCACCTTGGAAGAGACGTGCAAGTCGCAGTAGCTTAACAAGACTGTTTAAATGCCCCTTAGAAGAGACGTGCAGGTCGCAGAAGCTAAATAAGACAGTTTAAATGCCCCTTGGAAGAGACGTGCAGGTCGCAGTAGCTTAACAAGATGGTTTAAATGCCCCTTGGAAGAGCGGTGGAGGTCGCAGTAGCTTAAGAAGACAGTTTAAATGCCCCTTGGAAGAGACATGCAGGTCGCAGTAGCTTAACAAGAGGGTTTAAATGCCCATTGGAAGAGGCTTGCAGGTCGCAGTAGCTTACCAAGACGATTTAAATGCCCCTTGGAAGAGACTTGCAGGTCGCAGTAGCTTAACAAGACAGTTTAAATGCCACTTGGAAGAAACATGCATGTCGAAGCAGCTTAACAAGACGGATTAAATGCCCCTTGGAAGAGACATGCAGGTCGCAGTAGCTTAACAAGACGGTTTAAATGCACCTTGGAAGAGACGTGCAGGTCGCACTAGCTTAACAAGACAGTTTAAATGCCACTTGGAAGAAACATGCATGTCGAAGCAGCTTAACAAGACTGTTTAAATGCCCCTAGGAAAAGACGTGCAGGTCGCAGGAGCTTAAAAAGAAGGTTTAAATGCGTCTTGAAAGAGAAGTGCAGGTCGCAGTAGCATAAAAAAACGGTTTAAATGCCCCTTGGAAAAGCGGTGGAGGTCGCAGTAGCTTAACACGAAGGTTTAATTGCCCCTTGGAATAGACATGCAGGTCGCAGTAGCTTAACAAGACCGTTTAAATGCCCCTTGGAAAAGACGTGCAGGTCGCAGAGGCTTAACAAGACGGTTTAAATGACCCTTGGAAGAGACATGCAGGTCGCAGTAGCTTAACAAGACGGTTTAAAAGCCCCTTGGAAGAGACGTGCAAGTCGCAGGAGCTTAAAAAGAAGGTTTAATTGCGCCTTGGAAGAGAAGTGCAGGTTGCAGTAGCATAGCAAGACGGTTTAAATGCACCTTGGAAGAGACATGCAGGTCGCAGTAGCTTAACAAGACAGTTTAAATGCCCCTTGGAAGAGACGTGCAGGTCGCAGTAGCTTAATAAGACCTTTTAAATGTCCCTTGGAAGAGACATGCAGGTCGCAGTAGCTTAATAAGATGGTTTAAATGCCCCTTGGAAGAGACGTGCAGGTCGCAGTATCTTAACAAGACTGTTTAAATGCCCCTTGGAAGAGACGTGCAGGTTGAAGTAACTTAATAAGACGGTTTAAATGCCTCTTAGAAGAGATGTGCATGTCGCAGTAGCTTAATAAGATGTTTTAAATGCCCCTTGGAAGAGAGGTGGAGGTTGCAGTAGCTTAACAAGACAGTTTAAATGCCCCTTGGAAGAGACGTGCAGGTTGCAGTAGCTTAATAAGACGGTTTAAATGCCGCTTGGAAGAGCGGTGGAGGTCGCAGTAGCTTAACAAGACGGTTTAAATGCCCCTTGAAAGAGACGTGCAGGTCGCAGTAGCTTAACGAGACGGTTTAAATGCCCCATGGACGTGCGGTGGAGGTCGCAGTAGCTTAACAAGACGGTTTAAATGCCCCTTGGAAGAGACATTCAGGTTGCAGCAGCTTAACAAGATGGTTTAAATCCCCTTGGAAGAGACGTGCAGGTAGCAGTGGCTTAACAAGACGGTTTAAATGCCCCTTGGAAGAGACATGCAGGTCGCAGTAGCTTAAAACGACGGTTTAAATGCCCCTTGGAAGAGACGTGCAGGTTGCAGTAGCTTAACAAGACAGTTTAAATGCCCCTTGGAAAAGTGGTGGAGGTTACAGAAGCTTAACAAGAAAGTTTAAATGCCCCTTGGAAGAGACATGCAAGTCGCAGTAGCTTAAATAGACGGTTTAAATGCGCCTTGGAAGAGACGTGCAGGTCGCAGTAGCTTAACAAGACGGTTAAAATGACCCTTGGAATAGACGAGCAGGTCGCAGTAGCTTAACAAGACGGTTTAAATGCCCCTTGGAAGAGACGTGCAGGTCTCAGTAGCTTAACAAGACGGTTTAAATCCCCCTTGGCAGAGACGTGCAGTTCGCAGCAGCTTAACAAGAGGGTTTAAATGCCCCTTGGAATAGGCTTGCAGGTCGCAGAAGCTTAACAAGACGGTTTGAATGCCCCTTGGAAGAGACGTGCAGGTCGCAGTAGCTTAGTAAGACAGTTTAAATGCCCCTTGGAAGAGACATGCAGGTCGCAGTAGCATAATAAGACAGTTTAAATGCCCCTTGGAAGAGACATGCAGGTCGCAGTAGCATAATAAGACAGTTTAAATACCCCTTGTAAGAGAGGTGGAGGTCGCAGTAGCTTAACAGAACAGTTTAAATGCCCCTTGGAAGAGACGTGCAGGTCGCAGTAGCTTAAAAAGACGGTTTAAATGCCACTTGGAGGAGACGTGCAGGTCGCAGTAGCTTAAAAAGACGGTTTAAATGCCCCTTGGAAGAGCGGTGGAGGTCGCAGTAGCTTAACAAGACAGTTTAAATGCCCCTTGAAAGTTACGTGCAGGTCGCAGTAGCTTAACAAGACGGTTCAAATGCCCATTGGAAGAGTGGTGGAGGTCGCAGGAGCTTAACAAGAGAGTTTAAATGCCCCTTGGATGAGACATGCAGGTCGCAGTAGCTTAATAAGACGGTTTAAATACCCCTTGGAAGAGAGGTGGAGGTCGCAGTGGCTTAGCAAGACAGTTTAAATGCCCCTTGGAAGAGACGTGCAGGTCGCAGTAGCTTAACAAGACGGTTTAAATGCCCCTTGGAAGAGACGTGCAGGTCGCAGTAGCTAAACAAGACGGTTTAAATGCCCCTTGGAAGAGCGGTGGAGGTCGCAGTAGCTTAACAAGATAGTTTAAATGCCCCTTGGAACAGACGTGCAGGTCGCAGCAGCTTAACAAGACGGTTTAAATGCCCCTTGGAAGTGCGGTGGAGGTCGCAGTAGCTTAACAAGATGGTTTAAATGCCCCTTGGAAGAGACATGCAGGTCACAGCAGCTTAACAAGACGGTTTAAATGCCCCTTGGAAAAAACGTGGAGGTCGCAGTAGCTTAACAAGACGGTTTAAATGCCCCTTGGAAGAGACATGCAGGTCGCAGTAGCTTAACAAAGCGTTTTAAAAGCCCCTTGGTAGTGCGGTGGAGGTCGCAGTAGCTTAACAAGACGGTTTAAATGACCCTTGGAAAAGTGGTGGAGGTTACAGTAGCTTAAGAAGATGGTTTAAATGCCCCTTGGAAGAGACGTGCAAGTCGCAGTAGCTTAACAAGACTGTTTAAATGCCCCTTAGAAGAGACGTGCAGGTCGCAGAAGCTAAACAAGACAGTTTAAATGCCCCTTGGAAGAGACGTGCAGGTCGCAGTAGCTTAACAAGATGGTTTAAATGCCCCTTGGAAGAGCGGTGGAGGTCGCAGTAGCTTAAGAAGACAGTTTAAATGCCCCTTTGAAGAGACATGCAGGTCGCAGTAGCTTAACAAGAGGGTTTAAATGCCCATTGGAAGAGGCTTGCAGGTCGCAGTAGCTTACCAAGATGATTTAAATGCCCCTTGGAAGAGACGTGCAGGTCGCAGTAGCTTAACAAGACAGTTTAAATGCCCCTTGAAAGAGCGGTGGAGGTCGCAGTAGCTTAACAAGACAGTTTAAATGCCACTTGGAAGAAACATGCATGTCGAAGCAGCTTAACAAGACGGTTTAAATGTTTAAATGCCCCTTGGAAGAGACATGCAGGTCGCAGTAGCTTAACAAGACGGTTTAAATGCACCTTGGAAGTGCGGTGGAGGTCGCAGTAGCTTAATAAGATGGTTTAAATGCCCCTTGGAAGAGACATGCAGGTCACAGTAGCTTAACAAGACGATTTAAATGCCCCTTGGAAGAGACGTGGAGGTCGCAGTAGCTTAACAAGACGGTTTAAATGCCCCTTGGAAGAGACATGCAGGTCGCAGTAGCTTAACAAAGCGTTTTAAAAGCCCCTTGGTAGTGCGGTGGAGGTTACAGTAGCTTAAGAAGACGGTTTAAATGCACCTTGGAAGAGACGTGCAAGTCGCAGTAGCTTAACAAGACTGTTTAAATGCCCCTTGAAAGAGCGGTGGAGGTCGCAGTAGCTTAACAAGACAGTTTAAATGCCACTTGGAAGAAACATGCATGTCGAAGCAGCTTAACAAGACGGTTTAAATGCCCCTTGGAAGAGACATGCAGGTCGCAGTAGCTTAACAAGACGGTTTAAATGCACCTTGGAAGAGACAAACAGGTCGCACTAGCTTAACAAGACAGTTTAAATGCCACTTGGAAGAAACATGCATGTCGAAGCAGCGTAACAAGACTGTTTAAATGCCCCTAGGAAAAGACGTGCAGGTCGCAGGAGCTTAAAAAGAAGGTTTAAATGCGCCTTGGAATAGACATGCAGGTCGCAGTAGCTTAACAAGACGGTTTAAATGCCCCTTGGAAGTGCGGTGGAGGTCGCAGTAGCTTAATAAGATGGTTTAAATGCCCCTTGGAAGAGACATGCAGGTCACAGTAGCTTAACAAGACGATTTAAATGCCCCTTGGAAGAGACGTGGAGGTCGCAGTAGCTTAACAAGACGGTTTAAATGCCCCTTGGAAGAGACATGCAGGTCGCAGTAGCTTAACAAAGCGTTTTAAATGCCCCTTGGTAGTGCGGTGGAGGTTACAGTAGCTTAAGAAGACGGTTTAAATGCACCTTGGAAGAGACGTGCAAGTCGCAGTAGCTTAACAAGACTGTTTAAATGCCCCTTAGAAGAGACGTGCAGGTCGCAGAAGCTAAATAAGACAGTTTAAATGCCCCTTGGAAGAGACGTGCAGGTCGCAGTAGCTTAACAAGATGGTTTAAATGCCCCTTGGAAGAGCGGTGGAGGTCGCAGTAGCTTAAGAAGACAGTTTAAATGAACCTTGGAAGAGACATGCAGGTCGCAGTAGCTTAACAAGAGGGTTTAAATGCCCATTGGAAGAGGCTTGCTGGTTGCAGTAGCTTACCAAGATGATTTAAATGCCCCTTGGAAGAGACTTGCAGGTCGCAGTAGCTTAACAAGACAGTTTAAATGCCACTTGGAAGAAACATGCATGTCGAAGCAGCTTAACAAGACGGATTAAATGCCCCTTGGAAGAGACATGCAGGTCGCAGTAGCTTAACAAGACGGTTTAAATGCACCTTGGAAGAGACGTGCAGGTCGCACTAGCTTAACAAGACAGTTTAAATGCCACTTGGAAGAAACATGCATGTCGAAGCAGCTTAACAAGACTGTTTAAATGCCCCTAGGAAAAGACGTTCAGGTCGCAGGAGCTTAAAAAGAAGGTTTAAATGAGCCTTGGAAGAGAAGTGCAGGTCGCAGTAGCATAAAAAAACGGTTTAAATGCCCCTTGGAAAAGCGGTGGAGGTCGCAGTAGCTTAACACGAAGGTTTAAATGCCCCTTGGAATAGACATGCAGGTCGCAGTAGCTTAACAAGACGGTTTAAATGCCCCTTGGAAAAGACGTGCAGGTCGCAGAGGCTTAACAAGACGGTTTAAATGACCCTTGGAAGAGACGTGCAAGTCGCAGGAGCTTAAAAAGAAGGTTTAATTGCGCCTTGGAAGAGAAGTGCAGGTCGCAGTAGCATAGCAAGACAGTTTAAATGCACCTTGGAAGAGACATGCAGGTCGCAGTAGCTTAACAAGACAGTTTAAATGCCCCTTGGAAGAGACGTGCAGGTCGCAGTAGCTTAATAAGACGTTTTAAATGTCCCTTGGAAGAGACATGCAGGTCGCAGTAGCTTAATAAGATGGTTTAAATGCCCCTTGGAAGAGACGTGCAGGTCGCAGTATCTTAACAAGACTGTTTAAATGCCCCTTGGAAGAGAAGTGCAAGTTACAGTAGCTTAACAAGACGGTTTAAATTTCCCTTGGAAGAGATGTGCAGGTCGCAGTAGCTTAGCAAGATGGTTTAAATGCCTCCTGGAAGAGATGTGCAGGTCGCAGTAGCTTAATAAGACGGTTTAAATGCCCCATGGAAGAGCGGTGGAGGTCGCAGTAGCTTAACAAGACAGTTTAAATGCCCCTTGAAAGAGACGTGCAGGTCGCAGTAGCTTAACAAGACGATTTAAATGCCCCTTGGAAGAGACGTTCAGTTAGCAGTAGCTTAACAAGACGGTTTAAATCCCCCTTGGAAGAGACATGCAGGTCACAGGATCTTAACAAGAGGGTTTAAATGCCCCTTAGAGTAGGCTTGCAGGTCGCAGTAGCTTAACAAGACAGTTGAAATGCCCCTTGGAAGAGACATGCTGGTCACAGTAGCTTAAAAAGACGGTTTAAATGCGCCTTGGAAGAGACGTGCAGGTCGCAGTAGCTTAACAAGATGGTTTAAATGGCCCTTGGAAGAGACGTGCAGGTCGCAGTAGCTTAACAAGACGGTTTAAATGCCCCTTGGAAGAGACGTGCAGGTTGAAGTAACTTAATAAGACGGTTTAAATGCCTCTTGGAAGAGATGTGCATGTCGCAGTAGCTTAATAAGATGTTTTAAATGCCCCATGGAAGAGAGGTGGAGGTTGCAGTAGCTTAACAAGACAGTTTAAATGCCCCTTGGAAGAGACGTGCAGGTTGCAGTAGCTTAATAAGATGGTTTAAATACCGCTTGGAAGAGCGGTGGAGGTCGCAGTAGCTTAACAAGACGGTTTAAATGCCCCTTGAAAGAGACGTGCAGGTCGCAGTAGCTTAACAAGACGGTTTAAATGCCCCATGGACGTGCGGTGGAGGTCGCAGTAGCTTAACAAGACGGTTTAAATGCCCCTTGGAAGAGACATTCAGGTCGCAGCAGCTTAACAAGATGGTTTAAATCCCCTTGGAAGAGACGTGCAGGTAGCAGTGGCTTAACAAGACGGTTTAAATGCCCCTTGGAAGAGACATGCAGGTCGCAGTAGCTTAAAACGACGGTTTAAATGCCCCTTGGAAGAGACGTGCAGGTCGCAGTAGCTTAACAAGACAGTTTAAATGCCCCTTGGAAAAGTGGTGGAGGTTACAGTAGCTTAACAAGAAAGTTTAAATGCCCCTTGGAAGAGACATGCAAGTCGCAGTAGCTTAAATAGACTGTTTAAATGCGCCTTGGAAGAGACGTGCAGGTCGCAGTAGCTTAACAAGACGGTTAAAATGCCCCTTGGAATAGACGAGCAGGTCGCAGTACCTTAACAAGACGGTTTAAATGCCCCTTGGAAGAGACGTGCAGGTCGCAGTAGCTTAACAAGACGGTTTAAATGCCCCTTAGAAGAGTGGTGGAGGTCGCAGTAGCTTAACAAGACTGTTTAAATGCCCCTTGGAAGAGACATGCAGGTCGCAGTAGCATAATAAGACGGTTTAAATGCCCCTTGGAAGAGATGTGCAGGTCGCAGTAGCTTAATAAGACGGTTTAAATGCCCCTTGGAAGAGAGGTGGAGGTCGCAGTAGCTTAACAAGACAGTTTAAATGCCCCTTGGAAGAGACGTGCAGGTCGCAGTAACTTAACAAGACGGTTTAAATGCCACTTGGAAGAGACGTGCAGGTCGCAGTAGCTTAACAAGACGGTTTAAATGCCCCTTGGAAGAGCGGTGGAGGTCGCAGTAGCTTAACAAGACAGTTTAAGTGCCCCTTGAAAGAGACGTGCAGGTCGCAGTAGCTTAACAAGACAGTTTAAATGCCCCTTGGAAGAGTGGTGGAGGTCGCAGTAGCTTAACAAGACAGTTTAAATGCCCCTTGGAAGAGACATGCAGGTCGCAGTAGCTTAACAAGACGGTTTAAATGCCCCTTGGAAGATCGGTGGAGGTCGCAGTAGCTTAACAAGACAGTTTAAATGCCCCTTGGAAGAGACCTGCAGTTTGCAGTAGCTTAACAAGACGGTTTAAATGCCCCTTGGAAGAGCGGTGGAGGTCGCAGTAGCTTAACAAGACTGTTTAACTGCCCCTTGAAAGAAACGTGCGGGTAAAAGTAGCTTAACAAGACGGTTTAAATGCCACTTGGAAGAGACGTGCAGGTCGCAGTAGCTTAACAAGACGGTTTAAATGCCCCTTGGAAGAGACGTGCAGGTCGCAGTAGCTTAACAAGACAGTTTAAGTGTCCCTTGGAAGAGCGGTGGAGGTCGCGTTAGCTTAACAAGACAGTTTAAATGCCCATTGGAAGTGCGGTGAAGGTCGCAGTAGCTTAACAAGACGGTTTAAATGCCCTTTGGAAGAGACATGCAGGTCACAGCTGCTTAACAAGACGGTTTAAATGCCCCTTGGAAGAGACGTGGAGGTCGCAGTAGCTTAACAAGACGGTTTAAATGCCCCTTGGAAGAGACATGCAGGTCGCAGTAGCTTAACAAGACTGTTTAAATGCCCCTTAGAAGAGATGCGCAGTTCTCCGAAGCTAAACAAGACAGTTTAAATGCCCCTTGGAAGAGACGTGCAGGTCGCAGTAGCTTAACAAGATGGTTTAAATGCCCCTTGGAAGAGCGTTGGAGGTCGCAGTAGCTTAAGAAGACAGTTTAAATGCCCCTTGGAAGAGACGTGCAGGTCGCAGGAGCTTAACAAGAGGGTTTAAATGCCCTTTGGAAGAGGCTTGCAGGTCGCAGTAGCTTACCAAGATGATTTAAATGCCCCTTGGAAGAGACGTGCAGGTCGCAGTAGCTTAACAATACAGTTTAAATGCCCCTTGGAAGAGCGGTGGAGGTCGCAGTAGCTTAACAAGACAGTTTAAATGCCACTTGGTAGAAACATGCAGGTCGAAGCAGCTTAACAAGACTGTTTAAATGCCCCTAGGTAAAGACGTGCAGGTCGAAGAGGCTTTAAAAGACGGTTAAATGCCCCTTGGAAGAGAAATGCAGGTCGAAGTAGCTTAACAAGATGGTTTAAATGCACCTTGTAAGAGACGTGCAGGTCGCAGTAGCTTAACAAGACAGTTTAAATGCACCTTGTAAGAGACGTGCAGGTCGCAGTAGCTTAACAAGATGGTTTAAATGCCCCTTGGAAGAGACGTGCACATCGCAGTAGCTTAATAAGACGGTTTAAATGCCTCTTGGAAGAGATGTGCAGGTCGCAGTAGCTTAACAAGACAGTTTAAATGCCCCTAAAAAGAGAAGTGCAGGTCGCAGGAGCTTAACAAGAGGGTTTAAATGCCCCTTGGAAGAGACGTGCAGGTCGCAGAAGCTTAACAAGATGGTTTAAATGCCCCTTGGAAGAGACATGCAGGTCGCAGTAGCTTAACAAGACTGTTGCGATGTCCCTTGGAAAAGTGGTGGAGGTTACAGTAACTTAACAAGACGGTTTAAATGCTCCTTGGAAGAGACGTTCAGGTCGCAGTAACTTAACAAGACGGTTTAAATGCCACTTGGAAGAGACGTGCAGGTCGCAGTAGCTTAACAAGACGGTTTAAATGCCCCTTGGAAGAGCGGTGGAGGTCGCAGTAGCTTAACAAGACAGTTTAAGTGCCCCTTGAAAGAGACGTGCAGGTCGCAGTAGCTTAACAAGACAGTTTAAATGCCCCTTGGAAGAGTGGTGGAGGTCGCAGTAGCTTAACAAGACAGTTTAAATGCCCCTTGGAAGAGACATGCAGGTCACAGTAGCTTAACAAGACGGTTTAAATGCCCCTTGGAAGATCGGTGGAGGTCGCAGTAGCTTAACAAGACAGTTTAAATGCCCCTTGGAAGAGACCTGCAGTTCGCAGTAGCTTAACAAGACGGTTTAAATGCCCCTTGGAAGAGCGGTGGAGGTCGCAGTAGCTTAACAAGACTGTTTAACTGCCCCTTGAAAGAAACGTGCGGGTAAAAGTAGCTTAACAAGACGGTTTAAATGCCACTTGGAAGAGACGTGCAGGTCGCAGTAGCTTAACAAGACGGTTCAAATGCCCCTTGGAAGAGACGTGCAGGTCGCAGTAGCTTAACAAGACAGTTTAAGTGTCCCTTGGAAGAGCGGTGGAGGTCGCGTTAGCTTAACAAGACAGTTTAAATGCCCATTGGAAGTGCGGTGAAGGTCGCAGTAGCTTAACAAGACGGTTTAAATGCCCTTTGGAAGAGACATGCAGGTCACAGCTGCTTAACAAGACGGTTTAAATGCCCCTTGGAAGAGACGTGGAGGTCGCAGTAGCTTAACAAGACGGTTTAAATGCCCCTTGGAAGAGACATGCAGGTCGCAGTAGCTTAACAAGACTGTTTAAATGCCCCTTAGAAGAGATGCGCAGTTCTCCGAAGCTAAACAAGACAGTTTAAATGCCCCTTGGAAGAGACGTGCAGGTCGCAGTAGCTTAACAAGATGGTTTAAATGCCCCTTGGAAGAGCGTTGGAGGTCGCAGTAGCTTAAGAAGACAGTTTAAATGCCCCTTGGAAGAGACGTGCAGGTCGCAGGAGCTTAACAAGAGGGTTTAAATGCCCTTTGGAAGAGGCTTGCAGGTCGCAGTAGCTTACCAAGATGATTTAAATGCCCCTTGGAAGAGACGTGCAGGTCGCAGTAGCTTAACAATACAGTTTAAATGCCCCTTGGAAGAGCGGTGGAGGTCGCAGTAGCTTAACAAGACAGTTTAAATGCCACTTGGTAGAAACATGCAGGTCGAAGCAGCTTAACAAGACTGTTTAAATGCCCCTAGGTAAAGACGTGCAGGTCGAAGAGGCTTTAAAAGACGGTTAAATGCCCCTTGGAAGAGAAATGCAGGTCGAAGTAGCTTAACAAGATGGTTTAAATGCACCTTGTAAGAGACGTGCAGGTCGCAGTAGCTTAACAAGACAGTTTAAATGCACCTTGTAAGAGACGTGCAGGTCGCAGTAGCTTAACAAGATGGTTTAAATGCCCCTTGGAAGAGACGTGCACATCGCAGTAGCTTAATAAGATGGTTTAAATGCCTCTTGGAAGAGATGTGCAGGTCGCAGTAGCTTAACAAGACAGTTTAAATGCCCCTAAAAAGAGAAGTGCAGGTCGCAGGAGCTTAACAAGAGGGTTTAAATGCCCCTTGGAAGAGACGTGCAGGTCGCAGAAGCTTAACAAGATGGTTTAAATGCCCCTTGGAAGAGACATGCAGGTCGCAGTAGCTTAACAAGACTGTTGCGATGTCCCTTGGAAAAGTGGTGGAGGTTACAGTAACTTAACAAGACGGTTTAAATGCTCCTTGGAAGAGACGTTCAGGTCGCAGTAACTTAACAAGACGGTTTAAATGCCACTTGGAAGAGACGTGCAGGTCGCAGTAGCTTAACAAGACGGTTTAAATGCCCCTTGGAAGAGCGGTGGAGGTCGCAGTAGCTTAACAAGACAGTTTAAGTGCCCCTTGAAAGAGACGTGCAGGTCGCAGTAGCTTAACAAGACAGTTTAAATGCCCCTTGGAAGAGTGGTGGAGGTCGCAGTAGCTTAACAAGACAGTTTAAATGCCCCTTGGAAGAGACATGCAGGTCACAGTAGCTTAACAAGACGGTTTAAATGCCCCTTGGAAGATCGGTGGAGGTCGCAGTAGCTTAACAAGACAGTTTAAATGCCCCTTGGAAGAGACCTGCAGTTCGCAGTAGCTTAACAAGACGGTTTAAATGCCCCTTGGAAGAGCGGTGGAGGTCGCAGTAGCTTAACAAGACTGTTTAACTGCCCCTTGAAAGAAACGTGCGGGTAAAAGTAGCTTAACAAGACGGTTTAAATGCCACTTGGAAGAGACGTGCAGGTCGCAGTAGCTTAACAAGACGGTTTAAATGCCCCTTGGAAGAGACGTGCAGGTCGCAGTAGCTTAACAAGACAGTTTAAGTGTCCCTTGGAAGAGCGGTGGAGGTCGCGTTAGCTTAACAAGACAGTTTAAATGCCCATTGGAAGTGCGGTGAAGGTCGCAGTAGCTTAACAAGACGGTTTAAATGCCCTTTGGAAGAGACATGCAGGTCACAGCTGCTTAACAAGACGGTTTAAATGCCCCTTGGAAGAGACATGGAGGTCGCAGTAGCTTAACAAGACGGTTTAAATGCCCCTTGGAAGAGACATGCAGGTCGCAGTAGCTTAACAAGACTGTTTAAATTCCCCTTAGAAGAGATGCGCAGTTCTCCGAAGCTAAACAAGACAGTTTAAATGCCCCTTGGAAGAGACGTGCAGGTCGCAGTAGCTTAACAAGATGGTTTAAATGCCCCTTGGAAGAGCGTTGGAGGTCGCAGTAGCTTAAGAAGACAGTTTAAATGCCCCTTGGAAGAGACGTGCAGGTCGCAGGAGCTTAACAAGAGGGTTTAAATGCCCTTTGGAAGAGGCTTGCAGGTCGCAGTAGCTTACCAAGATGATTTAAATGCCCCTTGGAAGAGACGTGCAGGTCGCAGTAGCTTAACAATACAGTTTAAATGCCCCTTGGAAGAGCGGTGGAGGTCGCAGTAGCTTAACAAGACAGATTAAATGCCACTTGGTAGAAACATGCAGGTCGAAGCAGCTTAACAAGACTGTTTAAATGCCCCTAGGTAAAGACGTGCAGGTCGAAGAGGCTTTAAAAGACGGTTAAATGCCCCTTGGAAGAGAAATGCAGGTCGAAGTAGCTTAACAAGATGGTTTAAATGCACCTTGTAAGAGACGTGCAGGTCGCAGTAGCTTAACAAGACAGTTTAAATGCACCTTGTAAGAGACGTGCAGGTCGCAGTAGCTTAACAAGACGGTTAAATGCCCCTTGGAAGAGACGTGCACATCGCAGTAGCTTAATAAGACGGTTTAAATGCCTCTTGGAAGAGATGTGCAGGTCGCAGTAGCTTAACAAGACAGTTTAAATGCCCCTAAAAAGAGAAGTGCAGGTCGCAGGAGCTTAACAAGAGGGTTTAAATGCCCCTTGGAAGAGACGTGCAGGTCGCAGAAGTTTAACAAGATGGTTTAAATGCCCCTTGGAAGAGACATGCAGGTCGCAGTAGCTTAACAAGACTGTTGCGATGTCCCTTGGAAAAGTGGTGGAGGTTACAGTAACTTAACAAGACGGTTTAAATGCTCCTTGGAAGAGACGTTCAAGTCACAGTAGCTTAAAAAGACGGTTTAAATGCGCATTGGAAGAGATGTGCAGGTCACAGTAGCTTAATAAGACGGTTTAAATGCCCCTTGGAAGAGACGTGCAGGTCGCAGTAGCTTAACAAGACGGTTTAAATGCCCCTTGGAAGAGACGTGCAGGTAGCAGTAGCTTAACAAGAGGGTTTAAATGGTCCTTGGAAGAGACGAGCAGGTCGCAGGAGCTTAATAACAGGGTTTAAATGCCCCTTGGAAGAGACGTACAAGTCACAGTAGCGTAAAAAGACGGTTTAAATGCACTTTGTAAGAGACGTGCAGGCCGCAGAAGCTTAACAAGACAGTTTAAATGCCCCTTGGAAGAGACGTGCAGGTCGCAGTAGCTTAACAAGAGTTTTTAAATGCCCCTTTCAAGAGACGTGCAGGTCGCAGGACCTTAACAAGAAGGTTTAAATGCCCCTCGGAAGAGATGTGCAGGTCGCAGTAGCTTAACAAGACAGTTTAAATGCCACTTGGAAGAAACATGCAGATCGAAGCAGCTTAATAAGACTGTTTAAATGCCCCTAGGAAAAGACGTGCAGGTCGCAGAGGCTTAACAAGGCGGTTTAAATGCCCCTTGGAAGAGACATGCAGGTCGCAGTAGCTTAACAAGACGGTTTAAATGCCCCTTGGAAGACACGTGCAGGTCGCAGTAGCTTAACAAGACGGTTTAAATGCCCCGTGGAAAAGTGGTGGAGGTTACAGTAGCTTAACAAGACGGTTTAAATGCCCCTTGGAAGAGACATGCAGGTCGCAGAGGCTTAACAAGACGGTTTAAATGCCCCTTGGAAGAGACATGCAGGTCGCAGCAGCTTAAAAAGACCGTTTAAATGCCACTTGGAAGAGACGTGCAGGTCGCAGAGGCTTAACAAGACGGTTTAAATGCCCCTTGGAAGAGACGATCAAGTCGCAGGAGCTTAAAAAGGAGGTTTAAATGCGCCTTGGAAGAGAAGTGCAGGTCGCAGTAGCATAATAAGACGGTTTAAATGCCCCTTGGAAGAGACGTGCAGGTAGCAGTAGCTTAACAAGACGGTTTAAATCCCCCTTGGAAGAGACATGCAGGTCGCAGGATCTTAACAAGAGGGTTTAAATGCCCCTTAGAATAGGCTTGCAGGTCGCAGTAGCTTAACAAGACAGTTTAAATGGCCCTTGGAAGAGACGTGCAAGTCGCAGTAGCTTAAAAAGACGGTTTAAATGCGCCTTGGAAGAGACGTGCAGGTCGCAGTAGCTTAACAAGACGGTTTAGATGGCCGTTGGAAGAGACGTGCAGGTCGCAGTAGCTTAACAAGACGGTTTAAATCCCCCTTGGAAGAAACGTGCAGGACGCAGTAGCTTAACAAGATGGTTTAAATGCCCCCTTGGAATAGGCTTGCAGGTCGCAGTAGCTTACCAAGACGGTTTAAATGCCCCTTGGACGAGACGTGCAGGTCGCAGTAGCTTAACAATACGGTTTAAATGCCCCTTGGAAGAGCGATGGGGGTCGCAGTAGCTTAACAAGACAGTTTAAATGCCCCTTGGAAGAGACGTACAGGTTGAAGTAGCTTAATAAGACGGTTTAAATGCCTCTTGGAAGAGATGTGCAGGTCGCAGTAGCTTAATAAGATGTTTTAAATGCCCCTTGGAAGAGAGGTGGAGGTCGCAGTAGCTTAACAAGACAGTTTAAATGACCCTTGGAAGAGACGTGCAGGTCGCAGTAGCTTAACAAGACGGTTTAAATGACACTTGGAAGAGACGTGCAGGTTGCAGTAGCTTAATAAGACGGTTTAAATGCCCCTTGGAAGAGCGGTGGAGGTCGCAGTAGCTTAACAAGACAGTTTAAATGCCTCTTGAAAGAGACGTGCAGGTCGCAGTAGCTTAACAAGACGATTTAAATGCCCCTTGGAAGAGACGTGCAGGTAGCAGTAGCTTAACAAGACGGTTTAAATCCCCCTTGGAAGAGACATGCAGGTCACAGGATCTTAACAAGAGGGTTTAAATGCCCCTTAGAATAGGCTTGCAGGTCGCAGTAGCTTAACAAGACAGTTTAAATGCCCCTTGGAAGAGACATGCTGGTCGCAGTAGCTTATAAAGACGGTTTAAATGCGCCTTGGAAGAGACCTGCAGGTCGTAGTAGCTTAACAAGACGGTTTAAATGGCCCTTGGAAGAGACGTGCAGGTCGCAGTAGCTAAACAAGACAGTTTAAATGCCCCTTGGAAGAGACGTGCTGGTTGAAGTAGCTTAATAAGATGGTTTAAATGCCTCTTGGAAGAGATGTGCATGTCGCATTAGCTTAATAAGATGTTTTAAATGCCCCTTGGAAGAGAGGTGGAGGTCGCAGTAGCTTAACAAGACAGTTTAAATGCCCCTTGGAAGAGACGTGCAGGTCGCAGTATCTTAACAAGACGGTTTAAATGCCACTTGGAATAGACGTGCAGGTTGCAGTAGCTTAAAAAGACGGTTTAAATGCCCCTTGGAAGAGCGGTGGAGGTCGCAGTAGCTTAACAAGACGGTTTAAATGCCCCTTGAAAGAGACGTGCAGGTCGCAGTAGCTTAACAAGACGGTTTAAATGCCCCATGGAGGTGCGGTGGAGGTCGCAGTAGCTTAACAAGACGGTTTAAATGCCCCTTGGAAGAGACATTCAGGTCGCAGCAGCTTAACAAGACGGTTTAAATGCCCCTTGGAAGAGACATGCAGGTCGCAGTAGCTTAACACAACGGTTTAAATGCCCCTTGGAAGAGACGTGCAGGTCGCAGTAGCTTAACAAGACAGTTTAAATGCCCCTTGGAAAAGTGGTGGAGGTTACAGTAGCTTAACAAGAAAGTTTAAATGCCCCTTGGAAGAGACATGCAAGTCGCAGTAGCTTAAATAGACGGTTTAAATGCGCCTTGGAAGAAACGTGCAGGTCGCAGTAGCTTAACAAGATGGTTAAAATGCCCCTTGGAATAGACGAGCAGGTCGCAGTAGCTTAACAAGACGGTTTAAATGCCCTTTGGAAGAGACATGCAGGTCACAGCTGCTTAACAAGACGGTTTAAATGCCCCTTGGAAGAGACGTGGAGGTCGCAGTAGCTTAACAAGACGGTTTAAATGCCCCTTGGAAGAGACATGCAGGTCGCAGTAGCTTAACAAGACTGTTTAAATGCCCCTTAGAAGAGATGCGCAGTTCTCCGAAGCTAAACAAGACAGTTTAAATGCCCCTTGGAAGAGACGTGCAGGTCGCAGTAGCTTAACAAGATGGTTTAAATGCCCCTTGGAAGAGCGTTGGAGGTCGCAGTAGCTTAAGAAGACAGTTTAAATGCCCCTTGGAAGAGACGTGCAGGTCGCAGGAGCTTAACAAGAGGGTTTAAATGCCCTTTGGAAGAGGCTTGCAGGTCGCAGTAGCTTACCAAGATGATTTAAATGCCCCTTGGAAGAGACGTGCAGGTCGCAGTAGCTTAACAATACAGTTTAAATGCCCCTTGGAAGAGCGGTGGAGGTCGCAGTAGCTTAACAAGACAGTTTAAATGCCACTTGGTAGAAACATGCAGGTCGAAGCAGCTTAACAAGACTGTTTAAATGCCCCTAGGTAAAGACGTGCAGGTCGAAGAGGCTTTAAAAGACGGTTAAATGCCCCTTGGAAGAGAAATGCAGGTCGAAGTAGCTTAACAAGATGGTTTAAATGCACCTTGTAAGAGACGTGCAGGTCGCAGTAGCTTAACAAGACAGTTTAAATGCACCTTGTAAGAGACGTGCAGGTCGCAGTAGCTTAACAAGATGGTTTAAATGCCCCTTGGAAGAGACGTGCACATCGCAGTAGCTTAATAAGATGGTTTAAATGCCTCTTGGAAGAGATGTGCAGGTCGCAGTAGCTTAACAAGACAGTTTAAATGCCCCTAAAAAGAGAAGTGCAGGTCGCAGGAGCTTAACAAGAGGGTTTAAATGCCCCTTGGAAGAGACGTGCAGGTCGCAGAAGCTTAACAAGATGGTTTAAATGCCCCTTGGAAGAGACATGCAGGTCGCAGTAGCTTAACAAGACTGTTGCGATGTCCCTTGGAAAAGTGGTGGAGGTTACAGTAACTTAACAAGACGGTTTAAATGCTCCTTGGAAGAGACGTTCAGGTCGCAGTAACTTAACAAGACGGTTTAAATGCCACTTGGAAGAGACGTGCAGGTCGCAGTAGCTTAACAAGACGGTTTAAATGCCCCTTGGAAGAGCGGTGGAGGTCGCAGTAGCTTAACAAGACAGTTTAAGTGCCCCTTGAAAGAGACGTGCAGGTCGCAGTAGCTTAACAAGACAGTTTAAATGCCCCTTGGAAGAGTGGTGGAGGTCGCAGTAGCTTAACAAGACAGTTTAAATGCCCCTTGGAAGAGACATGCAGGTCACAGTAGCTTAACAAGACGGTTTAAATGCCCCTTGGAAGATCGGTGGAGGTCGCAGTAGCTTAACAAGACAGTTTAAATGCCCCTTGGAAGAGACCTGCAGTTCGCAGTAGCTTAACAAGACGGTTTAAATGCCCCTTGGAAGAGCGGTGGAGGTCGCAGTAGCTTAACAAGACTGTTTAACTGCCCCTTGAAAGAAACGTGCGGGTAAAAGTAGCTTAACAAGACGGTTTAAATGCCACTTGGAAGAGACGTGCAGGTCGCAGTAGCTTAACAAGACGGTTTAAATGCCCCTTGGAAGAGACGTGCAGGTCGCAGTAGCTTAACAAGACAGTTTAAGTGTCCCTTGGAAGAGCGGTGGAGGTCGCGTTAGCTTAACAAGACAGTTTAAATGCCCATTGGAAGTGCGGTGAAGGTCGCAGTAGCTTAACAAGACGGTTTAAATGCCCTTTGGAAGAGACATGCAGGTCACAGCTGCTTAACAAGACGGTTTAAATGCCCCTTGGAAGAGACATGGAGGTCGCAGTAGCTTAACAAGACGGTTTAAATGCCCCTTGGAAGAGACATGCAGGTCGCAGTAGCTTAACAAGACTGTTTAAATTCCCCTTAGAAGAGATGCGCAGTTCTCCGAAGCTAAACAAGACAGTTTAAATGCCCCTTGGAAGAGACGTGCAGGTCGCAGTAGCTTAACAAGATGGTTTAAATGCCCCTTGGAAGAGCGTTGGAGGTCGCAGTAGCTTAAGAAGACAGTTTAAATGCCCCTTGGAAGAGACGTGCAGGTCGCAGGAGCTTAACAAGAGGGTTTAAATGCCCTTTGGAAGAGGCTTGCAGGTCGCAGTAGCTTACCAAGATGATTTAAATGCCCCTTGGAAGAGACGTGCAGGTCGCAGTAGCTTAACAATACAGTTTAAATGCCCCTTGGAAGAGCGGTGGAGGTCGCAGTAGCTTAACAAGACAGATTAAATGCCACTTGGTAGAAACATGCAGGTCGAAGCAGCTTAACAAGACTGTTTAAATGCCCCTAGGTAAAGACGTGCAGGTCGAAGAGGCTTTAAAAGACGGTTAAATGCCCCTTGGAAGAGAAATGCAGGTCGAAGTAGCTTAACAAGATGGTTTAAATGCACCTTGTAAGAGACGTGCAGGTCGCAGTAGCTTAACAAGACAGTTTAAATGCACCTTGTAAGAGACGTGCAGGTCGCAGTAGCTTAACAAGACGGTTAAATGCCCCTTGGAAGAGACGTGCACATCGCAGTAGCTTAATAAGACGGTTTAAATGCCTCTTGGAAGAGATGTGCAGGTCGCAGTAGCTTAACAAGACAGTTTAAATGCCCCTAAAAAGAGAAGTGCAGGTCGCAGGAGCTTAACAAGAGGGTTTAAATGCCCCTTGGAAGAGACGTGCAGGTCGCAGAAGTTTAACAAGATGGTTTAAATGCCCCTTGGAAGAGACATGCAGGTCGCAGTAGCTTAACAAGACTGTTGCGATGTCCCTTGGAAAAGTGGTGGAGGTTACAGTAACTTAACAAGACGGTTTAAATGCTCCTTGGAAGAGACGTTCAAGTCACAGTAGCTTAAAAAGACGGTTTAAATGCGCATTGGAAGAGATGTGCAGGTCACAGTAGCTTAATAAGACGGTTTAAATGCCCCTTGGAAGAGACGTGCAGGTCGCAGTAGCTTAACAAGACGGTTTAAATGCCCCTTGGAAGAGACGTGCAGGTAGCAGTAGCTTAACAAGAGGGTTTAAATGGTCCTTGGAAGAGACGAGCAGGTCGCAGGAGCTTAATAACAGGGTTTAAATGCCCCTTGGAAGAGACGTACAAGTCACAGTAGCGTAAAAAGACGGTTTAAATGCACTTTGTAAGAGACGTGCAGGCCGCAGAAGCTTAACAAGACAGTTTAAATGCCCCTTGGAAGAGACGTGCAGGTCGCAGTAGCTTAACAAGAGTTTTTAAATGCCCCTTTCAAGAGACGTGCAGGTCGCAGGACCTTAACAAGAAGGTTTAAATGCCCCTCGGAAGAGATGTGCAGGTCGCAGTAGCTTAACAAGACAGTTTAAATGCCACTTGGAAGAAACATGCAGATCGAAGCAGCTTAATAAGACTGTTTAAATGCCCCTAGGAAAAGACGTGCAGGTCGCAGAGGCTTAACAAGGCGGTTTAAATGCCCCTTGGAAGAGACATGCAGGTCGCAGTAGCTTAACAAGACGGTTTAAATGCCCCTTGGAAGACACGTGCAGGTCGCAGTAGCTTAACAAGACGGTTTAAATGCCCCGTGGAAAAGTGGTGGAGGTTACAGTAGCTTAACAAGACGGTTTAAATGCCCCTTGGAAGAGACATGCAGGTCGCAGAGGCTTAACAAGACGGTTTAAATGCCCCTTGGAAGAGACATGCAGGTCGCAGCAGCTTAAAAAGACCGTTTAAATGCCACTTGGAAGAGACGTGCAGGTCGCAGAGGCTTAACAAGACGGTTTAAATGCCCCTTGGAAGAGACGATCAAGTCGCAGGAGCTTAAAAAGGAGGTTTAAATGCGCCTTGGAAGAGAAGTGCAGGTCGCAGTAGCATAATAAGACGGTTTAAATGCCCCTTGGAAGAGACGTGCAGGTAGCAGTAGCTTAACAAGACGGTTTAAATCCCCCTTGGAAGAGACATGCAGGTCGCAGGATCTTAACAAGAGGGTTTAAATGCCCCTTAGAATAGGCTTGCAGGTCGCAGTAGCTTAACAAGACAGTTTAAATGGCCCTTGGAAGAGACGTGCAAGTCGCAGTAGCTTAAAAAGACGGTTTAAATGCGCCTTGGAAGAGACGTGCAGGTCGCAGTAGCTTAACAAGACGGTTTAGATGGCCGTTGGAAGAGACGTGCAGGTCGCAGTAGCTTAACAAGACGGTTTAAATCCCCCTTGGAAGAAACGTGCAGGACGCAGTAGCTTAACAAGATGGTTTAAATGCCCCCTTGGAATAGGCTTGCAGGTCGCAGTAGCTTACCAAGACGGTTTAAATGCCCCTTGGACGAGACGTGCAGGTCGCAGTAGCTTAACAATACGGTTTAAATGCCCCTTGGAAGAGCGATGGGGGTCGCAGTAGCTTAACAAGACAGTTTAAATGCCCCTTGGAAGAGACGTACAGGTTGAAGTAGCTTAATAAGACGGTTTAAATGCCTCTTGGAAGAGATGTGCAGGTCGCAGTAGCTTAATAAGATGTTTTAAATGCCCCTTGGAAGAGAGGTGGAGGTCGCAGTAGCTTAACAAGACAGTTTAAATGACCCTTGGAAGAGACGTGCAGGTCGCAGTAGCTTAACAAGACGGTTTAAATGACACTTGGAAGAGACGTGCAGGTTGCAGTAGCTTAATAAGACGGTTTAAATGCCCCTTGGAAGAGCGGTGGAGGTCGCAGTAGCTTAACAAGACAGTTTAAATGCCTCTTGAAAGAGACGTGCAGGTCGCAGTAGCTTAACAAGACGATTTAAATGCCCCTTGGAAGAGACGTGCAGGTAGCAGTAGCTTAACAAGACGGTTTAAATCCCCCTTGGAAGAGACATGCAGGTCACAGGATCTTAACAAGAGGGTTTAAATGCCCCTTAGAATAGGCTTGCAGGTCGCAGTAGCTTAACAAGACAGTTTAAATGCCCCTTGGAAGAGACATGCTGGTCGCAGTAGCTTATAAAGACGGTTTAAATGCGCCTTGGAAGAGACCTGCAGGTCGTAGTAGCTTAACAAGACGGTTTAAATGGCCCTTGGAAGAGACGTGCAGGTCGCAGTAGCTAAACAAGACAGTTTAAATGCCCCTTGGAAGAGACGTGCTGGTTGAAGTAGCTTAATAAGATGGTTTAAATGCCTCTTGGAAGAGATGTGCATGTCGCATTAGCTTAATAAGATGTTTTAAATGCCCCTTGGAAGAGAGGTGGAGGTCGCAGTAGCTTAACAAGACAGTTTAAATGCCCCTTGGAAGAGACGTGCAGGTCGCAGTATCTTAACAAGACGGTTTAAATGCCACTTGGAATAGACGTGCAGGTTGCAGTAGCTTAAAAAGACGGTTTAAATGCCCCTTGGAAGAGCGGTGGAGGTCGCAGTAGCTTAACAAGACGGTTTAAATGCCCCTTGAAAGAGACGTGCAGGTCGCAGTAGCTTAACAAGACGGTTTAAATGCCCCATGGAGGTGCGGTGGAGGTCGCAGTAGCTTAACAAGACGGTTTAAATGCCCCTTGGAAGAGACATTCAGGTCGCAGCAGCTTAACAAGACGGTTTAAATGCCCCTTGGAAGAGACATGCAGGTCGCAGTAGCTTAACACAACGGTTTAAATGCCCCTTGGAAGAGACGTGCAGGTCGCAGTAGCTTAACAAGACAGTTTAAATGCCCCTTGGAAAAGTGGTGGAGGTTACAGTAGCTTAACAAGAAAGTTTAAATGCCCCTTGGAAGAGACATGCAAGTCGCAGTAGCTTAAATAGACGGTTTAAATGCGCCTTGGAAGAAACGTGCAGGTCGCAGTAGCTTAACAAGATGGTTAAAATGCCCCTTGGAATAGACGAGCAGGTCGCAGTAGCTTAACAAGACGGTTTAAATGCCCCTTGGAAGAGACGTGCAGGTCGCAGTAGCTTAACAAGAGGGTTTAAATCCCCTTTGGAACAGACGTGCAGGTCGCTGCAGCTTAACAAGAGGGTTTATATGCCCCTTGGAATTGGCTTGCAGGTCGAAGTAGCTTACCAGGAATGTTTAAATGCACCTTGGAAGAGTGGTGGAGGTCGCAGTAGCTTAACAAGACAGT
Organism: Phyllobates terribilis; assembly: GCF_046119375.1. Taxonomy (NCBI): domain Eukaryota; kingdom Metazoa; phylum Chordata; class Amphibia; order Anura; family Dendrobatidae; genus Phyllobates; species Phyllobates terribilis. The sequence continues at coordinate 25,464,277 of NW_027362775.1, forward strand.
TTAAATGCCCCTTGGAAGAGACATGCAGGTCGCAGTAGCATAATAAGACGGTCTAAATGCCCCTTGGAAGAGATGTGCAGGTCGCAGTAGCTTAATAAGACGGTTTAAATGCCCCTTGGAAGTGCGGTGAAGGTCGCAGTAGCTTAACAAGACGGTTTAAATGCCCTTTGGAAGAGACATGCAGGTCACAGCTGCTTAACAAGACGGTTTAAAAGCCCCTTGGAAGAGACGTGGAGGTCGCAGTAGCTTAACAAGACGGTTTAAATGCCCCTTGGAAGAGACATGCAGGTCGCAGTAGCTTAACAAGACTGTTTAAATGCCCCTTAGAAGAGATGCGCAGTTCTCCGAAGCTAAACAAGACAGTTTAAATGCCCCTTGGAAGAGACGTGCAGGTCGCAGTAGCTTAACAAGATGGTTTAAATGCCCCTTGGAAGAGCGTTGGAGGTCGCAGTAGCTTAAGAAGACAGTTTAAATGCCCCTTGGAAGAGACGTGCAGGTCGCAGGAGCTTAACAAGAGGGCTTAAATGCCCTTTGGAAGAGGCTTGCAGGTCGCAGTAGCTTACCAAGATGATTTAAATGCCCCTTGGAAGAGACGTGCAGGTCGCAGTAGCTTAACAATACAGTTTAAATGTCCCTTGGAAGAGCGGTGGAGTTCGCAGTAGCTTAACAAGACAGTTTAAATGCCACTTGGTAGAAACATGCAGGTCGAAGCAGCTTAACAAGACTGTTTAAATGCCCCTAGGAAAAGACGTGCAGGTCGAAGAGGCTTTAAAAGACGGTTAAATGCCCCTTGGAAGAGAAATGCAGGTCGAAGTAGCTTAACAAGATGGTTTAAATGCACCTTGTAAGAGACGTGCAGGTCGCAGTAGCTTAACAAGACAGTTTAAATGCACCTTGTAAGAGACGTGCAGGTCGCAGTAGCTTAACAAGACAGTTTAAATGCCCCTTGGAAGAGACGTGCAGGTCGCAGTAGCTTAATAAGACGGTTTAAATGCCCCTTGGAAGAGATGTGCAGGTCGCAGTAGCTTAACAAGACAGTTTAAATGCCCCTAAAAAGAGAAGTGCAGGTCGCAGGAGCTTAACAAGAGGGTTTAAATGCCCCTTGGAAGAGACGTGCGGTTCGCAGAAGCTTAACAAGATGGTTTAAATGCCCCTTGGAAGAGACATGCAGGTCGCAGTAGCTTAACAAGACTGTTGCGATGTCCCTTGGAAAAGTGGTGGAGGTTACAGTAACTTAACAAGACGGTTTAAATGCTCCTTGGAAGAGACGTTCAAGTCACAGTAGCTTAAAAAGACGGTTTAAATGCGCATTGGAAGAGATTTGCAGGTCGCAGTAGCTTAATAAGACGGTTTAAATGCCCCTTGGAAGAGACGTGCAGGTCGCAGTAGCTTAACAAGACGGTTTAAATGCCCCTTGGAAGAGACGTGCAGGTAGCAGTAGCTTAACAAGAGGGTTTAAATGGTCCTTGGAAGAGACGAGCAGGTCGCAGGAGCTTAATAAGAGGGTTTAAATGCCCCTTGGAAGAGACGTACAAGTCACAGTAGCGTAAAAAGACGGTTTAAATGCGCCTTGTAAGAGACGTGCAGGCCGCAGAAGCTTAACAAGACAGTTTAAATGCCCCTTGGAAGAGATGTGCAGGTCGCAGTAGCTTAACAAGAGTTTTTAAATGCCCCTTTCAAGAGACGTGCAGGTCGCAGGACCTTAGCAAGAAGGTTTAAATGTCCCTTGGAAGAGATGTGCAGGTCGCAGTAGCTTAACAAGACAGTTTAAATGCCACTTGGAAGAAACATGCAGATCGAAGCAGCTTAACAAGACTGTTTAAATGCCCCTAGGAAAAGACGTGCAGGTCGCAGAGGCTTAACAAGACGGTTTAAATGCCCCTTGGAAGAGACGTGCAGGTGCAGTAGCTTAACAAGACGGTTTAAATGCCCCTTGGAAGACACGTGCAGGTCGCAGTAGCTTAACAAGACGGTTTAAATGCCCCGTGGAAAAGTGGTGGAGGTTACAGTAGCTTAACAAGACGGTTTAAATGCCCCTTGGAAGAGACATGCAGGTAGCAGTAGCTTAACAAGAGGGTTTAAATGGTCCTTGGAAGAGACGAGCAGGTCGCAGGAGCTTAATAACAGGGTTTAAATGCCCCTTGGAAGAGACGTACAAGTCACAGTAGCGTAAAAAGACGGTTTAAATGCGCTTTGTAAGAGACGTGCAGGCCGCAGAAGCTTAACAAGACAGTTTAAATGCCCCTTGGAAGAGACGTGCAGGTCGCAGTAGCTTAACAAGAGTTTTTAAATGCCCCTTTCAAGAGACGTGCAGGTCGCAGGACCTTAACAAGAAGGTTTAAATGCCCCTTGTAAGAGATGTGCAGGTCGCAGTAGCTTAACAAGACAGTTTAAATGCCACTTGGAAGAAACATGCAGATCGAAGCAGCTTAATAAGACTGTTTAAATGCCCCTAGGAAAAGACGTGCAGGTCGCAGAGGCTTAACAAGACGGTTTAAATGCCCCTTGGAAGAGACATGCAGGTCGCAGTAGCTTAACAAGACGGTTTAAATGCCCCTTGGAAGACACGTGCAGGTCGCAGTAGCTTAACAAGACGGTTTAAATGCCCCGTGGAAAAGTGGTGGAGGTTACAGTAGCTTAACAAAACGGTTTAAATGCCCCTTGGAAGAGACATGCAGGTCGCAGAGGCTTAACAAGACGGTTTAAATGCCCCTTGGAAGAGACATGCAGGTTGCAGCAGCTTAAAAAGACCGTTTAAATGCCACTTGGAAGAGACGTGCAGGTCGCAGAGGCTTAACAAGACGGTTTAAATGCCCCTTGGAAGAGACGATCAAGTCGCAGGAGCTTAAAAAGGAGGTTTAAATGCGCCTTGGAAGAGAAGTGCAGGTCGCAGTAGCATAACAAGACGGTTTAAATGCCCCTTGGAAGACACATGCAGGTAGCAGTAGCTTAACAAGACGGTTTAAATCCCCCTTGGAAGAGACATGCAGGTCGCAGGATCTTAACAAGAGGGTTTAAATGCCCCTTAGAATAGGCTTGCAGGTCGCAGTAGCTTAACAAGACAGTTTAAATGGCCCTTGGAAGAGACGTGCAAGTCGCAGTAGCTTAAAAAGACGGTTTAAATGCGCCTTGGAAGAGACGTGCAGGTCGCAGTAGCTTAACAAGACGGTTTAAATCCCCCTTGGAAGAAACGTGCAGGACGCAGTAGCTTAACAAGATGGTTTAAATGCCCCCTTGGAATAGGCTTGCAGGTCGCAGTAGCTTACCAAGACGGTTTAAATGCCCCTTGGACGAGACGTGCAGGTCGCAGTAGCTTAACAATACGGTTTAAATGCCCCTTGGAAGAGCGGTGGGGGTCGCAGTAGCTTAACAAGACAGTTTAAATGCCCCTTGGAAGAGACGTACAGGTTGAAGTAGCTTAATAAGACGGTTTAAATGCCTCTTGGAAGAGATGTGCAGGTCGCAGTAGCTTAATAAGATGTTTTAAATGCCCCTTGGAAGAGAGGTGGAGGTCGCAGTAGCTTAACAAGACAGTTTAAATGACCCTTGGAAGAGACGTGCAGGTCGCAGTAGCTTAACAAGACGGTTTAAATGACACTTGGAAGAGACGTGCAGGTTGCAGTAGCTTAATAAGACGGTTTAAATGCCCCTTGGAAGAGCGGTGGAGGTCGCAGTAGCTTAACAAGACAGTTTAAATGCCTCTTGAAAGAGACGTGCAGGTCGCAGTAGCTTAACAAGACGATTTAAATGCCCCTTGGAAGAGACGTGCAGGTAGCAGTAGCTTAACAAGACGGTTTAAATCCCCCTTGGAAGAGACATGCAGGTCACAGGATCTTAACAAGAGGGTTTAAATGCCCCTTAGAATAGGCTTGCAGGTCGCAGTAGCTTAACAAGACAGTTTAAATGCCCCTTGGAAGAGACATGCTGGTCGCAGTAGCTTATAAAGACGGTTTAAATGCGCCTTGGAAGAGACCTGCAGGTCGTAGTAGCTTAACAAGACGGTTTAAATGGCCCTTGGAAGAGACGTGCAGGTCGCAGTAGCTAAACAAGACAGTTTAAATGCCCCTTGGAAGAGACGTGCTGGTTGAAGTAGCTTAATAAGATGGTTTAAATGCCTCTTGGAAGAGATGTGCATGTCGCATTAGCTTAATAAGATGTTTTAAATGCCCCTTGGAAGAGAGGTGGAGGTCGCAGTAGCTTAACAAGACAGTTTAAATGCCCCTTGGAAGAGACGTGCAGGTCGCAGTATCTTAACAAGACGGTTTAAATGCCACTTGGAATAGACGTGCAGGTTGCAGTAGCTTAAAAAGACGGTTTAAATGCCCCTTGGAAGAGCGGTGGAGGTCGCAGTAGCTTAACAAGACGGTTTAAATGCCCCTTGAAAGAGACGTGCAGGTCGCAGTAGCTTAACAAGACGGTTTAAATGCCCCATGGAGGTGCGGTGGAGGTCGCAGTAGCTTAACAAGACGGTTTAAATGCCCCTTGGAAGAGACATTCAGGTCGCAGCAGCTTAACAAGACGGTTTAAATGCCCCTTGGAAGAGACATGCAGGTCGCAGTAGCTTAACACAACGGTTTAAATGCCCCTTGGAAGAGACGTGCAGGTCGCAGTAGCTTAACAAGACAGTTTAAATGCCCCTTGAAAAAGTGGTGGAGGTTACAGTAGCTTAACAAGAAAGTTTAAATGCCCCTTGGAAGAGACATGCAAGTCGCAGTAGCTTAAATAGACGGTTTAAATGCGCCTTGGAAGAAACGTGCAGGTCGCAGTAGCTTAACAAGATGGTTAAAATGCCCCTTGGAATAGACGAGCAGGTCGCAGTAGCTTAACAAGACGGTTTAAATGCCCCTTGGAAGAGACGTGCAGGTCGCAGTAGCTTAACAAGAGGGTTTAAATCCCCTTTGGAACAGACGTGCAGGTCGCTGCAGCTTAACAAGAGGGTTTATATGCCCCTTGGAATTGGCTTGCAGGTCGAAGTAGCTTACCAGGAATGTTTAAATGCACCTTGGAAGAGTGGTGGAGGTCGCAGTAGCTTAACAAGACAGTTTAAATGCCCCTTGGAAGAGACATGCAGGTCGCAGTAGCATAATAAGACGGTCTAAATGCCCCTTGGAAGAGATGTGCAGGTCGCAGTAGCTTAATAAGACGGTTTAAATGCCCCTTGGAAGTGCGGTGAAGGTCGCAGTAGCTTAACAAGACGGTTTAAATGCCCTTTGGAAGAGACATGCAGGTCACAGCTGCTTAACAAGACGGTTTAAAAGCCCCTTGGAAGAGACGTGGAGGTCGCAGTAGCTTAACAAGACGGTTTAAATGCCCCTTGGAAGAGACATGCAGGTCGCAGTAGCTTAACAAGACTGTTTAAATGCCCCTTAGAAGAGATGCGCAGTTCTCCGAAGCTAAACAAGACAGTTTAAATGCCCCTTGGAAGAGACGTGCAGGTCGCAGTAGCTTAACAAGATGGTTTAAATGCCCCTTGGAAGAGCGTTGGAGGTCGCAGTAGCTTAAGAAGACAGTTTAAATGCCCCTTGGAAGAGACGTGCAGGTCGCAGGAGCTTAACAAGAGGGCTTAAATGCCCTTTGGAAGAGGCTTGCAGGTCGCAGTAGCTTACCAAGATGATTTAAATGCCCCTTGGAAGAGACGTGCAGGTCGCAGTAGCTTAACAATACAGTTTAAATGTCCCTTGGAAGAGCGGTGGAGTTCGCAGTAGCTTAACAAGACAGTTTAAATGCCACTTGGTAGAAACATGCAGGTCGAAGCAGCTTAACAAGACTGTTTAAATGCCCCTAGGAAAAGACGTGCAGGTCGAAGAGGCTTTAAAAGACGGTTAAATGCCCCTTGGAAGAGAAATGCAGGTCGAAGTAGCTTAACAAGATGGTTTAAATGCACCTTGTAAGAGACGTGCAGGTCGCAGTAGCTTAACAAGACAGTTTAAATGCACCTTGTAAGAGACGTGCAGGTCGCAGTAGCTTAACAAGACAGTTTAAATGCCCCTTGGAAGAGACGTGCAGGTCGCAGTAGCTTAATAAGACGGTTTAAATGCCCCTTGGAAGAGATGTGCAGGTCGCAGTAGCTTAACAAGACAGTTTAAATGCCCCTAAAAAGAGAAGTGCAGGTCGCAGGAGCTTAACAAGAGGGTTTAAATGCCCCTTGGAAGAGACGTGCGGTTCGCAGAAGCTTAACAAGATGGTTTAAATGCCCCTTGGAAGAGACATGCAGGTCGCAGTAGCTTAACAAGACTGTTGCGATGTCCCTTGGAAAAGTGGTGGAGGTTACAGTAACTTAACAAGACGGTTTAAATGCTCCTTGGAAGAGACGTTCAAGTCACAGTAGCTTAAAAAGACGGTTTAAATGCGCATTGGAAGAGATTTGCAGGTCGCAGTAGCTTAATAAGACGGTTTAAATGCCCCTTGGAAGAGACGTGCAGGTCGCAGTAGCTTAACAAGACGGTTTAAATGCCCCTTGGAAGAGACGTGCAGGTAGCAGTAGCTTAACAAGAGGGTTTAAATGGTCCTTGGAAGAGACGAGCAGGTCGCAGGAGCTTAATAAGAGGGTTTAAATGCCCCTTGGAAGAGACGTACAAGTCACAGTAGCGTAAAAAGACGGTTTAAATGCGCCTTGTAAGAGACGTGCAGGCCGCAGGACCTTAGCAAGAAGGTTTAAATGTCCCTTGGAAGAGATGTGCAGGTCGCAGTAGCTTAACAAGACAGTTTAAATGCCACTTGGAAGAAACATGCAGATCGAAGCAGCTTAACAAGACTGTTTAAATGCCCCTAGGAAAAGACGTGCAGGTCGCAGAGGCTTAACAAGACGGTTTAAATGCCCCTTGGAAGAGACGTGCAGGTGCAGTAGCTTAACAAGACGGTTTAAATGCCCCTTGGAAGACACGTGCAGGTCGCAGTAGCTTAACAAGACGGTTTAAATGCCCCGTGGAAAAGTGGTGGAGGTTACAGTAGCTTAACAAGACGGTTTAAATGCCCCTTGGAAGAGACATGCAGGTAGCAGTAGCTTAACAAGAGGGTTTAAATGGTCCTTGGAAGAGACGAGCAGGTCGCAGGAGCTTAATAACAGGGTTTAAATGCCCCTTGGAAGAGACGTACAAGTCACAGTAGCGTAAAAAGACGGTTTAAATGCGCTTTGTAAGAGACGTGCAGGCCGCAGAAGCTTAACAAGACAGTTTAAATGCCCCTTGGAAGAGACGTGCAGGTCGCAGTAGCTTAACAAGAGTTTTTAAATGCCCCTTTCAAGAGACGTGCAGGTCGCAGGACCTTAACAAGAAGGTTTAAATGCCCCTTGTAAGAGATGTGCAGGTCGCAGTAGCTTAACAAGACAGTTTAAATGCCACTTGGAAGAAACATGCAGATCGAAGCAGCTTAATAAGACTGTTTAAATGCCCCTAGGAAAAGACGTGCAGGTCGCAGAGGCTTAACAAGACGGTTTAAATGCCCCTTGGAAGAGACATGCAGGTCGCAGTAGCTTAACAAGACGGTTTAAATGCCCCTTGGAAGACACGTGCAGGTCGCAGTAGCTTAACAAGACGGTTTAAATGCCCCGTGGAAAAGTGGTGGAGGTTACAGTAGCTTAACAAAACGGTTTAAATGCCCCTTGGAAGAGACATGCAGGTCGCAGAGGCTTAACAAGACGGTTTAAATGCCCCTTGGAAGAGACATGCAGGTTGCAGCAGCTTAAAAAGACCGTTTAAATGCCACTTGGAAGAGACGTGCAGGTCGCAGAGGCTTAACAAGACGGTTTAAATGCCCCTTGGAAGAGACGATCAAGTCGCAGGAGCTTAAAAAGGAGGTTTAAATGCGCCTTGGAAGAGAAGTGCAGGTCGCAGTAGCATAACAAGACGGTTTAAATGCCCCTTGGAAGACACATGCAGGTAGCAGTAGCTTAACAAGACGGTTTAAATCCCCCTTGGAAGAGACATGCAGGTCGCAGGATCTTAACAAGAGGGTTTAAATGCCCCTTAGAATAGGCTTGCAGGTCGCAGTAGCTTAACAAGACAGTTTAAATGGCCCTTGGAAGAGACGTGCAAGTCGCAGTAGCTTAAAAAGACGGTTTAAATGCACCTTGGAAGAGACGTGCAGGTCGCAGTAGCTTAACAAGACGGTTTAAATGGCCCTTGGAAGAGACGTGCAGGTCGCAGTAGCTTAACAAGACGGTTTAAATCCCCCTTGGAAGAAACGTGCATGACGCAGTAGCTTAACAAGATGGTTTAAATGCCCCCTTGGAATAGGCTTGCAGGTCGCAGTAGCTTACCAAGACGGTTTAAATGCCCCTTGGACGAGACGTGCAGGTCGCAGTAGCTTAACAAGACGGTTTAAATGCCCATTGGAAGAGCGGTGGGGGTCGCAGTAGCTTAACAAGACAGTTTAAATGCCCCTTGGAAGAGACGTACAGGTTGAAGTAGCTTAATAAGACAGTTTAAATGCCTCTTGGAAGAGATGTGCAGGTCGCAGTAGCTTAATAAGATGTTTTAAATGCCCCTTGGAAGAGAGGTGGAGGTCGCAGTAGCTTAACAAGACAGTTTAAATGACCCTTGGAAGAGACGTGCAGGTCGCAGTAGCTTAACAAGACGGTTTAAATGACACTTGGAAGAGACGTGCAGGTTGCAGTAGCTTAATAAGACGGTTTAAATGCCCCTTGGAAGAGCGGTGGAGGTCGCAGTAGCTTAACAAGACAGTTTAAATGCCTCTTGAAAGAGACGTGCAGGTCGCAGTAGCTTAACAAGACGATTTAAATGCCCCTTGGAAGAGACGTGCAGGTAGCAGTAGCTTAACAAGACGGTTTAAATCCCCCTTGGAAGAGACATGCAGGTCACAGGATCTTAACAAGAGGGTTTAAATGCCCCTTAGAATAGGCTTGCAGGTCGCAGTAGCTTAACAAGACAGTTTAAATGACCCTTGGAAGAGACATGCTGGTCGCAGTAGCTTATAAAGACGGTTTAAATGCGCCTTGGAAGAGACCTGCAGGTCGTAGTAGCTTAACAAGACGGTTTAAATGGCCCTTGGAAGAGACGTGCAGGTCGCAGTAGCTAAACAAGACAGTTTAAATGCCCCTTGGAAGAGACGTGCTGGTTGAAGTAGCTTAATAAGATGGTTTAAATGCCTCTTGGAAGAGATGTGCATGTCGCAGTAGCTTAATAAGATGTTTTAAATGCCCCTTGGAAGAGAGGTGGAGGTCGCAGTAGCTTAACAAGACAGTTTAAATGCCCCTTGGAAGAGACGTGCAGGTCGCAGTACCTTAACAAGACGGTTTAAATGCCACTTGGATTAGACGTGCAGGTTGCAGTAGCTTAAAAAGACGGTTTAAATGCCCCTTGGAAGAGCGGTGGAGGTCGCAGTAGCTTAACAAGACGGTTTAAATGCCCCTTGAAAGAGACGTGCAGGTCGCAGTAGCTTAACAAGACTGTTTAAATGCCCCTTGGAAGAGACGTGCAGGTCGCAGTAGCTTAACAAGACAGTTTAAATGCCCCTTGGAAAAGTGGTGGAGGTTACAGTAGCTTAACAAGAAAGTTTAAATGCCCCTTGGAAGAGACATGCAAGTCGCAGTAGCTTAAATAGACGGTTTAAATGCGCATTGGAAGAAACGTGCAGGTCGCAGTAGCTTAACAAGATGGTTAAAATGCCCCTTGGAATAGACGAGCAGGTCGCAGTAGCTTAACAAGACGGTTTAAATGCCCCTTGGAAGAGACGTGCAGGTCGCAGTAGCTTAACAAGAGGGTTTAAATCCCCTTTGGAACAGACGTGCAGGTCGCTGCAGCTTAACAAGAGGGTTTATATGCCCCTTGGAATTGGCTTGCAGGTCGCAGTAGCTTACCAGGAATGTTTAAATGCACCTTGGAAGAGTGGTGGAGGTCGCAGTAGCTTAACAAGACAGTTTAAATGCCCCTTGGAAGAGACATGCAGGTCGCAGTAGCATAATAAGACGGTCTAAATGCCCCTTGGAAGAGATGTGCAGGTCGCAGTAGCTTAATAAGACGGTTTAAGTGCCCCTTGGAAGTGCGGTGAAGGTCGCAGTAGCTTAACAAGACGGTTTAAATGCCCTTTGGAAGAGACATGCAGGTCACAGCTGCTTAACAAGACGGTTTAAAAGCCCCTTGGAAGAGACGTGGAGGTCGCAGTAGCTTAACAAGACGGTTTAAATGCCCCTTGGAAGAGACATGCAGGTCGCAGTAGCTTAACAAGACTGTTTAAATGCCCCTTAGAAGAGATGCGCAGTTCTCCGAAGCTAAACAAGACAGTTTAAATGCCCCTTGGAAGAGACGTGCAGGTCGCAGTAGCTTAACAAGATGGTTTAAATGCCCCTTGGAAGAGCGTTGGAGGTCGCAGTAGCTTAAGAAGACAGTTTAAATGCCCCTTGGAAGAGACGTGCAGGTCGCAGGAGCTTAACAAGAGGGTTTAAATGCCCTTTGGAAGAGGCTTGCAGGTCGCAGTAGCTTACCAAGATGATTTAAATGCCCCTTGGAAGAGACGTGCAGGTCGCAGTAGCTTAACAATACAGTTTAAATGCCCCTTGGAAGAGCGGTGGAGTTCGCAGTAGCTTAACAAGACAGTTTAAATGCCACTTGGTAGAAACATGCAGGTCGAAGCAGCTTAACAAGACTGTTTAAATGCCCCTAGGAAAAGACGTGCAGGTCGAAGAGGCTTTAAAAGACGGTTAAATGCCCCTTGGAAGAGAAATGCAGGTCGAAGTAGCTTAACAAGATGGTTTAAATGCACCTTGTAAGAGACGTGCAGGTCGCAGTAGCTTAACAAGACAGTTTAAATGCACCTTGTAAGAGACGTGCAGGTCGCAGTAGCTTAACAAGACAGTTTAAATGCCCCTTGGAAGAGACGTGCAGGTCGCAGTAGCTTAATAAGACGGTTTAAATGCCCCTTGGAAGAGATGTGCAGGTCGCAGTAGCTTAACAAGACAGTTTAAATGCCCCTAAAAAGAGAAGTGCAGGTCGCAGGAGCTTAACAAGAGGGTTTAAATGCCCCTTGGAAGAGACGTGCAGTTCGCAGAAGCTTAACAAGATGGTTTAAATGCCCCTTGGAAGAGACATGCAGGTCGCAGTAGCTTAACAAGACTGTTGCGATGTCCCTTGGAAAAGTGGTGGAGGTTACAGTAACTTAACAAGACGGTTTAAATGCTCCTTGGAAGAGACGTTCAAGTCACAGTAGCTTAATAAGACGGTTTAAATGCCCCTTGGAAGAGACGTGCAGGTCGCAGTAGCTTAACAAGACGGTTTAAATGCCCCTTGGAAGAGACGTGCAGGTAGCAGTAGCTTAACAAGAGGGTTTAAATGGTCCTTGGAAGAGACGAGCAGGTCGCAGGAGCTTAATAAGAGGGTTTAAATGCCCCTTGGAAGAGACGTACAAGTCACAGTAGCGTAAAAAGACGGTTTAAATGCGCCTTGTAAGAGACGTGCAGGCCGCAGAAGCTTAACAAGACAGTTTAAATGCCCCTTGGAAGAGAGGTGCAGGTCGCAGTAGCTTAACAAGACGGTTTAAATGACACTTGGAAGAGACGTGCAGGTTGCAGTAGCTTAATAAGACGGTTTAAATGCCCCTTGGAAGAGCGGTGGAGGTCGCAGTAGCTTAACAAGACAGTTTAAATGCCTCTTGAAAGAGACGTGCAGGTCGCAGTAGCTTAACAAGACGATTTAAATGCCCCTTGGAAGAGACGTGCAGGTAGCAGTAGCTTAACAAGACGGTTTAAATCCCCCTTGGAAGAGACATGCAGGTCACAGGATCTTAACAAGAGGGTTTAAATGCCCCTTAGAATAGGCTTGCAGGTCGCAGTAGCTTAACAAGACAGTTTAAATGCCCCTTGGAAGAGACGTGCTGGTCGCAGTAGCTTATAAAGACGGTTTAAATGCGCCTTGGAAGAGACCTGCAGGTCGTAGTAGCTTAACAAGATGGTTTAAATGGCCCTTGGAAGAGACGTGCAGGTCGCAGTAGCTTAACAAGACAGTTTAAATGCCCCTTGGAAGAGACGTGCTGGTTGAAGTAGCTTAATAAGATGGTTTAAATGCCTCTTGGAAGAGATGTGCATGTCGCAGTAGCTTAATAAGATGTTTTAAATGCCCCTTGGAAGAGAGGTGGAGGTCGCAGTAGCTTAACAAGACAGTTTAAATGCCCCTTGGAAGAGACGTGCAGGTCGCAGTATCTTAACAAGACGGTTTAAATGCCACTTGGAATAGACGTGCAGGTTGCAGTAGCTTAAAAAGACGGTTTAAATGCGCCTTGGAAGAGACCTGCAGGTCGTAGTAGCTTAACAAGACGGTTTAAATGGCCCTTGGAAGAGACGTGCAGGTCGCAGTAGCTTAACAAGACAGTTTAAATGCCCCTTGGAAGAGACGTGCTGGTTGAAGTAGCTTAATAAGATGGTTTAAATGCCTCTTGGAAGAGATGTGCATGTCGCAGTAGCTTAATAAGATGTTTTAAATGCCCCTTGGAAGAGAGGTGGAGGTCGCAGTAGCTTAACAAGACAGTTTAAATGCCCCTTGGAAGAGACGTGCAGGTCGCAGTATCTTAACAAGACGGTTTAAATGCCACTTGGAATAGACGTGCAGGTTGCAGTAGCTTAAAAAGACGGTTTAAATGCCCCTTGGAAGAGCGGTGGAGGTCGCAGTAGCTTAACAAGACGGTTTAAATGCCCCTTGAAAGAGACGTGCAGGTCGCAGTAGCTTAACAAGACGGTTTAAATGCCCCATGGAGGTGCGGTGGAGGTCGCAGTAGCTTAACAAGATGGTTTAAATGCCCCTTGGAAGAGACATTCAGGTCGCAGCAGCTTAACAAGATGGTTTAAATCCCCTTGGAAGAGACATGCAGGTAGCAGTGGCTTAACAAGACGGTTTAAATGCCCCTTGGAAGAGACATGCAGGTCGCAGTAGCTTAACACGACGGTTTAAATGCCCCTTGGAAGAGACGTGCAGGTCGCAGTAGCTTAACAAGACAGTTTAAATGCCCCTTGGAAAAGTGGTGGAGGTTACAGTAGCTTAACAAGAAAGTTTAAATGCCCCTTGGAAGAGACATGCAAGTCGCAGTAGCTTAAATAGACGGTTTAAATGCGCCTTGGAAGAGACGTGCAGGTCGCAGTAGCTTAACAAGATGGTTAAAATGCCCCTTGGTATAGACGAGTTTAACGGGTCTGGGAGGCGGAACCTCTGAGCTACTATACAAGGGGGCGGCCCTTGTAAGGGAGCTGGTGGCAGTCTCTGGATAATGGGTAGGTACGACCTGTGATGGCAGAGCCTCCGGGTAGGCTAGCAGGCAGATGGTAGATGTGTGCTCCCAGGTGAGCAAGCGAGAGTCTCTGGAATAACAGGTGGTCATGGCACGTGACGGCGGAGCCTCCGGGCTGGCAAGCAGGCAGGTAACGGAGAAGCGCTCCCAGGTGAGCGGGCAAGAGTCTCTGAAGTAGCTGGTGGTCACAGCACGTGACAGCGGAGCCTCCGGGTAGGCAAGCAGGCAGGTAGTGGAGAAGCGCTCCCAGGTGAGCGGGCAAGAGTCTGAAGTAGCTGATGGTCACAGCACGTGACAACGGAGCCTCCGGGCAGGCAAGCAGGCAGGTAACGGAGAAGCGCTCCCAGGTGAGCGGGCAAGAGTCTGAAGTAGCTGATGGTCACAGCACGTGACAACGGAGCCTCCGGGCTGGCAAGCAGGCAGGTAACGGAGAAGCGCTCCCAGGTGAGCAGGCAAGCTGGTCCATAGACAGACTGACCGGAGTTGTAAGGCAGACCGTCGGACCTCAGGCAAGCAGGCAGGTAGCTGATGTGCGCTCCCAGGTGAGCGGGCAGGCTGGTCCTTTAGACAGACTGACAGGAGTAGTAAGGCAGACCGTCGGACCTCAGACTGGCAGACAGGTAACAAGTATTCAGGCAGGAATCAGGCAGGTAACTGGCAGGTAACTGGCAGGTAACTGGCAACGGGACCTGAGGGCTGAAGCACAGGTGAGACACAGGTGCAAACAACATTGCTCGGGCACCTCCATTTTGGAGGAGGTGCCTTATATATGATGAAGTCCTCCGGCCATTGGCCGGGGACTCCTTAGGACGGCGCGCGCGGCCCCTTTAAGAGGAGGGGAGCGCGCGCGCGCGCGCCCTAAGCACAGGGGCCGGGAAGGAGCGCGCACTGAGAGCAGAGCGGGAGTAGGACGCCGGGAAGGAGCGCGCGCTGACAGCAGAGCGGGGGGAGGACGCCGGGCACGGAGCAGAGCGGTGAGGGGAGCAGTGTCCCTGCCTAGCAGAGGGCAGGGACGCCGGCACTACAGTACCCCCCCCTTTAGGCCCCCCCTTTTTTAGGCCAGACAGAAATTTAGCTAGGATGAGAGGGGCATGGATGTTCTCCCGGGGCTCCCACGTTCTCTCCTCAGGACCAAACCCCCTCCAATCTACCAGAAAAAAGGTCTTTCCTCTTACCCTTTTGGTGGCAAGAATGTTCTCTACCTCAAACTCGTCCTCAGCAGAAACCGGAGCAGGAGGCGTACCTGTAGACTTGAAAAAAGAATTAAGTACCACGGGTTTGAGGAGAGAAACATGGAAGGAGTTAGGGATCCGTAAGTTGGCCGGGAGTTTCAATTTATAGGCCACCGGATTGATCTGACTGATGACCTCCAGTGGACCGATGAACCGAGGCCCTAACTTATAGGAAGGGATCTTGAGCTGGACATATTTGGACGAGAGCCAGACTTTATCCCCAGGACGGAATTGAGGAGGATCCAGACGTTTTTTGTCAGCATGTCTTTTCATACGCTCGGATGACAGAAGGAGTGCGGACCGGGTACTCTCCCATATGGAGGAAAATTTGTTAACAAGAGATTCCGCAGCCGGATTGTCCACCAAGGTGGAGACGGGAAACGGGATCCGAGGGTGCTGACCGTAGACTACAAAAAACGGGGATTTGGAGGAAGATTCGCTCTCGTGATTGTTGTACGAGAATTCGGCCCACGGCAGGAGATCCACCCAGTCAGAATGGTGGGCATTAACGAAGTGCCGGAGGTAACTGGTCAGGTTCTGATTGATCCGCTCCACTTGACCATTAGACTGTGGGTGGTAAGCGGAGGAGAAGTCCAGGGTGACGTCCAGCAATTTACAAGTGGCTCTCCAGAAACGAGAAGTGAACTGTACCCCTCGATCCGACACGATGTGACGGGGCAGGCCATGAAGACGGAAGATGTGGCGGATAAAGTCTTTAGCCAGCTCGGGTGCAGACGGAAGGCCTGGCAGGGGAATGAAGTGAGCCATCTTGGAAAAGCGGTCAGCGACCACCCAAATGACCGTACAACCGGCTGAGACGGGCAGATCAGTAATGAAGTCCATCGCTATATGCTGCCAGGGGGCAGCAGGTACTGGCAGAGGAAGAAGGCGGCCGGCCGGCAGGTGTCTCGGAACTTTGTTGCGGGCGCAGGACACACAGGCAGAAACAAAGTCTATTACATCCTTGTGCAGGTTAGGCCACCAGTAGTGCCGGGTAATAAGCTGGAGGGTCTTTTTCTGACCGGCGTGGCCAGCTAGTTTAGACGAATGACCCCAGTGTAGGATCTTCTCCCGATCAGGTACTGATACGAACGTCTTACCGGGAGGGAGACGATTTAGACTCACGGGAGCCACCTGCATTACTCTGGCGGGATCGATGATGTGTTTCGGATCTTCCTCGAGATCAGACACCAGAAAGGATCGAGACAAGGCGTCCGCCTTGACGTTTTTGTCAGCCGGGCGAAAATGAAGGATAAAATCAAAACGAGCAAAAAACAAGGACCACCGGGCTTGGCGCGGGTTAAGTCTCTGGGCGTGCTCGAGGTAAGCCAAGTTCTTGTGGTCAGTGTAAATTATTACCGGGTGAAGAGCCCCCTCAAGCAGGTAACGCCACTCCTCCAATGCCAGTTTGATGGCCAATAACTCTCGATCTCCTATGGAATAATTGCGCTCCGAGGAGGAGAAGAGTTTGGAGAAGAAGCCGCAAGTTACCATTCTCCCGGAAGAAGATTTTTGAGTAAGTACCGCTCCGGCTCCAGAGGAGGAGGCGTCCACTTCCAGGAAAAACTGCTTGTTGCCGTCCGGGCGATGCAGCACCGGGGCGGAAGAGAAGGCCTGTTTTAAGGAAAGAAAGGCTTCCTCTGCTTCGGGCGGCCACTCTTTGGGATTAGTACCCTTACGGGTGAGCGCGGAAATTGGGGCAGTCCGGGAAGAGAAGTGTGGTATGAAGAGGCGGTAGTAGTTGGCGAAGCCCAGGAACCGCTGAATGGCCTTCAACCCTTCCGGTCGGGGCCATTTCTCGATGGCAGACAGTTTCTCTGGATCCATTCGTAGGCCGGTCTGAGAAATAATGTAGCCCAAAAACGGAAGCGAGGTCTGCTCAAAGAGGCACTTCTCGTATTTAGCGAAGAGGTGATTCTGCCTGAGCCTGAGCAGGACTTGACGAACGTCCCTCCGGTGAGTCTGGAGATCCGGAGAGAAGACCAAGATGTCGTCCAGGTACACCACTACGCAGGAGTAGAGAAGGTCCCGGAAGATGTCATTGACCAACTCTTGAAAGACGGCAGGAGCGTTACAGAGACCAAAGGGCATTACCAGGTATTCATAGTGGCCGTCCCGGGTGTTGAAGGCCGTCTTCCATTCATTCCCCTGACGGATACGAACCAGGTTGTATGCCCCGCGAAGGTCCAGTTTGGTGAAGATCCTAGCCCCCCTCAGACGATCAAATAATTCTGGAATGAGCGGAAGGGGGTACTTATTCTTCACCGTGATCTGGTTTAGGCCTCTATAGTCTATACAGGGACGGAGAGAGCCGTCCTTCTTTTTGACGAAAAAGAAGCCTGCTCCCGCCGGGGAGGTAGATTTCCGGATGAATCCCCTGGCCAGATTCTCCTCAATATATTCGGACATCGACCGGGTTTCAGCAGCGGATAATGGATAAATACGCCCACGGGGAGGAGTAGTACCGGGTAACAGGTCGATGGGACAGTCGTATGGTCTATGAGGTGGTAATGTCTCTGCCTCCTTTTTATTAAAGACATCAGCATAAGACCAATAAGGAATCGGAAGTCCAGGTAGATTAGCTGGGGTAGGAGAGGGACGGACGGGATGGACGGGAACCAGGCAGGTTTTATGACAGTCTTGTCCCCAGCGAAGGACCTCTCCGGTTTGCCAGTCAAGCACGGGTGCATGTCTCTGGAGCCAAGGCAGACCTAGCAAGAGGGCGTGAGAGAGTCCAGGCAGAACATGGAAGGAGATACTTTCAGAATGCAGCATTCCCACCTGCAGAGTAATGGATTCGGTGATGAGTTGGATGGGGCGAGGTAAGAGCCCCCCATCCACGGCAGCAACAGACAAGGGTACAGCCAGAGGTTTGGTGGGGATGCGGTATTTTTCTACCAGGGACTGTGAAATAAGATTCCCGGCTGCTCCAGAGTCAAGTTGGGCTAGTTCGAAATAACGGTTCTCCCCGTAGACGATAGAAACTGACAACAGCAGGGATGGAGAGGATTTATTCTTGTCTAGGTGGACCTCTCTGAGCGAACCTAGACACAGGCGTTTCCCGACCTCTCCGGGCAGGCACGGATCCGGTGCTCCTTACTGCCACAGTAGAAGCAGCTCCCCTCGGCACGGCGTGAGTCCTGACGGGTTTTGACCATCTTGGTCTGGTCGACCTGCATAGGCTCAGGAGAGTGTACCTGGGGAGAGACGGAGGAAATGACGGGTTTCTGAAAAGTAGGAGCTAAACGTGGAATCCTCCTCTCACGGGTGACCTCTTTGGCACGCTCCTGGAGCCGTAGGTCAATCCGGGTGGCAAGAGTTATAAGATCATCGAGAGTGGTAGGAATATCCCGACCAGCAAGTTCATCTTTAATACGGCCAGACAGACCCTCCCAGAAGACGGATACCAGAGCGTCGTTATCCCAGGCCAGCTCTGAGGCAAGGGTACGGAACCGTATGGCATATTGGCCCACGGTGAGACCTTCCTGACGGAGGCGTAGCAGCGAGGATGCGGATGAGGTCTTCCGTCCGGGTTCGTCGAAGAGTTTCCGGAAAGCCGAGAGAAAAGCAGGCAAGTTGGACACCAGGGGGTCTCCTCTCTCCCATAGAGGATTTAGCCAGGCCAGGGCCTCCCCGGTGAGATGGGACATGATAAAGGCAATTTTGGCCCGGTCGGAGTTAAACTGATGAGACAAAAGTTCAAAGTGCAGGGTGCACTGATTTATGAAGCCCCGAGCCTGGGCGGAGTCGCCTCCGAAGCGAGAAGGTGCAGACAGCCGGGGTCCGGGGTAGGATACCATGGTATTAGTGGGTAGCGGAGCTGCCGGGTTGCGAGTCATGGTACTGGCAGTGGTTGCAGGTGGAGCAGTCAGAGTGTCCAGGCGAGAATTAACATTCCGTAGGTGACCCAGGATGGACTCCTGTTGGGACCTCTGACGGGACAGTTCATGACACAGGTCCGAGAGCGAGGGAGCTTGGGTGCCACCGGGTTCCATGGCCCGAGCAAACTGTAACGGGTCTGGGAGGCGGAACCTCTGAGCTACTATACAAGGGGGCGGCCCTTGTAAGGGAGCGGGTGGCAGTCTCTGGATAATGGGTAGGTACGACCTGTGATGGCAGAGCCTCCGGGTAGGCTAGCAGGCAGATGGTAGATGTGTGCTCCCAGGTGAGCAAGCGAGAGTCTCTGGAATAACAGGTGGTCACGGCACGTGACGGCGGAGCCTCCGGGCTGGCAAGCAGGCAGGTAACGGAGAAGCGCTCCCAGGTGAGTGGGCAAGAGTCTCTGAAGTAGCTGGTGGTCACAGCACGTGACAGCGGAGCCTCCGGGTAGGCAAGCAGGCAGGTAGTGGAGAAGCGCTCCCAGGTGAGCGGGCAAGAGTCTGAAGTAGCTGATGGTCACAGCACGTGACAACGGAGCCTCCGGGCAGGCAAGCAGGCAGATAACGGAGAAGCGCTCCCAGGTGAGCGGGCAAGAGTCTGAAGTAGCTGATGGTCACAGCACGTGACAACGGAGCCTCCGGGCTGGCAAGCAGGCAGGTAACGGAGAAGCGCTCCCAGGTGAGCAGGCAAGCTGGTCCATAGACAGACTGACCGGAGTTGTAAGGCAGACCGTCGGACCTCAGGCAAGCAGGCAGGTAGCTGATGTGCGCTCCCAGGTGAGCGGGCAGGCTGGTCCTTTAGACAGACTGACAGGAGTAGTAAGGCAGACCGTCGGACCTCAGACTGGCAGACAGGTAACAAGTATTCAGGCAGGAATCAGGCAGGTAACTGGCAGGTAACTGGCAGGTAACTGGCAGGTAACTGGCAACGGGACCTGAGGGCTGAAGCACAGGTGAGACACAGGTGCAAACAACATTGCTCGGGCACCTCCATTTTGGAGGAGGTGCCTTATATATGATGAAGTCCTCCGGCCATTGGCCGGGGACTTCTTAGGACGGCACGCGCGGCCCCTTTAAGAGGAGGGGAGCGCGCGCGCGCGCGCCCTAAGCACAGGGGCCGGGAAGGAGCGCGCACTGAGAGCAGAGCGGGAGGAGGACGCCGGGAAGGAGCGCGCGCTGACAGCAGAGCGGGGGGAGGACGCCGGGCACGGAGCAGAGCGGTGAGGGGAGCAGCGTCCCTGCCTAGCAGAGGGCAGGGACGCCGGCACTACAACGAGCAGGTCGCAGAAGCTTAACAAGACGGTTTAAATGCCCCTTGGAAGAGACGTGCAGGTCGCAGTAGCTTAACAAGAGGGTTTAAATCCCCTTTGGAAGAGACGTGCAGGTCGCTGCAGCTTAACAAGAGGGTTTATATGCCCCTTGGAATTGGCTTGCAGGTCGCAGTAGCTTACCAGGAATGTTTAAATGCACCTTGAAAGAGACGTGCAGGTCGCAGTAGCTTAACAAGACGGTTTAAATGCCCCTTGGAAGAGTGGTGGAGGTCGCAGTAGCTTAACAAGACAGTTTAAATGCCCCTTGGAAGAGACATGCAGGTCGCAGTAGCTTAATAAGACGGTTTAAATGCCCCTTGGAAGAGAGGTGGAGGTCGCAGTAGCTTAACAAGACAGTTTAAATGCCCCTTGGAAGAGACGTGCAGGTCGCAGTAGCTTAACAAGACGGTTTAAATGCCACTTGAAAGAGACGTGCAGGTCGCAGTAGCTTAACAAGACAGTTTAAATACCCCTTGGAAGAACGGTGGAGGTCCCAGTAGCTTAACAAGACAGTT
Source organism: Phyllobates terribilis (assembly GCF_046119375.1). Taxonomy (NCBI): domain Eukaryota; kingdom Metazoa; phylum Chordata; class Amphibia; order Anura; family Dendrobatidae; genus Phyllobates; species Phyllobates terribilis. The sequence goes on from NW_027362775.1 coordinate 25,484,442, forward strand.
TAAGTGCCCCTTGAAAGAGACGTTCAGGTCGCAGTAGCTTAACAAGACAGTTTAAATGCCCCTTGGAAGAGTGGTGGAGGTCGCAGTAGCTTAACAAGACAGTTTAAATGCCCCTTGGAAGAGACATGCAGGTCGCAGTAGCTTAATAAGACGGTTTAAATGCCTCTTGGAAGAGAGGTGGAGGTCGCAGTAGCTTAACAAGACAGTTTAAATGCCCCTTGGAAGAGACGTGCAGTTCGCAGTAGCTTAACAAGACGGTTTAAATGCCCATTGGAAGAGCGGTGGAGGTCGCAGTAGCTTAACAAGACTGTTTAACTGCCCCTTGAAAAAGACGTGCAGGTAAAAGTAGCTTAACAAGACAGTTTAAATGCCACTTGGAAGAGACGTGCAGGTCGCAGTAGCTTAACAAGACGGTTTAAATGCCCCTTGGAAGAGACGTGCAGGTAAAAGTAGCTTAACAAGACAGTTTAAATGTCCCTTGGAAGAGCGGTGGAGGTCGGATTAGCTTAACAAGACAGTTTAAATCCCCCTTGAAAGAGACGTGCAGGTCGCAGTAGCTTAACAAGACAGTTTAAATGCCCCTTGGAAGTGCGGTGAAGGTCGCAGTAGCTTAACAAGATGGTTTAAATGCACTTTGGAAGAGACATGCAGGTCACAGCTGCTTAACAAGACGGTTTAAATGCCCCTTGGAAGAGACGTGGAGGTCGCAGTAGCTTAACAAGACGTTTTAAATGCCCCTTGGAAGAGACATGCAGGTCGCAGTAGCTTAACAAGACTGTTTAAATGCCCCTTAGAAGAGACGCGCAGTTCTCCGAAGCTAAACAAGACAGTTTAAATGCCCCTTGGAAGAGACGTGCAGGTCGCAGTAGCTTAACAAGAGGGTTTAAATGCCCTTTGGAAGAGGCTTGCAGGTCGCAGTAGCTTACCAAGACGATTTAAATGCCCCTTGTAAGAGACGTGCAGGTCGCAGTAGCTTAACAAGACAGTTTAAATGCACCTTGGAAGAGCGGTGGAGGTCGCAGTAGCTTAACAAGACAGTTTAAATGCCACTTGGAAGAAACATGCAGGTCGAAGCAGCTTAACAAGACTGTTTAAATGCCCTAAGGAAAAGACGTGCAGGTCGAAGAGGCTTAAAAAGACGGTTAAATGCCCATTGGAAGAAAAATGCAGGTCGAAGTAGCTTAACAAGACGGTTTAAATGCACCTTGTAAGAGACGTGCAGGTCGCAGTAGCTTAAAAAGACGGTTTAAATGCCCCGTGGAAAAGTGGTGGAGGTTACAGTATCTTAACAAGATGGTTTAAATGCCCCTTGGAAGAGACGTGCAAGTTACAGTAGCTTAACAAGACGGTTTAAATGCCCCTTGGAATAGATGTGCAGGTCGCATTAGTTTAACAGGAGGGTTTAAATGCCCCTTGGAAAAGGCTTGCTGGTCGCAGTAGCTTACCAAGATGGTTTAAATGCCCCTTGGAAGAGACGTTCAGGTCTCAGTAGCTTAACAAGACGGTTTAAATGCCCGTTGGAAGAGAAGTGCAGGTCGCAGTAGCTTAACAAGACGGTTTAAATGCCCCTTGGAAAAGTGGTGGAGGTTACAGTAGCTTAACAAGACGGTTTAAATGCCCCTTGGAAGAGAAGAGCAGGTCAAAGTAGCTTAACAAGAAGGTTTAAATGCACCTTGGAAGAGACGTGCATGTCGCAGTAGCTTAATAAGACGGTTTAAATGCCCCTTGGAAAAGTGGTGGAAGTTACAGTAGCTTAACAAGACGGTTTAAATGCCCCTTGGAAGAGACGAGCAGGTCACAGTAGCTTAATAAGACGGTTTAAATCCCCCTTGGAAGAGACGTGCAGGTCGCAGTAGTTTAACAAGAGTGTTTAAATGCCCCTTGGAATAGGCTTGCAGGTCGCAGTAGCTTAACCAGATGGTTTAAATGCCCCTTGGAAGAGACGTGCAGGTCGCAGTAGCTTAACAAGACAGTTTAAATGCCCCTAGGAAGAGCGGTGGAGGTCGCAGTAGCTTAACAAGACAGTTTAAATGCCCCTTGGAAGAGACGTGCAGGTCACAGTAGCTTAATAAGACGGTTTAAATGCCACTTGGAAGAGATGTGCAGGTCGCAGTAGCTTAATAGGATGGTTTAATTGCCCCTTAGAAGAGAGGTGGAGGTCGCAGTTGCTTAACAAGACAGTTTAAATGCCCCTTGGAAGAGACGTGCAGGTCGCAGTAGCTTAACAAGTTGGTTTAAATGCCCCTTTCAAGAGACATGCAGGTCGCAGTAGCTTAACAAGAGGGTTTAAATGCCCCTTGGAAGAGACGTGCAGGTCGCAGTAGCTTAACAAGATGGTTTAAATGCCCATTGGAAGAGCGGTGGAGGTCGCAGTAGCTTAACAAGACGGTTTAAATGCCCCTTGGAAGAGACATGCAGGTCGCAGTAGCTTAACAAGACTGTTTAAATGCCCCTTGGAAGAGACTTGCAGGTCGCAGAGGCTTAACAAAACGGTTTAAATGCCCCTTGGAAGAGACGTGCAGGTCGCAGTAGCTTAACAAGACGGTTTAAATCCCACTTGGAAGAGATGTGCAGGTCGCAGTAGCTTAACAAGAGGGTTTAAATGCACCTTGGAATAGGCTTGCTGGTCGCAGTAGCTTACCAAGACGGTTTAAATGCCCCTTGGAAGAGATTTGCAGGTCGCAGTAGCTTAAAAAGATGGTTTAAATGCTCCTTGGAAGAGATATGCAGGTCGCAGTAGCTTAACATGACCGTTTTAATGCCCCTTAGAAGAGGCTTGCAGGTCGCAGTAGCTTAACAAGACGGTTTAAATGCCCCTTGGAAGAGATGAGCAGGTCGCAGTAGCTTAACAAGACGGTTCAAATGCCCCTTGGAAGAGACGTGCAGGTCGCAGTAGCTTAACAAGATGGTTTAAATCCCACTTGGAAGAGATGTGCAGGTCGCAGTAGCTTAACAAGAGGGTTTAAATGCCCCTTGGAATAGGCTTGCTGGTCGCAGTAGCTTACCAAGACGGTTTAAATGCCCCTTGGAAGAGATGTGCAGGTCGCAGTAGCTTAACAAGAGGGTTTAAATGCCCATTGGAATAGGCTTGGTGGTCGCAGTAGCTTAGCAAGAAGGATTAAATGCCCCTTGGAAGAGACTTTCAGGTTGCAGTAGCTTAGCAAGACGGTTTAAATGCCCCTTGAAAGAGACGTGCAGGTCGCAGTAGCTTAACAAGACGGTTTAAATGCCCCTTGGAAAAGTGGTGGAGGTTACAGTAGCTTAACAAGACAGTTTAAATGCCCCTTGGAAGAGACGAGCAGGTCACAGTAGCTTAACAAGACGGTTTAAATGCCCCTTGGAAGAGACGTGCAGGTCGTAGTAGCTTAACAAGACGTTTTAAATCCCCCTTGGAAGAGACGTGCAGGTCGCAGTAGCTTAACAAGACGGTTTAAGTGCGCCTTGGAAGAGATGTGCAGGTCGCAGTAGCTTAATAAGACGGTTTAAATGCCCCTTGGAAGAGAGGTGGAGGTCGCAGTAGCTTAACAAGACAGTTTAAATGCCCCTTGGAAGAGACGTGCAGGTCGCAGTAGCTTAACAAGAGGGTTTAAATGCCCCGTTCAAGAGACGTGCAGGTCGCATTAGCTTAAAAAGACGGTTTAAATGCCCCTTGGAAGAGACATGCAGGTTGCAGCAGCTTAAAAAGACGTGCAGGTCGCATTAGCTTAACAAGACGGTTTAAATGCCCCTTGGAAGTGCGGTGGAGGTTGCAGTAGCTTAACAAGACAGTTTAAATGCCCCTTGGAATAGACATGCAGGTCGCAGTAGCTTAACAAGACGGTTTAAATGGCCCTTGGAAGAGACGTGCAGGTCGCAGTAGCTTAACAAGACGGTTTAAATCCCCCTTGGAAGAAACGTGCAGGACGCAGTAGCTTAACAAGATGGTTTAAATGGCCCCTTGGAATAGGCTTGCAGGTCGCAGTAGCTTACCAAGACGGTTTAAATGCCCCTTGGAAGAGCGGTGGGGGTCGCAGTAGCTTAACAAGACAGTTTAAATGCCCCTTGGAAGAGACGTACAGGTTGAAGTAGCTTAATAAGACGGTTTAAATGCCTCTTGGAAGAGATGTGCAGGTCGCAGTAGCTTAATAAGATGTTTTAAATGCCCCTTGGAAGAGAGGTGGAGGTCGCAGTAGCTTAACAAGACAGTTTAAATGACCCTTGGAAGAGACGTGCAGGTCGCAGTATCTTAACAAGACGGTTTAATTGACACTTGGAAGAGACGTGCAGGTCGCCGTAGCTTAACAAGACAGTTTAAATGCCCCTTGGAAGAGTGGTGGAGGTCGCAGTAGCTTAACAAGACAGTTTAAATGCCCCTTGGAAAAGACATGCAGGTCGCAGTAGCTTAATAAGACAGTTTAAATGCCTCTTGGAAGAGAGGTGGAGGTCGCAGTAGCTTAACAAGACAGTTTAAATGCCCCTTGGAAGAGACGTGCAGTTCGCAGTAGCTTAACAAGACGGTTTAAATGCCCCTTGGAAGAGCGGTGGAGGTCGCAGTAGCTTAACAAGACTGTTTAACTGCCCCTTGAAAGAGACGTGCAGGTAAAAGTAGCTTAACAAGACGGTTTAAATGCCACTTGGAAGAGACGTGCAGATCGCAGTAGCTTAACAAGACGGTTTAAATGCCCCTTGGAAGAGACGTGCAGGTCGCAGTAGCTTAACAAGACAGTTTAAATGTCCCTTGGAAGAGCGGTGGAGGTCGCGTTAGCTTAACAAGACAGTTTAAATGCCCCTTGAAAGAGACGTGCAGGTCGCAGTAGCTTAACAAGACAGTTTAAATGCCCCTTGGAAGTGCGGTGAAGGTCACAGTAGCTTAACAAGATGGCTTAAATGCACTTTGGAAGAGACATGCAGGTCACAGCTGCTTAACAAGACGGTTTAAATGCCCCTTGGAAGAGACGTGGAGGTCGCAGTAGCTTAACAAGACATTTTAAATGCCCCTTGGAAGAGACATGCAGGTCGCAGTAGCTTAACAAGACTGTTTAAATGCCCCTTAGAAGACACGCGCAGTTCTCCGAAGCTAAACAAGACAGTTTAAATGCCCCTTGGAAGAGACGTGCAGGTCGCAGTAGCTTAAGAAGACAGTTTAAATGCACCTTGGAAGAGACGTGCAGGTCGCAGGAGCTTAACAAGAGGGTTTAAATGCCCTTTGGAAGAGGCTTGCAGGTCGCAGTAGCTTACCAAGACGATTTAAATGCCCCTTGTAAGAGACGTGCAGGTCGCAGTAGCTTAACAAGACAGTTTAAATGCACCTTGGAAGAGCGGTGGAGGTCGCAGTAGCTTAACAAGACAGTTTAAATGCCACTTGGAAGAAACATGCAGGTCGAAGCAGCTTAACAAGACTGTTTAAATGCCCCTTGGAAGAGACATGCAGGTCGCAGCAGCTTAAAAAGACGTGCAGGTCGCAGTAGCTTAACATGACGGTTTAAATGCCCCTTGGAAGTGCGGTGGAGGTTGCAGTAGCTTAACAAGACAGTTTAAATGCCCCTTGGAATTGACATGCAGGTCGCAGTAGCTTAACAAGATGGCTTAAATGCCACTTTGAAGAGACGTGCAGGTAGCAGTGGCTTAACAAGACCGTTTAAATGCCCCTTGGAAGAGACGTGCAGGTCGCAGTAGCTTAACAAGACGGTTTAAATGCCCCTTGGAAGAGACGTGCAAGTCGCAGTAGCTTAAAAACACGGTATAAATGAGCCTTGGAAGAGACGTGCTGGTCACAGTAGCTTAACAAGACGGTTTAAATGCCCCTTGGAAGAGCGGTGGAGGTGGCAGTAGCTTAACAAGATGGTTTAAATGCCCCTTGGAAGAGACATGCAGGTCGCAGCAGCCTAAAAAGACGTGCAGATCGCAGTAGCTTAACAAGACGGTTTAGATGCACCTTGTAAGAGACGTGCAGGTCGCAGTAGCTTAAAAAGACGGTTTAAATGCCCCGTGGAAAAGTGGTGGAGGATACAGTAGCTTAACAAGATGGTTTAAATGCCCCTTGGAAGAGACGTGCAGGTCGCAGTAGCTTAACAAGACGGTTTAAATGCCCCTTGGAAGAGACGTGCAAGTCGCAGTAGCTTAAAAACACGGTATAAATGAGCCTTGGAAGAGACGTGCTGGTCACAGTAGCTTAACAAGACGGTTTAAATGCCCCTTGGAAGAGCGGTGGAGGTGGCAGTACCTTAACAAGATGGTTTAAATGCCCCTTGGAAGAGACATGCAGGTCGCAGCAGCCTAAAAAGACGTGCAGATCGCAGTAGCTTAACAAGACGGTTTAAATGCACCTTGTAAGAGACGTGCAGGTCGCAGTAGCTTAAAAAGACGGTTTAAATGCCCCGTGGAAAAGTGGTGGAGGATACAGTAGCTTAACAAGACGGTTTAAATGCCCCTTGGAAGAGATGTGCAGGTCGCATTAGTTTAACAAGAGGGTTTAAATGCCCCTTGGAAAAGGCTTGCTGGTCGCATTAGCTTACCAAGACAGTTTAAATGTCCCTTGGAAGAGACGTTCAGGTCTCAGTAGCTTAACAAGACGGTTTAAATGCCTGTTGGAAGAGAAGTGCAAGTCGCAGTAGCTTAACAAAACGGTTTAAATGCCCCTTGGAAAAGTGGTGGAGGTTACAGTAGCTTAACAAGACGGTTTATATGCCCCTTGGAAGAGACGAGCAGGTCAAAGTAGCTTAACAAGAAGGTTTAAATGCACCTTGGAAGAGACGTGCATGTCGCAGTAGCTTAATAAGACGGTTTAAATGCCCCTTGGAAAAGTGGTGGAGGTTACAGTAGCTTAACAAGACGGTTTAAATGCCCCTTGGAAGAGACGAGCAGGTCACAGTAGCTTAATAAGACGGTTTAAATCCCCCTTGGAAGAGACGTGCAGGTCGCAGTAGCTTAACAAGAGTGTTTAAATGCCCCTTGGAATAGGCTTGCAGGTCGCAGTAGCTTAACCAGACGGTTTAATTGCCCCTTGGAAGAGAAGTGCAGGTCGCAGTAGCTTAACAAGACAGTTTAAATGCCCCTAGGAAGAGCGGTGGAGGTCGCAGTAGCTTAACAAGACAGTTTAAATGCCGCTTGGAAGAGACGTGCAGGTCGCAGTAGCTTAATAAGATGGTTTAAATGCCACTTGGAAGAGATGTGCAGGTCGCAGTAGCTTAATAAGATGGTTTAAATGCCCCTTGGAAAAGTGGTGGAGGTTACAGTAGCTTAACAGACGGTTTATATGCCCCTTGGAAGAGACGAGCAGGTCAAAGTAGCTTAACAAGAAGGTTTAAATGCACCTTGGAAGAGACGTGCATGTTGCAGTAGCTTAATAAGATGGTTTAAATGCCCCTTGGAAAAGTGGTGGAGGTTACAGTAGCTTAACAAGACGGTTTAAATGCCCCTTGGAAGAGACGAGCAGGTCACAGTAGCTTAATAAGACGGTTTAAATCCCCCTTGGAAGAGACGTGCAGGTCGCAGTAGCTTAACAAGAGTGTTTAAATGCCCCTTGGAATAGGCTTGCAGGTCGCAGTAGCTTAACCAGACGGTTTAAATGCCCCTTGGAAGAGACGTGCAGGTCGCAGTAGCTTAACAAGACAGTTTAAATGCCCCTAGGAAGAGCGGTGGAGGTCGCAGTAGCTTAACAAGACAGTTTAAATGCCGATTGGAAGAGACGTGCAGGTCGCAGTAGCTTAATAAGATGGTTTAAATGCCACTTGGAAGAGATGTGCAGGTCGCAGTAGCTTAATAAGATGGTTTAAATGCCACTTGGAAGAGACATGCAGGTCGCAGTAGCTTAATAGGATGGTTTAAATGCCCCTTAGAAGAGAGGTGGAGGTCGCAGTTGCTTAACAAGACAGTTTAAATGCCCCTTGGAAGAGACGTGCAGGTCACAGTAGCTTAACAAGACGGTTTAAACGCCCCTTTCAAGAGACGTGCAGGTTGCAGGCGCTTAACAAGAGGGTTTAAATGCCCCTTGGAAGAGACGTGCAAGTCGCAGTAGCTTAACAAGATGGTTTAAATGCCCATTGGAAGAGCGGTGGAGGTCGCAGTAGCTTAACAAGACAGTTTAAATGCCCCTTGGAAGAGACATGCAGGTCGCAGTAGTTTAACAAGACTGTTTAAATGCCCCTTGGAAGAGACGTGCAGATCGCAGAGGCTTAACAAGACGGTTTAAATGCCCCTTGGAAGAGACGAGCAGGTCGCAGTAGCTTAACAAGACAGTTTAAAAGCCCCTTGGAAGAGACGTGCAAGTCGCAGTAGCTTAACAAGATGTTTTAAATGCCCCTTGGAAAAGTGGTGGAGGTTACAGTAGCTTAACAAGATGGTTTAATTGCGCCTAGGAAAAGACGATTAAGTCGCAGGAGCTTAAAAAGAAGGTTTAAATGCGCCTTTGAAGAGAAGTGCAGGTCGCAGTACCATAACAAGACGGTTTAAATGCCCCTTGGAAGAGACGAGCAGGTCGCAGTAGCTTAGCAAGACGGTTTAAATGCCCCTTGGAAGAGACGTGCAGGTAGCAGTAGCTTAACAAGACGGTTTAAATCCCCCTTGGAAGAGACATGCAGGTCGCAGGATCTTAACAAGAGGGTTTAAATGCCCCTTAGAATAGGCTTGCAGGTCGCAGTAGCTTAACAAGACAGTTTAAATGCCCCATGGAAGAGACGTGCAGGTCGCAGTAGTTTAATAAGATGGTTTAAATGCCCCTTGGAAGAGACGTGCAGGTCGCAGTAGCTTAACAAGACGGTTTAAATACCCCGTGGAAAAGTGGTGGAGGTTACAGTAGCTTAACAAGACGGTTTAAATGCCCCTTGGAAGAGAAGTGCAAGTTACAGTAGCTTAACAAGACGGTTTAAATGTCCCTTGGAAGAGAAGTGCAGGTCGCAGTAGGTTAACAACACGGTTTAAATGCCCCTTGGAAGAGCGGTGGAGGTCGCAGTAGCTTAACAAGACAGTTTAAATGCCCCTTGACAGAGATGAACAGGTCGCAGTAGCTTAACAAGACTGTTTAATTTCCAGCTTGGAAGTGCGGTGGAGGTCGCAGTAGCTTAACAAGATGGTTTAAATGCCCCTTGGAAGAGAAGTGCAGGTCGCAGCAGCTTAACAAGACGGTTTAAATGACCCCTGGAAGAGACGTGCAGGTCGCAGTGGCTTAACAAGATGGTTTAAATGCCCCATGAAAGAGACATGCAGGTCGCAGTAGCTTAACAAGACGGTTAAATGCCCCTTGGAAGAGACGTGCAGGTCGCAGCAGCTTAGCAAGACAGTTTAAATGCCGCTTGGAAAAGTGGTGGAGGTTACAGTAGATTAACAAGGCGGTTTAAATGCACCTTGGAAGAGACGAGCAGTTCGCAGTAGCTTATAAAGACGATTTAAATGCACCTTGGAAGAGACGTGCAGGTCGCAGTAGCTTAAAAAGACAGTTTAAATGCCCCTAGGAAGAGCGGTGGAGGTCGCAGTAGCTTAACAAGACAGTTTAAATGCCCCTTGGAAGAGACGTGCAGGTCGCAGTAGCTTAATAAGATGGTTTAAATGCCACTTGGAAGAGATGTGCAGGTCGCAGTAGCTTAATAGGATGGTTTAAATGCTCCTTAGAAGAGAGGTGGAGGTCGCAGTTGCTTAACAAGACAGTTTAAATGCCCCTTGGAAGAGACGTGCAGGTCGCAGTAGCTTAACAAGAGGGTTTAAATGCCCCTTTCAAGAGACGTGCAGGTTGCAGGCGCTTAACAAGAGGGTTTAAATGCCCCTTGGAAGAGACGTGCAGGTCGCAGTAGCTTAACAAGATGGTTTAAATGCCCATTGGAAGAGCGGTGGAGGTCGCAGTAGCTTAACAAGACGGTTTAAATGCCCCTTGGAAGAGACATGCAGGTCGCAGTAGCTTAACAAGACTGTTTAAATGCCCCTTGGAAGAGACGTGCAGGTCGCAGAGGCTTAACAAGACGGTTTAAATGCCCCTTGGAAGAGACGTGCAGGTCGCAGTAGCTTAACAAGACAGTTTAAAAGCCCCTTGGAAGAGACGTGCAAGTCACAGTAGCTTAACAAGATGTTTTAAATGCCCCTTGGAAAAGTGGTGGAGGTTACAGTAGCTTAACAAGATGGTTTAATTGCGCCTTGGAAAAGACGATTAAGTAGCAGTAGCTTAAAAAGAAGGTTTAAATGCGCCTTTGAAGAGAAGTGCAGGTCGCAGTACCATAACAAGACGGTTTAAATGCCCCTTGGAAGAGACGAGCAGGTCGCAGTAGCTTAGTAAGACGGTTTAAATGCCCCTTGGAAGAGACATGCAAGTCGCAGGATCTTAACAAGAGGGTTTAAATGCCCCTTAGAATAGGCTTGCAGGTCGCAGTAGCTTAACAAGACAGTTTAAATGCCCCATGGAAGAGACGTGCAGGTCGCAGTAGCTTAATAAGATGGTTTAAATGCCCCTTGGAAGAGACATGCACGTCGCAGTAGCTTAACAAGATGGTTTAAATGCCCCTTGAAAGAGACGTGCAGGTCGCAGTAGCTTAACAAGACGGTTTAAATACCCCGTGGAAAAGTGGTGGAGGTTACAGTAGCTTAACAAGATGGTTTAAATGCCCCTTGGAAGAGAAGTGCAAGTTACAGTAGCTTAACAAGACGGTTTAAATGTCCCTTGGAAGAGACGTGCAGGTCGCAGTAGGTTAACAACACGGTTTAAATGCCCCTTGGAAGAGCAGTGGAGGTCGCAGTAGCTAAACAAGACAGTTTAAATGCCCCTTGACAGAGATGAGCAGGTCGCAGTAGCTTAACAAGACTGTTTAAATGCCCCATGGAAGTGCGGTGGAGGTCGCAGTAGCTTAACAAGATGGTATAAATGCCCCTTGGAAGAGAAGTGCAGGTCGCAGCAGCTTAACAAGACGGTTTAAATGACCCCTGGAAGAGACGTGCAGGTCGCAGTGGCTTAACAAGAAGATTTAAATGCCCCATGAAAGAGACATGCAGGTCGCAGTAGCTTAACAAGACGGTTAAATGCCCCTTGGAAGAGACGTGCAGGTCGCAGCAGCTTAGCAAGACGGTTTAAATGCCCCTTGGAAAAGTGGTGGAGGTTACAGTAGATTAACAAGGCGGTTTAAATGCACCTTGGAAGAGACGAGCAGGTCGCAGTAGCTTATAAAGACGGTTCAAATGCCCCTTGGAAGAAACGTGCAGGTCGCAGTAGCTTAACAAGACCGTTTTAATGCCCCTTAGAAGAGGCTTGCAGGTCGCAGTAGCTTAACAAGACGGTTTAAATGCCCCTTGGAAGAGACGAGCAGGTCGCAGTAGCTTAACAAGACAGTTCAAATGCCCCTTGGAAGAGACGTGCAGGTCGCAGTAGCTTAACAAGACGGTTTAAATCCCACTTGGAAGAGATGTGCAGGTCGCAGTAGCTTAACAAGAGGGTTTAAATGCCCCTTGGAATAGGCTTGCTGGTCGCAGTAGCTTACCAAGACGGTTTAAATGCCCCTTGGAAGAGATGTGCAGGTCGCAGTAGCTTAACAAGAGGGTTTAAATGCACCTTGGAATAGGCTTGCTGGTCGCAGTAGCTTAGCAAGAAGGATTAAATGCCCCTTGGAAGAGACGTTCAGGTCGCAGTAGCTTAGCAAGACGGTTTAAATGCCCCTTGAAAGAGACGTGCAGGTCGCAGTAGCTTAACAAGACGGTTTAAATGCCCCTTGGAAAAGTGGTGGAGGTTACAGTAGCTTAACAAGACAGTTTAAATGCCCCTTGGAAGAGACGAGCAGGTGGCAGTAGCTTAACAGGACGTTTTAAATCCCCCTTGGAAGAGACGTGCAGGTCGCAGTAGCTTAACAAGACGGTTTAAGTGCGCCTTGGAAGAGATGTGCAGGTCGCAGTAGCTTAATAAGACGGTTTAAATGCCCCTTGGAAGAGAGGTGGAGGTCGCAGTAGCTTAACAAGCGGGTTTAAATGCCCCTTGGAAGAGACGTGCAGGTCGCAGTAGCTTAACAAGAGGGTTTAAATGCCCCGTTCAAGAGACGTGCAGGTCGCATTAGCTTAAAAAGACGGTTTAAATGCCCCTTGGAAGAGACATGCAGGTCGCAGCAGCTTAAAAAGACGTGCAGGTCGCAGTAGCTTAACAAGACGGTTTAAATGCCCCTTGGAAGTGCGGTGGAGGTTGCAGTAGCTTATCAAGACAGTTTAAATGCCCCTTGGAATAGACATGCAGGTCGCAGTAGCTTAACAAGACGGCCTAAATGCCACTTTGAAGAGACGTGCAGGTAGCAGTGGCTTAACAAGACCGTTTAAATGCCCCTTGTAAGAGACGTGCAGGTCGCAGTAGCTTAACAAGACGGTTTAAATGCCCCTTGGAAGAGACGTGCAAGTCGCAGTAGCTTAAAAACACGGTTTAAATGTGCCTTGGAAGAGACGTGCTGGTCACAGTAGCTTAACAAGACGGTTTAAATGCCCCTTGGAAAAGCGGTGGAGGTCGCAGTAGCTTAACAAGATGGTTTAAATGCCCCTTGGAAGAGACATGCAGGTCGCAGCAGCCTAAAAAGACGTGCAGATCGCAGTAGCTTAACAAGATGGTTTAAATGCCCCTTGGAAGAGCGGTGGAGGTCGCAGAAGCTTAAAAAGACAGTTTAAATGCCCCTTGGAAGAGACGTGCAGGTCACAGAAGCTTAAAAAGATGGTTTAAATTCCCCTTGGAAGAGATGTACAGGTCGCAGTAGCTTAATAAGACGGTTTAAATGCCCCTTGGAAGAGAGGTGGAGGTCACAGTAACTTAAAAAGACAGTTTAAATGCCCCTAGGAAGAGACGTGCAGGTCGCAGTAGCTTAACAAGACGGTTTAAATGCCCCTTGGAAGAGACGTGCAGGTCGCAGTAGCTTAACAAGGCGGTTTAAATGCCCCTTGGAAGTGCGGTGGAGGTCGCAGTAGCTTAACAAGATGGTTTAAATGCCCCTTGGAAGAGCGGTGGAGGTCGCAGTAGCTTAACAAGACAGTTTAAATGCCTTGAAAGAGACGTGCAGGTCGCAGTAGCTTAACAAGATGGTTTAAATGCCCCTTGGAAATGCGGTGGAGGTCGAAGTAGCTTAACAAGATGGTTTAAATGCCCCTTGGAAGAGACATGCAGGTTGCAGCAGCTTAATAAGACGGTTTAAATGCCCCTTGGAAGAGACGTGCAGGTCGCAGTGGTTTAACAAGATGGTTTAAATGCCCCTTGGAAGAGACGTGCAGGTCGCAGTAGCTTAACAAGACAGTTTAAATGCCCCTTGGAAGAGACGTGAAGGTCGCAGTGGCTTAACAAGACGGTTTAAATGCCCCTTGGAAGAGACGTGCAGGTCACAGAAACATAACAAGAGGGTTTAAATGCCCCTTGGAATAGGCTTGCAGGTCGCAGTTGATTACCAAGATGGATTAAATGCCCCTTGGAAGAGCAGTGGAGGTCGCAGTAGCTTAACAAGACGGTTTAAATACCCCGTGGAAAAGTGGTGGAGGTTACAGTAGCTTAACAAGACGGTTTAAATGCCCCTTGGAAGAGAAGTGCAAGTTACAGTAGCTTAACAAGACGGTTTAAATGTCCCTTGGAAGAGAAGTGCAGGTCGCAGTAGGTTAACAACACGGTTTAAATGCCTCTTGGAAGAGCGGTGGAGGTCGCAGTAGCTTAACAAGACAGTTTAAATGCCCCTTGACAGAGATGAACAGGTCGCAGTAGCTTAACAAGACTGTTTAATTTCCAGCTTGGAAGTGCGGTGGAGGTCGCAGTAGCTTAACAAGATGGTTTAAATGCCCCTTGGAAGAGAAGTGCAGGTCGCAGCAGCTTAACAAGACGGTTTAAATGACCCCTGGAAGAGACGTGCAGGTCGCAGTGGCTTAACAAGATGGTTTAAATGCCCCATGAAAGAGACATGCAGGTCGCAGTAGCTTAACAAGACGGTTAAATGCCCCTTGGAAGAGACGTGCAGGTCGCAGCAGCTTAGCAAGACAGTTTAAATGCCGCTTGGAAAAGTGGTGGAGGTTACAGTAGATTAACAAGGCGGTTTAAATGCACCTTGGAAGAGACGAGCAGTTCGCAGTAGCTTATAAAGACGATTTAAATGCACCTTGGAAGAGACGTGCAGGTCGCAGTAGCTTAAAAAGACAGTTTAAATGCCCCTAGGAAGAGCGGTGGAGGTCGCAGTAGCTTAACAAGACAGTTTAAATGCCCCTTGGAAGAGACGTGCAGGTCGCAGTAGCTTAATAAGATGGTTTAAATGCCACTTGGAAGAGATGTGCAGGTCGCAGTAGCTTAATAGGATGGTTTAAATGCTCCTTAGAAGAGAGGTGGAGGTCGCAGTTGCTTAACAAGACAGTTTAAATGCCCCTTGGAAGAGACGTGCAGGTCGCAGTAGCTTAACAAGAGGGTTTAAATGCCCCTTTCAAGAGACGTGCAGGTTGCAGGCGCTTAACAAGAGGGTTTAAATGCCCCTTGGAAGAGACGTGCAGGTCGCAGTAGCTTAACAAGATGGTTTAAATGCCCATTGGAAGAGCGGTGGAGGTCGCAGTAGCTTAACAAGACGGTTTAAATGCCCCTTGGAAGAGACATGCAGGTCGCAGTAGCTTAACAAGACTGTTTAAATGCCCCTTGGAAGAGACGTGCAGGTCGCAGAGGCTTAACAAGACGGTTTAAATGCCCCTTGGAAGAGACGTGCAGGTCGCAGTAGCTTAACAAGACAGTTTAAAAGCCCCTTGGAAGAGACGTGCAAGTCACAGTAGCTTAACAAGATGTTTTAAATGCCCCTTGGAAAAGTGGTGGAGGTTACAGTAGCTTAACAAGATGGTTTAATTGCGCCTTGGAAAAGACGATTAAGTAGCAGTAGCTTAAAAAGAAGGTTTAAATGCGCCTTTGAAGAGAAGTGCAGGTCGCAGTACCATAACAAGACGGTTTAAATGCCCCTTGGAAGAGACGAGCAGGTCGCAGTAGCTTAGTAAGACGGTTTAAATGCCCCTTGGAAGAGACGTGCAGGTAGCAGTAGCTTAACAAGACGGTTTAAATCCCCCTTGGAAGAGACATGCAAGTCGCAGGATCTTAACAAGAGGGTTTAAATGCCCCTTAGAATAGGCTTGCAGGTCGCAGTAGCTTAACAAGACAGTTTAAATGCCCCATGGAAGAGACGTGCAGGTCGCAGTAGCTTAATAAGATGGTTTAAATGCCCCTTGGAAGAGACATGCACGTCGCAGTAGCTTAACAAGATGGTTTAAATGCCCCTTGAAAGAGACGTGCAGGTCGCAGTAGCTTAACAAGACGGTTTAAATACCCCGTGGAAAAGTGGTGGAGGTTACAGTAGCTTAACAAGATGGTTTAAATGCCCCTTGGAAGAGAAGTGCAAGTTACAGTAGCTTAACAAGACGGTTTAAATGTCCCTTGGAAGAGACGTGCAGGTCGCAGTAGGTTAACAACACGGTTTAAATGCCCCTTGGAAGAGCAGTGGAGGTCGCAGTAGCTAAACAAGACAGTTTAAATGCCCCTTGACAGAGATGAGCAGGTCGCAGTAGCTTAACAAGACTGTTTAAATGCCCCATGGAAGTGCGGTGGAGGTCGCAGTAGCTTAACAAGATGGTATAAATGCCCCTTGGAAGAGAAGTGCAGGTCGCAGCAGCTTAACAAGACGGTTTAAATGACCCCTGGAAGAGACGTGCAGGTCGCAGTGGCTTAACAAGAAGATTTAAATGCCCCATGAAAGAGACATGCAGGTCGCAGTAGCTTAACAAGACGGTTAAATGCCCCTTGGAAGAGACGTGCAGGTCGCAGCAGCTTAGCAAGACGGTTTAAATGCCCCTTGGAAAAGTGGTGGAGGTTACAGTAGATTAACAAGGCGGTTTAAATGCACCTTGGAAGAGACGAGCAGGTCGCAGTAGCTTATAAAGACGGTTCAAATGCCCCTTGGAAGAAACGTGCAGGTCGCAGTAGCTTAACAAGACCGTTTTAATGCCCCTTAGAAGAGGCTTGCAGGTCGCAGTAGCTTAACAAGACGGTTTAAATGCCCCTTGGAAGAGACGAGCAGGTCGCAGTAGCTTAACAAGACAGTTCAAATGCCCCTTGGAAGAGACGTGCAGGTCGCAGTAGCTTAACAAGACGGTTTAAATCCCACTTGGAAGAGATGTGCAGGTCGCAGTAGCTTAACAAGAGGGTTTAAATGCCCCTTGGAATAGGCTTGCTGGTCGCAGTAGCTTACCAAGACGGTTTAAATGCCCCTTGGAAGAGATGTGCAGGTCGCAGTAGCTTAACAAGAGGGTTTAAATGCACCTTGGAATAGGCTTGCTGGTCGCAGTAGCTTAGCAAGAAGGATTAAATGCCCCTTGGAAGAGACGTTCAGGTCGCAGTAGCTTAGCAAGACGGTTTAAATGCCCCTTGAAAGAGACGTGCAGGTCGCAGTAGCTTAACAAGACGGTTTAAATGCCCCTTGGAAAAGTGGTGGAGGTTACAGTAGCTTAACAAGACAGTTTAAATGCCCCTTGGAAGAGACGAGCAGGTGGCAGTAGCTTAACAGGACGTTTTAAATCCCCCTTGGAAGAGACGTGCAGGTCGCAGTAGCTTAACAAGACGGTTTAAGTGCGCCTTGGAAGAGATGTGCAGGTCGCAGTAGCTTAATAAGACGGTTTAAATGCCCCTTGGAAGAGAGGTGGAGGTCGCAGTAGCTTAACAAGCGGGTTTAAATGCCCCTTGGAAGAGACGTGCAGGTCGCAGTAGCTTAACAAGAGGGTTTAAATGCCCCGTTCAAGAGACGTGCAGGTCGCATTAGCTTAAAAAGACGGTTTAAATGCCCCTTGGAAGAGACATGCAGGTCGCAGCAGCTTAAAAAGACGTGCAGGTCGCAGTAGCTTAACAAGACGGTTTAAATGCCCCTTGGAAGTGCGGTGGAGGTTGCAGTAGCTTATCAAGACAGTTTAAATGCCCCTTGGAATAGACATGCAGGTCGCAGTAGCTTAACAAGACGGCCTAAATGCCACTTTGAAGAGACGTGCAGGTAGCAGTGGCTTAACAAGACCGTTTAAATGCCCCTTGTAAGAGACGTGCAGGTCGCAGTAGCTTAACAAGACGGTTTAAATGCCCCTTGGAAGAGACGTGCAAGTCGCAGTAGCTTAAAAACACGGTTTAAATGTGCCTTGGAAGAGACGTGCTGGTCACAGTAGCTTAACAAGACGGTTTAAATGCCCCTTGGAAAAGCGGTGGAGGTCGCAGTAGCTTAACAAGATGGTTTAAATGCCCCTTGGAAGAGACATGCAGGTCGCAGCAGCCTAAAAAGACGTGCAGATCGCAGTAGCTTAACAAGATGGTTTAAATGCCCCTTGGAAGAGCGGTGGAGGTCGCAGAAGCTTAAAAAGACAGTTTAAATGCCCCTTGGAAGAGACGTGCAGGTCACAGAAGCTTAAAAAGATGGTTTAAATTCCCCTTGGAAGAGATGTACAGGTCGCAGTAGCTTAATAAGACGGTTTAAATGCCCCTTGGAAGAGAGGTGGAGGTCACAGTAACTTAAAAAGACAGTTTAAATGCCCCTAGGAAGAGACGTGCAGGTCGCAGTAGCTTAACAAGACGGTTTAAATGCCCCTTGGAAGAGACGTGCAGGTCGCAGTAGCTTAACAAGGCGGTTTAAATGCCCCTTGGAAGTGCGGTGGAGGTCGCAGTAGCTTAACAAGATGGTTTAAATGCCCCTTGGAAGAGCGGTGGAGGTCGCAGTAGCTTAACAAGACAGTTTAAATGCCTTGAAAGAGACGTGCAGGTCGCAGTAGCTTAACAAGATGGTTTAAATGCCCCTTGGAAATGCGGTGGAGGTCGAAGTAGCTTAACAAGATGGTTTAAATGCCCCTTGGAAGAGACATGCAGGTTGCAGCAGCTTAATAAGACGGTTTAAATGCCCCTTGGAAGAGACGTGCAGGTCGCAGTGGTTTAACAAGATGGTTTAAATGCCCCTTGGAAGAGACGTGCAGGTCGCAGTAGCTTAACAAGACAGTTTAAATGCCCCTTGGAAGAGACGTGAAGGTCGCAGTGGCTTAACAAGACGGTTTAAATGCCCCTTGGAAGAGACGTGCAGGTCACAGAAACATAACAAGAGGGTTTAAATGCCCCTTGGAATAGGCTTGCAGGTCGCAGTTGATTACCAAGATGGATTAAATGCCCCTTGGAAGAGCAGTGGAGGTCGCAGTAGCTTAACAAGACAGTTTAAATGCCCCTTAGAAGAGACGTGAAGGTCGCAGTAGCTTAACAAGACAGTTTAAATGCCCCTTGGAAGAGACGTGAAGGTCGCAGTAGATTAATAAGACGGTTTAAATGTCCCCTTGGAAGAGAGGTGGAGTTCGCAGTAGCTTAACAAGACGGTTTAAATGTGCCTTGGAAAAGTGGTGTAGATTACAGAAGCTTAACAACACCGTTTAAATGCCCCTTGGAAGAGACGTGCAAGTCGCTGTAGCTTAAAAACACGGTTTAAATGCGCCTTGGAAGAGACGTGCTGGTCGCAGTAGCTTAACAATACGGTTTAAATGCCTCTTGGAAGAGCGGTGGAGGTCGCAGTAGCTTAACAAGACAGTTTAAATGCCCCTTGAAAGAGACGTGCAGGTCGCAGTAGCTTAACAAGACGGTTTAAATGCCCCTTGGAAGTGCAGTGGAGGTCGGAGTAGCTTAACAAGATGGCTTAAATGCCCCTTGGAAGAGCGGTGGAGGTCGCAGTAGCTTAACAAGACAGTTTAAATGCCCCTTGGAAAAGACATGCAGGTCGCAGCAGCTTAACAAGACGGTTTAAATGCCCCTTGGAAGAGACATGCAGGTCGCAGTAGCTTAACAAGACTGTTGAGATGCCCCTTGGAAAAGTGGTGGAGGTTACAGTAGCTTAACAAGACAGTTTAAATGCCCCTTGGAAGAGACGTGCAAGTCGCAGTAGCTTAAAAAGACGGTTTAAATGAGCCTTGGAAGAGACTTGCAGGTCGCAGTAGCTTAACAAGACGGTTTAGATGCCCCTTGGAAGAGACGAGCAGGTCGCAGTAGCTTAACAAGACAGTTTAAATGCCCCTTGGAAGAGATGTGCAGGTAGCAGTAGCTTAATAAGACGGTTTAAGTGCCCCTTGGAAGAGAGGTGGAGGTCACAGTAACTTAAAAAGACAGTGTAAATGCCCCTTGGAAGAGACGTGCAGGTCGCAATAGCTTAGCAAGACGGTTTAAATGCCCCTTGGAAGTGCAGTGGAGGTCGCAGTAGCTTAACAAGATGGTTTAAATGCCCCTTGGAAGAGACATACAGTTCGCAGTGGCTTAACAAGACAGTTTAAATGCCCCTTGGAAGAGACGTGCAGGTCTCACAAACATAACAAGAGGGTTTAAATGCCCCTTGGAATAGGCTTGCAGGTCGCAGTAGCTTAACAAGACGGTTTAAATGCCACTTGGAAGAGCGGTGGAAGTCGCAGTAGCTTAACAAGACAGTTTAAATGCCCCTTGGAAGAGACGTGAAGGTCGCAGTAGCTTAACAAGACGGTTTAAATGCCCCTTGGAAGAGATGTGCAGGTCGCAGTAGCTTAATAAGACGGTTTAAATGCACCTTGGAAGAGAGGTGGAGGTAGCATTAGCTTAACAAGACAGTTTAAATGCCCCTTGGAAGAGACGTGCAGGTCTCAGTAGCTTAATCAGACGGTTTAAATGCCCCTTGGAAGAGATGTGCAGGTCGCAGTAGCTTAATAAGATGGTTTAAATGCACCTTGGAAGAGAGGTGGAGGTCGCAGTAGCTTAACAAGACAGTTTAAATGCCCCTTGGAAGAGAGGTGGAGGTCGCAGTAGCTTAATAAGATGGTTTAATTGCCCGTTGGAAGAGACGTGCAGGTCGCAGTAGCTTAACAAGACAGTTTAAATCCCCCTTGGAAGAGACGTGCAGGTCGCAGTAGCTTAACAAGAGGGTTTAAATGTCCCTTGGAAGAGACGTGCAGGTCGCAGTAGCTTAACAAGATATTTTAAATGCCCCTTGGAAGAGCGGTGTAGGTCACAGTAGCTTAACAAGATGGTTTAAATGCCCCTTGGAAGAGACTTGCAGGTAGCAGTAGCTTAACAAGATGTTTTAAATGCCCCTTGGAAGAGACGTGCAGGTCGCAGTAGCTTAACAAGACTGTTGAGATGCCCCTTGGAAAAGTGGTGGAGGTTATAGTAGCTTAACAAGACGGTTGAAATGCCCCTTGGAAGAGACATGCAGGTCGCAGTAGCTTAACAAGACGGTTTAAATGACCCTTGGAAGAGACGTGCAAGTCGCAGTAGCTTAAAAACACGGTTTAAATGAGCCTTGGAAGAGACGTGCAGGTGGCAGTAGCTTAACATGACGGTTTAAATGCCCCTTGAAGAGACGTGCAGGTCGCAGTAGCTAAACAAGATGGTTTAAATCCCCCTTGGAAGAGACATGCAGGTCGCAGCAGCTTAACAAGATGGCTTAAATGCCACTTTGAAGAGACGTGCAGGTAGCTGTGGCTTAACAAGACGGTTTAAATGCCCCTTGGAAGAGACATGCAAGTCGCAGTAGCTTAACAAGAGGGTTTAAATTCACCTTGGAAGAGACGTGCTGGTCGCAGTAGCTTAACAAGACGGTTTAAATGCCCCTTGGAATAGACGAGCAGGTCGCAGTAGCTTAACAAGAAGATTTAAATGCCCCTTGGAAGAGCGGTGGAGGTCGCAGTAGCTTAACAAGACAGTTTAAATGCCCTTGAAAGAGACGTGCAGGTCGCAGTAGCTTAACAATACGGTTTAAATGCCCCTTGGAAGAGACATGCAGTTCGCAGTAGCTTAACAAGACTGTTGAGATGCCCCTTGGAAAAGTGGTGGAGGTTACAGTAGCTTAACAAGACCGTTTAAATGCCCCTTGGAAGAGACGTGCAAGTCTCAGTAGCTTAAAAAGACGGTTTAAATGAGCCTTGGAAGAGACTTGCAGGTTGCAGTAGCTTAACAAGACGGTTTAAATGCCCCTTGGAAGAGACGAGCAGGTCGCAGTAGCTTAACAAGACGGTTTAAATGCCCCTTGGAAGAGCGGTGGAGGTCGCAGTAGCTTAACAAGACAGTTTAAGTCCCCCTTGAAAGAGACGTGCAGGTCGCAGTAGCTTAACAAGACGGTTTAAATGCCCCTTGGAAGAGCGGTGGAGGTCGCAGTAGCTTAACAAGACGGTTTAAATGCCCCTTGGAAGAGACTTGCAGGTCGCAGTAGCTTAACAAGACGGTTTAAATGCCCCTTGGAAGAGAGATGGAGGTCGCAGTAGATTAACAAGACAGTTTAAATGCCCCTTGGAAGAGACGTGCAGGTCGCAGTACCTTAAAAAAAGGGTTTAAATGCCCCTTTCAAGAGACGTGCAGGTCTCAGGAGCTTAACAAGAGGGTTTAAATGTCCCATGGAAGAGACGTGCAGGTCGCAGTAGCTTATAAAGATGGTTTAAATGCCCCTTGGAAGAGCGGTGGAGGTCACAGTAGCTTAACAAGATGGTTTAAATGCCCCTTGGAAGAGACATGCAGGTAGCAGTAGCTTAACAAGAAGGTTTAAATGCCCCTTGGAAGAGACGTGCAGGTCGCAGTAGCTTAACAAGACTGTTGAGATGCCCCTTGGAAAAGTGGTGGAGGTTATAGTAGCTTAACAAGACGGTTTAAATGCCCCTTGGAAGAGACGTTCAAGTCGCAGAAGCTTAAAAAGACAGTTTAAATGCCCCTTGGAAGAGACGTGCAGGTAGCAGTAGCTTAATAATATGGTTTAAATGCCCCTTGGAAGAGATGTGCAGGTCGCAGTAGCTTAATAAGACGGTTTAAATGCCCCTTGGAAGAGAGGTGGAGGTCACAGTAACTTAAAAATACAGTTTAAATGCCCCTTGGAAAAGACGTGCAGGTCGCATTAGCTTAACAAGAAGCTTTAAATGCCACTTGGAAAAGACGTGCACGTCGCAGTAGCTTAACAAGACGATTTAAATGCCCCTTGGAAGAGCGGTGGAGGTCGCAGTAGCTTAACAAGATGGTTTAAATGCCCCTTGGAAGAGACATGCAGGTCGCAGCAGCTTAAAAAGACGTGCAGGTCGCAGTAGCTTAACAAGACGGCTTAAATGCCCCTTGGAAGTGCGGTGTAGGGTGCAGTAGCTTAACAAGACGGTTTAAAAGCCCCGTGGAAGAGACATGCTGGTCGTAGCAGCTTAACAAGACAGATTAAATGCCACTTTGAAGAGACGTGCAGGTAGCAGTGGCTTAACAAGACGGTTTAAATGCCCCTTGGAAGAGACATGCAGGTCGCAGTAGCTTAACAAGACGGTTTAAATGCGGCTTGGAAGAGACATGCAGGTCACAGTAGCTTAAAAGACAGTTTAAATGCCTCTTGGAATAAACGAGCAGGTCGCAGTAGCTTAACAAGACGGTTTAAATGCCCCTTGGAAGAGCGGTGGAGGTCGCAGAAGCTTAACAAGACAGTTTAAATGCCCCTTGGAAGAGACGTGCAGGTCACAGTAGCTTAATAAGACGGTTTAAATGCCCCTTGGAAGAGATGTACAGGTCGCAGTAGCTTAATAAGACGGTTTAAATGCCAATTGCAAGAGAGGTGGAGGTCACAGTAACTTAAAAAGACAGTTTAAATGCCCCTTGGAAGAGACGTGCAGGTCGCAGTAGCTTAACAAGACGGTTTAAATGCCACTTGGAAGAGACGTGCAGGTCGCAGTAGCTTAACAAGACAGTTTAAATGCCCCTTGAAAGAGAGGTGCAGGTCGCAGTGGCTTAAAAAGACGGTTTAAATGCCACTTGGAAGTGCGGTGGAGGTCGCAGTAGCTTAACAAGATGTTTTAAATGCCCCTTGGAAGAGCGGTGGAGGTCGCAGAAGCATAACAAGACAGTTTAAATGCCGCTTGAAAGAGACGTGCAGGTCGCAGTAGCTTAACAAGATGGTTTAAATGCAACTTGGAAATGCGGTGGAGGTCGCAGTAGCTTAACATGATGGTTTAAATGCCCCTTGGAAGAGACGTGCAGGTTGCAGTAGCTTAACAAGACGGTTTAAATGCCCCTTGGAAGAGACGTGCAGGTCGCAGTGGCTTAATAAGACGGTTTAAATGCCCCTTGGAAGAGACGTGCAGGTCACAGAAACTTAACAAGAGGGTTTAAATGCCCCTTGGAATAGGCTTGCAGATCGCAGTAGCTTACCAAGATGGTTTAAATGCCCCTTGGAAGAGCGGTGGAGGTCGCAGTAGCTTAACAAGACAGTTTAAATGCCCCTTGGAAGAGACGTGAAGGTCGCAGTAGCTTAACAAGACGGTTTAAATGCCCCTTGGAAGAGATGTGCAGGTCGCAGTAGCTTAGCAAGACGGTTTAAATGCCCCTTGGAAGTGCGGTGGAGGTCGCAGTAGCTTAACAAGATGGTTTAAATGCCCCTTGGAAGAGACATGCAGGTCGCAGTGGCTTAACAAGACGGTTTAAATGCCCCTTGGAAGAGACCTGCAGGTCTCAGAAACATAACAAGAGGGTTTAAATGCCCCTTGGAATAGGCTTGCAGGTCGCAGTAGCTTAACAAGACGGTTTAAATGCCCCTTGGAAGAGCGGTGGAGGTCGCAGTAGCTTAACAAGACAGCTTAAATGCCCCTTGGAAGAGACGTGAAGGTCGCAGTAGCTTAACAAGACGGTTTAAATGCCCCTTGGAAGAGATGTGCAGATCGCAGTAGCTTAATAAGACGGTTTAAATGCCCCTTGGAAGAGAGGTGGAAGTAGCATTAGCTTAACAAGACAGTTTAAATGCCCCTTGGAAGAGACATGCAGGTCTCTGTAGCTTAATCAGACGGTTTAAATGCCCCTTGGAAGAGATGTGCAGGTCGCAGTAGCTTAATAAGATGGTTTAAATGCACCTTGGAAGAGAGGTGGAGGTCGCAGTAGCTTAACAAGACAGTTTAAATGCCCCTTGGAAGAGCGGTGGAGGTCGCAGTAGCTTAATAAGATGGTTTAAATGCCCCTTGGAAGAGACGTGCAGGTCGCAGTAGCTTAAGAAGACGGTTTAAATGCACCTTGGAAGAGACGTGCAGGTCGCAGTAGCTTAACAAGAGGGTTTAAATGCCCCTTGGAATAGGCTTGCAAGTCGCAGTAGATTACCAAGACGGTTGAAATGCCTCTTGGAAGAGACGTGCAAGTCGCAGTAGCTTAAAAACACGGTTTAAATGAGCCTTGGAAGAGACGTGCAGGTGGCAGTAGCTTAACATGACGGTTTAAATGCCCCTTGGAAGAGACAAGCAGGTCATAGTAGCTTAACAAGACGGTTTAAATACCCCTTTCAAGAGACGTGCAGGTCGCAGTAGCTAAACAAGACGGTTTAAATCCCCCTTGGAAGAGACGTGCAAGTCTCAGTAGCTTAAAAAGACGGTTTAAATGAGCCTTGGAAGAGACTTGCAGGTTGCAGTAGCTTAACAAGACGGTTTAAATGCCCCTTGGAAGAGACGAGCAGGTCGCAGTAGCTTAACAAAATGCTTTAAATGCCCCTTGGAAGAGAGGTGGAGGTCGCAGTAGCTTAACAAGACAGTTTAAATGCCCTTTGGAAGAGACTTGCAGGTCGCAGTAGCTTAACAAGACGGTTTAAATGACACTTGGAAGAGACGTGCAGGTCGCAGTAGCTTAACAAGACGGTTTAAATGCCCCTTGGAAGAGCGGTGGAGGTCGCTGTAGCTTAACAAGACAGTTTAAGTCCCCCTTGAAAGAGACGTGCAGGTCGCAGTAGCTTAACAAGACGGTTTAAATGCCCCTTGGAAGAGACGTGCAGGTCGCAGTGGCTTAACAAGACGGTTTAAATGCCCCTTGGAAGAGACATGCCAGTCGCAGTAGCTTAACAAGACGGTTGAAATGCCCCTTGGAAGAGACATGCAGGTCGCAGTAGCTTAACAAGACGGTTTAAATGACCCTTGGAAGAGACGTGCAAGTCGCAGTAGCTTAAAAACACGGTTTAAATGAGCCTTGGAAGAGACATGCAGGTGGCAGTAGCTTAACATGACGGTTTAAATGCCCCTTGAAGAGACGTGCAGGTCGCAGTAGCTAAACAAGATGGTTTAAATCCCCCTTGGAAGAGACATGCAGGTCGCAGCAGCTTAACAAGATGGCTTAAATGCCACTTTGAAGAGACGTGCAGGTAGCTGTGGCTTAACAAGACGGTTTAAATGCCCCTTGGAAGAGACGTGCAAGTCGCAGTAGCTTAACAAGAGGGTTTAAATTCACCTTGGAAGAGACGTGCTGGTCGCAGTAGCTTAACAAGACGGTTTAAATGCCCCTTGGAATAGACGAGCAGGTCGCAGTAGCTTAACAAGAAGATTTAAATGCCCCTTGGAAGAGCGGTGGAGGTCGCAGTAGCTTAACAAGACAGTTTAAATGCCCTTGAAAGAGACGTGCAGGTCGCAGTAGCTTAACAATACGGTTTAAATGCCCCTTGGAAGAGACATGCAGTTCGCAGTAGCTTAACAAGACTGTTGAGATGCCCCTTGGAAAAGTGGTGGAGGTTACAGTAGCTTAACAAGACCGTTTAAATGCCCCTTGGAAGAGACGTGCAAGTCTCAGTAGCTTAAAAAGACGGTTTAAATGAGCCTTGGAAGAGACTTGCAGGTTGCAGTAGCTTAACAAGACGGTTTAAATGCCCCTTGGAAGAGACGAGCAGGTCGCAGTAGCTTAACAAGACGGTTTAAATGCCCCTTGGAAGAGCGGTGGAGGTCGCAGTAGCTTAACAAGACAGTTTAAGTCCCCCTTGAAAGAGACGTGCAGGTCGCAGTAGCTTAACAAGACGGTTTAAATGCCCCTTGGAAGAGCGGTGGAGGTCGCAGTAGCTTAACAAGACGGTTTAAATGCCCCTTTGAAGAGACTTGCAGGTCGCAGTAGCTTAACAAGACGGTTTAAATGCCCCTTGGAAGAGAGATGGAGGTCGCAGTAGATTAACAAGACAGTTTAAATGCCCCTTGGAAGAGACGTGCAGGTCGCAGTACCTTAAAAAAAGGGTTTAAATGCCCCTTTCAAGAGACGTGCAGGTCTCAGGAGCTTAACAAGAGGGTTTAAATGTCCCTTGGAAGAGACGTGCAGGTCGCAGTAGCTTATAAAGATGGTTTAAATGCCCCTTGGAAGAGCGGTGGAGGTCACAGTAGCTTAACAAGATGGTTTAAATGCCCCTTGGAAGAGACATGCAGGTAGCAGTAGCTTAACAAGAAGGTTTAAATGCCCCTTGGAAGAGACGTGCAGGTCGCAGTAGCTTAACAAGACTGTTGAGATGCCCCTTGGAAAAGTGGTGGAGGTTATAGTAGCTTAACAAGACGGTTTAAATGCCCCTTGGAAGAGACGTTCAAGTCGCAGAAGCTTAAAAAGACGGTTTAAATGAGCCTTGGAAGAGACGTGCAGGTCGCAGTAGCTTAACAAGACAGTTTAAATGCCCCTTGGAAGAGACGTGCAGGTAGCAGTAGCTTAATAATATGGTTTAAATGCCCCTTGGAAGAGATGTGCAGGTCGCAGTAGCTTAATAAGACGGTTTAAATGCCCCTTGGAAGAGAGGTGGAGGTCACAGTAACTTAAAAATACAGTTTAAATGCCCCTTGGAAAAGACGTGCAGGTCGCATTAGCTTAACAAGAAGCTTTAAATGCCACTTGGAAAAGACGTGCACGTCGCAGTAGCTTAACAAGACGATTTAAATGCCCCTTGGAAGAGCGGTGGAGGTCGCAGTAGCTTAACAAGATGGTTTAAATGCCCCTTGGAAGAGACATGCAGGTCGCAGCAGCTTAAAAAGACGTGCAGGTCGCAGTAGCTTAACAAGACGGCTTAAATGCCCCTTGGAAGTGCGGTGTAGGGTGCAGTAGCTTAACAAGACGGTTTAAAAGCCCCGTGGAAGAGACATGCAGGTCGTAGCAGCTTAACAAGACAGATTAAATGCCACTTTGAAGAGACGTGCAGGTAGCAGTGGCTTAACAAGACGGTTTAAATGCCCCTTGGAAGAGACATGCAGGTCGCAGTAGCTTAACAAGACGGTTTAAATGCGGCTTGGAAGAGACATGCAGGTCACAGTAGCTTAAAAGACAGTTTAAATGCCTCTTGGAATAAACGAGCAGGTCGCAGTAGCTTAACAAGACGGTTTAAATGCCCCTTGGAAGAGCGGTGGAGGTCGCAGAAGCTTAACAAGACAGTTTAAATGCCCCTTGGAAGAGACGTGCAGGTCACAGTAGCTTAATAAGACGGTTTAAATGCCCCTTGGAAGAGATGTACAGGTCGCAGTAGCTTAATAAGACGGTTTAAATGCCAATTGCAAGAGAGGTGGAGGTCACAGTAACTTAAAAAGACAGTTTAAATGCCCCTTGGAAGAGACGTGCAGGTCGCAGTAGCTTAACAAGACGGTTTAAATGCCACTTGGAAGAGACGTGCAGGTCGCAGTAGCTTAACAAGACAGTTTAAATGCCCCTTGAAAGAGCGGTGGAGGTCGCAGTAGCTTAACAAGACAGTTTAAATGCCCCTTGAAAGAGAGGTGCAGGTCGCAGTGGCTTAAAAAGACGGTTTAAATGCCACTTGGAAGTGCGGTGGAGGTCGCAGTAGCTTAACAAGATGTTTTAAATGCCCCTTGGAAGAGCGGTGGAGGTCGCAGAAGCATAACAAGACAGTTTAAATGCCGCTTGAAAGAGACGTGCAGGTCGCAGTAGCTTAACAAGATGGTTTAAATGCAACTTGGAAATGCGGTGGAGGTCGCAGTAGCTTAACATGATGGTTTAAATGCCCCTTGGAAGAGACGTGCAGGTTGCAGTAGCTTAACAAGACGGTTTAAATGCCCCTTGGAAGAGACGTGCAGGTCGCAGTGGCTTAATAAGACGGTTTAAATGCCCCTTGGAAGAGACGTGCAGGTCACAGAAACTTAACAAGAGGGTTTAAATGCCCCTTGGAATAGGCTTGCAGATCGCAGTAGCTTACCAAGATGGTTTAAATGCCCCTTGGAAGAGACGTGCAGGTCGCAGTAGCTTAACAAGACGGTTTAAATGTCCCTTGGAAGAGCGGTGGAGGTCGCAGTAGCTTAACAAGACAGTTTAAATGCCCCTTGGAAGAGACGTGAAGGTCGCAGTAGCTTAACAAGACGGTTTAAATGCCCCTTGGAAGAGATGTGCAGGTCGCAGTAGCTTAGCAAGACGGTTTAAATGCCCCTTGGAAGTGCGGTGGAGGTCGCAGTAGCTTAACAAGATGGTTTAAATGCCCCTTGGAAGAGACATGCAGGTCGCAGTGGCTTAACAAGACGGTTTAAATGCCCCTTGGAAGAGACCTGCAGGTCTCAGAAACATAACAAGAGGGTTTAAATGCCCCTTGGAATAGGCTTGCAGGTCGCAGTAGCTTAACAAGACGGTTTAAATGCCCCTTGGAAGAGCGGTGGAGGTCGCAGTAGCTTAACAAGACAGCTTAAATGCCCCTTGGAAGAGACGTGAAGGTCGCAGTAGCTTAACAAGACGGTTTAAATGCCCCTTGGAAGAGATGTGCAGATCGCAGTAGCTTAATAAGACGGTTTAAATGCCCCTTGGAAGAGAGGTGGAGGTAGCATTAGCTTAACAAGACAGTTTAAATGCCCCTTGGAAGAGACATGCAGGTCTCAGTAGCTTAATCAGACGGTTTAAATGCCCCTTGGAAGAGATGTGCAGGTCGCAGTAGCTTAATAAGATGGTTTAAATGCACCTTGGAAGAGAGGTGGAGGTCGCAGTAGCTTAACAAGACAGTTTAAATGCCCCTTGGAAGAGCGGTGGAGGTCGCAGTAGCTTAATAAGATGGTTTAAATGCCCCTTGGAAGAGACGTGCAGGTCGCAGTAGCTTAAGAAGACGGTTTAAATGCACCTTGGAAGAGACGTGCAGGTCGCAGTAGCTTAACAAGAGGGTTTAAATGCCCCTTGGAATAGGCTTGCAAGTCGCAGTAGATTACCAAGATGGTTGAAATGCCTCTTGGAAGAGACGTGCAAGTCGCAGTAGCTTAAAAACACGGTTTAAATGAGCCTTGGAAGAGACGTGCAGGTGGCAGTAGCTTAACATGACGGTTTAAATGCCCCTTGGAAGAGACAAGCAGGTCATAGTAGCTTAACAAGACGGTTTAAATACCCCTTTCAAGAGACGTGCAGGTCGCAGTAGCTAAACAAGACGGTTTAAATCCCCCTTGGAAGAGACGTGCAAGTCTCAGTAGCTTAAAAAGACGGTTTAAATGAGCCTTGGAAGAGACTTGCAGGTTGCAGTAGCTTAACAAGACGGTTTAAATGCCCCTTGGAAGAGACGAGCAGGTCGCAGTAGCTTAACAAAATGCTTTAAATGTCCCTTGGAAGAGAGGTGGAGGTCGCAGTAGCTTAACAAGACAGTTTAAATGCCCTTTGGAAGAGACTTGCAGGTCGCAGTAGCTTAACAAGACGGTTTAAATGACACTTGGAAGAGACGTGCAGGTCGCAGTAGCTTAACAAGACGGTTTAAATGCCCCTTGGAAGAGCGGTGGAGGTCGCTGTAGCTTAACAAGACAGTTTAAGTCCCCCTTGAAAGAGACGTGCAGGTCGCAGTAGCTTAACAAGACGGTTTAAATGCCCCTTGGAAGAGACGTGCAGGTCGCAGTGGCTTAACAAGACGGTTTAAATGCCCCTTGGAAGAGACATGCCAGTCGCAGTAGCTTAACAAGACGGTTGAAATGCCCCTTGGAAGAGACATGCAGGTCGCAGTAGCTTAACAAGACGGTTTAAATGACCCTTGGAAGAGACGTGCAAGTCGCAGTAGCTTAAAAACACGGTTTAAATGAGCCTTGGAAGAGACGTGCAGGTGGCAGTAGCTTAACATGACGGTTTAAATGCCCCTTGAAGAGACGTGCAGGTCGCAGTAGCTAAACAAGATGGTTTAAATCCCCCTTGGAAGAGACATGCAGGTCGCAGCAGCTTAACAAGATGGCTTAAATGCCACTTTGAAGAGACGTGCAGGTAGCTGTGGCTTAACAAGACGGTTTAAATGCCCCTTGGAAGAGACGTGCAAGTCGCAGTAGCTTAACAAGAGGGTTTAAATTCACCTTGGAAGAGACGTGCTGGTCGCAGTAGCTTAACAAGACGGTTTAAATGCCCCTTGGAATAGACGAGCAGGTCGCAGTAGCTTAACAAGAAGATTTAAATGCCCCTTGGAAGAGCGGTGGAGGTCGCAGTAGCTTAACAAGACAGTTTAAATGCCCTTGAAAGAGACGTGCAGGTCGCAGTAGCTTAACAATACGGTTTAAATGCCCCTTGGAAGAGACATGCAGTTCGCAGTAGCTTAACAAGACTGTTGAGATGCCCCTTGGAAAAGTGGTGGAGGTTACAGTAGCTTAACAAGACCGTTTAAATGCCCCTTGGAAGAGACGTGCAAGTCTCAGTAGCTTAAAAAGACGGTTTAAATGAGCCTTGGAAGAGACTTGCAGGTTGCAGTAGCTTAACAAGACGGTTTAAATGCCCCTTGGAAGAGACGAGCAGGTCGCAGTAGCTTAACAAGACGGTTTAAATGCCCCTTGGAAGAGCGGTGGAGGTCGCAGTAGCTTAACAAGACAGTTTAAGTCCCCCTTGAAAGAGACGTGCAGGTCGCAGTAGCTTAACAAGACGGTTTAAATGCCCCTTGGAAGAGCGGTGGAGGTCGCAGTAGCTTAACAAGACGGTTTAAATGCCCCTTGGAAGAGACTTGCAGGTCGCAGTAGCTTAACAAGACGGTTTAAATGCCCCTTGGAAGAGAGATGGAGGTCGCAGTAGATTAACAAGACAGTTTAAATGCCCCTTGGAAGAGACGTGCAGGTCGCAGTACATTAAAAAAAGGGTTTAAATGCCCCTTTCAAGAGACGTGCAGGTCGCAGGAGCTTAACAAGAGGGTTTAAATGTCCCTTGGAAGAGACGTGCAGGTCGCAGTAGCTTATAAAGATGGTTTAAATGCCCCTTGGAAGAGCGGTGGAGGTCACAGTAGCTTAACAAGATGGTTTAAATGCCCCTTGGAAGAGACATGCAGGTAGCAGTAGCTTAACAAGAAGGTTTAAATGCCCCTTGGAAGAGACGTGCAGGTCGCAGTAGCTTAACAAGACTGTTGAGATGCCCCTTGGAAAAGTGGTGGAGGTTATAGTAGCTTAACAAGACGGTTTAAATGCCCCTTGGAAGAGACGTTCAAGTCGCAGAAGCTTAAAAAGACGGTTTAAATGAGCCTTGGAAGAGACGTGCAGGTCGCAGTAGCTTAACAAGACAGTTTAAATGCCCCTTGGAAGAGACGTGCAGGTAGCAGTAGCTTAATAATATGGTTTAAATGCCCCTTGGAAGAGATGTGCAGGTCGCAGTAGCTAAATAAGACGGTTTAAATGCCCCTTGGAAGAGAGGTGGAGGTCACAGTAACTTAAAAATACAGTTTAAATGCCCCTTGGAAAAGACGTGCAGGTCGCATTAGCTTAACAAGAAGCTTTAAATGCCACTTGGAAAAGACGTGCACGTCGCAGTAGCTTAACAAGACGATTTAAATGCCCCTTGGAAGAGCGGTGGAGGTCGCAGTAGCTTAACAAGATGGTTTAAATGCCCCTTGGAAGAGACATGCAGGTCGCAGCAGCTTAAAAAGACGTGCAGGTCACAGTAGCTTAACAAGACGGCTTAAATGCCCCTTGGAAGTGCGGTGGAGGGTGCAGTAGCTTAACAAGACGGTTTAAAAGCCCCGTGGAAGAGACATGCAGGTCGTAGCAGCTTAACAAGACAGATTAAATGCCACTTTGAAGAGACGTGCAGGTAGCAGTGGCTTAACAAGACGGTTTAAATGCCCCTTGGAAGAGACATGCAGGTCGCAGTAGCTTAACAAGACGGTTTAAATGCGGCTTGGAAGAGACATGCAGGTCACAGTAGCTTAAAAGACAGTTTAAATGCCTCTTGGAATAAACGAGCAGGTCGCAGTAGCTTAACAAGACGGTTTAAATGCCCCTTGGAAGAGCGGTGGAGGTCGCAGAAGCTTAACAAGACAGTTTAAATGCCCCTTGGAAGAGACGTGCAGGTCACAGTAGCTTAATAAGACGGTTTAAATGCCCCTTGGAAGAGATGTACAGGTCGCAGTAGCTTAATAAGACGGTTTAAATGCCAATTGCAAGAGAGGTGGAGGTCACAGTAACTTAAAAAGACAGTTTAAATGCCCCTTGGAAGAGACGTGCAGGTCGCAGTAGCTTAACAAGACGGTTTAAATGCCACTTGGAAGAGACGTGCAGGTCGCAGTAGCTTAACAAGACAGTTTAAATGCCCCTTGAAAGAGCGGTGGAGGTCGCAGTAGCTTAACAAGACAGTTTAAATGCCCCTTGAAAGAGAGGTGCAGGTCGCAGTGGCTTAAAAAGACGGTTTAAATGCCACTTGGAAGTGCGGTGGAGGTCGCAGTAGCTTAACAAGATGTTTTAAATGCCCCTTGGAAGAGCGGTGGAGGTCGCAGAAGCATAACAAGACAGTTTAAATGCCGCTTGAAAGAGACGTGCAGGTCGCAGTAGCTTAACAAGATGGTTTAAATGCAACTTGGAAATGCGGTGGAGGTCGCAGTAGCTTAACATGATGGTTTAAATGCCCCTTGGAAGAGACGTGCAGGTTGCAGTAGCTTAACAAGACGGTTTAAATGCCCCTTGGAAGAGACGTGCAGGTCGCAGTGGCTTAATAAGACGGTTTAAATGCCCCTTGGAAGAGACGTGCAGGTCACAGAAACTTAACAAGAGGGTTTAAATGCCCCTTGGAATAGGCTTGCAGATCGCAGTAGCTTACCAAGATGGTTTAAATGCCCCTTGGAAGAGACGTGCAGGTCGCAGTAGCTTAACAAGACGGTTTAAATGTCCCTTGGAAGAGCGGTGGAGGTCGCAGTAGCTTAACAAGACAGTTTAAATGCCCCTTGGAAGAGACGTGAAGGTCGCAGTAGCTTAACAAGACGGTTTAAATGCCCCTTGGAAGAGATGTGCAGGTCGCAGTAGCTTAGCAAGACGGTTTAAATGCCCCTTGGAAGTGCGGTGGAGGTCGCAGTAGCTTAACAAGATGGTTTAAATGCCCCTTGGAAGAGACATGCAGGTCGCAGTGGCTTAACAAGACGGTTTAAATGCCCCTTGGAAGAGACCTGCAGGTCTCAGAAACATAACAAGAGGGTTTAAATGCCCCTTGGAATAGGCTTGCAGGTCGCAGTAGCTTAACAAGACGGTTTAAATGCCCCTTGGAAGAGCGGTGGAGGTCGCAGTAGCTTAACAAGACAGCTTAAATGCCCCTTGGAAGAGACGTGAAGGTCGCAGTAGCTTAACAAGACGGTTTAAATGCCCCTTGGAAGAGATGTGCAGATCGCAGTAGCTTAATAAGACGGTTTAAATGCCCCTTGGAAGAGAGGTGGAGGTAGCATTAGCTTAACAAGACAGTTTAAATGCCCCTTGGAAGAGACATGCAGGTCTCAGTAGCTTAATCAGACGGTTTAAATGCCCCTTGGAAGAGATGTGCAGGTCGCAGTAGCTTAATAAGATGGTTTAAATGCACCTTGGAAGAGAGGTGGAGGTCGCAGTAGCTTAATAAGATGGTTTAAATGCCCCTTGGAAGAGACAAGCAGGTCATAGTAGCTTAACAAGACGGTTTAAATACCCCTTTCAAGAGACGTGCAGGTCGCAGTAGCTAAACAAGACGGTTTAAATCCCCCTTGGAAGAGACGTGCAAGTCTCAGTAGCTTAAAAAGACGGTTTAAATGAGCCTTGGAAGAGACTTGCAGGTTGCAGTAGCTTAACAAGACGGTTTAAATGCCCCTTGGAAGAGACGAGCAGGTCGCAGTAGCTTATCAAAATGCTTTAAATGCCCCTTGGAAGAGAGGTGGAGGTCGCAGTAGCTTAACAAGACAGTTTAAATGCCCTTTGGAAGAGACTTGCAGGTCGCAGTAGCTTAACAAGACGGTTTAAATGCCCCTTGGAAGAGCGGTGGAGGTCGCTGTAGCTTAACAAGACAGTTTAAGTCCCCCTTGAAACAGACGTGCAGGTCGCAGTAGCTTAACAAGACGGTTTAAATGCCCCTTGGAAGAGCGGTGGAGGTCGCAGTAGCTTAACAAGACGGTTTAAATGCCCCTTTGAAGAGACGTGCAGGCCGCAGTAGCTTAATTAGACTGTTTAAATGCTGCTTGGAAGAGATGTGCAGGTCGCAGTAGCCTAATAAGATGGTTTAAATGCCCCTTGGAAGAGAGATGGAGGTCGCAGTAGATTAACAAGACAGTTTAAATGCCCCTTGGAAGAGACGTGCAGGTCGCAGTAGCTTAAAAAAAGGGTTTAAATGCCCCTTTCAAGAGACGTGCAGGTCGCAGGAGCTTAAAAAGAGGGTTTAAATGTCCCTTGGAAGAGACGTGCAGGTAGCAGTAGCTTAACAAGACGCTTTAAATGCCACTTGGAAGAGACGTGCAGATCGCAGTAGCTTAACAAGACGGTTTAAATGCGGCTTGGAAGAGACGTGCTGGTCACAGTAGCTTAACAAGACAGTTTAAATGCCCCTTGGAATAAACGAGCAGGTCGCAGTAGCTTAACAAGACGGTTTAAATGCCCCTTGGAAGAGCGGTGGAGGTCGCAGAAGCTTAACAAGACAGTTTAAATGCCCCTTCGAAGAGACGTGCAGGTCACAGTAGCTTAATAAGACGGTTTAAATGCCCCTTGGAAGAGATGTACAGGTCGCAGTAGCTTAATAAGACTGTTTAAATGCCACTTGGAATAGAGGTGGAGGTCACAGTAACTTAAAAAGACAGTTTAAATGCCCCTTGGAAGAGACGTGCAGGTCGCAGTAGCTTAACAAGACGGTTTAAATGCCACTTGGAAGAGACGTGCAGGTCGCAGTAGCTTAACAAGACAGTTTAAATGCCCCTTGAAAGAGCGGTGGAGGTCGCAGTAGCTTAACAAGACAGTTTAAATGCCCCTTGAAAGAGACGTGCAGGTCGCAGTGGCTTAAAAATAAGGTTTAAATGCCCCTTGGAAGTGCGGTGGAGGTCGCAGTAGCTTAACAAGATGGTTTAAATGCCCCTTGGAAGAGCGGTGGAGGTCGCAGTAGCTTAACAAGACAGTTTAAATGCCGCTTGAAAGAGACGTGCAGGTCGCAGTAGCTTAACAAGACGGTTTAAATGCAACTTGGAAATGCGGTGGAGGTCGCAGTAGCTTAACATGATGGTTTAAATGCCCCTTGGAAGAGACATGCAGGTCGCAGCAGCTTAACAAGACGGTTTAAATGCCCCTTGGAAGAGACGTGCAGGTCGCAGTGGCTTAATAAGACGGTTTAAATGCCCCTTGGAAGAGACGTGCAGGTCACAGAAACTTAACAAGAGGGTTTAAATGCCCCTTGGAATAGGCTTGCAGGTCCCAGTAGCTTACCAAGATGGTTTAAATGCCCCTTGGAAGAGACGTGCAGGTTGCAGTAGCTTAACAAGACGGTTTAAATGCCCCTTGGAAGAGCGGTGGAGGTCGCACTAGCTTAACAAGACAGTTTAAATGCCCCTTGGAAGAGACGTGAAGGTCGCAGTAGCTTAACAAGACGGTTTAAATGCCCCTTGGAAGAGATGTGCAGGTCGCAGTAGCTTAACAAGACGGTTTAAATGCCCCTTGGAAGAGCGGTGGAGGTCGCAGAAGCTTAACAAGACAGTTTAAATGCCCCTTCGAAGAGACGTGCAGGTCACAGTAGCTTAATAAGACTGTTTAAATGCCCCTTGGAAGAGATGTACAGGTCGCAGTAGCTTAATAAGACTGTTTAAATGCCCCTTGGAATAGAGGTGGAGGTCACAGTAACTTAAAAAGACAGTTTAAATGCCCCTTGGAAGAGACGTGCAGGTCGCAGTAGCTTAACAAGACGGTTTAAATGCCACTTGGAAGAGACGTGCAGGTCGCAGTAGCTTAACAAGACAGTTTAAATGCCCCTTGAAAGAGCGGTGGAGGTCGCAGTAGCTTAACAAGACAGTTTAAATGCCCCTTGAAAGAGACGTGCAGGTCGCAGTGGCTTAAAAAGAAGGTTTAAATGCCCCTTGGAAGTGCGGTGGAGGTCGCAGTAGCTTAACAAGATGGTTTAAATGCCCCTTGGAAGAGCGGTGGAGGTCGCAGTAGCTTAACAAGACAGTTTAAATGCCGCTTGAAAGAGACGTGCAGGTCGCAGTAGCTTAACAAGACGGTTTAAATGCAACTTGGAAATGCGGTGGAGGTCGCAGTAGCTTAACATGATGGTTTAAATGCCCCTTGGAAGAGACATGCAGGTCGCAGCAGCTTAACAAGACGGTTTAAATGCCCCTTGGAAGAGACGTGCAGGTCGCAGTGGCTTAATAAGACGGTTTAAAAGCCCCTTGGAAGAGACGTGCAGGTCACAGAAACTTAACAAGAGGGTTTAAATGCCCCTTGGAATAGGCTTGCAGGTCCCAGTAGCTTACCAAGATGGTTTAAATGCCCCTTGGAAGAGACGTGCAGGTTGCAGTAGCTTAACAAGACGGTTTAAATGCCCCTTGGAAGAGCGGTGGAGGTCGCACTAGCTTAACAAGACAGTTTAAATGCCCCTTGGAAGATACGTGAAGGTCGCAGTAGCTTAACAAGACGGTTTAAATGCCCCTTGGAAGAGATGTGCAGGTCGCAGTAGCTTAATAAGACGGTTTAAATGCCCCTTGGAAGAGAGGTGGAGGTAGCATTAGCTTAACAAGACAGTTTAAATGCCCCTTGGAAGAGACGTGCAGGTCTCAGTAGCTTAATCAGACGGTTTAAATGCCCCTTAGAAGAGATGTGCAGGTCGCAGTAGCTTAATAAGATGGTTTAAATGCACCTTGGAAGAGAGGTGGAGGTCGCAGTAGCTTAACAAGACAGTTTAAATGCCCCTTGGAAGAGCGGTGGAGGTCGCAGTAGCTTAATAAGATGGTTTAAATGCCCCTTGGAAGAGACGTGCAGGTCGCAGTAGCTTAACAAGACGGTTTAAATGCACCTTGGAAGAGACGTGTAGGTCACAGTAGCTTAACAAGACGGTTTAAATCCCCCTTGGAAGAGACGTGCAGGTCTCAGTAGCTTAACAAGAGGGTTTAAATGCCCCTTCGAATAGGCTTGCAGGTCGCAGTAGATTACCAAGACGGTTGAAATGCCTCTTGGAAGAGACGTGCAGGTAGCAGAAGCTTAGCAAGATGGTTTAAATGCCCTATGGAAGAGCGGTGGAGGTCGCAGTAGCATAACAAGTTGATTTAAATGCCCCTTGGGAGAGACATACAGTTCGCAACAGCTTAAAAAGATGGTTTAAATGTCCCTTGGAAGAGACGTGCAGGTCGCAGTGGCTTAACAAGACGGTTTAAATGCCCCTTGGAAGAGACATGCCAGTCGCAGTAACTTAACAAGACGGTTTAAATGCCCCTTGGAAGAGACATGCAGGTCGCAGTAGCATAACAAGACGGTTTAAATGACCCTTGGAAGAAACGTGCAGGTCGCAGTAGCTTAACAAGACGGTTTAAATCCCCCTTGGAAGAGACGTGCAGGTTGCAGTAGCTTAACAAGAGGGTTTAAATGCCCCTTGGAAGAGACATGCAGGTCGCAGCAGCTTAACAAGATGGCTTAAATGCCACTTTGAAGAGACGTGCAGGTAGCTGTGGCTTAACAAGACGGTTTAAATGCCCCTTGGAAGAGACGTGCAAGTCGCAGTAGCTTAACAAGAGGGTTTAAATGCGCCGTGGAAGAAACGTGCTGGTCGCAGTAGCTTAACAAGACGGTTTAAATGCCCCTTGGAATAGACGAACAGGTCGCAGTAGCTTAACAAGAAGGTTTAAATGCCCCTTGGAAGAGCGGTGGAGGTCGCAGTAGCTTAACAAGACAGTTTAAATACCCCTTGAAAGAGACGTGCAGGTCGCAGTAGCTTAACAAGACGGTTTAAAAGCCCCTTGGAAATGCGGTGGAGGTCGCAGTAGCTTAACAAGATGGTTTAAATGCCCCTTGGAAAAGACATGCAGGTCGCAGCAGCTTAACAAGACGGTTTAAATGCCCCTTGGAAGAGACGTGCAAGTTGCAGTAGCTTAAAAAGACGGTTTAAATGAGCCTTGGAAGAGACTTGCAGGTTGCAGTAGCTTAACAAGACGGTTTAAATGCCCCTTGGAAGAGACGATCAGGTCGCAGTAGCTTAACAAGACGCTTTAAATGCCCCGTGGAAGAGAGGTGGAGGTCGCAGTAGCTTAACAAGACAGTTTAAATGCCCCTTGGAAGATACTTGCAGGTCGCAGTAGCTTAACAAGACGGTTTAAATGCCCCTTGGAAGAGACATGCAGGTCGCAGCAGCTTAACAAGACGGTTTAAATGCCCCTTGGAAGAGACGTGCAGGTCGCAGTGGCTTAATAAGACGGTTTAAATGCCCCTTGGCAGAGACGTGCAGGTCACAGAACCTTAACAAGAGGGTTTAAATGCCCCGTGGAATAGGCTTGCAGGTCGCAGTAGCTTACCAAGATGGTTTAAATGCCCCTTGGAAGAGACGTGCAGGTCGCAGTAGCTTAACAAGACGGTTTAAATGCCCCTTGGAAGAGCGGTGGACGTCGCAGTAGCTTAACAAGACAGTTTAAATGCCCCTTGGAAGAGACGTGAAGGTCGCAGTAGCTTAGCAAGACGGTTTAAATGCCCCTTGGAAGAGATGTGCAGGTCGCAGTAGCTTAACAAGAGGGTTTAAATGCCCCTTGGAAGAGAGGTGGAGGTAGCATTAGCTTAACAAGACAGTTTAAATAAATGCCCCTTGGAAGAGACGTGCAGGTCTCAGTAGCTTAATAAGAGGGTTTAAATGCCCCTTGGAAGAGACCTGCAGGTCGCAGTATCTTAACAAGATGGTTTAAATGCCCCTTGGAAGAGCGGTGGAGGTCACAGTAGCTTAACAAGACGGTTTAAATGCCCCTTGGAAGAGACATGCAGGTCGCAGTAGCTTAACAAGACGGTTTAAATGACACTTGGAAGAGACGTGCAGGTCGCAGTAGCTTAACAAGACGGTTTAAATGCCCCTTGGAAGAGACGTGCAGGTCGCAGTAGCTTAACAAGACGGTTTAAATGCCCCTTGGAAGAGCGTTGGAGGTTGCAGTAGCTTAACAAGACAGTTTAAGTCCCCCTTGAAAGAGACGTGCAGGTCGCAGTAGCTTAACAAGACGGTTTAAATGCCCCTTGGAAGAGCGGTGGAGGTCGCAGTAGCTTAACAAGACGGTTTAAATGCTCCTTTGAAGAGACGTGCAGGTCGCAGTAGCTTAATTAGACTGTTTAAATGCTGCTTGGAAGAGATGTGCAGGTCGCAGTAGCTTAACAAGATGGTTTAAATGCCCCTTGGAAGAGCGGTGGAGGTCACAGTAGCTTAACAAGATGGTTTAAATGCCCCTTGGAAGAGACATGCAGGTAGCAGTAGCTTAACAAGAAGGTTTAAATGCCCCTTGGAAGAGACGTGCAGGTCGCAGTAGCTTAACAAGACTGTTGAGATGCCCCTTGGAAAAGTGGTGGAGGTTATAGTAGCTAAACAAGACGGTTTAAATGCCCCTTGGAAGAGACGTTCAAGTCGCAGAAGCTTAAAAAGACAGTTTAAATGAGCCTTGGAAGAGACGTGCAGGTCGCAGTAGCTTAACAAGACGGTTTAAATGCCCCTTGGAAGAGCGGTGGAGGTCGCAGAAGCTTAACAAGACAGTTTAAATGCCCCTTGGAAGAGACGTGCAGGTTGCAGAAGCTTAATAAGACGGTTTAAATGACCCTTGGAAGAGATGTGCAGGTCGCAGTAGCTTAATAAGACGGTTTAAATGCCCCTTGGAAGAGAGGTTGAGGTCACAGTAACTTAAAAATACAGTTTAAATGCCCCTTGGAAAAGACGTGCAGGTCGCATTAGCTTAACAAGACGCTTTAAATGCCACTTTGAAGAGACGTGCAGGTCGCAGTAGCTTAACAAGACGGTTTAAATGCCCCTTGGAAGAGCGGTGTAGGTCGCAGTAGCTTAACAAGATGGTTTAAATGCCCCTTGGAAGAGACATGCAGGTCGCAGCAGCTTAAAAAGACGTGCAAGTCGCAGTAGCTTAACAAGACGGTTTAAATGCCACTTGGAAGTGCGGTGGAGGGTGCAGTAGCTTAACAAGACGGTTTAAATGCCCCCTGGAAGAGACATGCAGGTCGCAGCAGCTTAACAAGACAGCTTAAATGCCACTTTGAAGAGACGTGCAGGTAGCAGTGGCTTAACAAGATGGTTTAAATGCCCCTTGGAAGAGACATGCAGGTCGCAGTAGCTTAACAAGACAGTTTAAATGCCCCTTGGAATAAACGAGCAGGTCGCAGTAGCTTAACAAGACGGTTTAAATGCCCCTTGGAAGAGCGGTGGAGGTCGCAGAAGCTTAACAAGACAGTTTAAATGCCCCTTGGAAGAGACATGCAGGTCACAGTAGCTTAATAAGACGGTTTAAATGCCCCTTGGAAGAGATGTGCAGGTCGCAGTAGCTTAATATGACGGTTTAAATGCCCCTTGGAAGAGAGGTGGAGGTCAAAGTAACTTAAATAGACAGTTTAAATGCCCCTTGGAAGAGGCGTGCAGGTCGCAGTAGCTTAACAAGACGGTTTAAATGCCACTTGGAAGAGACGTGCAGGTCGCAGTAGCTTAACAAGACAGTTTAAATGCCCCTTGAAAGAGCGGTGGAGGTCGCAGTAGCTTAACAAGACAGTTTAAATGCCCCTTGAAAGAGACGTGCAGGTCGCAGTGGCTTAAAAAGACGGTTTAAATGCCCCTTGGAAGTGCGGTGGAGGTCGCAGTAGCTTAACAAGATGTTTTAAATGCCACTTGGAAGAGCGGTGGAGGTCCCAGTAGCTTAACAAGACAGTTTAAATGCCGCTTGAAAGAGACGTGCAGGTCGCAGCAGCTTAACAAGACGGTTTAAATGCAACTTGGAAATGCGGTGGAGGTCGCAGTAGCTTAACATGATGGTTTAAATGCCCCTTGGAAGAGACATGCAGGTCGCAGCAGCTTAACAAGACGGTTTAAATGCCCCTGGGAAGAGACGTGCAGGTCGCAGTGGCTTAATAAGACGGTTTAAATGCCCCTTGGAAGAGACGTGCAGGTCACAGAAACTTAACAAGAGGGTTTAAATGCCCCTTGGAATCGGCTTGCAGGTCCCAGTAGCTTACCAAGATGGTTTAAATGCCCCTTGGAAGAGACGTGCAGGTCGCAGTAGCTTAACAAGATGGTTTAAATGCACCTTGGAAGAGCGGTGGAGGTCGCAGTAGCTTAACAAGACAGTTTAAATGCCCCTTGGAAGAGACGTGAAGGTCGCAGTAGCTTAACAAGACGGTTTAAATGCCCCTTGGAAGAGATGTGCAGGTCGCAGTAGCTTAATAAGACGGTTTAAATGCCCCTTGGCAGAGAGGTGGAGGTAGCATTAGCTTAACAAGACAGTTTAAATGCCCCTTGGAAGAGACGTGCAGGTCTCAGTAGCTTAATAAGACAGTTTAAATGACCCTTGGAAGAGACCTGCAGGTAGCAGAAGCTTAACAGGACGGTTTAAATGTCACTTGGAAGTGCGGCGGAGGTCGCAGTAGCTTAACAAGATGGTTTAAATGTCCCTTGGAAGTGCGGTGGAGGTCGCAGTAGCTTAACAAGACGGTTTAAATGCCCCTTGGAAGAGACGTACAGGTCGCAGCACCTTAACAAGACTGTTTAAATACCCCTTGGAAGAGACGTGCAGGTAGCAGTAGCTTAAAAGACGTTTTAAATGTCCCTTGGTAGAGACATGCAGGTCTCAGTAGCTTAACAAGACGGTTTAAATGCCCCATGGAAGAGAAGTGCAGGTCGCAGTAGCTTAACAAGACCGTTTAAATGCCCCTTGGAAAAGTGGTGGAGGTTACAGTAGCTTAATAAGACAGTATAAATGCCCCTTGGAAGAGACGTGCAGGTCGCAGGAGCTTAACAAGACCGTTTAAATGTCCCTTGGAAGAGACGTGCAAGTCACAGT
The DNA here is from genome assembly GCF_046119375.1 of Phyllobates terribilis. Taxonomy (NCBI): domain Eukaryota; kingdom Metazoa; phylum Chordata; class Amphibia; order Anura; family Dendrobatidae; genus Phyllobates; species Phyllobates terribilis. Next base: position 25,526,285 of record NW_027362775.1, read on the forward strand.
AGCTTAACAAGACGGTGTAAATGCCCCTTGGAAAAGACGTGCAGGTCGCAGTAGCTTAACAAGACGGTTTAAATGCCCCTTGGAGGAGACGTGCAGGCAGCAGTAGCTTAACAAGATGGTTTAAATGCCCCTTGGAAGAACGGTTTAGTTCACAGTAGCTTAACAAGGTAGTTTAAATGCCCAATGGAAGAGACGTGCAGGTAGCAGTAACTTAACAAGAAGGGTTAAATGCCCCTTGGAAGAGGCTTGCAGGACGCAGTAGCTTACCAAGACGATTTAAATGCCCCTTGGAAGAGACGTGCAGGTCGCAGTAGCTTAACAAGACAGTTTAAATGCCCCTTGGAAGAGCGGTGGAGGTCGCAGTAGCTTAACAAGACGGTTTAAATGCCCCTTGGAAGAGACATGCAGGTCGCAGCATCTTAACAAGATTGTTTAATTGCCCCTTGGAAGAGACGTGCAGGTCGCAGTAGCTTAACAAGACGGTTTCAATGTCCCTTGGTAGAGACATGCAGGTCGCAGTAGCTTAACAAGACGGTTTAAATGCCCCATGGAAGAGATGTGCAGGTCGCAGTAGCTTAACAAGACGGTTTATATGTCCCTTGGAAGAGACGTGCAAGTCGCAGTAGCTTAACAAGACGGTTTAAGTGCCCCTTGGAAGAGACGAGCAGGTCGCAGTAGCTTAACAAGACGGTTTAAATGCCCCTTGGAAGAGACGTGCAGGTCGCAGTAGCTTAACAAGACAGTTTAAAGCCCCTTTGGAAGAGACGTGCAGGTCGTAGTAGCTTAACAAGATGGTTTAAATGCCCCTTGGAAGAGCGGTGGAGGTCACAGTAGCTTAAGAAGACAGGTTAAATGCCCCTTGGAAGAGACGTGCAGGTCGCAGTAGCTTAACAAGACAGTTCAAATGCCCCTTGGAAGAGACGTGCTGGTCGCAGTAGCTTAATAAGACGGTTTAAATGCCCCTTGGAAGAGACGTGTAGGTCGTAGTAGCTTAACAAGATGGTTGAAATGCCCCTTGGAAGAGCGGTGGAGGTCACAATAGCTTAACAAGACGGTTTAAATGCCCCTTGGAAGAGACATGCAGGTAGCAGTAGCTTAACAGGACGGTTTAAATGCCCCTTGGAAGAGACATGCAGGTAGCAGTAGCTTAACAAGACGGTTTAAATGCCCCTTGGAAGAGACGTGCAGGTCGCAGTAGCTTAACAAGACTGTTGAGATGCCCCTTGGAAAAGTGGTGGAGGTTACAGTAGCTTAACAAGACAGTTTAAATGCCCCTTGGAAGAGACGTGAAGGTCGCAGTAGTTTAACAAGACGGTTTAAATGCCCCTTGGAAGAGATGTGCAGGTCGCAGTATCTTAGCAAGACGGTTTAAATGCCCCTTGGAAGTGCGGTGGAGGTCGCAGTAGCTTATCAAGATGGTTTAAATGCCCCTTGGAAGAGACATGCAGGTCGCAGTGGCTTAACAAGACGGTTTAAATGCCTCTTGGAAGAGACGTGCAGGTCTCAGAAACATAACAAGAGGGTTTAAATGCCCCTTGGAATAGGCTTGCAGGTCGCAGTAGCTTAACAAGACGGTTTAAATGCCCCTTGAAAGAGCGGTGGAGGTCGCAGTAGCTTAACAAGACAGTTTAAATGCCCCTTGGAAGAGACGTGAAGTTCGCAGTAGCTTAACAAGACGGTTTAAATGCCCCTTGGAAGAGATGTGCAGGTCGCAGTAGCTTAATAAGACGGTTTAAATGCCCCTTGGAAGAGAGGTGGAGGTAGCATTAGCTTAACAAGACAGTTTAAATGCCCCTTGGAAGAGACATGCAGGTCTCAGTAGCTTAATCAGACGGTTTAATTGCCCCTTGGAAGAGATGTGCAGGTCGCAGTAGCTTAATAAGATGGTTTAAATGCACCTTGGAAGAGAGGTGGAGGTCGCAGTAGCTTAACAAGACAGTTTAAATGCCCCTTGGAAGAGCGGTGGAGGTCGCAGTAGCTTAATAAGATGGTTTAAATGCCCCTTGGAAGAGACGTGCAGGTCGCAGTAGCTTAACAAGACGGTTTAAATGCCCCTTGGAAGAGACGTGCAGGTCGCAGTAGCTTAACAAGACTGTTGAGATGCCCCTTGGAAAAGTGGTGGAGGTTACAGTAGCTTAACAAGACAGTTTAAATGCCCCTTGGAAGAGACGTGAAGGTCGCAGTAGTTTAACAAGACGGTTTAAATGCCCCTTGGAAGAGATGTGCAGGTCGCAGTAGCTTAGCAAGACGGTTTAAATGCCCCTTGGAAGTGCGGTGGAGGTCGCAGTAGCTTATCAAGATGGTTTAAATGCCCCTTGGAAGAGACATGCAGGTCGCAGTGGCTTAACAAGACGGTTTAAATGCCTCTTGGAAGAGACGTGCAGGTCTCAGAAACATAACAAGAGGGTTTAAATGCCCCTTGGAATAGGCTTGCAGGTCGCAGTAGCTTAACAAGACGGTTTAAATGCCCCTTGAAAGAGCGGTGGAGGTCGCAGTAGCTTAACAAGACAGTTTAAATGCCCCTTGGAAGAGACGTGAAGGTCGCAGTAGCTTAAGAAGACGGTTTAAATGCCCCTTGGAAGAGATGTGCAGGTCGCAGTAGCTTAATAAGACGGTTTAAATGCCCCTTGGAAGAGAGGTGGAGGTAGCATTAGCTTAACAAGACAGTTTAAATGCCCCTTGGAAGAGACGTGCAGGTCTCAGTAGCTTAATCAGACGGTTTAAATGCCCCTTGGAAGAGATGTGCAGGTCGCAGTAGCTTAATAAGATGGTTTAAATGCACCTTGGAAGAGAGGTGGAGGTCGCAGTAGCTTAACAAGACAGTTTAAATGCCCCTTGGAAGAGCGGTGGAGGTCGCAGTAGCTTAATAAGATGGTTTAAATGCCCCTTGGAAGAGACGTGCAGGTCGCAGTAGCTTAACAAGACGGTTTAAATGCACCTTGGAAGAGACGTGCAGGTCGCAGTAGCTTAACAAGACGGTTTAAATCCCCCTTGGAAGAAACGTGCAGGTTGCAGTAGCTTAACAAGAGGGTTTAAATGCCCCTTGGAATAGGCTTGCAGGTCGCAGTAGATTACCAAGACGGTTGAAATGCCTCTTGGAAGAGACGTGCAGGTAGCAGAAGCTTAGCAAGATGGTTTAAATGCCCTTTGGAAGAGCGGTGGAGGTCGCAGTAGCATAACAAGTTGGTTTAAATGCCCCTTGGGAGAGACATGCAGGTCGCATCAGCTTAAAAAGATGGTTTAAATGCCCCTTGGAAGAGACGTGCAGGTCGCAGTGGCTTAACAAGACGGTTTAAATGCCCCTTGGAAGAGACGTGCAAGTCGCAGTAGCTTAAAAACACGGTTTAAATGAGCCTTGGAAGAGACGTGCAGGTGGCAGTAGCTTAACATGACGGTTTAAATGCCCATTGGAAGAGACAAGCAGGTCGTAGTAGCTTAACAAGATGGTTTAAATACCCCTTTGAAGAGACGTGCAGGTCGCAGTAGCTAAACAAGACGGTTTAAATCCCCCTTGGAAGAGACGTGCAGGTTGCAGTAGCTTAACAAGAGGGTTTAAATGCCCCTTGGAAGAGACATGCAGGTCGCAGCAGCTTAACAAGATGGCTTAAATGCCACTTTGAAGAGACGTGCAGGTAGCTGTGGCTTAACAAGACGGTTTAAATGCCCCTTGGAAGAGACGTGCAAGTCGCAGTAGCTTAACAAGAGGGTTTAAATGAGCCATGGAAGAGACGTGCTGGTCGCAGTAGCTTAACAAGACGGTTTAAATGCCCCTTGGAATAGACGAACAGGTCGCAGTAGCTTAACAAGAAGGTTTAAATGCCTCTTGGAAGAGCGGTGGAGGTCGCAGTAGCTTAACAAGACAGTTTAAATGCCCCTTGAAAGAGACGTGCAGGTCGCAGTAGCTTAACAAGATGGTTTAAATGCCCATTGGAAATGCGGTGGAGGTCGCAGTAGCTTAACAAGATGGTTTAAATGCCCCTTGGAAAAGACATGCAGGTCGCAGCAGCTTAACAAGACGGTTTAAATGTCCCTTGGAAGAGACATGCAGTTCGCAGTAGCTTAACAAGACTGTTGAGATGCGCCTTGGAAAAGTGGTGGAGGTTACAGTAGCTTAACAAGACCGTTTAAATGCCCCTTGGAAGAGACGTGCAAGTCTCAGTAGCTTAAAAAGACGGTTTAAATGAGCCTTGGAAGAGACTTGCAGGTTGCAGTAACTTGACAAGACGGTTTAAATGCCCCTTGGAAGAGACGAGCAGGTCGCAGTAGCTTAACAAGACGCTTTAAATGCACCTTGGAAGAGAGGTGGAGGTCGCAGTAGCTTAACAAGACAGTTTAAATGCCCCTTGGAAGAGACTTGCAGGTCGCAGTAGCTTAACAAGACGGTTTAAATGACTCTTGGAAGAGACGTGCAGGTCGCAGTAGCTTAACAAGACGGTTTAAATGCCCCTTGGAAGAGCGGTGGAGGTCGCAGTAGCTTAACGAGACAGTTTAAGTCCCCCTTGAAAGAGACGTGCAGGTCACAGTAGCTTAACAAGACGGTTTAAATGCCCCTTGGAAGAGCGGTGGAGGTCGCAGTAGCTTAACAAGACGGTTTAAATGCCCCTTTCAAGAGACGTGCAGGTCGCAGTAGCTTAACTAGACTGTTTAAATGCTGCTTGGAAGAGATGTGCAGGTCGCAGTAGCTTAATAGGATGGTTTAAATGCCCCTTGGAAGAGAGATGGAGGTCGCAGTAGATTAACAAGACAGTTTAAATGCCCCTTGGAAGAGACGTGCAGGTCGCAGTAGCTTAAAAAAAGGGTTTAAATGCCCCTTTCAAGAGACGTGCAGGTCGCAGGAGCTTAACAAGAGGGTTTAAATGTCCCTTGGAAGAGACGTGCAGGTCGCAGTAGCTTAACAAGATGGTTTAAATGCCCCTTGGAAGAGCGGTGGAGGTCACAGTAGCTTAACAAGATGGTTTAAATGCCCCTTGGAAGAGTCATGCAGGTAGCAGTAGCTTAACAAGAAGGTTTAAATGCCCCTTGGAAGAGACGTGCAGGTCGCAGTAGCTTAACAAGACTGTTGAGATGCCCCTTGGAAAAGTGGTGGAGGTTATAGTAGCTTAACAAGACGGTTTAAAAGCCCCTTGGAAGAGACGTTCAAGTCACAGAAGCTTAAAAAGACAGTTTAAATGAGCCTTGGAAGAGACGTGCAGGTCGCAGTAGCTTAACAAGACGGTTTAAAAGCCCCTTGGAAGAGACGTTCAAGTCACAGAAGCTTAACAAGACAGTTTAAATGCCCCTTGGAAGAGACGTGCATGTTGCAGTAGCTTAATAATACGGTTTAAATGCCCGTTGGAAGAGATGTGCAGGTCGCAGTATCTTAATAAGACGGTTTAAATGGCCCTTGGAAGAGAGGTGGAGGTCACAGTAACTTAAAAATACAGTTTAAATGCCCCTTGGAAAAGACGTGCAGGTCGCATTAGCTTAACAAGACGCTTTAAATGCCACTTGGAAGAGACGTGCAGGTCGCAGTAGCTTAACAAGACGGTTTAAATGCCCCTTGGAAGAGCGGTGTTGGTCGCAGTTGCTTAACAAGATGGTTTAAATGCCCCTTGGAAGAGACATGCAGGTTGCAGCAGCTTAAAAAGACGTGCAAGTCGCAGTAGCTTAACAAGACGGTTTAAATGCCACTTGGAAGTGCGGTGGAGGGTGCAGTAGCTTAACAAGACGGTTTAAATGCCCCCTGGAAGAGACATGCAGGTCGCAGCAGCTTAACAAGACAGCTTAAATGCCGCTTTGAAGAGACGTGCAGGTAGCAGTGGCTTAACAAGATGGTTTAAATGCCCCTTGGAAGAGACATGCAGGTCGCAGTAGCTTAACAAGACGGTTTAAATGCGGCTTGGAAGAGACGTGCTGGTCACAGTAGCTTAACAAGACAGTTTAAATGCCCCTTGGAATAAACGAGGAGGTCGCAGTAGCTTAACAAGACGGTTTAAATGCCCCTTGGAAGAGCGGTGGAGGTCGCAGAAGCTTAACAAGACAATTTAAATGCCCCTTGGAAGAGACGTGCAGGTCACAGTAGCTTAATAAGACGGTTTAAATGCCCCTTGGAAGAGATGTGCAGGTCGCAGTCGCTTAATAAGACGGTTTAAATGCCCCTTGGAAGAGAGGTGGAGGTCACAGTAACTTAAAAAGACAGTTTAAATGCCCCTTGGAAGAGGCGTGCAGGTCGCAGTAGCTTAACAAGACGGTTTAAATGCCACTTGGAAGAGACGTGCAGGTCGCAGTAGCTTAACAAGACAGTTTAAATGCCCCTTGAAAGAGCGGTGGAGGTCGCAGTAGCTTAACAAGACAGTTTAAATGCCCCTTGAAAGAGACGTGCAGGTCGCAGTGGCTTAAAAAGACGGTTTAAATGCCCCTTGGAAGTGCGGTGGAGGTCGCAGTAGCTTAACAAGATTGTTTAATGCCCCTTGGAAGAGCGGTGGAGGTCGCAGTAGCTTAACAAGACAGTTTAAATGCCGCTTGAAAGAGACGTGCAGGTCGCAGTAGCTTAACAAGACGGTTTAAATGCAACTTGGAAATGCGATGAAGGTCGCAGTATCTTAACATGATGGTTTAAATGCCCCTTGGAAGAGACATGCAGGTCGCAGCAGCTTAACAAGACGGTTTAAATGCCCCTTGGAAGAGACGTGCAGGTCGCAGTGGCTTAATAAGACGGTTTAAATGTCCCTTGGAAGAGACGAGCAGGTCACAGAAACTTAACAAGAGGGTTTAAATTCCCCTTGGAATAGGCTTGCAGGTCGCAGTAGCTTACCAAGATGGTTTAAATGCCCCTTGGAAGAGACGTGCAGGTCGCAGTAGCTTAACAAGACGGTTTAAATGCCCCTTGGAAGAGCGGTGGACGTCGCAGTAGCTTAACAAGACAGTTTAAATGCCCCTTGGAAGAGACGTGAAGGTCGCAGAAGCTTAACAAGACGATTTAAATGCCCCTTGGAAGAGATGTGCAGGTCGCAGTAGCATAATAAGAAGGTTTAAATGCCCCTTGGAAGAGAGGTGGAGGTAGCATTAGCTTAACAAGACAGTTTAAATGCCCCTTGGAAGAGACGTGCAGGTCTCAGTAGCTTAATAAGACGGTTTAAATGCCCCTTGGAAGAGACCTGCAGGTCGCAGTAGCTTAACAAGATGGTTTAAGTGCCCCTTGGAAGAGCGGTGGAGGTCACAGTAGCTTAACAAGACGGTTTAAATGCCCCTTGGAAGAGACGTGCAGGTCGCAGTAGCTTAAAAGACGTTTTAAATGTCCCTTGTTAGAGACATGCAGGTCGCAGTAGCTTAACAAGACGGTTTAAATGCCCCATGGAAGAGAAGTGCAGGTCGCAGTAGCTTAACAAGACCGTTTAAATGCCCCTTGGAAAAGTGGTGGAGGTTACAGCAGCTTAATAAGACGGTTTAAATGCCCCTTGGAAGAGACGTGCAGGTCGCAGGAGCTTAACAAGACCGTTTAAATGTCCCTTGGAAGAGACGTGCAAGTCACAGTAGCTTAACAAGACGGTGTAAATGCCCCTTGGAAAAGACGTGCAGGTCGCAGTAGCTTAACAAGACGGTTTAAATGCCCCTTGGAGGAGACGTGCAGGCAGCAGTAGCTTAACAAGATGTTTTAAATGCCCCTTGGAAGAACGGTTTAGTTCGCAGTAGCTTAACAAGATAGTTTAAATGCCCGTTGGAAGAGACGTGCAGGTAGCAGTAACTTAACAAGAAGGGTTAAATGCCCCTTGGAAGAGGCTTGCAGGATGCAGTAGCTTACCAAGACGGTTTAAATGCCCCTTGGAAGAGACGTGCAGGTCGCAGTAGCTTAACAAGACAGTTTAAATGCCCCTTGGAAGAGCGGTGGAGGTCGCAGTAGCTTAATAAGACTGTTTAAATGCCCCTTGGAAGAGATGTGCAGGTCGCAGTAGCTTAATAAGACGGTTTAAATGCCCCTTGGAAGATAGGTGGAGGTCGCAGTAGAAAAACAAAACAGTTTAAATGCCCCTTGGAAGAGACGTGCATGTCGCAGTAGCTTAACAAGATGGTTTAAATGCCACTTGGAAGAGACGTGCAGGTCGCAGTAGCTTAACAAGACGGTTTCAATGCCCCTTGGAAGAGACACGCAGGTCGCAGCAGCTTAACATGATGGTTTAAATGCCCCTTGGAAGAGACGTGCAGTTCGCAGTAGCTTAACAAGACGGTTTAAATGCCCCTTGGAAGAGACATGCAGGTCACAGTAGCTTAACAAAGCGTTTTAAAAGCACCTTGGAAGAGACGTTCAGGTCACAGTAGCTTAACAAGACGGTTTATATGCCCCTTGGAAAATTGGTGGAGGTTACAGTAGCTTAACAAGACGGTTTAAATGCCCCTTGGAAGAGACGTACAAGTCGCAGTAGCTTAGCAAGACGGTTTAAATGCCACTTAGAAGAGACGTGCAGGTCACAGAAGCTTAACAAGACTGTTTAAATGCCCCTTGGAAGAGATGTGCAGGTCGCAGTAGCTTAATAAGACGGTTTAAATGCCCCTTGGAAGATAGGTGGAGGTCGCAGTAGAAAAACAAAACAGTTTAAATGCCCCTTGGAAGAGACGTGCATGTCGCAGTAGCTTAACAAGATGGTTTAAATGCCACTTGGAAGAGACGTGCAGGTCGCAGTAGCTTAACAAGACGGTTTAAATGCCCCTTGGAAGTGCGGAGGAGGTCGCAGTAGCTTAACAAGACGGTTTCAATGCCCCTTGGAAGAGACACGCAGGTCGCAGCAGCTTAACATGATGGTTTAAATGCCCCTTGGAAGAGACGTGCAGGTCGCAGTAGCTTAACAAGACGGTTTAAATGCCCCTTGGAAGAGACATGCAGGTCGCAGTAGCTTAACAAAGCGTTTTAAAAGCCCCTTGGAAGAGACGTGCAGGTCACAGTAGCTTAACAAGACGGTTTATATGCCCCTTGGAAAATTGGTGGAGGTTACAGTAGCTTAAAAAGACGGTTTACATGCCCCTTGGAAGAGACGTGCAAGTCGCAGTAGCTTAACAAGACAGTTTAAATGCCCCTTAGAAGAGACGTGAAGGTCACAGAAGCTTAAAAAGACAGTTTAAATGCCCCTTGAAAGAGACGTGCAGGTCACAGTAGCTTAATAAGATGGTTTAAATGCCACTTGGAAGAGCGGTGGAGGTCGCAGTAGCTTAACAAGACAGTTTAAATGCCCCTTGGAAGAGACGTGATGGTCGCAGTAGCTTAACAATACGGTTTAAATGCCCCTTGGAAGAAACATGCAGGTCGCAGCAGCTTAACAAGACCGTTAAAATGCCCCTTGGAAGAGATGTGCAGGTCGCAGTAGCTTAACAAGACGGTTTAAATGCCCCTTGGAAAAGTGGTGGAGGTTACAGTAGATTAACAAGACGGTTTAAATGCCCCTTGGAAGAATAGTGAAAGTCGCAGAAGCTTAACAAGACTGTTTAAATGCCCCTTAGAAGATACGTGCAGGTCGCAGAAGCTTAACAAAATGGTTTAAATGCCCCTTGGAAGAGACGTGCAGGTCGCAGTAGCTTAACAAGATGGTTTAAATGCCCCTTGGAAGAGACATGCAGGCCGCAGCAGCTTAACAAGACCGTATAAATGCCCCTTGGAAGAGACGTGCAGGTCGCAGTAGCTTAACAAGACGATTTAAATGCACCTTGGAAAAGACATGCAGGTCGCAGTAGCTTAACAAAGCGTTTTAAATGCCCTTTGGAAGAGACGTGCTGGTCGCAGTAGCTTAACAAGACGGTTTAAATGCCCCTTGGAAAAGTGGTGGAGGTTACAGTAGCTTAACAAGACAATTTAAATGCCCCTTGGAAGAGACGTGAAAGTCGCAATAGCATAACAAGACGGTTTAAATGCCCCTTAGAGGAGAGGTGCAGGTCGCAGTAGCTTAATAAGACAGCTTAAATGCCCCTTGGAAGAGACGTGCAGGTCGCAGTAGCTTAACAAGATGGTTTAAATGCCCCTTGGAAGAGCGGTGGAGGTCGCAGTAGCTTAACAAGACTGTTTAAATGCCCCTTGGAAGAGGCTTGCAGGCCGCAGTAGCTTACCAAGACGATTTAAATGTCCCTTGGAAGAGACCTGCAGGTTGCAGTAGCTTAACAAGACAGTTTAAATGCCCCTTGGAAGAGCGGTGGAGGTCGCAGTAGCTTAACAAGACAGTTTAAATGCCCCTTGGAAGGACATGCAGGTCGCAGCACCTTAACAAGGCTGTTTAAATACCCCTTGGAAGAGACGTGCAGGTCGCAGTAGCTTAAAAGACGTTTTAAATGTCCCTTGGTAGAGACATGCAGGTCGCAGTAGCTTAACAAGACGGTTTAAATGCCCCTTGGAAGAGACGTGCAGGTCGCAGTAGCTCAACAAGACGGATTAAATGCCCCTTGGAAAAGTGGTGGAGGTTACAGTAGCTTAACAAGACCGTTTAAATGCCCCTTGGTAGAGACAGGCAAGTCGCAGTAGCTTAACAAGACGGTGTAAATGCCCCTTCGAAAAGACGTGCAGGTCGCAGTAGCTTAACAAGACGGTTTAAATGCCCCTTGGAAGAGACATGCAGGCTGCAGTAGCTTAACAAGATGGTTTAAATGCCCCTTGGAAGAGGCTTGCAGGAATCAGTAGCTTACCAAGACGATTTAAATGCCCCTTGGAAGAGACGTGCAGGTCGCAGTAGCTTAACAAGACAGTTGAAATGCCCCTTGGAAGAGGGGTGGAGGTCGCATTAGCTTAACAAGACGGTTTAAATGCCCCATGGAAGAGACGTGCAGGTCGCAGTAGCTTAACAAGACGGTTTAAATGACCCTTGGAAGAGACGTGCAAGTCGCAGAAGCTTAAAAAGACGGTTTAAATGCGCCTTGGAAGAGACGTGCAAGTCGCAGTAGCTTAACAAGACAGTTTAAATGCTCCTTGGAAGAGACGAGCAGGTCGCAGTAGCTTAACAAGACGGTTTAAATGCCCCTTGGAAGAGACGTGGAGGTCGCAGTAGCTTAACAAGATGGTTTAAATGCCCCTTGGAAAAGCGGTGGAGGTCGCAGTAGCTTAACAAGACAGTTTAAATGCCCCTTGTAAGAGACGTACAGGTCGCAGTAGCTTAACAAGACCGTTTAAATGCCCCTTGGAAGAGACGTGCAGGTCGCAGTAGCTTAACAAGATGGTTTAAATTCCCCTTGGAAGAGCGGTGGAGGTCGCAGTAGCTTAACAAGATGGTTTAAATGCCCCTTGGAAGAGACATGCAGTTCGCAGCAGCTTATAAAGACGGTTTAAATGCCCCTTGGAAGAGGCTTGCAGGTCGCAGTAGCTTACCAAGACGGTTTAAATGCCCTTTGGAAGAGACGTGCAGGTCGCAGTAGCTTAACAAGATGGTTTAAATGCCCCTTGGAAGAGCGGTGGAGGTCGCAGTAGCTTAAAAAGACAGTTTAAATGCCCCTTGGAAGAGACATGCAGGTCGCAGTAGCTTAACAAGAGGGTTTAAATGCCCCTTGGAAGTGGCTTGCAGGTCGCAGTAGCTTACGAGACGATTTAAATGCCCCTTGGAAGAGACGTGCAGGTCGCAGTAGCTTAACAAGACAGTTTAAATGCCCCTTGGTTGAGGCTTGCAGGTCGCAGTAGCTTACCAAGACGATTTAAATGTCCCTTGGAAGAGACGTGCAGCTCGCAGTAGCTTAACAAGACAGTTTAAATGCCCCTTGGAAGAGCGGTGGAGGTCGCAGTAGCTTAACAAGACAGTTTAAATATCCCTTGGAAGAGACGTGCAGGTCGCAGTAGCTTAAAAGACGTTTTAAATGTCCCTTGGTAGAGACATGCAGGTCGCAGTAGCTTAACAAAATGGCTTAAATCCCCCTTGGAAGAGACGTGCAGGTCGCAGCAGCTTAACAAGAGGGTTTAAATGCCCCTTGGAATAGGCTTGCAGGTCGCAGTAGATTACCAAGACGGTTTAAATGCCCCTTGGAAGAGGCTTGCAGGTCGCAGTAGCTTAACAAGACTGTTTAAATGCCCCTTGGAAGAGACATGCAGTTCGCAGTAGCTTAATAAGACGGTTTAAATGCCCCTTGGAAGAGATGTGCAAGTCGCAGTAGCTTAATAAGACGGTTTAAATGCCCCTTGGAAGAGAGGTGGAGGTCGCAGTAGCTTAACAAGACAGTTTAAATGCCCCTTGGAAGAGACGTGCAGGTCGCAGTAGCTGAACAAGACGGCTTAAATGCCACTTGGAAGAGACGTGCAGGGCGCAGTAGCTTAACAAGACGGTTTAAATGCCCCTTGGAAGAGTGGTGGAGGTCGCAGTAGCTTAACAAGACAGTTTCAATGACCCTTGGAAGAGACATGCAGTTCGCAGTAGCTTAATAAGACGGTTTAAATGCCCCTTGGAAGAGATGTGCAGGTCGCAGTAGCTTAATAAGATGGTTTAAATGCCCCTTGGAAGAGAGGTGGAGGTCGCAGTAGCTTAACAAGACAGTTTAAATGCCCCTTGGAAGAGACGTGCAGGTCGCAGTAGCTGAACAAGACGGTTTAAATGCCACTTGGAAGAGACGTGCAGGTCGCAGTAGCTTAACAAGACGGTTTAAATGCCCCTTGGAAGAGACGTGCAGGTCGCAGTAGCTTAACAAGACAGTTTAAATGCCCCTTGGGAGAGGCTTGCAGGTCGCAGTAGCTTACCAAGACGATTTAAATGTCCCTTGGAAGAGACGTGCAGCTCACAGTAGCTTAACAAGACAGTTTAAATGCCCCTTGGAAGAGCGGTGGAGGTCGCAGTAGCTTAACAAGACAGTTTAAATATCCCTTGGAAGAGACGTGCAGGTCGCAGTAGCTTAAAAGACGTTTTAAATGTCCCTTGGTAGAGACATGCAGGTCGCAGTAGCTTAACAAGATGGCTTAAATCCCCCTTGGAAGAGACGTGCAGGTCGCAGCAGCTTAACAAGAGGGTTTAAATGCCCCTTGGAATAGGCTTGCAGGTCGCAGTAGATTACCAAGACGGTTTAAATGCCCCTATGAAGAGGCTTGCAGGTCGCAGTAGCTTAACAAGACTGTTTAAATGCCCCTTGGAAGAGACATGCAGTTCGCAGTAGCTTAATAAGACGGTTTAAATGCCCCTTGGAAGAGATGTGCAGGTCGCAGTAGCTTAATAAGACGGTTTAAATGCCCCTTGCAAGAGAGGTGGAGGTCGCAGTAGCTTAACAAGACAGTTTAAATGCCCCTTGGAAGAGACGTGCAGGTTGCAGTAGCTGAACAAGACGGTTTAAATGCCACTTGGAAGAGACGTGCAGGGCGCAGTAGCTTAACAAGACGGTTTAAATGCCCCTTGGAAGAGTGGTGGAGGTCGCAGTAGCTTAACAAGACAGTTTCAATGACCCTTGGAAGAGACATGCAGTTCGCAGTAGCTTAATAAGACGGTTTAAATGCCCCTTGGAAGAGATGTGCAGGTCGCAGTAGCTTAATAAGACGGTTTAAATGCCCCTTGGAAGAGAGGTGGAGGTCGCAGTAGCTTAACAAGACAGTTTAAATGCCCCTTGGAAGAGACGTGCAGGTCGCAGTAGCTGAACAAGACGGTTTAAATGCCACTTGGAAGAGACGTGCAGGTCGCAGTAGCTTAACAAAACGGTTTAAATGCCCCTTGGAAGAGACGTGCAGGTCGCAGTAGCTTAACAAGATGGTTTAAATGCCCCTTGGAACAGAGGTGCAGGTCGCAGTAGCTTAATAAGACAGTTTAAATGCCCCTTGAAAGAGAGGTGCAGGTCGCAGTAGCTTAACAAGACCGTTTAAATGCCCCTTGGAAGTGCGGTGGATGTCGCAGTAGCTTAACAAGACGGATTAAATGCCCCTTGGAAGAGACATGCAGGTCGCAGCAACTTAACAAGATGGTTTAAATGCCCCTTGGAAGAGACGTGCAGGTAGCAGTGGCTTAACAAGATGGTTTAAATGCTCCTTGGAAGAGACATGCAGGTCGCAGTAGCTTAACAAGACAGTTTAAATGCCCCTTGGAAAAGTGGTGGAGGTTACAGTAGCTTAACAAGACAATTTAAATGCCCCTTGGAACAGACATGCAAGTCGCAGTAGCTTAAAAAGACAGTTTAAATGCGCCTTGCAAGAGACGTGCAGGTCGCAATAGCTTAACAAGACGGTTTAAATGCCCCTTGGAATAGAAGAGCAGGTCGCAGTAGCATAGCAAGACGGTTTAAATGCCCCTTGGAAGAGACGTGCAGATCGCAGTAGCTTAACAAGACGGTTAAAATGCCACTTGGAAGAGACGTGCAGGGCGCAGTAGCTTAACAAGACGGTTTCAATGCTCCTTGGATGAGCGGTGGAGGTCGCAGTAGCTTAACAAGACGGTTTAAATGCCCCTTGAAAGAGACGTGCAGGTCGCAGTAGCTTAACAAGACGGTTTAAATGCCCCTTCGAAGTGCGGTGGAGGTCGCAGTAGCTTTATAAAACAGATGAAATGCCCCTTGGAAGAGCGTTGGAGGTCGCAGTAGCTTAATAAGACAGTTTAAATGCCCCTTGGAAGAGACATGCAGGTCACTGCATCTTAACAAGATTGTTTAAATGCCCCTTGGAAGAGACGTGCAGGTCGCAATAGCTTAACAAGACGGTTTAAATGTCCCTTGGTAGAGGCATGCAGGTCGCAGTAGCTTAACAAGACGGTTTAAATGCCCCATGGAAGAGACGTGCAGGTCGCAGTAGCTTAACAAGACGTTTTAAATGTCCCTTGGAAGAGACGTACCAGTCGCAGTAGCTTAAAAACGGTTTAAATGACCCTTGGGAAAGACGAGCAGGTCGCATTAGCTTAACAAGACGGTTTAAATGCCCCTTGGAAGAGACGTGCAGGTTGCAGTAGCTTAACAAGACAGTTTAAATGCCCCTTGGAAAAGACGTGCAGGTCGCAGTAGCTTAACAAGATGGTTTAAATGCCCCTTGGAAGAGAAGTGCAGGTCGCAGTAGCATAACAAGATGGTTTAAATGCTCCTTGTAAGAGCGGTGGAGGTCGCAGTAGCTTAAAAAGATGGTTTAAATGCCCCTTGGAAGAGACATGCAGTTCGCAGCACCTTAAAAAGACGGTTTAAATGCCCCTTGGAAGAGGCTTGCAGGTCGCAGTAGCTTACCAAGACGGTTTAAGTGTCCCTTGGAAGAGACGTGCAGGTCGCAGTAGCTTAACAAGATGGTTTAAATGCCCCTTGGAAGAGCGGTGGAGGTCGCAGTAGCTTAACAAGATGGTTTAAATGCCCCTTGGAAGAGACATGCAGTTCGCAGCAGCTTAAAAAGACGGTTTAAATGCCCCTTGGAAGAGACGTGCAGGTCGCAGTAGCTTAACAAGTTGATTTAAATGCCCCTTGGAAGAGACGTGCAGGTAGCAGTAGCTTAAGAAGACTGTTTAAATGCCCCTTGTAAAAGTGGTGGAGGTTACAGTAGCTTAACAAGACGGTTTAAATGCCCCTTGGAAGTGACGTGCAAGTCGTAGTAGCTTAACAAGACGGTTTAAATGCCCCTTGGAAGAGCGGTGGAGGTCGCAGTAGCTTAAAAAGACAGTTTAAATGCCCCTTGAAAGAGACGTGCAGGTCGGAGTGGCTTAACAAGACCATTTAAATGCCCCTTGGAAGTGCGGTGGATGTCGCAGTAGCTTAACAAGATGGTTTCAATGCCCCTTGGAAGAGACATGCAGGTCGCAGCAGCTTAACAAGATGGTTTAAATGCCCCTTGGAAGAGACGTGCAGGTAGCAGTGGCTTAAGAAGATGGTTTAAATGCCCCTTGGAAGAGACATGCAGGTCGCAGTAGCTTAACAAGACAGTTTAAATGCCCCTTGGAAAAGTGGTGGAGGTTACAGTAGCTTAACAAGACAGTTTAAATGCCCCTTCGAACAGACATGCAAGTCGCAGTAGCTTAAAAAGACGGTTTAAATGCGCCTTGGAAGAGACGTGCAGGTCGCAGTAGCATAACAAGACCGTTTAAATGCCCCTTGGAATAGAAGAGCAGGTCGCCGTAGTTTAACAAGACGGTTTAAATGCCCCTTGGAAGAAACGTGCAGGTCGCAGTAGCTTAACAAGACGGTTTAAATCCCCCTTGGAAGAGACGTGCAGGTCACAGAAGCTTAACAAGAGGGTTTAAATGCCCCTTAGAATAGGCTTGCAGGTCGCAGTAGCTTACCAAGACGGTTTAATTGCCCCTTGGAAGAGACGTGCAGGTCGCAGTAGCTTAACAAGACGGTTTAAATGCCCATTGGAAGAGTGGTGCAGGTCGCAGTAGCTTAATAAGACGGTTTAAATGCCCCTTGGAAGAGATGTGCAGGTCGCAGTAGCTTAACAAGATGGTTTAAATGCCCCTTGGAAGAGACGTGGAGGTCGCAGTAGCTTAACAAGACTGTTTAAATGCCCCTTGGAAGAGACATGCAGGTCGCAGTAGCTTAATAAGATGGTTTAAATGCCCCTTGGAAAAGTGGTGGAATTTACAGTAGCTTAAGAAGACGGTTTAAATGCTCCTTGGAAGAGGCGTGCAAGTCGCAGTAGCTTAACAAGACTGTTTAAATGCCCCTTGGAAGAGACATGCAGATGGCAGAAGCTAAACAAGACAGTTTAAATGCCCCTTGGAAGAGCGGTGGAGGTCGCAGTAGCTTAACAAGACAGTTTAAATGCCACTTGGAAGAAACATGCAGGTCGCAGTAGCTTAACAAGACGGTTTAAATGCCCCTTGGAAGAGACGTGCAGGTCGCAGTAGCTTAACAAGACGGATTAAATGCCCCTTTGAAGATACGAGCAGGTCGCAGTAGCTTAACAAGACGGTTTAAATGCCCCTTGGAAGAGACGTGCAGGTCGCAGTAGCTTAACAAGACGGATTAAATGCCCCTTTGAAGATACGAGCAGGTCGCAGTAGCTTAACAAGACGGTTTAAATGCCCCTCGGAAGAGACGTGCAGGTCGCAGTAGCTTAACAAGACGGTTTTAATCCCCCTTGGAAGAGACGTGCAGGTCGCAGTAGTTAACAAGAGTGTTTAAATGCCCCTTGGAATAGGCTTGCAGGCCGAATTAGCTTACCAAGACGGTTTAAATGCCCCTTGGAAAAGTGGTGGAGGTTACAGTATCTTAAAAAGACAGTTTAAATGCCCCTTGGAAGAGACGTGCAGGACGCAGAAGCTTAACAAGTCGGTTTAACTCCCCCTAGGAAGAGACGTGCAGGTCGCAGTAGCTTAACAAGAGGGTTTAAATGCCCCTTGGAATAGGCTTGCAGGTCGCAGTAGCTTACCAATACGGTTTAAATGCACCTTGGAAGAGCCGTGCAGGTCGCAGTAGCTTAACAAGACGGTTTAAATGTCCATTGGAAGAGCGGTGGAGGTCGCAGAAGCTTAACAAGACGGTTTAAATGCCCCTTGGAAGAGACGTGCAGGTCGCAGTAGCTTAATAAGACGGTTTAAATGCCCCTTGGAAGATATGTGGAGGACGCAGTAGATAAACAAGACAGTTTAAATGCCCCTTGGAAGAGACGTGCAGGTCGCAGTAGCTTAAAAAGACAGTTTAAATGCCCCTTGGAAGTGCGGAGGAGGTCGCAGTAGCTTAACAAGACGGTTTAAATGCCCGTTGGAAGAGACACGCAAGTCGCAGCAGCTTAACAAGATGGTTTATATGTCCCTTGGAAGAGACGTGCAGGTCGCAGTAGCTTAACAAAGCGTATTAAAAGCCCCTTGGAAGAGACGTGCAGGTCACAGTAGCTTAACAAGACGGTTTATATGCCCCTTGGAAAAGTGGTGGAGGTTACAGTAGCTTAACAAGACGGTTTAATTGCCCCTTGGAAGAGACGTACAAGTCGCTGTAGCTTATCAAGACAGTTTAAATGCCCCTTAGAAGAGACGTGCAGGTCACAGAAGCTTAACAAGACAGTTTAAATATCCCTTGAAAGAGACATGCAGGTCACAGTAGCTTAACAAGACAGTTTAAATGCCCCTTGGAAGAGACGTGCAGGTCACAAAAGCTTAACAAGACAGTTTAAATGCCCCTTGGAAGAGACGTGCAGTTCACAGAAGCTTAACAAGACAGTTTAAATGCCCCTTGGAAGAGACGTGCAGGTCGCAGTAGCTTAACAAGATGGTTTATATGCCCCTTGGAAAAGTGGTGGAGGTTACAGTGGCTTAACAAGACGCTTTAATTGCCCGTTGGAAGAGACGTGCAAGTCGCAGTAGCTTAACAAGACAGTTTAAATGCCCCTTGGAAGAGACGTGCACGTCGCTGTAGCTTAACAAGATGGTTTAAATGCCCCTTGGAAGAGAGGTGGAGGTGGAAGTAGCTTAACAAGACGGTTTAAATGCCCCTTGGAAGTGCGGTGGAGGTCGCAGTAGCTTAACAAGACGGTTTAAATGCCCCTTGGAAGAGACGTACAGGTCGCAGTAGCTTAAAAAGACGGTTTAAATGCGCCTTGGAAGAGACGTGCAGGTCGCAGTAGCTTAACAAGATGGTTTAAATGCCCCTTGGAAGAGAGGTGGAGGTCGAAGTTGCTTATCAAGACGGTTTAAATGCCCCTTAGAAGTGCGGTGGAGGTCGCATTAGCTTAACAAGACGCTTTAAACCTTGGAAGCGACGTAATGGTCGCAGTAGCTTAACAAGACGGTTTAAATGCCCCTTGGAAGTGTGGTGGAGGTCGCAGTAGCTTCACAAGACGGTTTAAATGCCACTTGGAAGAAACATGCAGGTCGCAGCAGCTTAACAAGACCGTTATAATGCCCCTTGGAAGAGATGTGCAGGTCGCAGTAGCTTAACAAGACGGTTTAAATGCCCCTTGGAAAAGTGGTGGAGGTTGCAGTAGATTAACAAGACGGTTTAAATGCCCCTTGGAAGTGAAGTGAAAGTCGCAGAAGCTTAACAAGACTGTTTAAATGCCCCTTAGAAGAGACGTGCAGGTCGCAGAAGCTTAACAAGATGGTTTAAATGCCCCTTGGAAGAGACGTGCAGGTCGCAGTAGCTTAACAAGATGGTTTAAATGCCACTTGGAAGTGCGGTGGAGGTCGCAATAGCTTAACAAGACGGTTTAAATGCCCCTTAGAAGAGTAGTGCAGGTCGCAGTAGCTTAATAAGACAGCTTAAATGCCCCTTGGAAGAGACGTGCAGGTTGCAGTAGCTTAACAAGATGGTATAAATGCCCCTTGGAAGAGCGGTGGAGGTCGCAGTAGCTTAACAAGACATGTTAAATGCCCCTTGGAGGAGACGTGCAGGTTGCAGTAGCTTAACAAGACTGTTTAAATGCCCCTTGAAAGAGGCTAGCAGGCCGCAGTAGCTTACCAAGACGATTTAAATGTCCCTTGGAAGAGACCTGCAGGTCGCAGTAGCTTAACAAGACAGTTTAAATGCCCCTTGGAAGAGCGGTGGAGGTCACAGTAGCTTAACAAGACAGTTTAAATGCCCCTTGGAAGGACACGCAGGTCGCAACACCTTAACAAGACTGTTTAAATACCCCTTGGAAGAGACGTGCAGGTCGCAGTAGGTTAAAAGACGTTTTAAATGCCCCATGGAAGAGACGTACAGGTCGCAGTAGCTTAACAAGACGGTTTAAATGCCCCTTGGAAAAGTGGTGGAGGTTACAGTATCTTAACAAGAACGTTTAAATGCCCCTTGGAAGGGACGTGCAAGTCGCAGTAGCTTAACAAGACGGTGTAAATGCCCCTTGGAAAAGACGTGCAGGTCGCAGTAGCTTAACAAGACGGTTTAAATGCCCCTTGGAAGAGACGTGCAGGCCGCAGTAGCTTAACAAGATGGTTTAAATGCCCCTTGGAAGAGGCTTGCAGGAAGCAGTAGCTTACCAAGACGATTTAAATGCCCCTTGGAAGAGACGTGCAGGTCGCAGTAGCTTAACAAGACAGTTGAAATGCCCCTTGGAAGAGCGGTGGAGGTTGCAGTAGCTTAATAAGACAGTTTAAATGCCCCTTGGAAGAGACATGCAGGTCACAGCAACTTAACAAGATTGTTTAAATGCCCCTTGGAAGAGACGTGCAGGTCGCAGTAGCTTAACAAGACGGTTTAAATGTCCCTTGCTAGAGACATGAAGTTCGCAGTAGCTTAACAAGACGGTTTAAATGCCCCATGGAAGAGACGTGCAGGTCGCAGCAGCTTAACAAGATTGTTTAAATGCCCCTTGGAAGAGACGTGCAGGTCGCAGTAGCTTAACAAGACTGTTTGAATGCCCTTTGGAAGAGGCTAGCAGGCCGCAGTAGCTTACCAAGACGATTTAAATGTCCCTTGGAAGAGACCTGCAGGTTACAGTAGCTTAACAAGACATTTTAAATGCCCCTTGGAAGAGCGGTGGAGGTCACAGTAGCTTAACAAGACAGTTTAAATGCCCCTTGGAAGGACACGAAGGTCGCAGCACCTTAAAAAGACTGTTTAAATACCCCTTGGAAGAGACGTGCAGGTCGCAGTAGCTTAAAAGACGTTTTAAATGCCCCATGGAAGAGACGTACAGGTCGCAGTAGCTTAACAAGATGGTTTAAATGCCCCTTGGAAAAGTGGTGGAGGTTACAGTATCTTAACAAGACCGTTTAAATGCCCCTTGGAAGGGACGTGCAAGTCGCAGTAGCTTAACAAGACGGTGTAAATGCCCCTTGGAAAAGACGTGCAGGTCGCAGTAGCTTAACAAGACGGTTTAAATGCCCCTTGGCAGAGGCTTGCAGGAAGCAGTAGCTTACCAAGATGATTTAAATGCCCCTTGGAAGAGACGTGCAGGTCGCAGTAGCTTAACAAGACAGTTGAAATGCGCCTTGGAAGAGCGGTGGAGGTTGCAGTAGCTTAATAAGACAGTTTAAATGCCCCTTGGAAGAGACATGCAGGTCACAGCAACTTAACAAGATTGTTTAAATGCCCCTTGGAAGAGACGTGCAGGTCGCAGTAGCTTAACAAGACGGTTTAAATGTCCCTTGCTAGAGACATGAAGTTCGCAGTAGCTTAACAAGACGGTTTAAATGCCCCATGGAAGAGACGTGCAGGTCGCAGCAGCTTAACAAGACGGTTTAAATGACCCTTGGAAGAGTCGTGCAAGTCGCAGTAGCTTAAAAAGACGGTTTAAATGCGCCTTGGAAGAGACGTGCAAGTAGCAGTAGCTTAACAAGACAGTTTAAATGCTCCTTGGAAGAGACGAGCAGGTCGCAGTAGCTTAACAAGACGGTTTAAATACCCCTTGGAAGAGACGTGGAGGTCGCAGTAGCTTAACAAGACAATTTAAATCCCCCTTGGAAGAGACGTGCAGGTCGCAGTAGCTTAACAAGATGGTTTAAATGCCCCTTGGAAGAGCGGTGGAGGTCGCAGTAGCTTAACAAGACAGTTTAAATGCCCCTTGGAAGAGACGTGCAGGTCGCAGTAGCTTAACAAGACGGTTTAAATGCACCTTGGAAGAGACGTGCAGGTCGCAGTAGCTTAACAAGATGGTTTAAATGCCCCTTGGAAGAGCGTTGTAGGTCGCAGTAGCTTAACAAGATGGTTTAAATGCCCCTTGGAAGAGACATGCAGTTCGCAGCAGCTTATATAGACGGTTTAAATGCCCCTTGGAAGAGGCTTGCATGTCGCAGTAGCTTACCAAGACGGTTTAAATGCCCCTTGAAAGAGATGTGCAGGTCGCAGTAGCTTAACAAGATGGTTTAAATGCCCCTTGGAAGAGCGGTGGAGGTCGCAGTAGCTTAAAAAGACAGTTTAAATGCCCCTTGGAAGAGACATGCAGTTCGCAGTAGCTTAACAAGAGGGTTTAAATGCCCATTGGAAGAGGCTTGCAGGTCGCAGTAGCTTACCAAGACGATTTAAATGTCCCTTGGAAGAGAAGTGCAGCTTGCAGTGGCTTAACAAGACAGTTTATATGCCCCTTGGAAGAGCGGTGGAGGTCGCAGTAGCTTAACAAGACAGTTTAAATGCCCCTTGGAAGAGACATGCAGGTCGCAGCACCTTAACAAGACTGTTTAAATATCCCTTGGAAGAAACGTGCAGGTCGCAGTAGCTTAAAAGACGTGTTAAATGTCCCTTGGTAGAGACATGCAGGTCGCAGCAGCTTAACAAGATGGCTTACATCCCCCTTGGAAGAGACGTGCAGGTCGCAGCAGCTTAACAAGAGGGTTTAAATGCCCCTTGGAATAGGCTTGCAGGTCGCAGTAGCTTACCAAGACGGTTTAAATGCCCATTGGAAGAGGCTTGCAGGTCGCAGTAGCTTAACAAGACGGTTTAAATGCCCCTTGGAAGAGACATGCAGTTCGCAGTAGCTTAATAAGACGGTTTAAATGCCCCTTGGAAGAGAGGTGGAGGTCGCAGTAGCTTAACAAGACAGTTTAAATGCCCCTTGGAAGAGACGTGCAGGTCGCAGTAGCTTAACAAGACGGTTTAAATGCCACTTGGAAGAGACGTGCAGGTCGCAGTAGCTTAACAAGATGGTTTAAATGCCCCTTGGAAGAGCGGTGGAGGTCGCAGTAGCTTAACAAGACACTTTAAATGCCCCTTGAAAGAGACGTGCAGGTCGCAGTAGCTTAACAAGATGGTTTAAATGCCCCTTCGAAGTGCGGTGGAGGTCACAGTAGCTTTACAAGACAGATGAAATGCCCCTTGG
This sequence comes from Phyllobates terribilis, assembly GCF_046119375.1. Taxonomy (NCBI): domain Eukaryota; kingdom Metazoa; phylum Chordata; class Amphibia; order Anura; family Dendrobatidae; genus Phyllobates; species Phyllobates terribilis. Next base: position 25,548,840 of record NW_027362775.1, read on the forward strand.
AAGAGCGTTGGAGGTCGCAGTAGCTTAATAAGACAGTTTAAATGCCCCTTGGAAGAGCGGTGGAGGTTGCAGTAGCTTAACAAGACGGTTTAAATGCCCCTTGGAAGAGACATGCAGGTTGCAGTGGCTTAACAAGACGGTTTAAATGCCCCTTGGAAGAGACATGCAGGTCGCAGTAGCTAACAAGATGGTTTAAATGCCCCTTGGAAGAGACGTGCAGGTAGCAGTAGCTTAACAAGACTGTTTAAATGCCCCTTGTAAAAGTGGTGGAGGTTACAGTAGCTTAACAAGACGGTTTAAATGCCCCTTTGAAGAGACGTGCAAGTCGTAGTAGCTTAAAAAGACGGTTTAAATTCCCCTTGGAGGAGCGGTGTAGGTCGCAGTAGCTTAAGAAGACAGTTTAAATGCCCCTTGAAAGAGACGTGCAGGTCGCAGTAGCTTAACAAGACCGTTTAATTGCCCCTTGGAAGGGTGGTGGATGTCGCAGTAGCTTAACAAAACGGTTTAAATGCCCCTTGGAAGAGACATGCAGGTCGCAGCAGCTTAACAAGATGGTTTAAATGCCCCTTGGAAGAGACGTGCAGGTAGCAGTGGCTTAACAAGATGGTTTAAATGCCCCTTGGAAGAGACATGCAGGTCGCAGTAGCTTAACAAGACAGTTTAAATGCCCCTTGGAAAAGTGGTGGAGGTTACAGTAGCTTAACAAGACAGTTTAAATGCCCCTTGGAAGAGACATGCAAGTCGCAGTAGCTTAAAAAGACGGTTTAAGTGCGCCTTGGAAGAGACGTGCAGGTCGCAGTAGCTTAACAAGACGGTTTAAATGCCCCTTGGAAGAGACGTGCAGGTCGCAGTAGCTTAACAAGACGGTTTAAATCCCCCTTGGAAGAGGCGTGCAGGTCGCAGCAGCTTAACAAGAGGGTTTAAATGCCCCTTGGAATAGGCTTGCAGGTCGCAGTAGCTTTCCAAGACGGTTTAATTGCCCCATGGAAGAGACGTGCAGGTCGCAGTAGCTTAAAAAGACGGTTTAAATGCCCATTGGAAGAGTGGTGCAGGTCGCAGTAGCTTAATAAGACGGTTTAAATGCCCCTTGGAAGAGATGTGCAGGTCGCAGTAGCTTAACAAGATGGTTTAAATGCACCTTAAAAGAGCGGTGGAGGTCGCATTAGCTTAACAAGACGGTTTAAATGCCCATTGGAAGAGACGTGCAGGTCGCAGTAGCTTAATAAGACGGTTTAAATGCCCCTTGGAAGAGAGGTGGAGGTCGCAGTAGCTTAACAAGACAGTTTAAATGCCCCTTGTAAGAGACGTGCAAGTTGCAGACGCTTAACAAGACGGTTTAAATGCCACTTGGAAGAGACGTGCAGGTCACAATAGCTTAACAAGGCGGTTTAAATGTCCCTTGGAAGAGCGGTTGAGGTCGCAGTAGCTTAACAAGACAGTTTAAATGCCCCTTGAAAGAGACGTACAAGGCGCAGAAGCTTAACAAGACTGTTTAAATGCCCCTTAGAAGAAACGTGCAGGTGGCAGAAGCTTAACAAGACGGTTTAAATGCCCATTGGAAGTGTGGTGGAGGTCGCAGTAGCTTAACAAGACGGTTTAAATGCCCCTTGGATGAGACATGCAGGTCGCAGCAGCTTAACAAGACGGTTTAAATAACCCTTGGAACAGACGTGGAGGTCGCAGTAGCTTAACAAGACGGTTTAAATGCCCCTTGGAAGAGACATGCAGGTCGCAGTAGCTTAACAAGATGGTTTAAATGCCCCTTGGAAGAGACGTGCAGGTCGCAGTAGCTTAACAAGACAGTTTAAATGCCCCTTGGAAGAGACGTGCAGGTCGCAGTAGCTTAACAAGACGGTTTAAATGCCCCAAGGAAGAGACGTGCAAGTCGCAGTAGCTTAAAAAGACGGTTTAAATGCCCCTTGGAAGAGACGTGCAGGTCGCAGTAGCTAAACAAGACGGTTTAAATGCCCCTTGGAAGAGACGAGCAGGTCGCAGTAGCTTAACAAGACGGTTTAAATGCCACTTGGAAGAGACGTGCAGGTCGCAGTAGCTTAACAAGACGGTTTAAATCCCCCTTGGAAGAGAAGTGCAGGTCGCAGTAGCTTAACAAGACGGTTTAAATGCCCCGTGGAATAGGCTTGCAGGCCGCATTAGCTTACCAAGACGGTTTAAATGCCCCTTGGAAAATTGGTGGAGGTTACAGTATCTTAACAAGACAGTTTAAATGCCCATTTGAATAGACTAGCAGGTCGCAGTAGCTTAACAAGACAGTTTAAATGCCCCTTGGAAGAAACGTGCAGGTCGCAGTAGCTTAACAAGTCGGTTTAAATCCCCCTAGGAAGAGACGTGCAGGTCGCAGTAGCTTAACAAGAGGGTTTAAATGCCCCTTGGAATAGGCTTGCAGGTCGCAGTAGCTTACCAATACGGTTTAAATGCCCCTTGGAAGAGCCGTGCAGGTCGCAATAGCTTAACAAGACGCTTTAAATGTCCATTCGAAGAGCGGTGGAGGTCGCAGAAGCTTAACAAGACGGTTTAAATGCCCCTTTGAATAGACTAGCAGGTCGCAGTAGCTTAACAAGACTGTTTAAATGCCCCTTGGAAGAGACGTGCAGGTTGCAGTAGCTTAACAAGACTGTTTAAATGCCCCTAGGAAGAGAAGTGCAGGTCGCAGTAGCTTAACAAGATGGCTTAAATGCCACTTGGAAGAGACGTGCAGGTCGCAGTAGCTTAAAAAGACTGTTTAAATGCCCCTTGGAAGTGCGGAGGAGGTCGCAGTAGCTTAACAAGACGGTTTCAATGCCCCTTGAAAGAGACGTGCAGGTCACAGTAGATTATCAAGACGGTTTAAATGCCCCTTGGAAGAGACGTGCAGGTCGCAGTAGCTTAACAAGACAGTTTAAATGCCCCTTGGAAGAGACGTGCAGGACACAGTAGCTTAACAAGACGGTTTATATGCCCCTTGGAAAATTGGTGGAGGTTACAGTATCTTAACAAGACGGTTTAAATGCCCCTTGGAAGAGACGTGCAAGTCGCAGTAGCTTAACAAGACAGTTTAAATGCCCCTTAGAAGAGACGTGCAGGTCACAGAAGCTTAACAAGACAGTTTAAATGCCCCTTGAAAGAGACGTGCAGGTCACAGTAGCTTATCAAGACGGTTTAAATGCCCCTTGGAAGTGCGGTGGAGGTCGCAGTAGCTTAACAAGACGGTTTAAATGCCCCCTGGAAGAAACATGCAGGTCGCAGCAGCTTAACAAGACCGTTAAAATGCCCCTTTAAAAAAAACATGCAGGTCGCAGTAGCTTAACAAGACGGTTTAAATGCCCCTTGGAAGAGACATGCAGGCCGCAGCAGCTTAACAAGACCGTATAAATGCCCCTTGAAAGAGACGTGCAGGTCGCAGTAGCTTAACAAGACGGTTTAAATGCACCTTGGAAAAGACATGCAGGTCGCAGTAGCTTAACAAAGCATTTTAAATGCCCTTTGGAAAAGACGGGCTGGTCGCAGTAGCTTAACAAGACGGTTTAAATGCCCCTTGGAAAAGTGGTGGAGGTTACAGTAGCTTAACAAGACGATTTAAATGCCCCTTGGAAGAGACGTGAAAGTCGCAGTAGCATAACAAGACGGTTTAAATGCCCCTTAGAAGAGACGTGCTGGTCGCAGTAGCTTAATAAGACAGCTTAAATTCCCCTTGGAAGAGGCGTGCAGGTTGCAGTAGCTTAACAAGATGGTTTAAATGCCCCTTGGAAGAGCGGTGGAGGTCGCAGTAGCTTAACAAGACAGGTTAAATGCCCCTTGGAAGAGACGTGCAGGTCGCAGTAGCTTAACGAGACTGTTTAAATGCCCCTTGGAAGAGGCTTACAGGCCGCAGTAGCTTACCAAGACGATTTAAATGTCCCTTGGAAGAGACCTGCAGGTCGCAGTAGCTTAACAAGACAGTTTAAATGCCCCTTGGAAGAGCGGTGGAGGTCGCAGTAGCTTAAAAAGACAGTTTAAATGCCCCTTGGAAGAGACGTGCAGGACACAGTAGCTTAACAAGACGGTTTATATGCCCCTTGGAAAATTGGTGGAGGTTACAGTATCTTAACAAGACGGTTTAAATGCCCCTTGGAAGAGACGTGCAAGTCGCAGTAGCTTAACAAGACAGTTTAAATGCCCCTTAGAAGAGACGTGCAGGTCACAGAAGCTTAACAAGACAGTTTAAATGCCCCTTGAAAGAGACGTGCAGGTCACAGTAGCTTATCAAGACGGTTTAAATGCCCCTTGGAAGTGCGGTGGAGGTCGCAGTAGCTTAACAAGACGGTTTAAATGCCCCCTATAAGAAACATGCAGGTCGCAGCAGCTTAACAAGACCGTTAAAATGCCCCTTTAAAAAAAACATGCAGGTCGCAGTAGCTTAACAAGACGGTTTAAATGCCCCTTGGAAGAGACATGCAGGCCGCAGCAGCTTAACAAGACCGTATAAATGCCCCTTGAAAGAGACGTGCAGGTCGCAGTAGCTTAACAAGACGGTTTAAATGCACCTTGGAAAAGACATGCAGGTCGCAGTAGCTTAACAAAGCATTTTAAATGCCCTTTGGAAAAGACGGGCTGGTCGCAGTAGCTTAACAAGACGGTTTAAATGCCCCTTGGAAAAGTGGTGGAGGTTACAGTAGCTTAACAAGACGATTTAAATGCCCCTTGGAAGAGACGTGAAAGTCGCAGTAGCATAACAAGACGGTTTAAATGCCCCTTAGAAGAGACGTGCTGGTCGCAGTAGCTTAATAAGACAGCTTAAATGCCCCTTGGAAGAGGCGTGCAGGTTGCAGTAGCTTAACAAGATGGTTTAAATGCCCCTTGGAAGAGCGGTGGAGGTCGCAGTAGCTTAACAAGACAGGTTAAATGCCCCTTGGAAGAGACGTGCAGGTCGCAGTAGCTTAACGAGACTGTTTAAATGCCCCTTGGAAGAGGCTTACAGGCCGCAGTAGCTTACCAAGACGATTTAAATGTCCCTTGGAAGAGACCTGCAGGTCGCAGTAGCTTAACAAGACAGTTTAAATGCCCCTTGGAAGAGCGGTGGAGGTCGCAGTAGCTTAAAAAGACAGTTTAAATGCCCCTTGGAAGGACATGCAGGTTGCAGCACCTTAACAAGACTGTTTAAATGCCCCTTGGAAGAGACGTGCAGGTCGCAGTAGCTTAAAAGACGTTTTAAATGTCCCTTGGTAGAGACATGCAGGTAGCAGTAGCTTAACAAGACGGTTTAAATGCCCCATGGAAGAGCGGTGTAGGTCGCAGTAGCTTAACAAGACGATTTAAATGCCCCATGGAAGAGACGTGCAGGTCGCAGTAGCTTAACAAGACGGTTTAAATACCCCTTGGAAAAGTGGTGGAGGTTACAGTAGCTTAACAAGACCGTTTAAATGCCCCTTGGAAGAGACGTGCAAGTCGCAGTAGCTTAACAAGACGGTGTAAATGCCCCTTGGAAGAGCGGTGGAGGTCGCAGTAGCTTAACAAGACGGTTTAAATGCCCCATGGAAGAGACGTGCAGGTCGCAGTAGCTTAACAAGACGGTTTAAATACCCCTTGGAAAAGTGGTGGAGGTTACAGTAGCTTAACAAGACCGTTTAAATGCCCCTTGGAAGAGAGTGCAAGTCGCAGTAGCTTAACAAGACGGTTTAAATGCCCCTTGGAAGAGCGGTGGAGGTCGCAGTAGCTTAACAAGACGGTTTAAATGCCCCATGGAAGAGACGTGCAGGTCGCAGTAGCTTAACAAGACGATGTAAATGCCCCTTGGAAAAGACGTGCAGGTCGCAGTAGCTTAACAAGACGGCGTAAATGCCCCTTGGAAAAGACGTGCAGGCCGCAGTAGCTTAACAAGATGGTTTAAATGCCCCTTGGAAGAGACATGCAGGTCGCAGTAGCTTAACAAGATGGTTTAAATGCCCCTTGGAAGAGACATGCAGGTCGCAGTAGCTTAACAAGACAGTTGAAATGCCCCTTGGAAGAGCGCTGGAGGTCGCAGTAGCTTAATAAGACAGTTTAAATGCCCCTTGGAAGAGACATGAAGGTCACAGCATCTTAACAAGATTGTTTAAATGCCCCTTGGAAGAGACGTGCAGGTCGCAGTCGCTTAACAAGACGGTTTAAATGTCCCTTGCTAGAGACATGCAGGTCGCAGTAGCTTAACAAGACGGTTTAAATGCCCCATGGAAGAGACGTGCAGGTCGCAGTAGCTTAACAAGACGGTTTAAATGACCCTTGGAAGAGACGTGCAAATCGCAGAAGCTTAAAAAGACGGTTTAAATGCGCCTTGGAAGAGACGTGCAAGTCGCAGTAGCTTAACAAGACAGTTTAAATGCTCCTTGGAAGAGACGTGCAGGTCGCAGTAGCTTAACAAGACGGTTTAAATGCCCCTTGGAAGAGACGTGCAGGTCGCAGTAGCTTAACAAGACAGTTTAAATGCCCCTTATAAGAGACGTGCAGGTCGCAGTAGCTTAACAAGACGGTTTAAATGCCCCTTGAAAGAGACGTGCAGGTCGCAGTAGCTTAACAAGATTGTTTAAATGCCCCTTGGAAGAGCGGTGGAGGTCGCAGTAGCTTAACAAGATGGTTTAAATGCCCCTTGGAAGAGACATGCAGTTCGCAGCAGCTTATAAAGACGGTTTAAATGCCCCTTGGAAGAGGCTTGCAGGTCGCAGTAGCTTACCAAGACTTTTTAAATGCCCCTTGGAAGAGACGTGCAGGTCGCAGTAGCTTAACAAGATGGTTTAAATGCCCCTTGGAAGAGCGGAGGAGGTCGCAGTAGCTTAAAAAGACAGTTTAAATGCCCCTTGGAAGAGACGTGCAGGTCGCAGTAGCTTAACAAGACAGTTTAAATGCCCCTTGGAAGAGGCTTGCAGGTCGCAGTAGATTAACAAGAGGGTTTAAATGCCCCTTGGAAGAGGCTTGCAGGTCGCAGTAGCTTACCAAGACGATTTAAATGTCCCTTGGAAGAGACGTGCAGCTCGCAGCAGCTTAACAAGACAGTTTAAATGCCCCTTGGAAGAGCGGTGGAGGTCGCAGTAGCTTAACAAGACAGTTTAAATGCCCCTTGGAAGACACATGCAGGTCGCAGCACCTTAACAAGACTGTTTAAATATCCCTTGGAAGAGACGTGCAGGTCGCAGTAGCTTAAAAGACGTTTTAAATGTCCCTTGGTAGAGACATGCAGGTCGCAGTAGCTTAACAAGATGGCTTAAATCCCCCTTGGAAGAGACGTGCAGGTCGCAGCAGCTTAACAAGAGGGTTTAAATGCCCCTTGGAATAGGCTTGCAGGTCGCAGTAGCTTACCAAGATGGTTTAAATGCCCCTTGGAAGAGGCTTGCAGGTCGCAGTAGCTTAACAAGACGGTTTAAATGCCCCTGGAAGAGTGGTGGAGGTCGCAGTAGCTTAACAAGACAGTTTCAATGCCCCTTGGAAGAGACATGCAGGTCGCAGTAGCTTAACAAGACGGTTTAAACGCCACTTGGAAGAGACGTGCAGGTCGCAGTAGCTTAACAATATGGTTTAAATGCCCCTTGGAAGAGCGGTGGAGGTCGCAGTAGCTTAACAAGACGGTTTAAATGCCCCTTGAAAGAGACGTGCAGGTCGCAGTAGCTTAACAAGACGGTTTAAATGCCCCTTCGAAGTGCGGTGGAGGTCACAGTAGCTTTACAAGACAGATGAAATGCCCCTTGGAAGAGCGTTGGAGATCGTAGTAGCTTAATAAGACAGTTTAAATGACCCTTGGAAGAGACATGCAGGTCACAGCATCTTAACAAGATTGTTTAAATGCCCCTTGGAAGAGACGTGCAGGTCGCAATAGTTTAACAAGACGGTTTAAATGTCCCTTGGTAGAGACATGCAGGTCGCAGTAGCTTAACAAGACGGTTTAAATGTCCCTTGGAAGAGACGTGCCAGTCGCAGTAGCTTAAAAAACGGTTTAAATGCGCCATGGAAGAGGCATGCAAGTCGCAGTAGCTTAACAAGACAGTTTAAATGCCCCTTGGGAAAGACGAGCAGGTCGCAGTAGCTTAACAAGACGGTTTAAATCCCCCATGGAAGAGACGTGCAAGTCGCAGTAGCTTAACAAGACAGTTTAAATCCCCCATGGAAGAGACGTGCAAGTCGCAGTAGCTTAACAAGATGGTTTAAATGCCCCTTGGAAGAGCGTTGGAGGTCGCAGTAGCTTAACAAGATTGTTTAAATGCCCCTTGGAAGAGACGTGCAAGTCGCAGTAGCTTAACAAGATGGTTTAAATGCCCCTTGGAAGAGCGGTGGAGGTCGCAGTAGCTTAAAAAGATTGTTTAAATGCCCCTTGGAAGAGACATGCAGTACGCAGCAGCTTAACAAGACGGTTTAAATCCCCCTTGGAAGAGACGTGCAGGTCGCAGCAGCTTAACAAAAGGGTTTAAATGCCCCTTGGAATAGGCTTGCAGGTCGCAGTAGCTTAACCAGACGGTTTAAATGCCCCTTGGAAGAGACGTGCAGGTCGCAGTAGCTTAACAAGACGGTTTAAATGCCCATTGGAAGAGAGGTGGAGGTCGCAGTAGCTTAACAAGACAGTTTAAATGCCCTTGGAAGAGACGTGCAAGTCGCAGACGCTTAACAAGACGGTTTAAATGCCACTTGGAAGAGACGTGCAGGTCACAGCAGCTTAACAAGACGGTTTAAATGTCCCTTGGAAGAGCGGAGGAGGTCGCAGTAGCTTAAGAAGACTGTTTAAATGCCCATTAGAAGAGACGTGCAGGTCGCAGAAGCTTAACAAGACGGTTTAAATGCCCATTGGAAGTGTGGTGGAGGTCGCAGTAGCTTAACAAGACGGTTTAAATGCCCCTTAGAAGAGACATGCAGGTCGCAGCAGCTTAACAAGACGGTTTAAATAACCCTTGGAACAGACGTGGAGGTCGCAGTAGCTTAACAAGACAGTTTAAATGCCCCTTGGAAGAGACATGCAGGTCGCAGTAGCTTAACAAGACGGTTTAAATGCCCATTGGAAGTGTGGTGGAGGTCGCAGTAGCTTAACAAGACGGTTTAAATGCCCCTTAGAAGAGACATGCAGGTCGCAGCAGCTTAACAAGACGTTTTAAATTCCCCTTGAAAGAGACGTGCAGGTCGCAGTAGCTTAAGAAGACGGTTTAAATGCCCCTTGGAAAAGTGGTGGAGGTTACAGTAGCTTAAGAAGACGGTTTAAATGCCCCTTGGAAGAGACGTGCAAGTCGCAGTAGCTTAACAAGACTGTTTAAATGCCCCTTAGAAGAGACGTGCAGGTCGCAGAAGCTAAGCAAGACAGTTTAAATGCCCCTTGGAAGAGACGTGCATGTCGCAGTAGCTTAACAAGATGGTTTAAATACCCCTTGGAAGAGCGGTGGAGGTCGCAGTAGCTTAAGAAGACAGTTTAAATGCCCCTTGGAAGAGACGTGCAGGTCGCAGTAGCTTAACAAGAGGGTTTAACTGCCCCTTGGAAGAGGCTTGCAGGTCGCAGTAGCTTACCAAGACGATTTAAATGCCCCTTGGAAGAGACATGCAGGTCGCAGTAGCTTAACAAGACAGTTTATATGCCCCTTGGAAGAGGCTTGCAGGTCGCAGTAGCTTAACAAGACGGTTTAAATGTCCCTTGGAAGAGACGTGTAGTTCGCAGTATAGCTTAACAAGACAGTTTAAATGCCCCTTGGAAGAGCGGTGGAGTTCACAGTAGCTTAACAAGACAGTTTATATGCCCCTTGGAAGAGACATGCAGGTCGCAGCACCTTAACAAGACTGTTTAAATATCCCTTGGAAGAGACGTGCAGGTCGCATTAGCTTAAAAGACGTTTTAAATGCCCCTTGGAAGAGACGTGCAGGTCGCAGTAGCTTAACAAGACGGTTTAAATCCCCATTGGAAGAGACGTGCAGGTCGCAGCAGCTTAACAAGAGGGTTTAAATGCCCCTTGGAATAGGCTTGCAGGTCGCAGTAGCTTAACAAGATGGTTTAAATGCCCCTTGGAAGAGACTTGCAGGTCGCAGTAGCTTAACAACACGGTTTAAATTCCCCTTGGAAGAGTGGTGGAGGTCGCAGTAGCTTAACAAGACAGTTTAAATGACCCTTGGAAGAGACATGCAGGTCGCAGTAGCATAATAAGACGGTTTAAATGCCCCTTGGAAGAGATGTGCAGGTCGCAGTAGCTTAATAAGACGGTTTAAATGCCCCTTGGAAGAGAGGTGGAGGTCGCAGTAGCTTAACAAGATGATTTAATTGCCCCTTGGAAGACACGTGCAGGTCGCAGTAGCTTAACAAGACGGTTTAAATGCCCCTTGGAAGTGCGGTGGAGGTCGCAGTAGCTTAACAAGACGGTTTAAATGCCCCTTGGAATAGACATGCAGGTCACAGCAGCTTAACAAGACGGTTTAAATGCCCCTTGGAAGAGACGTAGAGGTCGCAGTAGCTTAAAAAGACGGTTTAAATGCCCCTTGGAAGAGCGGTGGAGGTCGCAGTAGCTTAACAAGACAGTTTAAATGCCCCTTGAAAGAGATGTGCAGGTCGCAGTAGCTTAACAAAACGGTTTAAATGCCACTTGGAAGAGACGTGCAGGTCGCAGTAGCTTAATAAGACGGTTTAAATGCCCCTTGGAAGTGCGGTGGAGGTCGCAGTAGCTTAACAAGATAGTTTAAATGCCCCTTGGAATAGACATGCAGGTCACAGCATCTTAACAAGACGGTTTAAATGCCCCTTGGAAGAGACGTGGAGGTCGCAGTAGCTTAACAAGACGGTTTAAATGCCCCTTGGAAGAGACATGCAGGTCGCAGTAGCTTAACAAGACAGTTTAAATGCCCCTTGAAAGAGACATGCAGGTCACAGCAGCTTAACAAGACGGTTTAAATGCCCCTTGGAAGAGCGATGGAGGTCGCAGTAGCTTAACGAGACAGTTTAAATGCCTCTTGAAAAAGACGTGCAGGTCGCAGTAGCTTAACAAGACGGTTTAAATGCCCCTTGGAAGTGCGGTGGAGGTCGCAGTAGCTTAACAAGACGGTTTAAATGCCCCTTGGAAAAGTGGTGGAGGTTACAGTAGCTTAAGAAGACGGTTTAAATGCCCCATGGAAGAGATGTGCAAGTCGCAGTAGCTTAACAAGACTGTTTAAATGCCCCATGTAAGTGCGGTGGACGTCGCAGTAGCTTAACAAGACGGTTGAAATGCCCCTTGGAAGAGACATGCAGGTCACATCAGCCTAACAAGACGGTTTAAATGCCCCTTGGAAGAGACATGCAGGTCACATCAGCTAAACAAGACGGTTTAAATGCCACTTGGAAGAGACGTGGAGGTCGCAGTAGCTTAACAAGACGGTTTAAATGCCCCTTGGAAGAGACATGCAGATCGCAGAACCTAAACAAGACAGTTTAAATGCCCCTTGGAAGAGACGTGCAGGTCGCAGGAGCTTAACAAGATGGTTTAAATGCCCCTTGGAAGAACGGTGGAGGTCGCAGTAGCTAAAGAAGACAGTTTAAATGCCCCTTGGAAGAGACATGCAGGTCGCAGTAGCTTAACAAGAGGGTTTAAATGCCCCTTGGAAGATGCTTGCAGGTCGCAGTAGCTTACCAAGACGATTTAAATGACCCTTGGAAGTGCGGTGGAGGTCGCAGTAGCTTAACAAGACGGTTTAAATGCCCCTTGGAATAGACATGCAGGTCACAGCAGCTTAACAAGACGGTTTAAATGCCCCTTGGAAGAGACGTAGAGGTCGCAGTAGCTTAAAAAGACGGTTTAAATGCCCCTTGGAAGAGCGGTGGAGGTCGCAGTAGCTTAACAAGACAGTTTAAATGCCCCTTGAAAGAGATGTGCAGGTCGCAGTAGCTTAACAAAACGGTTTAAATGCCACTTGGAAGAGACGTGCAGGTCGCAGTAGCTTAATAAGACGGTTTAAATGCCCCTTGGAAGTGCGGTGGAGGTCGCAGTAGCTTAACAAGACGGTTGAAATGCCCCTTGGAAGAGACATGCAGGTCACATCAGCCTAACAAGACGGTTTAAATGCCCCTTGGAAGAGACGTGGAGGTCGCAGTAGCTTAACAAGACGGTTTAAATGCCCCTTGGAAGAGACATGCAGGTCGCAGTAGCTTAACAAGACAGTTTAAATGCCCCTTGAAAGAGACATGCAGGTCACAGCAGCTTAACAAGACGGTTTAAATGCCCCTTGGAAGAGCGGTGGAGGTCGCAGTAGCTTAACGAGACAGTTTAAATGCCTCTTGAAAAAGACGTGCAGGTCGCAGTAGCTTAACAAGACGGTTTAAATGCCCCTTGGAAGTGCGGTGGAGGTCGCAGTAGCTTAACAAGACGGTTTAAATGCCCCTTGGAAAAGTGGTGGAGGTTACAGTAGCTTAAGAAGACGGTTTAAATGCCCCATGGAAGAGATGTGCAAGTCGCAGTAGCTTAACAAGACTGTTTAAATGCCCCATGTAAGTGCGGTGGACGTCGCAGTAGCTTAACAAGACGGTTGAAATGCCCCTTGGAAGAGACATGCAGGTCACATCAACCTAACAAGACGGTTTAAATGCCCCTTGGAAGAGACATGCAGGTCACATCAGCTTAACAAGACGGTTTAAATGCCCCTTGGAAGAGACGTGGAGGTCGCAGTAGCTTAACAAGACGGTTTAAATGCCCCTTGGAAGAGACATGCAGATCGCAGAAGCTAAACAAGACAGTTTAAATGCCCCTTGGAAGAGACGTGCAGGTCGCAGTAGCTTAACAAGATGGTTTAAATGCCCCTTGGAAGAACGGTGGAGGTCGCAGTAGCTAAAGAAGACAGTTTAAATGCCCCTTGGAAGAGACATGCAGGTCGCAGTAGCTTAACAAGAGGGTTTATATGCCCCTTGGAAGAGGCTTGCAGGTCGCAGTAGCTTACCAAGACGATTTAAATGACCCTTGGAAGAGATGTGCAGGTCGCAGTAGCTTAACAAGACAGTTTAACTGCCCCTTGGAAGAGCGGTGGAGGTCGAAGTAGCTTAACAAGACAGTTTAAATGCCACTTGGAAGAAACATGCAGGTCGAAGCAGCTTAACAAGACTGTTTAAATGCCCCTAGTAAAAGACGTGCAGGTCGCAGGGGCTTAACAAGACAGTTTAAATGCCCCTTGGAAGAGACATGCAGGTCGCAGTAGCTTAACAAGACAGTTTAAATGCACCTTGGAAGAGAAGTACAGGTTGCAGTAGCTTAACAAGACGGTTTAAATGCCCCGTGGAAAAGTGGTGGAGGTAACAGTAGCTTAACAAGACGGTTTAAATGCCCCTTGGAAGAGATGTGCAGGTCGCAGTAGCTTAACAAGATGGTTTAAATGCCCCTTGGAAGAGCGGTGGAGGTCGCAGTAGCTTAACACGATGGTTTAAATGCCCCTTGGAAGAGACATGCAGGTCGCAGCAGCATAAAAAGACGGTTTAAATGCCCCTTGGAAGAGACGTGCATGTCGTAGAGGCTTAACAAGACGGTTTAAATGCCCCTTGGAAGAGACATGCAAGTCGCAGTAGCTTAACAAGACGTTTTAAATGCCCCTTGGAAAAGTGGTGGAGGTTACAGTAGCTTAACAAGATGGTTTGAATGCCCCTTGGAAGAGACGATCAAGTATCAGGAGCTTAATAAGAAGGTTTAAATGCGCCTTGGAAGATAAGTGCAGGTCGCAGTAGCATAACAAGACGGTTTAAATGCCCCTTGGAAGAGAAGAGCAGGTCGCAGTAGCTTAACAAGATGGTTTAAATGCCCCTTGGAAGAGACGTGCAGGTAGCAGTAGCTTAACAAGACAGTTTAAATCCCACTTGGTAGAGACGAGCAAGTCGCAGGATCTTAACAAGAGGGTTTAAATGCCCCTTAGAATAGGCTTGCAGGTCGCAGTAGCTTAACAAGATGGTTTAAATGCCCCGTGGAAAAGTGGTGGAGGTTACAGTAGCTTAACAAGATGGTTTAAATGCCCCTTGGAAGAGAAGTGCAAGTTACAGTAGCTTAACAAGACTGTTTAAATGCCCCTTGGAAGAGATGTGCAGGTCGCAGTAGCTTAACAAGATGGTTTAAATGTCCCTTGGAAGAGCGGTGGAGGTCGCAGTAGCTTATCACGATGGTTTAAATGACCCTTGGAAGAGACTTGCAGGTCGCAGAGGCTTAACAAGATGGTTTAAATGCCCCTTGGAAGAGACATGCAGGTCGCAGTAGCTTAACAAGATGGTTTAAAAGCCCCTTGGAAGAGACGTGCAAGTCGCAGTAGCTTAACAAGACGTTTTAAATGCCCCTTGCAAAAGTGGTGGAGGTTACAGTAGCTTAACAAGATGGTTTAAATGCCCCTTGGAAGAGACGATCAAGTCGCAGGAGCTTAAAAAGAAGGTTTAAATGCGACTTAGAAGAGAAATGCAGGTCGCAGTAGCTTAACAAGACCGTTTAAATGCCCCTTGGAAGAGACGAGCAGGTCGCAGTAGCTTAACAAGACGGTTTAAATGCCCCTTGGAAGAGACGTGCAGGTAGCAGTAGCTTACAAGACGGTTTAAATCCCCCTTGGAAGAGACATGCAGGTCGCAGTATCTTAACAAGAGGGTTTAAATGCCCCTTAGAATAGGCTTGCAGGTCGCAGTAGCTTAACAATACAGTTTAAATGCCCCGTGGAAGAGACGTGCAGGTCGCAGTAGCTTAATAAGACGTTTTAAATGCCTCTTGGAAGAGAGGTGGAGGTCGCAGTAGCTTAACAAGACGGTTTAAATGCCCCTTTTAAGTGCGGTGGAGGTCGCAGTAGCTTATCAAGATGGTTTAAATGCCCCTTGGAAGAGACATGCAGGTCGCAGCTGCTTAACAAGACGGTTTAAATGCCCCTTGGAAGAGATGTGCAGGTCGCAGTAACTTATCAAGACGGTTTAAATGACCCTTGGAAGAGACGTGCAGGTCGCAGTAGCTTAACAAAACGGTTTAAATCTCCCTTGGAAGAGATGTGCAGGTCGCAGTAGTTAAAAAAGACGGTTTACATGCACCTTGGAAGAGACGTGCAGGTCGCAGTAGCTTAACAAGACGGTTTAAATGGCCCTTGGAAGAGACGAGCAGGTCGCAGTAGCTTAACAAGACGGTTTAAATGCCCCTTGGAAGAGACGTGCAGGTCGCAGTAGCTTAACAAGACGGTTTAAATCTCCCTTGGAAGAGATGTGCAGGTCGCAGTAGCTTAACAAGAGGGTTTAAATGCCCCTTGGAATAGGCTTGCTGGTCGCAGTAGCTTAACAAGACGGTTTAAATGCCCCTTGGAAGAGACGTGCAGGTCGCAGTAGCTTAACAAGACAGTTTAAATGAACCTTGGAAGAGCGGTGGAGGTTGCAGTAGCTTAACAAGACAGTTTAAATGCCACTTGGAAGAAACATGCAGGTCGAAGCAGCTTAACAAGACAGTTTAAATGCCCCTAGGAAAAGACGTGCAGGTCGTAGAGGCTTAACAAGACGCTTTAAATGCCCCTTGGAAGAGACATGCAGGTCGCAGTAGCTTAACAAGACGGTTTAAATGCACCTTGGAAGAGACGTGCAGGTCGCAGTAGCTTAATAAAGACGGTTTAAATGCCCCGTGGAAAAGTGGTGGAGGTTACAGTAGCTTAACAAGATGGTTTAAATGCCCCTTGGAAGAGATGTGCAGGTCGCAGTAGCTTAACAAGATGGTTTAAATGCCCCTTGGAAGAGCGGTGGAGGTCGCAGTAGCTTAACACGATGATTTAAATGCCCCTTGGAAGAGACATGCAGGTCGCAGCAGCTTAAAAAGACGGTTTAAATGCCCCTTGGAAGAGACGTGCATGTCGTAGAGGCTTAACAAGACAGTTTAAATGCCACTTGGAAGAAACATACAGGTCGAAGCAGCTTAACAAGACTGTTTAAATGCCCCTAGGAAAACACGTGCAGGTCGCAGAGGCTTAACAAGACGGTTTAAATGCCCCTTGGAAGAGACATGCAGGTCGCAGTAGCTTAACAAGACAATTTAAATGCCCCTTGGAAGAGACGTGCAGGTCGCAGTAGCTTAACAAGACAGATTAAATGCCCCATGGAAAAGTGGTGGAGGTTGCAGTAGCTTAACAAGACGGATTAAATGCCCCTTGGAAGAGATGTGCAGGTCGCAGTAGCTTAACAAGACAGATTAAATGCCCCATGGAAAAGTGGTGGAGGTCGCAGTAGCTTAACAAGATGGTTTAAATGCCCCTTGGAAGAGCGGTGGAGGTCGCAGAAGCTTAACACGATGGTTTAAATGCCCCTTGGAAGAGACATGCAGGTTGCAGCAGCTTAAAAAGACGGTTTAAATGCCACTAGGAAGAGACGTGCAGGTCGCAGTAGCTTAACAAGACGGTTTAAATGCCCCGTGGAAAAGTGGTGGAGGTTACAGTAGCTTAACAAAATGGTTTAAATGCCCCTTGGCAGAGACTTGCAAATTACAGTAGCTTAACAAGACGGATTAAATGCCCCTTGGAAGAGACGTGCAAGTCGCAGTAGCTTAACAAGATGGTTTAAATGCCCCTTGGAAAAGTGGTGGAGGTTGCAGTAGCTTAACAAGATGGTTTAAATGCCCCTTGGAAGAGACGATCAAGTCGCAGGAGCTTAAAAAGAAGGTTTAAATGCGCCATGGAAGAGAACTGCAGGTCGCAGTAGCATAACAAGACGGTTTAAATTCCCCTTGGAAGAGACATGCAGGTCGCAGTAGCTTAACAAGACGGTTTAAATGCCCCTTGGAAGAGACGTGCAGGTAGCAGTAGCTTAACAAGACGGTTTAAATGCCCCTTGGAAGAGACCTGCAGGTAGCAGTAGCTTAACAAGAGGGTTTAAATGCCCCTTGGAAGAGACGTGCAGGTAGCAGTAGCTTAAAAAGAAGGTTTAAATGCCCCTTGGAAGAGACAAGGAATTCGCAGTAGCTTAACAAGACGGTTTAAATTGGCCTTGGAAGAGACATGCAGGTCACAGTTGCTTAACAAGACGTTTTAAATGCCCCTTGGAAGTGAAGTGCAGGTCGCAGGATCTTAACAAGAGGGTTTAAATGCCCCTTAGAATAGGCTTGCAGGTCGCAGTAGCTTAACAAGACAGTTTAAATGCCCCTTGGAAGAGACGTGCAGATCACAGTAGCTTAACAAGACGGTTTAAATGCCCCTTGGAAGAGAAGTGCAGGTCGCAGGATCTTAACAAGAGGGTTTAAATGCCCCTTAGAATAGGCTTGCAGGTCGCAGTAGCTTAACAAGACGGTTTAAATCCCCCTTGGAAGAGACGTGCAGGTCGCAGTAGCTTAACAAGATGGTTTAAATGCCCCTTGGAAGAGCGGTGGAGGTCGCAGTAGCTTAACACGATGGTTTAAATGCCCCTTGGAAGAGACATGCAGGTCGCAGCAGCTTAAAAAGACGGTTTAAATGCCCCTTGGAAGAGACATGCAGGTCGTAGAGGCTTAACAAAACGATTTAAATGCCCCTTGGAAGAGGCATACAGGTCGCAGTAGCTTAACAAGACGGTTTAAAAGCCCCTTGGAAGAGAAGTGCAAGTCGCAGTAGCTTAAAAGACAGTTTAAATGCCCCTTGGAAAAGTGGTGGAGGTTACAGTAGCTTAACACGATGGTTTAAATGCCCCTTGGAAGAGACGTGCAGATCGCAGTAGCTTAACAAGACGGTTTAAATGCCCCTTGGAAGAGACATGCAGGTCGCAGTAGCTTAACAAGATGGTTTAAATGCCCCTTGGAAGAGACGATCAAGTATTAGGAGCTTAAAAAAAAGGTTTAAATGCGCCTTGGAAGAGAAGTGCAGGTCGCAGTACCATAACAAGACGGTTTAAATGCCCCTTGGAAGAGACGAGCAGGTCGCAGTAGCTTAACAAGACGGTTTAAATGCCCCTTGGAAGAGACGTGCAGGTAGCAGTAGCTTAACAAGACGGTTTAAATCCACCTTGGAAGAGACATGCAGGTCACAGGATCTTAACAAGAGGGTTTAAATGCCCCTTAGAATAGGCTTGCAGGTCGCAGTAGCTTAACAAGACAGTTTAAATGCCCCTTGGAAGAGACGTGTAGGTCGCAGTAGCTTATCAAGACGGTTTAAATGCCCCGTGGAAAAGTGGTGGAGGTTACAGTAGCTTAACAAGACGGTTTAAATGCCACTTGGAAGAGAAGTGCAAGTTACAGTAGCTTAACAAGACGGTTTAAATGCCCCTTGGAAGAGATGTGCAGGTCGCAGTAGCTTAACAAGACGGTTTAAATGCCCCTTGGAAAAGTGGTGGAGGTTACAGTAGCTTAACAAGATGGTTTAAATGCCCCTTGGAAGAGACGATCAAGTCGCAGGAGCTTAAAAAGAAGGTTTAAATGCGCCATGGAAGAGAACTGCAGGTCGCAGTAGCATAACAAGACGGTTTAAATTCCCCTTTGAAGAGACATGCAGGTCGCAGTAGCTTAACAAGATGGTTTAAATGCCCCTTGGAAGAGACGTGCAGGTAGCAGTAGCTTAACAAGACGGTTTAAATGCCCCTTGGAAGAGACCTGCAGGTAGCAGTAGCTTAAGAAGATGGTTTAAATGCCCCTTGGAAGAGACATGCAGGTAGCAGTAGCTTAACAAGACGGTTTAAATCCCCCTTAAAAGAAACATGCAGGTCGCAGTAGCTTAAAAAGAAGGTTTAAATGCCCCTTGGAAGAGACGAGCAGGTCGCAGTAGCTTAACAAGACGGTTTAAATTGGCCTTGGAAGAGACATGCAGGTCACCGTTGCTTAACAAGACGGTTTAAATGCCCCTTGGAAGAGAAGAGCAGGTCGCAGTTGCTTAACAAGGCGGTTTAAATCCCCCTTGGAAGAGAAGTGCAGGTCGCAGGATCTTAACAAGAGGGTTTAAATGCCCCTTAGAATAGGCTTGCAGGTCGCAGTAGCTTAACAAGACAGTTTAAATGCCCCTTGGAAGACACGTGCAAGTCGCAGTAGCTTAAAAAGACGGTTTAAATTCGCCTTGGAAGAGACGTGCAGGTCGCAGTAGCTTAACAAGACGGTTTAAATGCCCCTTGGAAGAGACGAGCAGGTCGCAGTAGCTTAACAAGATGGTTTATATGCCCCTTGGAAGAGCGGTGGAGGTCGCAGTAGCTTAACACGATGGTTTAAATGCCCCTTGGAAGAGACATGCATGTCGCAGCAGCTTAAAAAGACGGTTTAAATGCCCCTTGGAAGAGAGACGTGCAGGTCGTAGAGGCTTAACAAAACGATTTAAATGCCCCTTGGAAGAGGCATGCAGGTCGCATTAGCTTAACAAGACGGTTTAAAAGCCCCTTGGTAGAGAAGTGCAAGTCGCAGTAGCTTAAAAGACGGTTTAAATGCCCCTTGGAAAAGTGGTGGAGGTTACAGTAGCTTAACACGATTTTTTAAATGCCCCTTGGAAGAGACTTGCAGGTCGCAGTAGCTTAACAAGACTTGTTTAAATGCCCCTTGGAAGAGACTTGCAGGTCGCAGTAGCTTAACAAGATGGTTTAAATGCCCCTTGGAAGAGACGATCAAGTATCAGGAGCTTAAAAAGAAGGTTTAAATGCGCCTTGGAAGAGAAGAGCAGGTCGCAGTAGCATAACAAGACGGTTTAAATGCCCCTTGGAAGAGACGAGCAGGTCGCAGTAGCTTAACAAGACGGTTTAAATGCCCCTTGGAAGAGACGTGCAGGTAGCAGTAGCTTAACAAGACGGTTTAAATCCCCCTTGGAAGAGACATGCAGGTCAGAGGATCTTAACAAGAGGGTTTAAATGCCCCTTAGAATAGGCTTGCAGGTCGCAGTAGCTTAACAAGACAGTTTAAATGCCCCTTGGAAGAGACGTGTAGGTCGCAGTAGCTTATCAAGACGGTTTAAATGCCCCGTGGATAAGTGGTGGAGGTTACAGTAGCTTAACAAGACGGTTTAAATGCCACTTGGAAGAGAAGTGCAAGTTACAGTAGCTTAACAAGACGGTTTAAATGCCCCTTGGAAGAGATGTGCAGGTCGCAGTAGCTTAGCAAGATGGTTTAAATGCCCCTTGGAAGAGCGGTGGAGGTCGCAGTAGCTTATCACGATGGTTTAAATGCCCCTTGGAAGAGACATGCAGGTCGCAGCAGCTTAAAAAGACGGTTTAAATGACCCTTGGAAGAGACGTGCAGGTCGCAGAGGCTTAACAAGACGGTTTAAATGCCCCTTGGAAGAGACATGCAGGTCGCAGTAGCTTAACAAGACAGTTTAAAAGCCCCTTGGAAGAGACGTGCAAGTCGCAGTAGCTTAACAAGACGGTTTAAATGCCCCTTGGAAAAGTGGTGGAGGTTACAGTAGCTTAACAAGACAGTTTAAATGCCCCTTGGAAGAGACGATCAAGTCGCAGGAGCTTAAAAAGAGGGTTTAAATGCCCCTTAGAATAGGCTTGCAGGTCGCAGTAGCTTAACAATACAGTTTAAATGCCCCGGGGAAGAGACGTGCAGGTCGCAGTAGCTTAATAAGACGGTTTAAATGCTGCTTGGAAGAGACGTGCAGGTCGCAGTAGCTTAACAAGATGGTTTAAATGCCCCTTGGAAGAGCGGTGGAGGTCGCAGTAGCTTAACAAGATGGTTTAAATGCCCCTTGGAAGAGCGGTGGAGGTCGCAGTAGCTTAATAAGATGGTTTAAATGCCCCTTGGAAGAGACGTGCAGGTCGCAGTAGCTTAACAAGATGGTTTAAATGCCCCTTGGAAGAGACGTTCAAGTCACAGTAGTGTAAAAAGACTGTTTAAATGCGCCTTGGAAGAGACGTGAAGGTCGCAGAAGCTTAACAAGACGCTTTAAATGCCCCTTGGAAGAGAGGTGGAGGTCGCAGTAGCTTAACAAGACAATCTAAATGCCCCTTGGAAGAGACGTGCAGGTCGCAGTAGCTTAACAAGAGGGTTTAAATGCCCCTTTCAAGAGACGTGCAGGTCGCAGGAGCTTAACAAGAGGTTTTAAATGCCCCTTGGAAGAGACGTGCAGGTCGCAGTAGCTTAACAAGACAGTTTAAATGCTCCTTGGAAGAGCGGTGGAGGTCGCAGTAGCTTAACAAGACAGTTTAAATGCCACTTGGAAGAAACATGTAGGTCGAAGCAGCTTAACAAGACTGTTTAAATGCCCCTAGGAAAAGACGTGCAGGTCGCAGAGACTTAACAAGACGGTTTAAATGCCCCTTGGAAGAGACATGCAGGTCGCAGTAGCTTAACAAGACAGTTTAAATGCCCCTTGGAAGAGACGTGCAGGTCGCAGTAGCTTAACAAGACGGATTAAATGCCCCGTGGAAAAGTGGTGGAGGTTACAGTAGCTTAACAAGATGGTTTAAATGCCCCTTGGCAGAGACTTGCAAGTTACAGTAGCTTAACAAGACGGATTAAATGCCCCTTGGAAGAGATGTGCAGGTCGCAGTAGCTTAACAAGATGGTTTAAATGTCCCTTGGAAGAGCGGTGGAGTTCGCAGAAGCTTAACACGATGGTTTAAATGCCCCTTGGAAGAGACATGCAGGTTGCAGCAGCTTAAAAAGACGGTTTAAATGCCACTTGGAAGAGACGTGCAGGTCGCAGTAGCTTAACAAGACGGTTTAAATGCCGCTTGGAAAAGTGGTGGAGGTTACAGAAGCTTAACAAGATGGTTTAAATGCCACTTGGAAGAGACGATCAAGTCGCAGGAGCTTAAAAAGAAGGTTTAAATGCGCCATGGAAGAGAACTGCAGGTCGCAGTAGCATAACAAGACGGTTTAAATTCCCCTTGGAAGAGACATGCAGGTCACAGTAGCTTAATAAGATGGTTTAAATGCCCCTTGGAAGTGACGTGCAGGTAGCAGTAGCTTAACAAGACGGTTTAAATCCCCCTTGGAAGAGACATGCAGGTCGCAGGATCTTAACAAGAGGGTTTAAATGCCCCTTAGAATAGGCTTGCAGGTCGCAGTAGCTTAACAATACAGTTTAAATGCCCCATGGAAGAGAGGTGGAGGTCGCAGTAGCTTAACAAGACAGTTTAAATGCCCCTTGGAAGAGACGTGCAGGTCGCAGTAGCTTAACAAGACAGTTTAAATGCCACTTGGAAGAGACGTGCAGGTCGCAGTAGGTTAACAAGACGGTTTAAATGCCCCTTGGAAGAGCGGTGGAGGTCGCAGTAGCTTAACAAGACAGGTTAAATGCCCCTTGACAGAGATGTGCAGGTCGCAGTAGCTTAACAAGACGGTTTAAATGCCCCTTGGAAGTGCGGTGGAGGTCGCAGTAGCTTAACAAGATGGTTTAAATGCCCCTTGAAAGAGACATGCTGGTCGCAGCAGCTTAACAAGACGGTTTAAATGCCCCTTGGAAGAGACGTGCAGGTCGCAGTGGCTTAACAAGACGGTTTAAATGCCCCTTGGAAGAGACATGCAGGTCGCAGTAGCTTAACAAGACGGCTATATGCCCCTTGGAAGAGACGTGCAGGTCGCAGTAGCTTAACAAGACTGTTTAAATGCCCCTTGGAAAAGTGGTGGAGGTTTCAGTAGATTACCAAGACGGTTTAAATGCCCCTTGGAAGAGACGTGCAGGTAGCAGTAGCTTAACAAGGCGGTTTAAATTCCCCTTGGAAGAGACATGCAGGTCGCAGTAGCTTAACAAGACGGTTTAAATTCCCCTTGGAAGAGACGTGCAGGTAGCAGTAGCTTAACAAGACGGTTTAAATGCCCCTTGGAAGAGACATGCAGGTCGCAGGATCTTAACAAGAGAGTTTAAATGCACCTTAGAATAGGCTTGCAGGTCGCAGTAGCTTAACAAGACAGTTTTAATGCCCCTTGGAAGAGACGTGCAAGTCGCAGTAGCTTAAAAAGACGGTTTAAATGCGCCTTGGAAGAGACGTGCAGGTCGCAGTAGCTTAACAAGACGGTTTAAATGCACCTTGGAAGAGACGTGCTGATCACAGTAGCTTAACAAGACGGTTTAAATCCCCCTTGGAAGAGACGTGCAGGTCGCAGTAGCTTAACAAGATGGTTTAAATGCCCCTTGGAAGAGCGGTGAAGGTCGCAGTAGCTTAACACGATGGTTTAAATGCCCCTTGGAAGAGACATGCAGGTCGCAGCAGCTTAAAAAGACGGTTTAAATGCCCCTTGGAAGAGACGTGCAGGTCGCAAAGGCTTAACAAAACGATTTAAATGCCCCTTGGAAGAGGCATGCAGGTCGCAGTAGCTTAACAAGAATGTTTAAAAGCCCCTTGGAAGAGAAGTGCAAGTCGCAGTAGCTTAAAAAACGGTTTAAATGCCCCTTGGAAAAGTGGTGGAGGTTACAGTAGCTTAACAAGATGGTTTAAATGCCCCTTGGAAGAGACGTGCAGGTCGCAGTAGCTTAACAAGACAGTTTAAATGCCCCTTGGAAGAGACATGCAGGTCGCAGCAGCTTAAAAAGACGGTTTAAATGCCCGTTTGAAGAGACGTGCATGTCGTAGAGGCTTAACAAGACAGTTTAAATGCCACTTGGAAGAAACATGCAGGTCGAAGCAGCTTAACAAGACTGTTTAAATGCCCCTAGGAAAAGACGTGCAGGTCGCAGAGGCTTAACAAGACGGTTTAAATGCCCTTTGGAAGAGACATGCAGGTCGCAGTAGCTTAACAAGATGGTTTGAATGCCCCTTGGAAGAGACGTGCAGGTCGCAGTAGCTTAACAAGACAGATTAAATGCCCCATGGAAAAGTGGTGGAGGTTACAGTAGCTTAACAAGACGGATTAAATGCCCCTTGGAAGAGATGTGCAGGTCGCAGTAGCTTAACAAGATGGTTTAAGTGCTCCTTGGAAGAGCGGTGGAGGTCGCAGAAGCTTAACACGATGGTTTAAATACCCCTTGGAAGAGACATGCAGGTTGCAGCAGCTTAAAAAGACGGTTTAAATGCCACTTGGAAGAGACGTGCAGGTCGCAGTAGCTTAACAAGACGGTTTAAATGCCCCGTGGAAAAGTGGTGGAGGTTACAGTAGCTTAACAAGATGGTTTAAATGTCCCTTGGCAGAGACTTGCAAATTACAGTAGCTTAACAAGACGGATTAAATGCCCCTTGGAAGAGACGTGCAAGTCGCAATAGCTTAACAAGATGGTTTAAATGCCCCTTGGAAAAGTGGTGGAGGTTACAGTAGCTTAACAAGATGGTTTAAATGCCCCTTGGAAGAGACAATCAAGTCGCAGGAGCTTAAAAAGAAGGTTTAAATGCGCCATGGAAGAGAACTTCAGGTCGCAGTAGCATAACAAGACGGTTTAAATTCCCCTTGGAAGAGACATGCAGGTCGCAGTAGCTTAACAAGACGGTTTAAATGCCCCTTGGAAGAGATGTGCAGGTAGCAGTAGCTTAACAAGACGGTTTAAATGCCCCTTGGAATAGACCTGCAGGTAGCAGTAGCTTAACAAGACGGTTTAAATGCCCCTTGGAAGAGACGTGCAGGTAGCAGTATCTTAAAAAGAAGGTTTAAATGCCCCTTGGAAGAGACAAGCAGTTCGCAGTAGCTTAACAAGACGGTTTAAATTGGCCTTGGAAGAGACATGCAGGTCACAGTTGCTTAACAAGACGGTTTAAATGCCCCTTGGAAGAGAAGTGCAGGTCGCAGGATCTTAACAAGAGGGTTTAAATGCCCCTTAGAATAGGCTTGCAGGTCGCAGTAGCTTAACAAGACAGTTTAAATGCCCCTTGGAAGAGACGTGCAGATCACAGTAGCTTAACAAGACAGTTTAAATGCCCCTTGGAAGAGAAGTGCAGGTCGCAGGATCTTAACAAGAGGGTTTAAATGCCCCTTAAAATAGGCTTGCAGGTCGCAGTAGCTTAACAAGACGGTTTAAATCCCCCTTGGAAGAGACGTGCAGGTCGCAGTAGCTTAACAAGATGGTTTAAATGCCCCTTGGAAGAGCGGTGGAGGTCGCAGTAGCTTAACACGATGGTTTAAATGCCCCTTGGAAGAGACATGCAGGTCGCCGCAGCTTAAAAAGATGGTTTAAATGCCCCTTGGAAGAGACGTGCAGGTCGTAGAGGCTTAACATAAAGATTTAAATGCCCCTTGGAAGAGGCATACAGGTCGCAGTAGCTTAACAAGACGGTTTAAAAGCCCCTTGGAAGAGAAGTGCAAGTCGCAGTAGCTTAAAAGACAGTTTAAATGCCCCTTGGAAAAGTGGTGGAGGTTACAGTAGCTTAACACGATGGTTTAAATGCCACTTGGAAGAGACATGCAGGTCGCAGTAGCTTAACAAGATGGTTTAAATGCCCCTTGGAAGAGACGATCAAGTATCAGGAGCTTAAAAAGAAGGTTTAAATGCGCCTTGGAAGAGAAGTGCAGGTCGCAGTAGCATAACAAGACGGTTTAAATGCCCCTTGGAAGAGACGAGCAGGTCGAAGTAGCTTAACAAGACGGTTTAAATGCCCCTTGGAAGAGACGTGCAGGTAGCAGTAGCTTAAGAAGACGGTTTAAATCCCCCTTGGAAGAGACATGCAGGTCACAGGATCTTAACAAGAGGGTTTAAATGCCCCTTAGAATAGGCTAGCAGGTCGCAGTAGCTTAACAAGACAGTTTAAATGCCCCTTGGAAGAGACGTGTAGGTCGCAGTAGCTTATCAAGACGGTTTAAATGCCCCGTGGAAAAGTGGTGGAGGTTACAGTAGCTTAACAAGACGGTTTAAATGCCACTTGGAAGAGAAGTGCAAGTTACAGTAGCTTAACAAGACGGTTTAAATGCCCCTTGGAAGAGATGTGCAGGTCGCAGTTGCTTAACAAGACGGTTTAAATGCCCCTTGGAAAAGTGGTTGAGGTTACAGTAGCTTAACAAGATGGTTTAAATGCCCCTTGGAAGAGACGATCAAGTCGCAGGAGCTTAAAAAGAAGGTTTAAATGCGCCATGGAAGAGAACTGCAGGTCGCAGTAGCATAACAAGACGGTTTAAATTCCCCTTGGAAGAGACATGCAGGTCGCAGTAGCTTAACAAGACGGTTTAAATGCCCCTTGGAAGAGACGTGCAGGTAGCAGTAGCCTAACAAGACGGATTAAATGCCCCTTGGAAGAGACCTGCAGGTAACAGTAGCTTAACAAGATGGTATAAATGCCCCTTGGAAGAGACGTGCAGGTAGCAGTAGCTTAACAAGACGGTTTAAATCCCCCTTGGAAGAAACATGCAGGTCGCAGTAGCTTAAAAAGAAGGTTTAAATGCCCCTTGGAAGAGACGAGCAGGTCGCAGTAGCTTAACAAGACGGTTTAAATTGGCCTTGGAAGAGACATGCAGGTCACCGTTGCTTAACAAGACGGTTTAAATGCCCCTTGGAAGAGAAGAGCAGGTCGCAGTTGCTTAACAAGACGGTTTAAATCCCCCTTGGAAGAGAAGTGCAGGTCACAGGATCTTAACAAGAGGGTTTAAATGCCCCTTAGAATAGGCTTGCAGGTCGCAGTAGCTTAACAAGACAGTTTAAATGCCCCTTGGAAGACACGTGCAAGTCGCAGTAGCTTAAAAAGACGGTTTAAATGCGCCCTGGAAGAGACGTGCAGGTCGCAGTAGCTTAACAAGACGGTTTAAATGCCCCTTGGAAGAGACGAGCAGGTCGCAGTAGCTTAACAAGACAGTTTAAATGGCCCTTGGAAGAGACGTGCAGATCACAGTAGCTTAACAAGACGGTTTAAATCCCCCTTGGAAGAGACGTGCAGGTCGCAGTAGCTTAACAAGATGGTTTAAATGCCCCTTGGAAGAGCGGTGGAGGTCGCAGTAGCTTAACACGAGGGTTTAAATGCCCCTTGGAAGAGACATGCAGGTCGCAGCAGCTTAAAAAGACGGTTTAAATGCCCCTTGGAAGAGACGTGCAGGTCGTAGAGGCTTAACAAAACATTTTAAATGCCCCTTGGAAGAGGCATGCAGGTCGCATTAGCTTAACAAGACGGTTTAAAAGCCCCTTGGAAGAGAAGTGCAAGTCGCAGTAGCTTAAAAGACGGTTTAAATGCCCCTTGGAAAAGTGGTGGAGGTTACAGTAGCTTAACACGATGTTTTAAATGCCCCTTGGAAGAGACGATCAAGTATCAGGAGCTTAAAAAGAAGGTTTAAATGCGCCTTGGAAGAGAAGTGCAGGTCGCAGTAGCATAACAAGACGGTTTAAATGCCCCTTGGAAGAGACGAGCAGGTCGCAGTAGCTTAACAAGACGGTTTAAATGCCCCTTGGAAGAGACGTGCATGTAGCAGTAGCTTAACAAGACGGTTTAAATCCCCCTTGGAAGAGACATGCAGGTCACAGGATCTTAACAAGAGGGTTTAAATGCCCCTTAGAATAGGCTTGCAGGTCGCAGTAGCTTAACAAGACAGTTTAAATGCCCCTTGGAAGAGACGTGTAGGCCGCAGTAGCTTATCAAGACGGTTTAAATGCCCCGTGGATAAGTGGTGGAGGTTACAGTAGCTTAACAAGACGGTTTAAATGCCACTTGGAAGAGAAGTGCAAGTTACAGTAGCTTAACAAGACGGTTTAAATGCCCCTTGGAAGAGATGTGCAGGTCGCAGTAGCTTAGCAAGATGGTTTAAATGCCCCTTGGAAGAGCGGTGGAGGTCGCAGTAGTTTATCACGATGGTTTAAATGCCCCTTGGAAGAGACATGCAGGTCGCAGCAGCTTAAAAAGACGGTTTAAATGACCCTTGGAAGAGACGTGCAGGTCGCAGAGGCTTAACAAGACGGTTTAAATGCCCCTTGGAAGAGACATGCAGGTCGCAGTAGCTTAACAAGACGGTTTAAAAGCCCCTTGGAAGAGACGTGCAAGTCGCAGTAGCTTAACAAGACAGTTTAAATGCCCCTTGGAAAAGTGGTGGAGGTTACAGTAGCTTAACAAGACAGTTTAAATGCCCCTTGGAAGAGACGATCAAGTCGCAGGAGCATAAAAAGAGGGTTTAAATGCCCCTTAGAATAGGCTTGCAGGTCGCAGTAGCTTAACAATACAGTTTAAATGCCCCGCGGAAGAGACGTGCAGGTCGCAGTAGCTTAATAAGACGGTTTAAATGCCGCTTGGAAGAGACGTGCAGGTCGCAGTAGCTTAACAAGATGGTTTAAATGCCCCTTGGAAGAGCGGTGGAGCTCGCAGTAGCTTAACAAGATGGTTTAAATGCCCCTTGGAAGAGCGGTGGAGGTCGCAGTAGCTTAATAAGATGGTTTAAATGCCCCTTGGAAGAGACGTGCAGGTCGCAGTAGCTTAACAAGATGGTTTAAATGCCCCTTGGAAGAGACGTTCAAGTCACAGTAGCGTAAAAAGACTGTTTTAATGCGCCTTGGAAGAGACGTGCAGGTCGCAGAAGCTTAACAAGACGCTTTAAATGCCCCTTGGAAGAGAGGTGGAGGTCGCAGTAGCTTAAGAAGACAATTTAAATGCCCCTTGGAAGAGACGTGCAGGTCACAGTAGCTTAACAAGAGGGTTTAAATGCCCCTTTCAAGAGACGTGCAGGTCGCAGGAGCTTAACAAGAGGTTTTAAATGCCCCTTGGAAGAGACGTGCAGGTCGCAGTAGCTTAACAAGACAGTTTAAATGCTCCTTGGAAGAGCGGTGGAGGTCGCAGTAGCTTAACAAGACAGTTTAAATGCCCCTTGGAAGAAACATGTAGGTCGAAGCAGCTTAACAAGACTGTTTAAATGCCCCTAGGAAAAGACGTGCAGGTCGCAGAGACTTAACAAGACGGTTTAAATGCCCCTTGGAAGAGACATGCAGGTCGCAGTAGCTTAACAAGACGGTTTAAATGCCCCTTGGAAGAGACGTGCAGGTCGCAGTAGCTTAACAAGACGGATTAAATGCCCCGTGGAAAAGTGGTGAAGGTTACAGTAGCTTAACAAGATGGTTTAAATGCCCCTTGGCAGAGACTTGCAAGTTACAGTAGCTTAACAAGACGGATTAAATGCCCCTTGGAAGAGATGTGCAGGTCGCAGTAGCTTAACAAGATGGTTTAAATGCCCCTTGGAAGAGCGATGGATTTCGCAGAAGCTTAACACGATGGTTTAAATGCCCCTTGGAAGAGACATGCCGGTTGCAGCAGCTTAAAAAGACGGTTTAAATGCCACTTGGAAGAGACGTGCAGGTCGCAGTAGCTTAACAAGAGGGTTTAAATGCCGCTTGGAAGAGACATGCAGGTTGCAGAGGCTTAACAAGACGGTTTAAATGCCCCTTGGAAGAGACATGCAGGTCGCAGTAGCTTAACAAAACGGTTTAAATGCCCCTTGGAAAAGTGGTGGAGGTTACAGTAGCTTAAAAAGATGGTTTAAATGCCCCTTGGAAGAGACGATCAAGTCGCAGGAGCTTAAAAAGAGGGTTTAAATGCACCTTAGAATAGGCTTGCAGGTCGCAGTAGCTTAACAATACAGTTTAAATGCCCCGTGGAAGAGACGTGCAGGTCTCAGTAGCTTAATAAGACGGTTTAAATGCCCCTTGGAAGAGACGAGCAAGTCGCAGTAGCTTAACAAGACGGTTTAAATGCCCCTTGGAAGTGACGTGCAGGTAGCAGTAGCTTAACAAGACGGTTTAAATCCCCCTTGGAAGAGACATGCAGGTCGCAGGATCTTAACAAGACGGTTTAAATGCACCTTGGAAGAGACATGCAGGTCGCAGTAGCTTAACAAGACGGTTTAAAAGCCCCTTGGAAGAGACGTGCAGGTAGCAGTAGCTTAACAAGACGGTTTAAATCCCCCTTGGAAGAGACATGCAGGTCGCAGGATCTTAACAAGAGGGTTTAAATGCCCCTTAGAATAGGCTTGCAGGTCGCAGTAGCTTAACAGTACAGTTTAAATGCCCCGTGGAAGAGACGTGCAGGTCGCAGTAGCTTAATAAGACGGTTTAAATGCCCCTTGGAAGTGACGTGCAGGTAGCAGTAGCTTAACAAGACGGTTTAAATCCCCCTTGGAAGAGACATGCAGGTCGCAGGATCTTAACAAGAGGGTTTAAATGCCCCTTAGAATAGGCTTGCAGGTCGCAGTAGCTTAACAATACAGTTTAAATGCCCCATGGAAGAGAGGAAGAGGTCGCAGTAGCTTAACAAGACAGTTTAAATGCCCCTTGGAAGAGACGTGCAGGTCGCAGTAGCTTAACAAGACAGTTTAAATGCCACTTGGAAGAGACGTGCAGGTCGCAGTAGGTTAACAAGACGGTTTAAATGCCCCTTGGAAGAGCGGTGGAGGTCGCAGTAGCTTAACAAGACAGGTTAAATGCCCCTTGACAGAGATGTGCAGGTCGCAGTAGCTTAACAACACGGTTTAAATGCCCCTTGGAAGTGCGGTGGAGGTCGCATTAGCTTAACAAGATGGTTTAAATGCCGCTTGGAAGAGACATGCTGGTCGCAGCAGCTTAACAAGACGGTTTAAATGCCCCTTGGAAGAGACGTGCAGGTCGCAGTGGCTTAACAAGACGGTATAAATGCCCCTTGGAAGAGACATGCAGGTCGCAGTAGCTTAACAAGACGGCTATATGCCCCTTGGAAGAGACGTGCAGGTCGCAGTAGCTTAACAAGACTGTTTAAATGCCCCTTGCAAAAGTGGTGGAGGTTTCAGTAGATTACCAAGACGGTTTAAATGCACCTTGGAAGAGACGTGCAGGTCGCAGTAGCTTAAAAAGACAGTTTTAATGCACCTTGGAAGAGACGTGCAGGTCGCAGTAGCTTAACAAGATGGTTTAAATGCCCCTTGGAAGAGACGTGCAGGTCGCAGTAGCTTAACAAGACGGTTTAAATCCCTCTTGGAAGAGATGTGCAGGTCGCAGTAGCTTAACAAGAGGGTTTAAATGCCCCTTGGAATAGGCTTGCTGGTCGCAGCAGCTTAACAAGATGGTTTAAATGCCCCTTGGAAGAGACGTGCAGGTCGCAGTAGCTTAACAAGACGGTTTAAATGCCCCTTGGAAGAGACGTGCAGGTAGCAGTAGCTTAACAAGGCAGTTTAAATTCCCCTTGGAAGAAACATGCAGGTCGCAGTAGCTTAACAAGACGGTTTAAATTCCCCTTGGAAGAGACGTGTAGGTAGCAGTAGCTTAACAAGACGGTTGAAATGCCCCTTGGAAGAGACATGCAGGTCGCAGGATCTTAACAAGAGAGTTTAAATGCCCCTTAGAATAGGCTTGCAGGTCGCAGTAGCTTAACAAGACAGTTTTAATGCCCCTTGGAAGAGACGTGCAAGTCGCAGTAGCTTAAAAAGACGGTTTAAATGCGCCTTGGAAGAGACATGCAGGTCGCAGTAGCTTAACAAGACGGTTTAAATGCACCTTGGAAGAGACGAGCAGGTCGCAGTAGCTTAACAAGACAGTTTAAATGGCCCTTGGAAGAGACGTGCAGATCACAGTAGCTTAACAAGACGGTTTAAATCCCCCTTGGAAGAGACGTGCAGGTCGCAGTAGCTTAACAAGATGGTTTAAATGCCCCTTGGAAGAGCGGTGGAGGTCGCAGTAGCTTAACACGATGGTTTAAATGCCCCTTGGAAGAGACATGCAGGTCGCAGCAGCTTAAAAAGACTGTTTAAATGCCCCTTGGAAGAGACATGCAGGTCGTAGAGGCTTAACAAAACGTTTTAAATGCCCCTTGGAAGAGGCATGCAGGTCGCATTAGCTTAACAAGACGGTTTAAAAGCCCCTTGGAAGAGAAGTGCAAGTCGCAGTAGCTTAAAAGACGGTTTAAATGCCCCTTGGAAAAGTGGTGGAGGTTACAGTAGCTTAACACGATGGTTTAAATGCCCCTTGGAAGAGACGTGCAGGTCGCAGTAGCTTAACAAGACTTGTTTAAATGCCCCTTGGAAGAGACATGCAGGTCGCAGTAGCTTAACAAGACGGTTTAAATCCCCCTTGGAAGAGACATGCAGGTCAGAGGATCTTAACAAGAGGGTTTAAATGCCCCTTAGAATAGGCTTGCAGGTTACAGTAGCTTAACAAGACAGTTTAAATGCCCCTTGGAAGAGACATGTAGGTCGCAGTAGCTTATCAAGACGGTTTAAATGCCCCGTGGATAAGTGGTGGAGGTTACAGTAGCTTAACAAGACGGTTTAAATGCCACTTGGAAGAGAAGTGCAAGTTACAGTAGCTTAACAAGACGGTTTAAATGCCCCTTGGAAGAGATGTGCAGGTCGCAGTAGCTTAGCAAGATGGTTTAAATGCCCCTTGGAAGAGCGATGGAGGTCGCAGTAGCTTATCACGATGGTTTAAATGCCCCTTGGAAGAGACATGCAGGTCGCAGCAGCTTAAAAAGACGGTTTAAATGACCCTTGGAAGAGACGTGCAGGTCGCAGAGGCTTAACAAGACGGTTTAAATGCCCCTTGGAAGAGACATGCAGGTCGCAGTAGCTTAACAAGACGGTTTAAAAGCCTCTTGTAAGAGACGTGCAAGTCGCAGTAGCTTAACAAGACGGTTTAAATGACCCTTGGAAAAGTGGTGGAGGTTACAGTAGCTTAACAAGACAGTTTAAATGCCCCTTGGAAGAGACGATCAAGTCGCAGGAGCTTAAAAAGAGGGTTTAAATGCCCCTTAGAATAGGCTTGCAGGTCGCAGTAGCTTAACAATACAGTTTAAATGCCCCGTGGAAGAGACGTGCAGGTCGCAGTAGCTTAATAAGACGGTTTAAATGCCGCTTGGAAGAGACGTGCAGGTCGCAGTAGCTTAACAAGATGGTTTAAATTCCCCTTGGAAGAGACGTGCAGGTAGCAGTAGCTTAACAAGACGGTTTAAATGCCCCTTGGAAGAGACATCCATGTCGCAGGATCTTAACAAGAGAGTTTAAATGCCCCTTAGAATAGGCTTGCAGGTCGCAGTAGCTTAACAAGACAGTTTTAATGCCCCTTGGAAGAGACGTGCAAGTCGCAGTAGCTTAAAAAGACGGTTTAAATGCGCCTTGGAAGAGACGTGCAGGTCGCAGTAGCTTAACAAGACGGTTTAAATGGACCTTGGAAGAGACGTGCTGATCACAGTAGCTTAACAAGACAGTTTAAATCCCCCTTGGAAGAGACGTGCAGGTCGCAGTAGCTTAACAAGATGGTTTAAATGCCCCTTGGAAGAGCGGTGAAGGTCGCAGTAGCTTAACACGATGGTTTAAATGCCCCTTGGAAGAGACATGCAGGTTGCAGCAGCTTAAAAAGACGGTTTAAATGCCCCTTGGAAGAGACGTGCAGGTCGCAGAGGCTTAACAAAACGATTTAAATGCCCCTTGGAAGAGGCATGCAGGTCGCAGTAGCTTAACAAGAAGGTTTAAAAGCCCCTTGGAAGAGAAGTGCAAGTCGCAGTAGCTTAAAAGACGGTTTAAATGCCCCTTGGAAAAGTGGTGGAGGTTACAGTAACTTAACAAGATGGTTTAAATGCCCCTTGGAAGAGACGTGCAGGTCGCAGTAGTTTAACAATACGGTTTAAATGCCCCTTGTAAGAGACATTCAGGTCGCAGTAGCTTAACAAGACGTTTTAAATGCCCCTTGGAAAAGTGTTGGAGGTTACAGTAGCTTAACATGATGGTTTAAATGCCCCTTGGAAGAGACGATCAAGTATCAGGAGCTTAAAAAGAAGGTTTAAATGCGCCTTGGAAGAGAAGTGCAGGTCGCAGTAGGATAACAAGACGGTTTAAATCCCTCTTGGAAGAGATGTGCAGGTCGCAGTAGCTTAACAAGAGGCTTTAAATGGTCCTTGGAAGAGACGTGCAGGTCACAGTAGCTTAACAAGACGGTTTAAATGCCCCTTGGAAGAGCGGTGGAGGTCGCAGTAGCTTATCACGATGGTTTAAATGTCCCTTGGAAGAGACATGCAGGTCGCAGCAGCTTAAAAAGACGGTTTAAATGCCCCTTGGAAGAGACGTGCAGGTCGCAGAGGCTTAACAAGACGGTTTAAATGCCCCTTGGAAGAGGCATGAAGGTCGCAGAAGCTTAACAAGACGGTTTAAAAGCCCCTTGGAAGAGAAGTGCAAGTCGCAGTAGCTTAAAAAACGGTTTAAATGCCCCTTGGAAAAGTGGTGGAGGTTACAGTAGCTTAACAAGATGGTTTAAATGCCCCTTGGAAGAGACGTGCAGGTCGAAGTAGCTTAAAAAGAAGGTTTAAATGCCCCTTTGAAGAGACGAGCAGGTCGCAGTAGCTAAACAAGACGGTTTAAATGCCCCTTGGAAGTGCGGTGGAGATCGCAGTAGCTTAACAAGACGGTTTAAATGCCCCTTGGAAGAGACATGCAGGTCACAGCACCTTAACAAGACGGTTTAAATGCCCCTTGGAAGAGACGTGGAGGTCGCAGTAGCTTAACAAGACGGTTTAAATGCCCTTTGGAAGAGACATGCAGGTCGCAGTAGCTTAACAAAGCGTTTTAAATGCTCCTTGGAAATGCTGTGGAGGTCGCAGTAGCTTAACAAGATGGTTTAAATGCCCCTTGGAAGTGCGGTGGAGGTCGCAGTAGCTTAACAAGATGGTTTAATTGCCCCTTGGAAGAGACATGCAGGTCGCAGCAGCTTAACAAGACGGTTTAAATGCCCCTTGGAAGAGACGTGCAGGTCGCAGTGGCTTAACATGAGGGTTTAAATGCCCCTTGGAAGAGACGTGCAGGTCGCAGTAGATTAACAAGACGGTTTAAATGCACCTTGGAAGAGACGTGCAGGTCGCAGTAGCTTAAAAAGACGGTTTAAATGCACCTTGGAAGAGACGTGCAGGTGCAAGTAGCTTAACAAGACAGTTTAAATGCCCCTTGAAAGAGACGTGCAGGTCGCAGTAGCTTAACAAGACGGTTTAAATGCCCCTTGGAAGTGCGGTGGAGATCGCAGTAGATTAACAAGACGGTTTAAATGCCCCTTGGAAGAGACATGCAGGTCACAGCACCTTAAAAAGACGGTTTAAATGCCCCTTGGAAGAGACGTGGAGGTCGCAGTAGCTTAACAAGACGGTTTAAATGCCCCTTGGAAGAGACATGCAGGTCGCAGTAGCTTAACAAAGCATTTTAAATGCCCCTTGGAAGTGCTGTGGAGGTCGCAGTAGCTTAACAAGACGGTTTAAATGCCCCTTGGAAAAGTGGTGGAGGTTACAGTAGCTTAAGAAGACGGTTTAAATGCCCCATGGAAGAGACGTGCAAGTCGCAGTAGCTTAACAAGACGGTTTAAATGCCCCTTGGAAGAGACGTGCAGGTAGCAGTAGCTTGACAAGACGGTTTACATCCCCCTTGGAAGAGACATGCAAGTCGCAGTGTCTTAACAAGAGGGTTTAAATGCCCCTTAGAATAGGCTTGCAGGTCGCAGTAGCTTAACGATACAGTTTAAAAGCCCCGTGGAAGAGACGTGCAGGTCGCAGTAGATTAATAAGACCGTTTAAATGCCCCTTGGAAGAGCGGTGGAGGTCGCAGTAGCTTAACAAGATGGTTTAAATGCCCCTTGGAAGTGCGGTGGAGGTCGCAGTAGCTTAACAAGATGGTTTAATTGCCCCTTGGAAGAGACATGCAGGTCGCAGCAGCTTAACAAGACGGTTTAAATGCCCCTTGGAAGAGACGTGCAGGTCGCAGTAGCTTACTAAGACGTTTTAAATGCCCCTTGGAAAAGTGGTGGAGGTTACAGTAGTTTAACAAGATGGTTCAAATGCCCCTTGGAAGAGACGACCAAGTATCAGGAGCTTAAAAAGAAGGCTTAAATGCGCCTTGGAAGAGAAGTGCAGGTCGCAGTAGCATAACAAGACGGTTTAAATGCCCCTTGGAAGAGACGAGCAGGTCGCAGTAGCTTAACAAGCCGGTTTAAATGCCCCTTGGAAGAGACTTGCAGGTAGCATTAGCTTAACAAGAGGGTTTAAATCCACCTTGGAAGAGACGTGCAGGTCGCAGTAGTTTAACAAGACAGTTTAAATGCCCCTTGACAGAGATGTGCAGGTCGCAGTAGCTTAACAAGACGGTTTAAATGCCCCTTGGAAGTGCGGTGGAGGTCGCAGTAGCTTAACAAGATGGTTTAAATGCCCCTTGGAAGAGACATGCTGGTCGCAGCAGCTTAACAAGACGGTTTAAATGCCTGTTGGAAGAGACATGCAGGTCGCAGTAGCTTAACAAGACGGCTAAATGCCCCTTGGAAGAGACGTGCAGGTCGCAGTAGCTTAACAAGACGGTTTAAATGCCCCATGGAAAGGTGGTGGAGGTTACAGTAGATTAACAAGACGGTTAAATGCACCTTGGAAGAGACGTGCAGGTCGCAGTAGCTTAAAAAGACGGTTTAAATGCACCTTGGAAGAGACGTGCAGGTCGCAGTAGCTTAACAAGAGGGTTTAAATGCCCCTTGGAATAGGTTTGCTGGTCGCAGTAGCTTACCAAGATGGTTTAAATGCCCCTTGGAAGAGACGTGCAGGTCGCAGTAGCTTAACAAGACGGTTTAAATGCCCCTTGGAAAAGTGGTGGAGGTTACAGTAGCTTAACAAGACGGTTTAGATGCCCCTTGGAAGAGACGAGTATGTCACAGTAGCTTAACAAGATGGTTTAAATGCACCTTGGAAGAGACATGCAGGTCGTAGTAGCTTAACAAGATGGTTTAAATCCCCCTTGGAAGAGACGTGCAGGTCCCAGTAGCTTAACAAGAGTGTTTAAATGCCCCTTGGAATAGGCTTGCAGGTCGCAGTAGCTTTACAAGACGGTTTAAATGCCCCTAGGAAGAGCGGTGGAGGTCGCAGTGGCTTAACAAGACAGTTTAAATGCCCCTTGGAAGATACGTGCAGTTCGCAGTAGCTTAACAAGACAGTTTAAATGCCCTTTGGAAGACACGTGCAGGTCGCAGTAGATTAATAAGACGGTTTAAATGCCCCTTCAAAGAGATGTGCAGGTCGCAGTAGCTTAATAAGATGGTTTAAATGCCCCTTGGAAGAGAGATGGAGGTCGCAGTAGCTTCACAAGACAGTTTAAATGCCCCTTGGAAGAGACGTGCAGGTCGCAGTAGCTTAACAAGAGGGTTTAAATGCCCCTTTCAAGAGACGTGCAGGTCGCAGAAGCTTAACAAGAGGGTTTAAATGCCCCTTGGAAGAGACGTGCAGGTCGCATTAGCTTAACAAGATGGTTTAAATGCCCCTTGGAAGAGCGGTGGAGGTCGCAGTAGCTTAATAAGACTGTTTAAATGCCCCTTGGAAGAGACATGCAGGTCGCAGTAGCTTATCAAGACTGTTTAAATGCCCCTCTGAAGAGACGTGCAGGTCGCAGTAGCTTAACAAGACTGTTGAGATGCCCCTTGGAAAAGTGTTGGAGGTTACATTAACTTAACAAGACGGTTTAAATGCCCCTTGGAAGAGACGTTCAAGTCACAGTAGCTTAAAAAGACGGTTTAAATGCGCCTTGGAAGAAATGTGCAGGTCGCAGTAGCTTAATAAGACAGTTTAAATGCCCCTTGGAAGAGAGGTGGAGGTCGCAGTAGCTTAACAAGACAGTTTAAATGCCCCTTGGAAGAGACGTGCAGGTCGCAGTAGCTTAACAAGAGGGTTTAAATGCCCCTTTAAAGAGACGAGCAGGTCGCAGGAGCTTAATAAGATGGTTTAAATACCCCTTGGAAGAGACGTTCAAGTCACAGTAGCGTAAAAAGACTGTTTAAATGCGCCTTGGAAGAGACGTGCAGGTCGCAGAAGCTTAACAAGATGGTTTAAATGCCCCTTGGAAGAGCGGTGGAGGTCGCAGAAGCTTAACACGATGGTTTAAATGCCCCTTGGAAGAGACATGCATTTTGCAGCAGCTTAAAAAGATGGTTTAAATGACACTTGGAAGAGACGTGCAGGTCGCCGTGGCTTAACAAGACGGTTTAAATGCCCCTTGAAAGAGACATACAGGTCGCAGTAGCTTAACAAGACGGTTTAAAAGCCCCTTGGAAGAGACGTGCAGGTCGCAGTAGCTTAACAAGAGGGCTTAAATGCCCCTTTCAAGAGACGTGCAGGTCGCAGGAACTTAACAAGAGGTTATAAATGCACCTTGGAAGAGACGTGCAGGTCGCAGTAGCTTAACAAGACAGTTTAAATGCTCCTTGGAAGAGCGGTGAAGGTCGCAGTAGCTTAACAAGACAGTTTAAATGCCACTTGGAAGAAACATGCAGGTCGAAGCAGCTTAATAAGACTGTTTAAATTCCCCTAGGAAAAGACGTGCAGGTCGCAGAGGCTTAACAAGATGGTTTAAATGCCACTTGGAAGAGACATGCAGGTCGCAGTAGCTTAACAAGACGGTTTAAATGCCCCTTGGAAGAGACGTGCAGGTCGCAGTAGCTTAACAAGACGGTTTAAATGCCCCGTGGAAAAGTGGTGGAGGTTACAGTAGCTTAACAAGATGGTTTAAATGCCCCTTGGCAGAGACTTGCAAGTTACAGTAGCTTAACAAGTCGGATTAAATGCCCCTTGGAAGAGATGTGCAGGTCGCAGTAGCTTAACAAGATGGTTTAAATGCCCATTGGAAGAGCGGTGGAGGTCGCAGAAGCTTAACATGATGGTTTAAATGCCCCTTGGAAGAGACATGCAGGTTGCAGCAGCTTAAAAAGACGGTTTAAATGCAACTTGGAAGAGACGTGCAGGTCGCCGAGGCTTAACAAGACGGTTTAAATGCCCCTTGGAAAAGTGGTGGAGGTTACAGTAGCTTAACAAGATGGTTTAAATGCCCCTTGGAAGAGACGATCAAGTCGCAGGAGCTTAAAAAGAAGGTTTAAATGCGCCATGGAAGAGAACTGCAGGTCGCAGTAGCATAACAAGATGGTTTAAATGCCCCTTGGAAGAGCGGTGGAGGTCGCAGTAGCTTAACAAGACGGTTTAAATGCCCCTTGGAAGAGACATGCAGGTCGCAGTAGCTTAACAAGACTGTTTAAATGCCCCTTGGAAGAGACGTGCAGGTAGCAGTAGCTTAACAAGACTGTTGAGATGCCCCTTGGAAAAGTGGTGGAGGTTACAGTAGCTTAACAAGACGGTTTAATTGCCCCTTGGAAGAGAAGTTCAAGTCACAGTAGCTTAAAAAGACGATTTAAATGCGCCTTGGAAGAGATGTGCAGGTCGCAGTAGCTTAATAAGACGGTTTAAATGCCCCTTGGAAGAGAGGTGGAGGTCGCAGTAGCTTGATGAGACAGTTTAAATGCCCCTTGGAAGAGACGTGCAGGTCACAGTAGCTCAACAAGAAGGTATAAATGCCCCTTTCAAGAGACGTGCATGTCGCAGGAGTTTAACAAGAGGGTTTAAATGACCCTTGGAAGAGACTTGGAGGTCGCAGTAGCTTAACAAGACGGTTTAAAAGCCCCTTGGAAGAGACGTGCAGGTCGCAGTAGCTTAACAAGAGGGTTTAAATGCCCCTTTCAAGAGACGTGCAGGTCGCAGGAACTTAACAAGAGGTTATAAATGCCCCTTGGAAGAGACGTACAGGCCGCAGTAGCTTAACAAGACAGTTTAAATGCTCCTTTGAAGAGCGGTGAAGGTCGCAGTAGCTTAACAAGACAGTTTAAATGCCACTTGGAAGAAACATGCAGGTCGAAGCAGCTTAATAAGACTGTTTAAATGCCCCTAGGAAAAGACGTGCAGGTCGCAGAGGCTTAACAAGACGGTTTAAATGCCCCTTGGAAGAGACATGCAGGTCGCAGTAGCTTAACAAGACGGTTTAAATGCCCATTGGAAGAGACATGCAGGTCGCAGTAGCTTAACAAGACGGTTTAAATGCACTGTGGAAAAGTGGTGGAGGTTACAGTAGCTTAACAAGATGGTTTAAATGCACCTTGGCAGAGACGTGCAAGTTACAGTACCTTAACAAGACGGATTAAATGCCCCTTGGAAGAGATGTGCAGGTCGCAGTAGCTTGACAAGATGGTTTAAATGCCCCTTGGAAGAGCGGTGGAGGTCGCAGAAGCTTAACACGATGGTTTAAATGCCCCTTGGAAGAGACATGCAGGTTGCAGCAGCTTAAAAAGACGATTTAAATGGCCCTTGGAAGAGACGTGCAGTTCGCAGTAGCTTACCAAGACGGTTTAAATGGCCCTTGGAAGAGACGTGCAGGTCGCAGTAGCTTAACAAGACGGTTTAAATGCCCCTTGGAAGAGCAGTGGAGGTCGCAGTAGCTTAACAAGACGGTTTAAATGCCCCTTGGAATAGACATGCAGGTCACAGTAGCTTAACAAGACGGTTTAAATGCCCCTTGGAGGAGACGTGCAGGTCACAGTAGCTTATCAAGATAGTTTAAATGCCCCTTGAAAGAGCGGTGGATGTCGCAGTAGCTTAACAAGACAGTTTAAATGCCCCTTGGAAGAGACGTGCAGGTCGCAGTAGCTTAACAAGACGGTTTAAATGTCCCTTGGTAGAGACATGCAGGTCGCAGTAGCTTAACAAGACGGTTTAAATGCCCCAAGGAGGAGACGTGCAGGTCGCAGTAGCTTAACAAGACGGTTTAAATGTCCCTTGGAAGAGACGTGCAAGTCGCAGTAGCTTAAAAAGTCGGTTTAAATGCGCCTTGTAAGAGACGTGCAGGTCGCAGTAGCTTAACAAGACGATTTAAATGCCCCTTGGAAGAGACGAGCAGGTCTCAGTAGCTTAACAAGATGGTTTAAATGCCCCTTGGAACAGACATGCAGGTCACAGTAGCTTAACAAGACAGTTTAAATGCCCCTTGGAAGAGCGGTGAAGGTCTCAGTAGCTTAACAAGACAGTTTAAATGCCCCTTGGAAGACACATTCAGGTAGCAGCAGCTTAACAAGACTGTTTAAATGCCCCTTGGAAGAGACGTGCATGTCGCAGTAGCTTAAGAAGACGGTTTAAATGCCCCTTGGAAGAGACGTGCAGGTCGCAGTAGCTTGACAAGACGGTTTAAATGCCCCTTGGAAATGTGGTGGAGGCTACAGTAGCTTAACAAGACGGTTTAAATGCCCCTTGGAAGAGACATGCAGGTCGCAGTAGCTTAACAAGAAGGTTTAAATGCCCCTTGGAAGAGACGTGCAGGTCGCAGTAGCTTGACAAGACGGTTTAAATGCCCCTTGGAAGAGACGTGCAGGTCACAGTAGCTTAACAAGACAGTTTAAATGCCCCTTCGAAGAGACGTGCAGGTCGCAGTAGCTTGACAAGACGGTTTAAATGCCCCTTGGAAATGTGGTGGAGGCTACAGTAGCTTAACAAGACGGTTTAAATGCAACTTGGAAGAGACGTGCAGGTCACAGTAGCTTAACAAGGCAGTTTAAATGCCCCTTGGAAGAGACGTGCAGGTCAAAGTAGCTTAACAAGATGGTTTAAATGCCCCTTGGAAGAGCGGTGGAGGTTGCATTAGCTTAACAGGATGGTTTAAATGCCCATTGGAAGAGAGGTGCAGGTCGCAGTAGCTTAATAAGACGGTTTAAATGCCCCTTGGAAGAGACGTGCAGGTCACAGTAGCTTAACAAGACGGTTTAAATGCCACTTGGAAGAGACGTGCAGGTCGCAGTAGCTTAACAAGATGGTTTAAATGCCCCTTGGAAGAGCGGTGGAGGTCGCATTAGCTTAACAGGACGTTTTAAATGCCCATTGGAAGAGAGGTGCAGGTCGCAGTAGCTTAATAAGACGGTTTAAATGCCCCTTGGAAGAGACATGCAGGTCGCAGTAGCTTAAAAAGACGGTTTAACTGCCCTTTGGAAGAGACATGCAGGTCGCAGCAGCTTAACAAGACTGTTTAAATGCCCCTTGGAAGAGACATGCAGGTCGCAGTAGCTTAACAAGACGGTTTAAATGCACCTTGGTAGAGACATGCAGGTCGCAGTAGTTTAACAAGACGGTTTAAATGCCCCATTGAAGAGACGTGCAGGTCGCAGTAGCTTAACAATATGGTTTAAATGCCCCTTGGAAAAGTGGTGGAGGTTACAGTAGCTAAACAAGACGGTTTAAATGCCCCTTGGAAGAGACGTGCAAGTCGCAGTAGCTTAACAGGACAATTTAAATGCCCCTTGGAAGAGACGTGCAGGTCGCAGTAGCTTAACAAGACGGTTTAAATGCCCCTTGGAAGAGACGTGCAGGTCGCAGTAGCTTAAAAAGATGGTTTAAATGCCCCTTGGAAGAGCGGTGGAGGTCGCAGAAGCTTAACAAGACAGTTTAAATGCCCCTTGGAAGAGAGGTGCAGGTCACAGGAGCTTAATAAGACGGTTTAAATGCCCCTTGGAAGAGACGTGCAGGTCGCAGTAGCTTAACAAGACAGTTTAAATGCCCCTTGGAAGAGACGTGCAGGTCGCAGTAGATTAAAAAGATGGTTTAAATGCCCCTTGGAAGAGACGTGCAGGTCGCAGTAGCACAACAAGACGGTTTAAATGCCACTTGGAAGAGACGTTCAGGCCGCAGTAGCTTAACAAGACGGTTTAAATGCCCCTTAGAAGAGGCTTGCAGGTCGCAGTAGCTTACCAAGATGGTTTAAATGCCCCTTGGAAAAGACGTGCAGGTCGCAGTATCTTAACAAGATGGTCTAAATGCCCCTTGCAAGAGCGGTGGAAGTCGCATTAGCTTAACAAGACGGTTTAAATGCCATTTGGAAGAGACGTGCAGGTCGCAGTAGCTTAACAAGATGGTTTAAATGCCCCTTGCAAGAGCGGTGGAGGTCGCATTAGCTTAAAAAGACAGTTTAAATGCCCTTTGGAAGAGACGTGCAGGTCGCAGTAGCTTAACAAGACGGTTTAAATGCACCTTGGTAGAGACATGCAGGTCGCAGTAGCTTAACAAGACGGTTTAAATGTCCCGTTGAAGAGACGTGCAGGTCGCAGTAGCTTAACAATACGGTTTAAATGCCCCTTGGAAAAGTGGTGGAGGTCTAAATAGCTTAACAAGACGGTTTAAATGCCCCTTGGAAGAGACGTGCAGGTCGCAGTAGCTTAACAAGACAGTTTAAATGCCCCTTGGAAGAGACATGCAGGTCGCAGTAGCTTAAAAATACGGTTTAAATGCCCCTTGGAAGAGCGGTGGAGGTCTCAGTAGATTAGCAAGTCAGTTTAAATGCCCCTTGGAAGAGACGTGCAGGTCACAGTAGCTTAACAAGACAGTTTAAATGCCCCTTGGAAGAGACGTGCATGTCACAGAAGCTTAACAAGATGGTTTTAATGCCCCTTGGAAGAGACGTGCAGTTCGCAGTAGCTTAACAATACGGATTAAATGTCCCTTGGAAGAGCAGTGGAGGTCGCATTAGCTTAACAAGACGGTTTAAATGCCCCTTGGTAGAGAAGTGCAGGTCACAGTAGCTTAACAAGTCGGTTAAAATGCCCTTTGGAAGAGCGGTGGAGGTCGCAGTAGCTTAACAAGACGGTTTTAATGCCGCTTGGAAGAGACGTGCTGGTCGCAGTAGCTTAACAATACGGTTTAAATGCCCCTTGGAAGAGACGTGCATGTCGCAGTAGATTAACAAGACGGTTTAATTGCCCCTTGGTAGAGAAATGCAGGTCACAGTAGCTTAATAAGACAGTTTAAATGCAGCTTGGAAGAGACGTGCAGG
This sequence comes from Phyllobates terribilis, assembly GCF_046119375.1. Taxonomy (NCBI): domain Eukaryota; kingdom Metazoa; phylum Chordata; class Amphibia; order Anura; family Dendrobatidae; genus Phyllobates; species Phyllobates terribilis. The sequence goes on from NW_027362775.1 coordinate 25,592,105, forward strand.
TCGCAGTAGCTTAACAAGACAATTTAAATGCCCCTTGGAAGAAACGTCCAGGTGGCAGTAGCTTAACAAGACTGTTTAAATGCCCCTTGGAAGAGACGTACAGGTCGCAGTAGCTTAACAAGATGGTTTAAATGCTCCTTGGAAGAGCGGTGGAGGTCGTAGTAGCTTAACAAAACGGATTAAATGCCCCTTGGAAGAGACGTGCAGGTCGCAGCAGCTTACCAAGACTGTTTAAATGCCCGTTGGAAGAGACGTTCAGGTCGCAGTAGCTTAACAAGACGGTTTAAATGCCCCTTGGAAGAGCGGTGGAGGTCGCAGTAGGTTAACAAAACGTTTTAAATGCCCCTTGGAATAGACGTGCAGGTCGCAGTAGCTTAACAAGACGGTTTAAATGCCCCTTGGAAGAGACATGCAGGTCGCAGTAGCTTAACAAGATGGTTTAAATGTCCCTTGGAAGAGCGTTGGAGGTCGCAAAAGCTTAACAAGACAGTTTAAATGCCCCTTGGAAGAGACGTGCAGGTCACAGGAGCTTAATAAGACGGTTTAAATGTCCCTTGGAAGAGACGTGCAGGTCGCAGTAGCTTAACAATACAGTTTAAATGCCCCTTGGAAGAGACGTGCGGGTTGCAGCAGCTTAAAAAGACGGTTTAAATGCCCCTTGGAAGAGAAGTGCAGGTCGCCGTAGCTTAACAAGACAATTTAAATGCCCTTTGGAAGAGACATGCAGGTCGCAGTAGCTTAACAAGACGGTTTAAATGCCCCTTGGAAGAGCGGTGTAGGTCGCAGTAGCTTAACAAGACAGTTTAAATGCCCCTTGGAAGAGACGTGCAGTTCGCAGTAGCTTAACAAGACGGTTTAAATGCCCCTTGGAAGAGCGGTGTAGGTCGTAGTAGCTTAACAAGATGGTTTAAATGCCGCTTGGTAGAGACATGCAGGTCGCAGTAGCTTAACAAGTTGGTTAAAATGCCCCTTGGTAGAGACATGCAGGTCGCAGTAGCTTAACAAGACGGTTTAAATGCCCCTTGGAAGAGCGGTGTAGGTCGCAGTAGCTTAACAAGACAGTTTAAATGCCCCTTGGAGGAGACGTGCAGTTCGCATTAGCTAAACAAGACTGTTTAAATGCCGCTTGGAAGAGACGTGCAGGTCGTAGTAGCTTAACAAGATGGTTTAAATGCCCCTTGGTAGAGACATGCAGGTCGCAGTAGCTTAACAAGACGGTTCAAATGCCCCATTGAAGAGACGTGCAGGTCGCAGTAGCTTAACAAGACGGTTTAAATGCCCCTTGGAAAAGTGGTGGAGGTTACAGTAGCTTAACAAGAAGGTTTAAATGCCCCTTGGAAGAGACGTGCAAGTCGCAGTAGCTTAACAAGACGATTTAAATGGCCCTTGGAAGAGACGTGCAGTTCGCAGTAGCTTACCAAGATGGTTTAAATGGCCCTTGGAAGAGACGTGCAGGTCGCAGTAGCTTAATAAGACGGTTTAAATGCCCCTTGGAAGAGCAGTGGAGGTCGCAGTAGCTTAACAAGACGGTTTAAATGCCCCTTGGAATAGACATGCAGGTCACAGTAGCTTAACAAGACGGTTTAAATGCCCCTTGGAAGAGACGTGCAGGTCGCAGTATCTTAACAAGATGGTTTAAATGCCCCTTGCAAGAGACATGCAGGTCGCAGTAGCTTAACAAGAAGGTTTAAATGCCCCTTGGAAGAGACGTGCAGGTCGCAGTACCTTGACAAGACGGTTTAAATGCCCCTTGGAAATGTGATGGAGGCTACAGTAGCTTAACAAGATGGTTTAAATGCCCCTTGGAAGAGACGTGCAGGTCACAATAGCTTAACAAGACAGTTTAAATGCCCCTTGGAAGAGACGTGTAGGTCGCAGTAGCTTAATAAGATGGTTTAAATGCTCCTTTCAAGAGACGTGCAGGTCACAGTAGCTTAACAAGACGGTTTAAATGCCACTTGGAAGAGACGTGCAGGTCGCAGTAGCTTAACAAGATGGTTTAAATGCCCATTGGAAGAGCAGTGGAGGTCGCATTAGCTTAACAGGACGGTTTAAATGCCCATTGGAAGAGAGGTGCAGGTCGCAGTAGCTTAATAAGACGGTTTAAATGCCCCTTGGAAGAGACATGCAGGTAGCAGTAGCGTAAAAAGACGGTTTAAATGCCCTTTGGAAGAGACATGCAGGTCGCAGCAGCTTAACAAGACTGTTTAAATGCCCCTTGGAAGAGACATGCAGGTCACAGTAGCTTAACAAGACAGTTTAAATGCCCCTTGGAAGAGACGTGCAGGTCAAAGTAGCTTAACAAGACGGTTTAAATGCCCATTGCAAGAGACGAGCAGTTCACAGTAGTTTAACAAGACGGTTAAAATGCCACTTGGAAGAGACGTGCAGGTCACAGTAGCTTAACAAGACGGTTTAAATGCCCTTTGGAAGAGACATGCAGGTCGCAGCAGCTTAACAAGACTGTTTAAATGCCCCTTGGAAGAGACATGCAGGTCACAGTAGCTTAACAAGACAGTTTAAATGCCCCTTGGAAGAGACGTGCAGGTCAAAGCAGCTTAATAAGACGGTTTAAATGCCCCTTGCAAGAGACGTGCAGTTCACAGTAGCTTAACAAGACGGTTTAAATGCCCCTTGGAAGAGACGTGCAGGTCACAGTAGCTTAACAAGACAGTTTAAATGCCCCTTGGAAGAGACGTGGAGGTCAAAGTAGCTTAACAAGGCGGTTTAAATGCCCCTTGCAAGAGACGTGCAGTTCACAGTAGCTTAACAAGACGGTTTAAATGCCACTTGGAAGAGACGTGCAGGTCGCAGTAGCTTAACAAGATGGTTTAAATGCCCCTTGGAAGAGACGTGCAGGTCGCAGTAGCTTAACAAGATGGTTTAAATGTCCCTTGGTAGAGACATGCAGGTCGCAGCAGCTTAACAAGACGGTTTAAATGCCCCATGGAGGAGACGTGCAGGTCACAGTTTCTTAACAAGACCGTTTAAATGTCCCTTGGAAGAGACGTGCAAGTCGCAGTAGCTTAAAAAGACGGTTTAAATGCGCCTTGGAAGAGACGTGCAGGTCGCAGTAGCTTACCAAGATTATTTAAATGCCCCTTGGAAGAGACGTGCAAGTCGCAGAGGCTTAACAAGACAGTTTAAATCCCCCTTGGAAGAGACGTGCAGTTCGCAGTAGCTTAACAAGACTGTTTAAATGACCCTTGGAAGAGTCTTGCAGTTAGCAGTAGCTTACTAAGACGGTTTAAATGCCCCTTTGAAGAGACGTGCAGGTCGCAGTAGCTTAACAAGACGGTTTAAATGCCCCTTGGAAGAGACGAGCAGGTCACAGTAGCTTACCAAGATGGTTTAAATGCCCCTTGGAAGAGACGTGTAGGTCGCAGTAGCTTAACCAGAGGGTGTAAATGCCCCTTGGAAGCGGCTTGCAGGTCGTAGAAGCTTACCAAGACAGTTTAATTGCCCCTTGGAAGAGACGTGCTGGTCGCAGTAGCTTAACAAGAAGGTTTAAATGCCCCTTGGAAGAGACGTGCAGGTCGCAGTAGCTTAACAAGACGGTTTAAATGCCCCTGGAAGAGCGGTGTAGGTCGCAGTAGCTTAACAAGACAGTTTAAATGCCCCTTGGAAGAGACGTGCAGTTCGCATTAGCTAAACAAGACTGTTTAAATGTCGCTTGGAAGAGACGTGCAGGTCGCAGTAGCTTAACAAGACGGTTCAAATGCCCCATTGAAGAGACGTGCAGGTCGCAGTAGCTTAACAAGACGGTTTAAATGCCCCTTGGAAAAGTGCTGGAGGTTACAGTAGCTTAACAAGAAGGTTTAAATGCCCCTTGGAAGAGACGTGCAAGTCGCAGTAGCTTAACAAGACGATTTAAATGGCCCTTGGAAGAGACGTGCAGTTCGCAGTAGCTTACCAAGACGGTTTAAATGGCCCTTGGAAGAGACGTGCAGGTCGCAGTAGCTTAACAAGACGGTTTAAATGCCCCTTGGTAGAGACATGCAGGTCACAGTAGCTTAAGAAGACGGTTCAAATGCCCCATTGAAGAGACGTGCAGGTCGCAGTAGCTTAACAAGACGGTTTAAATGCCCCTTGGAAAAGTGCTGGAGGTTACAGTAGCTTAACAAGAAGGTTTAAATGCCCCTTGGAAGAGACGTGCAAGTCGCAGTAGCTTAACAAGACGATTTAAATGGCCCTTGGAAGAGACGTGCAGTTCGCAGTAGCTTACCAAGACGGTTTAAATGGCCCTTGGAAGAGACGTGCAGGTCGCAGTAGCTTAACAAGATGGTTTAAATGCCCCTTGGAAGAGCAGTGGAGGTCGCAGTAGCTTAACAAGACGGTTTAAATGCCCCTTGGAATAGACATGCAGGTCACAGTAGCTTAACAAGACGATTTAAATGCCCCTTGGAAGAGACGTGCAGGTCACAGTAGCTTATCAAGATAGTTTAAATGCCCCTTGAAAGAGCGGTGGATGTCGCAGTAGCTTAACAAGACAGTTTAAATGCCCCTTGGAAGAGACGTGCAGGTCGCAGTAGCTTAACAAGACGGTTTAAATGTCCCTTGGTAGAGACATGCAGGTTGCAGTAGCTTAACAAGACGGTTTAAATGCCCCAAGGAGGAGACGTGCAGGTCGCAGTAGCTTAACAAGACGGTTTAAATGTCCCTTGGAAGAGACGTGCAAGTCGCAGTAGCTTAAAAAGTCGGTTTAAATGCGCCTTGTAAGAGACGTGCAGGTCGCAGTAGCTTAACAAGACGGTTTAAATGCCCCTTGGAAGAGACGAGCAGGTCTCAGTAGCTTAACAAGATGGTTTAAATGCCCCTTGGAAGAGACATGCAGGTCACAGTAGCTTAACAAGACAGTTTAAATGCCCCTTGGAAGAGCGGTGAAGGTCTCAGTAGCTTAACAAGACAGTTTAAATGCCCCTTGGAAGACACATTCAGGTAGCAGCAGCTTAACAAGACTGTTTAAATGCCCCTTGGAAGAGACGTGCATGTCGCAGTAGCTTAAGAAGACGGTTTAAATGCCCCTTGGAAGAGACGTGCAGGTCGCAGTAGCTTGACAAGACGGTTTAAATGCCCCTTGGAAATGTGGTGGAGGCTACAGTAGCTTAACAAGACGGTTTAAATGCCCCTTGGAAGAGACATGCAGGTCGCAGTAGCTTAACAAGAAGGTTTTAATGCCCCTTGGAAGAGACGTGCAGGTCGCAGTAGCTTGACAAGACGGTTTAAATGCCCCTTGGAAGAGACGTGCAGGTCACAGTAGCTTAACAAGACAGTTTAAATGCCCCTTGGAAGAGACGTGCAGGTCGCAGTAGCTTGACAAGACGGTTTAAATGCCCCTTGGAAATGTGGTGGAGGCTACAGTAGCTTAACAAGACGGTTTAAATGCAACTTGGAAGAGACGTGCAGGTCACAGTAGCTTAACAAGGCAGTTTAAATGCCCCTTGGAAGAGACGTGCAGGTCAAAGTAGCTTAACAAGATGGTTTAAATGCCCCTTGGAAGAGCGGTGGAGGTCGCATTAGCTTAACAGGATGGTTTAAATGCCCATTGGAAGAGAGGTGCAGGTCGCAGTAGCTTAATAAGACGGTTTAAATGCCCCTTGGAAGAGACGTGCAGGTCACAGTAGCTTAACAAGAGGGTTTAAATGCCACTTGGAAGAGACGTGCAGGTCGCAGTAGCTTAACAAGATGGTTTAAGTGCCCCTTGGAAGAGCGGTGGAGGTCGCATTAGCTTAACAGGACGGTTTAAATGCCCATTGGAAGAGAGGTGCAGGTCGCAGTAGCTTAATAAGACGGTTTAAATGCCCCTTGGAAGAGACATGCAGGTCGCAGTAGCTTAAAAAGACGGTTTAAATGCCCTTTGGAAGAGACATGCAGGTCGCAGCAGCTTAACAAGACTGTTTAAATGCCCCTTGGAAGAGACATGCAGGTCGCAGTAGCTTAACAAGACGGTTTAAATGCACCTTGGTAGAGACGTGCAGGTCGCAGTAGCTTAACAATATGGTTTAAATGCCCCTTGGAAAAGTGGTGGAGGTTACAGTAGCTAAACAAGACGGTTTAAATGCCCCTTGGAAGAGACGTGCAAGTCGCAGTAGCTTAACAGGACAATTTAAATGCCCCTTGGAAGAGACGTGCAGGTCGCAGTAGCTTAACAAGACGGTTTAAATGCCCCTTGGAAGAGACGTGCAGGTCGCAGTAGCTTAAAAGGATGGTTTAAATGCCCCTTGGAAGAGCGGTGGAGGTCGCAGAGGCTTAACAAGACAGTGTAAATGCCCCTTGGAAGAGACGTGCAGGTCACAGGAGCTTAATAAGACGGTTTAAATGTCCCTTGGAAGAGACGTGCAGGTCGCAGTTGCTTAACAAGACAGTTTAAATGCCCCTTGGAAGAGACGTGCAGGTCGCAGTAGCTTAACAAGACAGTTTAAATGCCCCTTGGAAGAGACGTGCAGGTCGCAGTAGATTAAAAAGATGGTTTAAATGCCCCTTGGAAGAGAAGTGCAAGTCGCAGTAGCACAACAAGACGGTTTAAATGCCACTTGGAAGAGACGTTCAGGCCGCAGTAGCTTAACAAGACGGTTTAAATGCCCCTTAGAAGAGGCTTGCAGGTCGCAGTAGCTTACCAAGATGGTCTAAATGCCCCTTGCAAGAGCGGTGGAAGTCGCATTAGCTTAACAAGACGGTTTAAATGCCATTTGGAAGAGACGTGCAGGTCGCAGTAGCTTAACAAGATGGTTTAAATGCCCCTTGCAAGAGCGGTGGAGGTCGCATTAGCTTAAAAAGACTGTTTAAATGCCCTTTGGAAGAGACGTGCAGGTCGCAGTAGCTTAACAAGACGGTTTAAATGCACCTTGGTAGAGACATGCAGGTCGCAGTAGCTTAACAAGACGGTTTAAATGTCCCGTTGAAGAGACGTGCAGGTCGCAGTAGCTTAACAATACGTTTTAAATGCCCCTTGGAAAAGTGGTGGAGGTCTAAATAGCTTAACAAGACGGTTTAAATGCCCCTTGGAAGAGACGTGCAGGTCGCAGTAGCTTAACAAGACGGTTTAAATGCCCCTTGGAAGAGACATGCAGGTCGCAGTAGCTTAAAAATACGGTTTAAATGCCCCTTGGAAGAGCGGTGGAGGTCTCAGTAGATTAGCAAGTCAGTTTAAATGCCCCTTGGAAGAGACGTGCAGGTCCCAGTAGCTTAACAAGACAGTTTAAATGCCCCTTGGAAGAGACGTGCATGTCGCAGAAGCTTAACAAGATGGTTTTAATGCCCCTTGGAAGAGACGTGCAGTTCGCAGTAGCTTAACAATACGGATTAAATGTCCCTTGGAAGAGCAGTGGAGGTCGCATTAGCTTAACAAGACGGTTTAAATGCCCCTTGGTAGAGAAGTGCAGGTCACAGTAGCTTAACAAGTCGGGTAAAATGACCTTTGGTAGAGAAATGCAGGTCACAGTAGCTTAATAAGACAGTTTAAATGCAGCTTGGAAGAGACGTGCAGGTCGCAGTAGCTTAACAAGACAATTTAAATGCCCCTTGGAAGAAACATCCAGGTGGCAGTAGCTTAACAAGACTGTTTAAATGCCCCTTGGAAGAGACGTACAGGTCGCAGTAGCTTAACAAGATGGTTTAAATGCTCCTTGGAAGAGCGGTGGAGGTCGTAGTAGCTTAACAAAACGGATTAAATGCCCCCTGGAAGAGACGTGCAGGTCGCAGCAGCTTACCAAGACTGTTTAAATGCCCGTTGGAAGAGACGTTCAGGTCGCAGTAGCTTAACAAGACGGTTTAAATGCCCCTTGGAAGAGCGGTGGAGGTCGCAGTAGGTTAACAAAACGTTTTAAATGCCCCTTGGAATAGACGTGCAGGTCGCAGTAGCTTAACAAGACGGTTTAAATGCCCCTTGGAAGAGACATGCAGGTCGCAGTAGCTTAACAAGATGGTTTAAATGTCCCTTGGAAGAGCGTTGGAGGTCGCAAAAGCTTAACAAGACAGTTTAAATGCCCCTTGGAAGAGACGTGCAGGTCACAGGAGCTTAATAAGACGGTTTAAATGTCCCTTGGAAGAGACGTGCAGGTCGCAGTAGCTTAACAATACAGTTTAAATGCCCCTTGGAAGAGACGTGCGGGTTGCAGCAGCTTAAAAAGACGGTTTAAATGCTCCTTGGAAGAGAAGTGCAGGTCGCCGTAGCTTAACAAGACAATTTAAATGCCCTTTGGAAGAGACATGCAGGTCGCAGTAGCTTAACAAGACGGTTTAAATGCCCCTTGGAAGAGCGGTGTAGGTCGCAGTAGCTTAACAAGACAGTTTAAATGCCCCTTGGAAGAGACGTGCAGTTCGCAGTAGCTTAACAAGACGGTTTAAATGCCCCTTGGAAGAGCGGTGTAGGTCGTAGTAGCTTAACAAGATGGTTTAAATGCCCCTTGGTAGAGACATGCAGGTCGCAGTAGCTTAACAAGTTGGTTTAAATGCCCCTTGGTAGAGACATGCAGGTCGCAGTAGCTTAACAAGACGGTTTAAATGCCCCTTGGAAGAGTGGTGTAGGTCGCAGTAGCTTAACAAGACAGTTTAAATGCCCCTTGGAGGAGACGTGCAGTTCGCATTAGCTAAACAAGACTGTTTAAATGCCGCTTGGAAGAGACGTGCAGGGCGTAGTAGCTTAACAAGATGGTTTAAATGCCCCTTGGTAGAGACATGCAGGTCGCAGTAGCTTAACAAGACGGTTCAAATGCCCCATTGAAGAGACTTGCAGGTCGCAGTAGCTTAACAAGACGGTTTAAATGCCCCTTGGAAAAGTGGTGGAGGTTACAGTAGCTTAACAAGGAGGTTTAAATGCCCCTTGGAAGAGACGTGCAAGTCGCAGTAGCTTAACAAGACGATTTAAATGGCCCTTGGAAGAGACGTGCAGTTCGCAGTAGCTTACCAAGACGGTTTAAATGGCCCTTGGAAGAGACGTGCAGGTCGCAGTAGCTTAATAAGACGGTTTAAATGCCCCTTGGAAGAGCGGTGGAGGTCGCAGTAGCTTAACAAGACGGTTTAAATGCCCCTTGGAATAGACATGCAGGTCACAGTAGCTTAACAAGACGGTTTAAATGCCCCTTGGAAGAGACGTGCAGGTCGCAGTATCTTAACAAGATGGTTTAAATGCCCCTTGCAAGAGACATGCAGGTCGCAGTAGCTTAACAAGAAGGTTTAAGTGCCCCTTGGAAGAGACGTGCAGGTCGCAGTACCTTGACAAGACGGTTTAAATGCCCCTTGGAAATGTGATGGAGGCTTCAGTAGCTTAACAAGACGGTTTAAATGCCCCTTGGAAGAGACGTGCAGGTCACAATAGCTCAACAAGACAGTTTAAATGCCCCTTGGAAGAGACGTGTAGGTCGCAGTAGCTTAATAAGATGGTTTAAATGCCCCTTGCAAGAGACGTGCAGGTCACAGTAGCTTAACAAGACGGTTTAAATGCCACTTGGAAGAGACGTGCAGGTCGCAGTAGCTTAACAAGATGGTTTAAATGCCCCTTGGAAGAGCAGTGGAGGTCGCATTAGCTTAACAGGACGGTTTAAATGCCCATTGGAAGAGAGGTGCAGGTCGCAGTAGCTTAATAAGACGGTTTAAATGCCCCTTGGAAGAGACATGCAGGTAGCAGTAGCTTAAAAAGACGGTTTAAATGCCCTTTGGAAGAGACATGCAGGTCGCAGCAGCTTAACAAGACTGTTTAAATGCCCCTTGGAAGAGACATGCAGGTCACAGTAGCTTAACAAGACAGTTTAAATGCCCCTTGGAAGAGACGTGCAGGTCAAAGTAGCTTAACAAGACGGTTTAAATGCCCCTTGCAAGAGACGAGCAGTTCACAGTAGCTTAACAAGACGGTTAAAATGCCACTTGGAAGAGACGTGCAGGTCACAGTAGCTTAACAAGACGGTTTAAATGCCCTTTGGAAGAGACATGCAGGTCGCAGCAGCTTAACAAGACTGTTTAAATGCCCCTTGGAAGAGACATGCAGGTCACAGTAGCTTAACAAGACAGTTTAAATGCCCCTTGGAAGAGACGTGGAGGTCAAAGTAGCTTAACAAGGCAGTTTAAATGCCCCTTGCAAGAGACGTGCAGTTCACAGTAGCTTAACAAGACGGTTTAAATGCCACTTGGAAGAGACGTGCAGGTCGCAGTAGCTTAACAAGATGGTTTAAATGCCCATTGGAAGAGCGGTGGAGGTCGCAGTAGATTAAAAAGATGGTTTAAATGCCCCTTGGAAGAGACGTGCAGGTCGCAGTAGCACAACAAGATGGTTTAAATGCCACTTGGAAGAGACGTTCAGGCCGCAGTAGCTTAACAAGACGGTTTAAATGTCCCTTAGAAGAGGCTTGCAGGTCGCAGTAGCTTACCAAGATGGTTTAAATGCCCCTTGGAAAAGACGTGCAGGTCGCAGTATCTTAACAAGATGGTCTAAATGCCCCTTGCAAGAGCGGTGGAAGTCGCATTAGCTTAACAAGACGGTTTAAATGCCATTTGGAAGAGACGTGCAGGTCGCAGTAGCTTAACAAGATGGTTTAAATGCCCCTTGCAAGAGCGGTGGAGGTCGCATTAGCTTAAAAAGACAGTTTAAATGCCCTTTGGAAGAGACGTGCAGGTCGCAGTAGCTTAACAAGACGGTTTAAATGCACCTTGGTAGAGACATGCAGGTCGCAGTAGCTTAACAAGACGGTTTAAATGTCCCGTTGAAGAGACGTGCAGGTCGCAGTAGCTTAACAATACGGTTTAAATGCCCCTTGGAAAAGTGGTGGAGGTCTAAATAGCTTAACAAGATGGTTTAAATGCCCCTTGGAAGAGACGTGCAGGTCGCAGTAGCTTAACAAGACGGTTTAAATGCCCCTTGGAAGAGACATGCAGGTCGCAGTAGCTTAAAAATACGGTTTAAATGCCCCTTGGAAGAGCGGTGGAGGTCTCAGTAGATTAGCAAGTCAGTTTAAATGCCCCTTGGAAGAGACGTGCAGGTCACAGTAGCTTAACAAGACAGTTTAAATGCCCCTTGGAAGAGACGTGCAGTTCGCAGTAGCTTAACAAGTCGGTTAAAATGCCCTTTGGAAGAGCGGTGGAGGTCGCAGTAGCTTAATAAGACGGTTTAAATGCCCCTTGGAAGAGACATGCAGGTAGCAGTAGCTTAAAAAGACGGTTTAAATGCCCTTTGGAAGAGACATGCAGGTCGCAGCAGCTTAACAAGACTGTTTAAATTCCCCTTGGAAGAGACATGCAGGTCACAGTAGCTTAACAAGACAGTTTAAATGCCCCTTGGAAGAGACGTGCAGGTCAAAGTAGCTTAACAAGACGGTTTAAATGCCCCTTGCAAGAGACGAGCAGTTCACAGTAGCTTAACAAGACGGTTAAAATGCCACTTGGAAGAGACGTGCAGGTCACAGTAGCTTAACAAGACGGTTTAAATGCCCTTTGGAAGAGACATGCAGGTCGCAGCAGCTTAACAAGACTGTTTAAATGCCCCTTGGAAGAGACATGCAGGTCACAGTAGCTTAAGAAGACAGTTTAAATGCCCCTTGGAAGAGACGTGCAGGTCAAAGTAGCTTAATAAGACGGTTTAAATGCCCCTTGCAAGAGACGTGCAGTTCACAGTAGCTTAACAAGACGGTTTAAATGCCCCTTGGAAGAGACGTGCAGGTCACAGTAGCTTAACAAGACAGTTTAAATGCCCCTAGGAAGAGACGTGCAGGTCAAAGTAGCTTAACAAGGCGGTTTAAATGCCCCTTGCAAGAGACGTGCAGTTCACAGTAGCTTAACAAGACGGTTTAAATGCCACTTGGAAGAGACGTGCAGGTCGCAGTAGCTTAACAAGATGGTTTAAATGCCCCTTGGAAGAGCGGTGGAGGTCGCATTAGCTTAAGAGGATGGTTTAAATGCCCATTGGAAGAGAGGTGCAGGTCGCAGTAGGTTAATAAGACGGTTTAAATGCCCCTTGGAAGAGACGTGCAGGTCACAGTAGCTTAACAAGACGGTTTAAATGCCACTTGGAAGAGACGTGCAGGTCGCAGTAGCTTAACAAGATGGTTTAAATGCCCCTTGGAAGAGCGGTGGAGGTCGCATTAGCTTAACAGGACGGTTTAAATGCCCATTGGAAGAGAGGTGCAGTTCGCAGTAGATTAATAAGACGGTTTAAATGCTCCTCGGAAGAGACATGCAGGTCGCAGTAGCTTAAAAAGACGGTTTAAATGCCCTTTGGAAGAGACATGCAGGTCGCAGCAGCTTAACAAGACTGTTTAAATGCCCCTTGGAAGAGACATGAAGGTCGCAGTAGCTTAACAAGACGGTTTAAATGCACCTTGGTAGAGACATGCAGGTCGCAGTAGTTTAACAAGACGGTTTAAATGCCCCATTGAAGAGACGTGCAGGTCGCAGTAGCTTAACAATATGGTTTAAATGCCCCTTGGAAAAGTGGTGGAGGTTACAGTAGCTAAACAAGACGGTTTAAATGCCCCTTGGAAGAGACGTGCAAGTCGCAGTAGCTTAACAGGACAATTTAAATGCCCCTTGGAAGAGACGTGCAGGTCGCAGTAGCTTAACAAGACGGTTTAAATGCCCCTTGGAAGAGACGTGCAGGTCGCAGTAGCTTAAAAAGATGGTTTAAATGCCCCTTGGAAGAGCGGTGGAGGTCGCAGAAGCTTAACAAGACAGTTTAAATGCCCCTTGGAAGAGACGTGCAGGTCACAGGAGCTTAATAAGACGGTTTAAATGTCCCTTGGAAGAGACGTGCAGGTCGCAGTTGCTTAACAAGACAGTTTAAATGCCCCTTGGAAGAGACATGCAGGTCGCAGTAGCTTAACAAGACAGTTTAAATGCCCCTTGGAAGAGACGTGCAGGTCGCAGTAGATTAAAAAGATGGTTTAAATGCCCCTTGGAAGAGACGTGCAGGTCGCAGTAGCACAACAAGACGGTTTAAATGCCACTTGGAAGAGACGTTCAGGCCGCAGTAGCTTAACAAGACGGTTTAAATGCCCCTTAGAAGAGGCTTGCAGGTCGCAGTAGCTTACCAAGATGGTTTAAATGCCCCTTGGAAAAGACGTGCAGGTCGCAGTATCTTAACAAGATGGTCTAAATGCCCCTTGCAAGAGCGGTGGAGGTCGCATTAGCTTAACAAGACGGTTTAAATGCCCATTGGAAGAGAAGTGCAGGTCGCAGTAGCGTAATAAGATGGTTTAAATGCCCCTTGGAAGAGACATGCAGGTCGCAGTAGCTTAACAAGACGGTTTAAATGCCCCTTAGAAGAGACGTGCGGGTTGCAGTAGCTTAAAAAGACGGCTTAAATGCCCTTTGGAAGAGACGTGCAGGTCGCAGTAGCTTAACAAGACGGTTTAAATGCACCTTGGTAGAGACATGCAGGTCGCAGTAGCTTAACAAGACGGTTTAAATGCCCCGTTGAAGAGACGTGCAGGTCGCAGTAGCTTAACAATACGGTTTAAATGCCCCTTGGAAAAGTGGTGGAGGTCTAAATAGCTTAACAAGACGGTTTAAATGCCCCTTGGAAGAGACATGCAGGTCGCAGTAGCTTAAAAATACGGTTTAAATGCCCCTTGGAAGAGCGGTGGAGGTCTCAGTAGATTAACAAGTCAGTTTAAATGCCCCTTGGAAGAGACGTGCAGGTCGCAGTAGCTTAACAAGACAGTTTAAATGCCCCTTGGAAGAGACGTGCATGTCGCAGAAGGTTAACAAGATGGTTTAAATGCCCCTTGGAAGAGACGTGCAGTTCGCAGTAGCTTAACAAGACGGTTTAAATGCCCCTTGGTAGAGACCTGCAGGTCGCAGTAGCTTAACAAGGCGGATTAAATGTCCCTTGGAAGAGCAGTGGAGGTCGCAGTAGCTTAACAAGACGGTTTAAATGCCCCTTGGTAGAGACGTGCAGGTCACAGTAGCTTAACAAGTTGGTTAAAATGCCCTTTGGAAGAGCGGTGGAGGTCGCAGTAGCTTAACAAGACGGTTTTAATGCCGCTTGGAAGAGACGTGCTGGTCGCAGTAGCTTAACAATACGGTTTAAAGGCCCCTTGGAAGAGACGTCCAGGTGGCAGTAGCTTAACAAGACTGTTTAAATGCCCCTTGGAAGAGACGTACAGGTCGCAGTAGCTTAACAAGATGGTTTAAATGCTCCTTGGAAGAGCGGTGGAGGTCGTAGTAGCTTAACAAAACGGATTAAATGCCCCTTGGAAGAGACGTGCAGGTCGCAGCAGCTTACCAAGACTGTTTAAATGCCCGTTGGAAGAGACGTGCAGGTCGCAGTAGCTTAACAAGACGGTTTAAATGCCCCTTAGAAGAGCGGTGGAGGTCGCAGTAGGTTAACAAAACGTTTTAAATGCCCCTTGGAATAGACGTGCAGGTCGCAGTAGCTTAACAAGACGGTTTAAATGCCCCTTGGAAGAGCGGTGGAGGTCGTAGTAGCTTTTCAAGACTGATTAAATGCCCCTTGGTAGAGACATGCAGGTCGCATCAGCTTAACAAGACGGTTTAAATGTCCCTTGGAAGAGACGTGCTAGTCGCAGTAGCTTAACAAGACGGTTTAAATGCCCCTTAGAAGAGCGGTGGAGGTCGCAGCAGCTTAACAAGACAGTTTAAATGCCCCTTGGAAGAGATGTGCAGGTCGCAGTAGCTTAACAAGATGGATTAAATGCCCCTTGTAAGAGACGTGCAAATCGCAGTAGCTTAACAACACGGTTTACATGCCCCTTGGAAGAGCGGTGGAGGTCGCAGTAGCTTAACAAGATGTTTTAAATGCCCCTTGGTAGAGACGTGCAGGTCACAGTAGCTTAACAAGATGGTTAAAATGCCCTTTGGAAGAGCGGTGGAGGTCGCAGTAGCTTAACAAGATGGTTTAAATGCGCCTTGGGAGAGACATGCAGGTCCCAGTAGCTTAACAAGATGGTTTAAATGCCCCTATGAAAAGCGGTGGAGATCGCAGTAGCTTAACAAGACGGTTTAAATGCCGCTTGGAAGAAACGTGCAGGTCGCAGTAGCTTAAAAAGACAATTTAAATGCCCCTTGGAAAAGTGGTGGAGGTTACAGTAGCTAAACAAGAAGGTTTAAATACCCCTTGGAAGAGACGTGTAAGTCACAGTAGCTTAACAAGACAGTTTAAATGCCCCTTGGAAGAGACGTGCAGGTCGCAGTAGCTTAACAAGACGGTTTAAATGCCCCTTGGTAGAGACGTGCAGGTCGCAGTAGCTTAATAAGACTGTTTAAATACCCCTTGGAAGAGACGTGCAGGTCGCAGTAGCTTAACAAAAGAGTTTAAATGCCCCTTGAAATAGGCTTGCAGGTCGCAGTAGCTTACCAAGACGGTTTAAATGCCCCTTGGTAGAGACATGCAGGTCACAGTAGCTTAACAAGACGGTTAAAATGCCCCTTGGAAGAGACGTGCAGGTCGCAGTAGCTTAAAAAGACGGTTTAAATGCCCTTGTAAGAGACTTGCAGGTCCCAGTAGCTTACCAAGACGGTTTAAATGCCCCTTGGTAGAGACGTGCAGGTCGCAGTAGCTTAACAAAATGGTTTAAATACCCCTTGCAAGAGACGTGCAGGTCACAGTAGCTTAATAAGACAGTTTAAATGCAGCTTGGAAGAGAAGTGCAGGTCGCAGTAGCTTAACAAGACGATTTAAATGCCCCTTGGAAGAAACGTCCAGGTGGCAGTAGCTTAACAAGACTGTTTAAATGCCCCTTGGAAGAGACGTACAGGTCGCAGTAGCTTAACAAGATGGTTTAAATGCTCCTTGGAAGAGCGGTGGAGGTCGTAGTAGCTTAACAAAACGGATTAAATGCCCCTTGGAAGAGACGTGCAGGTCGCAGCAGCTTACCAAGACTGTTTAAATGCCCGTTGGAAGAGACGTGCAGGTCGCAGTAGCTTAACAAGACGGTTTAAATGCCCCTTGGAAGAGCGGTGGAGTTCGCAGTAGGTTAACAAAACGTTTTAAATGCCCCTTGGAATAGACGTGCAGGTCGCAGTAGCTTAACAAGACGGTTTAAATGCCCCTTGGAAGAGCGGTGGAGGTCGTAGTAGCTTTTCAAGACTGATTAAATGCCCCTTGGTAGAGACATGCAGGTCGCATCAGCTTAACAAGACGGTTTAAATGTCCCTTGGAAGAGACGTGCTAGTCGCAGTAGCTTAACAAGACGGTTTAAATGCCCCTTAGAAGAGCGGTGGAGGTCGCAGCAGCTTAACAAGACAGTTTAAATGCCCCTTGGAAGAGATGTGCAGGTCGCAGTAGCTTAACAAGATGGATTAAATGCCCCTTGTAAGAGACGTGCAAATCGCAGTAGCTTAACAACACGGTTTACATGCCCCTTGGAAGAGCGGTGGAGGTCGCAGTAGATTAACAAGATGGTTTAAATGCCCCTTGGTAGAGACGTGCAGGTCACAGTAGCTTAACAAGATGGTTAAAATGCCCTTTGGAAGAGCGGTGGAGGTCGCAGTAGCTTAACAAGATGGTTTAAATGCGCCTTGGAAGAGACATGCAGGTCCCAGTAGCTTAACAAGATGGTTTAAATGCCCCTATGAAAAGCGGTGGAGATCGCAGTAGCTTAACAAGACGGTTTAAATGCCCCTTGGAAGAAACGTGCAGGTCGCAGTAGCTTAAAAAGACAATTTAAATGCCCCTTGGAAAAGTGGTGGAGGTTACAGTAGCTAAACAAGAAGGTTTAAATACCCCTTGGAAGAGAAGTGTAAATCACAGTAGCTTAACAAGACAGTTTAAATGCCCCTTGGAAGAGACGTGCAGGTCGCAGTAGCTTAACAAGACGGTTTAAATGCCCCTTGGAAGAGACGTGCAGGTCGCAGTAGCTTAATAAGACTGTTTAAATACCCCTTGGAAGAGACGTGCAGGTCGCAGTAGCTTAACAAAAGAGTTTAAATGCCCCTTGAAATAGGCTTGCAGGTCGCAGTAGCTTACCAAGACGGTTTAAATGCCCCTTGGTAGAGACATGCAGGTCACAGTAGCTTAACAAGACGGTTAAAATGCCCCTTGGAAGAGACGTGCAGGTCGCAGTAGCTTAAAAAGACGGTTTAAATGCCCTTGTAAGAGACTTGCAGGTCCCAGTAGCTTACCAAGACGGTTTAAATGCCCCTTGGTAGAGACGTGCAGGTCGCAGTAGCTTAACAAAATGGTTTAAATACCCCTTGCAAGAGACGTGCAGGTCACAGTAGCTTAACAAGACGGTTTACATGCCCCTTGGAAGAAACGTGCAGGTCGCAGTAGCTTAACAAGATGGTTTAAATGCCCCTTGTTAGAGACGTGCAAGTTGCAGTAGCTTAACAAGACGGTTTAAATGCCCCTTGGAAGAGCGGTGGAGGTCGTAGTAGCTTATCAAGACTGATTAAATGCCCCTTGGTAGAGACGTGCAGGTCGCATCAGCTTAACAAGACGCTTTAAATGTCCCTTGGAAGAGACGTGCCAGTCGCAGTAGCTTAACAAGACGGTTTAAATGCCCAATAGAAGAGCGGTGGAGGTCGCAGTAGCTTAACAAGACAGTTTAAATGCCCCTTGGAAGAGATGTGCAGGTCGCAGTAGCTTAACAAGATGGATTAAATGCCCCTTGGAAGAGACGTGCAAATCGCAGTAGCTTAACAGCACGGTTTACATGCCCCTTGGAAGAGCGGTGGAGGTCGCAGTAGCTTAACAAGATGGTTTAAATGCCCCTTGGAAGAGCGGTGGAGGTCACAGTAGCTTAACAAGACAGTTTAAATGCCCCTTGGAAGAGATGTGCAGGTCGCAGTAGCTTAACAAGACGGTTTAAATGCCCCTTGGAAGAGACGTGCAGGTCGCAGAAGCTTAACAAGATGGTTTAAATGCCCCTTGGAAGAGCGGTGGAGGTCGCAGTAGCTTAACAAGACAGTTTAATTGCCCCTTGGAAAAGACATGCAGGTCGCAGTAGCTTAGCAAGACTGTTTAAATGCCCAATAGAGGAGCGGTGGAGGTGGCAGTAGCTTAACAAGACAGTTTAAATGCCCCTTGGAAGAGATGTGCAGGTCGCAGTAGCTTAACAAGATGGATTAAATGCCCCTTGGAAGAGACGTGCAAATCGCAGTAGCTTAACAACACGGTTTACATGCCCCTTGGATAAGCGGTGGAGGTCGCAGTAGCTTAACAAGATGGTTTAAATGCCCCTTGGAAGAGCGGTGGAGGTCGCAGTAGCTTAACAAGACAGTTTAAATGCCCCTTGGAAGAGATGTGCAGGTCGCAGTAGCTTAACAAGACGGTTTAAATGCCCCTTGGAAGAGACGTGCAGGTCGCAGAAGCTTAACAAGATGGTTTAAATGCCCCTTGGAAGAGCGGTGGAGGTCGCAGTAGCTTAACAAGACAGTTTAATTGCCCCTTGGAAGAGACATGCAGGTCGCACTAGCTTAGCAAGACTGTTTAAATGCCCCTTGAAGAGACGTGCAGGTCGCAGTAGCTTAACAAGACGGATTAAATGCCCCTTGGTAGAGACATGCAGGTCGCAGTAGCTTAACAACATGGTTTACATGCCCCCATGGAAGAGAAGTGCAGGTCGCAGTAGCTTAACAAGATGGTTTAAATGCCCCTTGGAAAAGTGGTGGAGGTTACAGTAGCTTAACAAGACAGTTTAAATGCCCCTTGGAAGAGACGTGCAAGTCGCAGTAGCTTAACAAGACTGTTTAAATGCCCCTTGAAAGAGCGGTGGAGGTCGTAGTAGCTTTTCAAGACTGATTAAATGCCCCTTGGTAGAGACGTGCAGGTCGCAGTAGCTTAACAAGACGGTTTAAATGCCCCTTAGAAGAGCGGTGGAGGTCGCAGCAGCTTAACAAGACAGTTTAAATGCCTCTTGGAATAGATGTGCAGGTCGCAGTAGCTTAACAAGATGGATTAAATGCCCCTTGTAAGAGACGTGCAAATCGCAGTAGCTTAACAACACGGTTTACATGCCCCTTGGAAGAGCGGTGGAGGTCGCAGTAGCTTAACAAGATGGTTTAAATGCCCCTTGGAAAAGTGGTGGAGGTTACAGTAGCTTAACAAGACAGTTTAAATGCTCCTTGGAAGAGACGTGCAAGTCGCAGTAGCTTAAGAAGACGGTTTAAATGCCCCTTGGAAGAGACGTGCAGGTCGCAGAAGCTTAAAAAGACGGTTTAAATGCCCCTTGGAAGAGACATGCAGGTCGCAGCAGCTTAAAAAGACTGGTTAAATGCCCCTTGGAAAAGACGTGAAGGTCGCAGTGGCTTAACAAGAAAGCTTAAATGCCCCTTGGAAGAGATGTGCAAGTCGCAGTAGCTTAGAAAGACGGTTTAAATGCCCCTTGCAAGAGACGTGCAGGTCGCAGTAGCTTAACAAGACGGTTTAAATGCCACTTGGAAGAGACGTGCAAGTCGTAGTAGCTTAAAAAGACGGTTTAAATGAGCCTTGGAGGAGAGGTGCAGGTCGCAGCAGCTTAACAAGACGATTTAAATGCCCCTTGGAAGAAACGTGCAGGTCGCAGTAGCTTAACAAGACGGTTTAAATGCACCTTGGAAGAGACGTGCAGGTCGCAGTAGCTTAACAAGATGGTCTAAATACCCCTTGGAAGAGCGGTGGAGGTCGTAGTAGCTTAACAAGACAGTTTAATTGCCCCTTGGAAGAGACATGCAGGTCGCACTAGCTTAGCAAGACTGTTTAAATGCCCCTTGAAGAGACGTGCAGGTCGCAGTAGCTTAACAAGACGGATTAAATGCCCCTTGGTAGAGACATGCAGGTCGCAGTAGCTTAACAACATGGTTTACATGCCCCCATGGAAGAGAAGTGCAGGTCGCAGTAGCTTAACAAGATGGTTTAAATGCCCCTTGGAAAAGTGGTGGAGGTTACAGTAGCTTAACAAGACAGTTTAAATGCCCCTTGGAAGAGCGGTGGAGGTCGTAGTAGCTTTTCAAGACTGATTAAATGCCCATTTGTAGAGACGTGCAGGTCGCAGTAGCTTAACAAGACGGTTTAAATGCCCCTTAGAAGAGCGGTGGAGGTCGCAGCAGCTTAACAAGACAGTTTAAATGCCCCTTGGAAGAGATGTGCAGGTCGCAGTAGCTTAACAAGATGGATTAAATGCCCCTTGTAAGAGACGTGCAAATCGCAGTAGCTTAACAACACGGTTTACATGCCCCTTGGAAGAGCGGTGGAGGTCGCAGTAGCTTAACAAGATGGTTTAAATGCCCCTTGGAAAAGTGGTGGAGGTTACAGTAGCTTAACAAGACGGTTTAAATGCTCCTTGGAAGAGCCGTGCAAGTCGCAGTAGCTTAAGAAGACGGTTTAAATGCCCCTTGGAAGAGACGTGCAGGTCGCAGAAGCTTAAAAAGACGGTTTAAATGAACCTTGGAAGAGACATGCAGGTCGCAGCAGCTTAAAAAGACTGTTTAAATGCCCCTTGGAAAAGACGTGCAGGTCGCAGTGGCTTAACAAGACAGCTTAAATGCCCCTTGGAAGAGATGTGCAAGTCGCAGTAGCTTAGAAAGACGGTTTAAATGCCCCTTGGAAGAGACGTGCAGGTCGCAGTAGCTTAACAAGACGGTTTAAATGCCACTTGGAAGAGACGTGCAAGTCGCAGTAGCTTAAAAAGACGGTTTAAATGAGCCTTGGAGGAGAGGTGCAGGTCGCAGTAGCTTAACAACACGACTTAAATGCCCCTTGGAAGAAACGTGCAGGTCGCAGTAGCTTAACAAGACGGTTTAAATGCCCCTTGGAAGAGACGTGCAGGTCGCAGTAGCTTAACAAGATGGTCTAAATACCCCTTGGAAGAGCGGTGGAGGTCGTAGTAGTTTATCAAGACTGATTAAATGCCCCTTGGTAGAGACGTGCAGGTCGCAGTAGCTTAACAAGACGGATTAAATGCCCCTTGGTAGAGACATGCAGGTCGCAGTAGCTTAACAACATGGTTTAGATGCCCCATGGAAGAGAAGTGCAGGTCGCAGTAGCTTAACAAGATGGTTTAAATGCCCCTTGGAAAAGTGGTGGAGGTTACAGTAGCTTAACAAGACAGTTTAAATGCCCCTTGGAAGAGACGTGCAAGTCGCAGTAGCTTAAGAAGACGGTTTAAATGCCCCTTGGAAGAGACGTGCATGTCGCAGAAGCTTAAAAAGACGGTTTAAATGCCCCTTGGAAGAGAAATGCAGGTCGCAGCAGCTTAAAAAGACTGTTGAAATGCCCCTTGGAAAAGACGTGCAGGTCGCAGTGGCTTAACAAGACAGCTTAAATGCCCCTTTGAAGAGATGTGCAAGTCGCAGTGGCTTAAAAAGAAGGTTTAAATGCCCCTTGGAAGAGACGTGCAGGTCGCAGGAGCTTAACAAGATGGTTTAAATGCCCCTTGGAAGAGACGTGCAAGTCGCAGTAGCTTAAAAAGACGGTTTAAATGAGCCTTGGAAGAGAGGTGCAGGTCGCAGTAGCTTAACAAAACGATTTAAATGCCCCTTGAGAGAAACGTGCAGGTCGCAGAAGCTTAACAAGACGGTTTACATGCCCCTTGGAAGAGACGTGCAGGTCGCAGTAGCTTAACAAGAAGGTCTAAATGCCCCTTGGAAGAGCGGTGGAGGTCGTAGTAGTTTATCAAGACTGATTAAATGCCCCTTGGTAGAGACGTGCAGGTCGCATCAGCTTAACAAGACGGTTTAAATGTCCCTTGGAAGAGACGTGCAAGTCGCAGTAGCTTAACAAGACTGTTTAAATACCCCTTGGAAAATCGGTGGAGGTCGCAGTAGATTAACAAGATGGATTAAATGCCCCTTGGAATAGACGTGCAAGTCACAGTAGCTTAACAACACGGTTTACATGCCCCTTGGAAGAGCGGTGGAGGTCGCAGTAGCTTAACAAGATGGTTTAAATGCCCCTTGGAAGAGCGCTGGAGGTCGCAGTAGTTTAACAAGACAGTTTAAATGCCCCTTGGAAGAGACGTGCAGGTCGCAGTAGCTTAACTACACGGTTTACATGCCCCTTGGAAGAGCGGAGGAGGTCGCAGTAGCTTAACAAGATGGTTTAAATGCCCCTTGGAAGAGCGGTGGAGGTCGCAGTAGTTTAACAAGACAGTTTAAATGCCCCTTGGTAGAGACGTGCAGGTCGCAGTAGCTTAACAACACGGTTTACATGCCCCTTGGAAGAGACGTGCAGGTCGCAGAAGCTTAACAATATGGTTTAAATGCCCCTTGGAAGAGCGGTGGAGGTCGCAGTAGCTTAACAAGACGGTTTAAATGCCCCTTGGAAGAGACGTGCAGGTCGCAGAAGCTTAACAATATGGTTTAAATGCCCCTTGGAAAAGCGGTGGAGGTCGCAGTAGCTTAACAAGACTGTTTAATTGCCCCTTGGAAGAGACATGCAGGTCGCAGCAGCTTAACAAGACTGTTTAAATGCCCCTTGGAAGATATGTGCAGGTCGCAGTAGCTTAACAAGACGGATTAAATGCCCCTTGGTAGAGACATGCAGGTCGCAGAAGCTTAACAAAATGGTTTAAATGCCCAATGGAAGAGAAGTGCAGGTTGCAGTAGCTTAACAAGACGGTTTAAATGCCCCTTGGAAAAGTGGTGGAGGTTACAGTAGCTTAACAAGACGGTTTAAATGCCCCTTGGAAGAGACGTGCAGGTCGCAGTAGCTTAAAAAGACGGATTAAATGCCCCTTGGAAGAGACGTGCAGGTCGCAGTAGCTTAACAAGATGGTTTAAATGCCCCTTGGAAGAGTGGTGGAGGTCGCAGTAGCTTAACAAAACAGTTTAAATACCCATTGGAAGAGACGTGCAGGTCGCAGTAGCTTAATAAGACGGTTTAAATGTTCCTTGGAAGAGATGTGCAGGTCGCAGTAGCTTAACAAGACGGTTTAAATGCCCCTTGGAAGAGACGTGCAGGTCGCAGTAGCTTAGCAAGACGGTTTAAATGCTACTTGGAAGAGCGGTGGAGGTCGCAGTAGCTTAACAAGACAGGTTAAATACCCCTTGGAAGAGACGTGCAGGTCGCAGTAGCTTAATAAGACGGTTTAAATGCCCCTTGGAAGAGACGTGCAGGTCGCAGTAGCTTAACAAGACGGTTTAAATGCCCCTTGGAAGAGACGTGCAGGTCGCAGTAGCTTAAAAAGACTGTTTAAATGCCCCTTGGAAAAGACGTGCAGGTCTCAGTGGCCTAACAAGACAGTTTAAATGCCCCTTGGAAGAGACATGCAGGTCGCAGTAGCTTAACAAGACGGTTTAAATGCCCCTTGGAAGAGACGTGCAGGTCGCAGTAGCTTAATAAGATGGTTTAAATGCCCCTTGGAAGAGCGGTGGAGGTCGCAGTAGCTTAACAAGATGGTTTAAATGCCCCTTGGAAGAGACATGCAGGTCGCAGCAGCTTAAAAAGACTGTTTAAATGCCCCTTGGAAAAGACGTGCAGGTCTCAGTGGCCTAACAAGACAGTTTAAATGCCCCTTGGAAGAGACATGCAGGTCGCAGTAGCTTAACAAGACGGTTTAAATGCCCCTTGGAAGAGACGTGCAGGTTGCAGTAGCTTAACAAGACGGTTTAAATGCCCCTTGGAAGAGACGTGCAAGTCGCAGTAGCTTAAAAAGACAGTTTAAATGAGCCTTGGAAGAGACGTGCAGGTCGCAGTAGCTTAACAAGACGGTTTAAATGCCCCTTGCAAGAGACGTGCATGTCGCACTAGATTAACAAGACGGTTTAAATGCCCCTTGGTAGAGACGTGCAGGTCACAGTAGCTTAACAAGACTTTTTAAATGCCCCTTGGAAGAAATGTGCAGGTCGCAGTAGCTTAACAAGACGGTTTAAATACCCCTTGGAAGAGACGTGCAGGTCACAGTAGCTTAACAAGACTTTTTAAATGCCCCTTGGATGAAATGTGCAGGTCGCAGTAGCTTAACAAGACGGTTTAAATGCCCCTTGGAAGAGACGTGCAGGTTGCAGTAGCTTAACAAGACGGTTTAAATGCCCCTTGGAAGAGCGGTGGAGGTCGTAGTAGCTTATCAAAACTGATTAAATGCCCCTTGGTAGAGACGTGCAGGTCGCAGCAGCTTATCAAGACGGTTTAAATGTCCCTTGGAAAATCGATGGAGGTCGCAGTAGCTTAACATGATGGATTAAATGCCCCTTGGAAGAGACGTGCAAGTCGCAGTAGCTTAACAAGAAGGTTTAAATGCCCCTTGGAAGAGACGTGCAGGTCGCAGTAGCTTAACAAGACAGTTTAAATGCCCTTTGGAAGAGACGTGCAGGTCGCAGTAGCTTAACAAGACGGTTTAAATGCCCCTTGGAAGAGGCTGGCAGGTCTCAGAAGCTTACCAAGACGATTTAAATGCCCCTTGGAAGAGACGTGCAGGTCGCAGTAGCTTAACAAGATGGTTTAAATGCCCCTTGGAAGAGAAGTGCAGTTCGCAGTAGCTTAACAAGAAGGTTTAAATGCCCCTTGGAAAAGTGGTGGAGGTTACAGTAGCTTAACAAGACGGTTTAAATGCCCCTTGGAAGAGACGTGCAGGTCACAGTAGCTTAACAAGACGGTTTAAATGCCCCTTGGAAGAAACGTGCAGGTCGCAGTAGCTTAACAAGACGGTTTAAATGCCCCTTGGTAGAATCGTGCAAGTCGCAGTAGCTTAACAAGACGGTTTAAATGCCCCTTGGAAGAGCGGTGGAGGTCGTAGTAGCTTTTCAAGACTGATTAAATGCCCCTTGGTAGAGACGTGCAGGTCGCATCAGCTTAACAAGACGGTTTACATGTCCCTTGGAAGAGACGTGCTAGTCGCAGTAGCTTAACAAGACAGTTTAAATGCCCCTTAGAAGAGCGGTGGAGGTCGCAGCAGCTTAACAAGACAGTTTAAATGCCCCTTGGAAGAGATGTGCAGGTCGCAGTAGCTTAACAAGATGGATTAAATGCCCCTTGGAAGAGACGTGCAAATCGCAGTAGCTTAACAACACGGTTTACATGCCCCTTGGAAGAGCGGTGGAGGTCGCAGTAGCTTAACAAGATGGTTTAAATGCCCCTTGGAAGAGCGGTGGAGGTCGCAGTAGCTTAACAAGACAGTTTAAATGCCCCTTGGAAGAGATGTGCAGGTCGCAGTAGCTTAACAAGACGGTTTAAAAGCCCCTTGGAAGAGCGGTGGAGGTCGTAGTACCTTATCAAGACTGATTAAATGCCCCTTGCTAGAGACGTGCAGGTCGCATCAGCTTAACAAGATGGTTTAGATGTCCCTTGGAAGAGACGTGCTAGTCGCAGTAGCTTAACAAGACGGTTTAAATGCCCAATAGAAGAGCGGTGGAGGTCGCAGTAGCTTAACAAGACAGTTTAAATGCCCCTGGGAAGAGACGTGCAGGTCGCAGTAGCTTAACAAGATGGTTTAAATGCCCCTTGGAAGAGACGTGCAGTTCGCAGTAGCTTAACAAGAAGGTTTAAATGCCCCTTGGAAAAGTGGTGGGGGCTACAGTAGCTTAACAAGACGGTTTAAATGCCCCTTGGAAGAGACGTGCAGGTCGCAGTAGCTTAACAAGACGGTTTAAATGCCCCTTGGAAGAAACGTGCAGGTCGCAGTAGCTTAACAAGACGGTTTAAATGCCCCTTGGTAGAGACGTGCAAGTCGCAGTAGCTTAACAAGACGGTTTAAATGCCCCTTGGAAGAGCGGTGGAGGTCGTAGTAGCTTTTCAAGACTGATTAAATGCCCCTTGGTAGAGACGTGCAGGTCGCATCAGCTTAACAAGACGGTTTAAATGTCCCTTGGAAGAGACGTGCTTGTTGCAGTAGCTTAACAAGACGGTTTAAATGTCCCTTGGAAGAGACGTGCTAGTCGCAGTAGCTTAACAAGACGGTTTAAATGCCCCTTAGAAGAGCGGTGGAGGTCGCAGCAGCTTAATAAGACAGTTTAAATGCCCCTTGGAAGAGATGTGCAGGTCGCAGTAGCTTAACAAGATGGATTATATGCCCCTTGGAAGAGACGTGCAAATCGAAGTAGCTTAACAACACGGTTTACATGCCCCTTGGAAGAGCGGTGGAGGTCGCAGTAGCTTAACAAGATGGTTTAAATGCCCCTTGGAAGAGCGGTGGAGGTCGCAGTAGCTTAACAAGACAGTTTAAATGCCCCTTGGTAGAGACATGCAGGTCGCATCAGCTTAACAAGACGGTTTAAATGTCCCTTGGAAGAGACGTGCTAGTCGCAGTAGCTTAACAAGACGGTTTAAATGCCCAATAGAAGAGCGGTGGAGGTCGCAGTAGCTTAACAAGACAGTTTAAATGCCCCTTGGAAGAGATGTGCAGGTCGCAGTAGCTTAACAAGATGGATTAAATGCCCCTTGGAAGAGACGTGCAAATCGCAGTAGCTTAACAACACGGTTTACATGCCCCTTGGAAGAGCGGTGGAGGTCACAGTAGCTTAACAAGACAGTTTAAATGCCCCTTGGAAGAGATGTGCAGGTCGCAGTAGCTTAACAACACGGTTTAAATGCCCCTTGGAAGAGACGTGCAGGTCGCAGAAGCTTAACAAGATGGTTTAAATGCCCCTTGGAAGAGCGGTGGAGGTCGCAGTAGCTTAACAAGACAGTTTAATTGCCCCTTGGAGGAGACATGCAGGTCGCAGTAGCTTAGCAAGACTGTTTAAATGCCAAATAGAAGAGCGGTGGAGGTCGCAGTAGCTTAACAAGACAGTTTAAATGCCCCTTGGAAGAGATGTGGAGGTCGCAGTAGCTTAACAAGATGGATTAAATGACCCCTTGGAAGAGACGTGCAAATCGCAGTAGCTTAACAACACGGTTTACATGCCCCTTGGAAGAGCGGTGGAGGTCGCAGTAGCTTAACAAGATGGTTTAAATGCCCCTTGGAAGAGCGGTGGAGGTCGCGGTAGCTTAACAAGACAGTTTAAATGCCCCTTGGAAGAGATGTGCAGGTCGCAGTAGCTTAACAAGATGGTTTAAATGCCCCTTGGAAGAGAAGAGCAGGTCGCAGAAGCTTAACAAGATGGTTTAAATGCCCCTTGGAAGAGCGGTGGAGGTCGCAGTAGCTTAACAAGACAGTTTAATTGCCCCTTGGAAGAGACATGCAGTTCGCAGTAGCTTAGCAAGACTGTTTAAATGCCCCTTGAAGAGACGTGCAGGTCGCAGTAGCTTAACAAGACGGATTAAATGCCCCTTGGTAGAGACATGCAGGTCGCAGTAGCTTAACAACATGGTTTAAATGCCCCATGGAAGAGAAGTGCAGGTCGCAGTAGCTTAACAAGATGGTTTAAATGAACCTTGGAAAAGTGGTGGAGGTTACAGTAGCTTAACAAGACAGTTTAAATGCCCCTTGGAAGAGACGTGCAAGTCGCAGTAGCTTAAGAAAACGGTTTAAATGCCCCTTTGAAGAGACGTGCAGGTCGCAGAAGCTTAAAAAGACGGTTTAAATGCCCCTTGGAAGAGACATGCAGGTCGCAGCAGCTTAAAAAGACTGTTTAAATGCCCCTTGGAAAAGACGTGCAGGTCGCAGTGGCTTAACAAGACAGCTTAAATGCCCCTTGGAAGAGATGTGCAAGTCGCAGTAGCTTAAAAAGACGGTTTAAATGCCCCTTGGAAGAGACGTGCAGGTCGCAGTAGCTTAACAAGACGGTTTAAATGCCCCTTGGAAGAGACGTGCAAGTCGCAGTAGCTTAAAAAGACGGTTTAAATGAGCCTAGGAAGAGAGGTGCAGGTCGCAGTAGCTTAACAAGACGATTTAAATGCCCCTTGGAAGAAACGTGCAGGTCGCAGTAGCTTAACAAGACGGTTTAAATGCCCCTTGGAAGAGACGTGCAGGTCGCAGTAGCTTAATAAGACGGTCTAAATGCCCCTTGGAAGAGCGGTGGAGTTCGTAGTAGTTTATCAAGACTGATTAAATGCCCCTTGGCAGAGACGTGCAGGTCGCAGTAGCTTAACAAGACGGAATAAATGCCCCTTGGTAGAGACATGCAGGTCGCAGTAGCTTAACAACATGGTTTAAATGCCCCATGGAAGAGAAGTGCAGGTCGCAGTAGCTTAACAAGATGGTTTAAATGCCCCTTGGAAAAGTGGTGGAGGTTACAGTAGCTTAACAAGACAGTTTAAATGCCCCTTGGAAGAGACGTGCAAGTCGCAGTAGCTTAAGAAGACGGTTTAAATGCCCATTGGAAGAGACGTGCAGGTTCGCAGAAGCTTAAAAAGACGGTTTAAATGCCCCTTGGAAGAGACATGCAGGTCACATCAGCTTAAAAAGACTGTTTAAATTCCCCTTGGAAAAGACGTGCAGGTCGCAGTGGCTTAATAAGACAGCTTAAATGCCCCTTGGAAGAGATGTGCAAGTCGCAGTAGCTTAAAAAGACGGTTTAAATGCCCCTTGGAAGAGACGTGCAGGTCGCAGTAGCTTAACAAGATGGTTTAAATGCCCCTTGGAAGAGACGTGCAAGTCGCAGTAGCTTAAAAAGACGGTTTAAATGAGCCTTGGAAGAGATGTGCAAGTCGCAGTAGCTTAAAAAGACGGTTTAAATGCCCCTTGGAAGAGACGTGCAGGTCGCAGTAGCTTAACAAGACGGTCTAAACGCCCCTTGGAAGAGCGGAGGAGGTCGTAGTAGTTTATCAAGACTGATTAAATTCCCCTTGGTAGAGACGTGCAGGTCGCATCAGCTTAACAAGACGGTTTAAATGTCCCTTGGAAGAGACGTGCAAGTCGCAGTAGCTTAACAAGACTGTTTAAATGCCCCTTGGAAAATCGGTGGAGGTCGCAGTAGATTAACAAGATGGATTAAATGCCCCTTGGAAGAGACGTGCAAGTCACAGTAGCTTAACAACACGGTTTACATGCCCCTTGGAAGAGCGGTGGAGGTCGCAGTAGCTTAACAAGATGGTTTAAATGCCCCTTGGAAGAGCGGTGCAGGTCGCAGTAGTTTAACAAGACAGTTTAAATGCCCCTTGGAAGAGACGTGCAGGTCGCAGTAGCTTAACTACACGGTTAACATGCCCCTTGGAAGAGCGGTGGAGGTCGCAGTAGCTTAACAAGATGGTTTAAATGCCCCTTGGAAGAGCGGTGGAGGTCGCAGTAGCTTAACAAGACAGTTTAAATGCCCCTTGGAAGAGATGTGCAGGTCGCAGTAGCTTAACAAGACGGTTTAAATGCCCCTTGGAAGAGCGGTGGAGGTCGTAGTAGCTTATCAAGACTGATTAAATGCCCCTTGGTAGAGACGTGCAGGTCGCATCAGCTTAACAAGACGGTTTAAATGTCCCTTGGAAGAGACGTGCTAGTCGCAGTAGCTTAACAAGACGGTTTAAATGCCCAATAGAAGAGCGGTGGAGGTCGCAGTAGCTTAACAAGACAGTTTAAATGCCCCTTGGAAGAGATGTGCAGGTCGCAGTAGCTTAACAAGATGGATTAAATGACCCCTTGGAAGAGACGTGCAAATCGCAGTAGCTTAACAACACGGTTTACATGCCCCTTGGAAGAGCGGTGGAGGTCGCAGTAGCTTAACAAGATGGTTTAAATGCCCCTTGGAAGAGCGGTGGAGGTCGCAGTAGCTTAACAAGACAGTTTAAATGCCCCTTGGAAGAGATGTGCAGGTCGCAGTAGCTTAACAAGACGGTTTAAATGCCCCTTGGAAGAGACGTGCAGGTCGCAGAAGCTTAACAAGATGGTTTAAATGCCCCTTGGAAGAGCGGTGGAGGTCGCAGTAGCTTAACAAGGCAGTTAAATTGCCCCTTGGAAGAGACATGCAGGTCGCAGTAGCTTAGCAAGACTGTTTAAATGCCCCTTGAAGAGACGTGCAGGTCGCAGTAGCTTAACAAGACGGATTAAATGCCCCTTGGTAGAGACATGCAGGTCGCAGTAGCTTAACAACATGGTTTAAATACCCCATGGAAGAGAAGTGCAGGTCGCAGTAGCTTAACAAGATGGTTTAAATGAACCTTGGAAAAGTGGTGGAGGTTACAGTAGCTTAACATGACAGTTTAAATGCCCCTTGGAAGAGACGTGCAAATCGCAGTAGCTTAAGAAGACGGTTTAAATGCCCCTTTGAAGAGACGTGCAGGTCGCAGAAGCTTAAAAAGACGGTTTAAATGCCCCTTGGAAGAGACATGCAGGTCGCAGCAGCTTAAAAAAACTGTTTAAATGCCCCTTGGAAAAGACGTGCAGGTCGCAGTGGCTTAACAAGACAGCTTAAATGCCCCTTGGAAGAGATGTGCAAGTCGCAGTAGCTTAAAAAGACGGTTTAAATGCCCCTTGGAAGAGACGTGAAACTCGCAGTAGCTTAACAAGACGGTTTAAATGCCCCTTGGAAGAGACGTGCAAGTCGCAGTAGCTTAAAAAGACGGTTTAAATGAGCCTAGGAAGAGAGGTGCAGGTCGCAGTAGCTTAACAAGACGATTTAAATGCCCCTTGGAAGAAACGTGCAGGTCGCAGTAGCTTAACAAGACGGTTTAAATGCCCCTTGGAAGAGACGTGCAGGTCGCAGTAGCTTAACAAGACGGTCTAAATGCCCCTTGGAAGAGCGGTGGAGGTCGTAGTAGTTTATCAAGACTGATTAAATGCCACTTGGCAGAGACGTGCAGGTCGCAGTAGCTTAACAAGACGGAATAAATGCCCCTTGGTAGAGACATGCAGGTCGCAGTAGCTTAACAACACGGTTTAAATGCCCCATGGAAGAGAAGTGCAGGTCGCAGTAGCTTAACAAGATGGTTTAAATGCCCCTTTAAAAAGTGGTGGAGGTTACAGTAGCTTAACAAGACAGTTTAAATGCCCCTTGGAAGAGACGTGCAAGTCTCAGTAGCTTTAGAAGACGGTTTAAATGCCCCTTGGAAGAGACGTGCAGGTCGCAGAAGCTTAAAAAGACGGTTTAAATGCCCCTTGGAAGAGACATGCAGGTCACATCAGCTTAAAAAGACTGTTTAAATTCCCCTTGGAAAAGACGTGCAGGTCGCAGTGGCTTAATAAGACAGCTTAAATGCCCTTTGGAAGAGATGTGCAAGTCGCAGTAGCTTAAAAAGACGGTTTAAATGCCCCTTGGAAGAGACGTTCAGGTCGCAGTAGCTTAACAAGATGGTTTAAATGCCCCTTGGAAGAGACGTGCAAGTCACAGTAGCTTAATAACACGGTTTACATGCCCCTTGGAAGAGCGGTGGAGGTCGCAGTAGCTTAACAAGATGGTTTAAATGCCCCTTGGAAGAGCGGTGCAGGTCGCAGTAGTTTAACAAGACAGTTTAAATGCCCCTTGGAAGAGACGTGCAGGTCGCAGTAGCTTAACTACACGGTTTACATACCCTTGGAAGAGCGGTGGAGGTCGCAGTAGCTTAACAAGATGGTTTAAATGCCCCTTGGAAGAGCGGTGGAGGTCGCAGTAGTTTAACAAGACAGTTTAAATGCCCCTTGGTAGAGACGTGCAGGTCGCAGTAGCTTAACAATACGGTTTACATGCTCCTTGGAAGAGCGGTGGAGGTCGCAGTAGCTTAACAAGATGGTTTAAATGCCCCTTGGAAGAGAGGTGGAGGTCGCAGTAGCTTAACAAGATGGTTTGAATGCCCCTTGGAAGAGACGTGCAGGTCGCAGAAGCTCAACAAGATGGTTTAAATGCCCCTTGGAAAAGCGGTGGAGGTCGCAGTAGCTTAAAAAGACTGTTTAATTGCCCCTTGGAAGAGACATGCAGGTCGCAGAAGCTTAACAAGATGGTTTAAATGCCCCTTGGAAGAGCGGTGGAGGTCGCAGTAGCTTAACAAGACAGTTTAATTGCCCCTTGGAGGAGACATGCAGGTCGCAGTAGCTTAGCAAGACTGTTTAAATGCCAAATAGAAGAGCGGTGGAGGTCGCAGTAGCTTAACAAGACAGTTTAAATGCCCCTTGGAAGAGATGTGCAGGTCGCAGTAGCTTAACAAGATGGATTAAATGACCCCTTGGAAGAGACGTGCAAATCGCAGTAGCTTAACAACACGGTTTACATGCCCCTTGGAAGAGCGGTGGAGGTCGCAGTAGCTTAACAAGATGGTTTAAATGCCCCTTGGAAGAGCGGTGGAGGTCGCGGTAGCTTAACAAGACAGTTTAAATGCCCCTTGGAAGAGATGTGCAGGTCGCAGTAGCTTAACAAGATGGTTTAAATGCCCCTTGGAAGAGAAGAGCAGGTCGCAGAAGCTTAACAAGATGGTTTAAATGCCCCTTGGAAGAGCGGTGGAGGTCGCAGTAGCTTAACAAGACAGTTTAATTGCCCCTTGGAAGAGACATGCAGTTCGCAGTAGCTTAGCAAGACTGTTTAAATGCCCCTTGAAGAGACGTGCAGGTCGCAGTAGCTTAACAAGACGGATTAAATGCCCCTTGGTAGAGACATGCAGGTCGCAGTAGCTTAACAACATGGTTTAAATGCCCCATGGAAGAGAAGTGCAGGTCGCAGTAGCTTAACAAGATGGTTTAAATGAACCTTGGAAAAGTGGTGGAGGTTACAGTAGCTTAACAAGACAGTTTAAATGCCCCTTGGAAGAGACGTGCAAGTCGCAGTAGCTTAAGAAGACGGTTTAAATGCCCCTTTGAAGAGACGTGCAGGTCGCAGAAGCTTAAAAAGACGGTTTAAATGCCCCTTGGAAGAGACATGCAGGTCGCAGCAGCTTAAAAAGACTGTTTAAATGCCCCTTGGAAAAGACGTGCAGGTCGCAGTGGCTTAACAAGACAGCTTAAATGCCCCTTGGAAGAGATGTGCAAGTCGCAGTAGCTTAAAAAGACGGTTTAAATGCCCCTTGGAAGAGACGTGCAGGTCGCAGTAGCTTAACAAGACGGTTTAAATGCCCCTTGGAAGAGACGTGCAAGTCGCAGTAGCTTAAAAAGACGGTTTAAATGAGCCTAGGAAGAGAGGTGCAGGTCGCAGTAGCTTAACAAGACGATTTAAATGCCCCTTGGAAGAAACGTGCAGGTCGCAGTAGCTTAACAAGACGGTTTAAATGCCCCTTGGAAGAGACGTGCAGGTCGCAGTAGCTTAATAAGACGGTCTAAATGCCCCTTGGAAGAGCGGTGGAGTTCGTAGTAGTTTATCAAGACTGATTAAATGCCCCTTGGCAGAGACGTGCAGGTCGCAGTAGCTTAACAACATGGTTTAAATGCCCCATGGAAGAGAAGTGCAGGTCGCAGTAGCTTAACAAGATGGTTTAAATGCCCCTTGGAAAAGTGGTGGAGGTTACAGTAGCTTAACAAGACAGTTTAAATGCCCCTTGGAAGAGACGTGCAAGTCGCAGTAGCTTAAGAAGACGGTTTAAATGCCCATTGGAAGAGACGTGCAGGTTCGCAGAAGCTTAAAAAGACGGTTTAAATGCCCCTTGGAAGAGACATGCAGGTCGCATCAGCTTAAAAAGACTGTTTAAATTCCCCTTGGAAAAGACGTGCAGGTCGCAGTGGCTTAATAAGACAGCTTAAATGCCCCTTGGAAGAGATGTGCAAGTCGCAGTAGCTTAAAAAGACGGTTTAAATGCCCCTTGGAAGAGACGTGCAGGTCGCAGTAGCTTAACAAGATGGTTTAAATGCCCCTTGGAAGAGACGTGCAAGTCGCAGTAGCTTAAAAAGACGGTTTAAATGAGCCTTGGAAGAGATGTGCAAGTCGCAGTAGCTTAAAAAGACGGTTTAAATGCCCCTTGGAAGAGACGTGCAGGTCGCAGTAGCTTAACAAGATGGTTTAAATGCCCCTTGGAAGAGACGTGCAAGTCGCAGTAGCTTAAAAAGACGGTTTAAATGAGCCTTGGAAGAGAGGTGCAGGTCGCAGTAGCTTAACAAGACGATTTAAATGCCCCTTGGAAGAAACGTGCAGGTCGCAGTAGCTTAACAAGACGGTCTAAACGCCCCTTGGAAGAGCGGAGGAGGTCGTAGTAGTTTATCAAGACTGATTAAATTCCCCTTGGTAGAGACGTGCAGGTCGCATCAGCTTAACAAGACGGTTTAAATGTCCCTTGGAAGAGACGTGCAAGTCGCAGTAGCTTAACAAGACTGTTTAAATGCCCCTTGGAAAATCGGTGGAGGTCGCAGTAGATTAACAAGATGGATTAAATGCCCCTTGGAAGAGACGTGCAAGTCACAGTAGCTTAACAACACGGTTTACATGCCCCTTGGAAGAGCGGTGGAGGTCGCACTAGCTTAACAAGATGGTTTAAATGCCCCTTGGAAGAGCGGTGCAGGTCGCAGTAGTTTAACAAGACAGTTTAAATGCCCCTTGGAAGAGACGTGCAGGTCGCAGTAGCTTAACTACACGGTTAACATGCCCCTTGGAAGAGCGGTGGAGGTCGCAGTAGCTTAACAAGATGGTTTAAATGCCCCTTGGAAGAGCGGTGGAGGTCGCAGTAGCTTAACAAGACAGTTTAAATGCCCCTTGGAAGAGATGTGCAGGTCGCAGTAGCTTAACAAGACGGTTTAAATGCCCCTTGGAAGAGCGGTGGAGGTCGTAGTAGCTTATCAAGACTGATTAAATGCCCCTTGGTAGAGACGTGCAGGTCGCATCAGCTTAACAAGACGGTTTAAATGTCCCTTGGAAGAGACGTGCTAGTCGCAGTAGCTTAACAAGACGGTTTAAATGCCCAATAGAAGAGCGGTGGAGGTCGCAGTAGCTTAACAAGACAGTTTAAATGCCCCTTGGAAGAGATGTGCAGGTCGCAGTAGCTTAACAAGATGGATTAAATGACCCCTTGGAAGAGACGTGCAAATCGCAGTAGCTTAACAACACGGTTTACATGCCCCTTGGAAGAGCGGTGGAGGTCGCAGTAGCTTAACAAGATGGTTTAAATGCCCCTTGGAAGAGCGGTGGAGGTCGCAGTAGCTTAACAAGACAGTTTAAATGCCCCTTGGAAGAGATGTGCAGGTCGCAGTAGCTTAACAAGACGGTTTAAATGCCCCTTGGAAGAGACGTGCAGGTCGCAGAAGCTTAACAAGATGGTTTAAATGCCCCTTGGAAGAGCGGTGGAGGTCGCAGTAGCTTAACAAGGCAGTTAAATTGCCCCTTGGAAGAGACATGCAGGTCGCAGTAGCTTAGCAAGACTGTTTAAATGCCCCTTGAAGAGACGTGCAGGTCGCAGTAGCTTAACAAGACGGATTAAATGCCCCTTGGTAGAGACATGCAGGTCGCAGTAGCTTAACAACATGGTTTAAATACCCCATGGAAGAGAAGTGCAGGTCGCAGTAGCTTAACAAGATGGTTTAAATGAACCTTGGAAAAGTGGTGGAGGTTACAGTAGCTTAACATGACAGTTTAAATGCCCCTTGGAAGAGACGTGCAAATCGCAGTAGCTTAAGAAGACGGTTTAAATGCCCCTTTGAAGAGACGTGCAGGTCGCAGAAGCTTAAAAAGACGGTTTAAATGCCCCTTGGAAGAGACATGCAGGTCGCAGCAGCTTAAAAAAACTGTTTAAATGCCCCTTGGAAAAGACGTGCAGGTCGCAGTGGCTTAACAAGACAGCTTAAATGCCCCTTGGAAGAGATGTGCAAGTCGCAGTAGCTTAAAAAGACGGTTTAAATGCCCCTTGGAAGAGACGTGAAACTCGCAGTAGCTTAACAAGACGGTTTAAATGCCCCTTGGAAGAGACGTGCAAGTCGCAGAAGCTTAAAAAGACGGTTTAAATGAGCCTAGGAAGAGAGGTGCAGGTCGCAGTAGCTTAACAAGACGATTTAAATGCCCCTTGGAAGAAACGTGCAGGTCGCAGTAGCTTAACAAGACGGTTTAAATGCCCCTTGGAAGAGACGTGCAGGTCGCAGTAGCTTAACAAGACGGTCTAAATGCCCCTTGGAAGAGCGGTGGAGGTCGTAGTAGTTTATCAAGACTGATTAAATGCCACTTGGCAGAGACGTGCAGGTCGCAGTAGCTTAACAAGATGGAATAAATGCCCCTTGGTAGAGACATGCAGGTCGCAGTAGCTTAACAACACGGTTTAAATGCCCCATGGAAGAGAAGTGCAGGTCGCAGTAGCTTAACAAGATGGTTTAAATGCCCCTTTAAAAAGTGGTGGAGGTTACAGTAGCTTAACAAGACAGTTTAAATGCCCCTTGGAAGAGACGTGCAAGTCTCAGTAGCTTTAGAAGACGGTTTAAATGCCCCTTGGAAGAGACGTGCAGGTCGCAGAAGCTTAAAAAGACGGTTTAAATGCCCCTTGGAAGAGACATGCAGGTCACATCAGCTTAAAAAGACTGTTTAAATTCCCCTTGGAAAAGACGTGCAGGTCGCAGTGGCTTAATAAGACAGCTTAAATGCCCTTTGGAAGAGATGTGCAAGTCGCAGTAGCTTAAAAAGACGGTTTAAATGCCCCTTGGAAGAGACGTTCAGGTCGCAGTAGCTTAACAAGATGGTTTAAATGCCCCTTGGAAGAGACGTGCAAGTCACAGTAGCTTAATAACACGGTTTACATGCCCCTTGGAAGAGCGGTGGAGGTCGCAGTAGCTTAACAAGATGGTTTAAATGCCCCTTGGAAGAGCGGTGCAGGTCGCAGTAGTTTAACAAGACAGTTTAAATGCCCCTTGGAAGAGACGTGCAGGTCGCAGTAGCTTAACTACACGGTTTACATACCCTTGGAAGAGCCGTGGAGGTCGCAGTAGCTTAACAAGATGGTTTAAATGCCCCTTGGAAGAGCGGTGGAGGTCGCAGTAGTTTAACAAGACAGTTTAAATGCCCCTTGGTAGAGACGTGCAGGTCGCAGTAGCTTAACAATACGGTTTACATGCTCCTTGGAAGAGCGGTGGAGGTCGCAGTAGCTTAACAATATGGTTTAAATGCCCCTTGGAAGAGAGGTGGAGGTCGCAGTAGCTTAACAAGATGGTTTGAATGCCCCTTGGAAGAGACGTGCAGGTCGCAGAAGCTCAACAAGATGGTTTAAATGCCCCTTGGAAAAGCGGTGGAGGTCGCAGTAGCTTAAAAAGACTGTTTAATTGCCCCTTGGAAGAGACATGCAGGTCGCAGCAGCTTAACAAGACTGTTTAAATGCCCCTTGGAAGAGACGTGCAGGTCGCAGTAGCTTAACAAGACGGATTAAATGCCCCTTGGTAGAGACATGCAGCTCGCAGTAGCTTAACAAAATGGTTTAAATGCCCCTTGGAAGAGCGGTGGAGGTCGCTGTAGCTTAACAAGACGGTTTAAATGCACCTTGGAAAAGTGGTGGAGGTTACAGTAGCTTAACAAGAGGGTTTAAATGCCCCTTGGAAGAGACGTGCAAGTCACAGTAGCTTAATAAGACGGTTTAAATGCCCCTTGGAAGAGACATGCAAGTCGCAGTAGCTTAAAAAGACGGTTTAAATGCCCCTTGGAAGAGACGTGCAGGTCGCAGTAGCTTAACAACATGGTTTAAATGCCCCTTTGAAGAGAGGTGGAGGTCGCAGTAGCTTAACAAGACAGTTTAAATTACCCATTGGAAGAGACGTGCAGGTTGCAGTAGCTTAATAAGACGGTTTAAATGTCCCTTGGAAGAGATGTGCAGGTCGCAGTAGCTTAACAAGACAGTTTAAATGCCCCTTGGAAGAGACGTGCAGGTCGCAGTAGCTTAGCAAGACGGTTTAAATGCCACTTGGAAGAGCGGTGGAGGTCGCAGTAGCTTAACAAGACAGTTTAAATACCCCTTGGAAGAGACGTGCAGGTCGCAGTAGCTTAAAAAGACGGTTTAAATGCCCCTTGGAAGAGACGTGCAGGTCGCAGTAGCTTAACAAGGCAGTTTAAATACCCCTTGGAAGAGACGTGCATGTCGCAGTAGCTTAACAAGATGGTTTAAATGCCCCTTGGAAGAGCGGTGGAGGTCGCAGTAGCTTAACAAGATGGTTTAAATGACCCTTGGAAGAGACATGCAGGTCGCAGTAGCTTAACAAGACGGTTTAAATGCCCCTTGGAAGAGACGTGCAAGTCGCAGTAGCTTAAAAAGACGGTTTAAATGAGCCTTGGAAGAGACGTGCAGGTCGCAGTAGCTTAACAAGACGGTTTAAATGCCCCTTGCAAGAGACGTGCATGTCGCACTAGATTAACAAGACGGTTTAAATGCCCCTTGGAAGAGACGTGCAAGTCGCAGTAGCTTAACAAGATGGTTTAAATGCCCCTTGGAAGAGCGGTGGAGGTCGCAGTAGCTTAACAAGACGGTTTAAATGCCCCTTGGAAGAGACGTGCAGGTCGCAGAAGTTTAACAAGATGGTTTAAATGCCCCTTGGAAAAGCGGTGGAGGTCGCAGTAGCTTAAAAAGACTGTTTAATTGCCCCTTGGAAGAGACATGCAGGTCGCAGCAGCTTAACAAGACTGTTTAAATGCCCCTTGGAAGATACGTGCAGGTCGCAGTAGCTTAACAAGACGGATTAAATGCCCCTTGGTAGAGACATGCAGGTCGCCGTAGCTTAACAAAATGGTTTAAATGCCCCTTGGAAGAGCGGTGGAGGTCGCTGTAGCTTAACAAGACGGTTTAAATGCCCCTTGGAAAAGTGGTGGAGGTTACAGTAGCTTAACAAGACGGTTTAAATGCCGCTTGGAAGGGACGTGCAAGTCACAGTAGCTTAATAAGACGGTTTAAATGCCCCTTGGAAGAGACGTGCAAGTCGCAGTAGCTTAAAAAGACGGTTTAAATGCCCCTTGGAAGAGACGTGCAGGTCGCAGTAGCTTAACAACATGGTTTAAATGCCCCTTGGACGAGCGGTGGAGGTCGCAGTAGCTTAACAAGACAGTTTAAATACCCATTGGAAGAGACGTGCAGGTCGCAGTAGCTTAATAAGACGGTTTAAATGTCCCTTGGAAGAGATGTGCAGGTCGCAGTAGCTTAACAAGACGGTTTAAATGCCCCTTGGAAAAGACGTGCAGGTCGCAGTAGCTTAGCAAGACGGTTTAAATGCCACTTGGAAGAGCGGTGGAGGTCGCAGTAGCTTAACAAGACAGTTTAAATACCCCTTGGAGGAGACGTGCAGGTCGCAGTAGCTTAACAAGACGGTTTAAATGCCCCTTGGAAGAGACGTGCAGGTCGCAGTAGCTTAACAAGGCAGTTTAAATACCCCTTGGAAGAGACGTGCAGGTCGCAGTAGCTTAACAAGATGGTTTAAATGCCCCTTGGAAGAGCGGTGGAGGTCGCAGTAGCTTAACAAGATGGTTTAAATGACCCTTGGAAGAGACATGCAGGTCGCAGCAGCTTAAAAAGACTATTTAAATGCCCATTGGAAAAGACGTGCAGGTCTCAGTGGCCTAACAAGACAGTTTAAATGCCCCTTGGAAGAGACATGCAGGTCGCAGTAGCTTAACAAGACGGTTTAAATGCCCCTTGGAAGAGACGTGCAAGTCGCAGTAGCTTAAAAAGACGGTTTAAATGAGCCTTGGAAGAGACGTGCAGGTCGCAGTAGCTTAACAAGACGGTTTAAATGCCCCTTGCAAGAGACGTGCATGTCGCACTAGATTAACAAGACGGTTTAAATGCCCCTTGGTAGAGACCTGCAGGTCGCAGTAGCTTAACAAGACGGTTTAAATACCCCTTGGAAGAGATGTGCAGGTCACAGTAGCTTAACAAGACTTTTTAAATGCCCCTTGGAAGAAATGTGCAGGTAGCAGTAGCTTAACAAGACGGTTTAAATGCCCCTTGGAAGAGACGTGCAGGTCGCAGTAGCTTAACAAGACAGTTTAAATGCCCCTTGGAAGAGCGGTGGAGGTCGTAGTAGCTTATCAAAATGATTAAATGCCCCTTGGTAGAGACGTGCAGGTCGCAGCAGCTTATCAAGACGGTTTAAATGCCCCTTGGAAAATCGATGGAGGTCACAGTAGCTGAACAAGATGGATTAAATGCCCCTTGGAAGAGACGTGCAAGTCGCAGTAGCTTAACAAGAAGGTTTAAATGCCCCTTGGAAGAGACGTGCAGGTCGCAGTAGCTTAACAAGACAGTTTAAATGCCCCTTGGAAGAGACGTGCAGGTCGCAGTAGCTTAACAAGATGGTTTAAATGCCCCTTGGAAGAGGCTGGCAGGTCTCAGTAGCTTACCAAGATGATTTAAATGCCCCTTGGAAGAGACGTGCAGGTCGCAGTAGCTTAACAAGATGGTTTAAATGCCCCTTGGAAGAGACGTGCAGTTCGCAGTAGCTTAACAAGACGGTTTAAATGCCCCTTGGAAAAGTGGTGGAGGTTACAGTAGCTTAACAAGACGGTTTAAATGCCCCTTGGAAGAGACGTGCAAGTGACAGTAGCTTAACAAGACGGTTTAAATGCCCCTTGGAAGAGACGTGCAGGTCGCAGTAGCTTAAAAAGACGGTTTAAATGCCCCTCGGAAGAGATGTGCAGGTCGCAGTAGCTTAACAACATGGTTTAAATGCCCTTTGGAAGAGCGGTGGAGGTCGCAGTAGCTTAACAAGACAGTTTAAATACCCATTGGAAGAGACGTGCAGGTCGCAGTAGCTTAATAAGACGGTTTAAATGTCCCTTGAAAGAGATGTGCAGGTCGCAGTAGCTTAACAAGACGGTTTAAATGCCCCTTGGAAGAGACGTGCAGGTCGCAGTAGCTTAGCAAGATGGTTTAAATGCCACTTGGAAGAGCGGTGGAGGTCGCAGTAGCTTAACAAGACAGTTTAAATACCCCTTGGAAGAGACGTGCAGGTCGCAGTAGCTTAACAAGACGGTTTAAATGCCCCTTGGAAGAGACGTGCAGGTCGCAGTAGCTTAGCAAGACGGTTTAAATGCCACTTGGAAGAGCGGTGGAGGTCGCAGTAGCTTAACAAGACAGTTTAAATACCCCTTGGAAGAGACGTGCAGGTCGCAGTAGCTTAACAAGACGGTTTAAATGCCCCTTGGAAGAGACGTGCAGGTCGCAGTAGCTTAAAAAGACGGTTTAAATGCCCCTTGGAAGAGACGTGCAGGTCGCAGTAGCTTAACAAGGCAGTTTAAATACCCCTTGGAAGAGACGTGCAGGTCGCAGTAGCTTAACAAGATGGTTTAAATGCCCCTTGGAAGAGCGGTGGAGGTCGCAGTAGCTTAACAAGATGGTTTAAATGACCCTTGGAAGAGACATGCAGGTCGCAGCAGCTTAAAAAGACTGTTTAAATGCCCATTGGAAAAGACGTGCAGGTCTCAGTGGCCTAACAAGACAGTTTAAATGCCCCTTGGAAGAGACATGCAGGTCGCAGTAGCTTAACAAGACGGTTTAAATGTCCCTTGGAAGAGCGGTGGAGGTCGTAGTAGCTTATCAAGGCTGATTAAATGCCCCTTGGTAGAGACGTGCAGATCGCATCAGCTTAACAAGACGGTTTAAATGTCCCTTGGAAGAGACGTGCTAGTCGCCGTAGCTTAACAAGACGGTTTAAATGCCCAATAGAAGAGCGGTGGAGGTCGCAGTAGCTTAACAAGACAGTTTAAATGCCCCTTGGAAGAGATGTGCAGGTCGCAGTAGCTTAACAAGATGGATTAAATGACCCCTTGGAAGAGACGTGCAAATCGCAGTAGCTTAACAACACGGTTTACATGCCCCTTGGAAGAGCGGTGGAGGTCGCAGTAGATTAACAAGATGGTTTAAATGCCCCTTGGAAGAGCGGTGGAGGTCGCAGTAGCTTAAAAAGACAGTTTAAATGCCCCTTGGAAGAGATGTGCAGGTCGCAGTAGCTTAACTAGATGGTTTA
The DNA here is from genome assembly GCF_046119375.1 of Phyllobates terribilis. NCBI lineage: Eukaryota > Metazoa > Chordata > Amphibia > Anura > Dendrobatidae > Phyllobates > Phyllobates terribilis. The sequence continues at coordinate 25,633,573 of NW_027362775.1, forward strand.
AATGACCCTTGGAAGAGACATGCAGGTCGCATCAGCTTAAAAAGACTGTTTAAATTCCCCTTGGAAAAGACGTGCAGGTCGCAGTGGCTTAATAAGACAGCTTAAATGCGCTTTGGAAGAGATGTGCAAGTCGCAGTAGCTTAAAAAGACGGTTTAAATGCCCCTTGGAAGAGACGTGCAGGTCGCAGTAGCTTAACAAGATGGTTTAAATGCCCCTTGGAAGAGACGTGCAAGTCGCAGTAGCTTAAAAAGACGGTTTAAATGAGCCTTGGGAGAGAGGTGCAGGTCGCAGTAGCTTAACAAGACGATTTAAATGCCCCTTGGAAGAAACGTGCAGGTCGCAGTAGCTTAACAAGACGGTCTAAATGCCCCTTGGAAGAGCGGAGGAGGTCGTAGTAGTTTATCAAGACTGATTAAATGCCCCTTGGTAGAGACGTGCAGGTCGCATCAGCTTAACAAGACGGTTTAAATGTCCCTTGGAAGAGACGTGCAAGTCGCAGTAGCTTAACAAGACTGTTTAAATGCCCCTTGGAAAATCGGTGGAGGTCGCAGTAGATTAACAAGATGGATTAAATGCCCCTTGGAAGAGACGTGCAAGTCACAGTAGCTTAACAACACGGTTTACATGCCCCTTGGAAGAGCGGTGGAGGTCGCAGTAGCTTAACAAGATGGTTTAAATGCCTCTTGGAAGAGCGGTGCAGGTCGCAGTAGTTTAACAAGACAGTTTAAATGCCCCTTGGAAGAGACGTGCAGGTCGCAGTAGCTTAACTACACGGTTTACATGCCCCTTGGAAGAGCGGTGGAGGTCGCAGTAGCTTAACAAGATGGTTTAAATGCCCCTTGGAAGAGCGGTGTAGGTCGCAGTAGTTTAACAAGACAGTTTAAATGCCCCTTGGTAGAGACTTGCAGGTCGCAGTAGCTTAACAACACGGTTTACATGCCCCTTGGAAGAGCGGTGGAGGTCGCAGTAGCTTAACAATATGGTTTAAATGCCCCTTGGAAGAGCGGTGGAGGTCGCAGTAGCTTAACAAGACGGTTTAAATGCCCCTTGGAAGAAACGTGCAGGTCGCAGAAGCTTAACAAGATGGTTTAAATGCCCCTTGGAAAAGCGGTGGAGGTCGCAGTAGCTTAAAAAGACTGTTTAATTGCCCCTTGGAAGAGACATGCAGGTTGCAGCAGCTTAACAAGACTGTTTAAATGCCCCTTGGAAGAGACGTGCAGGTCGCAGTAGCTTAACAAGACGGATTAAATGCCCCTTGGTAGAGACATGCAGGTCGCAGTAGCTTAACAAAATGGTTTAAATGCCCCGTGGAAGAGCGGTGGAGGTCGCTGTAGCTTAACAAGACGGTTTAAATGCCCCTTGGAAAAGTGGTGGAGGTTACAGTAGCTTAACAAGACGGTTTAAATGCCCCTTGGAAGAGACGTGCAAGTCACAGTAGCTTAATAAGACGGTTTAAATGCCCCATGGAAGAGACGTGCAAGTCGCAGTAGCTTAAAAAGACGGTTTAAATGCCCCTTGGAAGAGACGTGCAGGTCGCAGTAGCTTAACAACATGGTTTAAATGACCCTTGGAAGAGCGGTGGAGGTCGCAGTAGCTTAACAAGACAGTTTAAATACCCATTGGAAGAGACGTGCAGGTCGCAGTAGCTTAATAAGACGGTTTAAATGTCCCTTGGAAGAGATGTGCAGGTCGCAGTAGCTTAACAAGACGGTTTAAATGCCCCTTGGAAGAGACGTGCAGGTCGCAGTAGCTTAGCAAGACGGTTTAAATGCCACTTGGAAGAGCGGTGGAGGTCGCAGTAGCTTAACAAGACAGTTTAAATACCCCTTGGAAGAGACGTGCAGGTCGCAGTAGCTTAACAAGACGGTTTTAATGCCCCTTGGAAGAGACGTGCAGGTCGCAGTAGCTTAACAAGACGGTTTAAATGCCCCTTGGAAGAGAAGTGCAGGTCGCAGTAGCTTAACAAGACGGTTTAAATGCCCCTTGCAAGAGACGTGCATGTCGCACTAGATTAACAAGACGGTTTAAATGCCCCTTGGTAGAGACGTGCAGGTCGCAGTAGCTTAACAAGACGGTTTAAATACCCCTTGGAAGAGACGTGCAGGTCACAGTAGCTTAACAAGACTTTTTAAATGCCCCTTGGAAGAAATGTGCAGGTCGCAGTAGCTTAACAAGACGGTTTAAATGCCCCTTGGAAGAGACGTGCAGGTCGCAGTAGCTTAACAAGACAGTTTAAATGCCCCTTGGAAGAGCAGTGGAGGTCGTAGTAGCTTATCAAAATGATTAAATGCCCCTTGTGTTAGAACCTTGCTGTTAGGTTTTTTTTCCTTTGCTGGTCACATGACCTTGTTGGCCTATTTAATCCTGCTCCACCCTTCTGGCTTTGCTGGACTTCATTGTATATCTACTTTCTGGCTAGCCTGTGCTCTGTATCTAACTCTGTTAGTTTGCTTGGTCTACGGACCTCTATGTTCTATCTATTTTGTTTGTTCTTCTGTCTGCTACTATTTCTGTTAGGAGGTGTCCCATATTCCTCCCAGTCCTTAGTACTTGTAGGGATTCCCTCCCCACATCTATAGGTCTCCGTACAGACTAGATTAGGACTTTAGCAGGTCTGATCGCAGGATCAGGTTCCCTGTTACATCGTAGGGATTCAGCTGAGTCTTATAGTAGGGACAGATCTCCTCTCTTTCCTTAGCTTTGGTAGCAGAACATAACACCTTGGTAGAGACGTGAAGGTCGCAGCAGCTTATCAAGACGGTTTAAATGCCCCTTGGAAAATCGATGGAGGTCGCAGTAGCTTAACAAGATGGATTAAATGCCCCTTGGAAGAGACGTGCAAGTCGCAGTAGCTTAACAAGAAGGTTTAAATGCCCCTTGGAAGAGACGTGCAGGTCGCAGTAGCTTAACAAGACAGTTTAAATGCCCCTTGGAAGAGACGTGCAGGTCGCAGTAGCTTAACAAGATGGTTTAAATGCCCCTTGGAAGAGGCTGGCAGGTCTCAGTAGCTTACCAAGACGATTTAAATGCCCCTTGGAAGAGACGTGCAGGTCGCAGTAGCTTAACAAGATGGTTTAAATGCCCCTTGGAAGAGACGTGCAGTTCGCAGTAGCTTAACAAGACGGTTTAAATGCCCCTTGGAAAAGTGGTGGAGGTTACAGTAGCTTAACAAGACGGTTTAAATGCCCCTTGGAAGAGACGTGCAAGTGACAGTAGCTTAACAAGACGGTTTAAATGCCCCTTGGAAGAGACGTGCAGGTCGCAGTAGCTTAAAAAGACAGTTTAAATGCCCCTTGGAAGAGATATGAAGGTCACAGTAGCTTAACAACATGGTTTAAATGCCCCTTGGAAGAGCCTTGCAGGTCGCAGTAGCTTAGCAAGATGGTTTAAATGCCACTTGGAAGAGCGGTGGAGGTCGCAGTAGCTTAACAAGACAGTTTAAATACCCCTTGGAAGAGACGTGCAGGTCGCAGTAGCTTAACAAGACGGTTTAAATGCCCCTTGGAAGAGACGTGCAGGTCGCAGTAGCTTAACAAGACGGTTTAAATGCCCCTTGGAAGAGCGGTGGAGGTCGTAGTAGCTTATCAAGACTGATTAAATGCCCCTTGGTAGAGACGTGCAGGTCGCATCAGCTTAACAAGACGGTTTAAATGTCCCTTGGAAGAGACGTGCTAGTCGCAGTAGCTTAACAAGATGGTTTAAATGCCCAATAGAAGAGCGGTGGAGGTCGCAGTAGCTTAACAAGACAGTTTAAATGCCCCTTGGAAGAGATGTGCAGGTCGCAGTAGCTTAACAAGATGGATTAAATGCCCCTTGGAAGAGAGGTCCAAATCGCAGTAGCTTAACAACACGGTTTACATGCCCCTTGGAAGAGCGGTGGAGGTCACAGTAGCTTAACAAGACAGTTTAAATGCCCCTTGGAAGAGATGTGCAGGTCGCAGTAGCTTAACAACACGGTTTAAATGCCCCTTGGAAGAGACGTGCAGGTCGCAGAAGCTTAACAAGATGGTTTAAATGCCCCTTGGAAGAGCGGTGGAGGTCGCAGTAGCTTAACAAGACAGTTTAATTGCCCCTTGGAGGAGACATGCAGGTCGCAGTAGCTTAGCAAGACTGTTTAAATGCCCAATAGAAGAGCGGTGGAGGTCGCAGTAGCTTAACAAGACAGTTTAAATGCCCCTTGGAAGAGATGTGCAGGTCGCAGTAGCTTAACAAGATGGATTAAATGACCCCTTGGAAGAGACGTGCAAATCGCAGTAGCTTAACAACACGGTTTACATGCCCCTTGGAAGAGCGGTGGAGGTCGCAGTAGATTAACAAGATGGTTTAAATGCCCCTTGGAAGAGCGGTGGAGGTCACAGTAGCTTAACAAGACAGTTTAAATGCCCCTTGGAAGAGATGTGCAGGTCGCAGTAGCTTAACAAGACGGTTTAAATGCCCCTTGGAAGAGACGTGCAGGTCGCAGAAGCTTAACAAGATGGTTTAAATGCCCCTTGGAAGAGCGGTGGAGGTCGCAGTAGCTTAACAAGACAGTTTAATTGCCCCTTGGAAGAGACATGCAGGTAGCAGTAGCTTAGCAAGACTGTTTAAATGCCCCTTGAAGAGACGTGCAGTCGCAGTAACTTAACAAGACGGATTAAATGCCCCTTGGTAGAGACATGCAGGTCGCAGTAGCTTAACAACATGGTTTAAATGCCCCATGGAAGAGAAGTGCAGGTCGCAGTAGCTTAACAAGATGGTTTAAATGAACCTTGGAAAAGTGGTGGAGGTTATAGTAGCTTAACAAGTCAGTTTAAATGACCCTTGGAAGAGACGTGCAAGTCGCAGTAGCTTAAGAAGACGCTTTAAATGCACCTTTGAAGAGACGTGCAGGTCGCAGAAGCTTAAAAAGACGGTTTAAATGCCCCTTGGAAGAGACATGCAGGTCGCAGCAGCTTAAAAAGACTGTTTAAATGCCCCTTGGAAAAGACGTGCAGGTCGCAGTGGCTTAACAAGACAGCTTAAATGCACCTTGGAAGAGATGTGCAAGTCGCAGTAGCTTAAAAAGATGGTTTAAATGCCCCTTGGAAAAGACGTGCAGATCGCAGTAGCTTAACAAGACGGTTTAAATGCCCCTTGGAAGAGACGTGCAAGTCGCAGTAGCTTAAAAAGACGGTTTAAATGAGCCTTGGAAGAGAGGTGCAGGTCGCAGTAGCTTAACAAGACGATTTAAATGCCCCTTGGAAGAAACGTGCAGGTCGCAGTAGCTTAACAAGACGGTCTAAATGCCCCTTGGAAGAGCGGTGGAGGTCGTATTAGTTTATCAAGACTGATTAAATGCCCCTTGGCAGAGACGTGCAGGTCGCAGTAGCTTAACAAGACGGATTAAATGCCCCTTGGTAGAGACATGCAGGTCGCAGTAGCTTAACAACATGGTTTAAATGCCCCATGGAAGAGAAGTGCAGGTCGCAGTAGCTTAACAAGATGGTTTAAATGCCCCTTGGAAAAGTGGTGGAGGTTACAGTAGCTTAACAAGACAGTTTAAATGCCCCTTGGAAGAGACGTGCAAGTCGCAGTAGCTTAAGAAGACGGTTTAAATGCCCCTTGGAAGAGACGTGCAGGTCGCAGAAGCTTAAAAAGACGGTTTAAATGCCCCTTGCAAGAGACATGCAGGTCGCATCAGCTTAAAAAGACTGTTTAAATGCCCCTTGGAAAAGACGTGCAGGTCGCAGTGGCTTAACAAGACAGCTTAAATGCCCCTTGGAAGAGATGTGCAAGTCGCAGTAGCTTAAAAAGACGGTTTAAATGCACCTTGGAAGAGACGTGCAGGTCGCAGTAGATTAACAAGATGGTTTAAATGCCCCTTGGAAGAGACGTGCAAGTCGCAGTAGCTTAAAAAGACGGTTTAAATGAGCCTTGGAAGAGAGGTGCAGGTCGCAGTAGCTTAACAAGACGATTTAAATGCCGCTTGGAAGAAACGTGCAGGTCGCAGAAGCTTAACAAGACGGTTTAAATGCCCCATTGGAAGAGACGTGCAGGTCGCAGTAGCTTAACAAGACGGTCTAAATGCCCCTTGGAAGAGCGGAGGAGGTCGTAGTAGTTTATCAAGACTGATTAAATGCCCCTTGGTAGAGACGTGCAGGTCGCATCAGCTTAACAAGACGGTTAAAATGTCCCTTGGAAGAGACGTGCAAGTCGCAGTAGCTAAACAAGACTGTTTAAATGCCCCATGGAAAATCGGTGGAGGTCGCAGTAGATTAACAAGATGGATTAAATGCCCCTTGGAAGAGACATGCAGGTCGCAGCAGCTTAACAAGACTGTTTAAATGCCCCTTGGAAGAGACGTGCAGGTCGCAGTAGCTTAACAAGACGGATTAAATGCCCCTTGGTGGAGACATGCAGGTCGCAGGAGCTTAACAAAATGGTTTAAATGCCCAATGGAAGAAAAGTGCAGGTTGCAGTAGCTTAACAAGACGGTTTAAATGCCCCTTGGAAAAGTGGTGGAGGTTACAGTAGCTTAACAAGACGGTTTAAATGCCCCTTGGAAGAGAAGTGCAAGTCACAGTAGCTTAACAAGACGGTTTAAATGCCCCTTGGAAGAGACGTGCAGGTCACAGTAGCTTAAAAAGACGGTTTAAATGCCCCTTGGAAGAGACGTGCAGGTCGCAGTAGCTTAACAACATGGTTTAAATGCCCCTTGGAAGAGGGGTGGAGGTCGCAGTAGCTTAACAAGACAGATTAAATACCCATTGGAAGAGACATGCAGGTCGCAGTAGCTTAATAAGACGGTTTAAATGTCCCTTGGAAGAGATGTGCAGGTCGCAATAGCTTAACAAGACGGTTTAAATGCCCCTTGGAAGAGACGTGCAGGTCGCAGTAGCTTAGCAAGACGGTTTAAATGCCACTTGGAAGAGCGGTGGAGGTCGCAGTAGCTTAACAAGACAGTTTAAATACCCCTTGGAAGGGACGTGCAGGTCGCAGTAGCTTAACAAGACGGTTTAAATGCCCCTTGGAAGAGACGTGCAGGTCGCAGTAGCTTAACAAGACGGTTTAAATGCCCCTTGGAAGAGACGTGCAGGTCGCAGTAGCTTAACAAGGCAGTTTAAATACCCCTTGGAAGAGACGTGCAGGTCGCAGTAGCTTAACAAGATGGTTTAAATGCCCCTTGGAAGAGCGGTGGAGGTCGCAGTAGCTTAACAAGATGGTTTAAATGCCCCTTGGAAGAGACATGCAGGTAGCAGCAGCTTAAATAGACTGTTTAAATGCCCCTTGGAAAAGACGTGCAGGTCTCAGTGGCCTAGCAAGACAGTTTAAATGAGCCTTGGAAGAGACATGCAGTTCGCAGTAGCTTAACAAGACGGTTTAAATGCCCCTTGGAAGAGACGTGCAGGTCGCAGTAGCTTAACAAGACGGTTTAAATGCCCCTTGGAAGAGACGTGCAAGTCGCAGTAGCTTAAAAAGACGGTTTAAATGAGCCTTGGAAGAGACGTGCAGGTCGCAGTAGCTTAACAAGACGGTTTAAATGCCCCTTGCAAGAGACGTGCATGTCGCACTAGATTAACAAGACGGTTTAAATGCCCCTTGGTAGAGACGTGCAGGTCTCAGTAGCTTAACAAGACGGTTTAAATACCCCTTGGAAGAGACGTGCAAATCACAGTAGCATAACAAGACTTTTTAAATGCCCCTTGGAAGAAATGTGCAGGTCGCAGTAGCTTAACAAGACGGTTTAAATGCCCCTTGGAAGAGCAGCGGATGTCGTAGTAGCTTATCAAAACTGATTAAATGCCCCTTGGTAGAGATGTGCAGGTCGCAGCAGCTTATCAAGACGGTTTAAATGCCCCTTGGAAAATCGATGGAGGTCGCAGTAGCTTAACAAGATGGATTAAATGCCCTTTGGAAGAGACGTGCAAGTCGCAGTAGCTTAACAAGAAGGTTTAAATGCCCCTTGGAAGAGACGTGCAGGTCGCAGTAGCTTAACAAGACAGTTTAAATGCCCCTTGGAAGAGACGTGCAGGTCGCAGTTGCTTAACAAGACGGTTTAAATGCCCCTTGGAAGAGGTTGGCAGGTCTCAGTAGCTTACCAAGACGATTTAAATGCCCCTTGGAAGAGACGTGCAGTTCGCAGTAGCTTAACAAGATGGTTTAAATGCCCCTTGGAAGAGACGTGCAGTTCGCAGTAGCTTAACAAGATGGTTTAAATGCCCCTTGGAAAAGTGGTGGAGGTTACAGTAGCTTAACAAGACGGTTTAAATGCCGCTTGGAAGAGACGTGCAAGTCACAGTAGCTTAACAAGATGGTTTAAATGCCCCTTGGAAGAGACGTGCAGGTCGCAGTAGCTTAAAAAGACGGTTTAAATGCCCCTTGGAAGAGACGTGCAGGTCGCAGTAGCTTAACAACATGGTTTAAATGCCCCTTGGAAGAGCGGTGGAGGTCGCAGTAGCTTAACAAGACATTTTAAATACCCATTGGAAGAGACGTGCAGGTCGCAGTAGCTTAATAAGACGGTTTAAATGTCCCTTGGAAGAGATGTGCAGGTCGCAGTAGCTTAACAAGACGGTTTAAATGCCCCTTGGAAGAGACGTGCAGGTCGCAGTAGCTTAGAAAGATGGTTTAAATGCCACTTGGAAGAGCGGTGGAGGTCGCAGTAGCTTAACAAGACAGTTTAAATACCCCTTGGAAGAGACGTGCAGGTCGCAGTAGCTTAACAAGACGGTTTAAATGCCCCTTGGAAGAGACGTGCAGGTCGCAGTAGCTTAACAAGATGGGTTAAATGCCCCTTGGAAGAGACGTGCAGGTCGCAGTAGCTTAACAAGGCAGTTTAAATACCCCTTGGAAGAGACGTGCAGGTCGCAGAAGCTTAACGAGATGGTTTAAATGCCCCTTGGAAGAGCGGTGGAGGTCGCAGTAGCTTAACAAGATGGTTTAAATTCCACTTGGAAGAGCGGTGGAGGTCGCAGTAGCTTAACAAGACGGTTTAAATGCCCCTTGGAAAAGACGTGCAGGTCTCAGTGGCCTAACAAGACAGTTTAAATGCCCCTTGGAAGAGACATGCAGGTCGCAGTAGCTTAACAAGACGGTTTAAATGCCCCTTGGAAGAGACGTGCAGCTTGCAGTAGATTAACAAGACGGTTTAAATGCCCCTTGGAAGAGACGTGCAAGTCGCAGTAGCTTAAAAAGACGGTTTAAATGAGCCTTGGAAGATACGTGCAGGTCGCAGTAGCTTAACAAGACGGTTTAAATCCCCCTTGCAAGAGACGTGCATGTCGCACTAGATTAACAAGACGGTTTAAATGCCCCTTGGTAGAGACGCGCATGTCGCAGTAGCTTAACAAGACGGTTTAAATACCCCTTGGAAGAGACGTGCAGGTCTCAGCAGCTTAACAAGACTTTTTAAATGCCCCTTGGAAGAAATGTGCAGGTCGCAGTAGCTTAACAAGACTTTTTAAATGCCCCTTGGAAGAAATGTGCAGGTCGCAGTAGCTTAACAAGACTGTTTAAATGCCCCTTGGAAGAGACGTGCAGGTCGCAGTAGCTTAACAAGACGGTTTAAATGCCCCTTGGAAGAGCGGTGGAGGTCGTAGTAGCTTATCAAAACTGATTAAATGCCCCTTGGTAGAGACGTGCAGGTCGCAGCAGCTTATCAAGACGGTTTAAATGCCCCTTGGAAAATCGATGGAGATCGCAGTAGCTTAACAAGATGGATTAAATGCCCCTTGGAAGAGAGGTGCAAGTCGCAGTAGCTTAACAAGAAGGTTTAAATGCCCCTTGGAAGAGACGTGCAGGTCGCAGTAGCTTAACAAGACAGTTTAAATGCCCCTTGGAAGAGACGTGCAGGTCGCAGTAGCTTAACAAGACGGTTTAAATGCCCCTTGGAAGAAGCTGGCAGGTATCAGTAGCTTACCAAGACGATTTAAATGACCCTTGGAAGAGACGTGCAGGTCGCAGTAGCTTAACAAGATGGTTTAAATGCCCCTTGGAAGAGACGTGCAGGTCGCAGTAGCTTAACAAGACGGTTTAAATGCCCCTTGGAAGAAACGTGCAGGTCTCAGTAGCTTAACAAGACCGTTTAAATGCCCCTTGGTAGAGACGTGAAAGTCGCAGTAGCTTAACAAGACGGTATAAATGCCCCTTGGAAGAGCGGTGGAGGTCGTAGTAGCTTATCAAGACTGATTAAATGCCCCTTGGTAGAGACGTGCAGGTCGCATCAGCTTACAAGATGGTTTAAATGTCCCTTGGAAGAGACGTGCTAGTCGCAGTAGCTTAACAAGACGGTTTAAATGCCCCTTAGAAGAGCGGTGGAGGTCGCAGCAGCTTAACAAGACAGTTTAAATGCCCCTTGGAAGAGATGTGCAGGTCGCAGTAGCTTAACAAGATGGATTAAATGCCCCTTGGAAGAGACGTGCAAATCGCAGTAGCTTAACAACAAGGTTTACATGCCCCTTGGAAGAGCGGTGGAGGTCGCAGTAGCTTAACAAGATGGTTTAAATGCCCCTTGGAAGAGCGGTGGAGGTCGCAGTAGCTTAACAAGACAGTTTAAATGCCCCTTGGAAGAAATTTGCAGGTCGCAGTAGCTTAACAAGACAGTTTAAATGCCCCTTGGAAGAGACGTGCAGGTCGCAGAAGCTTAACAAAATGGTTTAAATGCCCCTTGGAAGAGCGGTGGAGGTCGCAGTAGCTTAACAAGACAGTTTAATTGCCCCTTTTAAGAGACATGCAGGTCGCAGTAGCTTAGCAAGACTGTTTAAATGCCCCTTGAAGAGACGTGCAGGTCGCAGTAGCTTAACAAAACGGATTAAATGCCCCTTGGTAGAGACATGCAGGTCGCAGTAGCTTAACAAAATGGTTTAAATGCCCCATGGAAGAGAAGTGCAGGTCGCAGTAGCTTAACAAGATGGTTTAAATGCCCCTTGGAAAAGTGGTGGAGGTTACAGTAGCTTAACAAGACAGTTTAAATGCCCCTTGGAAGAGACGTGCAAGTCGCAGTAGCTTAAGAAGACGGTTTAAATGCCCCTTGGAAGAGACGTGCAGGTCGCAGTAGCTTAAAAAGACGGTTTAAATGCCCCTTGGAAGAGACCTGCAGGTCGCAGCAGCTTAAAAAGACTGTTTAAATGCCCCTTGGAAAAGACGTGCAGGTCGCAGTGGCGTAACAAGACAGTTTAAATGCCCCTTGGAAGAGATGTGCAAGTCACAGTAGCTTAAAAAGACGGTTTAAATGCCCCTTGGAAGAGACGTGCAGGTCGCAGTAGCTTAACAAGACGGTTTAAATGCCCCTTGGAAGAGACGTGCAAGTCGCAGTAGCTTAAAAAGACGGTTTAAATGAGCCTTGGAAGAGAGGTGCAGGTCGCAGTAGCTTAACAAGACGATTTAAATGCCCCTTGGAAGAGACGTGCAGGTCGCATTAGCTTAACAAGACTGTTTAAATGCCCCTTGGAAGAGATGTGCAGGTCGCAGTAGCTTAAAAAGACGGTTTAAATGAGCCTTGGAAGAGTGGTGCAGGTCGCAGTAGCTTAACAAGACGATTTAAATGCCCCTTGGCAGAAACGTGCAGGTCGCAGTAGCTTAACAAAACAGTTTCAATGCTCCTTGGAAGAGATGTGCAGGTCGCAGTAGCTTAACAAGACGGTTTAAATGCCCCTTGGAAGAGCGGTGGAGGTCGTAGTACTTTATCAAGACTGATTAAATGCCCCTTGGTAGAGACGTGCAGATCGCGTCAGCTTAACAAGACGGTTTAAATGTCCCTTGGAAGAGACGTGCAGGTCGCAGTAGCTTAACAAGACGGTCTAAATGCCCCTTGGAAGAGCGGTGGAGGTCGTAGTAGTTTATCAAGACTGATTAAATGCCCCTTGGTAGAGACGTGCAGGTCGCATCAGCTTAACAAGACGGTTTAAATGTCCCTTGGAAGAGACGTGCAGGTCGCAGTAGATTAACAAGATGGATTAAATGCCCCTTGGAAGAGACATGCAAGTCACAGTAGATTAACAACACGGTTTAAATGCCCCTTGGAAGAGCGGTGGAGGTCGCAGTAGCTTAACAAGATGGTTTAAATGCCCCTTGGAAGAGCGGTGGAGGTCGCAGTAGTTTAACAAGACAGTTTAAATGCCCCTTGGAAGAGACGTGCAGGTCGCAGTAGCTTAACTACACGGTTTACATGCCCCTTGGAAGAGCGGTGGAGGTCGCAGTAGCTTAACAAGATGGTTTAAATGCCCCTTGGAAGAGCGGTGGAGGTCGCAGTAGCTTAACAACACGGTTTACATGCCCTTGGAAGAGCGGTGGACGTCGCAGTAGCTTAACAAGACGGTTTAAATGCCCCTTGGAAGAGACGTGCAGGTCGCAGAAGCTTAACAAGATGGTTTAAATGCCCCTTGGAAAAGCGGTGTAGGTCGCAGTAGCTTAACAAGACTGTTTAATTGCCCCTTGGAAGAGACATGCAGGTCGCAGCAGCTTAACAAGACGGATTAAATGCCCCTTGGTAGAGACATGCAGGTCGCAGTAGCTTAACAAAATGGTTTAAATGCCCCATGGAAGAGAAGTGCAGGTCGCAGTAGCTTAACAAGACGGTTTAAATGCCCCTTGGAAAAGTGGTGGTGGAGGTTACAGTAGCTTAACAAGATGGTTTAAATGCCCCTTGGAAGAGACATGCAAGTCACAGTAGCTTAACAAGACGGTTTAAATGCCCCTTGGAAGAGACGTACAGGTCGCAGTAGCTTAAAAAGACGGTTTAAATGCCCCTTGGAAGAGACGTGCAGGTCGCAGTAGCTTAACAAGATGGTTTAAAAGCCCCTTGGAAGAGCGGTGGAGATCGCAGTAGCTTAGCAAGACAGTTTAAATACCCATTGGAAGAGACGTGCAGGTCGCAGTAGCTTAATAAGACGGTTTAAATAAATGTCCCTTGGAAGAGATGTGCAGGTCGCAGTAACTTAACAAGACGGTTTAAATGCCCCTTGGAAGAGACGTGCAGGTCGCAGTAGCTTAGCAAGACGGTTTAAATGCCAATTGGAAGAGCGGTGGAGGTCGCAATAGCTTATCAAGACAGTTTAAATACCCCTTGGAAGAGACGTGCAGGTCGCAGTAGCTTAACAAGATGGTTTAAATGCCCCTTGGAAGAGCGGTGGAGGTCGCAGTAGCTTAACAAGATGGTTTAAATGCCCCTTGGCAGAGACATGCAGGTCGCAGCAGCTTAAAAAGACTGTTTAAATGCGCCTTGGAAAAGACATGCAGGTCTCAGTGGCTTAACAAGACAGTTTAAATGCCCCTTGGAAGAGACATGCAGGTCGCAGTAGCTTAACAAGACTGTTAAAATGCCCCTTGAAAGAGACGTGCAGGTCGCAGTAGCTTAACAAGACGGTTTAAATGCCACTTGGAAGAGCGGTGGATGTCGTAGTAGCTTATCAAAACTGATTAAATGCCCCTTGGTAGAGACGTGCAGGTCGCAGCAGCTTATCAAGACGGTTTAAATGCCCCTTGGAAAATCGATGGAGGTCGCAGTAGATTAACAAGACAGATTAAATGCCCCTTGGAAGTGACGTGCAAGTCGCAGTAGCTTAACAAGAAGGTTTAAATGCCCCTTGGAAGAGACGTGCAGGTCGCAGTAGCTTAAAAAGAAGGTTTAAATGCCCCTTGGAAGAGGCATGCAGGTCGCAGAAGCTTAACAAGACAGTTTAAATGCCCCTTGGAAGAGACGTGCAAGTCGCAGTAGCTTAACAAGACGGTTTAAATGCCCCTTGGAAGAGGCTGGCAGCTCTCAGTAGCTTACCAAGATGATTTAAATGCCCCTTGGAAGAGACGTGCAGGTCGCAGTAGATTAACAAGATGGTTTAAATGCCCCTTGGAAAAGCGGTGGAGGTCGCAGTAGCTTAGCAAGACAGTTTAATTGCCCCTTGGAAGAGACATGCAGGTAGCAGCAGCTTAAAAAGACGGTTTAAATGCCCCTTGGAAGAGACGTGCAGGTCGCAGTAGCTTAAAAAGACGGTTTAAATGCCCCTTGGAAGAGACGTGCAAGTCGCAGTAGCTTAACAAGACGGTTTAAATGCCCCTTGGAAGAGACGTGCAGGTCGCAGTAGCTTAAAAAGACGGTTTAAATGCCCCTTGGAAGAGACGTGCAGGTCGCAGTAGTTTAACAAGACGGTTTAAATGCCCCTTGGAAGAGACGTGCAGGTCGCAGTAGCTTAAAAAGACGGTTTAAATGTCCCTTGGAAGAGACGTGCAGGTCGCAGTAGTTTAACAAGACGGTTTAAATGCCCCTTGGAAGAGACGTGCAGGTCGCAGTAGCTTAAAAAGACGGTTTAAATGTCGCTTGGAAGAAACGTGCAGGTCGCAGTAGCTTAACAAAACGGTTTAAATGCCCCTTGGAAAAGTGGTGGAGGTTACAGTAGCTTAACAATACGGTTTAAATGTCCCTTGGAAGAGACGTGCAAGTCACAGTAGCTTAACAAGACGGTTTAAATGCGCCTTGGAAGAGACGTGCAGGTCGCAGTAGCTTAACAAGACGGTTTAAATGCCCCTTGGAAAAGCGGTGGAGGTTCCAGTAGCTTAACAAGACAGTTTAAATACCCCTTGGAAGAGACGTGCAGGTCGCAGTAGCTTAATAAGACGGTTTAAATGTCCCTTGGAAGAAATGTGCAGGTCGCAGTAGCTTAACAAGACGGTTTAAATGCCCCTTGTAAGAGACGTGCAGGTCGCAGTAGCTTAACAAGACAGTTTAAATACCCCTTGGAAGAGACGTGCAGGTCGCAGTAGCTTAACAAGATGGTTTAAATGCCCCTTGGCAGAGCGGTGGAGGTCGCAGTAGCTTAACAAGATGGTTTAAATGCCCCTTGGAAGAGACATGCAGGTCGCAGCAGCTTAAAAAGACTGTTTAAATGCCCCTTGGAAAAGACGTGCAGGTCTCAGTGGCTTAACAAGACAGTTTAAATGCACCTTGGAAGAGACATGCAGGTCTCAGTAGCTTAACAAGATGGTTTAAATGCCCCTTGGAAGAGACGTGCAGGTCGCAGTAGCTTAACAAGACGGTTTAAATGCCCCTTGGAAGAGACGTGCAAGTCGCAGTAGCTTAAAAAGACGGTTTAAATGAGCCTAGGAAGAGACGTGCAGGTCGCAGTAGCTTAACAAGACGGTTTAAATGCCCCTTGGAAGACACGAGCAGGTCGCAGTAGCTTAACAAGAGGGTTTAAATGCCCCTTGGAAGAGCGGTGGAGGTCGCAGTAGCTTAACAAGACAGTTTAGATGCCCCTTGGAAGAGACGTGCAGGTCGCCGTAGCTTAACAAGACGGTTTAAATGTCCCTTGGAAGAGACGTGCAGGTCGCAGTAGCTTAACAAGATGGTTTAAATGCCCCTTGGAAAAGTGGTGGAGGTTACAGTAGCTTAAAAAGACGGTTTAAATACCCCTTGGAAGAGCGGCGTAGGTCGCAGTAGCTTAACAAGACGATTTAATTGCCCCTTGGATGAGACGTGCAGGTCACAGTAGATTAATAAGACGGTTTAAATGCGCCTTGGAAGAGACGTGCAGGTCCCAGTAGCTTAACAAGATGGTTTAAAAGCCCCTATGAAAAGCGGTGGAGGTCGCAGTAGCTTAACAAGACGGTTTAACTGCCCCTTGGAAGAGACGAGCAGGTCACAGTAGCTTAACAAGACGGTTTAAATGCCCCTTGGAAGAGACGTGCAGGTCGAAGTAGCTTAACAAGACGCTTTAAATGCCCCTTGGAAGAGCGGTGGAGGTCGCAGTAGCTTTACAAAACGGTTTAAATACCCCTTGCAAGAGACGTGCAGGTCACAGTAGATTAACAAGACGGTTTAAATGACCCCTTGGAAGAAACGTGCAGGTCGCAGTAGCTTAACAAGACGGTTTAAATGCCCCTTGGAAGAGACGTGCAGGTCGCAGTAGCTTAACAAGACGGTTTAAATGCCCCTTGGAAGAGCGGTGGAGTTCGTAGTAGCTTATCAAAACTGATTAAATGCCCCTTGGTAGAGACGTGCAGGTCGCAGCAGCTTAACAAAACGGTTTAAATGCCCCTTGGAAAATCGATGGAGGTCGCAGTAGATTAACAAGATGCATTAAATGCCCCTTGCAAGAGACGTGCAAGTCGCAGCAGCTTAACAAGAAGGTTTACATGCCCATTGGAAGAGCGGTGGAGGTCGCAGTAGCGTAACAAGACAGTTTAAATGCCCCTTCGAAGAGACATGCAGGTCGCAGTAGCTTAACAAGATAGTTTAAATGCCCCTTGGAAGAGGCTGGCAGGTCGCAGTAGCTTACCAAGACGATTTAAATGCCCCTTGGAAGAGACGTGCAGGTCGCAGTATCTTAGCAAGATGGTTTAAATACCCCTTGGAAAAGCAGTGGAGGTCGCAGTAGCTTAACAAGACAGTTTAATTGCCCCTTGGAAGAGACATGCAGGTCTCAGCAGCTTAACAAGACTGTTTAAATGCCCCTTGGAAGAGACGTGCAGGTCGCAGTAGCTTAAAAATATGGTTTAAATGCCCCTTGGAAAAGACGTGCAGGTCGCAGTAGCTTAACAAGACGGTTTAAATGCCCCTTGGAAAAGTGGTGGAGGTTAGAGTAGCTTAACAAGACGGTTTAAATGCCCGTTAGAAGAGACGTGCAAGTCGCAGTAGCTTAACAAGATGGTTTAAATGCCCCTTGGAAGAGACCTGCAGGTCGCAAGAGCTTAAAAAGACGGTTTAAATGACCCTTGGTAGAGACATGCAGGTCGCAGTAGCTTAGCAAAACGGTTTAAATGCCCCTGGAAGAGACGTGCAGGTCGCAATAGCTTAAGAAAAAGGTTTAAATGCCTCTTGGAAAAGTGGTGGAGGTTACAGTAGCTTAACAAGACGTTTTAAAAGCCCCTTGGAAGAGACATGCAAGTCGCAGTAGCTTAACAAGAAGGTTTAAATGCCCCTTGGAAGAGACGTGCAGGTCGCAGTAGTTTAACAGTATGGTTTAAATGCCCCTTGGAATAGACTTGCAGGTCGCAATAGCTTACCAAGACGGTTTAAGTGCCCCTTGGAAGAGACGTGCAGGTTGCAGTACCGTAACAAGACGTTTTAAATGACCTTTGGTAGAGAAGTGCAGGTCGTGTACCTTAACAAGACGTTTTAAATGCCCCTTGGAAGAGACATGCAAGTCGCAGTAGCTTAACAAGAAGGTTTAAATGCCCCTTGGAAGAGACGTGCAGGTCGCAGTAGTTTAACAAGACGGTTTAAATGCCCCTTGGAAGAGACGTGCAGGTCGCAGTAGCTTAACAAGACAGTTTAAATGCCACTTGGAAGAGCGGTGGAGGTCGCAGTAGCTTAACAAGACAGTTTTAATCCCCCTTGGAAGAGATGTGCAGATCGCAGTAGTTTAACAGTATGGTTTAAATGCCCCTTGGAATAGACTTGCAGGTCGCAATAGCTTACCAAGACGGTTTAAGTGCCCCTTGGAAGAGACGTGCAGGTTGCAGTACCGTAACAAGACGTTTTAAATGACCTTTGGTAGAGAAGTGCAGGTCGTGTACCTTAACAAGACGGTTTAAATGCCCCTTGGAAGGGCAGTGGAGGTCGCAGATGTTAAACAAGACGGTTTAAATGCCTCTTGGAAGAGACATGCAGGTCGCAGTAGCCTAACAAGATGGTTTAAATGCCTCTTGGAAGAGACATGCAGGTCGCAGTAGCTTAACAAGACGATTTAAATGCCCCTTGGAAAAGTGGTGGAGGTTACAGTAGCTAAACAATAAGGTTTAAATGCCACTTGGAAGAGACGTGCAGGTCACAGTAGCTTAACAAGACAGTTTAAATGCCCCTTGGAAGAGACGTGCAGGTCGCAGTAGCTTAACAAGACAGTTTAAATGCCCCTTGGAAGAGACGTGCAGGTCGCTGTAGCTTAACAAGACGGTTTAAATGCCCCTTGGAAGAGACGTGCAGGTCGCAGTAGCTTAATAAGACGGTTTAAATGCCCCTTGGAAGAGACGTGCAGGTCGCAGTAGCTTAACAAGACTGTTTAAACACCCCTTGGAAGAGACGTGCAGGTCGCAGTAGCTTAACAAAAGGGTTTAAACGCCCCTTGAAATAGGCTTGCAGGTCACAGTAGCTTACCAAGATGCTTTAAATGCCCCTTGGTAGAGACGTACAGGTCGCAGTAGCTTAACAAGACGGTTTAAATGACCCTTGGTAGAGATATGCAGGTCACAGTAGCTTAACAAGATGGTTTAAATGCCCCTTGGTAGAGACATGCAGGTCACAGTAGCTTAACAAGACGGTTAAAATGCCCCTTGGTAGAGACATGCAAGTCGCAGTAGCTTAACAAGATGGTTTAAATGCACCTATGAAAAGCGGTGGAGGTCGCAGTAGCTTAACAAGACGGTTTAAATGCCCCTTGGAAGAGACGTGCAGGTCGCAGTAGCTTAACAAAATGGTTTAAATACCCCTTGAAAGAGGCGTGCAGGTCACAGTAGCTTAACAAGATGGTTTAAATGCCCCTTGGAAGAAACGTGCAGATCGCAGTAGCTTAACAAGACATTTTAAATGCCCCTTGGTAGAGATGTGCAAGTCACAGTAGCTTAACAAGACGGTTTAAATGTCCCTTGGAAGAGACGTGCTAGTCGCAGCAGCTTAACAAGATGGTTTAAATGCCCCTTTGAAGAGCGGTGGACGTCGCAGTAGCTTAACAAGACAGTTTAAATGCCCCTTGGAAGAGATGTGCAGGTCGCAGTAGCTTAACAAGATGGATTAAATGCACCTTGGAAGAGACGTGCAAATCGCAGTAGCTTAACAACACGGTTTACATGCCCCTTGGAAGAGCGGTGGAGGTTGCAGTAGCTTAACAAGATGGTTTAAATGCCCCTTGGAAGAGCGGTGGAGGTCGCAGAAGCTTAACAAGACAGTTTAAATGCCCCTTGGAAGAGATGTGCAGGTCGCAGTATCTTAACAAGACGGTTTAAATGCCCCTTGGAAGAGACGTGCAGGTCGCAAAAACTTAACAAGATGGTTTAAATGCCCCTTGGAAGAGCGGTGGAGGTCGCAGTAGCTTAACAAGACAGTTTAAATGCCTCTTGGAAGAGACGTGCAGGTCGCAGCAGCTTAAAAAGACGTTTTAAATGTCCCTTGGAAGAGACGTGCAGGTCGCAGTAGCTTAACAAGATCGTTTAAATGCCCCTTGGAAAAGCGGTGGAGGTCGCAGTAGCTTAACAAGACAGTTTAAATGCCCCTTGGAAAAGACGTGCAGGTCGCAGCAGCTTAAAAAGACGGTTTAAATGCCCCTTGGAAGAGACGTGCAGGTCACAGTAGCTTAACAAGACGGTTTAAATGCCCCTTGGAAAAGTGGTGGAGGTTAGAGTAGCTTAACAAGACGGTTTAAATGCCCCTTGGAAGGGACGTGCAAGTCGCAGTAGCTTAACAAGACGGTTTAAATACCCCTTGGAAGAGACGTGCAGGTCGCAGTAGCTTAAAAAGATGGTTTAAATGCCCCTTGGAAGAGACATGCAGGTCGCAGTAGCTTAATATGACGGTTTAAATGCCCCATGGAAGAGACGTGCAGGTCGCAGTAGCTTAAAAAGACGGTTTAAATGCCCCTTGGTAGAGACATGCAGGTCGCAGTAGCTTAACAAAACGGTTTAAATGCCCCATGGAAGAGACGTGCAGGTCGCAGTAGCTTAATAAGACGGTTTAAATGTCAGCTGGTAGAGACGTGCAGGTCGCAGTAGCTTAATAAGACGGTTTAAATGCCACTTGGGAGAGCGGTGGAGGTCGCAGTAGCTTAACAAGACAGTTTAAATGCCCCTTGGAAGAGACGTGCAGGTCGCAGTAGCTTAAAAAGACGGTTTAAATGCCCCTTGGAAGAGACGTGCAGGTCGCAGTAGCTTAACAAGACTGTTTAAATCCCCCTTGGAAGAGATGTGCAGATCGCAGTAGCTTAACAAGATGGTTTAAATGCCCCTTGGAATAGGCTTGCAGGTGGCAATAGCTTACCAAGACGGTTTAAATGTCCCTTGGAAGAGACGTGCAGGTTGCAATACCGTAACAAGACGGTTTAAATGACCTTTGGTAGAGAAGTGCAGGTCGTGTAGCTTAACAAGACGGTTTAAATGCCCCTTGGAAGAGCAGTGGAGGTCGCAGATGTTTAACAAGACGGTTTAAATGCCTCTTGGAAGAGACATGCAGGACGTAGCAGCTTAACAAGATGGTTTAAATGCCCCTTGGAAGAGACATGCAGGTCGCAGTAGCTTAACAAAACGATTTAAATGCCACTTGGAAAAGTTGTGGAGGTTACAGTAGCTAAACAAGAAGGTTTAAATGCGCCTTGGAAGAGACGTGCAGGTCACAGTAGCTTAACAAGACAGTTTAAATGCCCCTTGGTAGAGAGGTGCAGGTCACAGTAGCTTAACAAGACAATTTAAATGCCCCTTGGAAGAGACGTGCAAGTCGCAGAAGCTTAAAAGGACGGTATAAATGCCCCTTGGAAGAGACGTGCAAGTCGCAGTAGCTTAACAAGACGGTTTAAATGAGCCTTGGTAGAGATATGCAGGTCACAGTAGCTTAACAAGATGGTTTAAATGCCCCTTGGTAGAGACATGCAGGTCACAGTAGCTTAACAAGACGGTTAAAATGCCCCTTGGTAGAGACATGCAAGTCGCAGTAGCTTAACAAGATGGTTTAAATGCACCTATGAAAAGCGGTGGAGGTCGCAGTAGCTTAACAAGACGGTTTAAATGCCCCTTGGAAGAGACGTGCAGGTCGCAGTAGCTTAACAAAATGGTTTAAATACCCCTTGAAAGAGGCGTGCAGGTCACAGTAGCTTAACAAGATGGTTTAAATGCCCCTTGGAAGAAACGTGCAGATCGCAGTAGCTTAACAAGACATTTTAAATGCCCCTTGGTAGAGATGTGCAAGTCACAGTAGCTTAACAAGACGGTTTAAATGTCCCTTGGAAGAGACGTGCTAGTCGCAGCAGCTTAACAAGATGGTTTAAATGCCCCTTTGAAGAGCGGTGGACGTCGCAGTAGCTTAACAAGACAGTTTAAATGCCCCTTGGAAGAGATGTGCAGGTCGCAGTAGCTTAACAAGATGGATTAAATGCACCTTGGAAGAGACGTGCAAATCGCAGTAGCTTAACAACACGGTTTACATGCCCCTTGGAAGAGCGGTGGAGGTTGCAGTAGCTTAACAAGATGGTTTAAATGCCCCTTGGAAGAGCGGTGGAGGTCGCAGAAGCTTAACAAGACAGTTTAAATGCCCCTTGGAAGAGATGTGCAGGTCGCAGTATCTTAACAAGACGGTTTAAATGCCCCTTGGAAGAGACGTGCAGGTCGCAAAAACTTAACAAGATGGTTTAAATGCCCCTTGGAAGAGCGGTGGAGGTCGCAGTAGCTTAACAAGACAGTTTAAATGCCTCTTGGAAGAGACGTGCAGGTCGCAGCAGCTTAAAAAGACGTTTTAAATGTCCCTTGGAAGAGACGTGCAGGTCGCAGTAGCTTAACAAGATCGTTTAAATGCCCCTTGGAAAAGCGGTGGAGGTCGCAGTAGCTTAACAAGACAGTTTAAATGCCCCTTGGAAAAGACGTGCAGGTCGCAGCAGCTTAAAAAGACGGTTTAAATGCCCCTTGGAAGAGACGTGCAGGTCACAGTAGCTTAACAAGACGGTTTAAATGCCCCTTGGAAAAGTGGTGGAGGTTAGAGTAGCTTAACAAGACGGTTTAAATGCCCCTTGGAAGGGACGTGCAAGTCGCAGTAGCTTAACAAGACGGTTTAAATACCCCTTGGAAGAGACGTGCAGGTCGCAGTAGCTTAAAAAGATGGTTTAAATGCCCCTTGGAAGAGACATGCAGGTCGCAGTAGCTTAATATGACGGTTTAAATGCCCCATGGAAGAGACGTGCAGGTCGCAGTAGCTTAAAAAGACGGTTTAAATGCCCCTTGGTAGAGACATGCAGGTCGCAGTAGCTTAACAAAACGGTTTAAATGCCCCATGGAAGAGACGTGCAGGTCGCAGTAGCTTAATAAGACGGTTTAAATGTCAGCTGGTAGAGACGTGCAGGTCGCCGTAGCTTAATAAGACGGTTTAAATGCCACTTGGGAGAGCGGTGGAGGTCGCAGTAGCTTAACAAGACAGTTTAAATGCCCCTTGGAAGAGACGTGCAGGTCGCAGTAGCTTAAAAAGACGGTTTAAATGCCCCTTGGAAGAGACGTGCAGGTCGCAGTAGCTTAACAAGACTGTTTAAATCCCCCTTGGAAGAGATGTGCAGATCGCAGTAGCTTAACAAGATGGTTTAAATGCCCCTTGGAATAGGCTTGCAGGTGGCAATAGCTTACCAAGACGGTTTAAATGTCCCTTGGAAGAGACGTGCAGGTTGCAATACCGTAACAAGACGGTTTAAATGACCTTTGGTAGAGAAGTGCAGGTCGTGTAGCTTAACAAGACGGTTTAAATGCCCCTTGGAAGAGCAGTGGAGGTCGCAGATGTTTAACAAGACGGTTTAAATGCCTCTTGGAAGAGACATGCAGGACGTAGCAGCTTAACAAGATGGTTTAAATGCCCCTTGGAAGAGACATGCAGGTCGCAGTAGCTTAACAAAACGATTTAAATGCCCCTTGGAAAAGTTGTGGAGGTTACAGTAGCTAAACAAGAAGGTTTAAATGCGCCTTGGAAGAGACGTGCAGGTCACAGTAGCTTAACAAGACAGTTTAAATGCCCCTTGGTAGAGAGGTGCAGGTCACAGTAGCTTAACAAGACAATTTAAATGCCCCTTGGAAGAGACGTGCAAGTCGCAGAAGCTTAAAAGGACGGTATAAATGCCCCTTGGAAGAGACGTGCAAGTCGCAGTAGCTTAACAAGACGGTTTAAATGAGCCTTGGAAGAGACGTGCAGGTCGCAGTAGCTTAACAAGATGGTTTAAATGCCCCTTGGAAGACACGAGCAGGTCGCAGTAGCTTAAAAAGACGGTTTAAATGCCCCTTGGAAGAGCGGTGGAGGTCGCAGTAGCTTAACAAGACAGTTTAGATGCCCCTTGGAAGAGACGTGCAGGTCGCCGTAGCTTAACAAGACGTTATAAATGCCCCTTGGAAGAGAAGTACAGGTCGCAGTAGCTTAACAAGATGGTTTAAATGCCCTTTGGAAAAGTGGTTGAGGTTACAGTAGCTTAACAAGACGGTTTAAATGCCCCTTGGAAGAGACGTGCAGGTCGCAGTAGCTTAACAAGACGGTTTAAATGCCCCATGGAAGACACGAGCAGGTCGCAGTAGCTTAACAAAAGGGTTTAAATGCCCCTTGGAAGAGCGGAGGATGTCGCAGTAGCTTAACAAGACAGTTTAAATGCCCCTTGGAAGAGACGTGCAGGTCGCAGTAGCTTAACAAGACGGTTTAAATGCCCCTTGGAAGAGCGGTGGAGGTCGCAGTAGCTTAACAAGACAGTTTAAATGCCACTTGGAAGAAACGTGCAGGTCGCAGTAGCTTAACAAGACGGTTTAAATGCTCCTTGGAAGAGATGTGCAGGTCGCAGTAGCTTAACAAGACTTTTTAAATGCTCCTTGGAAGAGACGTGCAGGTCGCAGTAGCTTAACAAGATGGTTTAAATGCCCCTTGGAATAGGCTTGCAGTTCGCAGTAGCTTAACAAGATGGTTTAAATGCCCCTTGGAAGACACGTGCAGGTCGCAGTAGCTTAACAAGATGGTTTAAATGCCCCTTGTAAGAGCGGTGGAGGTCGCAGTAGCTTAACAAGACGGTTTAAATGCCCCTTGCAAGAGACATGCAGGTCGCAGCAGCTTAAAAAGACTGTATAACTGCCCCTTGGAAAAGACGTGCAGGACTCAGTGGCTTAACAAGACAGTTTAAATGCCCCTTGGAAGAGACGTGCAGGTCGCAGTAGCTTAACAAGACGGTTTAAATGCCCCTTGGAAAAGCGGTGCAGTTCGCAGTAGCTTAACAAGACAGTTTAAATGCCACTTGGAAGAAACGTGCAGGTCGCAGTAGCTTAACAAGACGGTTTAAATGCTCCTTGGATGAGATGTGCATGTCGCAGTAGCTTAACAAGACAGTTTAAATGCCCCTTGGAAGAGCGGTGGAGGTCGTAGTAGCTTAACAAGACGGATTAAATGCCCCTTGGTAGAGACGTGCAGGTCGCAGCAGCTTAACAAGACGGATTAAATGTCCCTTGGAAGAGACGTGCAGGTCGCGGTAGCTTAACAAGACGGTTTAAATGCCCCTTGGAAAAGCGGTGGAGGTCGCAGTAGATTAACAAAATGGATGAAATGCTCCTTGGAAGAGACGTGCAAGTCGCAGTAGCTTAACAAAACGGTTTACATGCCCCTTGGAAGAGTGGTGGAGGTCGCAGTAGCTTAACAAGTCGGTTTAAATCCCCTTGGAAGAGACGTGCAGGTCGCAGTAGCTTAACAAGATGGTTTAAATGCCCCTTGGAATAGGCTTGCAGGTCGCATTAGCTTACCAAGACGGTTTAAATGCCCCTTGGAAAAGTGGTGGAGGTTACAGTAGCTTAACAAGACGGTTTAAATGCCCCTTGGAAGAGACGTGCAAGTCGCAGAAGCTTAAAAAGACCATTTAAATGCGCCTTGGAAAAAACGTGCAGGTCGCAGTAGCTTAACAAGACGGTTTAAATGCCCATTGGAAGACACGAGCAGGTTGCAGTAGCTTAACAAGAGGGTTTAAATGCCCCTTGGATGAGCGGTGTAGGTCGCAGTAGCTTAACATGACAGTTTAAATGCCCCTTGGAAGAGACGAGCAGGTCGCAGTATCTTAACAAGACGGTTTAATTCCCCCTTGGAAGAGACGTACAGGTCGCAGTAGCTTAACAAGACGGTTTAAATGCCCCTTGGAAAAGTGGTGGAGGTTACAGTAGCTTAACAAGACGGTTTAAATGCCCCTTGGAAGAGACGTGCTGGTCGCAGTAGCTTAACAAGACGGTTTAAATGCACCTTGGAAGAGACGAGCAAGTCGCAGTAGATTAACAAGACAGTTTAAATGCCGCTTGGTAGAGAAGTGCAGGTCGCCGTAGCTAAACAAGACGGTTTAAATGCCCCTTGGAAGAGCGATGGAGGTCGCAGTAGCTTAACAAGATGATTTAATTACCCATTGGTAGAGACATGCAGGTCACAGTAGCTTAATAATACGGTTTAAATGCCCCTTGGAAGAAACGTGCAGGTCGTAGTAGCTTAACAAAACGGATTAAATGCCCCTTGTTAGAGACGTGCAGGTCGCAGCAGCTTAACAAGACGGTTTAAATGCCCCTTGGAAGAGACGTGCAGGTCGCAGTAGCTTAACAAGACGGTTTAAATGCCCCTTGGAAGAGACGTGCAGGTCGCAGTAGCTTAACAAGACTGTTTAAACGCCCCTTGGAAGAGACGTGCAGGTCGCAGTAGCTTAACAAGAGGGTTTAAATGCCCGTTGGAATAGGCTTACAGGTCGCAGAAGCTTACCAAGACAGTATAAATGCCCCTTGGTAGAGATTAACAGGTAGCAGTAGCTTAACAATACGGTTTAAATGCCCCTTGGAAGAGACGTGCAGGTCGCTGTAGCTAAACAAGACGGTTTAAATACCCCTTGGAAGAGCGGCGGAGGTAGCAGTAGCTTAACAAGACGATTTAATTGCCCTTTGGGAGAGACGTGCAGGTCACAGTAACTTAACAAGACGGTTTAAATGCGCCTTGGAAGAGACATGCAAGTCCCAGCAGCTTAACAAGATGGTTTAAAAGCCCCTATGAAAAGCGGTGGAGGTCACAGTAGCTTAACAAGACGGTATAACTGCCCCTTGCAAGAGACGTGCAGGTCACAGTAGCTTAACAAGACGGTTTAAATGCCCCTTGGAAGAAACGTGCAGGTCGCAGTAGCTTAACAAGATGGTTTAAATGCACCTTGGATGAGACGTGCAGGTCGCAGTAGCTTAACAAGACGGTTTAAATACCCGTTGGAAGAGCGTTGGAGGTCGTAGTAGCTTAACAAGACTGATTAAATGCCCCTTGGAATAGACGAGCAGGTCGCAGTACCTTAACAAGACGGTTTAAATGCCCCTTGGAAAATTGGTGGAGGTCGCAGTAGATTAACAATATGTATTAAATGCCCCTTGGAAGAGACGTGCAAGTCGCAGTAGCTTAACAAGACGGTTTACATGTCCATTAGAAGAGTGGTGGAGGTCGCAGTAGCTTGACAAGATGGTTTAAATGCCCCTTGAAAGAGCGGTGGAGGTCGCAGAAGCTTAACAAGACCGTTTAAACGCCCCTTGGAAGAGGCTGACAGGTCGCAGTAGCTTACCAAGGCGATTTAAATGCCCCTTGGAAGAGACGTGCAGGTCGCAGTAGCTTAAAAAGACGGTTTAAATGCCCCTTGGAAGAGACGTGCAGGTCGCAGTAGCTTAACAAGTTGGTTTAAATGCCCCTTGGATAAGTGGTGGATGTTACAGTAGCTTAACAAGACAGTTTAGTTGCCCATTGGAAGAGACATGCAGGTCGCAGCAGCTTAACAAGACTGTTTAAATGCCCCTTGGAAGAGACGTGCAGGTCGCAGTAGCTTAACAAGACGGTTTAAATGCCCCTTGGAAGAGACTTGCAAGTCGCAGTAGCTTAACAAGACGGTTTAAGTGCCCCTTGGAAGAGACGTGCAGGTCGCAGAGGCTTAAAAAGACGGTTTAATTGCCCCTTGGAAGAGACGTGCAGGTCGCAGTAGCTTAACAAGACGGTTTAAATGCCCCTTGGAAGAGCGATGGAGGTCGCAGTAGCTTAACAAGACAGTTTAAATACCCCTTGGAAGAGACGTGCAGGTCGCAGTTGATAAATAAGACGGTTTAAATATCAGTTGGAAGAGACATGCAGGTCGCAGTAGCTTAACAAGACGGTTTAAATGCCCCTTGAAAGAGACCTGCAGGTCGCAGTAGCTTAACAAGTCGGTTTAAATGCCACTTGGAAGAGTGGTGGAGGTCGCAGTAGCTTAACAAGACAGTTTAAATGCCCCTTTGAAGAGACTTGCAGGTCGCAGTAGCTTAACAAGACTGTTTAAATCCCCCTTGGAAGAGATGTGCAGGTCGCAGTAGCTTAACAAGATGGTTTAAATGCCCCTTGGAAGAGCGGTGGAGGTGGCAGTAGCTTAACAAGACGGTTTAAATGCCCCTTGAAAGAGACATGCAGGTCGCAGTAGCTTAACAAGACGGTTTAAATTCCCCTTGGAAGAAACGTGCAGGTCGCAGTAGTTTAGCAAGACGGTTTAAATGCCCCTAGGAAGAGACGTGCAGGTCGCAGTAGCTTAACAAGAGGGTATAACTGCTGCTTGGAATAGGCTTGCAGGTCGCAGTAACTTACCAAGACAGTTTAAATGCCCATTGGAAGAGACGCGCAGGTCGCAGTAGCTTAACAAGATGGTTTAAATGCCCCTTGGAGGAGCGGTGAACGTCGCAGTAGCTTAACAATATGGTTTAAATGCCCCTTGGAAGAGACATGCAGGTCGCAGCAGCTTAAAAAGATGGTTTAAATGCCCCATGGAATAGACATGCAGGTCGCAGCAGCTTAAAAAGACGGTTTAATTGCCCCTTGGAAGAGAAGTGCAGGTCGCAGTAGCTTAACAAGACTGTTTAAATGCCCCTTGGAAGAGACATGCAGGTCGCAGTAGCTTAACAAGACGTTTTAAATGCCCCTTGGAAGAGACATGCAGGTCGCAGCAGCTTAAAAAGACGGTTTAAATGAACCATGGAATAGACATGCAGGTCGCAGCAGCTTAAAAAGACGGTTTAATTGCCCCTTGGAAGAGACATGCAGGTCGCAGTAGCTTAACAAGACTGTTTAAATGCCCCTTGGAAGAGACGTGCAGGTCGCAGTAGCTTAACAAGACGGTTTAAATGCCCCTTGGAAGAGACATGCAGGTCGCAGTGGCTTAACAAGACGGTTTAAATGACACTTGGAAAAGTGGTGGAGGTTACAGTAGCTTAAGAAGACCGTTTAAATGCCACTTGGAAGAGAAGTGCAAGTCGCAGTAGCTTAAAAAGACGTGCAGGTCGCAGTCACTTAACAAGACGTTTTAAATGGCCCTTGGAAGAGCAGTGAAGGTCGCAGTAGCTTAATAAGACAGTTAAAATGCCCCTTGGAAGAGCGGTGGAGGTCGCATTAGCATAATAAGACAGTTTACATGCCCCTTGGAAGAGACTTGCAGGTCGCAGTAGCTTAACAAGACTGTTTAAATCCCCCTTGGAAGAGATGTGCAGGTCGCAGTAGCTTAACAAGACGGTTTAAATGCCCCTTGGAAGAGCGGTGGACGTGGCAGTAGCTTAACAAGACGGTTTAAATGCCCCTTGGAAGAGACGTGCAGGTGGCAGTAGCTTAACAAGTAGGTTTAAATTCCCCTTGGAAAAGTGGTGGAGGTTACAGTAGCTTAACAAGACAGTTTCATTGCCCACTGGAAGAGACATGCAGGTCGCAGCAGCTTAACAAGACTGTTTAAATGCCCCTTGGAAGAGACGTGCAGGTCGCAGTAGCTTAACAAGACGGTTTAAATGCCCCTTTGGAAGAGACGTGCAAGTCGCAGTAGCTTAACAAGATGGTTTAAACGCCCCTTGGAAGAGACGTGCAGGTCGCAGAGGCTTAAAAAGACGGTTTAATTGCCCCTTGGAAGAGACGTGCAGGTCGCAGTAGCTTAACAAGACGGTTTAAATGCCCCTTAGAAGAGCGATGGAGGTCGCAGTAGCTTAACAAGACAGTTTAAATACCCCTTGGAAGAGACGAGCAGGTCGCAGTAGCTTAACAAGACGGTTTAAATGCCCCTTGGAACAGACGTGCAGGTCGCAGTAGCTTAACAAGATGGTTTAAATGCCCCTTGGAAGAGAAGTGCAGGTCGCAGAGGCTTAAAAAGACGGTTTAATTGCCCCTTGGAAGAGAGGTGCAGGTCGCAGTAGCTTAACAAGACGGTTTAAATGCCCCTTGGAAGAGCGATGGAGGTCGCAGTAGCTTAACAAGACAGTTTAAATACTCCTTGGAAGAGACGTGCAGGTCGCAGTTGATAAATAAGACGGTTTAAATATCAGTTGGAAGAGACATGCAGGTCGCAGTAGCTTAACAAGACGGTTTAAATGCCCCTTGAAAGAGACGTGCAGTTCGCAGTAGCTTAACAAGTCGGTTTAAATGCAACTTGGAAGAGCGGTGGAGGTCGCAGTAGCTTAACAAGACAGTTTAAATGCCCCTTTGAAGAGACGTGCAGGTCGCAGTAGCTTAACAAGACTGTTTAAATCCCCCTTGGAAGAGACGTGCAGGTCGCAGTAGCTTAAAAAGACGGTTTAAATGCCCCTTGGAAGAGCGGTGTAGGTCGCAGTAGCTTAACAAGACAGTTTAAATGCCCTTTGGAAGAGACATGCAGGTCGCAGCAGCTTAACAAGACTATTTAAATGTCCCTTGGAAGATACGTGCAGGTCGCGGTAGCTTAACAAGACGGTTTAAATGTCCCTTGGTAGAGACGTGCAGGACTCAGTAGCTTAACAAGATGGTTTAAATGCCCCATTGTAGAGACGTGCAGGTCGCAGTAGCTTAACAAGACGGTTGAAAAGCCCCTTGGAAAAGTGGTGGAGGTTACAGTAGCTTAACAAGACCGTTTAAATGTGCCTTGGAAGAGACGTGCAAGTCGCAGAAGCTTACCAAGACAAATTAAAAGACCCTTGGAAGAGACGTGCAGGTCGCAGTAGCTTAACAAGACGGTTTAAATGCCCCTTGGAAGAGCGGTGGAGGTCGCAGTAGGTTAGCAAGACAGTTTAAATGCCCCTTGGAAGAGACGTGCAGGTCGCAGTAGCTTAACAAGATGGTTTAAATGCCCCATGGAACAGCGGTGGAGGTCGCAGAAGCTTAACAAGACAGTTTAAATACCCCTTTGGAAGAGACATGCAGGTCGCAGCAGCTTAACAAGACTATTTAAATGCCCCTTGGAAGAGACGTGCAGGTAGCAGTAGCTTAACAAGATGGTTTAAATGCCCCTTGGAAGAGCGATGGACGTCGTAGTAGCTTAACAAGACGGTTTAAATGCCCCTTGGAAGAGACATGCAGGTCACAGCAGCTTAAAAAGACGGTTTAAACGCCCCTTGGAAGAGACATGTAGGTCGCAGTAGCTTAACAAGACGGTTTAAATGCCCCTTGGAAGAGACGTGCAGGTCGAAGTAGCTTAATAAGACTGTTTAAATGACACTTGGAAAAGTGGTGGAGGTTACAGTAGCTTAATAAGACAGTTTACATGCCCCTTGGAAGAGAAGTGCAAGTGGCAGTAGCTTAAAAATACGGTTTAAATGAGCCTTGGAAGAGACGTGCAGGTCGCAGTAGCTTAACTAGACGGTTTAAAGGCCCCTTGGAAGAGACGAGCAGGTCGCAGTAGATAAACAAGACTGTTTAAATGCCCCTGGGAAGAGGGGTGGAGGTCGCAGTAGCTTAATAAGACAGTTTACATGCCCCTTGGAAGAGAAGTGCAGGTCGCAGTAGCTTAATAAGACGGTTTAAATGCCCCTTGGAAGAGACGTGCAGGTCGCAGTAGCTTAACAAGACAGTTTAAATGCCCCTTGGAAGAGACGAGCATGTCGCAGTAGATCAACAAGACTGTTTAAATGCCCCTGGGAAGAGCGGTGGAGGTCGCAGTAGCTTAACATGACAGTTTACATGCCCCTTGGAAGAGTAGTGCAGGTCGCAGTAGCTTAACAAGACGGTTTAAATGCCCCTTGGAAGAGACGTGCAGGTCGCAGTAGCTTAGCAAGACTGTTTAAATGCCCCTTGGAAGAGACGTGCAGGTCGCAGTAGCTTAACAAGATGGTTTAAATGCCCCTTGGAAGAGACGTGCAGTTCGCAGTAGCTTAACAAGACGGCTTCAATGCCCCTTGGAAGAGACGTGCAGGTCGCAGTAGCTTAACAAGACGGTTTAAATGCCCCTTGGAAGAGCGGTGGAGGTCGCAGTAGCTTAGCAAGACAGTATAAATGCCCCTTGGAAGAGATGTTCAAGTCGCAGTAGCTTAACAAGGCGGTTTAAATGCCCCTTGGAAGAGACGTGCAGGTCGCAGTAGCTTAACAAGACGGTTTAAATGCTCCTTGGAAGCGACGTGCAGGTCGCAGTAGCTTAACAAGACGGTTGAAATGCCCTTTGGAAGTGACGTGCAGTTCGCAGTAGCTTAATAAGACGGTTTAAATGCCCCTTGGTAGAGACGTGCAGGTCGCAGTAGCTTAACAAGACAGTTTAAATGCCCCTTGGAAGAGACATGCAGGTCACAGTAGCTTAACAAGATGGTTTAAATGCACCTTGGAAGAGACGTGCTGGTCGCAGTAGCTTAACAAGACGGTTTAAATGCGCCTTGGAAGAGACATGCAGGTCGCAGTAGCTTAACAAGACGGTTTAAATGCCCCTTGCAAGAGACGTGCAGGTCGCAGTAGCTTAACAAAAGGGTTTAAATGCCCCTTAGAAAAGGCTTGCAGGTCGCAGTAGCTTACCAAGACGGTTTAAATGCCCCTTGGAAGAGACGTGCAGGTCGCAATAGCTTAACAAGATGGTTTAAATGCCCCTTGGAAGAGCGGTGGAGGTCGCAGTAGCTTAACAAGACGGTTTAAATGCCCCTTGGAAAAGACGTGCAGGTCGCAGTAGCTTAACAACATGTTTTAAATGCCCGTTGGAAGAGACGTGCAGGTCGCAGTAGCTTAACAAGACTGTATAAATGCCACTTGGAAGAGGCTCGCAGGTCGCAGTAGCTTACCAAGACGGTTTAAATGGCACTTGGAAAAGTGGTGGAGGTTACAGTAGCTTAACAAGATGGTTTAAATGCGCCTTGGAAGAGACGTGCAGGTCGCAGTAGCTTAATAAGACGGTTTAAATGCCCCTTGGTAGAGACGTGCAGGTCGCAGTAGCTTAACAAGACAGTTTAAATGCCCCTTGGAAGAGACATGCAGGTCGCAGTAGCTTAACAAGATGGTTTAAATGCACCTTGGAAGAGACGTGCTGGTCGCAGTAGCTTAACAAGACGGTTTAAATGCCACTTGGAAAAGTGGTGGAGGTTACAGTAGCTTAACAAGATGGTTTAAATGCGCCTTGGAAGAGACGTGCAGGTCGCAGTAGCTTAACAAGACGGTTTAAATGCCCCTTGCAAGAGACGTGCAGGTCGCAGTAGCTTAACAAAAGCGTTTAAATGCCCCTTAGAAAAGGCTTGCAGGTCGCAGTAGCTTACCAAGACGGTTTAAATGCCCCTTGGAAGAGGCTTGCAGGTCGCAGTAGCTTACCAAGACGGTTTAAATGGCACTTGTAAGAGACGTGCAGGTCGCAGTAGCTTAACAAGACGGTTTAAATGCCCCTTGGAAGAGCGGTGGAGGTCGCAGTAGCTTAACAAGACGGTTTAAATGCCCCTTGGAAGAGACATTCAGGTCGCAGCAGCTTAACAAGACTGTTTAAATGCCCCTTGGAAGAGACGTGCAGGTCGCAGTAGCTTAATAAGACCGTTTAAATGCCCCTTGGTAGAGACGTGCAGGTCGCAGTAGATTAACAAGACGGTTTAAATGCCTCTTGGAAGAGACGTGCAGGTCGCAGTAGCTTAACAAGAAGGTTTAATTGCTCCTTGGAAGAAACGTGCAGGTTGCAGTAGCTTAAAAAGACTGTTTAAATGCCCCTTGGTAGAGCGGTGGAGGTCGCAGTAGCTTAACAAGATGATTTAAATGCCCCTTGGAAGAGACGTGCAGGTCGCAGTAGCTTAACAAGACGGTTTAAATGCCCCTTGGAAGGTACGTGCTGGTCGCAGTAGCTTACCAAGACGGTTTAAATGCCCCATGGTTGAGACATGCAGGTCGCAGTAGCTCAACAAGATGGTTTAAATGCCCCATTGAAGAGATGTGGGGGTCGCAGTAGCTTAACAAGACGGTTTAAATGCCCCTTGGAAAAGTGGTGGAGGATGCAGTAGCTTAACAAGACGATTTAAATGTTCCTTGGAAGAGACGTGCAGGTGGCAGTAGCTTAACAATTCTGTTTAAATGCCCCTTGGAAGAGAGGTGCAGGTCACAGGAGCTTAATAAGACAGTTTAAATGTCCCTTGGAAGAGACGTGCAGGTCGCAGTAGCTTAACAAGATGGTTTAAATGCCCCATGGAAGAGCGGTGGAGGTCGCAGAAGCTTAACAAGACAGTTTAAATACCCCTTTGGAAGAGACATGCAGGTCGCAGCTGCTTAACAAGACTATTTAAATGCCCCTTGGAAGAGACGTGCAGGTAGCAGTAGCTTAGCAAGATGGTTTATATGCCCCTTGGAAGAGCGATGGACGTCATAGTAGCTTAACAAGACGGTTTAAATGCCCCTTGGAAGAGACATGCAGGTCACAGCAGCTTAAAAAGACGGTTTAAACGCCCCTTGGAAGAGACATGTGGGTCGCAGTAGCTTAACAAGACGGTTTAAATGCCACTTGGAAGAGACGTGCAGGTCGAAGTAGCTTAACAAGACCGTTTAAATGACACTTGGAAAAGTGGTGGAGGTTACAGTAGCTTAATAAAACAGTTTACATGCCCCTTGGAAGAGAAGTGCAAGTGGCAGTAGCTTAAAAATACGGTTTAAATGAGCCTTGGAAGAGACGTGCAGGTCGCAGTAGCTTAACAAGACGGTTTAAATGCCCCTTGGAAGAGACGAGCAGGTCGCAGTAGATAAACAAGACTGGTTAAATGCCCCTGGGAAGAGCGTGGAGGTCGCAGTAGCTTAATAAGACAGTTTACTTGCCCCTTGGAAGAGAAGTGCAGGTCGCAGTAGCTTAACAAGACGGTTGAAATGCCCTTTGGAAGAGACGTGCAGGTCGCAGTAGCTTAACAAGACGGTTTAAATGCCCCTTGGAAGAGACGAGCAGGTCGCAGTAGATAAACAAGACTGGTTAAATGCCCCTGGGAAGAGCGTGGAGGTCGCAGTAGCTTAATAAGACAGTTTACTTGGCCCTTGGAAGAGAAGTGCAGGTCGCAGTAGCTTAACAAGACGGTTGAAATGCCCTTTGGAAGTGACGTGCAGGTCGCAGTAGCTTAACAAGACGGTTTAAATGCACTTTGGAAGAGACGTGCTGGTCGCAGTAGCTTAACAAGACGGTTTAAATGCCACTTGGAAAAGTGGTGGAGGTTACAGTAGCTTAACAAGACGGTTTAAATGCGCTTTGGAAGAGACGTGCAGGTCGCAGTAGCTTAACAAGACGGTTTAAATGCCCCTTGCAAGAGACGTGCAGGTCGCAGTAGCTTAACAAAAGGGTTTAAATGCCCCTTAGAAAAGGCTTGCAGGTCGCAGTAGCTTACCAAGACGGTTTAAATGCCCCTTGGAAGAGACGTGCAGGTCGCAGTAGCTTAACAAGATGGTTTAAATGCCCCTTGGAAAAGACGTGCAGGTCGCAGTAGCTTAACAACATGTTTTAAATGCCCCTTGGAAGAGACGTGCAGGTCGCAGTAGCTTAACAAGACTGTATAAATGCCCCTTGGAAGAGGCTTGCAGGTCGCAGTAGCTTACCAAGACGGTTTAAATGGCACTTGTAAGAGACGTGCAGGTCGCAGTAGCTTAACAAGACGGTTTAAATGCCCCTTGGAAGAGCGGTGGAGGTGGCAGTAGCTTAACAAGACGGTTTAAATGCCCCTTGGAAGAGACATGCAGGTCGCAGCAGGTTAACAAGACTGTTTAAATGCCCCTTGGAAGAGACGTGCAGGTCGCAGTAGATTAACAAGACGGTTTAAATGCCCCTTGGAAGAAACGTGCAGGTCGCAGTAGCTTAAAAAGACCGTTTAAATGCCCCTTGGTAGAGACGTGCAGGTCGCAGTAGATTAACAAGACGTTTTAAATGCCCCTTGGAAGAAACGTGCAGGTTGCAGTAGCTTAAAAAGACTGTTTAAATGCCCCTTGGTAGAGCGGTGGAGGTCGCAGTAGCTTAACAAGATGATTTAAATGCCCCTTGGAAGAGACGTGCAGGTCGCCGTAGCATAACAAGACGGTTTAAATGCCCCTTGGAAGAGCGGTGTAGGTCGCAGTAGCTTAACAAGACAGTTTAAATGCCCTTTGGAAGAGACATGCAGGACGCAGCAGCTTAACAAGACTGTTTAAATGCCCCTTGGAAGGTACGTGCTGGTCGAAGTAGCTTACCAAGATGGTTTAAATGCCCCATGGTTGAGACATGCAGGTCGCAGTAGCTCAACAAGACGGTTTAAATGCCCCATTGAAGAGATGTGCAGGTCGCAGTAGCTTAACAAGACGGTTTAAATGCCCCTTGGAAAAGTGGTGGAGGTTGCAGTAGCTTAACAAGACGATTTAAATGTTCCTTGGAAGAGACGTGCAGGTGGCAGTAGCTTAACAAGTCGGTTTAAATGCCCCTTGGAAGAGAGGTGCAGGTCACAGGAGCTTAATAAGACAGTTTAAATGTCCCTTGGAAGAGACGTGCAGGTCGCAGTAGCTTAACAAGACGATTTAAATGCCCCTTGGAAGAGACGTGCAGTTCGCAGTAGCTTAACAAGACGTTTTAAATGCCCCTTGGAAGAGACGTGCAGGTCACAGGAGCTTAATAAGGCTGTTTAAATGTCCCTTGGAAGAGACGTGCAGGTCGCAGAAGCTCAACAAGACAGTTTAAATGCCCCTTGGTAGAGACGTGCAGGTCACAGGAGCTTAATAAGACGGTTTAAATGTCCCTTGGAAGAGACGTGCAGATCACAGTAGCTTAACAAGACGGTTTAAATGCCCCTTGGAAGAGACGTGCAGGTCGCAGTAGCTTAACAAGACAGTTTAAATAACCCCTTGGAAGAGCGGTGGAGGTCGCAGTAGCTTAACAAGAAAGTTTAAATGCCCCTTGGAAGAGAAGTGCAGGTCGCAGTCGCTTAAAAAGACGGTTTAAATGCCCCTTGGAAGAGACGTGCAGGTCGCAGTAGCTTAGCAAGACGGTTTAAATGCCCCTTGGTAGAGACATGCAGGTCGCAGTAGCTTAACAAGACGGCTTCAATGCCCCTTGGAAGAGACATGCAGGTCACAGCAGCTTAACAAGACAGTTTAAATGCCCCTTGAAAGAGACATGCAGGTCACAGCAGCTTAACAAGACAGTTTAAATGCCCCTTGGAAGAGACGTGCAGGTCGCAGTAGCTTATCAAGACAGTTTAAATGCCCCTTGGAAGAGACGTGCAAGTCGCAGTAGCTTAACAAGACGGTTTAAATGCCCCTTGAAAGAGACGTGCAGTTCGCAGTAGCTTAACAAGACAGTTTAAATGCCCCTTGGAAGAGACGTGCAGTTCGCAGTAGCTTAACAAGACGGTTTAAATGACCCTTGAAAGAGACGTGCAGGTCGCAGCAGCTTAACAAGACAGTTTAAATGCCCCTTGGAAGAGACGTGCAGTTCGCAGTAGCTTAACAAGATGGTTTAAATGCCCCTTGGAAGAGACGTGCAGGTCGCAGTAGCTTAACAAGACGGTTTAAATGCCCCTTGGAAGAGACGTGCAGGTCACAGTAGCTTAAAAAAACGGTTGAAATGCCCCTTGGAAGAGAGGTGGAGGTCGCAGTAGCTTAACAAGACAGTTTAAATGCCCCTTGTAAGAGACGTGCAGGTCGCAGTAGCCTAATAAGACGGTTTAAATGCCCCTTGGAAGAGACGTGCAGGTCGCAGTAGCTTAACAAGATGGTTTAAATGCCCCTTGGAAGAGATGTGCAGGTCGCAGTAGCTTAACAAGACTGTTTAAATGCCCCTTGCAAGAGACGTGCAGGTCGCAGTAGCTTAACAAAAGGGTTTAAATAACCCTTAGAAAAGGCTTGCAGGTCGCAGTAGCTTACCAAGACGGTTTAAATGCCCCTTGGAAGAGAAGTGCAGGTCGCAGTAGCTTAACAAGACGGTTTAAATGCTCCTTGGAAAAGACGTGCAGGTCGCAGTAGCTTAACAACATGTTTTAAATGCCCCTTGGAAGAGACGTGCAGGTCGCAGTAACTTAACAAGACTGTATAAATGCCCCTTGGAAGAGGCTTGCAGGTCGCAGTAGCTTACCAAGACGATTTAAATGCCCCTTGGAAGAGACGTGCAGGTCGCCGTAGCATAACAAGATGGTTTAAATGCCCCTTGGAAGAGCGGTGTAGGTCGCAGTAGCTTAACAAGACAGTTTAAATGCCCTTTGGAAGAGACATGCAGGACGCAGAAACTTAACAAGACTGTTTAAATGCCCCTTGGAAGATACGTGCTGGTGGCAGTAGCTTACCAAGACGGTTTAAATGCCTCATGGTTGAGACATGCAGGTCGCAGTAGCTCAACAAGACGGTTTAAATGCCCCATTAAAGAGACGTGCAGGTCGCAGTAGCTTAACAAGACAGTTTAAATGCCCCTTGGAAAAGTGGTGGAGGTTGCAGTAGCTTAACAAGACGATTTAAATGTCCGTTGGAAGAGACGTGCAGGTGGCAGTAGCTTAACAAGTCAGTTTAAATGCCCCTTGGAAGAGAGGTGCAGGTCGCAGTAGCTTAACAAGACGATTTAAATGCCCCTTGGAAGAGACGTGCAGGTCACAGGAGCTTAATAAGATGGTTTAAATGTCCCTTGGAAGAGACGTGCAGGTCGCAAAAGCTCAACAAGACAGTTTAAATGCCCCTTGGAAGAGACGTGCAGGTCACAGGAGCTTAATAAGACGGTTTAAATGTCCCTTGATAGAGACGTGCAAGTCGCAGTAGCTTAACAAGACGGTTTAAATGCCCATTGGTAGAGACATGCAGGTCGCAGTAGCTTAACAAGATGGTTTAAATGCCCCTTGAAAGAGACGTGCAGGTCGCAGTAGCTTAACAAGACGGTTAAAATGCCCCTTGGAAGAGATGTACAGTTCGCAGTAGCTTAACAAGACGGTTTAAATGCCCCTTGCAAGAGACATGCAGGTCGCAGTAGCTTAACAAAACAGTTTAAATGCCCCTTGGAAGAGACGTGCAAGTCGCAGTAGCTTAACAAGATGGTTTAAATGCCCCTTGGAAGAGACGTGCAGGTCGCAGTAGCTTAACAAGACGGTTTAAATGCCCCTTGGAAGAGACGTGCAGGTTGCAATAGATTAAAAAGACGGTTGAAATGTCCCTTGGAAGAGAGGTGGAGGTCGCAGTAGCTTAACAAGACAGTTTAATTGCCCCTTGGAAGAGACGTGCAGGTCGCAGTAGCTTAATAAGACGGTTTAAATGCTCCTTGGAAGAGACGTGCAGGTCGCAGAAGCTTAACAAGATGGTTTAAATGCCCCTTGGAAGAGACGTGGAGGTCGCAGTAGCTTAACAAGACGGTTTAAATGCCCCTTGCAAGAGACGTGCAGGTCTCAGTAGCTTAACAAAATGGTTTAAATGCCCCTTAGAAAAGGCTTGCAGGTCACAGAAGCTTACCAAGACGGTTTAAATGCCCCTTGGAAGAGACGTGCAGGTCGCAGTAGCTTAAAAAGATGGTTTAAATGCCCCTTGGAAGAGCGGTGCAGGTCGCAGTAGCTTAACGAGACGGTTTAAATGCCCCTTGGAAAAGACGTGCAGGTCGCAGTAGCTTAACAACATGTTTTAAATGCCCCTTGGAAGAGACGTGCAGCTCGCAGTAGATTAACAAGACTGTATAAATGCCCCTTGGAAGAGGCTTGCAGGTCGCAGTAGCTTACCAAGACGGTTTAAATGGCACTTGTAAGAGACGTGCAGGTCGCAGTGGCTTAACAAGATGGTTTAAATGCCCCTTGGAAAAGCGGTGGAAGTCGCAGTAGCTTAACAAGACGGTTTAAATGCCCCTTGGAAGAGACATGCAGGTCGCAGTAGCTTAACAAAACGGTTTAAATGCCCCTTAGAAGAGACGTGCAGGTCGCAGTAGCTTAAAAAGACGGTTTAAATGCCTCTTGGAAGAGACGTGCAGGTCGCAGTAGCTTAACAAGACGGTTTAAATGCCCCTTGCAAGAAACATGCAGGTTGCAGTAGCTTAAAAAGACGGTTTAAATGCCCCTTGGTAGAGCGGTAGAGGTCGCAGTAGCTTAACAATATGGTTTAAGTGCCAATTGGAAGAGACGTGCAGGTCACAGTAGCTTAACAAGACGATTTAAATGCCCCTTGAAAGAGACATGCAGGTCGCAGAAGCTCAAGAAGACAGTTTAAATGCCTCTTGGAAGAGACGTGCAGATCACAGGAGCTTAATAAGACGGTTTAAATGGCCCTTGGAAGAGACGTGCAGGTCACAGTAGCTTAACAAGACGGTTTAAATGTCCCCTTGGAAGAGCGGTGGAGGTCGCAATAGCTTAACAAGACGGTTTAAATGCCCCTTGGGAGAGACATGCAAGTCACATTAGTTTAACAAGACGGTTTAAGTGCCCCTTGGAAGAGACGTGCAGGTCGCAGCAGCTTGACAAGATGGTTTAAATGCCCCTTGGAAGAGATGTGCAGGTCGCAGTAGCTTAACAAGACGGTTTAAATGCCCCTTGGAAGAGACGTGCAGGTCGCAGTAGCTTAATAAGACGGTTTAAATGCTCCTTGGTAGAAACGTTCAGGTCACAGGAGCTTAATAAGACGGTTTAAATGTCCCTTGGAAGAGACGTGCAGGTCGCAGTAGCTTAACAAGACGGTTTAAATGCCCCTTGGAAGAGACGTGCATTTCGCAGTAGCTTAACAAGACAGTTTAAATGCCAATTGGAAGAGCGGTGGAGGTCGCAGTAGATTAGCAAGACAGTTTAAATGCCCCTTGGAAGAGACGTGCAGGTCGCAGTAGCTTGACAAGACAGTTTAAATGCCCCTTGGAAGAGACGAGCAGGTCGCAGTAGCTTAATAAGACGGTTTAAATGCCCCTTGGAAGAGACGTTCAGGTCACAGTAGCTTAACAAGATGGTTTAAATGCCAATTGGAAGAGGCTTGCAGGTCGCAGTAGCTTAACAAGACGGTTTAAATGCCGCTTGGAAGAGACGTGCAGGTCGCAGTAGCTTAACAAAACAGTTTAAATGCCACTTGGAAGAGGCTTGCAGGTGGCAGTAGCTTAACAAGACGGTTTAAATGCCCCCTTGGAAGAGCGGTGGAGGTCGCAATAGCTTAACAAGACGGTTTAAATGCCCCTTGGGAGAGACATGCAAGTCACATTAGCTTAACAAGACGGTTTAAGTGCCCCTTGGAAGAGACGTGCAGGTCGCAGTAGCTTGACAAGATGGTTTAAATGCCCCTTGGAAGAGATGTGCAGGTCGCAGTAGCTTAACAAGACGGTTTAAATGCCCTTTGGAAGAGACGTGCAGGTCGCAGTAGCTTAATAAGACGGTTTAAATGCTCCTTGGTAGAAACGTTCAGGTCACAGGAGCTTAATAAGACGTTTTAAATGTCCCTTGGAAGAGACTTGCAGGTCGTAGTAGCTTAACAAGACGGTTTAAATGCCCCTTGGAAGAGACGTGCAGGTCGCAGTAGCTTAATAAGACAGTTTAAATGCCAATTGGAAGAGCGGTGGAGGTCGCAGTAGATTAGCAAGACAGTTTAAATGCCCCTTGGAAGAGACGTGCAGGTCGCAGTAGCTTGACAAGACAGTTTAAATGCCCCTTGGAAGAGACGTGCAGGTCGCAGTAGCTTAATAAGACGTTTTAAATGCCCCTTGGAAGAGACACTCAGGTCACAGTAGCTTAACAAGACTGTTTAAATGCCAATTGGAAGAGGCTTGCAGGTCGCAGTAGCTTAACAAGACGGTTTAAATGCCGCTTGGAAGAGACGTACAGGTCGCAGTAGCTTAACAAGACAGTTTAAATGCCACTTGGAAGAGGCTTGCAGGTGGCAGTAGCTTACCAAGGTGGTTTAAATGGCCCTTGGAAGAGAAGTGCAGGTCACAGTAGCTTAACAAGACAGTTTAAATGTCCCCTTGGAAGAGCCGTGGAGGTCGCAGTAGCTTAACAAGACGGTTTAAATGCCCCTTGGGAGAGACATGCAGGTCAAAGTAGCTTTACAAGACGGTTTAAATGCCCCTTGAAAGAGACGTGCAGGTCGCAGTAGCTTAACAAGACGGTTTAAATGCCCCTTGGAAGAGACGTGCAGTTCGCAGTAGCTTAACAAGACAGTTTAAATGCCCCTTGGAAGAGACGTGCAGTTCGCAGTAGCTTAACAAGACGGTTTAAATGACCCTTGAAAGAGACGTGCAGGTCGCAGCAGCTTAACAAGACAGTTTAAATGCCCCTTGGAAGAGACGTGCAGTTCGCAGTAGCTTAACAAGATGGTTTAAATGCCCCTTGGAAGAGACGTGCAGGTCGCAGTAGCTTAACAAGACGGTTTAAATGCCCCTTGGAAGAGACGTGCAGGTCACAGTAGCTTAAAAAAACGGTTGAAATGCCCCTTGGAAGAGAGGTGGAGGTCGCAGTAGCTTAACAAGACAGTTTAAATGCCCCTTGTAAGAGACGTGCAGGTCGCAGTAGCCTAATAAGACGGTTTAAATGCCCCTTGGAAGAGACGTGCAGGTCGCAGTAGCTTAACAAGATGGTTTAAATGCCCCTTGGAAGAGATGTGCAGGTCGCAGTAGCTTAACAAGACTGTTTAAATGCCCCTTGCAAGAGACGTGCAGGTCGCAGTAGCTTAAGAAAAGGGTTTAAATAACCCTT
The DNA here is from genome assembly GCF_046119375.1 of Phyllobates terribilis. Taxonomy (NCBI): domain Eukaryota; kingdom Metazoa; phylum Chordata; class Amphibia; order Anura; family Dendrobatidae; genus Phyllobates; species Phyllobates terribilis. The sequence continues at coordinate 25,675,016 of NW_027362775.1, forward strand.
AGAAAAGGCTTGCAGGTCGCAGTAGCTTACCAAGACGGTTTAAATGCCCCTTGGAAGAGAAGTGCAGGTCGCAGTAGCTTAACAAGACGGTTTAAATGCTCCTTGGAAAAGACGTGCAGGTCGCAGTAGCTTAACAACATGTTTTAAATGCCCCTTGGAAGAGACGTGCAGGTCGCAGTAACTTAACAAGACTGTATAAATGCCCCTTGGAAGAGGCTTGCAGGTCGCAGTAGCTTACCAAGACGATTTAAATGCCCCTTGGAAGAGACGTGCAGGTCGCCGTAGCATAACAAGATGGTTTAAATGCCCCTTGGAAGAGCGGTGTAGGTCGCAGTAGCTTAACAAGACAGTTTAAATGCCCTTTGGAAGAGACATGCAGGACGCAGAAACTTAACAAGACTGTTTAAATGCCCCTTGGAAGATACGTGCTGGTGGCAGTAGCTTACCAAGACGGTTTAAATGCCTCATGGTTGAGACATGCAGGTCGCAGTAGCTCAACAAGACGGTTTAAATGCCCCATTAAAGAGACGTGCAGGTCGCAGTAGCTTAACAAGACAGTTTAAATGCCCCTTGGAAAAGTGGTGGAGGTTGCAGTAGCTTAACAAGACGATTTAAATGTCCGTTGGAAGAGACGTGCAGGTGGCAGTAGCTTAACAAGTCAGTTTAAATGCCCCTTGGAAGAGAGGTGCAGGTCGCAGTAGCTTAACAAGACGATTTAAATGCCCCTTGGAAGAGACGTGCAGGTCACAGGAGCTTAATAAGATGGTTTAAATGTCCCTTGGAAGAGACGTGCAGGTCGCAAAAGCTCAACAAGACAGTTTAAATGCCCCTTGGAAGAGACGTGCAGGTCACAGGAGCTTAATAAGACGGTTTAAATGTCCCTTGATAGAGACGTGCAAGTCGCAGTAGCTTAACAAGACGGTTTAAATGCCCATTGGTAGAGACATGCAGGTCGCAGTAGCTTAACAAGATGGTTTAAATGCCCCTTGAAAGAGACGTGCAGGTCGCAGTAGCTTAACAAGACGGTTAAAATGCCCCTTGGAAGAGATGTACAGTTCGCAGTAGCTTAACAAGACGGTTTAAATGCCCCTTGCAAGAGACATGCAGGTCGCAGTAGCTTAACAAAACAGTTTAAATGCCCCTTGGAAGAGACGTGCAAGTCGCAGTAGCTTAACAAGATGGTTTAAATGCCCCTTGGAAGAGACGTGCAGGTCGCAGTAGCTTAACAAGACGGTTTAAATGCCCCTTGGAAGAGACGTGCAGGTTGCAATAGATTAAAAAGACGGTTGAAATGTCCCTTGGAAGAGAGGTGGAGGTCGCAGTAGCTTAACAAGACAGTTTAATTGCCCCTTGGAAGAGACGTGCAGGTCGCAGTAGCTTAATAAGACGGTTTAAATGCTCCTTGGAAGAGACGTGCAGGTCGCAGAAGCTTAACAAGATGGTTTAAATGCCCCTTGGAAGAGACGTGGAGGTCGCAGTAGCTTAACAAGACGGTTTAAATGCCCCTTGCAAGAGACGTGCAGGTCTCAGTAGCTTAACAAAAGGGTTTAAATGCCCCTTAGAAAAGGCTTGCAGGTCACAGAAGCTTACCAAGACGGTTTAAATGCCCCTTGGAAGAGACGTGCAGGTCGCAGTAGCTTAAAAAGATGGTTTAAATGCCCCTTGGAAGAGCGGTGCAGGTCGCAGTAGCTTAACGAGACGGTTTAAATGCCCCTTGGAAAAGACGTGCAGGTCGCAGTAGCTTAACAACATGTTTTAAATGCCCCTTGGAAGAGACGTGCAGCTCGCAGTAGATTAACAAGACTGTATAAATGCCCCTTGGAAGAGGCTTGCAGGTCGCAGTAGCTTACCAAGACGGTTTAAATGGCACTTGTAAGAGACGTGCAGGTCGCAGTGGCTTAACAAGATGGTTTAAATGCCCCTTGGAAAAGCGGTGGAAGTCGCAGTAGCTTAACAAGACGGTTTAAATGCCCCTTGGAAGAGACATGCAGGTCGCAGTAGCTTAACAAAACGGTTTAAATGCCCCTTAGAAGAGACGTGCAGGTCGCAGTAGCTTAAAAAGACGGTTTAAATGCCTCTTGGAAGAGACGTGCAGGTCGCAGTAGCTTAACAAGACGGTTTAAATGCCCCTTGCAAGAAACATGCAGGTTGCAGTAGCTTAAAAAGACGGTTTAAATGCCCCTTGGTAGAGCGGTAGAGGTCGCAGTAGCTTAACAATATGGTTTAAGTGCCAATTGGAAGAGACGTGCAGGTCACAGTAGCTTAACAAGACGATTTAAATGCCCCTTGAAAGAGACATGCAGGTCGCAGAAGCTCAAGAAGACAGTTTAAATGCCTCTTGGAAGAGACGTGCAGATCACAGGAGCTTAATAAGACGGTTTAAATGGCCCTTGGAAGAGACGTGCAGGTCACAGTAGCTTAACAAGACGGTTTAAATGTCCCCTTGGAAGAGCGGTGGAGGTCGCAATAGCTTAACAAGACGGTTTAAATGCCCCTTGGGAGAGACATGCAAGTCACATTAGTTTAACAAGACGGTTTAAGTGCCCCTTGGAAGAGACGTGCAGGTCGCAGCAGCTTGACAAGATGGTTTAAATGCCCCTTGGAAGAGATGTGCAGGTCGCAGTAGCTTAACAAGACGGTTTAAATGCCCCTTGGAAGAGACGTGCAGGTCGCAGTAGCTTAATAAGACGGTTTAAATGCTCCTTGGTAGAAACGTTCAGGTCACAGGAGCTTAATAAGACGGTTTAAATGTCCCTTGGAAGAGACGTGCAGGTCGCAGTAGCTTAACAAGACGGTTTAAATGCCCCTTGGAAGAGACGTGCATCTCGCAGTAGCTTAACAAGACAGTTTAAATGCCAATTGGAAGAGCGGTGGAGGTCGCAGTAGATTAGCAAGACAGTTTAAATGCCCCTTGGAAGAGACGTGCAGGTCGCAGTAGCTTGACAAGACAGTTTAAATGCCCCTTGGAAGAGACGAGCAGGTCGCAGTAGCTTAATAAGACGGTTTAAATGCCCCTTGGAAGAGACGTTCAGGTCACAGTAGCTTAACAAGATGGTTTAAATGCCAATTGGAAGAGGCTTGCAGGTCGCAGTAGCTTAACAAGACGGTTTAAATGCCGCTTGGAAGAGACGTGCAGGTCGCAGTAGCTTAACAAAACAGTTTAAATGCCACTTGGAAGAGGCTTGCAGGTGGCAGTAGCTTAACAAGACGGTTTAAATGCCCCCTTGGAAGAGCGGTGGAGGTCGCAATAGCTTAACAAGACGGTTTAAATGCCCCTTGGGAGAGACATGCAAGTCACATTAGCTTAACAAGACGGTTTAAGTGCCCCTTGGAAGAGACGTGCAGGTCGCAGTAGCTTGACAAGATGGTTTAAATGCCCCTTGGAAGAGATGTGCAGGTCGCAGTAGCTTAACAAGACGGTTTAAATGCCCTTTGGAAGAGACGTGCAGGTCGCAGTAGCTTAATAAGACGGTTTAAATGCTCCTTGGTAGAAACGTTCAGGTCACAGGAGCTTAATAAGACGTTTTAAATGTCCCTTGGAAGAGACTTGCAGGTCGTAGTAGCTTAACAAGACGGTTTAAATGCCCCTTGGAAGAGACGTGCAGGTCGCAGTAGCTTAATAAGACAGTTTAAATGCCAATTGGAAGAGCGGTGGAGGTCGCAGTAGATTAGCAAGACAGTTTAAATGCCCCTTGGAAGAGACGTGCAGGTCGCAGTAGCTTGACAAGACAGTTTAAATGCCCCTTGGAAGAGACGTGCAGGTCGCAGTAGCTTAATAAGACGTTTTAAATGCCCCTTGGAAGAGACACTCAGGTCACAGTAGCTTAACAAGACTGTTTAAATGCCAATTGGAAGAGGCTTGCAGGTCGCAGTAGCTTAACAAGACGGTTTAAATGCCGCTTGGAAGAGACGTACAGGTCGCAGTAGCTTAACAAGACAGTTTAAATGCCACTTGGAAGAGGCTTGCAGGTGGCAGTAGCTTACCAAGGTGGTTTAAATGGCCCTTGGAAGAGAAGTGCAGGTCACAGTAGCTTAACAAGACAGTTTAAATGTCCCCTTGGAAGAGCCGTGGAGGTCGCAGTAGCTTAACAAGACGGTTTAAATGCCCCTTGGGAGAGACATGCAGGTCAAAGTAGCTTTACAAGACGGTTTAAATGCCCCTTGAAAGAGACGTGCAGGTCGCAGTAGCTTAACAAGACGGTTTAAATGCCCCTTGGAAGAGACGTGCAGTTCGCAGTAGCTTAACAAGATGGTTTAAATGCCCCTTGGAAGAGCGGTGGAGGTCGCAGTAGCTTAACAAAACAGTTTAAATGCCCCTTGGAAGAGACGTGCAAGTCGCAGTAGCTTAACAAGATGGTTTAAATGCCCATTGGAAGAGACATGGAGGTCGCAGTAGCTTAACAAGACAGTTTAAATGCCCCTTGGAAGAGACGTGAAGGTCGCAGAAGCTTAACAAGACGGTTTAAATGCCCCTTGGAAGAGACATGCAAGTCGCAGTAGCTTAAAAAGACAGTTTAAATGCATCTTGGAAAAGACGTGCAGGTCGCAGTAGCTTAGCAAGACGGTTTAAATGCCCCTTGGAAGAGCGGTGGAGGTCGCAGTAGCTTGACAAGACAGTTTAAATGCCCCTTGGAAGTGATGTGCAAGTCGCAGAAGCTTAACAAGACTGTTTAAATGCCCCTTGGAAGAGACGTGCAGTTCACAGTAGCTTAACAAGACGGTTTAAATGGCCCTTGGAAGAGCGGTGGAGGTCGCAGTAGCTTGACAAGACAGTTTAAATGCCCCTTGGAAGTGATGTGCAAGTCGCAGTAGCTTAACAAGACGGTTTAAATGACCCTTGGAACAGACATGCAGGTCACAGCAGCTTAACAAGACTGTTCAAATGCCCCTTGGAAGAGACGTGCAGGTCGCAGTAGCTTAACAAGACGGTTTAAATGACCCTTGGAACAGACATGCAGGTCACAGCAGCTTAACAAGAATGTTTAAATGCCCCTTGGTAGAGACATGCAGGTCGCAGTAGCTTAACAAGACGGCTTAAATACCCATTGGAAGAGACGTGCAGGTCGCAGTAGCTTAACAAGACGGTTTAAATGCCCCTTGCAAGAGACGTGCATGTCGCAGTAGCTTAACAAAAGGGTTTAAATGCCCCTTAGAAAAGGCTTGCAGGTCGCAGTAGCTTACCAAGATGGTTTAAATGCCCCTTGGAAGAGACGTGCAGGTCGCAGTTGCTTAACAAGATGGCTTAAATGCCCCTTTGAAGAGCGGTGGAGGTCGCAGTAGCTTAACAAGACGGTTTGAATGCACCTTGGAAAAGACGTGCATGTCGCAGAAGCTTAACAAGACGGTATAAATACCCCTTGGAAGAGGCTTGCAGGTCGCAGTAGCTTACCAAGACGCTTTAAATGCCCCTTTGAAGAGACGTGCAGGTCGCAGTAGCTTAACAAGACGGTTTAAATGCCCCTTGGAAGAGCGGTGGAGGTTGCAGTAGCTTAACAAGACGGTTTAAATGCCCCTTGGAAGAGACATGCAGGTCGCAGCACCTTAACAAGTCTGTTTAAATGCCCCTTGGAAGAGACGTGCAGGTCGCAGTAGCTTAAAAAGACGGTTTAAATGCCCCTTGGTAGAGACATGCAGGTCGCAGTAGCTTAACAAGACGGTTTAAATGCCTCTTGGAAGAGATGTGCAGGCCGCAGTAGCTTAACAAAACTTTTTAAATGCCCCTTGGAAGAAACGTGCAGGTTGCAGTAGCTTAAAAAGACGGTTTAAATGCCCCTTGGTAGAGCGGTGGAAGTCGAAGTAGCTTAACAAGATGGTTTAAGTGCCCCTTGGAAGAGAAGTGTAGGTCGCAGTAGCTTACCAAGACGATTTAAATGCCCCTTGGAAGAGACGTGCAGGTCGCAGTATCTTAACAAGACGGTTTAAATGCCCCTTGGAAGAGACGTGCAGGTCGCAGTAGCTTAATAAGACGGTTTAAATGCCCCTTGGTAGAAACGTTCAGGTCACAGTAGTTTAACAAGACGGTTTAAATGCCACTTGGAAGAGACGTGCAGGTCGCAGTAGCTTAATAAGATGGTTTAGATGCCCCTTGGTAGAAACGTGCAGGTCACAGTAGCCTAACAAGACGGTTTAAATGCCACTTGGAAGAGACGTGCAGGTCGCAGTAGCTTAACAAAACGGTTTAAATGCCACTTGGAAGAGACGTGCAGGTCGCAGTAGCTTAACAAGACAGTTTAAATGCCCCTTGGAAGAGACGTGAAGGTCGCAGTAGCTTAACAAGACGGTTTAAATGCCCCTTGGAAGAGACATGCAAGTCGCAGTAGCTTAAAAAGACAGTTTAAATGCATCTTGGAAAAGACGTTCAGATCGCAGTAGCTTAGAAAGACGGTTTAAATGCCCCTTGGAAGTGATGTGCAAGTCGCAGTAGCTTAACAAGACGGTTTAAATGACCCTTGGAACAGACATGCAGGTCACAGCAGCTTAACAAGACTGTTCAAATGCCCCTTGGAAGAGACGTGCAGGTCGCAGTAGCTTAACAAGACGGTTTAAATGACCCTTGGAACAGACATGCAGGTCACAGCAGCTTAACAAGAATGTTTAAATGCCCCTTGGTAGAGACATGCAGGTCGCAGTAGCTTAACAAGACGGCTTAAATACCCATTGGAAGAGACGTGCAGGTCGCAGTAGCTTAACAAGACGGTTTAAATGCCCCTTGCAAGAGACGTGCATGTCGCAGTAGCTTAACAAAAGGGTTTAAATGCCCCTTAGAAAAGGCTTGCAGGTCGCAGTAGCTTACCAAGATGGTTTAAATGCCCCTTGGAAGAGACGTCCAGGTCGCAGTTGCTTAACAAGATGGCTTAAATGCCCCTTTGAAGAGCGGTGGAGGTCGCAGTAGCTTAACAAGACGGTTTAAATGCACCTTGGAAAAGACGTGCATGTCGCAGAAGCTTAACAAGACGGTATAAATGCCCCTTGGAAGAGGCTTGCAGGTCGCAGTAGCTTACCAAGACGCTTTAAATGCCCCTTTGAAGAGACGTGCAGGTCGCAGTAGCTTAAAAAGACGGTTTAAATGCCCCTTGGAAGAGCGGTGGAGGTTGCAGTAGCTTAACAAGACGGTTTAAATGCCCCTTGGAAGAGACATGCAGGTCGCAGCACCTTAACAAGTCTGTTTAAATGCCCCTTGGAAGAGACGTGCAGGTCGCAGTAGCTTAAAAAGACGGTTTAAATGCCCCTTGGTAGAGACATGCAGGTCGCAGTAGCTTAACAAGACGGTTTAAATGCCTCTTGGAAGAGACGTGCAGGCCGCAGTAGCTTAACAAAACTTTTTAAATGCCCCTTGGAAGAAACGTGCAGGTTGCAGTAGCTTAAAAAGACGGTTTAAATGCCCCTTGGTAGAGCGGTGGAAGTCGAAGTAGCTTAACAAGATGGTTTAAGTGCCCCTTGGAAGAGAAGTGTAGGTCGCAGTAGCTTACCAAGACGATTTAAATGCCCCTTGGAAGAGACGTGCAGGTCGCAGTATCTTAACAAGACGGTTTAAATGCCCCTTGGAAGAGACGTGCAGGTCGCAGTAGCTTAATAAGACGGTTTAAATGCCCCTTGGTAGAAACGTTCAGGCCACAGTAGTTTAACAAGACGGTTTAAATGCCACTTGGAAGAGACGTGCAGGTCGCAGTAGCTTAATAAGATGGTTTAGATGCCCCTTGGTAGAAACGTGCAGGTCACAGTAGCCTAACAAGACGGTTTAAATGCCACTTGGAAGAGACGTGCAGGTCGCAGTAGCTTAACAAAACGGTTTAAATGCCACTTGGAAGAGACGTGCAGGTCGCAGTAGCTTAACAAGTCAGTTTAAATGCCCCTTGGAAGAGACGTGAAGGTCGCAGTAGCTTAACAAGACGGTTTAAATGCCCCTTGGAAGAGACATGCAAGTCGCAGTAGCTTAAAAAGACAGTTTAAATGCATCTTGGAAAAGACGTTCAGATCGCAGTAGCTTAGAAAGACGTTTTAAATGCCCCTTGGAAGAGCGGTGGAGGTCGCAGTAGCTTGACAAGACAGTTTAAATGCCCCTTGGAAGTGATGTGCAAGTCGCAGAAGCTTAACAAGACTGTTTAAATGCCCCTTGGAAGAGACGTGCAGTTCGCAGTAGCTTAACAAGACGGTTTAAATGGCCCTTGGAAGAGCGGTGGAGGTCGCAGTAGCTTGACAAGACAGTTTAAATGCCCCTTGGAAGTGATGTGCAAGTCGCAGTAGCTTAACAAGACGGTTTAAATGACCCTTGGAACAGACATGCAGGTCACAGCAGCTTAACAAGACTGTTCAAATGCCCCTTGGAAGAGACGTGCAGGTCGCAGTAGCTTAACAAGACGGTTTAAATGACCCTTGGAACAGACATGCAGGTCACAGCAGCTTAACAAGAATGTTTAAATGCCCCTTGGTAGAGACATGCAGGTCGCAGTAGCTTACCAAGACGGCTTAAATACCCATTGGAAGAGACGTGCAGGTCGCAGTAGCTTAACAAGATGGTTTAAATGCCCCTTGAAAGAGACGTGCAGGTCGCAGTAGCTTAATAAGACAGTTTAAATGCCAATTGGAAGAGCGGTGGAGGTCGCAGTAGATTAGCAGGACAGTTTAAATGCCCCTTGGAAGAGACGTGCAGGTCGCAGTAGCTTGACAAGACAGTTTAAATGCCCCTTGGAAGAGACGTGCAGGTCGCAGTAGCTTAATAAGACGTTTTAAATGCCCCTTGGAAGAGACGTTCAGGTCACAGTAGCTTAACAAGACGGTTTAAATGCCAATTGGAAGAGGCTTGCAGGTCGCAGTAGCTTAACAAGACGGTTTAAATGCCGCTTGGAAGAGACGTACAGGTCGCAGTAGCTTAACAACACAGTTTAAATGCCACTTGGAAGAGGCTTGCAGGTGGCAGTAGCTTACCAAGGTGGTTTAAATGGCCCTTGGAAGAGACGTGCAGGTCACAGTAGCTTAACAGGACAGTTTAAATGTCCCCTTGGAAGAGCGGTGGAGGTCGCAGTAGCTTAACAAGACGGTTTAAATGCCCCTTGGGAGAGACATGCAGGTCAAAGTAGCTTTACAAGACGGTTTAAATGCCCCTTGAAAGAGACGTGCAGGTCGCAGTAGCTTAACAAGACGGTTTAAATGCCCCTTGGAAGAGACGTGCAGTTCGCAGTAGCTTAACAAGATGGTTTAAATGCCCCTTGGAAGAGCGGTGGAGGTCGCAGTAGCTTAACAAAACAGTTTAAATGCCCCTTGGAAGAGACGTGCAAGTCGCAGTAGCTTAACAAGATGGTTTAAATGCCCCTTGGAAGAGACGTGCAGGTCGCAGTAGCTTAACAAGACGGTTTAAATGCCCCTTGGAAGAGACGTGCAGGTCGAAGTAGCTTAACAAGATGGCTTAAATGCCCCTTTGAAGAGCGGTGGAGGTCGCAGTAGCTTAACAAGACGGTTTAAATGCCTCTTGGAAGAGACGTGCAGGCCGCAGTAGCTTAACAAGATGGTTTAAATGCCCCTTGGAAGAAACGTGCAGGTTGCAGTAGCTTAAAAAGATGGTTTAAATGCCCCTTGGTAGAGCGGTGGAAGTCGCAGTAGCTTAACAAGATGGTTTAAGTGCCCCTTGGAAGAGAAGTGTAGGTCGCAGTAGCTTACCAAGACGATTTAAATGCCCCTTGGAAGAGACGTGCAGGTCGCAGTATCTTAAGAAGACGGTTTAAATGCCCCTTGGAAGAGACGTGCAGGTCGCAGTAGCTTAATAAGACGGTTTAAATGCCCCTTGGTAGAAACGTTCAGGTCACAGTAGTTTAACAAGACGGTTTAAATGCCACTTGGAAGAGACGTGCAGGTCGCAGTAGCTTAATAAGATGGTTTAGATGCCCCTTGGTAGAAACGTGCAGGTCACAGTAGCCTAACAAGACGGTTTAAATGCCACTTGGAAGAGACGTGCAGGTCGCAGTAGCTTAACAAGACGGTTTAAATGCCACTTGGAAGAGACGTGCAGGTCGCAGTAGCTTAACAAGACAGTTTAAATGCCCCTTGGAAGAGACGTGAAGGTCGCAGTAGCTTAACAAGACGGTTTAAATGCCCCTTGGAAGAGACATGCAAGTCGCAGTAGCTTAAAAAGACAGTTTAAATGCATCTTGTAAAAGACGTGCAGGTCGCAGTAGCTTAGCAAGACGGTTTAAATGCCCCTTGGAAGAGCGGTGGAGGTCGCAGTAGCTTGACAAGACAGTTTAAATGCCCCTTGGAAGTGATGTGCAAGTCGCAGAAGCTTAACAAGACTGTTTAAATGCCCCTTGGAAGAGACGTGCAGTTCGCAGTAGCTTAACAAGACGGTTTAAATGGCCCTTGGAAGAGCGGTGGAGGTCGCAGTAGCTTGACAAGACAGTTTAAATGCCCCTTGGAAGTGATGTGCAAGTCGCAGTAGCTTAACAAGACGGTTTAAATGACCCTTGGAACAGACATGCAGGTCACAGCAGCTTAACAAGACTGTTCAAATGCCCCTTGGAAGAGACGTGCAGGTCGCAGTAGCTTAACAAGACGGTTTAAATGACCCTTGGAACAGACATGCAGGTCACAGCAGCTTAACAAGAATGTTTAAATGCCCCTTGGTAGAGACATGCAGGTCGCAGTAGCTTAACAAGACGGCTTAAATACCCATTGGAAGAGACGTGCAGGTCGCAGTAGCTTAACAAGATGGTTTAAATGCCCCTTGGAAGAGACGTGCAGGTCGCAGTAGCTTGACAAGACAGTTTAAATGCCCCTTGGAAGAGACGTGCAGGTCGCAGTAGCTTAATAAGACGTTTTAAATGCCCCTTGGAAGAGACGTTCAGGTCACAGTAGCTTAACAAGACGGTTTAAATGCCAATTGGAAGAGGCTTGCAGGTCGCAGTAGCTTAACAAGACGGTTTAAATGCCGCTTGGAAGAGACGTACAGGTCGCAGTAGCTTAACAACACAGTTTAAATGCCACTTGGAAGAGGCTTGCAGGTGGCAGTAGCTTACCAAGGTGGTTTAAATGGCCCTTGGAAGAGACGTGCAGGTCACAGTAGCTTAACAGGACAGTTTAAATGTCCCCTTGGAAGAGCGGTGGAGGTCGCAGTAGCTTAACAAGACGGTTTAAATGCCCCTTGGGAGAGACATGCAGGTCAAAGTAGCTTTACAAGACGGTTTAAATGCCCCTTGAAAGAGACGTGCAGGTCGCAGTAGCTTAACAAGACGGTTTAATTGCCCCTTGGAAGAGAAGTGCAGTTCGCAGTAGCTTAACAAGATGGTTTAAATGCCCCTTGGAAGAGCGGTGGAGGTCGCAGTAGCTTAACAAAACAGTTTAAATGCCCCTTGGAAGAGACGTGCAAGTCGCAGTAGCTTAACAAGATGGTTTAAATGCCCCTTGGAAGAGACGTGCAGGTCGCAGTAGCTTAACAAGACGGTTTAAATGCCCCTTGGAAGAGACGTGCAGGTCACAGTAGCTTAAAAAGATGGTTGAAATGCCTCTTGTAAGAGAGGTGGAGGTCGCAGTAGCTTAATAAGACAGTTTAAATGCCCCTTGGAAGAGACGTGCAGGTCGCAGTAGCTTAACAAGACGGTTTAAATGCCCCTTGCAAGAGACGTGCATGTCGCAGTAGCTTAACAAAAGGGTTTAAATGCCCCTTAGAAAAGGCTTGCAGGTCGCAGTAGCTTACCAAGATGGTTTAAATGCCCCTTGGAAGAGACGTGCAGGTCGCAGTAGCTTAACAAGATGGCTTAAATGCCCCTTTGAAGAGCGGTGGAGGTCGCAGTAGCTTAACAAGACGGTTTAATTGCACCTTGGAAAAGACGTGCATGTCGCAGAAGCTTAACAAGACGGTATAAATGCCCCTTGGAAGAGGCTTGCAGGTCGCAGTAGCTTACCAAGACGCTTTAAATGCCCCTTTGAAGAGACGTGCAGGTCGCAGTAGCTTAACAAGACGGTTTAAATGCCCCTTGGAAGAGCGGTGGAGGTCGCAGTAGCTTAACAAGACGGTTTAAATGCCCCTTGGAAGAGACATGCAGGTCGCAGAAGCTAAACAAGTCTGTTTAAATGCCCCTTGGAAGAGACGTGCAGGTCGCAGTAGCTTAAAAAGACGGTTTAAATGCCCCTTGGTAGAGACGTGCAGGTCGCAGTAGCTTAACAAGACGGTTTAAATGCCTCTTGGAAGAGACGTGCAGGCCGCAGTAGCTTAACAAGACTGTTTAAATGCCCCTTGGAAGAAACGTGCAGGTTGCAGTAGCTTAAAAAGAAGGTTTAAATGCCCCTTGGTAGAGCGGTGGAAGTCGCAGTAGCTTAACAAGATGGTTTAAGTGCCCCTTGGAAGAGAAGTGTAGGTCGCAGTAGCTTACCAAGACGATTTAAATGCCCCTTGGAAGAGACGTGCAGGTCGCAGTATCTTAACAAGACGGTTTAAAGGCCCCTTGGAAGAGACGTGCAGGTCGCAGTAGATTAATAAGACGGTTTAAATGCCCCTTGGTAGAAACGTTCAGGTCACAGTAGTTTAACAAGACGGTTTAAATGCCACTTGGAAGAGACGTGCAGGTCGCAGTAGCTTAATAAGATGGTTTAGATGCCCCTTGGTAGAAACGTGCAGGTCACAGTAGCCTAACAAGACGGTTTAAATGCCACTTGGAAGAGACGTGCAGGTCGCAGTAGCTTAACAAGACGGTTTAAATGCCACTTGGAAGAGACGTGCAGGTCGCAGTAGCTTAACAAGACAGTTTAAATGCCCCTTGGAATAGACGTGAAGGTCGCAGTAGCTTAACAAGACGGTTTAAATGCCCCTTGGAAGAGACGTGCAGGTCGCAGTAGCTTAACAAGACGGTTTAAATGCATCTTGGAAAAGACGTGCAGGTCGCAGTAGCTTAGCAAGACGGTTTAAATGCCCCTTGGAAGAGCGGTGGAGGTCGCAGTAGCTTGACAAGACAGTTTAAATGCCCCTTGGAAGTGATGTGCAAGTCGCAGAAGCTTAACAAGACTGTTTAAATGCCCCTTGGAAGAGACGTGCAGTTCGCAGTAGCTTAACAAGACGGTTTAAATGGCCCTTGGAAGAGCGGTGGAGGTCGCAGTAGCTTGACAAGACAGTTTAAATGCCCCTTGGAAGTGATGTGCAAGTCGCAGTAGCTTAACAAGACGGTTTAAATGACCCTTGGAACAGACATGCAGGTCACAGCAGCTTAACAAGACTGTTTAAATGCCCCTTGGAAGAGACGTGCAGGTCGCAGTAGCTTAACAAGACGGTTTAAATGACCCTTGGAACAGACATGCAGGTCACAGCAGCTTAACAAGACTGTTTAAATGCCCCTTGGTAGAGACATGCAGGTCGCAGTAGCTTAACAAGACGGCTTAAATACCCTCTGGAAGAGACGTGCAGGTCGCAGTAGCTTAACAAGATAGTTTAAATGCCCCTTGAAAGAGACGTGCAGGTCGCAGTAGCTTAACAAGACGGTTTAATTGCCCCTTGGAAGAGACGTGCAGGTCGCAGTAGCTTAATAAGACGGTTTAAATGCCCCTTGGAAGAGCGTTGAAGGTCGCAGTAGCTTAACAAGACAGTTTAAATGCCCCTTGGAAGAGACGTGCAAGTCGCAGTAGCTTAACAAGACGGTTTAAATGCCCCTTTGAAGAGACGTGCAGGTCGCAGTAGCTTAACAAGACGGTTTAAATGCCCCTTGGAAGAGACGTGCAGGTCGCAGTAGCTTAATAAGATGGTTTAGATGCCCCTTGGTAGAAACGTGCAGGTCACAGTAGCCTAACAAGACGGTTTAAATGCCACTTGGAAGAGACGTGCAGGTCGCAGTAGCTTAACAAGACGGTTTAAATGCCACTTGGAAGAGACGTGCAGGTCGCAGTAGCTTAATAAGACAGTTTAAATGCCCCTTGGAATAGACGTGAAGGTCGCAGTAGCTTAACAAGACGGTTTAAATGCCCCTTGGAAGAGACGTGCAGGTCGCAGTAGCTTAACAAGACGGTTTAAATGCATCTTGGAAAAGACGTGCAGGTCGCAGTAGCTTAGCAAGACGGTTTAAATGCCCCTTGGAAGAGCGGTGGAGGTCGCAGTAGCTTGACAAGACAGTTTAAATGCCCCTTGGAAGTGATGTGCAAGTCGCAGAAGCTTAACAAGACTGTTTAAATGCCCCTTGGAAGAGACGTGCAGTTCGCAGTAGCTTAACAAGATGGTTTAAATGGCCCTTGGAAGAGCGGTGGAGGTCGCAGTAGCTTGACAAGACAGTTTAAATGCCCCTTGGAAGTGATGTGCAAGTCGCAGTAGCTTAACAAGACGGTTTAAATGACCCTTGGAACAGACATGCAGGTCACAGCAGCTTAACAAGACTGTTTAAATGCCCCTTGGAAGAGACGTGCAGGTCGCAGTAGCTTAACAAGACGGTTTAAATGACCCTTGGAACAGACATGCAGGTCACAGCAGCTTAACAAGACTGTTTAAATGCCCCTTGGTAGAGACATGCAGGTCGCAGTAGCTTAACAAGACGGCTTAAATACCCTCTGGAAGAGACGTGCAGGTCGCAGTAGCTTAACAAGATGGTTTAAATGCCCCTTGGAAGAGACGTGCAGGTCGCAGTAGCTTGACAAGACAGTTTAAATGCCCCTTGGAAGAGACGTGCAGGTCGCAGTAGCTTAATAAGACGTTTTAAATGCCCCTTGGAAGAGACGTTCAGGTCACAGTAGCTTAACAAGACGGTTTAAATGCCAATTGGAAGAGGCTTGCAGGTCGCAGTAGCTTAACAAGACGGTTTAAATGCCGCTTGGAAGAGACGTACAGGTCGCAGTAGCTTAACAACACAGTTTAAATGCCACTTGGAAGAGGCTTGCAGGTGGCAGTAGCTTACCAAGGTGGTTTAAATGGCCCTTGGAAGAGACGTGCAGGTCACAGTAGCTTAACAGGACAGTTTAAATGTCCCCTTGGAAGAGCGGTGGAGGTCGCAGTAGCTTAACAAGACGGTTTAAATGCCCCTTGGGAGAGACATGCAGGTCAAAGTAGCTTTACAAGACGGTTTAAATGCCCCTTGAAAGAGACGTGCAGGTCGCAGTAGCTTAACAAGACGGTTTAATTGCCCCTTGGAAGAGAAGTGCAGTTCGCAGTAGCTTAACAAGATGGTTTAAATGCCCCTTGGAAGAGCGGTGGAGGTCGCAGTAGCTTAACAAAACAGTTTAAATGCCCCTTGGAAGAGACGTGCAAGTCGCAGTAGCTTAACAAGATGGTTTAAATGCCCCTTGGAAGAGACGTGCAGGTCGCAGTAGCTTAACAAGACGGTTTAAATGCCCCTTGGAAGAGACGTGCAGGTCACAGTAGCTTAAAAAGATGGTTGAAATGCCTCTTGTAAGAGAGGTGGAGGTCGCAGTAGCTTAATAAGACAGTTTAAATGCCCCTTGGAAGAGACGTGCAGGTCGCAGTAGCTTAACAAGACGGTTTAAATGCCCCTTGCAAGAGACGTGCATGTCGCAGTAGCTTAACAAAAGGGTTTAAATGCCCCTTAGAAAAGGCTTGCAGGTCGCAGTAGCTTACCAAGATGGTTTAAATGCCCCTTGGAAGAGACGTGCAGGTCGCAGTAGCTTAACAAGATGGCTTAAATGCCCCTTTGAAGAGCGGTGGAGGTCGCAGTAGCTTAACAAGACGGTTTAATTGCACCTTGGAAAAGACGTGCATGTCGCAGAAGCTTAACAAGATGGTATAAATGCCCCTTGGAAGAGGCTTGCAGGTCGCAGTAGCTTACCAAGACGCTTTAAATGCCCCTTTGAAGAGACGTGCAGGTCGCAGTAGCTTAACAAGACGGTTTAAATGCCCCTTGGAAGAGCGGTGGAGGTCGCAGTAGCTTAACAAGACGGTTTAAATGCCCCTTGGAAGAGACATGCAGGTCGCAGAAGCTAAACAAGTCTGTTTAAATGCCCCTTGGAAGAGAAGTGCAGGTCGCAGTAGCTTAAAAAGACGGTTTAAATGCCCCTTGGTAGAGACGTGCAGGTCGCAGTAGCTTAACAAGACGGTTTAAATGCCTCTTGGAAGAGACGTGCAGGCCGCAGTAGCTTAACAAGACTGTTTAAATGCCCCTTGGAAGAAACGTGCAGGTTGCAGTAGCTTAAAAAGAAGGTTTAAATGCCCCTTGGTAGAGCGGTGGAAGTCGCAGTAGCTTAACAAGATGGTTTAAGTGCCCCTTGGAAGAGAAGTGTAGGTCGCAGTAGCTTACCAAGACGATTTAAATGCCCCTTGGAAGAGACGTGCAGGTCGCAGTATCTTAACAAGACGGTTTAAAGGCCCCTTGGAAGAGACGTGCAGGTCGCAGTAGATTAATAAGACGGTTTAAATGCCCCTTGGTAGAAACGTTCAGGTCACAGTAGTTTAACAAGACGGTTTAAATGCCACTTGGAAGAGACGTGCAGGTCGCAGTAGCTTAATAAGATGGTTTAGATGCCCCTTGGTAGAAACGTGCAGGTCACAGTAGCCTAACAAGACGGTTTAAATGCCACTTGGAAGAGACGTGCAGGTCGCAGTAGCTTAACAAGACGGTTTAAATGCCACTTGGAAGAGACGTGCAGGTCGCAGTAGCTTAACAAGACAGTTTAAATGCCCCTTGGAATAGACGTGAAGGTCGCAGTAGCTTAACAAGACGGTTTAAATGCCCCTTGGAAGAGACGTGCAGGTCGCAGTAGCTTAACAAGACGGTTTAAATGCATCTTGGAAAAGACGTGCAGGTCGCAGTAGCTTAGCAAGACGGTTTAAATGCCCCTTGGAAGAGCGGTGGAGGTCGCAGTAGCTTGACAAGACAGTTTAAATGCCCCTTGGAAGTGATGTGCAAGTCGCAGAAGCTTAACAAGACTGTTTAAATGCCCCTTGGAAGAGACGTGCAGTTCGCAGTAGCTTAACAAGACGGTTTAAATGGCCCTTGGAAGAGCGGTGGAGGTCGCAGTAGCTTGACAAGACAGTTTAAATGCCCCTTGGAAGTGATGTGCAAGTCGCAGTAGCTTAACAAGACGGTTTAAATGACCCTTGGAACAGACATGCAGGTCACAGCAGCTTAACAAGACTGTTTAAATGCCCCTTGGAAGAGACGTGCAGGTCGCAGTAGCTTAACAAGACGGTTTAAATGACCCTTGGAACAGACATGCAGGTCACAGCAGCTTAACAAGACTGTTTAAATGCCCCTTGGTAGAGACATGCAGGTCGCAGTAGCTTAACAAGACGGCTTAAATACCCTCTGGAAGAGACGTGCAGGTCGCAGTAGCTTAACAAGATAGTTTAAATGCCCCTTGAAAGAGACGTGCAGGTCGCAGTAGCTTAACAAGACGGTTTAATTGCCCCTTGGAAGAGACGTGCAGGTCGCAGTAGCTTAATAAGACGGTTTAAATGCCCCTTGGAAGAGCGTTGAAGGTCGCAGTAGCTTAACAAGACAGTTTAAATGCCCCTTGGAAGAGACGTGCAAGTCGCAGTAGCTTAACAAGACGGTTTAAATGCCCCTTTGAAGAGACGTGCAGGTCGCAGTAGCTTAACAAGACGGTTTAAATGCCCCTTGGAAGAGACGTGCAGGTCGCAGTAGCTTAATAAGATGGTTTAGATGCCCCTTGGTAGAAACGTGCAGGTCACAGTAGCCTAACAAGACGGTTTAAATGCCACTTGGAAGAGACGTGCAGGTCGCAGTAGCTTAACAAGACGGTTTAAATGCCACTTGGAAGAGACGTGCAGGTCGCAGTAGCTTAATAAGACAGTTTAAATGCCCCTTGGAATAGACGTGAAGGTCGCAGTAGCTTAACAAGACGGTTTAAATGCCCCTTGGAAGAGACGTGCAGGTCGCAGTAGCTTAACAAGACGGTTTAAATGCATCTTGGAAAAGACGTGCAGGTCGCAGTAGCTTAGCAAGACGGTTTAAATGCCCCTTGGAAGAGCGGTGGAGGTCGCAGTAGCTTGACAAGACAGTTTAAATGCCCCTTGGAAGTGATGTGCAAGTCGCAGAAGCTTAACAAGACTGTTTAAATGCCCCTTGGAAGAGACGTGCAGTTCGCAGTAGCTTAACAAGACGGTTTAAATGGCCCTTGGAAGAGCGGTAGAGGTCGCAGTAGCTTGACAAGACAGTTTAAATGCCCCTTGGAAGTGATGTGCAAGTCGCAGTAGCTTAACAAGACGGTTTAAATGACCCTTGGAACAGACATGCAGGTCACAGCAGCTTAACAAGACTGTTTAAATGCCCCTTGGAAGAGACGTGCAGGTCGCAGTAGCTTAACAAGACGGTTTAAATGACCCTTGGAACAGACATGCAGGTCACAGCAGCTTAACAAGACTGTTTAAATGCCCCTTGGTAGAGACATGCAGGTCGCAGTAGCTTAACAAGACGGCTTAAATACCCTCTGGAAGAGACGTGCAGGTCGCAGTAGCTTAACAAGATGGTTTAAATGCCCCTTGAAAGAGACGTGCAGGTCGCAGTAGCTTAACAAGACGGTTTAATTGCCCCTTGGAAGAGACGTGCAGGTCGCAGTAGCTTAATAAGACGGTTTAAATGCCCCTTGGAAGAGCGTTGAAGGTCGCAGTAGCTTAACAAGACAGTTTAAATGCCCCTTGGAAGAGACGTGCAAGTCGCAGTAGCTTAACAAGACGGTTTAAATGCCCCTTTGAAGAGACGTGCAGGTCGCAGTAGCTTAACAAGACGGTTTAAATGCCCCTTGGAAGAGACGTGCAGGTCGCAGTAGCTTAACAAGATGTTTTAAATGCCCCTTGGAAGAGACGTGCAGGTCACAGTAGCTTAACAAGACGGTATAAATGCCCCTTGGAAGAGGCTTGCGGGTTGCAGTATCTTACCAAGACGGTTTAAATGGCCCTTGGAAGAGACGTGCAGGTCGCAGTAGCTTAACAAGACGGTTTAAATGCCCCTTGGAAGAGCAGTGGAGGTCGCAGTAGCTTAACAAGACGGTTTAAATGCCACTTGGAAGAGACGTGCAGGTCGCAGTAGCTTAATAAGATGGTTTAGATGCCCCTTGGTAGAAACGTGCAGGTCACAGTAGCCTAACAAGACGGTTTAAATGCCACTTGGAAGAGACGTGCAGGTCGCAGTAGCTTAACAAGACGGTTTAAATGCCACTTGGAAGAGACGTGCAGGTCGCAGTAGCTTAACAAGACAGTTTAAATGCCCCTTGGAAGAGACGTGAAGGTCGCAGTAGCTTAACAAGACGGTTTAAATGCCCCTTGGAAGAGACATGCAAGTCGCAGTAGCTTAAAAAGACAGTTTAAATGCATCTTGGAAAAGACGTGCAGGTCGCAGTAGCTTAGCAAGACGGTTTAAATGCCCCTTGGAAGAGCGGTGGAGGTCGCAGTAGCTTGACAAGACAGTTTAAATGCCCCTTGGAAGTGATGTGCAAGTCGCAGAAGCTTAACAAGACTGTTTAAATGCCCCTTGGAAGAGACGTGCAGTTCGCAGTAGCTTAACAAGACAGTTTAAATGCCCCTTGGAAGTGATGTGCAAGTCGCAGTAGCTTAACAAGACGGTTTAAATGACCCTTGGAACAGACATGCAGGTCACAGCAGCTTAACAAGACTGTTCAAATGCCCCTTGGAAGAGACGTGCAGGTCGCAGTAGCTTAACAAGACGGTTTAAATGACCCTTGGAACAGACATGCAGGTCACAGCAGCTTAACAAGAATGTTTAAATGCCCCTTGGTAGAGACATGCAGGTCGCAGTAGCTTACCAAGACGGCTTAAATACCCATTGGAAGAGACGTGCAGGTCGCAGTAGCTTAACAAGATGGTTTAAATGCCCCTTGAAAGAGACGTGCAGGTCGCAGTAGCTTAATAAGACAGTTTAAATGCCAATTGGAAGAGCGGTGGAGGTCGCAGTAGATTAGCAAGACAGTTTAAATGCCCCTTGGAAGAGACGTGCAGGTCGCAGTAGCTTGACAAGACAGTTTAAATGCCCCTTGGAAGAGACGTGCAGGTCGCAGTAGCTTAATAAGACGTTTTAAATGCCCCTTGGAAGAGACGTACAGGTCGCAGTAGCTTAACAACACAGTTTAAATGCCACTTGGAAGAGGCTTGCAGGTGGCAGTAGCTTACCAAGGTGGTTTAAATGGCCCTTGGAAGAGACGTGCAGGTCACAGTAGCTTAACAGGACAGTTTAAATGTCCCCTTGGAAGAGCGGTGGAGGTCGCAGTAGCTTAACAAGACGGTTTAAATGCCCCTTGGGAGAGACATGCAGGTCAAAGTAGCTTTACAAGACGGTTTAAATGCCCCTTGAAAGAGACGTGCAGGTCGCAGTAGCTTAACAAGACGGTTTAAATGCCCCTTGGAAGAGACGTGCAGTTCGCAGTAGCTTAACAAGATGGTTTAAATGCCCCTTGGAAGAGCGGTGGAGGTCGCAGTAGCTTAACAAAACAGTTTAAATGCCCCTTGGAAGAGACGTGCAAGTCGCAGTAGCTTAACAAGATGGTTTAAATGCCCCTTGGAAGAGACGTGCAGGTCGCAGTAGCTTAACAAGACGGTTTAAATGCCCCTTGGAAGAGACGTGCAGGTCACAGTAGCTTAAAAAGATGGTTGAAATGCCTCTTGTAAGAGAGGTGGAGGTCGCAGTAGCTTAATAAGACAGTTTAAATGCCCCTTGGAAGAGACGTGCAGGTCGCAGTAGCTTAACAAGACGGTTTAAATGCCCCTTGCAAGAGACGTGCATGTCGCAGTAGCTTAACAAAAGGGTTTAAATGCCCCTTAGAAAAGGCTTGCAGGTCGCAGTAGCTTACCAAGATGGTTTAAATGCCCCTTGGAAGAGACGTGCAGGTCGCAGTAGCTTAACAAGATGGCTTAAATGCCCCTTTGAAGAGCGGTGGAGGTCGCAGTAGCTTAACAAGACGGTTTAATTGCACCTTGGAAAAGACGTGCATGTCGCAGAAGCTTAACAAGACGGTATAAATGCCCCTTGGAAGAGGCTTGCAGGTCGCAGTAGCTTACCAAGACGCTTTAAATGCCCCTTTGAAGAGACGTGCAGGTCGCAGTAGCTTAACAAGACGGTTTAAATGCCCCTTGGAAGAGCGGTGGAGGTCGCAGTAGCTTAACAAGACGGTTTAAATGCCCCTTGGAAGAGACATGCAGGTCGCAGAAGCTAAACAAGTCTGTTTAAATGCCCCTTGGAAGAGAAGTGCAGGTCGCAGTAGCTTAAAAAGACGGTTTAAATGCCCCTTGGTAGAGACGTGCAGGTCGCAGTAGCTTAACAAGACGGTTTAAATGCCTCTTGGAAGAGACGTGCAGGCCGCAGTAGCTTAACAAGACTGTTTAAATGCCCCTTGGAAGAAACGTGCAGGTTGCAGTAGCTTAAAAAGAAGGTTTAAATGCCCCTTGGTAGAGCGGTGGAAGTCGCAGTAGCTTAACAAGATGGTTTAAGTGCCCCTTGGAAGAGAAGTGTAGGTCGCAGTAGCTTACCAAGACGATTTAAATGCCCCTTGGAAGAGACGTGCAGGTCGCAGTATCTTAACAAGACGGTTTAAAGGCCCCTTGGAAGAGACGTGCAGGTCGCAGTAGATTAATAAGACGGTTTAAATGCCCCTTGGTAGAAACGTTCAGGTCACAGTAGTTTAACAAGACGGTTTAAATGCCACTTGGAAGAGACGTGCAGGTCGCAGTAGCTTAATAAGATGGTTTAGATGCCCCTTGGTAGAAACGTGCAGGTCACAGTAGCCTAACAAGACGGTTTAAATGCCACTTGGAAGAGACGTGCAGGTCGCAGTAGCTTAACAAGACGGTTTAAATGCCACTTGGAAGAGACGTGCAGGTCGCAGTAGCTTAACAAGACAGTTTAAATGCCCCTTGGAATAGACGTGAAGGTCGCAGTAGCTTAACAAGACGGTTTAAATGCCCCTTGGAAGAGACGTGCAGGTCGCAGTAGCTTAACAAGACGGTTTAAATGCATCTTGGAAAAGACGTGCAGGTCGCAGTAGCTTAGCAAGACGGTTTAAATGCCCCTTGGAAGAGCGGTGGAGGTCGCAGTAGCTTGACAAGACAGTTTAAATGCCCCTTGGAAGTGATGTGCAAGTCGCAGAAGCTTAACAAGACTGTTTAAATGCCCCTTGGAAGAGACGTGCAGTTCGCAGTAGCTTAACAAGACGGTTTAAATGGCCCTTGGAAGAGCGGTGGAGGTCGCAGTAGCTTGACAAGACAGTTTAAATGCCCCTTGGAAGTGATGTGCAAGTCGCAGTAGCTTAACAAGACGGTTTAAATGACCCTTGGAACAGACATGCAGGTCACAGCAGCTTAACAAGACTGTTTAAATGCCCCTTGGAAGAGACGTGCAGGTCGCAGTAGCTTAACAAGACGGTTTAAATGACCCTTGGAACAGACATGCAGGTCACAGCAGCTTAACAAGACTGTTTAAATGCCCCTTGGTAGAGACATGCAGGTCGCAGTAGCTTAACAAGACGGCTTAAATACCCTCTGGAAGAGACGTGCAGGTCGCAGTAGCTTAACAAGATAGTTTAAATGCCCCTTGAAAGAGACGTGCAGGTCGCAGTAGCTTAACAAGACGGTTTAATTGCCCCTTGGAAGAGACGTGCAGGTCGCAGTAGCTTAATAAGACGGTTTAAATGCCCCTTGGAAGAGCGTTGAAGGTCGCAGTAGCTTAACAAGACAGTTTAAATGCCCCTTGGAAGAGACGTGCAAGTCGCAGTAGCTTAACAAGACGGTTTAAATGCCCCTTTGAAGAGACGTGCAGGTCGCAGTAGCTTAACAAGACGGTTTAAATGCCCCTTGGAAGAGACGTGCAGGTCGCAGTAGCTTAATAAGATGGTTTAGATGCCCCTTGGTAGAAACGTGCAGGTCACAGTAGCCTAACAAGACGGTTTAAATGCCACTTGGAAGAGACGTGCAGGTCGCAGTAGCTTAACAAGACGGTTTAAATGCCACTTGGAAGAGACGTGCAGGTCGCAGTAGCTTAATAAGACAGTTTAAATGCCCCTTGGAATAGACGTGAAGGTCGCAGTAGCTTAACAAGACGGTTTAAATGCCCCTTGGAAGAGACGTGCAGGTCGCAGTAGCTTAACAAGACGGTTTAAATGCATCTTGGAAAAGACGTGCAGGTCGCAGTAGCTTAGCAAGACGGTTTAAATGCCCCTTGGAAGAGCGGTGGAGGTCGCAGTAGCTTGACAAGACAGTTTAAATGCCCCTTGGAAGTGATGTGCAAGTCGCAGAAGCTTAACAAGACTGTTTAAATGCCCCTTGGAAGAGACGTGCAGTTCGCAGTAGCTTAACAAGACGGTTTAAATGGCCCTTGGAAGAGCGGTGGAGGTCGCAGTAGCTTGACAAGACAGTTTAAATGCCCCTTGGAAGTGATGTGCAAGTCGCAGTAGCTTAACAAGACGGTTTAAATGACCCTTGGAACAGACATGCAGGTCACAGCAGCTTAACAAGACTGTTTAAATGCCCCTTGGAAGAGACGTGCAGGTCGCAGTAGCTTAACAAGACGGTTTAAATGACCCTTGGAACAGACATGCAGGTCACAGCAGCTTAACAAGACTGTTTAAATGCCCCTTGGTAGAGACATGCAGGTCGCAGTAGCTTAACAAGACGGCTTAAATACCCTCTGGAAGAGACGTGCAGGTCGCAGTAGCTTAACAAGATGGTTTAAATGCCCCTTGAAAGAGACGTGCAGGTCGCAGTAGCTTAACAAGACGGTTTAATTGCCCCTTGGAAGAGACGTGCAGGTCGCAGTAGCTTAATAAGACGGTTTAAATGCCCCTTGGAAGAGCGTTGAAGGTCGCAGTAGCTTAACAAGACAGTTTAAATGCCCCTTGGAAGAGACGTGCAAGTCGCAGTAGCTTAACAAGACGGTTTAAATGCCCCTTTGAAGAGACGTGCAGGTCGCAGTAGCTTAACAAGACGGTTTAAATGCCCCTTGGAAGAGACGTGCAGGTCGCAGTAGCTTAACAAGATGTTTTAAATGCCCCTTGGAAGAGACGTGCAGGTCACAGTAGCTTAACAAGACGGTATAAATGCCCCTTGGAAGAGGCTTGCGGGTTGCAGTATCTTACCAAGACGGTTTAAATGGCCCTTGGAAGAGACGTGCAGGTCGCAGTAGCTTAACAAGACGGTTTAAATGCCCCTTGGAAGAGCAGTGGAGGTCGCAGTAGCTTAACAAGACGGTTTAAATGCCACTTGGAAGAGACGTGCAGGTCGCAGTAGCTTAATAAGATGGTTTAGATGCCCCTTGGTAGAAACGTGCAGGTCACAGTAGCCTAACAAGACGGTTTAAATGCCACTTGGAAGAGACGTGCAGGTCGCAGTAGCTTAACAAGACGGTTTAAATGCCACTTGGAAGAGACGTGCAGGTCGCAGTAGCTTAACAAGACAGTTTAAATGCCCCTTGGAAGAGACGTGAAGGTCGCAGTAGCTTAACAAGACGGTTTAAATGCCCCTTGGAAGAGACATGCAAGTCGCAGTAGCTTAAAAAGACAGTTTAAATGCATCTTGGAAAAGACGTGCAGGTCGCAGTAGCTTAGCAAGACGGTTTAAATGCCCCTTGGAAGAGCGGTGGAGGTCGCAGTAGCTTGACAAGACAGTTTAAATGCCCCTTGGAAGTGATGTGCAAGTCGCAGAAGCTTAACAAGACTGTTTAAATGCCCCTTGGAAGAGACGTGCAGTTCGCAGTAGCTTAACAAGACGGTTTAAATGGCCCTTGGAAGAGCGGTGGAGGTCGCAGTAGCTTGACAAGACAGTTTAAATGCCCCTTGGAAGTGATGTGCAAGTCGCAGTAGCTTAACAAGACGGTTTAAATGACCCTTGGAACAGACATGCAGGTCACAGCAGCTTAACAAGACTGTTCAAATGCCCCTTGGAAGAGACGTGCAGGTCGCAGTAGCTTAACAAGACGGTTTAAATGACCCTTGGAACAGACATGCAGGTCACAGCAGCTTAACAAGAATGTTTAAATGCCCCTTGGTAGAGACATGCAGGTCGCAGTAGCTTACCAAGACGGCTTAAATACCCATTGGAAGAGACGTGCAGGTCGCAGTAGCTTAACAAGATGGTTTAAATGCCCCTTGAAAGAGACGTGCAGGTCGCAGTAGCTTAATAAGACAGTTTAAATGCCAATTGGAAGAGCGGTGGAGGTCGCAGTAGATTAGCAAGACAGTTTAAATGCCCCTTGGAAGAGACGTGCAGGTCGCAGTAGCTTGACAAGACAGTTTAAATGCCCCTTGGAAGAGACGTGCAGGTCGCAGTAGCTTAATAAGACGTTTTAAATGCCCCTTAGAAGAGACGTACAGGTCGCAGTAGCTTAACAACACAGTTTAAATGCCACTTGGAAGAGGCTTGCAGGTGGCAGTAGCTTACCAAGGTGGTTTAAATGGCCCTTGGAAGAGACGTGCAGGTCACAGTAGCTTAACAGGACAGTTTAAATGTCCCCTTGGAAGAGCGGTGGAGGTCGCAGTAGCTTAACAAGACGGTTTAAATGCCCCTTGGGAGAGACATGCAGGTCAAAGTAGCTTTACAAGACGGTTTAAATGCCCCTTGAAAGAGACGTGCAGGTCGCAGTAGCTTAACAAGACGGTTTAAATGCCCCTTGGAAGAGACGTGCAGTTCGCAGTAGCTTAACAAGATGGTTTAAATGCCCCTTGGAAGAGCGGTGGAGGTCGCAGTAGCTTAACAAAACAGTTTAAATGCCCCTTGGAAGAGACGTGCAAGTCGCAGTAGCTTAACAAGATGGTTTAAATGCCCCTTGGAAGAGACGTGCAGGTCGCAGTAGCTTAACAAGACGGTTTAAATGCCCCTTGGAAGAGACGTGCAGGTCACAGTAGCTTAAAAAGATGGTTGAAATGCCTCTTGTAAGAGAGGTGGAGGTCGCAGTAGCTTAATAAGACAGTTTAAATGCCCCTTGGAAGAGACGTGCAGGTCGCAGTAGCTTAACAAGACGGTTTAAATGCCCCTTGCAAGAGACGTGCATGTCGCAGTAGCTTAACAAAAGGGTTTAAATGCCCCTTAGAAAAGGCTTGCAGGTCGCAGTAGCTTACCAAGATGGTTTAAATGCCCCTTGGAAGAGACGTGCAGGTCGCAGTAGCTTAACAAGATGGCTTAAATGCCCCTTTGAAGAGCGGTGGAGGTCGCAGTAGCTTAACAAGACGTTTTAAATGCACCTTGGAAATGACGTGCATGTCGCAGAAGCTTAACAAGACGGTATAAATGCCCCTTGGAAGAGGCTTGCAGGTCGCAGTAGCTTACCAAGACGCTTTAAATGCCCCTTTGAAGAGACGTGCAGGTCGCAGTAGCTTAACAAGACGGTTTAAATGCCCCTTGGAAGAGCGGTGGAGGTCGCAGTAGCTTAACAAGACGGTTTAAATGCCCCTTGGAAGAGACATGCAGGTCGCAGCAGCTTAACAAGTCTGTTTAAATGCCCCTTGGAAGAGACGTGCAGGTCGCAGTAGCTTAAAAAGACGGTTTAAATGCCCCTTGGTAGAGACGTGCAGGTCGCAGTAGCTTAACAAGACGGTTTAAATGCCTCTTGGAAGAGACGTGCAGGCCGCAGTAGCTTAACAAGATGGTTTAAATGCCCCTTGGAAGAAACGTGCAGGTTGCAGTAGCTTAAAAAGAAGGTTTAAATGCCCCTTGGTAGAGCGGTGGAAGTCGCAGTAGCTTAACAAGATGGTTTAAGTGCCCCTTGGAAGAGAAGTGTAGGTCGCAGTAGCTTACCAAGACGATTTAAATGCCCCTTGGAAGAGACGTGCAGGTCGCAGTATCTTAAGAAGACGGTTTAAATGCCCCTTGGAAGAGACGTGCAGGTCGCAGTAGCTTAATAAGACGGTGTAAATGCCCCTTGGTAGAAACGTTCAGGTCACAGTAGTTTAACAAGACGGTTTAAATGCCACTTGGAAGAGACGTGCAGGTCGCAGTAGCTTAATAAGATGGTTTAGATGCCCCTTGGTAGAAACGTGCAGGTCACAGTAGCCTAACAAGACGGTTTAAATGCCACTTGGAAGAGACGTGCAGGTCGCAGTAGCTTAACAAGACGGTTTAAATGCCACTTGGAAGAGACGTGCAGGTCGCAGTAGCTTAACAAGACAGTTTAAATGCCCCTTGGAAGAGACGTGAAGGTCGCAGTAGCTTAACAAGACGGTTTAAATGCCCCTTGGAAGAGACATGCAAGTCGCAGTAGCTTAAAAAGACAGTTTAAATGCATCTTGGAAAAGACGTGCAGGTCGCAGTAGCTTAGCAAGACGGTTTAAATGCCCCTTGGAAGAGCGGTGGAGGTCGCAGTAGCTTGACAAGACAGTTTAAATGCCCCTTGGAAGTGATGTGCAAGTCGCAGAAGCTTAACAAGACTGTTTAAATGCCCCTTGGAAGAGACGTGCAGTTCGCAGTAGCTTAACAAGACGGTTTAAATGGCCCTTGGAAGAGCGGTGGAGGTCGCAGTAGCTTGACAAGACAGTTTAAATGCCCCTTGGAAGTGATGTGCAAGTCGCAGTAGCTTAACAAGACGGTTTAAATGACCCTTGGAACAGACATGCAGGTCACAGCAGCTTAACAAGACTGTTCAAATGCCCCTTGGAAGAGACGTGCAGGTCGCAGTAGCTTAACAAGACGGTTTAAATGACCCTTGGAACAGACATGCAGGTCACAGCAGCTTAACAAGAATGTTTAAATGCCCCTTGGTAGAGACATGCAGGTCGCAGTAGCTTAACAAGACGGCTTAAATACCCATTGGAAGAGACGTGCAGGTCGCAGTAGCTTAACAAGATGGTTTAAATGCCCCTTGAAAGAGACGTGCAGGTCGCAGTAGCTTAATAAGACAGTTTAAATGCCAATTGGAAGAGCGGTGGAGTTCGCAGTAGATTAGCAAGACAGTTTAAATGCCCCTTGGAAGAGACGTGCAGGTCGCAGTAGCTTGACAAGACAGTTTAAATGCCCCTTGGAAGAGACGTGCAGGTCGCAGTAGCTTAATAAGACGTTTTAAATGCCCCTTGGAAGAGACGTTCAGGTCACAGTAGCTTAACAAGACGGTTTAAATGCCAATTGGAAGAGGCTTGCAGGTCGCAGTAGCTTAACAAGACGGTTTAAATGCCGCTTGGAAGAGACGTACAGGTCGCAGTAGCTTAACAACACAGTTTAAATGCCACTTGGAAGAGGCTTGCAGGTGGCAGTAGCTTACCAAGGTGGTTTAAATGGCCCTTGGAAGAGACGTGCAGGTCACAGTAGCTTAACAGGACAGTTTAAATGTCCCCTTGGAAGAGTGGTGGAGGTCGCAGTAGCTTAACAAGACGGTTTAAATGCCCCTTGGGAGAGACATGCAGGTCAAAGTAGCTTTACAAGACGGTTTAAATGCCCCTTGAAAGAGACGTGCAGGTCGCAGTAGCTTAACAAGACGGTTTAATTGCCCCTTGGAAGAGAAGTGCAGTTCGCAGTAGCTTAACAAGATGGTTTAAATGCCCCTTGGAAGAGCGGTGGAGGTCGCAGTAGCTTAACAAAACAGTTTAAATGCCCCTTGGAAGAGACGTGCAAGTCGCAGTAGCTTAACAAGATGGTTTAAATGCCCCTTGGAAGAGACGTGCAGGTCGCAGTAGCTTAACAAGACGGTTTAAATGCCCCTTGGAAGAGACGTGCAGGTCACAGTAGCTTAAAAAGATGGTTGAAATGCATCTTGTAAGAGAGGTGGAGGTCGCAGTAGCTTAATAAGACAGTTTAAATGCCCCTTGGAAGAGACGTGCAGGTCGCAGTAGCTTAACAAGACGGTTTAAATGCCCCTTGCAAGAGACGTGCATGTCGCAGTAGCTTAACAAAAGGGTTTAAATGCCCCTTAGAAAAGGCTTGCAGGTCGCAGTAGCTTACCAAGATGGTTTAAATGCCCCTTGGAAGAGACGTGCAGGTCGCAGTAGCTTAACAAGATGGCTTAAATGCCCCTTTGAAGAGCGGTGGAGGTCGCAGTAGCTTAACAAGACGGTTTAATTGCACCTTGGAAAAGACGTGCATGTCGCAGAAGCTTAACAAGACGGTATAAATGCCCCTTGGAAGAGGCTTGCAGGTCGCAGTAGCTTACCAAGACGCTTTAAATGCCCCTTTGAAGAGACGTGCAGGTCGCAGTAGCTTAACAAGACGGTTTAAATGCCCCTTGGAAGAGCGGTGGAGGTCGCAGTAGCTTAACAAGACGGTTTAAATGCCCCTTGGAAGAGACATGCAGGTCGCAGAAGCTAAACAAGTCTGTTTAAATGCCCCTTGGAAGAGACGTGCAGGTCGCAGTAGCTTAAAAAGACGGTTTAAATGCCCCTTGGTAGAGACGTGCAGGTCGCAGTAGCTTAACAAGACGGTTTAAATGCCTCTTGGAAGAGACGTGCAGGCCGCAGTAGCTTAACAAGACTGTTTAAATGCCCCTTGGAAGAAACGTGCAGGTTGCAGTAGCTTAAAAAGAAGGTTTAAATGCCCCTTGGTAGAGCGGTGGAAGTCGCAGTAGCTTAACAAGATGGTTTAAGTGCCCCTTGGAAGAGAAGTGTAGGTCGCAGTAGCTTACCAAGACGATTTAAATGCCCCTTGGAAGAGACGTGCAGGTCGCAGTATCTTAACAAGACGGTTTAAAGGCCCCTTGGAAGAGACGTGCAGGTCGCAGTAGATTAATAAGACGGTTTAAATGCCCCTTGGTAGAAACGTGCAGGTCACAGTAGTTTAACAAGACGGTTTAAATGCCACTTGGAAGAGACGTGCAGGTCGCAGTAGCTTAATAAGATGGTTTAGATGCCCCTTGGTAGAAACGTGCAGGTCACAGTAGCCTAACAAGACGGTTTAAATGCCACTTGGAAGAGACGTGCAGGTCGCAGTAGCTTAACAAGACGGTTTAAATGCCACTTGGAAGAGACGTGCAGGTCGCAGTAGCTTAACAAGACAGTTTAAATGCCCCTTGGAATAGACGTGAAGGTCGCAGTAGCTTAACAAGACGGTTTAAATGCCCCTTGGAAGAGACGTGCAGGTCGCAGTAGCTTAACAAGACGGTTTAAATGCATCTTGGAAAAGACGTGCAGGTCTCAGTAGCTTAGCAAGACGGTTTAAATGCCCCTTGGAAGAGCGGTGGAGGTCGCAGTAGCTTGACAAGACAGTTTAAATGCCCCTTGGAAGTGATGTGCAAGTCGCAGAAGCTTAACAAGACTGTTTAAATGCCCCTTGGAAGAGACGTGCAGTTCGCAGTAGCTTAACAAGACGGTTTAAATGGCCCTTGGAAGAGCGGTGGAGGTCGCAGTAGCTTGACAAGACAGTTTAAATGCCCCTTGGAAGTGATGTGCAAGTCGCAGTAGCTTAACAAGACGGTTTAAATGACCCTTGGAACAGACATGCAGGTCACAGCAGCTTAACAAGACTGTTTAAATGCCCCTTGGAAGAGACGTGCAGGTCGCAGTAGCTTAACAAGACGGTTTAAATGACCCTTGGAACAGACATGCAGGTCACAGCAGCTTAACAAGACTGTTTAAATGCCCCTTGGTAGAGACATGCAGGTCGCAGTAGCTTAACAAGACGGCTTAAATACCCTCTGGAAGAGACATGCAGGTCGCAGTAGCTTAACAAGATAGTTTAAATGCCCCTTGAAAGAGACGTGCAGGTCGCAGTAGCTTAACAAGACGGTTTAATTGCCCCTTGGAAGAGACGTGCAGGTCGCAGTAGCTTAATAAGACGGTTTAAATGCCCCTTGGAAGAGCGTTGAAGGTCGCAGTAGCTTAACAAGACAGTTTAAATGCCCCTTGGAAGAGACGTGCAAGTCGCAGTAGCTTAACAAGACGGTTTAAATGCCCCTTTGAAGAGACGTGCAGGTCGCAGTAGCTTAACAAGACGGTTTAAATGCCCCTTGGAAGAGACGTGCAGGTCGCAGTAGCTTAATAAGATGGTTTAGATGCCCCTTGGTAGAAACGTGCAGGTCACAGTAGCCTAACAAGACGGTTTAAATGCCACTTGGAAGAGACGTGCAGGTCGCAGTAGCTTAACAAGACGGTTTAAATGCCACTTGGAAGAGACGTGCAGGTCGCAGTAGCTTAACAAGACAGTTTAAATGCCCCTTGGAATAGACGTGAAGGTCGCAGTAGCTTAACAAGACGGTTTAAATGCCCCTTGGAAGAGACGTGCAGGTCGCAGTAGCTTAACAAGACGGTTTAAATGCATCTTGGAAAAGACGTGCAGGTCGCAGTAGCTTAGCAAGACGGTTTAAATGCCCCTTGGAAGAGAGGTGGAGGTCGCAGTAGCTTGACAAGACAGTTTAAATGCCCCTTGGAAGTGATGTGCAAGTCGCAGAAGCTTAACAAGACTGTTTAAATGCCCCTTGGAAGAGACGTGCAGTTCGCAGTAGCTTAACAAGACGGTTTAAATGGCCCTTGGAAGAGCGGTGGAGGTCGCAGTAGCTTGACAAGACAGTTTAAATGCCCCTTGGAAGTGATGTGCAAGTCGCAGTAGCTTAACAAGACGGTTTAAATGACCCTTGGAACAGACATGCAGGTCACAGCAGCTTAACAAGACTGTTTAAATGCCCCTTGGAAGAGACGTGCAGGTCGCAGTAGCTTAACAAGACGGTTTAAATGACCCTTGGAACAGACATGCAGGTCACAGCAGCTTAACAAGACTGTTTAAATGCCCCTTGGTAGAGACATGCAGGTCGCAGTAGCTTAACAAGACGGCTTAAATACCCTCTGGAAGAGACGTGCAGGTCGCAGTAGCTTAACAAGATGGTTTAAATGCCCCTTGAAAGAGACGTGCAGGTCGCAGTAGCTTAACAAGACGGTTTAATTGCCCCTTGGAAGAGACGTGCAGGTCGCAGTAGCTTAATAAGACGGTTTAAATGCCCCTTGGAAGAGCGTTGAAGGTCGCAGTAGCTTAACAAGACAGTTTAAATGCCCCTTGGAAGAGACGTGCAAGTCGCAGTAGCTTAACAAGACGGTTTAAATGCCCCTTTGAAGAGACGTGCAGGTCGCAGTAGCTTAACAAGACGGTTTAAATGCCCCTTGGAAGAGACGTGCAGGTCGCAGTAGCTTAACAAGATGTTTTAAATGCCCCTTGGAAGAGACGTGCAGGTCACAGTAGCTTAACAAGACGGTTTAAATGCCCCTTGGAAGAGCAGTGGAGGTCGCAGTAGCTTAACAAGACGGTTTAAATGCCCCTTGGAAGAGACATGCAGGTCGCAGCAGCTTAACAAGACGGTTTAAATGCCCCTTGCAAGAGACGTGCATGTCGCAGTAGCTTAACAAAAGGGTTTAAATGCCCCTTAGAAAAGGCTTGCAGGTCGCAGTAGCTTACCAAGATGGTTTAAATGCCCCTTGGAAGAGACGTGCAGGTCGCAGTAGCTTAACAAGATGGCTTAAATGCCCCTTTGAAGAGCGGTGGAGGTCGCAGTAGCTTAACAAGACGGTTTAATTGCACCTTGGAAAAGACGTGCATGTCGCAGAAGCTTAACAAGACGGTATAAATGCCCCTTGGAAGAGGCTTGCAGGTCGCAGTAGCTTACCAAGACGCTTTAAATGCCCCTTTGAAGAGACGTGCAGGTCGCAGTAGCTTAACAAGACGGTTTAAATGCCCCTTGGAAGAGCGGTGGAGGTCGCAGTAGCTTAACAAGACGGTTTAAATGCCCCTTGGAAGAGACATGCAGGTCGCAGAAGCTAAACAAGTCTGTTTAAATGCCCCTTGGAAGAGACGTGCAGGTCGCAGTAGCTTAAAAAGACGGTTGAAATGCCCCTTGGTAGAGACGTGCAGGCCGCAGTAGCTTAACAAGACTGTTTAAATGCCCCTTGGAAGAAACATGCAGGTTGCAGTAGCTTAAAAAGAAGGTTTAAATGCCCCTTGGTAGAGCGGTGGAAGTCGCAGTAGCTTAACAAGATGGTTTAAGTGCCCCTTGGAAGAGAAGTGTAGGTCGCAGTAGCTTACCAAGACGATTTAAATGCCCCTTGGAAGAGACGTGCAGGTCGCAGTATCTTAACAAGACGGTTTAAAGGCCCCTTGGAAGAGACGTGCAGGTCGCAGTAGATTAATAAGACGGTTTAAATGCCCCTTGGTAGAAACGTTCAGGTCACAGTAGTTTAACAAGACGGTTTAAATGCCACTTGGAAGAGACGTGCAGGTCGCAGTAGCTTAATAAGATGGTTTAGATGCCCCTTGGTAGAAACGTGCAGGTCACAGTAGCCTAACAAGACGGTTTAAATGCCACTTGGAAGAGACGTGCAGGTCGCAGTAGCTTAACAAGACGGTTTAAATGCCACTTGGAAGAGACGTGCAGGTCGCAGTAGCTTAACAAGACAGTTTAAATGCCCCTTGGAATAGACGTGAAGGTCGCAGTAGCTTAACAAGACGGTTTAAATGCCCCTTGGAAGAGACGTGCAGGTTGCAGTAGCTTAACAAGACGGTTTAAATGCATCTTGGAAAAGACGTGCAGGTCGCAGTAGCTTAGCAAGATGGTTTAAATGCCCCTTGGAAGAGCGGTGGAGGTCGCAGTAGCTTGACAAGACAGTTTAAATGCCCCTTGGAAGTGATGTGCAAGTCGCAGAAGCTTAACAAGACTGTTTAAATGCCCCTTGGAAGAGACGTGCAGTTCGCAGTAGCTTAACAAGACGGTTTAAATGGCCCTTGGAAGAGCGGTGGAGGTCGCAGTAGCTTGACAAGACAGTTTAAATGCCCCTTGGAAGTGATGTGCAAGTCGCAGTAGCTTAACAAGACGGTTTAAATGACCCTTGGAACAGACATGCAGGTCACAGCAGCTTAACAAGACTGTTTAAATGCCCCTTGGAAGAGACGTGCAGGTCGCAGTAGCTTAACAAGACGGTTTAAATGACCCTTGGAACAGACATGCAGGTCACAGCAGCTTAACAAGAATGTTTAAATGCCCCTTGGTAGAGACATGCAGGTCGCAGTAGCTTAACAAGACGGCTTAAATACCCTCTGGAAGAGACGTGCAGGTCGCAGTAGCTTAACAAGATGGTTTAAATGCCCCTTGAAAGAGACGTGCAGGTCGCAGTAGCTTAACAAGACGGTTTAATTGCCCCTTGGAAGAGACGTGCAGGTCGCAGTAGCTTAATAAGACGGTTTAAATGCCCCTTGGTAGAGCGTTGAAGGTCGCAGTAGCTTAACAAGAAAGTTTAAATGCCCCTTGGAAGAGACGTGCAAGTCGCAGTAGCTTAACAAGACGGTTTAAATGCCCCTTTGAAGAGACGTGCAGGTCGCAGTAGCTTAACAAGACGGTTTAAATGCCCCTTGGAAGAGACGTGCAGGTCGCAGTAGCTTAACAAGATGTTTTAAATGCCCCTTGGAAGAGACGTGCAGGTCACAGTAGCTTAACAAGACGGTTTAAATGCCCCTTGGAAGAGCAGTGGAGGTCGCAGTAGCTTAACAAGACGGTTTAAATGCCCCTTGGAAGAGACATGCAGGTCGCAGCAGCTTAACAAGACTGTTTAAATGCCCCTTGGAAGAGATGTGCAGGTCGCAGTAGCTTAACAAGACGGTTTAAATGCCTCTTGGAAGAGACGTGCAGGTCGCAGTAGCTTAACAATACAGTTTAAATGCCCCTTGGAAGAGACATGCAGGTCGCAGCAGCTTAACAAGTCTGTTTAAATGCCCCTTGGAAGAGACGTGCAGGTCGCAGTAGCTTAAAAAGACGGTTTAAATGCCCCTTGGTAGAGACGTGCAGGTCGCAGTAGCTTAACAAGACGGTTTAAATGCCTCTTAGAAGAGACGTGCAGGCCGCAGTAGCTTAACAAGACTGTTTAAATGCCCCTTGGAAGAAACGTGCAGGTTGCAGTAGCTTAAAAAGAAGGTTTAAATGCCCCTTGGTAGAGCGGTGGAAGTCGCAGTAGCTTAACAAGATGGTTTAAGTGCCCCTTGGAAGAGAAGTGTAGGTCGCAGTAGCTTACCAAGACGATTTAAATGCCCCTTGGAAGAGACGTGCAGGTCGCAGTATCTTAAGAAGACGGTTTAAATGCCCCTTGGAAGAGACGTGCAGGTCGCAGTAGCTTAATAAGACGGTTTAAATGCCCCTTGGTAGAAACGTTCAGGTCACAGTAGTTTAACAAGACGGTTTAAATGCCACTTGGAAGAGACGTGCAGGTCGCAGTAGCTTAATAAGATGGTTTAGATGCCCCTTGGTAGAAACGTGCAGGTCGCAGTAGCATGACAAGACAGTTTAAATGCCCCTTGGAAGAGACGTGCAGGTCGCAGTAGCTTAAAAAGACGTTTTAAATGCCCCTTGGAAGAGACGTTCAGGTCACAGTAGCTTAACAAGACGGTTTAAATGCCAATTGGAAGAGGCTTGCAGGTCGCAGTAGCTTAACAAGACGGTTTAAATGCCGCTTGGAAGAGACGTACAGGTCGCAGTAGCTTAACAACACAGTTTAAATGCCACTTGGAAGAGGCTTGCAGGTGGCAGTAGCTTACCAAGGTGGTTTAAATGGCCCTTGGAAGAGACGTGCAGGTCACAGTAGCTTAACAAGACGGTATAAATGCCCCTTGGAAGAGGCTTGCAGGTTGCAGTAGCTTACCAAGACGGTTTAAATGGCCCTTGGAAGAGACATGCAGGTCGCAGTAGCTTAACAAGACGGTTTAAATGCCCCTTGGAAGAGACATGCAGGTCGCAGCAGTTTAACAAGACTGTTTAAATGCCCCTTGGAAGAGATGTGCAGGTCGCAGTAGCTTAACAAGACGGTTTAAATGCCTCTTGGAAGAGAAGTGCAGGTCGCAGTAGCTTAACAATACAGTTTAATTGCCCCTTGGAAGAGATGTGCATGTCGCAGTAGCTTAAAAAGACGGTTTAAATGCCCCTTGGTAGAGCGGTGGAGGACGCAGAAGCTTAACAAGATGGTTTAAGTGCCCCTTGGAAGAGAAGTGTAGGTCGCAGTAGCTTACCAAGACGATTTAAATGCCCCTTGGAACAGATGTGCAGGTCACAGTAGCTTAACAAGACAGTTTAAATGCCCTTTGGAAGAGACATGCAGGACGCAGCAGCTTAACAAGACAGTTTAAATGCCCCTTGGAAGATACATGCAGGTCGATGTAGCTTACCAAGACGGTTTAAATGCCCCATGGTAGAGAAATGCAGGTCGCAGTAGCTCAACAAGACGGTTTAAATGCCCCATTGAAGAGACGTGCAGGTCGCAGTAGCTTAAAAAGACGGTTTAAATGCCCCTTGGAAAAGTGGTGGAGGTTGCAGTAGCTTAACAAGACGATTTAAATGCCCCTTGGAAGAGATGTGCAGGTGGCAGTAGCTTAACAAGTCGGTTTAAATGCCCCTTGGAAGAGACGTGCAGGTCGCAGGAGCTTAATAAGACAGTTTAAATGTCCCTTGGAAGAGACGTGCAGTTCGCAGAAGCTTAACAAGACGTTTTAAATGCCCCTTGGAAGAGACGTGCAGGTCACAGGAGCTTAATAAGACGGTTTAAATGTCCCTTGGAAGAGACGTGCAGGTCGCAGAAGCTTAACAAGACAGTTTAAATGCCCCTTGGTAGAGACGTGCAGGTCACAGGAGCTTAATAAGACGGTTTAAATGTCCCTTGGAAGAGACATGCAGGTCGCAGTAGCTTAACAAGACGGTTTAAATGCCCCTTGGAAGAGATGTGCAGGTCGCAGTAGCTTAATAAGACGGTTTAAATGCCCCTTGGTAGAAACGTTCAGGTCACAGTAGTTTAACAAGACGGTTTAAATGCCACTTGGAAGAGACGTGCAGGTGGCAGTAGCTTAACAAGTTGGTTTAAATGTCCCTTGGAAGAGACGTGCAGGTCACAGGAGCTTAATAAGACAGTTTAAATGTCCCTTGGAAGAGACGTGCAGTTCGCAGTAGCTTAACAAGACGTTTTAAATGCCCGTTGGAAGAGACGTGCAGGTCACAGGAGCTCAATAAGACAGTTTAAATGTCCCTTGGAAGAGACGTGCAGGTCGCAAAAGCTTAACAAGACAGTTTAAATGCCCCTTGGTAGAGACGTGCAGGTCACAGGAGCTTAATAAGACGCTTTAAATGTCCCTTGGAAGAGACGTGCAGGTCGCAGTAGCTTAACAAGAAGGTTTAAATGCCCCTTGGAAGAGACGTGCAGGTCGCAGTAGCTTAATAAGACGGTTTAAATGCCCCTTGGTAGAAACGTTCAGGTCACAGTAGTTTAACAAGACGGTTTAAATGCCACTTGGAAGAGACGTGCAGGTCGCAGTAGCTTAATAAGATGGTTTAGATGCCCCTTGGTAGAAACCTGCAGGTCACAGTAGCCTAACAAGACGTTTTAAATGCCACGTGGAAGAGACGTGCAGGTCGCAGTAGCTTAACAAGACGGTTTAAATGCCCCTTGGAAGAGACGTGAAGGTCGCAGTAGCTTAACAAGACGGTTTAAATGCCCCTTGGAAGAGACGTTCAAGTCGCAGTAGCTTAAAAAGACGGTTTAAATGCGTCTTGGAAAAGACGTGCAGGTCGCAGTAGCTTAGCAAGACGATTTAAATGCCCCTTGGAAGAGCGGTGGAGGTCACAGTAGCTTGACAAGATAGTTTAAATGCCCCTTGGAAGTAATGTGCAAGTCGCAGTAGCTTAACAAGACGGTTTAAATGCCCCTTGGAACAGACATGCAGGTCACAGCAGCTTAACAAGACTGTTTAAATGCCCCTTGGAAGAGACGTGCAGGTCGCAGTAGCTTAACAAGACTGTTTAAATGCCCCTTGGTAGAGACATGCAGGTGGCAGTAGGTTAACAAGACGGTTTAAATGCCCCTTGGAACAGACATGCAGGTCACAGCAGCTTAAGAAGACTGTTTAAATGCCCCTTGGAAGACACGTGCATGTCACAGTAGCTTAATAAGACTGTTTAAATGCCCCTTGAAAGAGACGTGCAGGTCACAGGAGCTTAATAAGACGGTTTAAAAGTCCCTTGGAAGAGAAATGCAGGTCACAGTAGCTTAACAAGAAAGTTTAAATGCCCCTTGGAAGAGACGTGCAGGTCGCAGTAGCTTAACAAGACGATTTAAATGCCACTTGGAGGAGCGGTGGAGGTCGCAGTAGCTTAATAAGACAGTTTAAATGCCCCTTGGAAGAGACGTGCAGGTCGCAGTTGCTTAACAAGACGGTTTAAATGCCCCTTGGAAGAGACGTGCAGGTCGCAGTAGCTTAACAAGACGGTTTAAATGCCACTTGGAGGAGCGGTGGAGGTCGCAGTAGCTTAACAAGACAGTTGAAATGCCCCTTGGAAGAGACGTGCAGGTCGCAGTTGCTTAACAAGACGGTTTAAATGCCCCTTGGAAGAGACGTGCAGGTCGCAGTAGCTTAACGAGACGGTTTAAATGCCACTTGGAGGAGCGGTGGTGGTCGCAGTAGCTTAACAAGACAGTTGAAATGCCCCTTGGAAGAGACGTGCAGGTCGCAGTTGCTTAACAAGACGGTTTAAATGCCCCTTGGAAGAGACGTGCAGGTCGCAGTAGCTTAACGAGACGGTTTAAATGCCACTTGGAGGAGCGGTGGTGGTCGCAGTAGCTTAACAAGACAGTTTAAATGCCCCTTGGAAGAGACGTGCAGGTCGCAGTTGCTTAACAAGACGGTTTAAATGCCCCTTGGAAGAGACGTGCAGGTCGCAGTTGCTTAACAAGACGGTTTAAATGCCCATTGGAAGAGACGTGCATGTCGCAGTAGCTTAATAAGACGGTTTAAATGCCCCTTGGAAGAGACGTGCAGGTCGCAGTAGCTTAACAAGACGGTTTAAATGCCCCTTGGAAGAGACGTGCAGGTCGCAGTAGCTTAACAAGACGCTATAAATGCCCCTTGGAAGAGTCTTGCAGGTCGCAGTAGCTTACCAAGATGGTTTAAATGGCCCTTGGAAGAGACGTGCAGTTCGCAGTAGCTTAACAAGACGGTTTACATGCCCCTTGGAAGAGCTGTGGAGGTCGCACTAGCTTAACAAGACGGTTTAAATGCCCCTTGGAAGAGACATGCAGGTTGCAGAAGCTTAACAAGACTGTTTAAATGCCCCTTGGAAGAGACGTGCAGGTCGCAGTAGCTTAATAAGACGGTTTAAATGCCCCTTGGAAGAGAGGTGGAGGTCGCTGTAGCTTAACAAGAAGGTTTAAATGCCCCCTGGAGTAGACGTTCAGGTCGCAGTAGCTTAACAAAAGGGTTTAAATGCCCCTTAGAAAAGGCTTGCAGGTCGTAGTAGCTTACCAAGACGGTTTAAATGCCCCCTGGAAGAGACGTGCAGGTCGCAGTAGCTTAACAAGATGGTTTAAATGCCCCTTGGAAGAGCGGTGTAGGACGCAGTAGCTTAACAAGACGGTTTAAATGCCCCTTGGAAAACACGTGCAGGTTGCAGTAGCTTAACAAGATGTTTTAAATGCCCCTTGGAAGAGACGTGCAGGTCGCAGTAGCTTAACAAGATGGTATAAATGCCCATTGGAAGAGGCTTGCAGGTCGCAGTAGCTTACCTAGACGGTTTAAATGGCCCTTGGAAGAGACGTGCTGGTCGCAGTAGCTTAACAAGACGGTTTAAATGCCACTTGGAAGAGCGGTGGAGGTCGCAGTAGCTTAACAAGACGGATAAATGCCCCTTGGAAGAGACATGCAGGTCGCAGTAGCTTAACAATACTGTTTAAATGCCCCTTGGAAGAGACGTGCAGGTCGCAGTAGCTTAACAAGACTGTTTAAATGCCCCTTGGAAAAGACGAGCAGTTTGCGGTAGCTTAACAAGACTGTTTAAATGCCCCTTGGAAGAGACATGCAAGTCGCAGTAGCTTAACAAGATGGTTTAAATGCCCCTTGGAAGAGACGTGCAGGTCGCAGTAGCTTAACAAGACGGTTTAAATGCCCCTTGGAAGAAACGTGCAGGTCGCAGTAGCTTAACAAGACTTTTTTAATGCCCCTTGGAAGAGTGGAGGAGGGCGCAGTAGCTTAACAAGACGGTTTAAATGCCCCTTGGAAGAGCAGTGGAGGTCGCAGTAGCTTAACAAAACGGTTTAAATGCCCCTTGGAAGATTCGTGCAGGTTGCAGTAGCTTAACAAGACTGTTTAAATGCCGCTTGGGAGAGACGTTCAGGTCGCAGTAGCTTAACAAGATGGTTTAAATGCTCCTTGGTAGAGACATGCAGGTCGCAGTAGCTTAACAATACAGTTTAAATGCCCCATTGAAGAGACGTGCAGGTCGCAGTAGCTTAACAAGATAGTTTAAATGCCCCTTGGAAAAGTGGTGGAGGTTACAGTAGCTTAACAAGATGGTTTAAATGCCCCTTGGAAGAGACGTGCAGGTCGCAGTAGCTTAACAAGACAGTTTAAATGCCCCTTGGAAGAGTGGTGGAGGTCGCAGAAGCTTAACAAGACAGTTTAAATGCCCATTGGAAGAGACGTGCATGTCACAGTAGCTAAATAAGACTGTTTACATGCCCCTTGGAAGAAACGTGCAGGTCACAGGAGCTTAATAAGACGGTTTAAAAGTCCCTTGGAAGAGACGTGCTGGTCGCAGTAGCTTGACAAGATGGTTTAAATGCCCCTTGGAAGAGACGTGCAGGTCGCAGTAGCTTAACAAGACGGTTTAAATGCCATTTGGAGGAGCGGTGGAGGTCACAGTAGCTTAACAAGACAGTTTAAATGCCCCTTGGAAGAGACGTGCAGGTCGCAGTTGCTTAACAAGATGGTTTAAATGCACCTTGGAAGAGACGTGCAGGTCACAGGAGCTTAACAAGACGGTTTAAATGCCCCTTGGAAGAGACGTGCAGGTCGCAGTAGCTTAACAAGACGGTTTAAATGACCCTTGGAAGAGACGTGTAGGTCGCAGTAGCTTAACAAGAAGGTTTAAATGCCACTTGGAGGAGCGGTGGAGGTCGCAGTAGCTTAACAAGACAGTTGAAATGCCCCTTGGAAGAGACGTGCAGGTCGCAGTAGCTTAACAAGACGGTTTAAATGCCACTTGGAGGAGCTGTGGAGGTCGCAGTAGCTTAACAAGACAGTTTAAATGCCCCTTGGAAGAGACGTGCAGGTCGCAGTTGATTAACAATACGGTTTAAATGCCCCTTGGAAGAGACGTGCAGGTCTCAGTTGCTTAACAAGACGGTTTAAATGCCCATTGGAAGAGACGTGCATGTCACAGTAGCTTAATAAGACGGTTTAAATGCCCCTTGGAAGAGACGTGCACGTCGCAGTAGCTTAACAAGACGGTTTAAATGCCCCTTGGAAGAGACGTGCAGGTCGCAGTAGCTTAACAAGGCGGTTTAAATGCCACTTGGAGGAGCGGTGGAGGTCGCAGTAGCTTAACAAGACAGTTGAAATGCCCCTTGGAAGAGACGTGCAGGTCGCAGTTGCTTAACAAGACGGTTTAAATGCCCCTTGGAAGAGACGTGCAGGTCGCAGTAGCTTAACAAGACGGTTTAAATGCCACTTGGAGGAGCGGTGGAGGTCGCAGTAGCTTAACAAGACAGTTTAAATGCCCCTTGGAAGAGACGTGCAGGTCGCAGTTGCTTAACAAGACGGTTTAAATGCCCCTTGGAAGAGACGTGCAGGTCGCAGTTGCTTAACAAGACGGTTTAAATGCCCATTGGAAGAGACGTGCAAGTCGCAGTAGCTTAATAACACGGTTTAAATGCCCCTTGGAAGAGACGTGCAGGTCGCAGTAGCTTAACAAGACGGTTTAAATGCCCCTTGGAAGAGACGTGCAGCTCGCATTAGCTAAACAAGGCGGTTTAAATGCCACTTGGAGGAGCGGTGGAGGTCGCAGTAGCTTAACAACACAGTTTAAATGCCCCTTGGAAGAGACTTGCAGGTCGCAGTTGCTTAACAAGATGGTTTAAATGCCCCTTGGAAGAGACGTGCAGGTCGCACTAGATTAACAAGATGGTTTAATTGCCCCTTGGAAGAGACGTGCTGGTCGCAGTAGCTTAACAAGATGGTTTAAATGCCCCTTGGAAAAGTGGTGGATATTACAGTAGCTCAACAAGACGGTTTAAATGCCCCTTGAAAGAGATGTGCAAGTCGCAGTAGCTTAATAAGACGATTTAAATGTTCCTTGGAAGAGACGTGCAGGTCGCAGTAGCTTAACAAGATGGTTTAAATGCCCCTTGGTAGAGACATGCAGGACGCAGTAGCTTAATGAGATGGTTTAAATGCCCCTTGGAAGAGACGTGCAGGTCGCAGTAGCTTAATAAGACAGTTTAAATGCCCCTTGGAAGAGACATGCAGGTCGCAGTAGCTTAACAAGATGGTTTAAATGCCCCTTGGAAGAGACGTGCAGGTCGCAGGAGCTTAACAAGACAGTTTAAATGGCCCTTGGAAGAGACGTGAAGGTCGCAGAAGCTTAACAAGACTGTTTAAATGCCCCATGGAAGAGACGTGCAGGTCGCAGTAGCTTAACAAGACGGTTTAAATGCCACTTGCAGGAGAAGTGCAGGTCACAGTAGCTTAACAAGAGGGTTTAAATGCCCCTTAGAAAAGGCTTTCAGGTCTTAGTAGCTTACCAAGATGGTTTAAATGCACCTTGGAAGACACCTGCAGGTCGCAGTAGCTTAACAAGACGCTATAAATGCCCCTTGGAAGAGTCTTGCAGGTCGCAGTAGCTTACCAAGATGGTTTAAAAGGCCCTTGGAAGAGAGGTGGAGGTCGCAGTAGCTTAACAAGACGGTTTAAAAGCCCCTTGGAAGAGCAGTGGAGGTCGCAGTAGCTTAACAAAACGGTTTAAATGCCCCTTGGAAGAGACGTGCAGGTTGCAGTAGCTTAACAAGACTGTTTAAATGCCGCTTGGGAGAGACGTTCAGGTCGCAGTAGCTTAACAAGATGGTTTAAATGCTCCTTGGTAGAGACATGCAGGTCGCAGTAGCTTAACAAGACAGTTTAAATGTCCCATTGAAGAGACGTGCAGGTCGCAGTAGCTTAACAAGATAGTTTAAATGCCCCTTGGAAAAGTGGTGGAGGTTACAGTAGCTTAACAAGATGGTTTAAA
Organism: Phyllobates terribilis; assembly: GCF_046119375.1. Classification (NCBI taxonomy): domain Eukaryota; kingdom Metazoa; phylum Chordata; class Amphibia; order Anura; family Dendrobatidae; genus Phyllobates; species Phyllobates terribilis. Next base: position 25,717,864 of record NW_027362775.1, read on the forward strand.
TGCCCCTTGGAAGAGACGTGCAAGTCGCAGTAGCTTAATAAGACGATTTAAATGCCCTTTGGAAGAGACGTGCAGGTTGCAGTAGCTTAACAAGACAGTTTAAATGCCCCTTGGAAGAGCGGTGGAGGTCGCAGAAGCTTAACAAGACAGTTTAAATGCCCATTGGAAGAGACGTGCATGTCACAGTAGCTAAATAAGACTGTTTACATGCCCCTTGGAAGAGACGTGCAGGTCACAGGAGCTTAATAAGACGGTTTAAAAGTCCCTTGGAAGAGACGTGCTGGTCGCAGTAGCTTGACAAGATGGTTTAAATGCCCCTTGGAAGAGACGTGCAGGTCGCAGTAGCTTAACAAGACGGTTTAAATGACACTTGGAGGAGCGGTGGAGGTCACAGTAGCTTAACAAGACAGTTTAAATGCCCCTTGGAAGAGACGTGCAGGTCGCAGTTGCTTAACAAGATGGTTTAAATGCCCCTTGGAAGAGACGTGCAGGTCGCAGTAGCTTAATAAGACGGTTTAAATGCCCCTTGGAAGAGAGGTGGAGGTCGCAGTAGCTTAACAAGACGGTTTAAATGCCCCTTGGAGTAGACGTTCAGGTCGCAGTAGCTTATCAAGACGGTTTACATGCCCCTTGCAAGAGACATGCATTTCGCAGAAGCTTAACAAAAGGGTTTAAATGCCCCTTAGAAAAGGCTTGCAGGTCGTAGTAGCTTAACAAGATGGTTTAAATGCCACTTGGAAGAGACGTGCAGGTCGCAGCAGCTTAACAAGACGGTTTAAATGCCACTTGGAGGAGCGGTGGAGGTCACAGTAGATTAACAAGACAGTTTAAATGCCCCTTGGAAGAGACTTGCAGGTCGCAGTTGCTTAACAAGACGGTTTAAATGCCCATTGGAAGAGACGTGCAGGTCACAGGAGCTTAAAAAGACGGTTTAAATGCCCCTTGGAAGAGACGTGCAGTTCGCAGTAGCGTATCAAGACGGTTTAAATGCCCATTGGAGGAGCGGTGGAGGTCGCAGTAGCTTAATAAGATGGTTTAAATGCCCCTTGGAAGAGACGTGCAGGTCGCAGTTGCTTAACAATACGGTTTAAATGCCCCTTGGAGGAGCGGTGGAGGTCGCAGTAGCTTAACAAGACAGTTGAAATGCCCCTTGGAAGAGACGTGCAGGTCGCAGTAGCTTAACAAGACGGTTTAAATGCCACTTGGAGGAGCGGTGGAGGTCGCAGTAGCTTAATAAGACGGTTTAAATGCCCCTTGGAAGAGACGTGCAGGTCGCAGTTGCTCAACAAGACGGTTTAAATGCCCATTGGAAGAGACGTGCATGTCACAGTAGCTTAATAAGACGGTTTAAATGCCCCTTGGAAGAGACGTGCAGGTCGCAGTAGCTTAACAAGACGGTTTAAATGCCCCTTGGAAGAGACGTGCAGGTCTCAGTAGCTTAACAATGCGGTTTAAATGCCACTTGGAGGAGCGGTGGAGGTCGCAGTAGCTTAACAAGACAGTTTAAATGCCCCTTGGAAGAGACGTGCAGGTCGCAGTTGCTTATCAAGACGGTTTAAATGCCCCTTGGAAGAGACGTGCAGGTCGCACTAGCTTAACAAGACGGTTTAATTGCCCCTTGGAAGAGACGTGCTGGTCGCAGTAGCTTAACAAGACGGTTTAAATGCCCCTTGAAAGAGACGTGCAAGTCGCAGTAGCTTAATAAGACGGTTTAAGTGTTCCTTGGAAGAGACGTGCTGGTCGCAGTAGCTTAACAAGACGGTTTAAATGCCCCTTGGAAGAAATGTGCAGGTCGCAGTAGCTTAACAAGACTTTTTAAATGCCCCTTGGAAGAGTGGAGGAGGGCACAGTAGCTTAACAAGACGGTTTAAAAGCCCCTTGGAAGAGCAGTGGAGGTCGCAGTAGCTTAACAAAACGGTTTAAATGCCCCTTGGAAGAGACGTGCAGGTTGCAGTAGCTTAACAAGACTGTTTAAATGCCGCTTGGGAGAGACGTTCAGGTCGCAGTAGCTTAACAAGATGGTTTAAATGCTCCTTGGTAGAGACATGCAGGTCGCAGTAGCTTAACAAGACAGTTTAAATGTCCCATTGAAGAGACGTGCAGGTCGCAGTAGCTTAACAAGATAGTTTCAATGCCCCTTGGAAAAGTGGTGGAGGTTACAGTAGCTTAACAAGATGGTTTAAATGCCCCTTGGAAGAGACGTGCAAGTCGCAGTAGCTTAACAAGACGATTTAAATGCCCTTTGGAAGAGACGTGCAGGTTGCAGTAGCTTTACAAGACAGTTTAAGTGCCCCTTGGAAGAGCGGTGGAGGTCGCAGAAGCTTAACAAGACAGTTTAAATGCCCATTGGAAGAGACGTGCATGTCACAGTAGCTAAATAAGACTGTTTACATGCCCCTTGGAAGAGACGTGCAGGTCACAGGAGCTTAATAAGACGGTTTAAAAGTCTCTTGGAAGAGACGTGCTGGTCGCAGAAGCTTGACAAGATGGTTTAAATGCCCCTTGGAAGAGACGTGCAGGTCGCAGTAGCTTAACAAGACGGTTTAAATGCCACTTGGAGGAGCGGTGGAGGTCGCAGTAGCTTAACAAGACAGTTGAAATGCCCCTTGGAAGAGACGTGCAGGTCGCAGTAGCTTAACAAGACGGTTTAAATGCCACTTGGAGGAGCGGTGGAGGTCACAGTAGCTTAACAAGACAGTTTAAATGCCCCTTGGAAGAGACATGCAGGTCGCAGTTGCTTAAGAAGATGGTTTAAATGCCCCTTGGAAGAGACGTGCAGGTCACAGGAGCTTAACAAGACGGTTTAAATGCCCCTTGGAAGAGACGTGCAGGTCGCAGTAGCTTAACAAGACGGTTTAAATGACCCTTGGAAGAGACGTGTAGGTCGCAGTAGCTTAACAAGACGGTTTAAATGCCACTTGGAGGAGCGGTGGAGGTCGCAGTAGCTTAACAAGACAGTTGAAATGCCCCTTGGAAGAGACGTGCAGGTCGCAGTAGCTTAACAAGACGGTTTAAATGCCACTTGGAGGAGCTGTGGAGGTCGCAGTAGCTTAACAAGACAGTTTAAATGCCCCTTGGAAGAGACGTGCAGGTCGCAGTTGATTAACAATACGGTTTAAATGCCCCTTGGAAGAGACGTGCAGGTCGCAGTTGCTTAACAAGACGGTTTAAATGCCCATTGGAAGAGACGTGCATGTCACAGTAGCTTAATAAGACGGTTTAAATGCCCCTTGGAAGAGACGTGCAGGTCGCAGTAGCTTAACAAGGCGGTTTAAATGCCACTTGGAGGAGCGATGGAGGTCGCAGTAGCTTAACAAGACAGTTTAAATGCCCCTTGGAAGAGACTTGCAGGTCGCAGTTGCTTAACAAGATGGTTTAAATGCCCCTTGGAAGAGACGTGCAGGTCGCACTAGCTTAACAAGATGGTTTAATTGCCCCTTGGAAGAGACGTGCTGGTCGCAGTAGCTTAACAAGATGGTTTAAATGCCCCTTGGAAAAGTGGTGGATATTACAGTAGCTTAACAAGACGGTTTAAATGCCCCTTGAAAGAGATGTGCAAGTCGCAGTAGCTTAATAAGACGATTTAAATGTTCCTTGGAAGAGACGTGCAGGTCGCAGTAGCTTAACAAGACGGTTTAAATGCCCCTTGGTAGAGACATGCAGGTCGCAGTAGCTTAACGAGATGGTTTAAATGCCCCTTGGAAGAGACGTGCAGGTCCCAGTAGCTTAACAAGACAGTTTAAATACCCCTTGGAAAAGTGGTGGAGATTACAGTAGCTTAACAAGACGGTTTAAATGCCCCTTGGAAGAGACGTGCAGGACGCAGTAGCTTAATGAGACGGTTTAAATGCCCCTTGGAAGAGACGTGCAGGTCGCAGTAGCTTAATAAGACGGTTTAAATGCCCCTTGGAAGAGACATGCAGGTCGCAGTAGCTTAACAAGATGGTTTAAATGCCCCTTGGAAGAGACGTGCAGGTCGCAGGAGCTTAACAAGACAGTTTAAATGGCCCTTGGAAGAGACGTGAAGGTCGCAGAAGCTTAACAAGACTGTTTAAATGCCCCATGGAAGAGACGTGCAGGTCGCAGTAGCTTAACAAGACGGTTTAAATGCCACTTGCAGGAGAAGTGCAGGTCACAGTAGCTTAACAAGAGGGTTTAAATGCCCCTTAGAAAAGTCTTGCAGGTCTTAGTAGCTTACCAAGACGGTTTAAATGCACCTTGGAAGACACGTGCAGGTCGCAGTAGCTTAACAAGACGCTATAAATGCCCCTTGGAAGAGTCTTGCAGGTCGCAGTAGCTTACCAAGATGGTTTAAATGGCCGTTGGAAGAGCTGTGGAGGTCGCACTAGCTTAACAAGACGGTTTAAATGCCCCTTGGAAGAGACATGCAAGTAGCAGAAGCTTAACAAGACTGTTTAAATGCCCCTTGGAAGAGACGTGCAGGTCGCAGTAGCTTAATAAGACGGTTTAAATGCCCCTTGGAAGAGAGGTGGAGGTCGCAGTAGCTTAACAAGACGGTTTAAATGCCCCTTGGAGTAGACGTTCAGGTCGCAGTAGCTTATCAAGACGGTTTACATGCCCCTTGCAAGAGACGTACATTTCGCAGAAGCTTAACAAAAGGGTTTAAATGCCCCTTAGAAAAGGCTTGCAGGTCGTAGTAGCTTAACAAGATGGTTTAAATGCCACTTGGAAGAGACGTGCAGGTCGCAGTAGCTTAACAAGACGGTTTAAATGCCACTTGGAGGAGCGGTGGAGGTTACAGTAGATTAACAAGACAGTTTAAATGCCCCTTGGAAGAGACTTGCAGGTCGCAGTTGCTTAACAAGACGGTTTAAATGCCTCTTGGAAGAGACGTGCAGGTCACAGGAGCTTAACAAGACGGTTTAAATGCCCCTTGAAAGAGACGTGCAGTTCGCAGTAGCTTAACAAGACGGTTTAAATGCCCCTTGGAGGAGCGGTGGAGGTAGCAGTAGCTTAATAAGACGGTTTAAATGCCCCTTGGAAGAGACGTGCAGGTCGCAGTTGCTTAACAATACGGTTTAAATGCCCCTTGGAGGAGCGGTGGAGGTCGCAGTAGCTTAACAAGACAGTTGAAATGCCCTTTGGAAGAGACGTGCAGGTCGCAGTAGCTTAACAAGACGGTTTAAATGCCACTTGGAGGAGCGGTGGAGGTCGCAGTAGCTTAATAAGACGGTTTAAATGCCCCTTGGAAGAGACGTGCAGGTCGCAGTTGCTCAACAAGACGGTTTAAATGCCCATTGGAAGCGACGTGCATGTCACAGTAGCTTAATAAGACGGTTTAAATGCCCCTTGGAAGAGACGTGCAGGTCGCAGTAGCTTAACAAGATGGTTTAAATGACCCTTGGAAGAGACGTGCAGGTCTCAGTAGCTTAACAATGCGGTTTAAATGCCACTTGGAGGAGCGGTGGAGGTCGCAGTAGCTTAACAAGACAGTTTAAATGCCCCTTGGAAGAGACGTGCAGGTCGCAGTTGCTTAACAAGACGGTTTAAATGCCCCTTGGAAGAGACGTGCAGGTCGCACTAGCTTAACAAGACGGTTTAATTGCCCCTTGGAAGAGACGTGCTGGTCGCAGTAGCTTAACAAGATGGTTTAAATGCCCCTTGGAAAAGTGGTGGAGATTACAGTAGCTTAACAAGACGGTTTAAATGCCCCTTGAAAGAGACGTGCAAGTCGCAGTAGCTTAATAAGACGGTTTAAGTGTTCCTTGGAAGAGACGTGCTGGTCGCAGTAGCTTAATAAGACGGTTTAAATTCCCCTTGGAAGAGACATGCAGGTCGCAGTAGCTTAACAAGATGGTTTAAATGCACCTTGGAAGTAACGTGCAGGTCGCAGGAGCTTAACAAGACGGTTGAAATGCCCCTTGGAAGAGAGGTGGAGGTCGCAGTAGCTTAACAAGACAGTTTAAATGGCCCTTGGAAGAGACGTGCAGGTCGCAGTAGCTTAACAAGACGGTTTAAATGCCACTTGAACTAGACGTGCAGGTCGCAGTAGCTTAACAAGAGGGTTTAAATGCCCCTTAGAAAAGGCTTGCAGGTCGCAGTAGCTTACCAAGACGGTTTAAATGCCCCTTGGAAGAGTGTTGAAGGTCGCAGTAGCTTAAAAAGACGCTATAAATTCCCCTTGGAAGAGTCTTGCAGGTCGCAGTAGCTTACCAAGATGGTTTAAATGGCCCTTGGAAGAGACGTGCAGTACGCAGTAGCTTAACAAGACGGTTTAAATGCCCCTTGGAAGAGACGTGCAGGTCGCAGTAGCTTAACAAGAGGGTTTAAATGCCCCTTAGAAAAGGCTTGCAGGTCGCAGTAGCTTTCCAAGACGGTTTAAATGCCCCTTGGAAGAGTCTTGAAGGTCGCAGTAGCTTAAAAAGACGCTATAAATTCCCCTTGGAAGAGTCTTGCAGGTCGCAGTAGCTTACCAAGATGGTTTAAATGGCCCTTGGAAGAGACGTGCAGTTCGCAGTAGCTTAACAAGACGGTTTAAATGCCCCTTGGAAGAGACATGCAGGTCGCAGAAGCTTAACAAGACTGTTTAAATGCCCCTTGGAAGAGACGTGCAGGTCGCAGTAGCTTAATAAGACGGTTTAAATGCTCCTTGGAAGAGAGGTGGAGGTCGCAGTAGCTTAACAAGACGGTTTAAATGCCTCTTGGAATAGACGTTCAGGTCGCAGTAGCTTATCAAGACGGTTTACATGCCCCTTGCAAGAGACGTGCAGGTCGCAGAAGCTTAACAAAAGGGTTTAAATGCCCCTTAGAAAAGGCTTGCAGGTCGCAGTAGCTTACCAAGACGGTTTAAATGCCCCCTGGAAGAGACGTGCAGGTCGCAGTAGCTTAACAAGATGGTTTAAATGCCCCTTGGAAGAGCGGTGGAGGACGCAGTAGCTTAACAAGACGGTTTAAATGCCCCTTGGAAAAGACGTGCAGGTTGCAGTAGCTTAACAAGATGTTTTAAATGCCCCTTGGAAGAGACGTACAGGTCGCAGTAGCTTAACAAGACGGTATAAATGCCGCTTGGAAGAGGCTTGCAGGTCGCAGTAGCTTACCAAGACGGTTTAAATGGCCCTTGGAAGAGACGTGCAGGTCGCAGTAGCTTAACAAGATGGTTTAAATGCCCCTTGAAAGAGCGGTGGAGGTCGCAGTAGCGTAGCAAGACAGATAAATGCCCCTTGGAAGAGACATGCAGGTCGCAGTAGCTTAACAAGACTGTTTAAATGCCCCTTGGAAGAGACGTGCAGGTCGCAGTAGCTTAACAAGACTGTTTAAATGCCCATTGGAAAAGACGTGCAGGTTGCAGTAGCTTAACAAGATGTTTTAAATGCCCCTTGGAAGAGAAGTGCAGGTCACAGTAGCTTAACAAGATGGTTTAAATGCCCCTTGGAAGAGATGTTCAGGTCACAGTAGCTTAACAAGATGGTTTAAATGCTCCTTGGAAGAGCGGAGGAGGTCGCAGTAGCTTAACAAGACGGTTTAAATGCCTCTTGGAAGAAACGTGCAGGTCGGAGTAGCTTAACAAGACTTTTTAAATGCCCCTTGGAAGAGCGGAGGAGGTCGCAGTAGCTTAACAAGACGGTTTAAATGCCCCTTGGAAGAGCGGTGGTGGTCGCAGTAGCTTAACAAAACGGTCTAAATGCCCCTTGGAAGAGACGTGCAAGTCGCAGTAGGCTTAACAAGACGATTTAAATGCCCTTTGGAAGAGACGTGCAGGTCGCAGTAGCTTAACAAGACGGTTTAAATGCCCCTTGGAATAGACGTTCAGGTCGCAGTAGCTTATCAAGACGGTTTACATGCCCCTTGCAAGAGACGTGCAGGTCGCAGAAGCTTAACAAAAGGGTTTAAATGCCCCTTAGAAAAGGCTTGCAGGTCGCAGTAGCTTACCAAGACGGTTTAAATGCCCCCTGGAAGAGACGTGCAGGTCGCAGTAGCTTAACAAGATGGTTTAAATGCCCCTTGGAAGAGCGGTGGAGGACGCAGTAGCTTAACAAGACGGTTTAAATGCCCATTGGAAAAGACGTGCAGGTTGCAGTAGCTTAACAAGATGTTTTAAATGCCCCTTGGAAGAGACGTACAGGTCGCAGTAGCTTAACAAGACGGTATAAATGCCGCTTGGAAGAGGCTTGCAGGTCGCAGTAGCTTACCAAGACGGTTTAAATGGCCCTTGGAAGAGACGTGCAGGTCGCAGTAGCTTAACAAGATGGTTTAAATGCCCCTTGAAAGAGCGGTGGAGGTCGCAGTAGCGTAACAAGACAGATAAATGCCCCTTGGAAGAGACATGCAGGTCGCAGTAGCTTAACAAGACTGTTTAAATGCCCCTTGGAAGAGACGTGCAGGTCGCAGTAGCTTAACAAGACTGTTTAAATGCCCATTGGAAAAGACGTGCAGGTTGAAGTAGCTTAACAAGATGTTTTAAATGCCCCTTGGAAGAGAAGTGCAGGTCACAGTAGCTTAACAAGATGGTTTAAATGCCCCTTGGAAGAGATGTGCAGGTCACAGTAGCTTAACAAGATGGTTTAAATGCTCCTTGGAAGAGCGGAGGAGGTCGCAGTAGCTTAACAAGACGGTTTAAATGCCTCTTGGAAGAAACGTGCAGGTCGGAGCAGCTTAACAAGACTTTTTAAATGCCCCTTGGAAGAGCGGAGGAGGTCGCAGTAGCTTAACAAGACGGTTTAAATGCCCCTTGGAAGAGCGGTGGTGGTCGCAGTAGCTTAACAAAACGGTCTAAATGCCCCTTGGAAGAGACGTGCAAGTCGCAGTAGGCTTAACAAGACGATTTAAATGCCCTTTGGAAGAGACGTGCAGGTCGCAGTAGCTTAACAAGACGGTTTAAATGCCCCTTGGAAGAGCGGTGGAGGTTGCAGAAGCTTAACAAGACAGTTTAAATGCCCCTTGGAAGAGACGTGCAGGCCACAGGAGCTTAATAAGACAGTTTAAATGTCCTTTGGAAGAGACGTGCAGGTCGCAGTAGCTTAACAAGACGGTTTAAATGCCCCTTGGAAGAGACGTGCAGGTCGCAGTAGCTTAACAAGACGGTTTAAACGCCACTTGGAGGAGCGGTGGAGGTCGCAGTAGCTTAACAAGACAGTTGAAATGCCCCTTGGAAGAGACGTGCAGGTCGCAGTTGCTTAACAAGACGGTTTAAATGCCCCTTGGAAGAGACGTGCAGGTCGCAGTAGCTTAACAAGACAGTTGAAACGCCCCTTGGAAGAGACGTCCAGGTCGCAGTTGCTTAACAAGATGGTTTAATGCCCCTTGGAAGAGACGTGCAGGTCACAGGAGTTTAACAAGACGGTTGAAATGCCCCTTGGAAGAGATGTGCAGGTCGCAGTTGCTTAATAAGACGGTTTAAATGTCCCCTTGGAAGAGACGTGCAGGTCGCAGTAGCTAAACAAGATGGTTTAAATGCCACTTGGAGGAGCGGTCGAGGTCGCAGTAGTTTAACAAGATGGTTTAAATGCCCCTTGGAAGAGACGTGCAGGTCGCAGTTGCTTAAGAAGACGGTTTAAATGCCCCTTGGAAGAGACGAGCAGGTCGCAGTTGCTTAACAAGACGGTTTAAATGCCCATTGGAAGAGACGTGCATGTCACAGGAGCTTAATAAGACGGTTTAAATGTCCCTTGGAAGAGACGTGCAGGTCGCAGTAGCTTAACAAGACGGTTTAAATGCCCCTTGGAAGAGACGTGCAGGTCGCAGTAGCTTAACAAGACGGTTTAATTGCCACTTGGAGGAGCGGTGCAGGTCGCAGTTGCTTAACAAGACGGTTTAAATGCCCCTTGGAAGAGACGTGCAGGTCGCAGTAGCTTAACAAGATGGTTTAAATGCCCCTTGGAAGGGCGGTGGATGTCGCAGTAGCTTAACAAGACGGTTTAAATGCCCCTTGGAAGAGACGTGAAGGTCGCATTAGCTTAACAAGATGGTTTAAATTCCCCTTGGAAGAGACGTGCAAGTCGCAGAAGCTTACCAAGAAGGTTTAAATGACCCTTGGAAGAGACGTGCAGGTTGCAGTAGCTTAACAAGACTGTTTAAATGCCCCTTGGAAAAGTGGTGGAGATTACAGTAGCTTAACAAGACGGTTTAATTGCCCCTTGGAAGAGACGTGCAAGTCGCAGTATCTTAACAAGATGGTTTAAATGCCCCTTGGAAGAGACGTGCAGGTCGCAGGAGCTTAACAAGACGGTTTAAATGCCCCTTGGAAGAAACGTGCAGGTCGCAGTAGCTTAACAAGACGGTTTAAATGCCCCTTGGAAGAGCGGAGGAGGTCGCAGTAGCTTTGCAAGACGGTTTAAATGCCCCTTGGAAGAGCGGTGAAGTTCGCAGTAGCTTAACAAAACGTTTTAAATGCCCCTTGGAAGAGGCTTGCAGGTCGCAGTAGATTACCAAGACAGTTTAAATGGCCCTTGGAAGAGACGTGCAGGTCGCAGTAGCTTAACAGGATGGTTTAAATGCCCCTTGGTAGAGCGGTGGAGGTCGCAGTAGCTTAACACGATGGTTTAAATGCCCCTTGGAAGAGAAGTGCAGGTCGCAGTAGATTACCAAGACGATTTAAATGCCCCTTGGAAGAGACGTGCAGGTTGCAGTAGCTTAACAAGACGGTTTAAATGCCCTTTGGAAGAGCGGTGTAGGTCGCAGTAGCTTAACAAGACAGTTTAAATGCCCTTTGGAAGAGACATGCAGGTTACAGCAGCTTAACAAGACTGTTTAAATGCCGCTTGGAAGAGACGTGCAGGTCATAGTAGCTTAACAAGACGGTTTAAATGCCCCTTGGAAGAGACATGCAGGTTGCAGTAGCTTAACAAGACGGTTTAAATGCCCGATTGAAGAGACGTGCAGGTCGCAGTAGTTTAACAAGACGGTTTAAATGCCCTTTGGAAGAGACGTGCAGGTCGCAGTAGCTTAACAAGATGGTTTAAATGCCCCTTGGAAGAGCGGTGGAGGTCGCAGAAGCTTAACAAGACAGGTTAAATGCCCCTTGGAAGAGACGTGCAGGTCGCAGTAGGTTAACAAGACGGTTTAAATGCCCCTTGGAAGAGACGTGCAGGTCGCAGTTGCTTAACAAGACGCTTTAAATGCCCCTTGGAAAAGACGTGCAGGTCGCAGTAGCTTAACAGGATGGTTTAAATGCCCCTTGGAAGAGCGGTGGAGGTCGCAGTAGCTTAATAAGATGGTTTAAATGCCCATTGGAAAAGACGTGAAGTTCGCATCAGCCTAACAAGATCGTTTAAATGCCCCTTGGAAGAGACGTGCAGCTCGCAGAAGCTTAACAAGACATTTTAAATGCCCCTTGGAAGAGGCTTGCAGGTCGCAGTAGCTTACCAAGAAGGTTAAAATGGCCCTTGGAAGAGACGTGCAGGTCGCAGTAGCTTAACAAGACGATTTAAATGCCCCTTGGAAGAGCGGTGGAGGTCGCAGTAACTTAACAAGACGGTTTAAATGCCCCTTGGAAAAGACATGTAGGTCACAGTAGCTTAACAAGACTGTTTAAATGCCCCTTGGAAGAGGCGTGCAGGTCGCAGTAGCTTAACAAGACCGTTGAAATGCCACTTGGAAGAGAGGTGGAGGTCACAGTAGCTTAACAAGACAGTTTAAATGCCCCTTGGAAGAGACGTGTAGGTCGCAGTAGTTTAACAAGACGGTTTAAATGCCCTTTGGAAGAGACGTGCAGGTCGCAGTAGCTTAACAAGATGGTTTAAATGCCCCTTGGAAGAGCGGTGGAGGTCGCAGAAGCTTAACAAGACAGGTTAAATGCCCCTTGGAAGAGACGTGCAGGTCACAGGAGCTTAATAAGACGGTTTAAATCTCCCTTGGAAGAGACGTGCAGGTCGCAGTAGCTTAACAAGACAGTTTAAATGCCCCTTGGAAGAGACGTGTAGGTCGCAGTAGCTTAACAAGATGGTTTAAATGCCCCTTGGAAGAGCGGTGGAGGTCGCAGTAGCTTAACAAGACCGTTGAAATGCCCCTTGGAAGAGCGGTAGAGGTCGCATTAGCTTAACAAGACGTTTTAAATGCCCCTTGCAAGAGACGAGCAGGTCGCAGAAGTTTAACAAAAGGGTTTAAATGCCCCTTAGAAAAGGCTTGCAGGTCGCAGTAGCTTAACAAGATGGTTTAAATGCCCCTTGGAAGACCGGTGGAGGTCGCAGTAGCTTAACAAGACGGTTTAAATGCCCCTTGGAAAAGACGTGCAGGTCGCAGTAGTTTAACAAGATGGTTTAAATGCCCCTTGGAAGAGACATGCAGATCGCTGTAGCTTAACAAGACGGTTTAAATGCCCCTTGTAAGAGACGTGCAGGTCGCAGTAGGTTAACAAGACTGTTTAAATGCCCCTTGGAAAAGTGGTGGAGATTACAGTAGCTTAACAAGACGGTTTAAATGCCCCTTGGAAGAGACGTGCAAGTCGCAGTAGCTTAACAAGACGGTTTAGATTCCCCTTGGAAGAGCGGTGGAGGTCGCAGTAGCTTAACAAGACAGTTTAAATGCCCCTTGGAAGAGACGTGCAGGTCGCAGTGGCTTAACAAGACTTTTTAAATGCCCCTTGGAAGAGATGTACAAGTCGCAGTAGCTTAATAAGACGGTTTAAATGCCCCTTGGTAAAGAGGTGGACGTCGCAGTAGCTTAACAAGATGGTTAAATTGCCCCTTGGAATAGACGTGAAGGTCGCAGTAGCTTATCAAGACGGTTTAAATGCCCCTTGGAAGAGACGTGCAGGTCGCAGTAGCTTAAAAAGATGGTTTAAATGCCCCTTGGAAGAGCGGTGGAGGTCGCAGTAGCTTAACGAGACGGTTTAAATGCCCCTTGGAAAAGACGTGCAGGTTGCAGTAGCTTAATAAGACGGTATAAATGCCCCTTGGAAGAGGCTTGCAGGTCGCAGTAGCTTACCAAGACAGTTTAAATTGCCCTTGGAAGAGACGTGCAGGTCGCAGTAGCTTAACAAGATGGTTTAAATGCCCCTTGGAAGAGACATGCAGGTCGTAGCAGCTTAACAAGACTGTTTAAATGCCCCTTGGAAGAGACGTGCAGGTCACAGTAGCTTAACAAGATGGTTTAAATGCCCCTTGGAAGAGAAGTGCAGGTCGCAGTAGCTTAACAAGACGGTTTAAATGCCCCTTGGAAGAGACATGCAGGTTGCAGTAGCTTAACAAGACGGTTTAAATGGACGATTGAAGAGACGTGCAGGTCGCAGTAGTTTAACAAGACTGTTTAAATGCCCTTTGGAAGAGACGTGCAGGTCGCAGTAGCTTAACAAGATGGTTTAAATGCCCCTTGGAAGAGCGGTGGAGGTCGCAGAAGCTTAACAAGACAGGTTAAATGCCCCTTGGAAGAGAAGTGCAGGTCGCAGTAGGTTAACAAGACGGTTTAAATGCCCCTTGGAAGAGACGTGCAGGTCGCAGTTGCTTAACAAGACGCTTTAAATGCCCCTTGGAAAAGACGTGCAGGTCGCAGTAGCTTAACAGGATGGTTTAAATGCCCCTTGGAAGAGCGGTGGAGGTCGCAGTAGCTTAACAAGATGGTTTAAATGCCCATTGGAAAAGACGTGAAGTTCGCATTAGCCTAACAAGATGGTTTAAATGCCCCTTGGAAGAGACGTGCAGGTCGCAGAAGCTTAACAAGACATTTTAAATGCCCCTTGGAAGAGGCTTGCAGGTCTCAGTAGCTTACCAAGAAGGTTAAAATGGCCCTTGGAAGAGACGTGCAGGTCGCAGTAGCTTAACAAGACGGTTTAAATGCCCCTTGGAAGAGCGGTGGAGGTCGCAGTAACTTAACAAGACGGTTTAAATGCCCCTTGGAAGAGACATGTAGGTCACAGTAGCTTAACAAGACTGTTTAAATGCCCCTTGGAAGAGGCGTGCAGGTCGCAGTAGCTTAACAAGACCGTTGAAATGCCACTTGGAAGAGAGGTGGAGGTCACAGTAGCTTAACAAGACAGTTTAAATGCCCCTTGGAAGAGACGTGTAGGTCGCAGTAGTTTAACAAGACGGTTTAAATGCCCTTTGGAAGAGACGTGCAGGTCGCAGTAGCTTAACAAGATGGTTTAAATGCCCCTTGGAAGAGCGGTGGAGGTCGCAGAAGCTTAACAAGACAGGTTAAATGCCCCTTGGAAGAGACGTGCAGGTCACAGGAGCTTAATAAGACGGTTTAAATCTCCCTTGGAAGAGACGTGCAGGTCGCAGTAGCTTAACAAGACAGTTTAAATGCCCCTTGGAAGAGACGTGTAGGTCGCAGTAGCTTAACAAGATGGTTTAAATGCCCCTTGGAAGAGCGGTGGAGGTCGCAGTAGCTTAACAAGACCGTTGAAATGCCCCTTGGAAGAGCGGTAGAGGTCGCAGTAGCTTAACAAGACGTTTTAAATGCCCCTTGCAAGAGACGAGCAGGTCGCAGAAGCTTAACAAAAGGGTTTAAATGCCCCTTAGAAAAGGCTTGCAGGTCGCAGTAGCTTAACAAGATGGTTTAAATGCCCCTTGGAAGACCGGTGGAGGTCGCAGTAGCTTAACAAGATGGTTTAAATGCCCCTTGGTAGAGACATGCAGGTCGCAGTAGCTTAACAAGATGGTTTAAATGCCCCTTGGTAGAGACATGCAGATCGCTGTAGCTTAACAAGACGGTTTAAATGCCCCTTGTAAGAGACGTGCAGGTCGCAGTAGGTTAACAAGACTGTTTAAATGCCCCTTGGAAAAGTGGTGGAGGTTACAGTAGCTTAACAAGATGGTTTAAATGCCCCTTGGAAGAGACGTGCAAGTCGCAGTAGCTTAACAAGACGGTTTAGATTCCCCTTGGAAGAGCGGTGGAGGTCGCAGTAGCTTAACAAGACAGTTTAAATGCCCCTTGGAAGAGACGTGCAGGTCGCAGTGGCTTAACAAGACTTTTTAAATGCCCCTTGGAAGAGATGTACAAGTCGCAGTAGCTTAATAAGACGGTTTAAATGCCCCTTGGTAAAGAGGTGGACGTCGCAGTAGCTTAACAAGATGGTTAAATTGCCCCTTGGAATAGACGTGCAGGTCGCAGTAGCTTATCAAGACGGATTAAATGCCCCTTGGAAGAGACGTGCAGGTCGCAGTAGCTTAAAAAGATGGTTTAAATGCCCCTTGGAAGAGCGGTGGAGGTCGCAGTAACTTAACGAGACGGTTTAAATGCCCCTTGGAAAAGACGTGCAGGTTGCAGTAGCTTAATAAGACGGTATAAATGCCCCTTGGAAGAGGCTTGCAGGTCGCAGTAGCTTACCAAGACAGTTTAAATTGCCCTTGGAAGAGCGGTGGAGGACGCAGTAGCTTGACAAAATGGTTTAATTGCCCCTTGGAAGAGACGTGCAGGTTGCAGTAGCTTAAAAAGACGGTTTAAACGCCCCTTGGTTAAGCGGTGGAGGTCGCAGTAGCTTAACAAGACGGTTTAAATGCCCCTTGGAAGAGACGGGCAGGTCGTAGTAGCTTAACAAGACGGTTTAAATGCCCCTTGGAAGAGCGGTGTAGGTCGCAGTAGCTTAACAAGACGGTTTAAATGCCCCATTGAAGAGACGTGCAGGTCGCAGTAGCTTAACAAGACGGTTTAAATGCCCCTTGGAAAAGTGGTGGAGGTTACAGTAGCTTTACAAGATGGTTTAAATGCCCCTTGGAAGAGACGTGCAGGTAGCAGTAGCTTAACAAGACGGTTTAAATGCCCCTTGGAAGAGACGTGCAGGTCGCAGTAGCTTAACAAGACAGTTTAAATACCGCTTGGAAGAGCGGTGGAGGTCGCAGAAGCTTAACAAGACAGTTTAAATGCCCCTTGGAAGAGACGTGCAGGTCGCAGTAGCTTAACAAGACGGATTAAATGCCCCTTGGAAGAGACGTGCAGGTCGCAGTAGCTTAACAAGATGGTTTAAATGCCACTTGGAGGAGCGGTGGAGGTCGCAGTAGCTTAACAACACAGTTTAAATGCCCCTTGGAAGAGACATGCAAGTCGCAGTTACTTAACAAGATGGTTTAAATGCCCCTTGGAAAAGACGTGCAGGTCGCAGTAGCTTAACAAGATAGTATAAATGCCCCTTGGAAGAGACGTGCAGGTCGCAGTATCTTACCAAGACGGCTTAAATGCCCCTTGGAAGAGACATGCTGGTCGCAGTAGCTTAACAAGATGGTTTAAATGCCCCTTGGAAGAGCGGTGGAGGTCGCAGTAGCTTAATAAGACAGTTTAAATGCCCCTTGGAAAAGATGTGCAGGTTGCAGTAGCTGAACAAGATGTTTTAAATGCCCCTTGGAAGAGACATGCAGGTCGCAGTAGCTTAACAAGACGGTTTAAATGCCCCTTGGAAAAGATGTGCAGGTTGCAGTAGCTTAACAAGATGGTTTAAATGCCCCTTGGAAGAGACATGCAGGTCACAGTAGCTTAACAAGACGGTTTAAATGCCCCTTGGAAGAGCGGTGGAGGTCGCAGTGGCTTAACAAGACAGTTTAAATGCCCCTGGGAAGAGATGTGCAGGTCGCAGTAGCTTAACAAGACGGTTTAAATGCCCCTTGGAAAAGACGTGCAGGTCGCAGTAGCTTAATAAGACGGTTTAAATGCCCCTTGGAAGAGAGGTGGAGGTCGCAGTAGCTTAACAAGACGGTTTAAATGCCCCTTGGAATAGACGTGCAGGTCGCAGTAGCTTATCAAGACGGTTTAAATGCCCCTTGCAAGAGACGTGCAGGTCGCAGTAGCTTAACAAGATGGTTTAAATGCCCCTTGGAGGAGCGGTGGAGGTCGCAGTAGCTTAACAAGATGGTTTAAATGCCCCTTGGAAAAGACGTGCAGGTTGCAGTAGCTTAACAAGATGTTTTAAATGCCCCTTGGAAGAGGCTTGCTGGTCGCAGTAGCTTACCAAGAAGGTTTAGATGGCCATTGGAAGAGACGTGCAGGTCGCTGTAGCTTAACAAGACTTTATAAATGCCCCATGGAAGAGCGGTGGAGGTCCAGTAGCTTAACAAGACAGTTTAAATGCCCCTTGGAAGAGACATGCAGGTCGTAGCAGCTTAACAAGACTGTTTAAATGCCCCTTGGAAGAGACGTGCAGGTCGCAGCACCTTAACAAGACTGTTTAAATGCCCTTTGGAAGAGACGTGCAGGTCGCAGTAGCTTAACAAGACGGTTTAAATCCCCCTTGGAAGAGACGTGCAGGTCGCAGTAGCTTAACAAGACAGTTTAAATACCGCTTGGAAGAGCGGTGGAGGTCGCAGAAGCTTAACAAGACAGTTTAAATGCCCCTTGGAAGAGACGTGCAGGTCGCAGTAGCTTAACAAGACGGTTTAAATGCCCCTTGGAAGAGACGTGCAGGTCGCAGTAGCTTAACAAGATGGTTTAAATGCCACTTGGAGGAGCGGTGGAGGTCGCAGTAGCTTAACAAGACAGTTTAAATGCCCCTTGGAAGAGACGTGCAGGTCGCAGTTGCTTAACAAGACGTTTTAAATGCCCCTTGCAAGAGACGTGCAGGTCGCAGAAGCTTAACAAAAGGGTTTAAATGCCCCTTAGAAAAGGCTTGCAGGTCGCAGTATCTTACCAAGACGGTTTAAATGCCCCTTGGAAGAGACGTGCAGGTCACAGGAGCTTAATAAGACGGTTTAAATGTCCCTTGGAAGAGACGTGCAGGTCGCAGTAGCTTAACAAGACGGTTTAAATGCCCCTTGGAAGAGACGTGCAGGTAGCAGTAGCTTAGCAAGACGGTTTAAATGCCACTTGGAGGAGCGGTGGAGGTCGCAGTAGCTTAACAAGACAGTTTAAATGCCCCTTGGAAGAGACGTGCAGGTCGCAGTTGCTTAACAAGACGGTTTAAATGCCCCTTGGAAGACACGTGCAGGTCACAGGAGCTTAAAAAGACGGTTTAAATGCCCGTTGGAAGAGACATGCAGGTTGCAGTAGCTTAACAAGACGGTTTAAATGCCCCTTGGAAGAGACGTTCAGGTCGCAGTAGCTTAACAAGACAGTTTAAATGCCACTCTGAGGAGCGGTGGAGGTCGCAGTAGCTTAACAAGACAGTTTAAATGCACCTTGGAAGAGACGTGCAGGTCGCAGTTGCTTAACAAGACGGTTTAAATGCCCCTTGGAAGAGACGTGCAGGTCGCAGTAGCTTAACAAGATGGTTTAAATGCCCCTTGGAAGGTCGGTGGAGGTCGCAGTAGCTTAACATGACGGTTTAAATGCCCCTTGGAAGAGACGTGAAGGTCGCATTAGCTTAACAAGATGGTTTAAATTCCCCTTGGAAGAGACGTGCAGGTCGCAGAAGCTAACCAAGAAGGTTTAAATGGCCCTTGGAAGGGACGTGCAGGTCGCAATAGCTTAACAAGACTGTTTAAATGCCCCTTGGAAAAGTGGTGGAGATTACAGTAGCTTAGCAAGACGGTTTAAATGCCCCTTGGAAGAGACGTGCAAGTCGCAGTAGCTTAACAAGATGGTTTAAATGTCCCTTGGAAGAGACGTGCAGGTCGCAGTAGCTTAACAAGACGGTTTAAATGCCCCTTGGAAGAAACGTGCAGGTCGCAGTAGCTTAACAAGACGGTTTAAATGACCCTTGGAAGAGCGGAGGAGGTCGCAGTAGCTTAACAAGACGGTTTAAATGCCCCTTGGAAGAGCGGTGAAGGTCGCAGTAGCTTAACAAAACTTTTTAAATGCCCCTTGGAAGAGACGTGCAGGTTGCAGTAGCTTAAAAAGATGGTTTAAATGCCCCTTGGTAGAGCGGTGGAGGTCGCAGTAGCTTAACAAGATGGTTGAAATGCCCCTTGGAAGAGAAGTGCAGGTCGCAGTAGCTTAACAAGACGATTTAAATGCCCCTTGGAAGAGACGTGCAGGTCACAGTAGCTTAACAAGTCGGTTTAAATGCCCTTTGGAAGAGCGGTGTAGGTCGCAGTAGCTTAACAAGACAGTTTAAATGCCCCTTGGAAGAGACATGCAGGTTGCAGTAGCTTAACAAGACGGTTTAAATGCCCCATTGAAGAGACGTGCAGGTCGCAGTAGATTAACAAGATGGTTTAAATGCCCCTTGGAAGAGCGGTGGAGGTCGCTGAAGCTTAACAAGACAGGTTAAACGCCCCTTGGAAGAGACGTGCATGTCACAGGAGCTTAATAAGACGGTTTAAATCTCCCTTGGAAGAGACGTGCAGGTCGCAGTAGCTTAACAAGACGGTTTAAATGCCCCTTGGAAGAGACGTGCAGGTCGCAGTAGCTTAACAAGACGGTTTAAATGACACTTGGAGGAGCGGTGGAAGTCGCAGTAGCTTAACTAGACAGTTTAAATGCCCCTTGGAAGAGACGTGTAGGTCGCAGTTGCTTAACAAGACGCTTTAAATGCCCCTTGGAAAATACGTGCAGGTCGCAGTAGCTTAACAAGATGGTTTAAATGCCCATTGGAAAAGACGTGAAGTTTGCATTAGACTAACAAGATGGTTTAAATGCCCCTTGGAAGAGACGTGCAGGTCGCAGAAGCTTAACAAGACATTTTAAATGCCCCTTGGAAGAGGCTTGCAGGTCGCAGTAGCTTACCAAGAAGTTTAAAATGGCCCTTGGAAGAGACGTGCAGGTCGCAGTAGCTTAACAAGACGGTTTAAATGCCCCTTGGAAGAGCGGTGGAGGTCGCAGTAGCTTAACAAGACGGTTTAAATGCCCCTTGGAAGAGACATGTAGGTCACAGTAGCTTAACAAGACGGTTTAAATGCCTCTTGGAAGAGACGTGCAGGTCGCAGTAGCTTAACAAGACTGTTTAAACGCTCCTTGGAAGAGACGTGCCGGTCGCAGTAGCTTAACAAGACCGTTGAAATTCCCCTTGGAAGAGACGTGCAGGTCGCAGTAGCTTAACAAGACGGTTTAAATGCCCCTTGGAAGAGACGTGCAGGTCGCTGTAGCTTAACAAGACGTTTTAAATGCCCCTTGCAAGAGACGTGCAGGTCGCAGAAGCTTAACAAAAGGGTTTAAATGCCCCTTAGAAAAGGCTTGTTGGTCGCAGTAGCTTAGCAAGATGGTTTAAATGCCCCTTGGAAGAGCAGTGGAGGTCGCAGTAGCTTAACAAGACGGTTTAAATGCCCCTTGGAAAAGACGTGCAGGTCGCAGTAGCTTAACAAGATGGTTTAAATGCCCCTTGGAAGAGACGTGCAGGTCGCAGTATCTTACCAAGACGGTTTAAATGCCCATTGGAAGAGACGTGCTGGTCGCAGTAGCTTAAGAAGATGGTTTAAATGCCCCTTGGAAGAGCGGTGGAAGTCGCAGTAGCTTAATAAGACGGTTTAAATGCCCCTTGGAAAAGACGTGCAGGTTGCAGTAGCTTAACAAGATGTTTTAAATGCCCCTTGGAAGAGACATGCAGGTCGCAGTAGCTTAACAAGACGGTTTAAATGCCCCTTGGAAAAGACGTGCAGTTTGCAGTAGCTTAACAAGATGTTTTAAATGCCCCTTGGAAGAGACATGCAGGTTGTAGCAGCTTAACAAAATGGTTTAAATGCCCCTTGGAAGAGACATGCAGGTCACAGTAGCTTAACAAGACGGTTTAAATGCCCCTTGGAAGAGACGTGCAACTCGCAGTAGCTTAACAAGATGGTTTAAATGCCCCTTGGAAGAGACATGCAGGTCACAGTAGCTTAACAAGACGGTTTAAATGCCCCTTGGAAGAGCGGTGGAGGTCGCAGTGGCTTAAAAAGACAGTTTAAATGCCCCTTGGAAAAGATGTGCAGGTCGCAGTAGCTTAACAAGATGGTTTAAATGCCCCTTGGAAGAGACGTGCAGGTCGCAGTAGCTTAATAAGACGGTTTAAATGCCCCTTGGAAGAGAGGTGGAGGTCGTAGTGTGTCACCCTGACCTGGATGCCACAAGTGTAATTAAAGCTGTGTCTGAGAGCAAGGGGGAGGTTCTCTTGTCAGGGGAACTTTAGCATGCAATGCCTCCTGTCTCAGGCCAGTAGGGGGAGCTGGCTGCCCCTATAAAAGCTGGTACTGAGGGCAGGGTTAGAGAGAACTGGACGACCTGCCTCAGCACTGAGAGGTGTCCCAGAGCAGGGACAGAAAGTTGCACTGCACCTAAGAGGAAGTGTGGCAGGAGGAGAGCCACAAGCCAGAGACAAGAAGCAAAGAGAGCCTGTCTTGGCAGAAAGAGGACTTAATCTACCAGACTTTGGTGTCTGAGGCTGGAAGGATTCCACATCCCCCAGCAGAGAACCAGTCCGCAAGGGACTGTACATTCCTTGGCCTAAGAAGCCTGGAGGCCCTGCCACAACCGAAGGGACCAGTAAAGCCGTACAAGGCTGAGAGCAGAAAGGAACCCACGTCGCAGGCCATACAGGCGAGAATACACGGAAAGCTTGGAAACGTGGGCTGTTACCTTATAACGAGGAGATAGCCAGAAGGAGCGCAGAAAGCACGGTAGGCCTACACCCTCACCCTGACCAGGGCCAATTTCCCCGTTGCTCTCAGACATCCAGGTCCCCTCCTAGCTGGGACTGTTTGTGGGTCAGTTTGCCTGTTTAGTAAAGACCCTGGACTGCAACCTGTTGTCTGTGTGCTCCTTGCTCCTCTAGCACTATCAGCACTGGGACTCTCACTACCATCACTCCCAAAATCCACTATACTGCCCTGGGGCCGCACTCTTCCCGTGGGGAGTCACACTACCATAGCTGCACACCTCATCAGCCCCAGCGGTCTGCATGCAGCGGCGGTTCCTAATAACCGCAAATCCACGGGTGGCGTAGTCGGACATAATCAACAACACATAACGGACTACCACTGGCCTGACCACCCTGAGCCACGGAACCGGGTTGCCACTACTACTCCCATCGTTTCCCTAATTGCCCGGATCCGAGTGCCCCACGGCCCAGGGGTCGAGTCAGCTTTGGCATAGTCGGCAAGATTTCGTGCCCGCAACCACCGGGTACTGCGTGCCTGAAAAAGACTTTTGTAACTTACCTGTGGCGAAGTTTCCCGCCGTCCGGAGTCTCTTCCCGCCATCCGGAGCCGATTCCCGCCATCAGACGCCATCTTGGACCGTTTCCCGCCGTCTTCTGCCGTCTTCCCGCCATCCGCAGCTGTTTCCCGCCATCGGACGCCATCTTCAGGACGCCGCGCGGGAAGAAGAGGGGCGTGGACGTCAAAACCGCGCGAGATCCGAAGCTCTGCCCCACGCACCGACGCTGCGCAAGGTCCTGAAAGGAAGAGAGAGCGATGCTGACGTCATCAGGACGCGACGCCAGGTCCTCGTCCATAGCAGCAGCAGCGGAGCCGCGACCTACAGAAGAGGATCGTCGGAAGGTAGGCCACGCTTAACTAGGGGGGAGGAAGATGTCGGACACAGAGGCGCCCACTACCACCAACGCAGCTGCAGCAGCGGTAATGTTCTTTTACTTGCCCTACATCCCTGGAGCGGCCTGGCTGCCCAAATATTCAGGGGAGCCCCATGCCCTAACTGACTTCAAGGAAAGGCTATACAGTTTGTTCCAGGTTTACCCCCTGACAGAGGAACAGAAGGTCAGCATATTGACAGGGCAATTAACTGGCGCAGCCCAAAGGGAGGTAAAATCATGGCCCACTGAGGAGAAAAGGACTGTGAAGGGTATTCTGGCCCGGCTGCAGGGTACCTTTGACACACGTACCTCCGCTGAGATTATAATGAGGTTCTATGGATGTAGGCAGCGGGCACAGGACAGCATCAGAGACTATGCCCTAAATCTGCAGGAAGCCTTGAGGGCTATTCAACAAACTGACCCTGGCAGTGTGCAGGAAACGGATAAACTGCTAACAGAACAATTCATACAGGGTCTGCTGTCTAGCGCCCACAGGGCCCAACTGCGCCTCATGTTCTTTCAGAACCCCGACCTGACCTTTGCCTAATTTAAGGACAGGGCCATAAGGGTGCTCCGTGAATCTGCAACCAGTGGCGCTATAAACCCCCGGCGCCCTGCTATCACTTACCACCAGGAGGCGGCGCCCTCCTCTATGGACTCCGTGGAGGCTGATGCACAGGCCCTGAACCAAGCCCCGTCGAAAGATCTGCACCACCAAGTCCAGGAGCTGACCAGGAGCGCTGCGGCGTTGACCAGGACCGTCCAGGCGTTGCAAGTAGACCCGTCAAGACCCATCGAGCTGGCTTCAAGTCCGGAGGATGTCCCGTGGCATCGACAGAGGAGGAAACCGTCGTTCCGAGGGAGACCCACAGACCGCTACGCAGAGGATGGACAGCCCATTTGCCGTCGATGCAACCAGCCCGGACACATTTCCAGGTACTGTAATTTAAACGGGTCCAACCTGGGGCTGAGGGCCGACCCCCAGGCATAAGATCACCAGGCCCTTATAATTGGCGTGATAAGTACGTTGGGGGGCGCCCGGTTTTACCCGTGGTGCTGGACGGTATCCCCATGAGCGCCTTGCTGGATACTGGGTCACAAGTAACCACTATCCCTTATGTACTTTTTAAGCAGTATTGGACTGATGCTGATATCACACGGTATCCAGACAGTAACTTGAGCATCATCGCCAGTAATGGCTTATCCGTGTCGCAGATGGGGTTCGAGGAGATGACCATTAAAATTGGTAAAGTTGAACTGCCGGCACAGGGAGTGATTATTGTGGACATTGACCGTCATGAAAGTCACCCTAAAATAACTGTGGGTACTAACATAATTGAAAATTGTCTTTCAGAGGTAATTGTAATTCTACAACAGGGGCGGTGAATGCTAGTTCCAGCCAACAGAGAGTCCTCAACAAGGAGATAAAAGCCCTGATGAGACGGCAGCAGGTAGAACTGTCTGGTGGTGAGATCGGTAGCGTAAGACTCAGTGATCCATTCCCCATTTCCATGCCTCCCAAAAGTGAAATGATGATCTGGTGTCGGACTGCAATCGGGTTGAGAGGTAGAGACTACCAAGCCATGGTAGAACCCGTGTACTCAGACAGCAGGCCCACCATTTTGACAGCCCGGGGGGTGGTTGATGTCCGTCATGGGAGGGTGCCCGTCCGCATCCTCAACATTGGGGAGAGGGAAGTACACTTACCCAGGTATGCTACACTCGCCAAACTGTTTGTTGTCGAACACCAAGCTATCAGGGCTGTGGAACCCTTGCCTCCATCTCCTCAGGCGGAGGGTAATGGCTCCCGGAAACAAAAGGAGGACTGGTGCCAGAAACTCCATGTGGGTGCTGACTCCACTCCCCTGCACCAAAAACAAGGAGTCTACCGGGTGGTACAGGAGTACGAGAGAGTCTTTAGTAAGCCCCCGCTAGACTTCGGCAGAGTAAAAGGGATAGAACACCACATCCCCACAGGGAGCCACCCACCGATAAAAGAAAGACACCGACCTGTACCCCCTGCACATTATCAGAACGCAAAGGGCATGCTAAGAGAGATGAAGGAAGCTGGGGTCATTAGAGACAGCTGTAGACCCTGGGCAGCCCCCTTGGTTCTGGTCAAAAAGAAAGACGGCACCATGAGAATGTGCGTGGACTATAGACAAATCAACCGTATCACTCACAAAGACGCATATCCGCTGCCTAGAATAGAGGAGTCTTTAGCTGCACTAAAATCAGCTAACTTCTTTTCTACTTTGGACCTTACTAGCGGGTACTGGCAGGTTCCTGTGGCAGAGGCTGACAAGGAGAAGACCGCCTTCACCACCCCGATGGGACTGAGTGAGTTCAACTGTATGCCCTTCGGGTGATCGTCTATCCGAAGACCTACGAGGACCACCTAAAGCATGTAACGGGTCTGGGAGGCGGAACCTCTGAGCTACTATACAAGGGGGCGGTCCTTGTAAGGGAGCGGGTGGCGACCAGGGAAGACGGGCTGGAAGTCTCAGCAGGTGACCGGGACAGTCTCTGAGTGAGCGGGCTGGAGGTCACGGCAAGTGACCGAGGCAGTCTCTGGAAGAACGGGCTGGTGGTCACGGCAAGTGACCGGGACAGTCTCTGAGTGAACGGGCTGGAGGTCACGGCAAGTGACCGAGGCAGTCTCTGGATGAACGGGCTGGTGGTCACGGCAAGTGATCGGGGCAGTCTCTGAATAACCGGGCAGGTGGTCACGGCAAGTGACCGGGGCAGTCTCTAGGTAAAGGGTTGGTACGACCTGTGGCGGCTGATGATAGACGTGAGCTCCCAGGTGAGCAGGCGAGAGTCTCTGGATGAACGGGTGGTCACAGCATGTGACGGCGGAGCCTCCAGGAAGACCAACAGACAGGCGGCAGATGAGCGCTCCCAGGTGAGCGGGCAGAAGTCTCTGGACAGGCGGATGGTCACAGCACGTGACGGCAGAGCCTCCGGGTAGGCTAGCAGACAGGTAGCAGATGAGCGCTCCCAGGTGAGCGGGCAGAAGTCACTGGACAGGCAGATGGTCACAGCACGTGACGGCGGAGCCTCCAGGTAGGCTAGCAGGCAGGTAGCAGATGTGCGCTCCCAGGTGAGCGGGCAAGCTGGTCCATAGACAGACTGACAGGAGTTGGAAGGCAGACCGTCGGACCTCAGGCAAGCAGGCAGGTAGCTGATGTGCGCTCCCAGGTGAGCGGGCAGGCTGGTCCTTAGACAGACTGACAGGAGTAGTAAGGCAGACCGTCGGACCTCAGACTAGCAGGCAGGTAGCAAGTAATCAGGCAGGAATCTGGCAGGTAACTGGCAGGTAACTGGCAACGGGACCTGAGGGCTGAAGCAGAGTAGTGAACAGTGCAACAATATTGCTCGGGCACCTCCATTTTGGAGGAGGTGCCTTATATATGGTGAAGTCCTCCGGCCATTGGCCGGGAACTCCTTAGGACGGCGCGCGCGGCCCCTTTAAGAGGGAGGGAGAGCGCGCGTGCCCTAAGCACAGTGGCCGGGAAGGAGCGCGCGCTGCCAGCAGAGCGGGAGGAGGACGCCGGGCACGGAGCAGAGAGGTGAGGGGAACAGCTTCCCTGCCTAGCAGAGGGCAGGGACGCCGGCGCAACAGTACCCCCCCCTTTAGGCCCCCCCTTTTTTAGGCCAGACAGAAATTTAGCTAGGATGAGAGGGGCATGGATGTTCTCCCGGGGCTCCCACGTTCTCTCCTCAGGACCAAACCCCTTCCAATCTACTAGAAAAAAGGTCTTTCCTCTTACCCTTTTGGTGGCAAGAATGTTCTCTACCTCAAACTCGTCCTCAGCAGAAACCGGAGCAGGAGGCGTACCTGTAGACTTGGAAAAAGAGTTAAGTACCACAGGTTTGAGGAGAGATACATGGAAGGAGTTAGGGATCCGTAAGTTGGCCGGGAGTTTCAATTTATAGGCCACCGGGTTGATCTGACTGATGACCTCCAGAGGACCGATGAAGCGAGGCCCTAACTTGTAAGAAGGTATCTTGAGTCGGACATATTTAGATGAGAGCCAGACTTTATCTCCAGGACGAAATTGTGGAGGATCCAGGCGTTTTTTGTCAGCGTGTCTTTTCATCCGTTCGGACGACTGAAGGAGTGCGGATCGGGTACTCTCCCAAATGGAGGAAAATTTGCTAACGAGAGATTCCGCAGCCGGGTTGTCCACAGAGGTGGAGACAGGAAAAGGAATCCGAGGATGCTGACCGAAGACAACAAAAAACGGGGATTTGGAGGAGGATTCGCTCTGGTGATTATTATAAGAGAACTCGGCCCATGGTAGGAGATCCACCCAGTCTGAATGATGGGCATTAACGAAGTGCCGGAGGTAACTGGTCAGGTTCTGATTGATCCGCTCCACTTGACCATTGGACTGTGGGTGGTAAGCGGAAGAGAAGTCCAGGGTGACGTCTAGCAGTTTACAAGTGGCTCTCCAGAAACGTGAGGTGAACTGTACCCCACGATCCGACACGATGTGGAGGGGCAGGCCATGAAGACGGAAGATGTGGCGGATAAAGTCTTTAGCCAGCTCGGGTGCAGACGGGAGGCCTGGCAAGGGAATAAAGTGAGCCATCTTGGAAAAGCGGTCAGCGACCACCCAAATGACCGTACAACCGGCAGAGACGGGGAGATCAGTTATGAAGTCCATAGCAATATGCTGCCAGGGGGCAGCAGGCACAGGAAGCGGAAGGAGGCGACCGGCTGGCAGGTGTCTCGGGACTTTGTTGCGGGCGCAGGACATACAGGTAGAAACAAAGTCTATTACGTTCTTGTGCAGGGTAAGCCACCAGTAGTGCCGGGCAATAAGCTGGAGGGTCTTTTTCTGACCGGCGTGGCCAGCTAGTTTAGACGAATGGCCCCAGTGTAGGATCTTCTCCCGATCAGGTACTGAAACAAACGTCTTACCGGGAGGGAGACGATTTAGACTCACGGGAGCCACCTGCATTACTCTGGCGGGATTGATGATATGTTTAGGTTCTTCCTCGAGATCGGACACCAGAAAGGATCGGGACAAGGCGTCTGCTTTGACGTTTTTGTCAGCCGGGCGAAAATGAAGAACAAAATCAAAGCGAGCAAAAAACAAGGACCACCGGGCTTGGCGCGGGTTAAGTCTCTGGGCATGCTGGAGGTAAGCCAAGTTCTTGTGGTCAGTGTAAATTATTACCGGGTGAAGAGCCCCCTCGAGCAGGTAACGCCACTCCTCCAATGCCAGTTTGATGGCCAATAACTCTCGGTCTCCAATGGAATAATTGCGCTCTGAGGAGGAGAAGAGTTTAGAGAAGAAACCACAAGTTACCATTCTCCCGGAAGATGATTTTTGAGTAAGTACCGCTCCGGCTCCAGAGGAGGAGGCGTCAACTTCCAGGAAGAACTGCTTGTTGCCATCTGGGCGATGCAGCACCGGGGCGGAAGAGAAGGCCTGTTTTAGGGAAAGAAAGGCCTCCTCTGCTTCGGGTGGCCACTCTTTGGGATTAGTACCTTTACGGGTGAGCGCGGAAATTGGGGCGGTCCGGGAAGAGAAGTGAGGTATGAAGAGACGGTAGTAGTTGGCGAAGCCCAGGAATCGCTGAATGGCCTTTAACCCCTCCGGTCGAGGCCATTTCTCGATGGCAGACAGTTTCTCTGGATCCATTCGTAGGCCGGTCTGAGAAATAATGTAGCCTAAAAACGGAAGCGAGGTCTGCTCAAAGAGGCACTTCTCGTATTTAGCGAAGAGGTGATTCTGCCTGAGCCTGAGCAGGACCTGGCGAACGTCCCTCCGGTGAGTCTGGAGATCCGGAGAGAAGACCAAGATGTCGTCCAGGTACACCACTACGCAGGAGTAGAGAAGGTCCCGGAAGATGTCATTGACCAACTCTTGAAAGACGGCAGGAGCATTACAGAGGCCAAAGGGCATTACCAGATATTCATAGTGGCCGTCCCGGGTGTTGAATGCCGTCTTCCATTCATCCCCCTGATGGATACGAACCAGGTTGTACGCCCCACGGAGGTCCAGTTTGGTGAAGATTCTAGCCCCCCTCAGACGATCAAATAACTCCGGAATGAGCGGAAGGGGGTACTTATTCTTCACCGTGATCTGGTTAAGGCCTCTATAGTCTATACAGGGACGGAGAGAGCCGTCCTTCTTTTTGACGAAAAAGAAGCCTGCTCCCGCCGGGGAGGTAGATTTCCGGATGAATCCTCTGGCCAGATTCTCCTCAATATATTCGGACATCGACCGGGTTTCAGCAGCGGATAATGGATAAATACGCCCACGGGGAGGAGTAGTACCAGGTAACAGGTCGATAGGGCAGTCGTATGGTCTATGAGGGGGTAGTGTCTCTGCCTCCTTTTTATTAAAGACATCAGCATAAGACCAATAAGGAATCGGAAGTCCAGGTAGATTAGCTGGGGTAGGAGAAGGACGGACGGGATGGACGGGAACCAGACAGGTCTTATGGCAGTCCTGTCCCCAGCGAAGGACTTCTCCGGTCTGCCAGTCAAGCACGGGTGCATGTCTCTGGAGCCAAGGTAGGCCTAGCAGGAGGGCGTGAGAAAGTCCAGGCAGAACATGAAAGGAGATACTCTCAGAATGCAGCATTCCCACCTGCAGAGTAATGGATTCGGTGATGAGTTGGATGGGGCGTGGTAAGAGGCCCCAATCCACGGCAGCAACAGACAAGGGTACAGCCAGAGGTTTGGTGGGGATGCGGTATTTCTTTACCAGGGACTGTGAGATAAGATTCCCGGCTGCTCCAGAGTCAAGTTGGGCTAGTTCGAAATAACGGTTCTCCCCGCAGACGATTGAGACTGACAACAGCAGAGATGGAGAGGATTTATTCTTGTCTAGGTCGACCTCTCTGAGCGAACCTAGACACAGGCGTTTCCCGACCTCTCCGGGCAGGCACGGATCCGGTGCTCCTTACTGCCACAGTAGAAGCAGCTCCCCTCGGCACGGCGTAAGTCCTGACGGGTTTTGACCATCTTGGTCTGGTCGACCTGCATAGGCTCAGGAGAGTGTACCTGGGTAGAGACGGAGGGAGTGACGGGTTTCTGAAAAGTAGGAGCTAGACGTGGTAAACTCCTCTCACGGGTGACCTCTTTGGCACGCTCCTGGAACCGTAGGTCAATCCGGGTGGCAAGAGTTATTAGGTCATAGAGAGTGGTAGGGATGTCCCGACCGGCAAGTTCATCTTTAATACGGCCGGACAGACCCTCCCAGAAGACGGATACCAGAGCGTCGTTATCCCAGGCCAGCTCCGAGGCAAGGGTACGGAACCGTATGGCATATTGGCCCACGGTGAGACTTCCCTGACGGAGGCGTAGCAGTGATGATGCGGATGAGGTCTTCCGTCCGGGTTCGTCGAAGACTTTCCGGAAGGCCGTGAGAAAAGCAGGCAAGTTGGACACCAGGGGGTCTCCTCTCTCCCATAGAGGATTTAGCCAGGCCAGGGCCTCCCCGGTGAGATGGGACATGATAAATGCAATTTTGGCCCGGTCGGAGTTAAACTGGTGGGACAATAGTTCAAAGTGCAGGGTGCACTGATTTATGAAGCCCCGAGCCTGGGCGGAGTCGCCTCCGAAGCGAGGAGGTGCAGAAAGCCGGGGTCCGGGATAGGATACCATGGTATTATTGGGCAGCGGAGCTGCCGGATTGCGAGACATGGCACTGGCGGAGGTTGCTGGTGGAGCAGTCAGAGTGTCCAGGCGAGTATTGACATTCCGCAGGTGACCCAGGATGGACTCCTGTTGGGACCTTTGACGGGACAGTTCATGACACAGGTCCGAGAGCGAGGGAGCTTGGGTGCCACCGGGTTCCATGGCCCGAGCAAACTGTAACGGGTCTGGGAGGCGGAACCTCTGAGCTACTATACAAGGGGGCGGTCCTTGTAAGGGAGCGGGTGGCGACCAGGGAAGACGGGCTGGAAGTCTCAGCAGGTGACCGGGACAGTCTCTGAGTGAGCGGGCTGGAGGTCACGGCAAGTGACCGAGGCAGTCTCTGGAAGAACGGGCTGGTGGTCACGGCAAGTGACCGGGACAGTCTCTGAGTGAATGGGCTGGAGGTCACGGCAAGTGACCGAGGCAGTCTCTGGATGAACGGGCTGGTGGTCACGGCAAGTGATCGGGGCAGTCTCTGAATGACCGGGCAGGTGGTCACGGCAAGTGACCGGGGCAGTCTCTAGGTAAAGGGTTGGTACGACCTGTGGCGGCTGATGATAGACGTGAGCTCCCAGGTGAGCAGGCGAGAGTCTCTGGATGAACGGGTGGTCACAGCATGTGACGGCGGAGCCTCCAGGAAGACCAACAGACAGGCGGCAGATGAGCGCTCCCAGGTGAGCGGGCAGAAGTCTCTGGACAGGCGGATGGTCACAGCACGTGACGGCAGAGCCTCCGGGTAGGCTAGCGGACAGGTAGCAGATGAGCGCTCCCAGGTGAGCGGGCAAAAGTCACTGGACAGGCAGATGGTCACAGCACGTGACGGCGGAGCCTCCAGGTAGGCTAGCAGGCAGGTAGCAGATGTGCGCTCCCAGGTGAGCGGGCCAGCTGGTCCATAGACAGACTGACAGGAGTTGGAAGGCAGACCGTCGGACCTCAGGCAAGCAGGCAGGTAGCTGATGTGCGCTCCCAGGTGAGCGGGCAGGCTGGTCCTTAGACAGACTGACAGGAGTAGTAAGGCAGACCGTCGGACCTCAGACTAGCAGGCAGGTAGCAAGTAATCAGGCAGGAATCTGGCAGGTAACTGGCAGGTAACTGGCAACGAGACCTGAGGGCTGAAGCAGAGTAGTGAACAGTGCAACAACATTGCTCGGGCACCTCCATTTTGGAGGAGGTGCCTTATATATGGTGAAGTCCTCCGGCCATTGGCCGGGGACTCCTTAGGACGGCGCGCGCGGCCCCTTTAAGAGGGAGGGAGAGCGTGCGCGCGCGCCCTAAGCACAGTGGCCGGGAAGGAGCGCGCGCTGCCAGCAGAGCGGGAGGAGGACGCCGGGCACGGAGCAGAGAGGTGAGGGGAACAGCGTCCCTGCCTAGCAGAGGGCAGGGACGCCGGCGCTACAAAGCACCTGGCCAAGGTGTTCGAAGCCCTGGCAGGCTATGGCCTGAAGGTAAAACCATCGAAGTGCCACCTGCTGAAACCAAAGGTCCAGTAACTAGGGCACGTGGTAAGCGCGGAGGGAGTGGCCCCCGACCCTGACAAGGTCACGGCAATCAAGAGCTGGCCAAGCCCCTCGAACATCAAAGAGGTGAGACAGTTTCTCGGGTTGGTAGGCTACTACCGAAGGTTCATCCCCGGGTTCACTAAGATGGCAGCTCCTATGCAGGACCTCCTGATCCGACAGTCTAAGTCCAGGAGTCAAAAGCCACCCTTCAAGTGGGATAAACCGGAAGAGGAGTCCTTCCGCCAGTTGAAGATGGCCCTCACGGGGGATGAGATCCTGGCCTACCCTGATTATGGCCAGCCTTTTATTCTCCACACGGACGCCAGTAATGTGGGACTGGGAGCCGTACTGTCCCAAAACCAACAGGGCAGAGAACGGGTGATCGCATACGCCAGCCGGAAGCTGAGGCCCACCGAGAGGAACCCGGAGAATTACAGCTCCTTCAAGCTAGAATTCTTGGCGGTGGTGTGGGCCGTGACGGAACGCTTCAAGCATTACCTGGCCTCCGCAAAGTTCACCGTGTACACGGACAACAACCCGTTGACACACCTGGACAATGCAAGACTGGGTGCCCTAGAACAGCGGTGGATGGCCCGTGTCTCCAACTATGACTTTGTGATCAAGTACCGGGCCGGCAAAACCAATGCCAATGCAAACGCCCTGTCGAGGATGCCTCACTTACCTGAAGGTGACGAAGACCCAGAAGAGCTGGAGGATGTAGAACTCCCCGCGTTTCACCGGTATGGAGCCGCTCAATACTCCCACCGCGCGAAAGAGGAGGATCTAACAACCGTGATGATCAATCCCCTACCTCACCACAGCTGGGCCGAGACCCAAGATAGTGACCCTGCCATCCGTCTGGTGAAAGAACTGCTGACCCAGGAAGAAGCCCGCATGGATCCGGATGCTCCAGAGGAAGCCAAGCAGCTGTGGAAGGAGAAGAGCAAGCTGTTCCTCTACAAAGGCAAGTTGTGCAGAAGGATTGTCAACAACCGGACGCACGAGCTGACCTGGCAAGTCGTGGTTCCAAGGCGGGATGCAGCTATGGTCCTGGGAGCTTACCATGACAGAGCGGGACACTTCGGTTGGAAGAAACTGGAGTTCCTACTAAGAGGAAGGTTCTTTTGGGTCGGCATGAGAGGAGCTGTGGAAAAATGGTGCAGAAACTGTGGCCCTTGTGACCTAAGGAGGAAGGACCGTACCAGCCAGAAGACACCCTTGAGGCCCATCGTCACCACGCAGCCTCTTGAGCTGGTAGCTCTGGACCACGTCAAATTAGCTCCCAGCCGGTCAGGATACATCTATGCCCTGACAATCGTGGACCACTATTCCCGTTTTCTAGTGGTGGTCCCGGTAAAGGACTTGACAGCCCAAACGGCGGCCAGAGCCTTCCAGCAATATTTCTGCCGTCCACACGGGTATCCGGAACAGGTCTTGACAGACCAGGGTCCAGCGTTCGAAGCTGAAATCTTCCAGGAGTTCTGCAACCTCTATGGCTGTAAGAAGATTCGGACAACGCTTTACCACCCCCAAACCAACGGGATGTGTGAGAAGATGAACAATATAGTCATTGATCTCCTGAAGACGTTGCCCCTGGAGGAACGCAGCCTGTGGCCAGAAAAATTGCCGGACCTGGTAGACATGTACAACAATATCCCGGTGAATGCTACAAACTGCACCCCGGCTTACCTGATGCGAGCTAGACCAGGTAAGCTGCCCGTGGACCTGGAGATGGGAGTCCTAATACCTGAGGACACCTCCCCGGATGCGGACTGGGATACGGAAAGGCAACTGCAGTACAAGAAGGTACAGGAGAGTGTGGAGAAGAGCCTGGCCCAGGTGAGAGAGAAGCAAGAAAGACTCTTCAATCAACACGCCCCTGCTGGTCCCCTAGAACCTGGTGAGCAAGTCCTAAAGCGAAAAAGAAGGCTACATAAGTTGGACGACCAGTGGGAAAGGGAACCCTACACCGTACTGCAGTCTGACCACGACAACCCAAAGGTGTGCGTAATCACCAAGGACGGAGGAGAAACCACTAGTGTCGTCTCCAGAGACCACCTCAAAAGGTGCCCCGAGCAACTCCGTAGTGCAGAAGAGGATCAGAGTGACCTTGAACCCGCAGAGGACAAGGAAGAAATGATCAGCACCGTTCTCGGAGAGTTCCCTCAGTCCTGGACTCGCATAAATGATGCCATAGTGGTACCTGTCCTGCATTTCCTGCAACCGGCACAGCAACAACCAACACCAGAGCCGGAAGGTGAAGAGGAGCAAGCGGTTCCAGAGGCAGAAGAGCCTGTACCAGCAGCCCAGGAGAGTCAACCCTCTGCTGACAGTGAGCCTGCCATGCCTGCGGTAAGCCAAAGAACCCGCAGACAGTTGCCTGCCCTACCTGTACACCCAGCTGGTAGCTGTACCCCTAACGCTAGTGGGGAAAGCCAGGTTGGTCCACCACCAGACAGTGGGTTAAGGAGGTCAACCAGGAGCACAAAGGGACAGATACCCGCTCACTGGAGAATATAGAGTGTACTAAAATTGTAAATAACCCTGTTGCCAAATGTTGAAATGTTTGCCAAGTTACATGCATGTTTGGTAATTCTATGTTTCAGTTTCTTGCAGCTACCGTAAGGACTCACAGGTTATGGACTTTTTTATAACCGGGACCTTGTATGGACTGCATTCTGAGCCTAACCCAGGAATGAAATAAGACTGTGAAGGACTTGGGGTAGGACAGACCCCCACCTGGTTAAGGCTCCCCGTTGTATTGGTGATATGGACACCCGGTCACAGACCACACTGTGACCTTAAGAACTCAATTTGTGCGTCGTCTGTCTATTAATGTTTTATTGTTATGCATATTGTCTTTGTTTACTGTTTAGTCCCGGAGTACTAAATTTCACTAGGGGGGAATGTGTCACCCTGACCTGGATGCCACAAGTGTAATTAAAGCTGTGTCTGAGAGCAAGGGGGAGGTTCCCTTGTCAGGGAAACTTTAGCATGCAATGACTCCTGTTTCAGACCAGTAGGGGGAGCTGGCTGCCCCTATAAAAGCTGGTACTGAGGGCAGGGTTAGAGAGAACTGGACGACCTGCCTCAGCACTGAGAGGTGTCCCAGAGCAGGGACAGAAAGTTGCACTGCACCTAAGAGGAAGTGTGGCAGGAGGAGAGCCACAAGCCAGAGACAAGAGGCGAAGAGAGCCTGTCTTGGCAGAAAGAGGACTTAATCTACCAGACTTTGGTGTCTGAGGCTGGAAGGATTCCACATCCCCCAGCAGAGAACCAGTCCGCAAGGGACTGTACATTCCTTGGCCTAAGAAGCCTGGAGGCCCTGCCACAACCGAAGGGACCAGTAAAGCCGTACAAGGCTGGGAGCAGAAAGGAACCCACGTCGCAGGCCATACAGGCGAGAATACACGGAAAGCTTGGAAACGTGGGCTGTTACCTTATAACGAGGAGATAGCCAGAAGGAGCGCAGAAAGCACGGTAGGCCTACACCCTCACCCTGACCAGGGCCAATTTCCCCGTTGCTCTCAGACATCCAGGTCCCCTCCTAGCTGGGACTGTTTGTGGGTCAGTTTGCCTGTTTAGTAAAGACCCTGGACTGCAACCTGTTGTCTGTGTGCTCCTTGCTCCTCTAGCACTATCAGCACTGGGACTCTCACTACCATCACTCCCACCATCCACTATACTGCCCTGGGGCCGCACTCTTCCCGTGGGGAGTCACACTACCATAGCTGCACACATCATCAGCCCCAGCGGTCTGCATGCAGCGGCGGTTCCTAATAACCGCAAATCCACGGGTGGCGTAGTCGGACATAATCAACAACACATAACGGACTACCACTGGCCTGACCACCCTGAGCCACGGAACCGGGTTGCCACTACTACTCCCATCGTTTCCCTAATTGCCCGGATCCGAGTGCCCCACGGCCCAGGGGGCGCGTCAGCAGTAGCTTAACAAGACGGTTTAAATGCCCCTTGGAATAGACGTGCAGGTCGCAATAGCATATCAATAGAGTTTAAATGCCCCTTAGAAAAGGCTTGCAGGTCGTAGTAGCTTACCAAGACGGTTTAAATGCCCCTTGGAAGAGACGTGCAGGTCGCAGTAGCTTAACAAGATGGTTTAAATGCCCCTTGGAAAAGCGGTGGAGGTCGCATTAGCTTAACAAGATGTTTTAAATGCCCATTGGAAGAGACGTGCAGGTCGCAGTAGCTTAACAAGACGGTAAAAATGCCCCTTGGAAGAGGCTTGCAGGTCGCAGTAGCTTACCAAGAAGGTTTAAATGGCCCTTGGAAGAGACGTGCAGGTCGCTGTAGCTTAACAAGACGGTTTAAATGCCCCTTGGAAGAGCGGTGGAGGTCGTAGCAGCTTAACAAGACTGTTTAAATGCCCCTTGGAAAAGACGTGCAGGTCGCAGTAGCTTAACAAGACTGTTTAAATGCCCTTTGGAAGAGACGTGCAGGTCGCAGTAGCTTAACAAGATGGTTTAAATGCCCCTTGGAAGAGACGTGCAGGTCGCAGTAGCTTAACAAGACAGTTTAAATACCGCTTGTAAGAGCGGTGGAGGTCGCAGAAGCTTAACAAGACAGTTTAAATGCCCCTTGGAAGAGACGTGCAGGTCGCAGTAGCTTAACAAGACGGTTTAAATGCCCCTTGGAAGAGACGTGCAGGTCGCAGTAGCTCAACAAGATGGTTTAAATGCCCCTTGGAGGAGCAGTGGAGGTCGCAGTAGCTTAACAAGACAGTTTAAATGCCCCTTGGAAGAGACGTGCAGGTCGCAGTTGCTTAACAAGACGGTTTAAATGCCAGTTGGAAAAGACGTGCAGGTCGCAGTAGCTTAACAAGATGGTTTAAATGCCCCTTGGAAGAGACGTGCAGGTCGCAGTAGCTTACCAAGACGTTTTAAATGCCCCTTGCAAGAGACGTGCAGGTCGCAGAAGCTTAACAAAAGGGTTTAAATGCCCCTTAGAAAAGGCTTGCAGGTCGCAGTATCTTACCAAGACGGTTTAAATGCCCCTTGGAAGAGACGTGCAGGTCGCAGTAGCTTAACAAGATGGTTTAAATGCCCCTTGGAAGAGAGGTGGAGGTCGCAGTAGCTTAATAAGACGGTTTAAATGCCCCTTGGAAAAGACGTGCAGGTTGCAGTAGCTTAACAAGATGTTTTAAATGCCCCTTGGAAGAGACATGCAGGTCGCAGTAGCTTAACAAGACGGTTTAAATGCCCCTTGGAAGAGACGTGCAAGTCGCAGTAGCTTAACAAGATGGTTTAAATGCCCCTTGGAAGAGACATGCAGCTCACAGTAGCTTAACAAGACGGATTAAATGCCCCTTGGAAGAGCGGTGGAGGTCGCAGTAGCTTAACAAGACAGTTTAAATGCCCCTTTTAAGAGATGTGCAGGTCGCAGTAGCTTAACAAGACGGTTTAAATGCCCCTTGGAAGAGACGTGCAGGTCGCAGTAGCTTAATAAGATGGTTTAAATGCCCCTTGGAAGAGAGGTGGAGGTCGCAGTACCTTAACAAGACGGTTTAAATGCCCCTTGGAATAGACGTGCAGGTCGCAGTAGCTTATCAAGACGGTTTAAATGCCCCTTGCAAGAGACGTGCAGGTCGCAGAAGCTTAACAAAAGAGTTTAAATGCCCCTTAGAAAAAGCTTGCAGGTTGTAGTAGCTTACCAAGACGGTTTAAATGCCCCTTGGAAGAGACGTGCAGGTCGCAGTAGCTTAAAAAGATGGTTTAAATGCCCCTTGGAAGAGCGGTGGAGGTCGCAGTAGCTTAACAAGATGGTTTAATTGCCCCTTGGAAAAGACGTGCAGGTTGCAGTAGCTTACCAAGATGTTTTAAATGCACCTTGGAAGAGACGTGCAGGTCGCAGTAGCTTAACAAGACGGTATAAATGCCCCTTGGAAGAGGCTTGCAGGTCGCAGTAGCTTACCAAGAAGGCTTAAATGGCCCTTGGAAGAGACGTGCAGGTCGCTGTAGCTTAACAAGACGGTTTAAGTGCCCTTTGGAAGAGCGGTGTAGGTCCAGTAGCTTAACAAGACTGTTTAAATGCCCCTTGTAAGAGACGTGCAGGTTGCAGTAGCTTAACAAGACTGTTTAAATGCCCCTTGAAAAAGTGGTGGAGATTACAGTAGCTTAACAAGACGGTTTAAATGCCCCTTAGAAGAGACGTGCAAGTCGCAGTAGCTTAACAAGATGGTTTAAATGCCCCTTGTAAGAGACGTGCAGGTCGCAGTAGCTTAAAAAGATGGTTTAAATGCCCCTTGGAAGAAACGTGCAGGTCGCAGTAGCTTAAAAAAATGGTTTAAATGCCCCTTGGAAGAGCGGAGGAGGTCGCAGTAGCTTAACAAGATGGTTTAACTGCCCCTTGGAAGAGCGGTGGAGGTTGCAGTAGCTTAACAAAATTGTTTAAATGCCCCTTGGAATAGCCGTGCAGGTTGCAGTAGCTTAAAAAGACGATTTAAATGCCCCTTGGTAGAGCGATGGAGGTCGCAGTATCTTACCAAGCCGATTTAAATACCCCTTGGAAGAGACGTGCAGGTCGCAGTAGCTTAACAAGACGGTTTAAATGCCCATTGGAAGAGCGGTGTAGGTCGCGGTAACTTAACAAGACAGTTTAAATGCCCTTTGGAAGAGACATGCAGGTCGCAACAGCTTAACAAGACTGTTTAAATGCCGCTTGGAAGAGAAGTGCAGGTCGCAGTAGCTTAGCAAGACGATTTAAATGCCCTTTGGAAGAGATGTGCAGGTCGCAGTAGCTTAACAAGATGGTTTAAATGCCCCTTGGAAGAGCCGTGCAGGTCGCAGTAGCTTAACAAGACAGTTTAAATGCCCCTTGGAAGAGCGGTGTAGGTCGCAGTAGCTTAACAAGAAGGTTTAAATGCCCCTTGGTAGAGACATGCAGGTCGCAGTAGCTTAACAAGACGGATTAAATGCCCCATTGAAGAGACGTGCAGGTCGCAGTAGCTTAACAAGACGGTTTAAATGCCAGTTGGAAAAGTGGTGGGGGTTACAGAAGCTTAACAAGATGGTTTAAATGCCCCTTGGAAGAAACGTGCAAGTCGCAGTAGCTTAACAAGAAGGTTTAAATGCCCCTTGGAAGAGCGGTGGAGGTCGCAGTAGCTTAACAAGACAGTTTAAATGCCCCTTGGAAGAGATGTGCAGGTCGCAGTAGCTTAACAAGACGGTTTAAATGCCCCTTGGAAGAGACGTGCAGGTCGCAGTAGCTTAATAAGATGGTTTAAATGCCCCTTGGAAGAGAGGTGGAGGTCGCAGTAGCTTAACAAGATGGTTTAAATGCCCCTTGGAATAGACGTGCAGGTCGCAGTAGCTTATCAAGACGGTTTAAATACCCCTTGCAAGAGACGTGCAGGTCGCAGAAGCTGAACAAAAGAGTTTAAATGCCCCTTAGAAAAGGCTTGCAGGTCGTAGTAGCTTACCAAGACGGTTTAAATGCCCCTTGGAAGAGACATGCAAGTCGCAGTAGCTTAAAAAGATGGTTTAAATGCCCCTTGGAAGAGCGGTGGAGGTCGCAGTAGCTTAACAAGATGGTTTAATTGCCCCTTGGAAAAGACGTGCAGGTTGCAGTAGCTTACCAAGATGTTTTAAATGCACCTTGGAAGAGACGTGCAGGTCGCAGTAGCTTAACAAGACAGTATAAATGCCCCTTGGAAGAGGCTTGCAGGTCGCAGTAGCTTACCAAGAAGGCTTAAATGGCCCTTGGAAGCGACGTGCAGGTCGCTGTAGCTTAACAAGACGGTTTAAATGCCCCTTGGAAGAGCGGTGTAGGTCCAGTAGCTTAACAAGACTGTTTAAATGCCCCTTGTAAGAGACGTGCAGGTCGCAGTAGCTTAAAAAGACGGTTTAAATGCCCCTTGGAAGAAACGTGCAGGTTGCAGTAGCTTAAAAAAACGGTTTAAATGCCCCTTGGAAGAGCGGAGGAGGTCGCAGTAGCTTAACAAGACGGTTTAAATGCCCCTTGGAAGAGCGTTGGAGGTTGCAGTAGCTTAACAAAATGGTTTAAATGCCCCTTGGAATAGACGTGCAGGTTGCAGTAACTTAAAAAGACGATTTAAATGCCCCTTGGTAGAGCGATGGAGGTCGCAGTATCTTACCAAGCCGATTTAAATGCCCCTTGGAAGAGACGTGCAGGTCGCAGTAGCTTAGCAAGACGATTTAAATGCCCTTTGGAAGAGATGTGCAGGTCGCAGTAGCTTAACAAGACGGTTTAAATGCCCTTTGGAAGAGACGTGCAGGTCGCAGTAGCTTAACAAGACAGTTTAAATGCCCCTTGGAAGAGCGGTGTAGGTCGCAGTAGCTTAACAAGACGGTTTAAATGCCCCTTGGTAGAGACATGCAGGTCGCAGTAGCTTAACAAGACGGTTTAAATGCCCCATTGAAGAGACGTGCAGGTCGCAGTAGCTTAACAAGACGGTTTAAATGCCCCTTGGAATAGACGTGCAGGTCGCAGTAGCTTATCAAGACGGTTTAAATGCCCCTTGCAAGAGACGTGCAGGTCGCAGAAGCTTAACAAAAGAGTTTAAATGCCCCTTAGAAAAAGCTTGCAGGTTGTAGTAGCTTACCAAGACGGTTTAAATGCCCCTTGGAAGAGACGTGCAGGTCGCAGTAGCTTAAAAAGATGGTTTAAATGCCCCT
This sequence comes from Phyllobates terribilis, assembly GCF_046119375.1. NCBI lineage: Eukaryota > Metazoa > Chordata > Amphibia > Anura > Dendrobatidae > Phyllobates > Phyllobates terribilis. The sequence goes on from NW_027362775.1 coordinate 25,757,944, forward strand.
TGGAAGAGCGGTGGAGGTCGCAGTAGCTTAACAAGATGGTTTAATTGCCCCTTGGAAAAGACGTGCAGGTTGCAGTAGCTTACCAAGATGTTTTAAATGCACCTTGGAAGAGACGTGCAGGTCGCAGTAGCTTAACAAGACGGTATAAATGCCCCTTGGAAGAGGCTTGCAGGTCGCAGTAGCTTACCAAGAAGGCTTAAATGGCCCTTGGAAGAGACGTGCAGGTCGCTGTAGCTTAACAAGACGGTTTAAGTGCCCTTTGGAAGAGCGGTGTAGGTCCAGTAGCTTAACAAGACTGTTTAAATGCCCCTTGTAAGAGACGTGCAGGTTGCAGTAGCTTAACAAGACTGTTTAAATGCCCCTTGAAAAAGTGGTGGAGATTACAGTAGCTTAACAAGACGGTTTAAATGCCCCTTAGAAGAGACGTGCAAGTCGCAGTAGCTTAACAAGATGGTTTAAATGCCCCTTGTAAGAGACGTGCAGGTCGCAGTAGCTTAAAAAGATGGTTTAAATGCCCCTTGGAAGAAACGTGCAGGTCGCAGTAGCTTAAAAAAATGGTTTAAATGCCCCTTGGAAGAGCGGAGGAGGTCGCAGTAGCTTAACAAGATGGTTTAACTGCCCCTTGGAAGAGCGGTGGAGGTTGCAGTAGCTTAACAAAATTGTTTAAATGCCCCTTGGAATAGCCGTGCAGGTTGCAGTAGCTTAAAAAGACGATTTAAATGCCCCTTGGTAGAGCGATGGAGGTCGCAGTATCTTACCAAGCCGATTTAAATACCCCTTGGAAGAGACGTGCAGGTCGCAGTAGCTTAACAAGACGGTTTAAATGCCCATTGGAAGAGCGGTGTAGGTCGCGGTAACTTAACAAGACAGTTTAAATGCCCTTTGGAAGAGACATGCAGGTCGCAACAGCTTAACAAGACTGTTTAAATGCCGCTTGGAAGAGAAGTGCAGGTCGCAGTAGCTTAGCAAGACGATTTAAATGCCCTTTGGAAGAGATGTGCAGGTCGCAGTAGCTTAACAAGATGGTTTAAATGCCCCTTGGAAGAGCCGTGCAGGTCGCAGTAGCTTAACAAGACAGTTTAAATGCCCCTTGGAAGAGCGGTGTAGGTCGCAGTAGCTTAACAAGAAGGTTTAAATGCCCCTTGGTAGAGACATGCAGGTCGCAGTAGCTTAACAAGACGGATTAAATGCCCCATTGAAGAGACGTGCAGGTCGCAGTAGCTTAACAAGACGGTTTAAATGCCAGTTGGAAAAGTGGTGGGGGTTACAGAAGCTTAACAAGATGGTTTAAATGCCCCTTGGAAGAAACGTGCAAGTCGCAGTAGCTTAACAAGAAGGTTTAAATGCCCCTTGGAAGAGCGGTGGAGGTCGCAGTAGCTTAACAAGACAGTTTAAATGCCCCTTGGAAGAGATGTGCAGGTCGCAGTAGCTTAACAAGACGGTTTAAATGCCCCTTGGAAGAGACGTGCAGGTCGCAGTAGCTTAATAAGATGGTTTAAATGCCCCTTGGAAGAGAGGTGGAGGTCGCAGTAGCTTAACAAGATGGTTTAAATGCCCCTTGGAATAGACGTGCAGGTCGCAGTAGCTTATCAAGACGGTTTAAATACCCCTTGCAAGAGACGTGCAGGTCGCAGAAGCTGAACAAAAGAGTTTAAATGCCCCTTAGAAAAGGCTTGCAGGTCGTAGTAGCTTACCAAGACGGTTTAAATGCCCCTTGGAAGAGACATGCAAGTCGCAGTAGCTTAAAAAGATGGTTTAAATGCCCCTTGGAAGAGCGGTGGAGGTCGCAGTAGCTTAACAAGATGGTTTAATTGCCCCTTGGAAAAGACGTGCAGGTTGCAGTAGCTTACCAAGATGTTTTAAATGCACCTTGGAAGAGACGTGCAGGTCGCAGTAGCTTAACAAGACAGTATAAATGCCCCTTGGAAGAGGCTTGCAGGTCGCAGTAGCTTACCAAGAAGGCTTAAATGGCCCTTGGAAGCGACGTGCAGGTCGCTGTAGCTTAACAAGACGGTTTAAATGCCCCTTGGAAGAGCGGTGTAGGTCCAGTAGCTTAACAAGACTGTTTAAATGCCCCTTGTAAGAGACGTGCAGGTCGCAGTAGCTTAAAAAGACGGTTTAAATGCCCCTTGGAAGAAACGTGCAGGTTGCAGTAGCTTAAAAAAACGGTTTAAATGCCCCTTGGAAGAGCGGAGGAGGTCGCAGTAGCTTAACAAGACAGTTTAAATGCCCCTTGGAAGAGCGTTGGAGGTTGCAGTAGCTTAACAAAATGGTTTAAATGCCCCTTGGAATAGACGTGCAGGTTGCAGTAACTTAAAAAGACGATTTAAATGCCCCTTGGTAGAGCGATGGAGGTCGCAGTATCTTACCAAGCCGATTTAAATGCCCCTTGGAAGAGACGTGCAGGTCGCAGTAGCTTAGCAAGACGATTTAAATGCCCTTTGGAAGAGATGTGCAGGTCGCAGTAGCTTAACAAGACGGTTTAAATGCCCTTTGGAAGAGACGTGCAGGTCGCAGTAGCTTAACAAGACAGTTTAAATGCCCCTTGGAAGAGCGGTGTAGGTCGCAGTAGCTTAACAAGACGGTTTAAATGCCCCTTGGTAGAGACATGCAGGTCGCAGTAGCTTAACAAGACGGTTTAAATGCCCCATTGAAGAGACGTGCAGGTCGCAGTAGCTTAACAAGACGGTTTAAATGCCAGTTGGAAAAGTGGTGGGGGTTACATAAGCTTAACAAGATGGTTTAAATGCCCCTTGGAAGAAACGTGCAAGTCGCAGTAGCTTAACAAGATGGTTTAAATGCCCCTTGGAAGAGACGTGAAGGTCGCAGTAGCTTAAAAAGACGGTTTACATGCCCCTTTGAAGAGCGGTGGAGGTCGCAGAAGCTTAACAAGACAGTTTAAATGCCCCTTGGAAGAGACGTGCAGGTCACAGGAGCTTAATAAGACCATTTAAATGTCCCTTGGAAGAGCGGTGTAGGTCGCGGTAGCTTAACAAGACAGTTTAAATGCCCTTTGGAAGAGACATGCAGGTCGCAGCAGCTTAACAAGACTTTTTAAATGCCGCTTGGAAGAGACGTGCAGGTCGCAGTAGCTTAACAAGACGGTTTAAATGACCCTTGGGAGAGACATGCAGGTCGCAGTAGCTTAACAAGAAGGTTTAAATGCCCCATTGAAGAAACATGCAGGTCGCAGTAGCTTAACAAGACGGTTTAAATGCCCTGTGGAAAAGTGGTGGAGGTAGCAGTAGCTTAACAAGATGGTTTAAATGCCCCTTGGAAGAGACGTGCAAGTCGCAGTAGCTTAGCAAGACGATTTAAATGCCCTTTGGAAGAGACGTGCAGGTCGCAGTAGCTTAACAAGACAGTTTAAATGCCCCTTGGAAGAGCGGTGTAGGTCGCAGTAGCTTAACAAGACAGTTTAAATGCCCTTTGGAAGAGACATGCAGGTCGCAGCAGCTTAACAAGACTGTTTAAATGCCGCTTGGAAGAGACATGCAGGTCGTAGTAGCTTAACAAGACGGTTTAAATGCCCCTTGGTAGAGACATGCAGGTGGCAGTAGCTTAACAAGACGGTTTAAATGCCCCATTGAAGAGACGTGCACGTCGCAGTAGCTTAACAAGACGGTTTAAATGCCCCTTGGAAAAGTGTTGGAGGTTACAGTAGCTTAACAAGATGGTTTAAATGCCCCTTGGAAGAAACGTGCAAGTCGCAGTAGCTTAACAAGACGGTTTAAATGCCCCTTGGAAGAGACGTGAAGGTCGCAGTAGCTTAAAAAGATGGATTAAATGCCCCTTGGAAGAGCGGTGGAGGTCGGAGAAGCTTAACAAGACTGTTTAAATGCCCCTTGGAAGAGACGTGCAGGTCACAGGAGCTTAATAAGACGGTTTAAATGTCCCTTGGAAGAGACGTGCAGGTGGCAGTAGCTTAACAAGACGGTTTAAATGCCCCTTGGAAGAGACGTGCAGGTCGCAGTAGCTTAACAAGACGGTTTAAATGCCCCTTAGAAGAGGCTTGCAGGTCGCAGTAGCTTACCAAGATGGTTTAAATGCCCCTTGGAAGAGACGTGCAAGTCGCAGTAGCGTAGCAAGACGATTTAAATGCCCTTTGGAAGAGACGTGCAGGTCGCATTAGCTTAACAAGATGGTTTAAATGCCCCTTGGAAGAGACGTGCAGTTCGCAGTAGCTTAACAAGACAGTTTAAGTGCCCTTTGGAAGAGACATGCAGGTCGCAGCAGCTTAACAAGACTGTTTAAATGCCCCTTGGAAGAGACGTGCAGGACGCAGTAGCTTAACAAGACGGTTTAAATGCCCCTTGGAAGACACTTGCAGATCGCAGTAGCTTAACAAGACAGTTTAAATGCCACTTGGAAGAGCGGTGGAGGTCGCAGTAGCTTAACAAGACAGTTTAAATGCCCGTTGGAAGAGACGTGCAGGTCGCAGTAGCTTAATAAGACGGTTTAAATGCCACTTGGAAGAGACGTGCCGGTCGCAGTAGCTTACCAAGACGGTTTAAATGCCCCTTGGAAGAGACGTGCAGGTCGCAGTAGCTTAACAAGACGGTTTAAATGTCCCTTAGAAGAGGCTTGCAGGTCGCAGTAGCTTACCAAGACGGTTTAAATGCCGCTTGGAAAAGACGTGCAGGTCGCAGTAGCTTAACAAGATGGTTTAAATGCCCCTTGGAAGAGCGTTGGAGGTCGCAGTAGCTTAACAAGATGGTTTAAATGCCCCTTGTAAGAGACGTGCAGGTCGCAGTAGCTTAACAAGATGGTTTAAATGCCCCTTGGAAGAGCGGAGGAGGTCGCAGTAGCTTAACAAGACGGTTTAAATGCCCCTTGGAAGAGCGGAGGAGGTCGCAGTAGCTTAACAAAATGGTTTAAATGCCCCTTGGAATAGACGTGCAGGTTGCAGTAGCTTAAAAAGACGATTTAAATGCCCCTTGGTAGAGCGATGGAGGTCGCAGTATCTTACCAAGCCGATTTAAATGCCCCTTGGAAGAGACGTGCAGGTCGCAGTAGCTTAGCAAGACGATTTAAATGCCCTTTGGAAGAGATGTGCAGGTCGTAGTAGCTTAACAAGACGGTTTAAATGCCCCTTGGAAAAGACGTGCAGGTCGCAGTAGCTTAACAAGACAGTTTAAATGCCCCTTGGAAGAGCGGTGTAGGTCGCAGTAGCTTAACAAGACGGTTTAAATGCCCCTTGATAGAGACATGCAGGTCGCAGTAGCTTAACAAGACGGTTTAAATGCCCCATTGAAGAGACGTGCAGGTCGCAGTAGCTTAACAAGACGGTTTAAATGCCAGTTGGAAAAGTGGTGGGGGTTACAGAAGCTTAACAAGATGGTTTAAATGCCCCTTGGAAGAAACGTGCAAGTCGCAGTAGCTTAACAAGATGGTTTAAATGCCCCTTGGAAGAGACGTGAAGGTTGCAGTAGCTTAAAAAGACGGTTTACATGCCCCTTTGAAGAGCGGTGGAGGTCGCAGAAGCTTAACAAGACAGTTTAAATGCCCCTTGGAAGAGACGTGCAGGTCACAGGAGCTTAATAAGACGATTTAAATGTCCCTTGGAAGAGCGGTGTAGGTCGCGGTAGCTTAACAAGACAGTTTAAATGCCCTTTGGAAGAGACATGCAGGTCGCAGCAGCTTAACAAGACTTTTTAAATGCCGCTTGGAAGAGACGTGCAGGTCGCAGTAGCTTAACAAGACGGTTTAAATGACCCTTGGTAGAGACATGCAGGTCGCAGTAGCTTAACAAGACGGTTTAAATGCCCCATTGAAGAAACATGCAGGTCGCAGTAGCTTAACAAGACGGTTTAAATGCCCTGTGGAAAAGTGGTGGAGGTAGCAGTAGCTTAACAAGATGGTTTAAATGCCCCTTGGAAGAGACGTGCAAGTCGCAGTAGCTTAGCAAGACGATTTAAATGCCCTTTGGAAGAGACGTGCAGGTCGCAGTAGCTTAACAAGACGGTTTAAATGCCCCTTGGAAGAGACGTGCAGGTCGCAGTAGCTTAACAAGACAGTTTAAATGCCCCTTGGAAGAGCGGTGTAGGTCGCAGTAGCTGAACAAGACAGTTTAAATGCCCTTTGGAAGAGACATGCAGGTCGCAGCAGCTTAACAAGACTGTTTAAATGCCGCTTGGAAGAGACGTGCAGGTCGTAGTAGCTTAACAAGACGGTTTAAATGCCCCTTGGTAGAGACATGCAGGTGGCAGTAGCTTAACAAGACGGTTTAAATGCCCCATTGAAGAGACGTGCAGGTCGCAGTAGCTTAACAAGACGGTTTAAATGCCCCTTGGAAAAGTGGTGGAGGTTACAGTAGCTTAACAAGATGGTTTAAATGCCCCTTGGAAGAAACGTTCAAGTCGCAGTAGCTTAACAAGACGGTTTAAATGCCCCTTGGAAGAGACGTGAAGGTCGCAGTAGCTTAAAAAGACGGTTTAAATGCCCCTTGGAAGAGCGGTGGAGGTCGGAGAAGCTTAACAAGACTGTTTAAATGCCCCTTGGAAGAGACGTGCAGGTCACAGGAGCTTAATAAGACGGTTTAAATGTCCCTTGGAAGAGACGTGCAGGTGGCAGTAGCTTAACAAGACGGTTTAAATGCCCCTTGGAAGAGACGTGCAGGTCGCAGTAGCTTAACAAGATGGTTTAAATGCCCCTTAGAAAAGGCTTGCAGGTCGCAGTAGCTTACCAAGATGGTTTAAATGCCGCATGGAAAAGACGTGCAGGTCGCAGTAGCTTAACAAGATGGTTTAAATGCCCCTTAGAAGAGGCTTGCAGGTCGCAGTAGCTTACCAAGATGGTTTAAATGCCGCTTGGAAAAGACGTGCAGGTCGCAGTAGCTTAACAAGACGGTTTAAATGCCCCGTGGAAAAGTGGTGGAGGTTACAGTATCTTAACAAGATGGTTTAAATGCCCCTTGGAAGAGACGTGCAAGTCGCAGTAGCGTAGCAAGACGATTTAAATGCCCTTTGGAAGAGACGTGCAGGTCGCAGTAGCTTAACAAGATGGTTTAAATGCCCCTTGGAAGAGACGTGCAGGTCGCAGTAGCTTAACAAGACAGTTTAAATGCCCTTTGGAAGAGACATGCAGGTCGCAGCAGCTTAACAAGACTGTTTAAATGCCCCTTGGAAAAGACGTGCAGGACGCAGTAGCTTAACAAGACGGTTTAAATGCCCCTTGGAAGACACTTGCAGGTCGCAGTAGCTTAACAAGACAGTTTAAATGCCACTTGGAAGAGCGGTGGAGGTCGCAGTAGCTTAACAAGACAGTTTAAATGCCCGTTGGAAGAGACGTGCAGGTCGCAGTAGCTTAATAAGACGGTTTAAATGCCCCTTGGAAGAGACGTGCCGGTCGCAGTAGCTTAACAAGACGGTTTAAATGCCCCTTGGAAGAGACGTGCAGGTCGCAGTAGCTTAACAAGACGGTTTAAATGCCCCTTAGAAGAGGCTTGCAGGTCGCAGTAGCTTACCAAGACAGTTTAAATGCCCCATTGAAGAGACGTGCAGGTCGCAGTAGCTTAACAAGACGGTTTAAATGCCCCTTGGAAAAGTGGTGGAGGTTACAGTAGCTTAACAAGATGATTTAAATGCCCCTTGGAAGAAACGTGCAAGTCGCAGTAGCTTAACAAGACGGTTTAAATGCCCCTTGGAAGAGACGTGAAGGTCGCAGTAGCTTAAAAAGACGGTTTAAATGCCCCTTGGAAGAGCAGTGGAGGTCGGAGAAGCTTAACAAGACTGTTTAAATGCCCCTTGGAAGAGACGTGCAAGTCACAGGAGCTTAATAAGACGGTTTAAATGTCCCTTGGAAGAGACGTGCAGGTGGCAGTAGCTTAACAAGACGGTTTAAATGCCGCTTGGAAGAGACGTGCAGGTCGCAGTAGCTTAACAAGATGGTTTAAATGCCCCTTAGAAAAGGCTTGCAGGTCGCAGTAGCTTACCAAGATGGTTTACATGCCGCTTGGAAAAGACGTGCAGGTCGCAGTAGCTTAACATGACGGTTTAAATGCCCCGTGGAAAAGTGGTGGAGGTTACAGTAGCTTAACAAGATGGTTTAAATGCCCCTTGGAAGAGACGTACAAGTCGCAGTAGCTTAGCAAGACGGTTTAAATGCCCCTTGGAAGAGACGTGCAGGTCGCAGTAGCTTAACAAGATGGTTTAAATGCCCCTTAGAAGAGGCTTGCAGGTCGCAGTAGCTTACCAAGATGGTTTAAATGCCGCTTGGAAAAGACGTGCAGGTCGCAGTAGCTTAACAAGACGGTTTAAATGCCCCGTGGAAAAGTGGTGGAGGTTACAGTATCTTAACAAGATGGTTTAAATGCCCCTTGGAAGAGACGTGCAAGTCGCAGTAGCGTAGCAAGACGATTTAAATGCCCTTTGGAAGAGACGTGCAGGTCGCAGTAGCTTAACAAGATGGTTTAAATGCCCCTTGGAAGAGACGTGCAGGTCGCAGTAGCTTAACAAGACAGTTTAAATGCCCTTTGGAAGAGACATGCAGGTCGCAGCAGCTTAACAAGACTGTTTAAATGCCCCTTGGAAAAGACGTGCAGGACGCAGTAGCTTAACAAGACGGTTTAAATGCCCCTTGGAAGACACTTGCAGGTCGCAGTAGCTTAACAAGACAGTTTAAATGCCACTTGGAAGAGCGGTGGAGGTCGCAGTAGCTTAACAAGACAGTTTAAATGCCCGTTGGAAGAGACGTGCAGGTCGCAGTAGCTTAATAAGACGGTTTAAATGCCCCTTGGAAGAGACGTGCCGGTCGCAGTAGCTTAACAAGACGGTTTAAATGCCCCTTGGAAGAGACGTGCAGGTCGCAGTAGCTTAACAAGACGGTTTAAATGCCCCTTAGAAGAGGCTTGCAGGTCGCAGTAGCTTACCAAGACGGTTTAAATGCCGCTTGGAAAAGACGTGCAGGTCGCAGTAGCTTAAGAAGATGGTTTAAATGCCCCTTGGAAGAGCGGTGGAGGTTGCAGTAGCTTAACAAAATGGTTTAAATGCCCCATGGAATAGACGTGCAGGTTGCAGTAGCTTAAAAAGACGATTTAAATGCCCCTTGGTAGAGCGATGGAGGTCGCAGTATCTTACCAAGCCGATTTAAATGCCCCTTGGAAGAGACGTGCAGGTCGCAGTAGCTTAGCAAGACGATTTAAATGCCCTTTGGAAGAGATGTGCAGGTCGCAGTAGCTTAACAAGACGGTTTAAATGCCCCTTGGAAAAGACGTGCAGGTCGCAGTAGCTTAACAAGACAGTTTAAATGCCCCTTGGAAGAGCGGTGTAGGTCGCAGTAGCTTAACAAGACGGTTTAAATGCCCCTTGATAGAGACATGCAGGTCGCAGTAGCTTAACAAGACGGTTTAAATGCCCCATTGAAGAGACGTGCAGGTCGCAGTAGCTTAACAAGACGGTTTAAATGCCAGTTGGAAAAGTGGTGGGGGTTACAGAAGCTTAACAAGATGGTTTAAATGCCCCTTGGAAGAAACGTGCAAGTCGCAGTAGCTTAACAAGATGGTTTAAATGCCCCTTGGAAGAGACGTGAAGGTTGCAGTAGCTTAAAAAGACGGTTTACATGCCCCTTTGAAGAGCGGTGGAGGTCGCAGAAGCTTAACAAGACAGTTTAAATGCCCCTTGGAAGAGACGTGCAGGTCACAGGAGCTTAATAAGACGATTTAAATGTCCCTTGGAAGAGCGGTGTAGGTCGCGGTAGCTTAACAAGACAGTTTAAATGCCCTTTGGAAGAGACATGCAGGTCGCAGCAGCTTAACAAGACTTTTTAAATGCCGCTTGGAAGAGACGTGCAGGTCGCAGTAGCTTAACAAGACGGTTTAAATGACCCTTGGTAGAGACATGCAGGTCGCAGTAGCTTAACAAGACGGTTTAAATGCCCCATTGAAGAAACATGCAGGTCGCAGTAGCTTAACAAGACGGTTTAAATGCCCTGTGGAAAAGTGGTGGAGGTAGCAGTAGCTTAACAAGATGGTTTAAATGGCCCTTGGAAGAGACGTGCAAGTCGCAGTAGCTTAGCAAGACGATTTAAATGCCCTTTGGAAGAGACGTGCAGGTCGCAGTAGCTTAACAAGACGGTTTAAATGCCCCTTGGAAGAGACGTGCAGGTCGCAGTAGCTTAACAAGACAGTTTAAATGCCCCTTGGAAGAGCGGTGTAGGTCGCAGTAGCTGAACAAGACAGTTTAAATGCCCTTTGGAAGAGACATGCAGGTCGCAGCAGCTTAACAAGACTGTTTAAATGCCGCTTGGAAGAGACGTGCAGGTCGTAGTAGCTTAACAAGACGGTTTAAATGCCCCTTGGTAGAGACATGCAGGTGGCAGTAGCTTAACAAGACGGTTTAAATGCCCCATTGAAGAGACGTGCAGGTCGCAGTAGCTTAACAAGACGGTTTAAATGCCCCTTGGAAAAGTGGTGGAGGTTACAGTAGCTTAACAAGATGGTTTAAATGCCCCTTGGAAGAAACGTGCAAGTCGCAGTAGCTTAACAAGACGGTTTAAATGCCCCTTGGAAGAGACGTGAAGGTCGCAGTAGCTTAAAAAGACGGTTTAAATGCCCCTTGGAAGAGCGGTGGAGGTCGGAGAAGCTTAACAAGACTGTTTAAATGCCCCTTGGAAGAGACGTGCAGGTCACAGGAGCTTAATAAGACGGTTTAAATGTCCCTTGGAAGAGACGTGCAGGTGGCAGTAGCTTAACAAGACGGTTTAAATGCCCCTTGGAAGAGACGTGCAGGTCGCAGTAGCTTAACAAGATGGTTTAAATGCCCCTTAGAAAAGGCTTGCAGGTCGCAGTAGCTTACCAAGATGGTTTAAATGCCGCTTGGAAAAGACGTGCAGGTCGCAGTAGCTTAACAAGACGGTTTAAATGCCCCGTGGAAAAGTGGTGGAGGTTACAGTATCTTAACAAGATGGTTTAAATGCCCCTTGGAAGAGACGTGCAAGTCGCAGTAGCGTAGCAAGACGATTTAAATGCCCTTTGGAAGAGACGTGCAGGTCGCAGTAGCTTAACAAGATGGTTTAAATGCCCCTTGGAAGAGACGTGCAGGTCGCAGTAGCTTAACAAGACAGTTTAAATGCCCTTTGGAAGAGACATGCAGGTCGCAGCAGCTTAACAAGACTGTTTAAATGCCCCTTGGAAAAGACGTGCAGGACGCAGTAGCTTAACAAGACGGTTTAAATGCCCCTTGGAAGACACTTGCAGGTCGCAGTAGCTTAACAAGACAGTTTAAATGCCACTTGGAAGAGCGGTGGAGGTCGCAGTAGCTTAACAAGACAGTTTAAATGCCCGTTGGAAGAGACGTGCAGGTCGCAGTAGCTTAATAAGACGGTTTAAATGCCCCTTGGAAGAGACGTGCCGGTCGCAGTAGCTTAACAAGACGGTTTAAATGCCCCTTGGAAGAGACGTGCAGGTCGCAGTAGCTTAACAAGACGGTTTAAATGCCCCTTAGAAGAGGCTTGCAGGTCGCAGTAGCTTACCAAGACAGTTTAAATGCCCCATTGAAGAGACGTGCAGGTCGCAGTAGCTTAACAAGACGGTTTAAATGCCCCTTGGAAAAGTGGTGGAGGTTACAGTAGCTTAACAAGATGATTTAAATGCCCCTTGGAAGAAACGTGCAAGTCGCAGTAGCTTAACAAGACGGTTTAAATGCCCCTTGGAAGAGACGTGAAGGTCGCAGTAGCTTAAAAAGACAGTTTAAATGCCCCTTGGAAGAGCAGTGGAGGTCGGAGAAGCTTAACAAGACTGTTTAAATGCCCCTTGGAAGAGACGTGCAGGTCACAGGAGCTTAATAAGACGGTTTAAATGTCCCTTGGAAGAGACGTGCAGGTGGCAGTAGCTTAACAAGACGGTTTAAATGCCGCTTGGAAGAGACGTGCAGGTCGCAGTAGCTTAACAAGATGGTTTAAATGCCCCTTAGAAAAGGCTTGCAGGTCGCAGTAGCTTACCAAGATGGTTTACATGCCGCTTGGAAAAGACGTGCAGGTCGCAGTAGCTTAACATGACGGTTTAAATGCCCCGTGGAAAAGTGGTGGAGGTTACAGTAGCTTAACAAGATGGTTTAAATGCCCCTTGGAAGAGACGTACAAGTCGCAGTAGCTTAGCAAGACGGTTTAAATGCCCCTTGGAAGAGACGTGCAGGTCGCAGTAGCTTAACAAGATGGTTTAAATGCCCCTTAGAAGAGGCTTGCAGGTCGCAGTAGCTTACCAAGATGGTTTAAATGCCGCTTGGAAAAGACGTGCAGGTCGCAGTAGCTTAACAAGACGGTTTAAATGCCCCGTGGAAAAGTGGTGGAGGTTACAGTATCTTAACAAGATGGTTTAAATGCCCCTTGGAAGAGACGTGCAAGTCGCAGTAGCGTAGCAAGACGATTTAAATGCCCTTTGGAAGAGACGTGCAGGTCGCAGTAGCTTAACAAGATGGTTTAAATGCCCCTTGGAAGAGACGTGCAGGTCGCAGTAGCTTAACAAGACAGTTTAAATGCCCTTTGGAAGAGACATGCAGGTCGCAGCAGCTTAACAAGACTGTTTAAATGCCCCTTGGAAAAGACGTGCAGGACGCAGTAGCTTAACAAGACGGTTTAAATGCCCCTTGGAAGACACTTGCAGGTCGCAGTAGCTTAACAAGACAGTTTAAATGCCACTTGGAAGAGCGGTGGAGGTCGCAGTAGCTTAACAAGACAGTTTAAATGCCCGTTGGAAGAGACGTGCAGGTCGCAGTAGCTTAATAAGACGGTTTAAATGCCCCTTGGAAGAGACGTGCCGGTCGCAGTAGCTTAACAAGACGGTTTAAATGCCCCTTGGAAGAGACGTGCAGGTCGCAGTAGCTTAACAAGACGGTTTAAATGCCCCTTAGAAGAGGCTTGCAGGTCGCAGTAGCTTACCAAGACGGTTTAAATGCCGCTTGGAAAAGACGTGCAGGTCGCAGTAGCTTAAGAAGATGGTTTAAATGCCCCTTGGAAGAGCGGTGGAGGTTGCAGTAGCTTAACAAAATGGTTTAAATGCCCCATGGAATAGACGTGCAGGTTGCAGTAGCTTAAAAAGACGATTTAAATGCCCCTTGGTAGAGCGATGGAGGTCGCAGTATCTTACCAAGCCGATTTAAATGCCCCTTGGAAGAGACGTGCAGGTCGCAGTAGCTTAGCAAGACGATTTAAATGCCCTTTGGAAGAGATGTGCAGGTCGCAGTAGCTTAACAAGACGGTTTAAATGCCCCTTGGAAAAGACGTGCAGGTCGCAGTAGCTTAACAAGACAGTTTAAATGCCCCTTGGAAGAGCGGTGTAGGTCGCAGTAGCTTAACAAGACGGTTTAAATGCCCCTTGATAGAGACATGCAGGTCGCAGTAGCTTAACAAGACGGTTTAAATGCCCCATTGAAGAGACGTGCAGGTCGCAGTAGCTTAACAAGACGGTTTAAATGCCAGTTGGAAAAGTGGTGGGGGTTACAGAAGCTTAACAAGATGGTTTAAATGCCCCTTGGAAGAAACGTGCAAGTCGCAGTAGCTTAACAAGATGGTTTAAATGCCCCTTGGAAGAGACGTGAAGGTTGCAGTAGCTTAAAAAGACGGTTTACATGCCCCTTTGAAGAGCGGTGGAGGTCGCAGAAGCTTAACAAGACAGTTTAAATGCCCCTTGGAAGAGACGTGCAGGTCACAGGAGCTTAATAAGACGATTTAAATGTCCCTTGGAAGAGCGGTGTAGGTCGCGGTAGCTTAACAAGACAGTTTAAATGCCCTTTGGAAGAGACATGCAGGTCGCAGCAGCTTAACAAGACTTTTTAAATGCCGCTTGGAAGAGACGTGCAGGTCGCAGTAGCTTAACAAGACGGTTTAAATGACCCTTGGTAGAGACATGCAGGTCGCAGTAGCTTAACAAGACGGTTTAAATGCCCCATTGAAGAAACATGCAGGTCGCAGTAGCTTAACAAGACGGTTTAAATGCCCTGTGGAAAAGTGGTGGAGGTAGCAGTAGCTTAACAAGATGGTTTAAATGGCCCTTGGAAGAGACGTGCAAGTCGCAGTAGCTTAGCAAGACGATTTAAATGCCCTTTGGAAGAGACGTGCAGGTCGCAGTAGCTTAACAAGACGGTTTAAATGCCCCTTGGAAGAGACGTGCAGGTCGCAGTAGCTTAACAAGACAGTTTAAATGCCCCTTGGAAGAGCGGTGTAGGTCGCAGTAGCTGAACAAGACAGTTTAAATGCCCTTTGGAAGAGACATGCAGGTCGCAGCAGCTTAACAAGACTGTTTAAATGCCGCTTGGAAGAGACGTGCAGGTCGTAGTAGCTTAACAAGACGGTTTAAATGCCCCTTGGTAGAGACATGCAGGTGGCAGTAGCTTAACAAGACGGTTTAAATGCCCCATTGAAGAGACGTGCAGGTCGCAGTAGCTTAACAAGACGGTTTAAATGCCCCTTGGAAAAGTGGTGGAGGTTACAGTAGCTTAACAAGATGGTTTAAATGCCCCTTGGAAGAAACGTGCAAGTCGCAGTAGCTTAACAAGACGGTTTAAATGCCCCTTGGAAGAGACGTGAAGGTCGCAGTAGCTTAAAAAGACGGTTTAAATGCCCCTTGGAAGAGCGGTGGAGGTCGGAGAAGCTTAACAAGACTGTTTAAATGCCCCTTGGAAGAGACGTGCAGGTCACAGGAGCTTAATAAGACGGTTTAAATGTCCCTTGGAAGAGACGTGCAGGTGGCAGTAGCTTAACAAGACGGTTTAAATGCCCCTTGGAAGAGACGTGCAGGTCGCAGTAGCTTAACACGATGGTTTAAATGCCCCTTAGAAAAGGCTTGCAGGTCGCAGTAGCTTACCAAGATGGTTTAAATGCCGCTTGGAAAAGACGTGCAGGTCGCAGTAGCTTAACAAGACGGTTTAAATGCCCCGTGGAAAAGTGGTGGAGGTTACAGTATCTTAACAAGATGGTTTAAATGCCCCTTGGAAGAGACGTGCAAGTCGCAGTAGCGTAGCAAGACGATTTAAATGCCCTTTGGAAGAGACGTGCATGTCGCAGTAGCTTAACAAGATGGTTTAAATGCCCCTTGGAAGAGACGTGCAGGTCGCAGTAGCTTAACAAGACAGTTTAAATGCCCTTTGGAAGAGACATGCAGGTCGCAGCAGCTTAACAAGACTGTTTAAATGCCCCTTGGAAAAGACGTGCAGGACGCAGTAGCTTAACAAGACGGTTTAAATGCCCCTTGGAAGACACTTGCAGGTCGCAGTAGCTTAACAAGACAGTTTAAATGCCACTTGGAAGAGCGGTGGAGGTCGCAGTAGCTTAACAAGACAGTTTAAATGCCCGTTGGAAGAGACGTGCAGGTCGCAGTAGCTTAATAAGACGGTTTAAATGCCCCTTGGAAGAGACGTGCCGGTCGCAGTAGCTTAACAAGACGGTTTAAATGCCCCTTGGAAGAGACGTGCAGGTCGCAGTAGCTTAACAAGACGGTTTAAATGCCCCTTAGAAGAGGCTTGCAGGTCGCAGTAGCTTACCAAGACAGTTTAAATGCCCCATTGAAGAGACGTGCAGGTCGCAGTAGCTTAACAAGACGGTTTAAATGCCCCTTGGAAAAGTGGTGGAGGTTACAGTAGCTTAACAAGATGGTTTAAATGCCCCTTGGAAGAGACGTGAAGGTCGCAGTAGCTTAAAAAGACGGTTTAAATGCCCCTTGGAAGAGCGGTGGAGGTCGGAGAAGCTTAACAAGACTGTTTAAATGCCCCTTGGAAGAGACGTGCAGGTCACAGGAGCTTAATAAGACGGTTTAAATGTCCCTTGGAAGAGACGTGCAGGTGGCAGTAGCTTAACAAGACGGTTTAAATGCCCCTTGGAAGAGACGTGCAGGTCGCAGTAGCTTAACAAGATGGTTTAAATGCCCCTTAGAAAAGGCTTGCAGGTCGCAGTAGCTTACCAAGATGGTTTACATGCCGCTTGGAAAAGACGTGCAGGTCGCAGTAGCTTAACATGACGGTTTAAATGCCCCGTGGAAAAGTGGTGGAGGTTACAGTAGCTTAACAAGATGGTTTAAATGCCCCTTGGAAGAGACGTACAAGTCGCAGGAGCTTAGCAAGACGGTTTAAATGCCCCTTGGAAGAGACGTGCAGGTCGCAGTAGCTTAACAAGATGGTTTAAATGCCCCTTAGAAGAGGCTTGCAGGTCGCAGTAGCTTACCAAGATGGTTTAAATGCCGCTTGGAAAAGACGTGCAGGTCGCAGTAGCTTAACAAGACGGTTTAAATGCCCCGTGGAAAAGTGGTGGAGGTTACAGTATCTTAACAAGATGGTTTAAATGCCCCTTGGAAGAGACGTGCAAGTCGCAGTAGCGTAGCAAGACGATTTAAATGCCCTTTGGAAGAGACGTGCAGGTCGCAGTAGCTTAACAAGATGGTTTAAATGCCCCTTGGAAGAGACGTGCAGGTCGCAGTAGCTTAACAAGACAGTTTAAATGCCCTTTGGAAGAGACATGCAGGTCGCAGCAGCTTAACAAGACTGTTTAAATGCCCCTTGGAAAAGACGTGCAGGACGCAGTAGCTTAACAAGACGGTTTAAATGCCCCTTGGAAGACACTTGCAGGTCGCAGTAGCTTAACAAGACAGTTTAAATGCCACTTGGAAGAGCGGTGGAGGTCGCAGTAGCTTAACAAGACAGTTTAAATGCCCTTTGGAAGAGACGTGCAGGTCGCAGTAGCTTAATAAGACGGTTTAAATGCCCCTTGGAAGAGACGTGCCGGTCGCAGTAGCTTAACAAGACGGTTTAAATGCTCCTTGGAAGAGACGTGTGGGTCGCAGTAGCTTAACAAGACTGTTTAAATGCCCCTTGGAAGATACGTGCAGGTCGCAGTAGCTTAACAAGACCATTGAAATGCCCCTTGGAAGAGAGGTGGAGGTCGCAGCAGCTTCACAAGACAGTTTAAATGCCCCTTGGAAGAGACGTGCAGATCGCAGTAGCTTAATAAGACGGTTTAAATGCCCCTTGGAAGAGACGTGCAGGTCGCAGTTGATTAACAAGACGGTTTAAATGCCCCATGCAAGAGACGTGCAGGTCGCAGTAGCTTAACAAGAGGGTTTAAATGCCCCTTAGAAAAGGCTTGCAGGTCGCAGTAGCTTACCAAGACGGTTTAAATGCCCCTTTGAAGAGACGTGCAGGTTGCAGTAGCTTAACAAGATGGTTTAAATGCCCCTTGGAAGAGCGGTAGAGGTCGCAGTAGCTTAACACGACGGTATAAATGCCCCTTGGAAAAGCCGTGCAGGTTGCAGTAGCTTAACAAGATGTTTTAAATACCCCTTGGAAGAGACATGCAGGTCGCAGTAGCTTAACAAGATGGTTTAAATGCCCCTTGGAAGAGTGGTGGAGATTACAGTAGCTTAACAAGACGATTTAAATGCCCCTTGGAAGAGACGTGCAAGTCGCAGTAGCTTAACAAGACGGTTTAAATGCCCCTTGGAAGAGACGTCCAGGTCGCAGTAGCTTAAGAAGACGGTTTAAATGTCCCTTTGAAGAGTCGTGCAGGTAGCAGTAGCTTAACAAGACGGTTTAAATGCCCCTTGGAAAAGTGGTGGAGGTTACAGTAGCTAAACAAGATGGTTTAAATGCCCCTAGGAAAAGCGGTGGAGGTCGCAGAAGCTTAACAAGACAGTTTAAATGTCCCTTGGAAGAGACGTGCTGGTCGCAGTAGCTTAACAAGATGGTTTAAATGCCCCTTGGAAGACACGTGCAGGTCGCAGTAGCTTAACAAGACAGTTTAAATGCCCGTTGGAAGAGACGTGCGGGTCGCAGTAGCTTAACAAGATGGTTTAAATGCCCCTCGGAAGTGGGGTGGAGGTTACAGTAGCTTAACAAGATGGTTTAAATGCCCCTTGGAATAAACGTGCAAGTCGCAGTAGCTTAACAAGACGATTTAAATGCCCCTTGGAAGAGACGTGCAGGTCGCAATAGCTTAACAAGACGGTTTAAATGCCCCTTGGAAGAAACGTGAAGGTCGCAGTAGCTTAACAAGACGGTTTAAATGCCCCTTGGAAGAGCGGTGGAGGTCGCAGAAGCTTAACAAGACAGTTTAAATGCCCCTTGGAAGAGACGTGCAGGTCACAGGAGCTTAATAAGATGGTTTAAATGTCCCTTGGAAGAGACGTGCTGGACGCAGTAGCTTAACAAGATGGTTTAAATGCCCCTTGGAAGACACGTGCAGGTGGCAGCAGCTTAACAAGACGGTTTAAGTGCAACTTGGAAGAGACGTGCAGGTTGCAGTAGCTTAATAAGACGGTTTAAATGCCCCTTGGAAGAGACGTGCAGGTCGCAGAAGCTTTACAAGACGGTTTAAATGCCCCTTGGAAGAGACGTGCAGGTCGCAGTAGCTTAACAAGACGGTTTAAATGCCCCTTAGAAGAGTCTTGCATATCGCAGTAGCTTACCAAGACGGTTTAAATGCCCCTTGGAAAAGACGTGCAGGTCGCAGTAGCTTAACAAGATGGTTTAAATGCCCCTGGGAAGAGCGGTGGAGGTCGCAGTATCTTAACAAGACGGTTTAAATGCCCCTTGGAAAAGACGTGAAGGTCGCATTAGCTTAACAAGATGGTTTAAATGCCTCTTGGAAGAGACGTGCAGATCGCAGTAGCTTAACAAGACAGTTTAAATGCCCCTTGGAAGAGGCTTGCAGGTCGCAGTAGCTTGCCAAGATGGTTTAAATGGCCCTTGAAAGAGACGTACAGGTCGCTGTAGCTTAACAAGACAGTTTAAATGCCCCTTGGAAGAGACTTGCAGGTCGTAGCAGCTTAACAAGACTGTTTAAATGCCCCTTGGAAGAGACTTGCAGGTCGCAGTAGCTTAACAAGACTGTTTAAATGCCCCTTGGAAAAGTGGTGGAGATTACAGTAGCTTAAAAAGACGGTTTAAATGCCCCTTGGAAGAGACGTGCAAGTCGCAGTAGCTTAACAAGATGGTTTAAATGCCCCTTGCAAGAGACGTGCAGGTCGTAGTAGCTTAAAAAGACGGTTTAAATGCCCCTTGGAAGAAACATGCAGGTCGCAGTTGTTATGCACACGCCCGGGCTAGAGCGGCGTGTGCATGTGATTGGTAGTGATTCCACTGGACCGTGCCGGAGAGTGAATGCCTGGAGGGGCGTGACTAAGTATCTACCCGATCCGACCAAGGTGGCACGACGGCATACGACGCCAGAGCACCAAGGAGGAACCGGGCAGAGGGACCAGGTGCTACTCCAGGACAGACCCCGGACACGGCTGTTGACCCACACAGGGGAATACAGGAACAGACTGGTAGACTGGCACACAGACTGGTATGCAGGCAGGCGGGTATGCAGGCAGGCGGGTATGCAGGCAGGCGGGTATGCAGGCCGGGGGGTAAAGGTAAGCACAGCTAGAGTGCAGACAGGGAGGCACTAGCAGGTAGGAACACAGGCGGGATAGGGCCCAGTACACACCGGGACTCAGGAACAATACAGGCAGAGAGGTACAGGCTAGCACAGCTAGAGTGCAGACAAGACTGAGCAGGGAGGACAGGGCTCTGTTCACACTGAACAGACAGGAAGGGAAAGACAGAGCCAGACACCCACAGGGTACTTGCAGTGAAGTAGCGAGTGGACCACAAACTCACAAACGGGAGTACAGAGACAACAGGCAGGAGTTAGGTACGAGTTCAGACTCTGCAGAAAAAGGAAGGGAACGGGCATAGAGGCAAAACAGGTAAAGGATAGGAGAGAGTTCAGACTAGAACTGAGTGTACGGAGGAGACCGACACTGCAGCGAGATACAGGAGCGGGTCTGGGAATACTGCCCCCAGAGAGGCGGAACGAACAGGCAAGGAGCGTGTTCAGACAGGACAGACTAGATACACAGAAAGGACTCAGTTCAGACACGGGAGCTGATACCGCAAAGCAGGAGACATACAGGACTAGTTCAGACACGGGAACTAAAACCGTAAAGCAGGAGACATACAGGACACAGTTCAGACACGGGAGCTGACACCGCAAAGCAGGAAACATACAGGACTTAGTTCAGACACGGGAACTAATACCGTAAAGCAGGAGACATACAGGACTTAGTTCAGACACGGGAACTAATACCGTAAAGCAGGAGACATACAGGACACAGTTCAGACACGGGAGCTGACACCGCAAGGCAGGAGAAATACAGGACTTAGTTCAGACACGGGAACTAATACCGTAAAGCAGGAGACATACAGGACACAGTTCAGACACGGGAGCTGACACCGCAAGGCAGGAGAAATACAGGACTTAGTTCAGACACGGGAACTAATACCGTAAAGCAGGAGACATACAGGACACAGTTCAGACACGGGAGCTGACACCGCAAGGCAGGAAACATACAGGACTTAGTTCAGACAGGCCTGGAAATAAGCCTCCAGGAAAGGCAGACAGGGAAACAGGAACGGACCTGGCACCTTCAGAGTGCAAGCACACACTGAAAGAAACACATATGCTCAGGCAAGGAAAGATGGGAGCGGCTAAGCTATATACCAGGTGACAGACAGCGATAGGCTGAGGACGCACAAGGGGTGTGACCCACAGCAGGTACAAAAGGCAGGAAGTGATCGGGCGCCGCCCTTAAGCAGCAGAAACAGACACAGACACAAACAGACAGCATGGAGGGAAACCAGAGAGACATTCTGGACAGGAGATCAAGTGCGCTCTCTTGCACAGTGGGAGATGGACCACCATGCAAGGACGCCGCCAGGTATGTTACAGCAGTAGCTTAAAAAGACGGTTTAAATGCCCCTTGCAAGAGACGTGCAGGTCGCAGTAGCTTAAAAAGACGGTTTAAATGCCCCTTGGAAGAAACATGCAGGTCGCAGTAGCTTATAAAGACGGTTTAAATGCCCCTTGGAAGAGCGGTGGAGGTCGCAGTAGCTTAACAAAATGGTTTAAATGTCCCTTGGAATAGACCTGCAGGTTGCAGTAGCTTAAAAAGACGGTTTAAATGCCCCTTGGTAGAGCGGTGGAGGTCGCAGTAGCTTAACAAGATGGTTTAAATGCCTCTTGGAAGAGAAGTGCAGGTCGCAGTAGCTTACCAACATGATTTAAATGCCCCTTGGAAGAGACGTGCAGGTCGCAGTAGCTTAACAAGACGGTTTAAATGCCCCTTGGAAGAACGGTGTAGGTCGCGGTAGCTTAACAAGACAGTTTAAATGCCCTTTGAAAGAGACATGCAGGTCGCAGCAGCTAAACAAGACGATTTAAATGGCCCATTGAATAGACATGCAGGTCGCAGTAGCTTAGCAAGACGATTAAAATGCCCTTTGGAAGAGAAGTGCAGGTCGCAGTAGCTTAACAAAACGGTTTAAATGCCCCTTGGAGAAGACGTGCAGGTCGCAGTATCTTAAAAAGACGGTTTAAATGCCCCTTGGACGAGTGGTGGAGGTCGCAGAAGCTTAATAAGACAGTTTAAATGCCCCTTGGAAGAGACATGCAGGTCACAGGAGCATAATGAGATGGTTAAATGTGCCTTGGAAGAGACGTGCAGGTCGCAGTAGCTTAACAAGAGGGTTTAAATGCCCCTTGGAAGAGACGTGCAGGTCGCAGTTGCTTAACAAGACGGTTTAAATGCCCCTTGGAAAAGAGGTGCAGGTCGCAGTAGCTTAACAAGACGGTTTAAATGCCCCTTGGAAGAGACGTGCAGGTCGCAGTTGCTTAACAAGACGGTTTAAATGCCCCTTGGAAAAGACGTGAAGGTTGCATTAGCTTAACAAGATGGTTTAAATGCCCCTTGGATGAGACGTGCAGGTCGCAGAAGCTTAACAAGACATTTTAAATGCCCCTTGGAAGAGGCTTGCAAGTCGCAGTAGCTTACCAAGAAGGTTTAAATGCCCCTTGGAAGATCGGTGGAGGTCGCAGTAGCTTAACAAGACGGTGTAAATGCCCCTTGGAAGAGACGTGCAGCTTGCAGTAGCTTAAAAAGACGGTTTAAATGCCCCTTGGTAGAGCAGTGGAGGTCGCAGTAGCTTAACAAGATGGTTTAAATGCCCCTTGGAAGAGAAGTGTCGGTCGCAGTAGCTCAACAAGACGATTTAAATGACCCTTGGAAGAGACGTGCAGGTCGCAGTAGCTTAACAAGACGGTTTAAATGCCCCTTGGAAGAGCAGTGTAGGTCGCAGTAGCTTAACAAGACAGTTTAAATGCCCTTTGGAAGAGACATGCAGGTCGCAGCAGCTTAAGAAGACTGTTTAAATGCCGCTTGGAAGAGACGTGCAGGTCGCAGTAGCATAACAAGACGGTTTAAATGCCCCTTGGTAGAGACATGCAGGTCGCAGTAGCTTAACAAGACGGTTTAAATGCCCCATTGAAGAGACGTGCAGGTCGCAGTAGCTTAACAAGACGGTTTAAATGCCCCTTGGAAAAGTGGTGGAGGTTACAGCAGCTTAACAAGATGGTTTAAATGCCCCTTGGAAGAAACATGCAAGTCGCAGTAGCTTAACAAGACGGTTTAAATGCCCCTTGGAAGAGACGTGCAGGTCGCAGTAGCTTAACAAGACGGTTTAAATGCCCCTTGGAAGAGACATGCAGGTCGCAGTAGCTTAACAAGACGGTTTAAATGCCCCTTGGAAGAGCGGTGGAGGTCGCAGAAGCTTAACAAGACAGTTTAAATGCCCCTTGGAAGAGACGTGCAGGTCAGAGGAGCTTAATAAGACGGTTTAAATGTCCCTTGGAAGAGACGTGCAGGTCGCAGTAGCTTAACAAGACGGTTTAAATGCCCCATGGAAGACACGTGCAGTTCTCAGTAGCTTAACAAGACAGTTTAAATGCCACTTGGAAGAGCGGTGGAGGTCGCAGTAGCTTAACAAGACAGTTTAAATGCCAGTTGGAAGAGACATGCAGGTCGCAGTTGCTTAACAAGACGGTTTAAATGCCCATTGGAAGATACGTGCAGGTTGCAGTAGCTTAATAAGACGGTTTAAATGCCCCTTGGAAGAGACGTGCAGGTCGCAGTAGCTTAACAAGACGGTTTAAATGCCCCTTGGAAGAGACGTGCAGGTCGCAGTAGCTTAACAAGGCGGTTTAAATGCCCCTTAGAAGAGGCTTGCAGGTCTCAGCAGCTTACCAAGACGGTTTAAATGCCGCTTGGAAAAGACGTGCAGGTCGCAGTAGTTTAACAAGATGGTTTAAATGCCCCTTGGAAGAGAGGTGGAGGTCGCAGTAGCTTAACAAGACTGTTTAAATGCCCCTTGGAAGAGACGTGTAGGTCGCAGTAGCTTAACAAGACTGTTTAACTGCCCCTTGGAAGAGACGTGCAGGTCGCAGTAGCTTAACAAGAACGTTGAAATGCCCCTTGGAAGAGAGCTGGAGGTCGCAGTAGCTTAATAAGACAGTTTAAATGCCCCTTGGAAGAGACGTGCAGGTCGCAGTAGCTTAATAAGACGGTTTAAATGCACCTTGGAATAGACGTGCAAGTCGCAGTAGCTTAACAAGACGGTTTAAATACCCCTTAAAAGAGACGTGCAGGTGGCAGAAGCTTAACAAAAGTGTTTAAATGCCCCTTAGAAAAGGCTTGCAGGTCGCAGTAGCTTAACAAGACGGTTTAAATGCCCCTTGGAAGAGACGTGCAGGTCGCAGTAGCTTAACAAGATGGTTCAAATGCCCCTTGGAAGAGCGGTGGAGGTCGCAGTAGCTTAACAAGACGGTTTAAATGCCCATTGGAAAAGACGTGCAGTTTGCAGTAGCTTAACAAGATGTTTTAAATACCCCTTGGAAGAGACATGCAGGTCGTAGCAGTTTAAGAAGACTGATTAAATGCCCCTTGGAAGAGACATGCAGATTTCAGTAGCTTAACAAGACGGTTTAAATGCCCCTTGGAAGAGACGTGCAGGTCGCAGTAGCTTAGCAAGACTGTTTAAATGCCCTTAGGAAAAGTGGTGGAGATTACAGTAGCTTAACAAGACGGTTTAAATGCCCCTTGGAAGAGACGTGCAAGTCGCAGTAGCTTAACAAGACTGTTTAAATGCCCCTTGGAAGAGACGTACAGATCACAGTAGCTTAACAAGACGGTTTAAATGCCCCTTGTAAGAGCATTGTAGGTCGCAGTAGCTTAACAAGACAGTTTAAATGCCCCTTGTAAGAGCGGTTTAGGTCGCAGTAGCTTAACAAGACAGTTTAAATGCCCTTTGGAAGAGACATGCAGGTCGCAGCAGCTTAACAAGACTGTTTAAATGCCGCTTGGAAGAGACTTGCAGGTCGCAGTAGCTTAACAAGACGATTTAAATGCCCCTTGGAAGAAACGTGCAGGTCGCAGTAGCTTAACAAGATGATTTAAATGCACCTTGGAAAAGTGGTGGAGGTTACAGTAGCTTAACAAGATGATTTAAATGCCCCTTGGAAGAGACGTGCAAGTCGCAGTAGCTTAACAAGACGATTTAAATGCCCCTTGGAAGAGACTTGCAGGTCGCAGTAGCTTAACAAGACAGTTTGAATGCCCCTTGGAAGAGACGTGCAGGTCGCAGTAGCTTATCAAGATGGTTTAAATGCCCCTTGGAAGAGTGGTGGAGGTCGCAGTAGCTTAACAAGACGGTTTAAATGCCCCTTGGAAGAGCTGTGGAGGTCGCAGTAGCTTAACAAGATGGTTTAAATGCCCCTTGGAAGAGACGTGCAGGTTGCAGTAGCTTAAAAAGACAGTTTAAATGTCCCTTGTAAGAGCGGTGTAGGTCGCAGTAGCTTAACAAGACGATTTAAATGCCCCTTGGAAGAGACATGCAGGTCGCAGTAGCTTAACAAGACGGTTTAAATGCCCCTTGTAAGAGCGGTGTAGGTCGCAGTAGCGTAACAAGACAGTTTAAATGCCGGTTGGAAGAGACATGCAGGTTGCAGTAGCTTAACAAGACGGTTTAAATGCCCCTTGGTAGAGACATGCAGGTCGCAGTAGCTTAACAAGACGGTTTAAATGCCCCTTGGAAAAGTGTTGGAGGTTACAGTAGCTTAACAAGATGATTTAAAAGCCCCTTGGAAGAGACGTGCAAGTCGCATTAGCTTAACAAGACGATTTAAATGCCCCTTGGAAGAGACGTGCAGGTCGCAGTAGCTTAACAAGACGGTTTGAATGCCCCTTGGAAGAGACGTGCGTGTCGCAGTAGCTTAACAAGATGGTTTAAATGCCCCTTGGAAGAGCGGTGGTGGTCGCAGTAGCTTAACAAGACGGTTTAAATGCCTCTTGGAAGAGCGGTGGAGGTCGCAGTAGCTTAACAAGACGGTTTAAATGCCCATTGGAAAAGTGGTGGAGGTTACAGTAGCTTAACAAGATGGTTTAAATGCCTCTTGGAAGAAACGTGCAAGTCGCAGTAGCTTAACAATACGATTTAAATGCCCCTTGAAGAGACGTGCAGGTCGCAGTAGCTTAACAAGACGTTTTTAAATGCCCCTTGGAAGAGACGTGCAGGTCGCAGTAGCTTAACAAGACGGTTTAAATGCCCCTTGGAAGAGCGGTGGAGGTCGCAGAAGCTTAACAAGACAGTTTAAATGCCCCTTGGAAGAGACGTGCAGGTCACAGGAGCTTAATAAGACGGTTTAAATGTCCCTTGGAAGTGACATGCTGGTCGCAGTAGGTTAACAAAACGGTTTAAATGCCCCTTGGAAGACACGTGCAGGTCGCAGTAGCTTAACAAGACAGTTTAAATGCCCGTTGGAAGAGACGTGCAGGTCGCAGTTGCTTAACAAGACAGTTTAAATGCCCCTTGGAAGAGACGTGCAGGTTGCAGTAGCTTAAAAAGACGGTTTAAATGCCCCTTGGAAGAGACGTGCAGGTCGCAGTAGCTTAACAAGATGGTTTAAATGCCCCTTGGAAGAGACGTGCAGGTCGCAGTAGCTTAATAAGACGGTTTAAATGCCCCTTGGAAAAGTGGTGGATGTTACAGTAGCTTAACAAGATGGTTTAAATGTCCCGTTGGAAGAAACGTGCAAGTCGCAGTAGCTTAACGAGACGATTTAACTGCCCCTTGGAAGAGACGTGCAGGTCGCAGTAGCTTAACAAGACGGTTTAAATGCCCCTTGGAAGAGCGGTGGGGGTCGCAGAAGCTTAACAAGACAGTTTAAATGCCCCTTGGAAGAGACGTGCAGGTTACAGGAGCTTAATAAGACGGTTTAAATGTCCCTTGGAAGAGACGTGCAGGTCGCAGTAGCTTAACAAGACGGTTTAATTGCCCCTTAGAAGAGGCTTTCAGGTCTCAGTAGCTTACCAAGACGGTTTAAATGCCGCTTGGAAAAGACGTGCAGGTTGCAGTAGCTTAACAAGATGGTTTAAATGCCCCTTGGAAGAGCGATGGAGGTCGCAGTAGCTTAACAAGACGGCTTAAATGCCCCTTGGAAGAGACATGTAGGTCACAGTAGCTTAACAAGACTGTTTAAATGCCCCTTGGAAGAGACGTGTAGGTCGCAGTAGCTTAACAAGACTGTTTAAATGCCCCTTGGAAGAGACGTGCAGGTCGCAGTAGCTTAACAAGACCGTTGAAATGCCCCTTGGAAGAGAGGTGGAGGTCGCAGTAGCTTAACAAGACAGTTTAAATGCCACTTGGAAGAGACGTGCAGGTCGCAGTAACTTAATAAGACGGTTTAAATGCCCCTTGGAAGAGACGTGCAGGTCGCAGTAGCTTAACAAGACGGTTTGAATGCCCCTTGGAAGAGACGTGCAGGTCGCAGTAGCTTATCAAGATGGTTTAAATGCCCCTTGGAAGAGCGGTGGAGGTCGCAGTAGCTTAACAAGACGGTTTAAATGCCCCTTGGAAGAGCGGTGGAGGTCGCAGAAGCTTAACAAGACGGTTTAAATTCCCCTTGGAAGAGACGTGCAGGTTGCAGTAGCTTAAAAAGACAGTTTAAATGCCCTTTGGTAGAGCCGTGGAGGTCGCGGTAGCTTAACAAAACAGTTTAAATGCCCCTTGTTAGAGACGTGCAGGTCGGAGTAGCTTAACAAAACGATTTAAATGCCCCTTGGAAGAGACGTGCAGGTCGCAGTAGCTTAACAAGACGGTTTAAATGCCCCTTGTAAGAGCGGTGTAGGTCGCAGTAGCTTAACAAGACAGTTTAAATGCCCTTTGGAAGAGACATGCAGGTCGCAGCAGCTTAACAAGTCTGTTTAAATGCCGGTTGGAAGAGACATGCAGGTTGCAGTAGCTTAACAAGACGGTTTAAATGCCCCTTGGTAGAGACATGCAGGTTACAGTAGCTTAACAAGACGGTTTAAATGCCCCATTGAAGAGACGTGCAGGTCGCAGTAGCTTAACAAGACGGTTTAAATGCCCCTTGGAAAAGTGGTGGAGGTTACAGTAGCTTAACAAGATGATTTAAATGCCCCTTGAAAGAGACGTGCAAGTCGCAGTAGCTTAACAAGACGATTTAAATGCCCCTTGGAAGAGACGTGCAGGTCGCAGTAGCTTAACAAGACGGTTTGAATGCCCCTTGGAAGAGACGCGCAGGTCGCAGTAGCTTAACAAGATGGTTTAAATGCCCCTTGGAAGAGCGTTGGAGGTCGCAGTAGCATAACAAGACGGTTTAAATGCCCCTTGGAAGAGCGGTGGAGGTCGCAGTAGCTTAACAAGACGGTTTAAATGACCCTTGGAAAAGTGGTGGAGGTTACAGTAGCTTAAGAAGATGGTTTAAATGCCCCTTGGAAGAAACATGCAAGTCGCACTAGCTTAACAAGACGATTTAAATGCCTCTTGGAAGAGACGTGCAGGTCGCAGTAGCTTAACAAGACGGTTTAAATGCCCCTTGGAAGAGACGTGCAGGTCGCAGTAGCTTAACAAGATGGTTTAAATGCCCCTTGGAAGAGCGGTGGAGGTCGCAGAAGCTTAACAAGACAGTTTAAATGCCCCTTGGAAGAGACGTGCAGGTCACAGGAGCTTAATAAGACGGTTTAAATGTCCCTTGGAAGTGACGTGCAGGTCGCAGTAGGTTAACAAAACGGTTTAAATGCCCCTTGGAAGACACGTGCAGGTGGCAGTAGCTTAACAAGACAGCTTAAATGCCCCTTGGAAGAGACGTGCAGGTTGCAGTAGCTTAATAAGACGGTTTAAATGCCCCTTGGAAGAGACGTGCAGGTCGCAGTAGCTTAACAAGATGGTTTAATTGCCCCTTGGAAGAGACGTGCCGGTCGCAGTAGCTTAACAAGACGGTTTAAATGCCCCTTGGAAAAGTGGTGGAGGTTACAGTTAGTGTTGAGCCACCCCCGTAGTGTTCGAGTTCGGTTCGGTTCGTCGAACACCCGTGTGTTCGCCGAACTGTTCGTCGAACTGTTCGTCGAACACCTTCGAACACCCTTAAAACCAATGGCAGGCAAACAAAAACACATAGAAACACATAGAAAACACCTTCAAAGGTGTCCAAAAGCTGACAAACTGCTCAGAAGACACAACTAACACATGGAAAAGTGACAAGTACATATAGTCATGCGAAAAGAAAAGAGGTGGAGGAGTAAAAGGAGGGGGAGACACAGATATAGGCATGTCATGCCCTTCTAAAATCCAAAAAGTGAGAAGCCGACACGTTCAGTCCGCTCCTGCCCGTGCCACCTCCGTGTCGCCGGGTTTGTGCCAGAGCCGCGGTGAACCCTGACGGCCAGCCCCCCTCTTCCAATACTGGTGCCTGTCCGCTGGTGGGTCGAGCGAGCCCCCCTGTGGTGGAGGCAGCTCTAAGCTTTTTAAATTAAATTGTCTCTCTAATTTGAATGA
This sequence comes from Phyllobates terribilis, assembly GCF_046119375.1. Classification (NCBI taxonomy): domain Eukaryota; kingdom Metazoa; phylum Chordata; class Amphibia; order Anura; family Dendrobatidae; genus Phyllobates; species Phyllobates terribilis. The sequence continues at coordinate 25,786,596 of NW_027362775.1, forward strand.
ATACACTTTAAATCCATTTACAAGGATCTATTGGAGGGCAAGTCTCATGCCAGCAGCCGCGCAATTCCAGCTCCAGTAGCATCCACTAAAGCTGCTGCAGTTAAAAAGCTTTAATAAGGATCGAGCTTGGCTGTCCACCTCAAGGCATCCTACTGCCAGTCCCAGCCCCTATGCTTTGGGGCGCCTCCTGATGCTCTTCACTGAGTATCCCGTGGTCCCGAAGCATTTCCTTTGAAAAAATTAAGTGTCCAAACTACAGGTGGTGTAGCTTGCTTAACAGCCGGGATAATCCGCTGACTAGTAGACACTGCTACTAGGCACAAAGTATTTCCTGGGCTAGATGCAGTTAAAAATTTGTAATTAGATACTCTCGTTGGATGCTGAGAAAGCATTCCATAGAGTCTCCTGGCACGCCATATATGATTCTCTTAAAAAGCTTGGGGTAGGGGTCTAGGGGACCCTTTTATAGCCAAAATCACGGCCCTGTATCACAATACGTCACCTAGGCTGAAGATAAATGGAACTGTAGCACCCTGAGGGCTCGGTTGCTACAGAGGTATTGCACCTCACCCAGAGGTGTGATATCTCACTCTCAGGTAAGGATGGAGTGTGGATCAGGACCCGACACCTGCATGCATTACACCACATTGCCGTGGGGCAGGGCGACCAATATGCCTCTGAGATGGGCACGACAGTCCCTATCCCTGGCTGGAGTGGGGGGGAGGGAACACTGAGGAAGGGGAACCCTGTAGTTCAGGAGCATGGAGGAAACAGTTCCTGGGTGCATTGAGAAGGGAGTATAAAAGGTGGGCACAATCTTAGTTCAGTGCAGAGAAGTCTGAGCAGAAGTGGCAGGGAGCAGGGGCTCTGCATGAGCTCTGCTCCGGAGGCGGGCCTAGTAACAGAGGCCCAGGCCTGGAAGAGGGAGAAGGAAGGAAGAGGAGCGGAGAAGGCTCCAGGAACGAGGAATGAAGGGATCCCAGGGGTGCGGACGGGCGAGTCGCCACCGCACGCCCGAATCCACCTGCGTGGAGGGGTCAGGCCAAAGGGGGAGTGGAGGCAGGAAACGACCCTCAGCTAGAAACAGGAGACTGTGACATTTTATGTGGCGCAGCCCCTCGCTACACCCGCTAGGAAGGCACCACATAGGGTCAGGGAAACTGGCGCCAAGTTTACCAAGAGGAGGCCCGAGGCAGCTGGACAGAAGGGTTGGTAAGAAAGGCCAGACAAAGGACACACAAAGGGGGTCCTGTGAAGCGCTCCAAAGTTATCTGGGAGTTGTCTGAGCCCCTCACCTGGTGAGCACAGTACGACGTGGGCAGCCGTTACCTGCAGACGTGGTCTGGATAATAAGAACTGTGAGTAAAGGCCCTGGACTGCATCACTGACTCCGTGTCGTTACTGCTGCTGCCCTGCACCATCAACCCCATCCTCCGCATACACTGCCCTGAGGCTATACTCCTCCCGTGGGGAGTTATGCTACGCTCTGCTGCACCCACAACACCAGCCTCAGCGGTCTGCCCTGCAGCGGCGGTTCACTCTGACCGCAATCCACGGGTGGCGTAGTCGGACATTTAAACATCAAAACCACATAAATAGTTCCGCCACTGGTTTGACCACCCTGAGCCACGGAACCGGGTCGCCGCCACGAAGACTACAACCACCAGCATCCACCAAAAAGGGTCCGGCTCCGGGTGTCCCAAGGCCCAGGGGGTGCATCAGAACATTTTCATCACCTTTCACAATCACCAATGGGACAAGGCAGGGATGTCCTCTGTCCCCTCTCTTATACATCCTAGTGACGGAGCACCTGCTCTCATCAATTCGCCATAACCCCAATATTAGGTGGATTGAGGTGGGAGGCACCGAGTACAAGTGCTCTCTATTTGCTGATGATGTCCTAGTATATATCACTCAATCACATATATCCATCCATGCTGTTATGGCTGAAATAGATCACTTTGTTACATGGTCAAATTTTAAAATCAATGCAGCGAAGTCTGAGGCCCTCGATGTCTCCCTCTCCAAATCCATATAGGATTCCATCCAGTCCAACTTTCCCTTTGCCTGGCCCTCACAGGGTATCAAATACTTAGGAATTCCTATTCATAGAGACCTCTCCCATCTATGTTATCTTAATTTTGGGCCCTTTATTGAACAACTCCATACAGACCACGATTGGCAAGTTAGAACTGTAAGATTCACTACGTCAACCACTGGTGTTTTGTGGAAAAGCACATGTACACTGTGTTCCAAATTATTATGCAAAAAGTGTTTAGGAGTGATAAGGGAAGAATTTGTTTGTTTGTCAGTTAAACTCATTGATGGTGATGTGTGTCAGGGCTCTTTATATCACTGTAAGCAATTGTAGACACCTGTGCTAATTAGTTTAGCAGGTGTGTCCAATGAAAGGCAAGACTACTTAAGAAGGCTGTCTCACGTTATTAAGCAGCCTACATTTTCTGCCAAAATGGGAAAGAAAAAGGATGTGTCGGCTGCTGAGAAGCAACAAATTGTGGAGTGTTTAGGTCAAGGCATGACTACAATCAACATTGTGCGATGATCAGGATGAAGTGTCTTGGCAATCAAGAAGTATGTAGCTGATTCACAGTACACACGTGTGCGTGCTGATAAGGGCAAATTGAGGACTCTTTCCTACAGGCAATTACGTCAGGTTAAAAGAGCAGCGGCAAAAAAGCCTTGTCATAGCAGCAGACAAGTTTTTGAAGCTGCTGGTGCCTCCAACGTCCCCCGAACAACAAGATGCAGGGTCCTTCAGAGGTTTGCAGCTGTGCATACGCCATCCTGTCGACCTCCTCTATCCACTTCACACAAGCAGAAACGGCTCCAGTGGGCCAAACATTACATGAAGACTGATTTCAAAACTGTTTTGTTCACGGATGAGTGCCGTGCAGCGCTCGATGGTCCAGATGGATGGAGTGGAGGATGGCTGGTTGATGGACACCCCACACAAACACGGCTACAGTGCCAACAAGGAGGAGGTGGAGTAATGTTTTGGGCTGGAATCATGGGGAGAGAGATTGTCGGCCCCTTTAGGATCCCTGAAGGCGCTAAAGATGAACTCCATAATGTATGTGGATTTTCTCAAACAGCACTTCCTGCCATGGTTCAAGAAGAAGAACCGTGTATTTAACAGCAAGATCATTTTTTTGCATGATAATGCACCATCTGATGCTGCTCATAAAACATCTGCATCTCTGGCTGATATGGGCATAAAAGGGGACAAACTTATGGTGTGACCCCCATGCTCCCCTGACCTCTACCCCATTCAGAACCTCTGGAGCATCATCAAAAGGAGTGTCTATGATGGCGGGAGGCAGTTCACATCTAAGCAACAGCTCTGGGAGGGTATTCTGTCCTCATGCAAAACAATTGAAGCAGAAACCATCCAAAACCTGACAAATTCAATGGACGAGAGAGTTCAGAAGCTCCTTTCGAACAAGGGGTCCTATGTGAAAATATAACATCACCTAGAATAAAGTTTTGAGTTGAAAACTTTTTGATTTCAGTTTCTAATAACCTGCTAATGCTTATAATTTCAAAAATGACCATTTTTTTGGTCTTTATTAAAATGAAAAGGTTGATCGAAAAGTTTGGGGGATCTACGAGTGTGGCAACCCAGTAGTCATGATTACTTCGAATTCTGACAATATGAGGGTCATGTTGCAGGTAGTGCAGCAAGAAGGCACTTATGTGTCTTGCGCATCTCGGAGCCCCAAAATTATTTTCCGGGCTAGATGCAGCTAAAAGTTATTATTAATTTTAAATCTGGTGGAGCTTAGTATAGATGGCCTAATAGGATCAGTGCTGCACACTGCTACAAAGCCCAAATTATTTTCCAGTCAAGATACAGATAAACATGATTAGTAATTTTAAATCTGGTGGAGCTTATTATAGATGGCCTAATAGAATCAGTGCTGCACACTGCTACAAAGCCCAAATTATTTTCCAGCCAAGATACAGATAAACATGATTAGTAATTTGAAAGCTTAAAACGGTTGGTAGGGTGATTTTAACCAATCATCAAGCTTTTACTCTCCCCAGGATGACACAGGGGTAGAAAAGTCGTTTCGGATCCATGATTTGTTCATCTTTATGAACGTGAGTCTGTCTACATTATCAGTGGAGAGCCGCGTGCGCTTATCTGTCAGCACACCACCAGCAGCGCTGAACACACGTTCAGACAGAACGCTGGCTGCGGGGCATGACAAGATCTCCAAGGCGTAAGTGGCTAGCTCCGGCCATTTATCCAGATTGGAAGCCCAAAAAGAGCAAGGGTCCAGTGACACAGTCATGACTTCAATGTTTACTTGGAGATACTCCTGTACCATCGTCTCTAGGCGTTGACTATGTGTCAGACTTCTTGTCTCCTGTGGCCTTGCAAAGGATGGGCTAAAAAAGTGGTGAAATGATTCCGCAAAATTGATGTTGCCAGCAGATACTGTGGTTCTGTTACGGTTTGAGTGCTGAACACTTGACGGTCCCACGGTTGGCAAGTTGGAACTGTGAGATTCACTACGTGCACCACTGGTGTTTTGTGGAAAAGCACATGTCAGATTCTGCAACAGTCTCTGCTGATACTCCTGCATGCGTGCATCCCTTTCTATGGCAGGAATAATTTCTGCAAATTTACTTTTGTACCGGGGATCTAACAGTGTGGCAACCCAGTAGTCAGGATTATTTCTAATTCTCACAATTCGAGGGTCATGTTGCAGGTAGTGCAGCAAGAAGGCACTCATGTGTGTTGCGCATCCAGGAGCACCAAGTCCCTGTTGTGTTGGTGGCGAGGTAACAATCATGCTTCCTTCCTCTGTCCTCTCCCCCCAACCTCGCACAACAGAAATGTGATCAAGGTCTCCCTCATCTGATGAGTCTTCCATCAGTTCGTCCTCCACTTCTTCCTGGGCTCCTGCACCTTCCTCACTAGTTTGGCTGCTACCATGCGCCCTGGTAAAACCATCTCCCCCACCCTCACATGCCTGCCGCCTTGGTGCTGCCGACCGTCTGGACCTTGCAGATGTTAGCCCTTCCGCATACAACTCCTCCTCCTCTACTTCCTCCACCTCCTCTTGTGCCACCACCTGACTCCGAATTCTGTTTAACATGTGCTCCAGCATGTAAATCACGGAATAGTCATGCTGATAATGGCATCGTCAGCACTAAACATCTTCGTCGCCATTTCAAAACTGTGCAGAAGGGTGCATAGGTCCCTGATCTGAGACCACTCCTCCAGCGTGATTTGCCCCACCTCTGGATCTCGTTGGCCCAGGCTATACGTCAGAACGTATTGCACCAGGGCTTGTCAGTGCTGCCACAGTCGCTGCAACATGTGCAGGGTTGAATTCCACCGGGTAGGCAAATTGCATTTTAGCCGGTGAAGTGGCAGGCCCAACGACTTCTGTAGAGATGTAAGTCGCTGAGCTGCGGGATGCGAACGGCGGAAGTGAGCACACAGCGACCGTGCCCTCTGCAGAAGGCCATCTAGTCTGGGATAGTGGGCTAAAAATTGCTGGACAACCAGGTTCAACACGTGAGCCATACAAGGCACATGTGTGACATTGCCCCGGCGAAGGTCCGCACCCAGGTTTGCAGCATTATCGCACACGGCCTTCCCTGGTTTCAGGTCCAGTGGAGATAACCATTCATGAAATTGGTTCTCCAGAGCTGACCACAACTCCTCAGCTGTGTGACTCACATTTCCCAGACATTTCAAAGTAAAGACCACCTGATGACGTTGAGCCCTACTGCCAGCATAGTAAGGAGGTGTGCAGGATCCCTTCTGCGCAGTTAGAAAGCTTGTGGCATGACCAGACAGGCTTTGGGTGCAGGTGGAAGACCGAGAGGAGGTTGAGGAGGCAGAAGCAGTGGAGGAATTTTGACATAAAGAGGATTGACGCACAACTCGTGGGGACAGCAAGACTTGGACAGCAGCCCCTTGTCCTGCTGTCACCATAGTTACCCAGTGCCCAGTCAGCGACATGTAACGCCCCTGTCCATGCCTACTCGTCCAAGTGTCTGTGGTGAAATGCACCCTGTCACACACAGAGTTTCTCAAAGAAGCGGTGATGTTGTGTGCGACATGCTGGTGGAGCGCAGGCACACCTTTCTTTGAGAAGTAGTGCCGACTGGGCATCTGGTACTGGGGCACTGCGACGGACATAAGGTCTCGAAAATCCTCTGTGTCCACCAGGCGGAAAGGCAGCATTTCTGTAGCCAAGAGCTTGCAGATGGTGAAATTCAACCTCTTAGCTTTCTCATGGCTAGGAGGAAATGGTCTTTTACTTGTCCACATCTGAGGGACCGAGGGCTGGCTATTGTGCTTAGACGGGGTTGATAAGGGTGTCCCCGGCAAACTGCCGGTCTGTGAGGAAGATGCAGGCGGACATGTTAGGTTGCCTTGATCCAAAGGTGGTGCTATCGATGTCGGACAGCGCTCAACACCAGCTGGTGTTACCACCTCCAAAGAAAATGATGACCTGCCAATCACGCTGGCTGTTGCGGGTAAAGAGGTGGCAGGTCTGCGCCCCAAAACAGGTGTGACTGCTGTCCCCCCAGTCACAGAGGATGAAGCGGCCGCGGATGCACAAGATATGGCAGACGGTGGTTGGCCCGGCCGGCTAGGCCGCATTGTAGCACAGTGAGCTTCCCACTGCAACTTATGCTTCATGTCCATGTGCCGGTTCATGCATGAAGTACTCAAACTATGTATTTTTTGGCCTCTACTTAGCTTTTGCTGACAAATGTTACAGATAACACGAGTTGGGTCATCTTTATCGATCTGAAAAAATGCCCAGGCTATGCAAGGCTTAGCACCCATGCGACCTGAAGAGCCACCACGACTTGTGGTGAGAGGCAGAGTTGTGTTTGAGGATGCAGTTGTTGACGTGCTTCCAGTACTACGTCTCTGTCCAGGAAGGCGCAACCTGACCTCGTCGTCACTAGCATCTTCCTCCACCTCCTCTGCTGACCTCATCTCTTGGCTGACTGTGGGTTGACAGTAAGTGGGATCTCCAACCTCATCATCATCACCCTGTGCGTTATCACACCCGTCGTCCTCAGAGCCAACCTGTTCCTGCCCTGACAAAAAACTAAAGTTGTCGCTCCAATCAGGTATTTGAGTCTCATCATCGTCTTCCTCATTGTCTCCACCAACAGGAGTTACAGTTTGGGAATGAGGGTCTACATTATGGTCAGTAGGAAAAGAAAATCCCGGCACTCACGTGTTGATAATCAGTTGATTTATTCCACAACTCACACAAGACGTTTCAGCCTGTCCAAGGCTTTTTTCAATTGTGGTTCAATACATTCAGTCAAGATATTTATAAACAAATCCACGGAAATGACATAATTCTCATTAACATAAAAAAAGAGTAGACCAATAAAAAAAATTATATATAACAGAATTTACAACAACATACAAAAAATTAAGCAATAATAAACTCAGGTTGCACAATGAAAAAGAACAAGTGAATTCATATATTTAAATAATCCCCGACTACACATAAAACCATATACATCGCAGATTGTAAAATTTATTGCATGCATATACCACATTATATCTTTATTTCTCCATATTCTTTTAGCTAAAAATATGTAACATTTCATAGTTTTTCCAGAAAAAATCCTTAATGTTTTTAAGATTTTTTAATATTTCCCATGGAATCAAATATATCAATGACAAGTAAATTCATATATATAAATAATCTCCAACCAAATATGAGAATATAAATCCTAAAATATGGATTCCATTTCATAAATGAATCAAAAATATTCCAATCTAAATTTCTCAATGTTCTTTTTATTAAACACATTCAACATTATATCATTTTTCTGGAAAAAATTCCTTGATATTTTTAGATTTTTTCAAAAAGATTTTTATTAGAACAATACAGTTTATTACATTTATATATACAACTGATTCCTCATGAACAGCCTGCAACAAGTGACTAAATCTATCTTTTATTCTCTTGCCCTTTGTCAGCAAAAGCTAAGTAGAGGCAAAAGCTATGGTGCGTCCAGAGGACGGGGCCGTGGCCAAGGTGAAAATGTGCCACAACCAACCTCCACATCTTCTCGTTCCCACTTCTTGACCGAATTACTAGGGAAGCACACAACAACACCAGTATTGCGAACTGATTCGTGTGAACAGGTTATTAATTGGATAGCAGATAATACTTCCAGTTACCTGGGCACCACCACCTCCGGTCTGTCTTCCACACGGTCAAGTTTTAGTAGCCGTGAGTCTCGACCGCATACTCCTCCTCACCCTGATGCTCCTTCCTCCCATTATGCCGAGTGTTGTCAAACAGCAACTGATCCCACAGTTGGACACTCTGAAGAGCTGTTCACTGCTCCATTTCCATGTTTGTGCCCCTCGCCTGCTCCTCTTGAAGTGGTGGAAGAGGAGATCCCATGTAGCGATGCCCAAATATTTGAACAGTCATGGCCACAGGAAGGTGACGCTGGCAATTTGTCACAAGAGGTGGACGATGATGAAACACAATTGCCACGAAGTGAGGAGGAGGATCGTGGTGCTTAAGAGGAGGAGGTGGTGGATGATCTAGTAACTGACCCAACGTGGCAGGAGGACACGCAGAGCGGGGCCAGCAGCACACAGGGAGAGGGAGGCCGAGTACCCCAACAGGCAGGAAGAAGCAGTGTGGTGGTTGCAGACAGAAGGCGGGAAACCGTTCCCCGTAACACCAACACGAGGGACGTTGCCAGTACAACCGGTAGGTCTTCCAGAGTCTGGAATTTTTTTAAAGACTCTGCTGATAACCCCAAAAAGGCCATTTGTACCACCTGTCATGCCAGCATCAGCAGGGGTGACAAAACTACCAGCTTGACCACCACCAGCATGATCAGGCACATGTCAGCAAAGCACCCGACTTTGTGGGGCGAACCCCAGGGTCCACGATCAGTGTCAGCGGGTGTCACCACTGCTTCTTCCGCTGTTGTGCGTGTAAGAGAACCCCCTGCTGTGCGTGGAAGGCAATCCCCTGTCCATACTGCATGCAAAGATGCCCCCTCCTCTCAGTCTTCACTTGTTATGGTAGTTTCTCAAGAAACTGCATCAACGTCCATGTCCCAACGCAGCGTTCAATTGTCCATATCCCAGACCTTTGAGCGAAAGCGCAAATTCGCAGCCAACGCCCCACAGGCCACAGTCCTATATTCGCACATTTCCCGACTGCTTGCGTTGGAAATGCTGCCTTTTAGGCTGGTGGAGACGGAATCCTTCCGCAACCTTATGGCGGTGGCCGTCCCTCGGTACTCGGTCCCCAGCCGACACTATTTTGCCTGGTGTGCCATCCCCGCACTGAACAAGCACGTGTCCTAAAACATCTTCTGTGCCCTCAACAACGCAGTTTCTGGGAGAGTCCACCTGACAACGGACACGTGGACAAGTGCTTGTGGCCAGGGACGGTACAGCTCCCTGACGGCACACTGGGTAAACATAGTGGAAGCTGGGACCCAGTCAGACCTTGGAACGGAACACATCCTCCCCCCAGGATTGCGGGCCCTATGTCAGTCAGAGTTGCCCCCACAGTGTACAGCTCTTGCACATCATCCTCCTCATGTTCAGCCTCCATCTCAACTATCACCACATCATTTACAAGCTGGAAGCACTGCAGTACTGCCTCCGCCAAGCGGCAACAGGCTGTGCTGAAACTCATAAGCTTAGGTGATAAACCTCACACTGCTTGTGAGTTGTGGACAGCTGTGAAACAGCAGGCAGATCTGTGGCTGAGACCGCTGAACCTACATCCAGGCATGGTCGTGTGTGACAATGGCCGTAACCTGGTGGCGGCTCTGAGGCGAGGCGAGATCACACACGTACCATGCCTGGCTCATGTGCTTAACCTCGTGGTTCAGCGGTTTCTTAAATTGTACCCCGAGTTGCCAGATCTGCTCGTCAAAGTACGCCGCCTGTCAGCTCATTTTCACAAGTCGGCTACAGCTTCCGCCGCCCTTGCTGTGTTGCAGCAGCGTTTGTAGCTTCCGGCACACCGACTGGTGTGTGATGTCCCCACACTTTGGAACTCTACCCTCCACATGTTGCAAAGGATTTGTGAGCAGAAGAGAGCAGTTGTGGAGTACCAGCTGCTACAAGGCCGTCAGACTCCACACATAAGACCTCAGGAGTGGACCTGGATGTCTTACATATGTACCATCTTGACAAACTTTGAGGAGTCCACCAAGATGGTGAGTGGCAATGACGCAATCAGCATCCCACTTGTCTGTCTTTTGCAACACTGTCTGCAGAGAATTAAAGAGGAAGCATTGCAGCCAGAGTATGATGAGATGGATCAAGAAGCCGTAGCGGGCGATTACACACAGCCCAGTCTCATCTCATCCCAATGTGCATTGGGGGACAATGAGGGAGAGGAGGAAGAACAGGAGCTGGTATCATGCGCTGTAGACGGTAGTACCTGTACAACTGTCATACCGTCGGTTCAGCGTGGGTGGCCTGAGGACAGGGGGGGAGGAGGAGGAGAGCATAGTCAGTCGTCATCTTGATGAGGACACGGAAGTCTTGCCCGTTACCAGTCTGGCACGCATGGCTGACTTTATGTTACGCTGCCTTAACCGTGACCCTTTGCGTTGTCAAAATGTTGGGTGACAGTCATTACTGGTTGGTGACACTTTTAGACCCCCGCTACAAGGAGAACTTTCACTCTCTTATTCCTGAGGTGGAGAGGTCTACAAAAATGGGGCAGTACCAGAAGGCCCTTGCTGCAGAACTGTTAAAAAAATTCCCATCTGAACACGCTAGCTGCAGAGATCACAGTTCGTTGCCCAATACTGGCGAGAGAGACGCAACTCCAATCCAGCTGAGGCAGGGGAACAACCCGCCCAGCTTACAGGCCCTGAGGCACGGGGTACTCTCACAAGGAGTGGAAAGTTTCAAAAGATGGTGAGGGAGTACCTTGCCGACCCTACCAGCGTCCTCCGTGATTCCTCTGTACCTTTTAATTTTTGGCTATCCAAGCTGGACACTTGGAATGAACTTGCTCTGTACACCTTGGAGGTCCTTACCTGCCCTGCCGCTAGCGTGTTATCGGAGCGTGTTTTTAGTGCCGCTGGGGGAATTATAACTGATAAGCGCACTTGCCTGTCAACTGACAATGCTGACAAGCTGACCCTTATCAAAACGAACAAGGGCTGCATTGGGCCAGACTTCTCATCACCACCAAATGACAGCAGAGTAACATAAAGTCAAATCCACTGTGTTATTTCGGGAGGTGTATTCCCATGCACCGCTTCACACCCACACATGGGTATACGCTTCCTCATTTCGGCTGTATTTTGCTCTTCTCCTTATCCTCAGCCTCCACCACCACTATACCACCAGGGTGACCTTGGTCTGTGTTGCCAGCATTGCAAGTTCCTCCGTCCTAATTTTTGGCAGCTTTTGCTTGGAAGGTATAGGCAAAGACTATGGGAGACCCACTCCCCAATAATGGGAATAATGTTTTTAAGATGCTGTACTGCATGGCTCTTGTTTGCCAGCATTGCAAGTTCCTCCGTCCTAATTTTTGGCAGCTTTTGCTTGGAAGGCATAGGCAAAGACTATGGGAGACCCACTCCCCAATAATGGGAATAATGTTTTTAAGATGCTGTACTGTATGGCTCTTGTTTGCCAGCATTGCAAGTTCCTCCGCCCTAATTTTTGGCAGCTTTTGCTTGGAAGGCATAGGCAAAGACTATGGGAGACCCACTCCCCAATACTGGGAATAATGTTTTTAAAATGCTGTACTGCATGGCTCTTGTTTGCCAGCATTTCAAGTTCCTCCGTCCTAATTTTTGGCAGCTTTTGCTTGGAAGGTATAGGCAAAGACTATGGGAGACCCACTCCCCAATAATGGGAATAATGTTTTAAAATGCTGTACTGCATGGCTCTTGTTTGCCACCATTGCAAGTTCCTCCGTCCTAATTTTTGGCAGCTTTTGCTGGGAAGGCATAGGCAAAGACTATGGGAGACCCACTCCCCAATAATGGGAATAATGTTTTTAAGATGCTGTACTGCATGGCTCTTGTTTGCCAGCATTGCAAGTTCCTCCGTTCTAATTTTTGGCAGCTTTTGCTTGGAAGGCATAGGCAAAGACTATGGGAGACCCACTCCCCAATAATGGGAATAATGTTTTTAAGATGCTGTACTGCATGGCTCTTGTAAGGGACATTAAAACCATCTTGTTAAGCTACTGTGACCTCCTCGTCTCTTCCACGGCGGATTGATATTGTCTTTATATTCCTCTGCGACCTCCACCACTCTTCCAAGAGGCATTAAAACCGTCTGGTTAAACCACTCGGAACTCCACAGCTCTTCCAAGGGGCATTGATATTGTCTTTTTAATCAGCCTCGACCTCCACCACTCCACCAAGGGGCATTAAAACCATCTTGTTAAACCACTATGAACTCCACAGCTCTTCCAAGGGGCATTGATATTGTCTTTTTAATCAGCTGCGACCTCCACCACTCTTCCAAGGGGCATTAAAACCGTCTGGTTAAACCACTCTGAACTCCACAGCTCTTCCAAGGGGCCTTGATATTGTCTTTTTAATCAGCTGCGACCTCCACCACTCTTCCAAGGGGCATTAAAACCGTCTTGTTAAACCACTCTGAACTCCACAGCTCTTCCAAGGGGCATTGATATTGTCTTTTTAATCAGCTGCGACCTCCACCACTCTTCCAAGGGGCATTAAAACCATCTGGTTAAACCACTCGTAACTCCACAGCTCTTCCAAGGGGCATTAAAACCATCTTGTTAAACCACTCTGAACTCCACAGCTTTTCCAAGGGGCATTGATATTGTCCTTTTAATCAGCTGTGACATCCACCACTCTTCCAAGGGGCATTAAAACCGTCCGTTTAAACCACTCGGAACTCCACAGCTCTTCCAAGGGGCATTAAAACCGTCTTGTTAAACCACTCTGAACTCCACAGCTCTTCCAAGGGGCATTGATATTGTCTTTTTAATCAGCTGTGACTTCCACCACTCTTCCAAGGGGCATTAAAACCGTCTGTTTAAACCACTCGGAACTCCACAGCTCTTCCATCGGGCATTAAAACTGTCTTGTTAAACCACTCTGAACTCCACAGCTCTTCCAAGGGGCATTGATGTTGTCTTTTTAATCAGCTGCGACCTCCACCACTCTTCCAAGGGGCATTAAAACCATGTTGTTAAGCCACTCTGAACTCCACAGCTCTTCCAAGGGGCATTGATATTGTCTTTTTAATCAGCTGCGACCTCCACCACTCTTCCAAGGGGCATTAAAACCATTTGGTTAAACCACTCGAAACTCCACAGCTCTTCCAAGGGGCATTAAAACCGTCTTGTTAATCCACTCTGAACTCCACAGCTCTTCCAAGGGGCATTGATATTGTCTTTTTAATCAGCTGCGACCTCCACCACTCTTCCAAGGGGCATTAAAACCGCCTGGTTAAACCACTCGGAACTCCACAGCTCTTCCAAGGGGCATTAAAACCATCTTGTTAAACCACTCTGAACTCCACAGCTCTTCCAAGGGGCATTGATATTGTCTTTTTAATCAGCTGCGATGTCCACCACTCTTCCAAGGGGCATTAAAACCATCTGGTTAAACCACTCGAATCTCCACAGCTCTTCAAAGGGGCATTAAAACCGTCTTGTTAAACCACTCTGAACTCCACAGCTCTTCCAAGGGGCATTGATATTGTCTTTTTAATCAGCTGCGACATCCACCACTCTTCCAAGGGGCATTAAAACCGTCTGGTTAAACCACTCGGAACTCCACAGCTCTTCAAATGGGCTTTAAAACCGTCTTGTTAAACCACTCTGAACTCCACAGCTCTTCCAAGGGGCATTGATATTGTCTTTTTAATCAGCTGCGACCTCCACCACTCTTCCAAGGGGCATTAAAACCGTCTTGTTAAACCACTCTGAACTCCACAGCTCTTCCAAGGGACATTAATATTGTCTTTTTAATCAGCTGCGACCTCCACCACTCTTCCAAGGGGCATTAAAACCGTCTGGTTAAACCACTCGGAACTCCACAGCTCTTCAAATGGGCTTTAAAACCGTCTTGTTAAACCACTCTGAACTCCACAGCTCTTCCAAGGGGCATTGATATTGTATTTTTAATCAGCTGCGACGTCCACCACTCTTCCAAGGGGCATTAAAACCATCTGGTTAAACCACTCGAAACTCCACAGCTCTTCCAAGGGACATTAAAACCGTCTTGTTAAACCACTCTGAACTCCACAGCTCTTCCAAGGGGCATTCATATTGTCTTTTTAATCAGCTGCGACATCCACCACTCTTCCAAGGGGCATTAAAACCATCTGGTTAAACCACTCGGAACTCCACAGCTCTTCCAAGGGGCATTAAAACCATCTTGTTAAACCACTCTGAACTCCACAGCTCTTCCAAGGGGCATTGATATTGTCTTTTTTAATCAGCTGCGACATCCACCACTCTTCCAAGGGGCATTAAAACCGTCTTGTTAAACCACTCAGAACTCCACAGCTCTTCCAAGGGGCATTGATGTTGTCTTTTTAATGAGCTGTGACTTCCACCACTCTTCCAAGGGGCATTAAAACCATCTGGTTAAACCACTCGGAACTCCACAGCTCTTCCAAGGGGTATTAAAACCATCTTGATAAACCACTCTGAACTCCACAGCTCTTCTAAGGGGCATTGATATTGTCTTTTTAGCAGCTGCGACCTCCACCACTCTTCCAAGGAGCATTAAAACCGTCTGGTTAAACCACTCGGAACTCCACAGCTCTTCCAATGGGCATTAAAACCGTCTTATTAAACCACTCTGAACTCCACAGCTCTTCCAAGGGGACATTGATATTGTCTTTTTAATCAGCTGCGACCTCCACCACTCTTCCAAGTGGCATTAAAACCGTCTGGTTAAACCACTCGGAACTCCACAGCTCTTCCAAGGGGCATTAAAACCGTCTTGTTAAACCACTCTGAACTCCACAGCTCTTCCAAGGGGCATTGATATTGTCTTTTTAATCAGCTGCGACCTCCACCACTCTTCCAAGGGGCATTAAAACCATCTGGTTAAACCACTCAGAACTCCACAGCTCTTCCAAGGGGCATTAAAACCGCCTTGTTAAACCACTCTGAACTCCACAGCTCTTCCAAGGTGCACTGATAATTGTCTTTTTAATCAGCTGCGACCTCCACCACTCTACCAAGGGGCATTAAAACGGTCTCGTTAAACCACTCTGAACTCCACAGCTCTTCCAAGGGGCATTGAAATGTTATTTTTAATTACCTCTAACCTCCACGACTCTTCCAACGAGCATTGCATTTCCTCCTAATTTTAGTCAGCTTTTGCTTTTCAATGCATAGGCGAAAACTCAAGGAGACCCACTCCCCAATAATAGGTAGAATGTTTTTAGTACGCTGTAATCCACGTCTGTTTCAAGGGGCATTGCAGTTCCTCATAATTTTTGGAAAGCCTTCCATTCACTGCTTATGCCAACAGTGTACAGGAGACCCAGTTGCTATAAATGGAAAAAACGATTTAGTTAAGGCCCTCTGACCTCAATGTCACTTCCAAGGGGCATTGGAGTGCCTCGAAATTTTCGGTAGGCATTGCACTTACTGTATGCCCTATAACCGTGTAGCCGAACCGCTCCTTTTGGTACAGAAACATATTCTACAAGACATGTGTGGTTGACTGACCTGATATTAATGTGAATGGTCCCTGTTCCTCCTGCTCTTTCTCCTTTGCCACCACCTCATCCACCATTCATCACCTGAAGCTTTGTTTTAACCGGAGTCATAGAACTGGGATAGTAGCAGGAAAACATCCAGCAATCCTCGGAGGAGGTAGGATATGCGCCAAAACGCTGACCGCCTCAGGCCTAGCCGCTACTACATACATGCGCTTGCATTCCAAGGAACAGAAAGCTAAGGAGATGGATGGCCTCATCATGATCATAAATAATTTACTCGTTGTGTAGGAGGCCGACCACTGCTGCTGTCTACCTTCTGAACTTTGTGTTGAAGCCTGATTGACCCAGGACCCGCAATCCTCTATGTCTGGAGGACGTGTTGCAGTATGGTATTGCAGCCTGGGGGTGGGTGGGTGGCAGGCTGCATACTTGCGCTTGCATTGCAAGGAATGGGGGAGGTACAATTGAACACTGCCCTGGGACAAGGACTTGCATGGGGATAGTTGCAAGTCAGCATCTTCTGATACGGCAAGGATCACTTCTGATGGGCACACATTTAGGCAGTGACCTGGGTGTCAGAGATGCTTCCAGGGGTCTCCCCCATGCTGTTCCCATGTCTTTTCAGCACTGTATGCATATGTCACACAGCACATGGCCAGATAAGATTGTAAAATGTTAAAATGACATTTCGCGGTGAATGCAATTGTCACGGTTGAAAGCAATAAAAAAGTGCAAAAACGCATAAAAAATGCTACTTGTGAACATAGCCCAAGGTGTGGAGGAGTATTTTTGTTTTTGGTTATTTATTTTACCTTATACACAAGTCTTTACCCTGGAAAAGAAGTTCCTTAACATATTTCACAGGAAAACCGTTTCAGTTTCGTTTTTGAACTTTTTATTGTGAGCCCGTAAAAGTGCCTTAATACCTCTGACCACGTTGTTGACAGCAGTGACCTGGGGGTCAGAAATGCTTCCTGGGGCTATCCCCATGCTGTCCCCATGTCATTTGAGCACTGTCACTATTGTTTTGGGCACTTTTTAGGCTTTCTACAAACTGCCGGGGGTGCCGCCGCAAAAGTGCTCGGGTCTCCCATAGACTAACATTGGGCACCCAAGTATCACGGTGAGCTCGGCCCGAGCTTCGAGCACCCGAGCATTTTAGTGCTCGCTCAACACTAATAAACAGGGATTAAAGAAGACTTACTATTAAGATCGCAGGGACGATTCAGTATAGCTGGAGGGGAGGCGCTCTAATTTGATTTGACCGTTATCGAATGGGATCCTTTGGTTATAGAGTCTATACCCCCCGGCAATGAATACTGACCCACCTTCAGCTGTGTCTTTTATGCCGAAGGGGGGGACCTGCCCACATGCCCCTTGTGCTGACATTATGTGTGCTGGGCTCCAGCCTTCATATTTTTATTAGAATCTCTAACTTCTGGAATAACTTATCACTGGTTGATCGCAGAAGCCTGAAATTGATACCATATTTTCCATTATGAATTTACCTTTCTTTAGAGACCACGTATGACATAACTGCAGTCTGTTATCTGGTACTTTTGCATTACCACTCATTGGAGGGGCATACAGCTACGGAAAATTATACATTAACGAATGTAATCCCAGATCTGGCAAAACACACATAATAGGGCAGTCAAAGATTCACCCCCAGAGAACCCATAATCTTACTCCATTTATTGCTATGAAAAACAAGAGAAGATGGGAGTTTTATAGATAAAAAATAAAAAATTATTTTTATTTTAACAATTATTAAAAAATACTCAATACATCCAATATTGTGCAAAAGATAAGAGACATATAAAGTGACATAGTGCATAGCCACAGACTTTCTATGTAAAATGTACCATGAAGTCAAAAAAGATTGCAAATGGTAATCAAAAATAGATGTTTAACCATTTAATAATACCATTATACAAGTACAGACTTTTTTCCTAGCCACTCCTCCATAAAGGCCACCTCTGTTCAGTTTTCGACTTATTGTGGTCATATGGACGGATACTCCAGTCTCTGCTTGGAAACTCTGCAGCTCCTTCAGGGTTACCTTTAGTCTCTGTTCTGCCTTTCTGATTAATGCCCTCCTTGCCATGGCTGAGAGTTTTGGTAGGAGGCCCTCTCTTGGCAAGTTTGTTGTGGTACCATGTTCTTTCCATTTGATGGTAATGGATTTCATGATGCTCCGGGGGATCATCAGTGGTTAGGATATTTTTTTTATAATCCAACTCTGGCTTGAACTTCTTATCAACTTTGTCCCTGACTTGTTTGGAGATCTCCTTGGTCTTCATGGTGTTGTTCGGTTAATGGTGTTTCAGCCTATGTGGCCTTTCAGAAAAGATGTGTATATACTGACAGATCATGTAACACTTAGATTGCATACAGGTGGACTTCCTTTCACTAAGAATGTGATTTATGAAGTTAATTGCTTGCACCAAAAGTTTTAGTAAACAAGAGGGGTTTATAGGGAGAGAAAATAGGAAGTGCAGGCTTCTCAGTGCAGAAGTTGGATTCCAAGGGTGTATACTCAGTATAAATCCACTCACCTATTTGATGTCTTGAGGTACTGCATGTAAATCCAATCAGTGGATTACTACATTCCTCTTTCCATTCAGTTTGCTGCAGAAATCTGGGAGCTAATAAGAGCACTGGACTGTGCTTTCATGGGCGATACCACTTTGTAAATATTTTTCCCATCAATATGCGCTCCTGAAGGATGATGATGGAACTCGATATTCGGATTCGAAGATCATTTTTATTTCAAACTAAAATACAACCGGTTTCGACTTCTTTAACAGAGATCTCCTTGGTCTTCATGGAGTTGTTCGGTTAATGGTGTTTCAGCCTCTGTGGCCTTTCAGAAAAGATGTGTATATTCTGACAGATCATCAGATCATGTAACACTTAAGATTGCATACAGGTGGACTTCCTTCTACTAAGAATGTGATTTATGAAGGTAATTGCTTGCACCAAAATTTTTAGGGGCTTTATAGCAAAAAGGGTGAATACATATGTACATGCTAATTTTAGTTATTTAATCCCATAAATGTATTTATTTTTTATTTTTCTCACTTTACTTCACCAATTTAGACTATTTAGTGCTGATGCATCGCACACAAATTGAATTACATAAATATTTAAACACAGATTGTAATGTAACAAAATAGATAAAAAGTCAAGGGGGGGTAAATACTTTTGAAGCCACTGTACATGACGAATCTGAGGGCGATGCACCTGATACTTTAGGTTAGGTAAGTACTGCACTTTAACATGCCATGATTCTTAACCCTGTCTTGTAGTGATTAGTTTTAACTTTTCTGACAGTCCCTTTGCAATATGTCGACCACTTGTTCATTCCACTCCTAGAAAATTTGGTGCTTTCTGTAGAAATCACAAAAGTCATATAAAATAATATATGTAGTAGTTTTAATGTGGAGTGCATTCATTTTTGCATGAACTAATTTGAGTACAACTAAAGATTTTGTAATGAAACATATTACTAACCTTAGTTTCTTGTTTTGGGTTAAAAAATTGTTCTGTGAAACACAGTCTTGTCAACATTTTGGAAATTGTTCTTGTATTCAATATGACATTGATGAAATTCTTACTTTTCAAATGGTGTTTACTCATTTATGGTAAGCACAGAATATACTGTACATATAAAAATTTATATATATATATATATATATATATATATATATATATAAACACACTTAAACTCATGAAATAGGCCTGGACAGAAATGATGATACTCTTAACTTACTATTTTGTTGAACAACCTTTTGAGGCAATCACTGCAATCAAACGATTCCGGTAACTGTCAATGAGACTTCTGCACCTCTCGACAGGTATTTTGGCCCATTCCTCATGAGCAAACTGCTCCAGTTGTCTCGTGTTTGAAGGTTGCCTTTTCCAGATGGCATGTTTCAGCTCTTTCCAAATATGCTCGATAGGATTTAGGTCAGGAGTCATAGAAGGCCACTTCAGAATAGTCCAATGTTTTCCTCTTAGCCATTCTTGGGTGTTTTTAGCTGAGTGTTCTGGATCATTATCCTGTTGCAAGACCCATGACCTGCGACTGAGACCAAGCTTTCTGACACTGGGCGGCACATATCTCTCTAGAATCCCTTGATAGTCTTGAGATTTCATTGTACCCTGCACAGATTCAAGTCACCTTGTGCCTGATGCTGCAAAGCAGCCCCAGAACATAACAGAGCCTCCACCATGTTTCACAGTAGGTACAGTGGTCTTTTCTTGATATGCTTCATTTTTCCCTCTGTGAACATAGAGCTGATGTGCGTTACCAAAATCTTCCATTTTTGTCTCATCTGTCCATGGGACATTCTTCCAGAAGCTTTGTGGCTTGTCAATGATGCGCCCCCTGGGCCTGTGCTGTGCAGGGGAACCCGGAACCGGGCCTGTTGTAGGATGCTGGGGGTTGTAGTCTCCGTGTGGCGGTGACCCGGTCCGTGCCCAGGGTGGTCAAACCAGTGGCAGTCTATTTGTATTGTAATTGTCCGACTACGCCACCCGTGGATTGCGGTCAGTGGGGACCGCCGCTGCGCTGCAGACCGCTGAGGCTGATGTTGTTTGCGCAGCCGAGTATGGGATAACTCCCCACGGGAGAAGTATTGCCTCAGGGCAGCTAATGTGAGAGATGATGGGAGTGATGGTGTGAGGGTCCCAGTGCTAATGGTGCTGGTGCGGCAAGGAATCACAGAGACGTGAGGTGCAGTTCAGGGTCTTTACTGATGGTACAAGGCAGACCCTCCCGGGAGTACTGGCTAGTATAAGGGGCCTGGTCAGTCTGCGAGCAAGCAGGAGTTCCCCTGGCCAGGTGGAGTTGTAGGCCTCCCCGTTTATCTGCACTCTTCCTGGCTACCTTGCTGTCAGCGGTTACAAGTAGCCCACGTCCCTGAGTATACCGTGTGGTGCTCACCCGTATGGCTGGTGACTTGGGGCCTTCTGTTAGCCTCCGCTCCTGGATGGCGGCGCTGGTCCCTTCTTTGTGACTGAGCCTCCGGGCTTCTATGGCCAGAGGACCTGGAATCCCCTGCCGGCTGGTTTCTGCTGCTGGGTATATATCAGTCCCCACAGCCTCGGACTCCTGTGTCCGGTTTTAGTAACTTCAGCCAGGGCGAGCTATATCTCTGCTCACAGCCCCTGGTCTTCTGCTGCTGCTTCTACAGAGCTCCTGATGTATCTTTCCCTGTCCCGGCTCTGACTAACTTAATCCCGCCCCAGACCCAGTTTATAAGGGCAGATTCCTCTCCTCCCAGGTCTGGGTGGGCCGTGTTGCATGCTTAGGGTTCCTGACCAGAGAAACCTCCCACTTGCTCTCAGACATAATATCTCTATTACTGTGGTAACCAGACCCCTGGGGTGCCACATTCCCCTCTAGTAAATTTTACTACTCCGGGACTAAACACATTTTTAAAACATAATAACAGGGTATAAACAATAATACGATAACATATTTACAAGAAGCTTTAGTTCTTTAAAGGTCACGGCGTGTCCGCAACCGGGTGTCCATATCACCCAAGGTGAAGTTTTTGAAACAAGAGGGTGTCCATGTCACCCAAGGTGAAACTTTAAGCGAAGTAGGGGACCTGTCCAAAGCAAACCCCTTGCGTTGGCCTTGGGCGTGGCTGCAAGGGTAGACTAACTACTTTGGGCCGCAAGGAGGCCACGCCAGACAGGTTTTCTCTTCCGCGGCCGTCTTCGCAAGAGGCACCAAGGTGCAACTATCTACAAGCATTGTTCCGGTTATCCAGTGTCCATAACCTGTTAGTCCACATAAATCTGCAGGGTAACTGAGAAACATAATTAGTAACAGGCAACAAACATAAACCATAAACCGTTAACAGATAAATTCACAGTGCATTAGTTTAGATTTTCCAGCGAGCGGGCATCTGACCTCTAGTGACTCTAGTGGACCTACGGAGCTCACTAACTGGTTCTGCACTACAGGGTGTAGGAGGTGTTATGGGCAAGCTGGGCAGCTGTCTGCGCACTCTTTGGCTCACTAGGGGCACGGCAGGCTCACTACTAGCAGAGGGTTGATCCTCCTGGACTGCTGGTGGGGACTCTTCTGCCTCTTGGGCCGGCTGCTCTTCCAGCTCTACCGGTTCCTCTGTAGGCACTTGCGGGGCTGGCTGGAGAAAGGTGAGGACGGGTATCACGACAGCGCCGTTTACTTGTGTCCAAGACCGGGGGAAGTCTCCGAGTATGGTACTGATCATTTCTTCCCTTTCCTCTGCGGGTTGAGGGTTTTCTTGATCTTCTTCAGGGCTTTGCAGCTGCTCGGGACACTTCTTCAGGTGGTCTCTGGAGACAATGGCTGTGGTTTCTCCTCCATCCTTACTGATTACGCAGATTTTTGGGTTCTCATGGCTTGAGGGCAGTACGGTGTACGGGTCCTTCTCCCACTGGTCGTCCAACTTGTGGAGCCGCCTCTTCCTCTTCAAGACCTGCCCTCCAGGTACCAGGGGAACAGCGGGAGCATACTGGTTATAAGCCTTCTCTTGCCTCTCTCTAGCTTGAGACAGACTTCGCTCGACACTCTCCTGTACTTTCCGATACTGCTGCTGCCGTTCTGTATCCCAGTCTGCCTCTGGCGAGGTGTCCTCAGGCGTCAGGACTCCCATATCCAGGTCAATAGGCAGCTTACCAGGTCTTGCTCTCATTAGGTAAGCCGGGGTACAGTTGGTGGAACCTACAGGGATGTGGTTATACAGGTCCACCAGATCGGGCAGTTTCTCAGGCCACAGACTGCGTTCTTCCAGGGGCAATGTTTTTAGCAGATCTATCACCACCTGGTTCATCTTCTCGCAGAGTCCATTGGTTTGAGGGTGATAGGGCGTTGTTCTTATCTTCTTGCAGCCATACAGGTTGCAGAACTCCTGGAAGACCTCCGCTTCAAAGGCTGGTCCTTGGTCTGTCAGCACTTGGTCCGGGTACCCGTGTGGACGGCAGAAGTGCTGCTGGAAGGCTCTAGCTGCTGTTTGAGCCATTAAGTCCTTGACCGGGACCACCACCAGGAACCGGGAGTAATGATCTACGATTGTTAGGGCGTAGACATACCCAGATCTGCTTGGAGCCAGTTTTGTTATGTTCTGCTACCAGAGCTAAGGAAAGAGAGGAGATCTGTCCCTACGATAGAACTCAGCTTTATCCCTACGATGTAACAGGGGACCTGATCCTGCGATCAGACCTGCTAAAGTCCTAAGCTAGTCTGTACGGAGACCTATAGATGTGGGGAAGGATTCCCTACAAGTACTAAGGACTGGGAGGAAAAATGGGACACCTCCTAACAGAAATAGTAGCAGACAGACGAACAAACAAAACACATAGAACACAGAGGTCCGTAGACCAAGCAAACTAACAGAGTTAGATACAGAGTACAGGCTAGCTAGAAAGTAGTTAAACAATGAAGTCCAGCAAAGCCAGAAGGGCGGAGCAGGATTAAATAGGCCAACAAGGTCATGTGACCAGCAAAGGAAAAAAAACCTAAGAGCAAGGTTCTAACAGTACCCCCCCTTCTAAGAGGATCCTCCGGATCCCCTAGGACCAGGCTTATCAGGAAATCTCCTGTGAAACGCTCTGATAAGTCTGGACGCGGAAACATCATCCGACCTCACCCAAGAGTTATCCTCGGGTCCAAAACCTTTCCAGGCCACAAGATACTGCAAACTACCTCTATACCGTCTAGAGTTAAGGATGCGAGAAATTTCATATTCCCCGTCCTCCACCACCGGAGGAACAGAGGCAGAGGCGTCACCATCCGACACAACAGCTTTTTTTAACAGAGAGACATGAAATACCGGATTAATTCTCCAGGAGGTAGGAACCTCCAACCTAACAGCAGATTGGTTGACAACCTGAAGCACCTTAAAGGGCCCTACAAACTTGGGACCCAATTTCTTAGAAGGAATCCTCAACCGCAGATTCCTAGAGGACAACCAAACCATGTCACCAACAGCGAACAAAACCTCCTGTCGTTTCCTATCAAAGTAGTCTTTAGATTTTCTGTTGGCCTCCTGAAGATTACCACGCACATCCGTCCAAACTCTCTCCAAATCACCGGAAAAATTCTCCTCCTCAGGCACGGCAGATCCCAACTTGGAGAACGACCCAAACGACGGATGTCTCCCAGAACAACAAAAAAAAGGCGAACAACCAGCAGAAGAAGATGTATGATTGTTCAGAGCAAATTCAGCAAGTGGCAGAAACTCAGACCACCCCTCTTGATTGTCTGCCACAAAACAACGCAAGAACTGCTCAACATCCTGGTTTTTCCTTTCTGTCTGGCCATTAGATTCAGGATGATATCCGGACGAGAACGACAAATGAACTCCCAACCTGTCACAAAAGGCACGCCAAAAACGAGCCACGAACTGAGGACCCCTATCAGAAACAATGTCAGTAGGAACGCCATGAAGTCTGACAATTTCCTTGACAAAGGCCTTAGCGAGAGTTTTAGCGCAGGGCAGTTTGATGAAGGGAACCAAGTGACACATCTTGCTGAAACGGTCCACGACCACCCAGATGACAGTAAAACCCTCAGAGGGGGGAAGGTCATTTATAAAGTCCATATTCAAATGTGTCCAAGGAGCACTGGGAACCTCCAAAGGACAAAGCAACCCCGCAGCAGGAGTATGTGAGGACTTAGATCTAGCACATATAGTACACTGACGCACCCACTTAATGACTTCCTTCTGCCATCCAGGCCACCAAAAACTGCGACCCACCAGTCTCTTGGTCTCAGAGATTCCAGGATGACCTGCCAACCGAGATTCGTGACACTCAACAAACAAATCTCTCCTAAAGGTCCCAGGCACAAACAACCTCCCATGAGGAGTGTTAGATGGGGCATTCTCCTGTGCTTTAAGAATCTCATCTTCCAAAACGGAGTCCAAAGCAGCTATCACAACACCTTCTTGTAAAATGTTCTCCTCATTCTCAACACCGACTATGGGAGAAAAACTGCGAGACAAGGCATCCGCCTTAACATTCTTAGTACCAGGGATGTAAGTAACGGAGAAATTAAACCGTGCCCACCTAGCCTGACGGGCATTCAGGCGCTTGGCAGCATCAAGATATATCAGATTTTTATGATCCGTAAGAACCTGAACGGGAAATTCCGCACCTTCCAAGAAGTGGCGCCAGTGTTCAAATGCGAGTTTAATAGCCAATAATTCCCGATTACCAATATCGTAATTCAGTTCAGTTTCCGAAAAAATTTTTGAAAAAAAGGCACAGGGATGTAATCCATCCCCGTTATCCTGAGACAATACTGCGCCAACCCCCACAGAGGAAGCATCAACCTCAACCAAAAACGGCTTAGTCACATCAGGCTGCATAAGGATGGGAGCAGAGGTGAACCTCTCCTTGAGATACACAAAAGCTTCAATGGCCTCAGAAGACCACTGAACCGCATCAGCACCTTTCCTGGTGAGATCGGTCAGAGGTTTGACAATACTAGAAAAATTTTTAATGAATTTTCTATAATAATTGGCGAAACCTAAAAACCTCTGTATCGATTTCAAACCAATAGGCCTAGGCCATTCCTGTACAGCTTGAACTTTAACCGGGTCCATCTCAAAACCTTCGCTGGAGATAATGTAACCCAAAAAACTAATTCTCTGTACAGCGAACTCACATTTCTCCAGTTTAGCAAAAAGCGAATTGTCCATTAATAACTGTAATACCTCACGTACGCTCCGCCAATGAGACTCCAGATCCGGCGAATAAATCAAAATGTCATCCAAATACACAACCACATTTTTGCCGATCAAAGGTCTAAGGATGTCATTAATAAGATTCTGAAAAAATGCAGGAGCATTAGTAAGACCAAAAGGCATAACGAGATTCTCAAAATGACCCACAGGAGTGTTAAAAGCAGTCTTCCATTCGTCACCCTCCTTCATGCGCAACAGATTGTATGCCCCCTTAAGGTCAATTTTAGAGAACCACTTGGCCCCCATTAACTGGTTAAACAGATCAGGAATCAATGGCAGTGGGTAAGGATTGCGTACAGTAATTTTGTTAATCTCACGAAAATCCAGACAAGGACGTAAACCGCCATCCTTTTTTTTTTACAAAAAAAAATCCAACCGCCACAGGAGACTTAGAGGGCCTAATGTGACCGGCGGCCAAACTTGTCTGTATGTATTCCTCCAAAGCCTTCCTCTCAGGAATAGTAAGGTTAAATAAACGACTTTTAGGAAGAGTCGCTCCAGGGACAAATTCAATAGAACAATCATAGTCTCTATGGGGAGGCAAAACCTGCGATTCCTTCTCAGAAAAAACTCTCCAAAAATCCTGAATAGGAACAGGCAATTCTCCCCTATCCAAAGCTGCAATACGCCCGTTACAACACTTGTCATAACATTTATGGCTCCAGGATTTAATTTCATTGGTACACCAATCCAGTACAGGATTGTGAAATTTTAACCAGGGCAATCCCAATATTACTGGAGAAGGCAAGTTATTCAAAACTACCAAATCCAATTTCTCGTGGTGAACACCATTAATAGTGAGAGGAAATTCACAGACCTTGAGAGTAATATTCTTCAAAGGGGAACCATCCACAGAAACCACAGCAATGGGGGATGATAAAGGTTCGGGTTTTAAATTGAGTCTTTCCAAGAATCCCCCATAAATAACATTCAGAGTAGACCCACAATCGACAAACACCCGAAATTCCATTAATTTTTCCTGAGCAATCGTGGAAGCAGCTAAAAATACACCCTTGGAATTTAAACAGGCAATATGGGCATGACTGACCATTTTTTTTTCTTTCTTCATACGAAGCTCACAGCCTTTAATCAAATGACCAGATTTTCCGCAATAGAAACACAAGCCTTCAAAAAACCTACGATCTTTTTCTTGAGAGCGAGGTGCCACCGATCCAATCTCCATCGGTTCACCACTGTTAGTACACACATTCTTATAACCAGAAACTGACATAGCAGAGGATTTGCTCTCATTAACCCTCTCACGCAGTCTCCTATCCACCCGTATAGCTAATTGCATAGCCTGTTGCAAATCTTCAGGTGTAGGATAAGCAATTAGCAGGTCTTTAACCCTTTCATTGAGCCCAGCAAGAAATAGACTTTTCAGAGCAGAATCGTTCCACCCTGTTTGAGTAGACCAACGACGGAAATGAGTACAATATTTTTCCACATTACCTGATCCCTGTTTCAAACGTCTCAACTCAGTCTCAGCTGATGCGACACGGTCAGGATCATCATATAATAGTCCCAAAGCAGAAAAAAAACTATCCACTGATCTGAAGCATGTATCACTAGGTTGCAAAGAAAAGGCCCACTCCTGAGGCTCTTTGCGCAAAAGTGACATTATGAACCCTATGCGCTGGGATTCATCCCCAGAGGACTTGGGTCTCAAACGAAAATACAATAAGCAAGCATTTTTAAATGAAAAAAATTCTCGGTGTTCACCAAAAAATAAATACGGCAAACATACCTTAGGCTCCAAGAAATGTGCTCCAGGACAGTTACTCACGTGCTGACGGAGCTCGGCCACTTCCAGAGAGAGTCCCTGCAGGTGTTTAGCCAAACCCTGAACCGACACCATGATGAAACAAAAAAAATCTTTCCTTAGAGAATTTGCGGGCTGGACTTACTGTTATGTTCTGCTACCAGAGCTAAGGAAAGAGAGGAGATCTGTCCCTACGATAGAACTCAGCTTTATCCCTACGATGTAACAGGGGACCTGATCCTGCGATCAGACCTGCTAAAGTCCTAAGCTAGTCTGTACGGAGACCTATAGATGTGGGGAAGGATTCCCTACAAGTACTAAGGACTGGGAGGAAAAATGGGACACCTCCTAACAGAAATAGTAGCAGACAGACGAACAAACAAAACACATAGAACACAGAGGTCCGTAGACCAAGCAAACTAACAGAGTTAGATACAGAGTACAGACTAGCTAGAAAGTAGTTAAACAATGAAGTCCAGCAAAGCCAGAAGGGCGGAGCAGGATTAAATAGGCCAACAAGGTCATGTGACCAGCAAAGGAAAAAAAAACTAAGAGCAAGGTTCTAACAAGTTTCACATGGTCCAGGGCTACCAGTTCCAGTGGCTGTCTGGTGATGATGGGCTGCAGGGGAGTCTTCTGGCTGGCACGGTCCTTTCTTCTTAGGTTGCACGGGCCACAGTCTCTGCACCACCTCTCGATGGCTCCTCTCATGCCTACCCAGTAGAACCGCTCACGCAACAAGAACTCCAGCTTCTTCCATCCGAAATGCCCTGCTCCGTTGTGGTATGCCTCCAGAACCATAGCCGCGTCTCGTCTTGGGACCACTACCTGCCAGGTCAACTCATGTGTTCGAGAGTTAACCATTCTCCGGCACAGCTTCTCCCTGTAGAGGAACAGTTTACTTTTCTCCTTCCACAGTTGCTTGGTCTCCTCCGGAGCGTCTGGGTCAAGACTGGCATCGGCCTGGGTCAGCATTTCCTTCACCAAACGGACTGCGGGATCACTGTTTTGCGTCTCCGCCCAGTTGTAGTGGGGCAAGGGATTGAACGTCACGGAGCGCCTGTCCTTCACACAGTGGGAATACAGGGTAATCCCATGACGGTGGAACGCAGGGAGCTCAACTTCTTCCAGATCTTCTGGATCTTCCCCTACGTCCGGTAAGTTCGGAATTCTAGACAGGGCATCCGCGTTGGCATTTGAGCGTCCTGCCCGGTATTTGATGGTGAATTCAAAGTTGGACAGGCGGGCCATCCATCTCTGTTCCAGGGCACCGAGCCTTGCAGTGTCCAGGTGTGTCAACGGGTTGTTATCCGTGTACACGGTGAACTTGGAAGAGGCAAGGTAATGCTTGAAACGTTCGGTCACTGCCCACACTACTGCCAGGAACTCCAGCTTGAATGAGCTATAATTCTCAGGGTTCCTCTCCGTGGGCCGTAGCTTTCGGCTGGCGTAAGCGATTACCCGTTCTTTCCCTTGCTGGATCTGGGACAGTACGGCTCCTAGCCTGATGTTGCTTGCGTCCGTGTGGAGGATAAAGGGCTGGCTGTAGTCTGGATATGCCAGGATTTCATCCCGCGTGAGGGCCATCTTCAGCTGGCAAAAGGACTCCTCTTCCAGCTTTTCCCACCTGAAGGGCGGCTTCTGGTTTTTGGCTTTCCGAGATTGACCTATCGGGAGGTCCTGCATAGGGGCTGCCATTTTGGTGAAACCGGGAATGAATCTTCGGTAGTAGCCTACCAACCCGAGGAACTGCCGCACTTCCTTTATGCTGGAGGGTCTTGGCCAGTCCTTAATCACGGTGATCTTATCAGGGTCGGGAGCCACTCCGTCAGCACTCACCACGTTTCCCAGGTACTGCACCTTTGGTTTCAGGAGGTGACACTTGGAGGGTTTCACTTTTAGGCCGTAGTTTGCCAGAGCTTCAAACACTTCTGCCAGGTGTTTCAGGTGGTCCTCGTAGGTCTTGGAATAGACGATGACATCGTCCAGGTACAACAGGACCGTCTCGAAGTTCCGGTGTCCCAGACAGCATTCCATCAACCGTTGGAAGGTTTCTGGTGCGTTGCAGAGCCCGAACGGCATACAGTTAAATTCGCTGAGACCCATCGGGGTGGTGAATGCGGTCTTCTCCCAGTCCGCCTCTGCTACAGGAACCTACCAGTACCCGCTAGTGAGATCCAAAGTAGAGAAGAAGTTAGCAGACTTTAATGCAGCTAAGGACTCTTCTATCCTTGGTAACGGGTACGCATTTTTGTGTGTGATACGGTTGACCTTCCTGTAGTCTACACACATCCTCATGGTGTTGTCTTTCTTATTCACTAAGACTAGTGGAGCTGCCCAGGGGCTACAGCTGTCCCTGATCACCCCAGCCTCCTTCATGTCTCTAAGCATCCCCTTGGCGTGTTGGTAGTGTGTCAAGGGTACGGGTCGGTATCTCTCCTTTATGGGAGGGTGGTCTCCCGTGGGGATGTGGTGTTCTACCCCCTTTACTCGCCTGAAGTCTAGCGGGTGTTTACTAAACACTCTCTCGTACTCTTGAACCACCCGATAGACTCCCTGTTTTTGGTGTGAGGGAGTGGAGTCAGTACCCAAATGTAGTTGCTGACACCAGTCCTCCATTGGTTTCTTATAGCCGTTACCTTCCTCTGGTTGAGATGGAGGCAAGGGTTCCACGGCCTGTACAGAGTTCTGGTGTATGGTGAACAATTTGGCTAGCGTGGCATACCGGGGCAGGTGTACTTCTCTCTCCCCGATATTTATGATGCGAACGGGCACCCTCCCATGGCGTACGTCGACCACCCCCCGTGCTGTCAAAATGGTGGGCCTACTGTCTGAGTAGACAGGTTCTACCATTGCTTGGTAGTCTCTACCTCTTAGACCAATAGCTGCCTGGCACCAAATCATCATCTCACTTTTTGGGGGCATGGCAATAGGGAACGGGTCACACATTCTCACGCTACCTATCTCACCACCAGATAGTTCCACCTGTTGCCGCTTCATCAGTGCCCGGATCTCTTTTTGGAGCACACGCTGCTGGCCGAAACTGGCGTTCTTGGCAACCTGCTGTAAAATGAGAATCACCTCTGCAAGACAATTTTCAATCACATTAGTACCTAGGGTTATTCTAGGGTGACTCTCATGACGGTCTATGTCCACTATAATCAGTCCTTGTGCCGCCAGTTCGACTTTACCGATGTTAATGGTCACCTCTTTGAATCCCACCTGCGGCACGGGCTGACCATTGCTGGCGATGATACTCAGGTCGTCATCTGGGTAGCGGGTTATGTCCGAGTTATTCCAGTACTGCTTAAAGAGCACGTACGGGATGGTGGTCACCTGTGACCCAGTGTCTAGTAGGGCACTCATAGGAATGCCATCCAGTACCACAGGCAAGATTGGACGTCCCCCTACGTATTTATCACGCCAGTTTGATGGGCCTGATGGTCTTGTGCCTGGGGGTTGGCCCTCTACCCCAGGTTGTGCCCGTTTAAATGACAGTACCTTGCCACATGTCCGGGTTGATTGCAGCGGTGGCAGATGGGTCGTCCATCCTCGTTGTATCTGTCGCTGGGTCTTCCTCTGGCCGGTGGGGTCCTCCTCAGTCGGCGCCACGGGACGTCCTCCGGTCCGGATGCCAGCTGGATCTTTCCTGGAGAAGAGACCTGTAAAGACTGCACAGTTCTGGTTAGCGCGGCAACGCTCTTAGTCAGCTCTTGGACCTGATGGTGCAGGTCTGTAGCCGGGTCACTGTTTAAAGCCTGCGCATCAGCTCCCACAGGCCCTGCAGACAAGGGCGCCGTCTCCTGGTGGTAAGTGATAGCAGGGCACCTGTGGGTCACAGCGCCACCTGGTGCCGGATGGCTCTGTCCTTGAACTGTGCAAAGTCCAGGTCAGGGTCCTGTAAGGCCATTGCCCGCAACTGGGTTCGGTGGGCATTGCACAGTAGACCCTCAATAAATTGTTCAGTCAACAGCTTATCTTCATTTCCCACGCTGTCAGGGTCTGCCTGCTTAATGGCTCTCAGGGCCTCTTGTAGGTTTAGAGCATAGTCTCTTATACTTTCATGTGCCCGTTGTTTACACCCGTAAAATCTGAGCTTTATTTCGGCTGAGGTGCGGGTGTCAAATGTGTCTTTCAGCCGAGCTAGTATTTCTCTGACAGTCCTCTTCCTCCCAGGTGGCCAGGACTTTACCTCCCTTTGGGCTGCCCCAATTAATTGGGCCACCAGGATGCTCACTTTTTGCTCTTCTATGAGGGGGTACACCTGGAAGAGGCTATCCAGTCTCTCTCTAAAGTCATTTAGAGTATGTGACTCCCCTGAGTACTGGGGTAGCTAGGTTGCCCCCGGGATATAGGGCATGGTGAATGGCATGACTGTTGCAGCGGTTGCGCTGGCGGTGGCTGTGGCAGTGGAGCTCCCCTCGGTATCCGGCATCCTCCTCCCCCCTAGTGGACCGTGGCCTACCTTGCGATGCTCTTCTTCCGTAGGCCGCGGCTCTGCAGTCGATCGTCGGGGTCGAGGACCTGGCGTCGCGCTCCGATGACGTCAGCGTCGCTCTTCCTCCCTTCCAGGACCTTGCGCAGCGTCACTGTGTGGGGCGGAGCGTGGGGCGGAGCTTCGGATCTCGCGCGCTTTCGGCGTCCACGCCCCTCTTCTTCCTGTGCGGCATCCCGAAGATGGCGTCCGAAGGCGGGAAGCAGCTGCGGATGGCGGGAAGAAGGTAGAAGATGGCGGAAAGCGGTCCAAGATGGCGTCTGATGGCGGGAATCGGCTCCAGATGGCGGGAAACGACTCCGGACGGCGGGAAACTTCACCACAGGTAAGTTCAAAAGTCTTTTTTAGGCACGCAGTACCTGGTGGTTGCGGGCACGAAATCCTGCCAACTACGCCAAAGTTGACTCGCCCCCTGGGCCTGTGCTGTGCAGGGGAACCCGGAACCGGGCCTGTTGTAGGATGCTGGGGGTTGTAGTCTCCGTGTGGCGGTGACCCGGTCCGTGCCCAGGGTGGTCAAACCAGTGGCAGTCTATTTGTATTGTAATTGTCCGACTACGCCACCCGTGGATTGCGGTCAGTGGGGACCGCCGCTGCGCTGCAGACTGCTGAGGCTGATGTTGTTTGCGCAGCCGAGTATGGGATAACTCCCCACGGGAGAAGTATTGCCTCAGGGCAGCTAATGTGAGAGATGATGGGAGTGATGGTGTGAGGGTCCCAGTGCTAATGGTGCTGGTGCGGCAAGGAATCACAGAGACGTGAGGTGCAGTTCAGGGTCTTTACTGATGGTACAAGGCAGACCCTCCCGGGAGTACTGGCTAGTATAAGGGGCCTGGTCAGTCTGCGAGCAAGCAGGAGTTCCCCTGGCCAGGTGGAGTTGTAGGCCTCCCCGTTTATCTGCACTCTTCCTGGCTACCTTGCTGTCAGCGGTTACAAGTAGCCCACGTCCCTGAGTATACCGTGTGGTGCTCACCCGTATGGCTGGTGACTTGGGGCCTTCTGTTAGCCTCCGCTCCTGGATGGCGGCGCTGGTCCCTTCTTTGTGACTGAGCCTCTGGGCTTCTATGGCCA